>NC_135232.1:759004270-760246770 GCF_051348905.1 Ranitomeya variabilis
AGGGGATGATGAGGGATTGTGTAGGGAATGGGGGGATGATGAGGGGCTGTGTAGGGAATGGGGGGATGAAGGGCTGTGTAGGGAATGGGGGGATGATGAGGGGCTTTACGGAGAATGGGGATGATGTGGAAAGGGGTCACGAGGAGGAGGGGCTGTGTGGGGAAGGGGGAGATCATACATATTGGTTTGCTTCAAGGTGAACGGGGTGATGTAACTCCCTTGTACATAAAATAGGAATAAACCACCTTACCCAAGCTCTAGGAGCACAGAAGCAGGGAATCCCTGGGACCAAATGCAAATAAAATCTGAAGAAAATCCAGTTTATTAAGAAATCACAAAACTTACTGAACAAATCAAAACCTGCTAAACTGCAGAGACAGCATAGCAACGCGATTCACACAGATGAGGCCATGTGCGTCTGAAACACGTTTCTATGCCGTCTCTGCAATTCAGCATGTTTTTACTTTTTATAGATTTTCCAATAAACTTAGCAATTTCCAAGAAGCTGGATTTTGGTTACATTTGTAAATCTCGTGTGTCTGTGTCGGCAGGTGGGTAATGTCACTCTCATGGGGCTGCATGTTGGGGGCTGTGGTGGGGAAGAGGGGGCTGTCACTCGTGTGCTCTTTGTTTTTGTTACTTATCTAACGTGGTTTCGTTCTACATATTGTTCTGTAAAGTTTATTAAAGACGTATGAATAAATATATTTATATTTTTCTCCTTTTTGTTAGACTTATTTATTTGTGTTTTTAATAAAACTGTTTGAGAACTATGGGTTGAAGTTTTATTTCTAAAGCTTGGGGCATGTTCACACATTGCAATTTGTTGGGAAACAATCTGCAGCACAATCCTCACCAGTAGACCAGCACTAGATTGTTCAGATCTCACAATTTATTTCCCGTCCTCAGCAGCATTTAGAATATTTTTCTGACTAGAAGACGCAATTTTTACCCCCCATATTTGTTAGGAAAATTGGGGTGTGTTTTATAGTCTGAATATAGCTTATAGGGGGGCACAGTTGTGGAGCAGGGTCAAAGGAGGCAGAGTCCCTGCTGCAGGAAGCCAGTAGCAGAAGTGGGGCGAGGCTGAAGGTCCTCAGCCGAGATCTCAGTGTGCGCACGAGGCCTTGTTCCTGAAGCCCGACCACTTCTTCCAGCCCAGGACCCGCAGCCTTGCAGCTCTGGGACAACCTCTCCTCCCACCCAGGGCCTGCAGCACCGTCCCACCGCTACTGGTTTCATGCAGCACAGACTCTGCCTCCTGTGACCCCAATCCACCGCTCCCCATGTTAGCTACCGTAAATACAGACTGTAAGTTCCTCATTTTATCCAAAAAATGTTTTTGTGTTTTTCTCAACAAAATTTGTGGTGCCTCTTATGGTTCAAAAATACAGTAAATTAAAAAAAAAAAGTAAACAAAAAAGACATGATAATCGCTTATGTAACCAATGTATTTGGTCCCAGCAGTGTTTCTCGGTGTACGTCGGCCTTCTGTGGCCACTTACCATTGTCTGTGATCCATACAGCCTGGTCCGTTTTAAGTCATATAGGACAACATTTTTTAATGGATGTTTATTGAATGGACATCAGACTCTGGCAGAGGTCACAATACATATTTTACAGAGGGGTAAAAATACTCCTCTTAATAATTTTGAAGAGTCTTTTTAGCTAAGAACATCATAATTTGCTGTAACTCAAATCTATGTTCATTGTATACATCAGACCTGGGCATAGCGCAGCACGCAGGAGATCCAGCCCTCTGGCTGTTCCTGTCAGGCATGTGGACTGAGGGTATGTGCATACGTTGCTTATTTGCCTGTGGATTGGCAGCAGTTTTCCATTAGGTTTTACAGTACCATGTAAACCTATGGAAAACCAAATCCGCAGTGCCCATGCTGTGGAAAATACCGCACGGAAACGCAGTTTATTTTCTGCAGCATTTCAATTCTATGTGCGGATTCCACAGCATTTAACACCTGCGGATTCCTATTGAGGAGCAGGTATTTTCTGCAGAATGGGCACTGCGGATTTGGTTTTTAAAAACGCAGGTGAAATACGCACAAAAAACACAGCAAGTCCACGGGTAAAACTCAGTGCGTTTTACCTGCGGATTTTTCAAAACCTGCGCGGAAAAATACGCACCGTGGGCACATAGCTTGAGGCAGCCAAAGGGCCTGAAAATTGTGGCCCATGGGCTGCAGCATGTGATCACTTTCTTAGCGACCAAGCTTGCCACCGTCCAGAAATTCCAGGACAGCTTATGAAAACATGGCAATTTTTTGCCCTGTTTGTAAAAAAAAAAAAAAATTGAACGTGGTCATGACTTTTTTTTTTTTTTTATCTGAAGAAGCTTATTCAGATAGTTTTGACTAATTCTCTTAACCCCTTTCTGACCTTGGACAGGATAGTACGTCCGAGGTCAGATCCCCCTCTTTGATGCAGGGCTTCAGCGGTGAGCCCGCCTCAAAGCCCGGGACATGTCAGCTGTTTTAAACAGCTGACATGTGCCCGCAATAGCGGCGGGTGAAATCGCGATTCACCCGCCGCTATTAACTAGTTAAATGCCGCTGTCAAACGCAGACAGCAGCATTTAACCGGCGCATTTAATGAGCGCATCGCCGACCCCCGTCACATGATTGGGGGTCAGTGATGCTTCTGCAGAGTAACCATAGAGGTCCTTGAGACCTCTATGGTTACTGATCCCCGGTAGCTGTGAGTGCCACCCTGTGGTCGGCGCTCATAGCACACCTGCATTTCTGCTGCATAGCAGCGATCTGATGATCGCTGCTATGAAGCAGAGACGACTGAGTTGTGCCAGCTTCTAGCCTCCCATGGAGGCTATTGAAGCATGGCAAAAGTAAAAAAAATGTGAAAAAATATAAACGTTTAAATCACCCCCCTGAAGTAAAGTTGGCAACCCTACCGCTGTCCCAATATATGGTGGAGGAGGCAACTCTACCGACTTCCCAATATATGGTGGAGGAGGCAACCCTGCCTGCGTGAATCTTTTGGATGAGAAGGCAGCCGTTGGCTCCTCTCACTACTCGTTGCAAGCAACTGAAAGAAGACGTGATGATGTCATAGTAAGGCCGAAAAAAGACATTTGTCCATCCAGTTCAGCCTATATTCTGTCAGAATAAATCCTCAGATCTACGTCCTTCTAAATGCCTCGACTGAGTTTGCCATCGTTGTTAGTTCGCCCCCCAGTTGACTTTTTTTCTAGACTAAAGAATCCTAATTTTGCTAATCTGTCTGGTTATTGTAGTTCCTCCTTCCCCTTTATTAATTTTCTTGCCCTCCTTTGTACTCGCTATAGTTACATTATATCTTTCCTGAGCAAGAACCCAAGATCGATCCTCTGGCCCTTACCCCCTCCAGTGAACCAGCTACTGCAAAGACCTACGGACCAGATGGGAATCCACAATATGTCCCACCTCGTACTCCGTATGTCCCTCCACCAACATCGGGGAATGGACCGCCCCAGAATCCTCCACCACCGATCTCAAAGGTTTAAGCAGGGACCTATGGAATACATTATGAAGTTGGCTGGGAGACGCAATCTATAAGCAACCGGATTAACTGTCTCCATAATCTCGTAAGAACCGATAAACTTTGAAGCCAACTTTGTCGACGGCACTTTAAGGTTGATATTCCGAGTGGACAGCCAAACCTTCTCACCTACCTGAAATGCCTGACCAGTGACTCTCTTCCTATCTGCAAATAATTTATATCTCCCCTGAGCCCTGGAGATATTCTGACGGACCTCCACCCACAGATTTCTGAGACACTGCACGCACCAATCTCCCCCAGGACAACCAGAATCCAACTGAGAAAATTCCCCAAAATGTGGGTTAAACCCGTAGTTGACCAAAAGTGGAGACATACAAGTGGACTGATTAACTCGATTGTTGAAAGCAAATTCCGCTAGGGGCAATGCGTCGCACCAGTCGTCCTGTAAAATGGAGGTCAAACACCGAAGAATCTGTTCCAGGGACTGGTTAGTGCGCTCTGACCGTTACTTTCAGGATGGTACACAGAAGAGAAAGGCAAGGAGATACCCAATTTCTTAAAAAATGCTCACCAAATCTTAGCCACGAACTGCACTCCCCTGTCTGACACCACATTCAATGGCACCCCATGTAACCGAACCACATGCTGAAGGAAATATCTGGACAAGGTTTCTGCTTAAGGTAAGGCTGCCAAAGGTACAAAATGGGCCTGCTTGGAAAACCTGTCCACCACCACACACACGACCGTATTGCCCCGAGAAGGAGGGAGATAGGTGATGTGACAAATGAGTCCATGGCCTCTCCGGAACTGGCAAAGGCACCAGTCCCCCGGCCTGCCGGCCATGAGGGCTCTTGGAACGGGTACAGACCCCACATGCAGAAATACATTTTTTTATATCAGACCTCATTGAAGGCCACCAAAACACTCTTGCCGCCACCTCCCATGTGGTAGAAATGCAAGGGTGAGCACTCAGCCTAGACTCATGAAACTGCAGGAGTCTAGGCTGAAACTGCTCGGGAACAAATAGTTTACCCTCAGGTTTGGACGCAGGAGCAGGGGACCGGGCCTCCACAATCTCCCGCTCCAACTCAGACGAGACCCCTGCCACCACCACCCCAGGATGAAGAATGGAGGACAGCGTTTGGGGGCGGACACTGGATCGAAACTGTGCGACAAGGCATCAGCCTTAACATTTTTGGACCCAGGACGAAAAGTAATCGAAAATTGAAACCGAGAAAAATAATACGACCAACAGGCCTGTCTGGGAGTCAAGCTTTTGGCCGATTCGATATATGCTAAATTCTTATGATCCTTAATCATGGTGATACCATGAGCCGCCCCCTCCAAAAAATGCCTCCACTCTTCAAATGCCAACTTGAACGCCAGGAGTTCCCTATTGCCTACTGTCATGCTGCTGCAGTGCAGTATAACCCAACCTCCACTAGACGGAGCTTGAGAGGGAAGTGAGACTGCGTACAGAGAAGCAAAGCCAAAGGGAGGCTGCCAACATTAACCCCCGAGACTCCGACCACTCTAAAACAAACAGGCCATGACAGTATGGACTTAATGGACTGTCATCTTCCTACACTTATTGTTACCTCCTCTCTGTGTGTGTACCACAGGTGGGGTAACCGACCCTGGGAGCTCTGACGCAACATCTGCCATTATCTCGGCGGGTCAGCGGAAGGGTGAGACTCTGCAATGTGCACCATCTTGGGGAATTTTGCTGGGACTGTTCTATGTGTTATCTGCCTGTTTTGTGGTTCAATAAATTATTGCCACACTGTTTTACCCTGCATTGTCTGAGTAGCGTTATGCCCACATTAAAGGGAGAGCAGGCGTTAGTCAGGATGATCCCTGGTCCATACGGTTCCGGCTAGCGGACTTGGGCGCCCGCCGACCCCCGCTTCCCCACAATTACAATTCTGTAAGATGGGAAACTAAATGATCCTGTAAAAGATTAATAGCTGCTGAGTAAAAAAAACATATTGTACATGGATAACAAGTGAGAAACAATCATTCTACTCTCCTGGATGAGAATGGGACTGGTAATACACTAGTGTGAATGAATCCTTAGAATTGAGCAGCACTGCACATGCTCAGTTTGAGCTCCATTCTAGCTCTATGGGGCTGCAGAGAGCTCTGCTTCTTCCAGCAGCTCCATTGAGAATGAACGGAGCAGCGGTTGGTATCCAACCAGCTACCATATTTTCCGGCGACTTTTTAACCCCTGAAAATCTTCCCAAAAGTCGGGGGTCGTCTTATACGCCGGGTATAGCATGTGCGGAGCTCTGAGGTCGCCGCATATGGTGCAGGGAGCGGTAACGGATGGTTCCCAGGGTCTGGAGGAGAGGAGACTCTCCTTCAGGCCCTGAGATCCATATTCGTGTAAAAAAAAAAGAATAAAAATAAAAAATATGGATATACTTACCTTTCGACGGCCCCCGGAGTTCTCCTGGTTCTCAGCGGTGCATGCGGCGGCTTCCGTTCCCAAGGATGCATTGCATGCCGCGAAGGACCTTTTTGACGTCGCAGTCAGCACAGAATGATTACTCAAAACAAGCACATGCGCTCGGTGCACCCTTGTGGGCCAGACATTTAAAGGGGTTGTCCACTACTAGGACAACCGCTTCTTAAACTAAATGTTCTGCCCCGATAAAATCATAAACCTATACTCACCTCCTGTGTGACGGCTCCATTCCAGCGGTCTTGGTACTCGTGGTCTTGGGGCTGTGGTGCGGTGGAATGACACGTGATGCCCGGCGCCCAATCGGGGCTGGCATCGCTGTCTCCACCTTCGGACAAACTGAATATGAAGACGCAGCACGGTCTGCAGCTGATCCCTGTCTTCCTTTTCATGTTCAGTTTGTCCAAAGGCAGAGACAGTGACGGCAGCGCTGATTTGGTGCCGGGCATCACGTGTCACAACACACGTCACAGCCTCGGGGAGAGCGAGTGCCAACCGCACAGGATTAGGGGACGAACATTTCTTTTAAGAAGGGACTGTCCTAGTAGTGGACAACCCCTTTAATAGCTCTTTCCCAATTACTTTTTTTTCTCTATCTCCACCCTCCCTCTATTTTGATTGACAGCTCTGCTTTTATAGAACCAGAGAAGGTCGGAGATAAATGGGAAAACAAGTAGGTAGAAAAGTGCACTAAAATGTTTGGCTGCATCAAGGCTGCTTCACTGAGCGCCTGTGCTTGATTTCGACAGTCATTCTGTGCAGACAGAGTTCCTTTAGGGCTACGCACATGAGAGTGGAAGAAGAACCCGTGGATGCAATGAGGGCTGCGGCGTGAAGCAGAATTCCATTAGCGATGGCGTGTGATACAAAACTTTTTAATAGAGCTAGTGGAATTCTGCTTCATTCGGCAGCGCTCGTTCCTACCACGGGTTCTTTTTCCACTCTCATGTGATTCCTTCTGGACCTCACGATAGATCCAGTGTGGGGAGAAGCATCTGGCAGGAGACTCCTATTCACTTCCCTCCAGAGTTGTGACTGCCTCGCACACCCTCCATAGGTGAGCACGCTCACCACATTGCCTCCATTAGTCCAGGTTGATCTGTGCAAGGTGCACTTACCCCTTTTTCTATATACCTTTAAAGGGAACCTGTCACCCCCCCCCCCCCAGTCGTTTCAAACTAAAAGAGCCACCTTGTGCAGCAGTAATGCTGCATTCTGACAAGGTGGCTCTTTTAGTTCTGGGTGCTGTAACTAGAGAAATAATCAGTTTTATAATTTGTCAGAAATACCTGGTCCTCAGTCAAGTAGGCCGGCGTTTCCCCCCTGCTTCAGACAGCACACAGCTGTCACTCACATCTTCTTGGCGCCGGCTCCTCACCGCTGTTTTCAAAAGTAGCCGGCGCCTGCGCTCTTTTCCCCTGCCTGGTGCAGGCGCAGTGAGCGTTGCCCGTCTTTCCTCATATGCAGTCCAGCTGACTGCGCCTGCGCGGCCGCCCTGCCTGTGAATCCCAGCCCTGCAATGTGAGTAAATCTTAAGTCACTGCGGGGCTGGGAATCACAAGCAGAGCGGCCGCGCAGGCGCAGTCAGCTGGGCTGCATATGAGGAAAGACGGCCAGCGCTCACTGCGCCTGCACCAGGCAGGGGATAAGAGCGCAGGCGCCGGCTATTTTGAAAACAGCGGTGAGAAGGAGGCGGCGCCAAGAAGATGTGAGTGACAGCTGTGTGCTGTCTGGAGCAGGGGGGAAACGCCGGCCTACTTGACTGAGGACCAGGTATTTCGGACAAATTATAAAACTGATTATTTCACTACTTACAGCACCCAGAACTAAAAGAGCCACCTTGTCAGAATGCAGCATTACTGCTGCACAAGGTGGCTCTTTTAGTTTGAAACGACTGGGGGGGGTGACAGGTTCCCTTTAAGGCTATGATCACATGATCAGTATTTGGTCAGAAATTTACATCAGTATTTGTAGCCAAAACCAGGAGTGGGTGAAAATACAGAAATGATGACGTGTTTCTATTGTTATGGTAAATATTTATTCTTTGCTTTGATTATTTTGAAAATTAAATCTACCTATATATCTGTGCTAATTTTGTATTTTAGTAATAGCTTTATCAGTGTTATTCAAAAAAGCAATAACACAGAATCCATAATTTACAACCCTGTAAATTAAAATACTTTCTGACTAAGGTAATGTAATGTAGGAAGCCATTCCCACTTTCCTTTATCTCTGTGGTTGTAATAAAGACTTGTGACTGGGCTTCTGAGAACCAGACAAGAATTGTACACTGACTGACACTGGGTGTGTGTTAATTTCTTGCCTCCGATGCACCATATCTACCGTATATACTCGAGTATAAATTGAGCTTTTCAGCCCATTTTTTATGCTGAAATTGCCCCTATCGGCTTATACTTGAGTCATTGTCCCAGGGGGTCTGTGGGGGAGGGGAATCGGCAGGAGTGGCATCACCCCTCGTGATGCGGTCTCTGCATGTCCCTGCTTCTCAGATGGTCTCTGGCCCCTGCAGCTCTTCCTGTGTTCAGCTGTCACGTGGTACCGCTCATTAAAGTAATGAATGTGGATGCGCCTCCACTCCCATAGGCGTGGCGCGTATATACATTACCTCAATGAGCGGTACCATGTTACCGTTGAACACAGGAACAATCTGCCGGTGCGCCGGAGTCCATCGGGGAAGCAGGGACCGCACCAGGAAGGTGAGTATGACGGGGGACGGTGTGCCATGCGATATTCACCTGTCCCCGTTCCATCGCTGGGCTCTGTCTTCCGAATCCTATAGCTGTTATGTTCAGGTCAAAGGGCGCGATGACGTGTTTAGAGCGCACCCTCTGCCTGAATAGTCACTGCAGAGAACCTGAAGACAGCGGCGTGCGGCGGTGGAAAGGAGACAGGTGAATATTGCAGATGCTGGGGGGCCTGAGTCAGCGGCAACTGCGGCACCTGGCCCTCATAGCGCGCCGGTGTCTCTGCCTGCTGAGGACCCTGGCACTTGGCACCCAGCGATGAGAGGTGAGTATGTCTTTTTTTTTGTAATCGCAGCAGCAGCATATGGCGCATATTATGCTATGGAGCATCTTATGGGGCCTTCAACCTTTATGGAGCAGCATATGGGGCATATTATTCTATTGAACATCTTATGGGGCCATCATTAACCTTTGTGCAGCATTATATGAGGCATATTTTAATATTGGGCATCTTATGGGGCCAATATTAACCTTTGGGTAGCATTATATGGGGCATATTTTTGTATGGAGCATCTTATGGGGCCCATCATGAACTTTATAGAGCATTATATGGGGCGTATTTTGTATGGAGCATCTTATGAGGCCCATCATGAACTGTATGGAGCATTATATGAGGCTCCTGATTCAATATGGATATTCAAAAACATTTAACCTACTAATGACTCAATCAATTTTACTTTTATTGGTATCTATTTTTATTTTTAAAATCTACCAGTAGCTGCTGAATTTCCCACCCTAGGCTTATACTCGAGTCAATAAGTTTTCCCAGTTTTTTTGTGGCAAAATTAGGGGTCTCGGCTGTTATTCGAGTATATACGTATTGTATTTTAGCCAATAATGGCAGATTGGAGATCATTTTGTGTCTCAACCCAAATTAGCTCTTCTTGGAAGGGGCTATCACGACACCATTATACTTTTCCTCTGATTATTCCTCTCCTGGCTTTGGCTTCTAAATATTGGTTTAAACTACTGACCAAATACTGAAGGTGTGACCATGGCCGAAGACCCGCAAACATATTAGATAACTGTCAGATCTATATACGGTAGGTGCTTCTCACAAAATTAGAATATCACCAAAAAGATTATTTATTTCAGTTCTTCAATACAAAAAGTGAAACTCATATATTATATAAGGTCATTACAGAGTGATCTATTTCACGTGTTTATTTCTGTAAATGTTGATGATTATGGCTTACAGCCAATGAAAATCCAAAAGTCATTATCTCAGTAAATTAGAATAAATAACAAAAAACACCTGCTAAGACTTCCTAAGTGTTTAAAGGGAACCTGTCACCTCCAAAATGAGCTAAGCCCACCAGTATCAGGGGCTCATCTACAGCATTCTGGAATGCTGTCGAAAAGCCCCCGATGTATCCTAAAAGATGAGAATAAGAGGTTAGATTATACTCACCTGGGCGGGCGGTCCGATCCGATGGGCATTGCGGTCCGGGCCTCCCAACTTCATAGGATGACATCCTCTTCTTGTCTTCACACTCCGGCGCAGGCTAGTGATGGGCAGTCCGGCTCTTTTTGGTGATCCGGCTCTCATGGCTCCGCTCACCAAAAAGAGCCGGCTCTTTTGGCTCACGAACCGGCTCTTTTTGGATCCTAAATGGATCCGTATTGAATACCTGTTCAGGCATCCGAAACTCCGCCCACCTACCGAGGAAACTCCGCCCACTTCTTAAAGCCAATTAAATTGAAGAGTGGGCGGGGTTTTGCTCAGGTGGGCGGAGTTACACATGCCGAAGCCCGGGATTTTACGCCCAGTGAGAGCCATTCAGGAATTTTAGTGGCTCTCACTGGTGTGCCGGCTCCCGTCGTTCACAGCAGGGAGCCGGCTCTTTGTATCGGCTCGTTCGTGAACGACACATCACTAGCGCAGGCGTACTTTGCCAGAGCAAAGTACTGCAGTGCGCAGGCCCCGGGAAAGGTCAGAGAGGCCCGGCGCCTGCTCACTTCAGTACTTTGCTCTGCCCTCAACAGGGCAAACAAAGTACGCCTGCACCGGAGCTGCAGCGTGAAGACAAGAATAGGATGTCATCTGATGAAGATAGGAGGCGCTGGACCGGACCGCAGCGGGACCGCCCCTGGGTGAGTATAATCTAACCTCTTTTTCTCATCTTTTAGGATGCATCGGGGGCTTATCAACAGCATTACAGAATGCTGTAGATAAGCCCCTGATTCTGGTGAGCTTAGCTCACCCTCCATTTTGGGTGTGACAGGTTCCCTTTAAAAACAGCCCATAGGCTGTTTCAGTAGGCTCCACAATCATGGGGAAGATTGCTGAGTTGACAGATGTCCTCAAGGCAGCCATTGACACACTCCACAAGGAGGGTAAGCCACAAAAGGTCTTTGCTAAAGAAGCCGGCTGTTCACAGAGTGCTGTATCCAAGCATATTAATGGAATGTTCAGTGGAAGGAAAAAGTGTGGTAGGAAAAGGTGCACAAGCAACCAGGATAATGGCAGTCTTGAAAGGATTGTTATGAAAAAGCCATTCACAAATTTGGGGGAGATTCACAAGGAGTGGACTGCTGCTGGAGTCATTGCTTCAAGAGCCACCACTCACAGACGTATCCAGGACATGGGCTACAAATGTCGCATTCCTTGTAACAAGCCACTCATGACCAATAGACAGCGCCAGAAGCGTCTTGCCTGGGACAAGGAGAAAAAGAACTGGACTGTTGCTCAATGGTCCAAGGTATTGTTTTCAGATGAAAGTAAATTTTGCATTTCATTTGGAAATCAAGCTCCCAGAGTCTGGAGGAAGAGTGGAGAGGCACACAATACAAGCTGCTTGAGGTCTAGTGTGAAGATCCCACAATCAGTGATGGTTTGGGGCAGAGGCGTAGCTAGGTTTTGGTTCAGGGGGGCGAAGCTTCTGAGTGGGCCCCTAACCAGGTAACCTTGATTACAATTCGGTGACGCGCCCTAATAGTGGAGGAGTGGAGGAGAACCAACATAGATATTACCACCATACGGTCAGTGTAAATACAGTCCTACAGAACATATAAAAGATCACAGCACAGTTACAGATAATGTCTTTACGCTTATGCTTTCTGATGGAGTTGTTCACTTTTCCTGTCTTTTCCATCTGACCCAGACCGACATGACAAATTCTTACAGCCAGGACTCGTCTGCAGAGAATACAACAAAGACACATTTCACTTCTCACATTCCAGCACCATCATCATGTATTCCCAACCTGCCCAAACTCCTCATCCTGCTGATACCCCAATACTGAGCCGCTGCTACCGTATGTGCCCCTATTACTGCACCTGATACCCCAATACTGAGCCGCTGCTGCCGTATGTGTCCCTATTACTACACCTGATACCCCAATACTGAGCCACTGCTGCCGTATGTGTCCCTATTACTGCTCCTGATACCCCAATACTGAGCCACTGCTGCCGTATGTGTCCCTATTACTGCCCCCGATACCCCAATACTGAGCCGCTGCTGCCATATGTGTCCATATTACTGCACCTGACACCCCAATACTGAGCCGCTGCTGCCGTATGTGTCCCTATTACTGCACCTGATACCCCAATACTGAGCTGCTGCTGCCGTATGTGTCCCTATTACTGCACCTGATATCCCAATACTGAGCCGCTGTTGCCGTATGTGTCCATATTACTGCACCTGATACCCCAATACTGAGCCACTGCTGCCGTATGTGTCCCTATTACTGCTCCTGATACCCCAATACTGAGCAGCTGCTGCCGTATGTGTCCCTATTACTGCCCCGATACCCCAATACTGAGCCGCTGCTGCCATATGTGTCCATATTACTGCACCTGACACCCCAATACTGAGCTGCTGCTGCCGTATGTGTCCCTATTACTGCACCTGATATCCCAATACTGAGCCGCTGCTGCCGTATGTGTCCCTATTACTGCACCTGATATCCCAATACTGAGCCGCTGTTGCCGTATGTGTCCATATTACTGCACCTGATATCCCAATACTGAGCCGCTGCTGCCATATGTGTCCCTATTACTGCACCTGCTGTGTCAATTCTAAAGCACCCCCTCTATAATATAGTAATGCCAGGTGCAAGTGACCTAGAAAACACTGCCCATATTTTGACCCATAGAAAGTAATATTGCCCTGTGTGCCCCTTTGATAGTCACAGTAACCCGAGTTCCCCTATAACAATAAGTGCCCACTTTACATTTAATAATGTCCCGAGTCTCCCCCTGTACAGTTCCTCTATACAAAGCATGATGCTCCCTCACTGTATAGTACCACCCACACAGTATACTGACCCCTTAGTAGACTCCAAACTGTTTGATGGCTCCAATACTGTATGATGGCCCCTTCACTATAATCCCCACACTGTATGATGGCCCCATAGATAACCTCCATATAGTATAATGTGCCAGATAGTCCTCAATATAGTACAAGACAGTACCCCTATAGGCAGACTTTGTTGTATAAGGCAGTACCCCTATAGGCAGACCCTGTGGTATAAGGCAGCACCCCCCATAGGCAGACCCTGTAGTGTATTAGTCAGCACCCCCATAGGCAGATCCTGTAGTGTATAAGGCAGCGCCCCCCCCCATAGGCAGATCCTGTAGTGTATTAGGCAGCAGCCCCCCCATAGGCAGATCCTGTAGTGTATAAGGCAGCGCCCCCCCATAGGCAGATCCTGTAGTGTATTATGCAGCAGCCCCCCCATAGTCAGATCCTGTAGTGTATAAGGCAGCAGCCCCCCCATAGTCAGATCCTGTAGTGTGAATGAATATACAAATATCACAGGCGCTCACCACTAGTGTCCACTAGACAAGTGGGAATGGACCATGGAATTTCCCAGCTGCTGGTATCCCCAGAAAATGTGCCACTTCTGTAAAAAACTAGTACATATAACAACTGATACCGCGCTTGGGTGTTTAAAAAAGGAGACTGACCCTAACTGCAGGAATACAACCAAACCGTGAATATATGCAGCAATAGATGATAAAGATGACCCAGTGTGCATTGTAATAAGCCAAATCAACAACTACTTATACTGCCAGCCTGCTTGCTCATTAAAATATGTCCCATGCACACAGGTATACATATACTCCAGCAAAAGTAACCATAAAGTGCCCGTAACTGATAGATTTATCACACTTGTGTGCTGAAATGACCTTAGGAAACAACGACTCTTACCATGTGGAAGTGTAGTCGGCAGGATAATATCTGTTGTGCTGGACTTCCACCTCACTGCTCGTGGTGGGTACCGGGAGTGGTGTGCGGTGTCTCACCGCTACGAGCGGCAGATACGCGGGCAAGGTAACCTGTGGGCGGTAACTGTAAGGTGGGTGCACGTCTGCTGGTGCCACCTTGACGAGTGCGGGGTGTCGCTGCTCAGTGCAGGGCCAGGGAACGTCCCGGCCGGAGGTGTCCCTGGTTACACTGAGAAAAAAATGGCCGCCGCTGACAAGCAGCGTGTGACATCACAGACCTACGTTTCGAAGGGTAAACGCCCTTCTTCATCAGGGTTGAAGCCCTGTCTAGGAGCTCCGCTTTTATATGTACCTCCACTACACCAATGAACCTGCCCCCTAGATCTCTCAGTCCTGCCCCAACTGACTTAATCTATATTGCACCGAGACACCAGCCTGTTACCACACCATCTAGTACGATATCCTATAATATCAAAAATCTCCAAGAATGCATGACTAATGTCAAATGTTATAAAACACCATGCACGATACTTCTAAATGCGGGACATATTAAAAACTGTGTGTACCACCTTAAAATTATTATTGAACCCATATTTTAGCCACAAACAACAAATATATATAAAAATGTATATACATGAACAAAAATGAAAATGTATAAGAACAGCCACCTTTATTATTAAAAATACTTAAAATCGTAAAATCTCCATGGAAATATCCACGGACTGTGACACTCAAAATTTGTAATATACTTAGAAACTACCACTAAAATTTTTTAATAAATTGATCCCAGTCACTCATTTACAATAGACGTTAAAAACCCAAACATGTCAAAAATTGGACCCGGACCCCCACATATACTAATTAAAAGGCATGTAGTTCAAATTCATGGTTCAGGCCTTTGGGGGTGAGGCAATCTAACCTGAATATCCATTCAGACTCAATTTTAGACATCTGTTTCAAGAAGTTGCCCCCCCTCGGATTTTGTCGGACCTTCTGTATCCCGCAGAATTGTACATCCTTAATGCTCCTATTATGTTTCTCTTTAAAGTGACGGGATAGGGGATGACCCAGGAACCCTTTCTGGATATTTCTCAAATGCTCCTTAATTCGTACCGTTAATTTCCTTTTAGTCCTACCCACATACAGTTTTCTACATGGGCATTGGATCAAATAGATTATTCCCGTTGAGAAGCATGTAATCCTATCCTGAATCTTGAATATCTCAGTATCGTCAGAATTCCTGAATCTAACTTGGCACGTTTTTTTGAAAGCTGTATGGATACAGCAAAAACATCCCCCACACGGTGTAAAACCCGTGTTAAAATTGGGTTGCTGACTACGCACTACGTCCTGTTTGCTGCAGGCCAGTTTCGTTGTAGGGGCTAGAAGATTATTCAACGTCTGGGCTCTCCTATACACAAACCTGGGAAATGATGCTAAATGCTCCCCTATGATCCTATCCCTCTGGAGGATTGCCCAATGTTTCCGAATGATCCTCTGGAATTGCTTGTATCCTGCATGAAACTGTGTTATAATTGGCAGTTTAATTTGTTCTGGAATGGTTTCTGTTCGTTGAATGTCGGATCTAGGTCTATGTACCGCCTCAACGCATTAACATAACTATCCCTGTGTGGCCTAAAAAAAACCCAAAAAACAAGCAAACAAAAAAAAAAACATAGGTTCCTCGCATCATGTTCTCATACACTTTATGCAGTCAATAGCCTCTGTGTCTGTACTGCTACATACTTAGGCTGTTAACTGGTTCATGCAGCTTTACATGAACACCCGAGCCTTACACTATGGCTGGTCCGAACAACGAAAGCAATTGTTACCATCCACCTCTCGTGTCTCCCCTTTTCCTCATAGTTTGTAAGCTTGCGAGCAGCAGGGCCCTCATTCCTCCTGGTATCTGTTTTGAACTGTGATTTCTGTTATGCTGTAATGTCTGTTGTCTGTATAAGTCCCCTCTATAAGTTGTAAAGCGCTGCGGAATATGTTGGCGCTATATAAATAAAATTATTATTATTATTATGTACCAGGGTATTCCTGGGTATAGCCCTTGCATCATTTGCTGCCTGTTGAACTAATGGCAGAGCATAGCCCTTCTCCAGGAACTGTTGTGTAAGATGTTCAGATTCCTGATCAAAATCACTAATGTTGGTGCAATTGCGCCGAATCCTGGTGAATTGTCCCTTAGGGATATTCGTGAGCCACACTTTTGGTCCTAGCGAGGCTCCGTAGGTCTGTGACGTCACACGCTGCTTGTCAGCGGCGGCCATTTTTTTCTCAGTCTAACCAGGGACGCCTCCAGCCGGGACGTTCCCTGGCCCTGCACTGAGCAGCGACACCCCGCACTCGTCAAGGCGGCACCAGCAGACGTGCGCCCACCTTCCAGTTACCGCCCACAGGTTACCTTGCCCGCGCATCTGCCGCTCGTAGCGGTGAGACACCGCACACCACTCCCGGTACCCACCACGAGCAGTGAGGTGGAAGTCCAGCACAACAGATATCATCCTGCCGACTACACTTCCACATGGTAAGAGTCGCTGTTTCCTAAGGTCATTTCAGCACACAAGTGTGATAAATCTATCAGTTACGGGCACTTTATGGTTACTTTTGCTGGAGTATATGTATACCTGTGTGCATGGGACATATTTTAATGAGCAAGCAGGCTGGCAGTATAAGTAGTTGTTGATTTGGCTTATTACAATGCGCAGTGGGTCATCTTTATCATCTATTGCTGCATATATTCACGGTTTGGTTGTATTCCTGCAGTTAGGGTCAGTCTCCTTTTTTAATCACCCAAGCGCGGTATCAGTTGTTATATGTAAAGTTTAAACAGATGCGGCACTCACCCGAATGTTGCAGAAATCAGTGTCTTTTATTCGCTTTATGCGGCATTAGACATTTGCGGAGAGGCAGCAGGAGACAAGAGAGGGGTGCGGGGAGAAGAAAGAGGACGACGGCCGTTTCACGCGGATGCGCTTCTACGGGTCCAGGGCAGGTTGTTATATGTACTAGATCCTGTAGTGTACTATGCAGCAGCCCACCCCATAGTCAGATCCTGTAGTGTATAAGGCAGCAGCCCCCCCATAGTCAGATCCTGTAGTGTATTAGGCAGCAGCCCCCCCCATAGTCAGATCCTGTAGTGTATTAGGCAGCGGCCCCCTCATAGTCAGATCCTGTAGTGTATTAGGCAGCAGCCCCCCCATAGTCAGATCCTGTAGTGTATTAGGCAGCCCCCCATAGTCAGATCCTGTAGTGTATTAGGCAGCCCCCCATAGTCAGATCCTGTAGCGTATTAGTCAGCAGCCCCCCCATAGTCAGATCCTGTAGTGTATTAGGCAGCAGCCCCCCATAGTCAGATCTTGTAGTGTATTAGGCAGCCTCCATAAAAAAACAACAACACAATACTCACCTCTCTTCCATCTTGTTCCATCGGCGCTCCCTGCTCCCGCTCTTGTCCTGACAGCGGGCGCAGGGCGGTGATGTCATCGCGCCCACTGTCCGTGTCGGCGTCTGCAAGTGACGTCAGACGCTGACAGCGGGATGATGGGGGAAGGAGCCGATACAGCTCACCATGCGATGACGACGGGGGGCCACTGCTGGCATCGGGCGCGCGCCGATGCAGTTCCAGTAGCGTAGCTCCGGGTGGGCCCCGTCAGAGCACCGGGCCCGGGGTGATGGCCCCCTCTGCCCCCCCGATAGCTACGCTACTGGTATGGGGAGTCATGTCATCTACTGGTGTAGGTCCACTGAGTTTTATCAAGACCAAAGTCGGCGCAGCCATCTACAAGGAGGTTTTAGAGCACTTGATGCTTCCCTCTGCCGACAAGCTTTTTGGAGATGGAAATTTCATTCTCCAGCAGGACTTGGCACCTGTCCACACTGCCAAAGTACCAATACCTGGTTTAAAAACAACAGTATCACTGTGCTTGATTGGCCAGCAAACTATACAGGCTGATTGCCTCCATGCCATGCCTCATTGATGCAGTAATTGATGCCAAAGGAGCCCCGAACAAGTACTGAGTGCATTTACTGAACATACATAAACACTTGAAATACATCACTCTGTAATGACTCTATATAATATATGAGTTTCACTTTTTGTATTGAAGAACTGAAATAAATTAACTTTTTGATGATATTCTAATTTTGTGAGAAGCACCTGTATGTTTGGCTGACAGCTCTCTCTCCAGACTATCACATACACAAAACACTTCCATAAACGTTCTTGTGCTGTCTAATAGAGAGCAGATTTTACGCTACTGTAGCAGCAGCAGTAGCGTAGCTACCGGGGGGGGGCAGAGGGGGCCATGGCCCCGGGCCCGGTGCTCTGAGGGGGCCCAAACGGTGCTACGCTACTGTAACTGCATCGGTGCGCGCAATCTCCCTGCTCTGCCGCTATGGGGCCCCTGAGCAGGCAGGGGGGGGGCCCAGTGCCAGCAGTGGGCCCCCCGCCGTCATCGCATGGTGAGCTGTATAGGCAAGTAGCCGATACAGCTCACCGTATTGATGAGGGAAGGAGTGCTGCGCTGCGCTCCTTCCCCCATCATCCCCCTGTCAGCGTCTGATGTCACTAGCAGAAGCCGACACTGACAGTGGGCGCGGTGACGTCTCCGCCCTGCGCCCGCTGTCAGGACAAGAGCGGGAGCAGGGAGCGCCGCTGGAACAAGGAGGAAGAGAGGTGAGTTTTGTGTTTTTCCTTTTTTTATGGGGGCTGCCTAATACACTACAGGATCTGCCTATGGGGAGCCTGCTGCCTAATACATTACAGGATCTGACTATGGGGGGCTGCTGTCTAATACATTATACGATCTGCATATGGGGGGGCTGCTGCCTAATACACTACAGGATCTGACTATGGGGGGGCTGCTGTCTAATACACTACAGGATCTGACTATGGGGGGCTGCCTAATACACTACAGGATCTGACTATGGGAGGGCTGCTGCCTAATACACTACAGGATCTAACTATGGGGGGCTGCTGCCTAATTGTAATAATTATAGGGGATAACTCAGGAGACTCTTTGCGTGGAACAAGACAACTACAGGACACAGTTTTATAAGGGGTAAAGTCTATATTATCACACGGTGATTCAAACAGCTGCAGAGAGAAACTCAAGTCCACAACACTTGGTGCAAATATTAAACGCAGCTTAGCAGTCTATAGGAAACTTCAGAGGAAAATGCAATCAAGCAGAAAGTCTATGAAGCACAGTTAATCTTGAGGATACTTGACACGAATAAATCCTTGTCTTAGTCCAGGCACCGATAGATATGCTTATTAGGCAGTTCAAATCATATCTTAGCTCAACCAGGGAGGCCTGGTTAATAGTCTCAGGTTATTGCAAAGCAGCAACAGCTTACATGACCAGCAAATGCAGATGGAAGTAAACACGAACAGCAGATGAAGGAGGATTACTGGAAACTTGTGTATGCAGCAGGAACTCAGAGCAGAGTAGCAGGATCACCACACAGGTTCACAGGAGCAGGTGTATAGCCAGAGAGTAATCAGAGGTCAGGAGCTGGATGCAAGGCAGAATACTCTAGCACAGACTGAAGGCTGGGGTGGAGTTTTATAGCAGGAGACACAGTGCACATGAGACCAAAGACGCCATCTTGAAAAAGGGCAGTAATGCACAAAAGGTAAAAAATGTTCAGAGTCCTGACACTAATACACTACAGGATCTGACTATGGGGACTATGGGGGGCTGCTGCCTAATACACTATAGGATCTGCCTATGGGGGGGCTGCAGCCTAATACACTACAGGATCTGACTATGGGGGAGGCTGCTGCCTTATACACTACAGGATCTGCCTATGGGTGTGCTGCCTTATACCACAGGGTCTGCCTATAGGTGTACTGCCTTATACTACAGGGTCTGCCTATAGGGGTACTGTTTTGTACTATATTGAGGACTATCTGGCACATTATACTATATGGAGGTTATCTATGGGGCCATCATACAGTGTGGGGATTACATTGAAGGGGCCATCATACAGTATTGGAGCCATCAAACAGTTTGGAGTCTACTAAAGGTTCAGTATACTGTATGGGTGGTACTATACAGTGAGGGAGCATCATGCTTTGTATAGGGGAGCTGTACAGGGGGAGATTCGGAACATTATTAAATGTAAAGTGGGCACTTATTGTTATAGAGGAACTCGGGTTACTGTGACTATCAAAGGGGCACACAGGACAATATTACTTTCTAGGGGGCAAAATATGGGCAGTGTTTTCTAGGGCACTTGCACCTGGCATTACTATATTATAGAGGGGGTGCTTTAAAATTGACACAGCAGGTGCAGTAATAGGGACACATACTGCAGCAGCAGCTTAGTATTGGGATATCAGGGGCAGTAATACGGACATATACGGCAGCAGCGGCTCAGTATTGGGGTATCAGGTGCAGTAATAGGGACACATACGGCAGCAGCGGCTCAGTATTTGGGTATCAGGTGCAGTAATAGGGACACATATGGCAGCAGCGGCTCAGTATTGGGGTATCAGGTGCAGTAATAGGGACACATACGGCAGCAGCTGCTCAGTATTGGGGTATCAGCAGGATGAGGAGTTTGTGCAGGTTGGGAATACATGATGATGGGGCTGGAATGTGAGAAGTGAAATGTGTCTTTGTTGTATTCTATGCAGATGAGTCCTGGCTGTAAGAAGTTGTCATGTCGGTGTGGGTCAGATGAAAATGACGGGAAAAGTGAACAACTCCATCAGAAAACATAAGCGGTAAGACATTATCTGTAACTGTGCTGTGATCTCACGTCACTGAATTGTAATCAAGGTTACCTGGTTAGGGGCCCACTCAGAAGCTTTGCCCCCCCTGAACCAAAACCCTACCTACGCCTCTGAGCAGCAGGTTATCTTGAGAGCGAGAACAAGAGCATCAACCATTGGAATTCCAACATGCCGGATCCTTCCCTTAACTCACATAAAGTATGGAAGGAAAGTTGAGAGGCCCCATACACTTAACATTGTAGCTGAACCTGCCGACTTTAGCCTTACGTGCAAGTGAACCTTAGTGTAACCAGTAAAATAGACATTATGGTGTTCCCAGAAATCATGAGCCTTAGTGCAGCAACTCCGATCTACTCATCACTGTAGTGAGGCAGCTAGAATGATGTTGCTGTATAGAGGACGTCCTTATAGATCATGCTGTGTGCACAGAAATTATGAGCTTCAGTGCAGGAACTATGATTTAGTCATCTCTGTAGTGAGACAGCTAGAATGGTGTTGCTGTACGGAATTTCATTATTTCTTGACAAAAAGTTACACAAGATTACTGCCCCAATTCATGAAGAACAGAATTTTGTATGCTAGTCTTAAAGGGTATATCCCTTAAAAACAAAAAATGTGCCTAAGCACTAGCAAGCAGGCAATTGCCACCTAACTGACGGTTGTGGTCAGCGCCATTCTTTCCCGGCACAGAGCGGTCACAGACCGCCTCTGTTGAAGTGACGGGATGTGACTTCCGAGTCATTCTGATTGACAGCCAGCTCCTCCAGTGCAGAAATTCAGCTGTCAATCAGAATGACGTCGGCAGACCTGCCCCATCTACAGAGCTGAGCAGAGAAGAATCAACTGCTCTGACCGCTGTGACCGCTCTGTGCCATGGAAGAACGGCACCGTGCACAACAGGCAGGTAAGTAGCAATTACCTACATATTTGTACTTAGGCACATTTTTTATTTTTTTCATACAGTCCTGGATATGCCCTTTAAGGCCGATTTCACACGTCCTGATATTTCCGATACCTGAAAAACCAGTACCGGAGATATCAGTGTACTTGTGTGTAATTCTTGGGGCATACGTGTGGCAATAATGTGCTGCACATTTGCCGCATCAGTACCACATGTAACGGCACCTGGGAAACAGCAGTACAGTTAGCTCTGTTCCCCGGCACTGGGTGGTGAAGATGGCTACCATGATCGCTGGCAGACCAGGGGAGAATTATGAGAGTTATATTCAACTGATAACAGCAAGAGCAGGCAGTGGCTGATGGGACTATCACTCTGATGGGAGTATTCACCAGCCACCGCCTACCCTATAAATAAACGAATTAAAAAAAGCATTGTGAGTTCCCCTGTATTTTTGATAACCAGCCAGGCAAGACTGACAGCTGTGTGCTGCAACCCTCAGCTGTCAGCTTCAGCAAGGCTGGTTATGAAGAATAGAGGTGTCCCCATGCTGTTTTTTTTTATTATTTAAATAAATAATTAAAAAAAAATGGTGTGGGTCCCCCCATTCTTGTCAACCAGCCAAGGTAAAGCAGACAGCTGGAGGCTATTAGTATCAGGCTGGTAGGGGGCCATGGATATTGGTCCCCCAGCCTAAAAATAGCAGCCTGCAGCCACCCAAAAAGGCACATATTGAAGATGCGCTAATTCTGGCGCTCTGCCCGGCTCTTCCCACTTGCCCTGTAGCAGTGGCAAGTGGGGTAATATTTGTGAGGTTGATGTCAACTTTAGACACTTATCCATTACTAATCCTATATTTATATTGGAAATAAAGACATAGCCAGAATAAAGTCTTTTATTTGAAATCAAAATTATCACACTTTTCCAATTTCAAAAATAAACACAGTTGTTCTCACCTAACACCCATTCCATTGAACCCAACGTCTCCTGTAATAATAAAAAAAATCCCTCACCTGTCTGACGCTCTGTACCACTCTGCAATCCAAGTCTGGGGATAAATAGTTTTCAACTTGGACTGTCCCAAGGTGAGACCATCCAGGCTGAGAACCACTGAGGAATGAGCTGCTGTGAGTGCAGCATCAGTGGCTAGAAGCGACCTCATCAAGGTTACCGCAGGTCACTGAGGATGCATTCCCAGCCGGGCTAAACTGCCGTGACCTCAGCACGGTGAGAAAAAATCACTGAGTTTACGGCGGTGAACTCACTAAGCAGAACTGCGGTGAACTCAGTGGCTTTTTCTCATGTTGTTGAGGTCACCACAGTTCAGCCTGGCTGGGAACAGAGCTTCAGTGACCGGAGGTTGAAAACTATGTATCCTCAGACATAGATTATGGTATGGGACAGAACGTTGGACAGGTGAGGGATATTGTTGTTTTTTTTAATTTTGTTTAATTACAGGAGATGTTGGCTTCAATGGAATGGGCATTAGGTGAGTATAACTGTTTGTTATTTTTAAATAAAAATGAAAAAGAGTGTTTTCTTTTGATATCAAATATATCAAATAAAAGACTTTATACTTGCTGTGTCTTTATCTAATATATAAAGCTGAATGTGTGTATGTATGTGTGTATGTATGTCCGGGATTGGCATCTGAACCGTCGCAGCTACAGCCACAAAATTTTGCACAGTCACACGTCTGGACCCCGAGAGCGTCATAGGCTATATTGTGAGGTGAAATTTTAACCCCGCGCTTTCCAATTCACCAAACAATTTTGCCCCTATCTACATAATGGGGAAAAAGTGAAAGGAAAAGTGTTGGAGGTGTCGCAGCTACAGGCACAAAATTTTGCACAGTCACACGTCTGGACCCCGAGAGCGTCAAAGCTATGTTGTGAGGTGAAATTTTAACCCCGCGCTTTCCAATTCACCAAACAATTTTGTCCCTATCTACATGTAGCGCCCCCACTGCCGCAGGGCGGAGGGGTACCCGGTACCGGGCCTCTGAGTCTCTGCTCTGGGGTTGTCACGGTGGCTAGGCCCAGTCCGTGACCCTGCTGAGGGGCGTACAGTAATAGATGTGGATAATGGTGGTAGTGTAGTGCAGTAAATAACGAGGACACCAGGTTGCAGTCTCTTTACCTCTTTACTGAAGGCTTCAGGTGTCCAATTCAGGGCACTGTTAACCGGGCTGTCTGAGACCGGCCGGTCCGAAGGCACATCAGGAGTCCCCTTCACAGGTGGGAATCAGCGTCTACCTTCTAGCGCCTGTGTGTTGTAGTCCTTCCCTGCTGAGCACCCTGGGATAGTCCTCACAACTGCTTCTGTCTGTCTCTGATGCTCGTTCTCTCCGTCCCCCAGATGATATGGCTAGGACGCACCCGTATGACGGGGTAGGCCTGGAGTTCTTCCGGGACTCTAGAGTCGCCCCTCTCCCACAGCTGCCTCTGTTGTCTGCTTAGGTGTTTTAGTGAGACAGCCAACCTATAATTGGCTGTCCGGCCGTGGTTTGAAGTAATATTTGTAGTCTCTTACTTGCTCGGCATTCCGGCCACCGACTGTTGCCCCTCAGAAGGATGTTGCCTCGATCTTACAGCACGACTCCTTCTGGTTCTATCACTTCTTTGCTGTGTCCCCGTTGCTCACTGGTTTGTGCTATTCTTAGGAGTCTGCCAGGATCCCATCCCTGACAGGTCCTCTCACTAGCTCTTCCCAGTTACTTCTCTCTGTCTTCCTGTCCAACCCCCAGTTTTACCAGAGTGTGAGGAGTGGCCTACTAGATAGAACCACTCCCCCTGGTGGCCGGAGTGTGAAGTGTAATATGAGTGTTACCTGATCAGGTGAACTCCTTTAGTGCAATCAGACATAACATCACTCCCCTTAGCGGCAGAGCGACGTTACTGCAACGACCAGGACTCTGGGGCGCTGCACTCCCCCCCCGGTTAAATCCAGTACTCCCGGACTGGGAAAACAAGAACAACAATACATGTTAACAGGAAACACACAACAATTTGAAATATCATAAACAATTAAACATAACAGTGCTTCCCGTTATGGGAGGTGAGGACTTCTTTAACGTTGCGAAAGTTAGGTCATGCACAGTTTATGACTCTCAGTTCAGTGATTGAAACTGCGGGGACCCCGGGTAAACAAAGGGGTCCCCTTTTAGAAGTTTTTGGAGCAATTCACCGTCCATTACTCTATTGTCCATTTTAAAACCTGTAACAAAAGATATATACACAAACATTTTCAACTAAATAACAGCCCTTATTAGTATCTCTAAGTTTTGTAGCGGAGGGGAATTTGATTCTGAGTGCTGCGTGTGGATCTTCGCAGCACAGGGGTTGCTACTGGCCTAACAGGGCCCACTATACTTGCTACCCCTGGTGTAGTGTACTGCCTTCTAGCTACACTTTCAGTGAGTCTGGGTAGCACTGGCAGGCTGAAGCTCTCAGGGCTGCTGCTGCTGGCAACAGTAGGTACGGCAGGCTCACCGATAGCAGAGGGAGGATTTGCCGGTTCAACGGTTGGCATGGCATCTTCAGGTAGGGCTTGTTGAGGTTGCGGGGCCGGATGATCTGGTACCACCATTGTTTCTGGTGGGTCCGGCTGTTGAAACGTTAGAACAGGTACCACGATGGCCTGATTTATCTGAGTCCAGGACTGGGGAAAGTCACCAAGGACGGTATGGATCATCTTCTCCTTTTCCACCGGCGGGGAGATTCCTGGGGCCGTGTCCCTCTCTTTCAACTTATCGGGGCAGACCTTAAGGTGATCCCTGGATACCGCTGTCGAGGTCTCCCCTCTGTCCTTGCTTATGAGACAGACCTTCGTGTTGTCGAAATCGGATGGCAGGATGGTATACGGTTCTGCTTCCCATTGGTCATCGAGCTTGTGTAGTCTCCTCTTTCGTTTAAGCACTTGCTCACCAGGTGACAGGGGAATCGCAGGAGCATGCTGGTTGTAGTCCCTTTCTTGTTTTTGCCTAGCCTGGGCGAGACTCCTCTCTACGCACTCCTGTACCTTGCGGTACCTTTGCTGCCTTTCTACATCCCAATCTGCATCCGGTGAGGTATCTTCGGGGACTAGGACCCCCATGTCCAGATCAACGGGTAACTGGCTAGACCTTCCTCGCATCAGGTACGCTGGAGTGCAGTTGGTAGAATTTACTGGGATGTGATTGTATATATCCACCAAGTCAGGCAACTTTGTCGGCCACAGGTTCCGTTCCTCTACGGGCAAGGTCTTCAATAAGTCAATCACCACTTGGTTCATCTTTTCGCACATCCCATTGGTTTGAGGATGGTACGGTGTGGTTCTGATCTTCTTACACCCGTACAGTTGGCAGAACTCTTGGAACACTTCTGCTTCGAAGGCTGGTCCCTGATCGGTCAGTACCTTCTCTGGGTAGCCATGGGGCCTACAAAAGTACTGCTGGAAGGCCTTGGCGGCAGTCCTGGCCGTTAGATCCTTGACAGGTACAACCACCAAAAATCTGGAGTAGTGATCTACGATGGTAAGAGCATAGATATAGCCTGACCGGCTAGGCGTCAGCTTCACATGATCCAGCGCGACCAGTTCGAGCGGCCGTTTGGTGATGATAGGCCGCAGGGGAGCCCGTTGGCTGTCACGGTCCTTCCGGCGTAGGCTATATGGACCGCACTCCCGACACCACTTGTCAATGGCTCTCTTCATGCCAATCCAATAGAACCTCCCTCGGAGCAGCCTCTCTAGCTTCCTCCATCCGAAGTGTCCGGCTCCATCGTGGTAGGCTCCCAGAACCATGGGCGCATCTCGCCTTGGCACCACTATCTGCCACACCAATTCATGAGTACGTGGATCGATGCTTCTCCTGCACAGCTTGCCATCATGGATAAACAGTTTGCTTCTCCCCTTCCACAGCTGTTGGGTTTCCTGTGGGTCATCTGGGCCGGGACGTAACCCTGCCTGCGTCAAGAGCTCTTTCACCCGACGGACTGCGGGGTCACCATCCTGGGTTTCCGCCCACCCGTGATGGGGCAGGGGGTTCAGCGTAGCATCCGGTTGGTTCTTATGCCTGTTCCTCACATGATGGGAATTCTGAGTGGCTTTAGGGCGATGGAATGCGGGCAGCTCCACCTCTTCAAGTGCCTCCGGGTCTTCCTCTGCTTCTGGCAAATTGGGCATCCGAGACAAGGCATCGGCATTCGCATTCTTGTGTCCTGCCCGGTACTTGATGGTGAAGTTGTAGTTGGACAGCCGGGCCATCCACCGCTGCTCCAAGGCCCCGAGCTTGGCTGTATCCAGATGTGTTAGCGGATTGTTGTCCGTGAAGACGGTGAATTTCGCTGAGGCCAGGTAGTGTTTGAACCTCTCTGTCACTGCCCAGACGATGGCAAGGAACTCCAGTTTAAAGGAACTATAGTTGTCAGGGTTCCTTTCCGTGGGACGAAGCTTCCTGCTGGCGTAAGCGATCACCCTCTCCTTGCCTTTCTGGACCTGGGACAGCACGGCTCCCAATCCCACATTGCTGGCATCCGTGTACAGCACAAACGGTTGGTCGTATTCAGGATAGGCCAGTACCTCTTCTCCCGTCAGTGCCGACTTCAAACACGTGAAGGATCCTTCCAGCCCCTCGTTCCAGTCAAATGGGGCATTCTTCCCCTTGGCCTTCTTTGATTGGCCCACCAACAGGTCTTGCAAGGGTGCGGCCTTCTTGGTGAAGTCCTTGATGAACCTTCGGTAGTAGCCTACCAGTCCGAGGAACTGCCGGACTTCGTGGAGGTTGCTGGGCTTCGGCCAGTCTTGGATCACCGTGACCTTGTCGGGGTCTGGGGTCACTCCTTCGGCGCTCACCACATGGCCCAGGTACTGCACTTTGGGTTTCAGCAGATGACATTTGGACGGTTTCACCTTTAAGCCAAAGTTGGACAGGGCTTCAAACACCTCGGCCAGGTGCTTCAGATGGTCTTCGTAGGTCTTAGAGAAGACAATGACATCATCCAAATACAGCAGTACGGTCTCAAAGTTCTTGTGCCCCAGACAGCATTCCATCATCCTCTGGAACGTCCCCGGGGCATTACACAATCCGAAAGGCATGTAGTTGAACTCGCAGAGCCCCATCGGCGTCGTGAAGGCCGTCTTTTCTTTGTCCGCCTCTGCCACGGGAACCTGCCAGTACCCACTGGTGAGATCTAAGGTAGAAAAGTAGTTAGCAGATTTTAAGGCAGCCAGAGACTCCTCTATCCTGGGCAGTGGGTATGCGTCTTTATGTGTAATGCGATTCAACTATCTATAATCAACACACATCCTCATTGTACCATCCTTCTTTTTAACCAGGACTAATGGAGCTGCCCAGGGGCTACAACTGTCTCTCACCACCCCAGCCTCCTTCATTTCTCGCAACATGTCCTTGGCACACTGGTAATGGGCTGGGGGTACAGGGCGGTATCTCTCTTTTATGGGTCGGTGATCTCCCGTGGGGATATGGTGTTGGATCCCTTTCACCCGCCCAAAATCTAAGGGGTGTTTGCTGAATACCTGCTCGTACTCATGAACCACCCTGTAAGCCCCTTGTTTTTGATGGGATGGGGTAGAGTCAGTGCCCACATGCAATTCCCGACACCAATCTTTCGAGTGTCCTGCAGAACCGTTGTCCTCCGCCACATTTGACGGGACCAAGGGTTCAGGTGTCCGTATCACACTATTGTTGACAGTGAACAGTTTGGCGAGCGTGGCATACTTGGTGAGATGAACCTCTTCCTCCCCACAATTGAGGACACGTACGGGCACCCTCCCCTGGCGCACGCCGACCACCCCCCGGGCTGTCAGAATAGTAGGCCTATTGTCTGAATACACGGGTTCTACCAAGGCCTGGTAGTCCTTTCCCCTGAGGCCTATGGCTGCCCGACACCATATTAACATTTCACTCCTGGGGGGTATCGCAATGGGGTTTGAATCACTCACAGTGACACGGCCAATCTCACCACCAGTCAGCTCTACCTGCTGTCTCTGCATCAGAGCTCTGATTTCTTTTTGCAGGGCACGTTGTTCGCTGTGGCCAGTGGTTTCGGCTACCTGTTGCAACAAAACAATAACTTCTGCAAGACAATTTTCTATAACATTGGTACCGATAGTCATCATGGGATTACATTCTCGGCGGTCAATATCAACAATCACAATCCCCTGGGCTTTCAATTCCACCCGCCCCACTTTAATAGTGGCCTCTTTATACCCCACTTGTGGCAATGGCTGACCATTACTGGCTATTATGGCGAAATCGTCATCGGGGCCACGAGTAATATCGGTGTCCTCCCAATACCGTTTATAGAGTACATAAGGCATAGTCGTCACCTGAGAACCGGTGTCCAGCAAAGCATTCAGGGGGATGCCGTCAACCACTACAGGAAGAACTGGTCGCCCTCCAATGTATTTGGCTCTCCAATGCTGTGGGCCTGACCGTCCTATTCCTGGGGGTTGGCCCTTTGCCCCAGGGGTTGCTCGTTTAAAGGACAGTACCTTGCAAGGTGGCCCACCTGATGACAGCGGCGGCAGATGGGTCGTCCATCCTCATGGAAGCGATCGTCGGACCGGCCTCTGGTCGGCGGGGTCCTCCTCTGTCGCATCCAGGGAACATCCTCCGGTCTGGTGGCCAGCTGGATCTTCTCCTTGGGGGCCTCCTGTAGGGACCGCACCGTCCGGGCCAGGGCAGCAACGCTCTTGGTCAGCTCCTGCATCTGAAGGCGGAGTCCTGCAGGGGAGTCGTCTTCTAGGCTCTGGGCATCGGCCTCGGCGGCGACTGGAACATCCGACGCCACCTCCTGGTGGTATGTGAGAGCGGGACGCCTGGGAGGTGCTGCACGGCTAGGCTGTCGCTCCTGCCATGCCTGGATAGCTTTATCCTTGAATTGCGCAAAAGTCAAGTCTGGATTTTGCATGGCCAGGAAGTGCAGTTGACCCCTTTGGTGGCTGCACAGGAGCCCCTCAATGAACCGCTCCTTCAGGAGTTTATCCTCATCCTGCATGCTGTCAGGGTCACTCTGCTTAATGGCCCGCATCGCCTCCTGAAGATTAAGGGCATAATCCCGTAAGCTATCTTGCGGCCTCTGCTTGCACCCATAGAAAGTCAGTTTAATTTCGATAGCAGTGCGGGTATCGAAGGTGGCTTTAAGCTTTGCAAAAACCTGCTGTGCCGTTCCCTTATCCGCGGCGGGCCAGGATTTCATTTCTCTCAGAGCCGCCCCAAAGAGTTGGTTTGTTATCAGATGGACCTTCTGAGGCTCTGTCAGGGGATAGAACTCAAGCAGGCTGCAGATCCCTTCTTTAAAGTCGGTGAATGTATGTGAATCCCCGGAGTATCGTGGGAGCCAGGCCGCTCCGGGCAGGTATGGCATAGAGAAGGGCATTATAGCCTTTGCGGTAGCGGCGGTGTCCGACTGGCTGATGGGGGCAGCGGGCTCCGGGGCTGCCAGTGGTGGTATTAGGGCCGCGGCTTCGTCCGCCGCGGGGACCGGAGGTGCCCCTGCATCCACTGCTGCGGCCGCCACCTCCTCTCCTCCCGACTCGGACATGGCTGTCCCTTCCTCCCACTAACCTGCTGGAGGTCGGAGTTCCTCTTCTGGGATTGGCGCCTTACCGCGCTTTTCCGTTCCGCGCTTCTTTTGGCCGGTTCCGCCCACGAAGCTAAGGCTCCTCCTTCCGTGCGCGGCAATGGCGAATTTTGGCGGTAAATGACAGCACACTGTCTTTGCAATAAAGTACAGTCCAAGCACAGTAAATCACAGTTCCAAGGCACACATGACCTGATTCTTCAGGCTTAAGTAGATCCTGTTCGTGACGCCAAGTTGTAGCGCCCCCACTGCCGCAGGGCCGAGGGGTACCCGGTACCGGGCCTCTGAGTCTCTGCTCTGGGGTTGTCACGGTGGCTAGGCCCAGTCCGTGACCCTGCTGAGGGGCGTACAGTAATAGATGTGGATAATGGTGGTAGTGTAGTGCAGTAAATAACGAGGACACCAGGTTGCAGTCTCTTTACCTCTTTACTGAAGGCTTCAGGTGTCCAATCCAGGGCACTGTTAACCGGGCTGTCTGAGACCGGCCGGTCCGAAGGCACATCAGGAGTCCCCTTCACAGGTGGGAATCAGCGTCTACCTTCTAGCGCCTGTGTGTTGTAGTCCTTCCCTGCTGAGCACCCTGGGATAGTCCTCACAACTGCTTCTGTCTGTCTCTGATGCTCGTTCTCTCCGTCCCCCAGATGATATGGCTAGGACGCACCCGTATGACGGGGTAGGCCTGGAGTTCTTCCGGGACTCTAGAGTCGCCCCTCTCCCACAGCTGCCTCCGTTGTCTGCTTAGGTGTTTTAGTGAGACAGCCAACCTATAATTGGCTGTCCGGCCGTGGTTTGAAGTAATACTTGTAGTCTCTTACTTGCTCGGCGTTCCGGCCACCGACTGTTGCCCCTCAGAAGGATGTTGCCTCGATCTTACAGCACGACTCCTTCTGGTTCTATCACTTCTTTGCTGTGTCCCCGTTGCTCACTGGTTTGTGCTATTCTTAGGAGTCTGCCAGGATCCCATCCCTGACAGGTCCTCTCACTAGCTCTTCCCAGTTACTTCTCTCTGTCTTCCAGAGTGTGAGGAGTGGCCTACTAGATAGAACCACTCCCCCTGGTGGCCGGAGTGTGAAGTGTAATGTGAGTGTTACCTGATCAGGTGAACTCCTTTAGTGCAATCAGACATAACATCACTCCCCTTAGCGGCAGAGCGACGTTACTGCAACGACCAGGACTCTGGGGCGCTGCATACATAATGGGGAAAAAGTGAAAGGAAAAGTGTTGGAGGCGTCGCAGCTACAGGCACAAAATTTTGCACAGTCACACGTCTGGACCCCGAGAGCGTCAAAGCTATGTTGTGAGGTGAAATTTTAACCCCACGCTTTCCAATTCACCAAACAATTTTGCCCCTATCTACATAATGGGGAAAAAATGAAAGGAAAAGTGTTGGAGGCAAATTAACAGCTGCCAGATGTGAACAAGGGGGACTTAAAGAATGAGAGCGATGGCGCCAAAGAGTATATACTGTACAGTTGCTAAGGTGGGGCCCCGACATGGGATAATCGCCACACCACCACGGGGATATGAACACACACACAAAATGCGCCACACACTACCACGTGCTCGAACACATATACCACCCTCAGCGCACATTTCACCACACATACACCAACCTCGCCACATAAAAGTTGAAACACAAAAGTCGCCGCTCAAAACTCGCCACGCGCAAAACTCTCCACATGCAAAACTCTCCACACGTGCAAAACTCACCTCATGGAAAACTCGCCACACGCAAAACTTGCACACGTGGAAAAATTGCCACATGCACAAAGGTTGCAACACATGCAAAAGTTGCCTCACACAAAACTTGCACATACTCAAAAGGCACCACACATAAAACTCGCCACGCACAAAACTCGCCATGCGCAAAACTTGCTGCACACAACTTGCTACACTAACCTGTCACATGCAACTCGACACACAAAAAGTTGCTACATGCATGTCGCCACACAAAACTCATCTCACAAAAGTCGCTACATGCATGTCGCCACACGCAACTCAACACACACAACTTGACACACGAAACTCGCCCTAAAACACACACAAGTCTGGTATTATCCTTCAAAAATAAAAATCTGATTAATAAGCTGACAAACTACAAGAGCAACAAATGTACCATATAGGAATCCGGCAGCTGTCAGTCACATGACCAGTCTATTATGTGTATGTGTGAGCTAATATATACTGCCAGGGGGTGGGCTTACTGTTGGCTGGGGATTTATCAGGCTGCCAATTTAGCTTACAAATACTGAGGTAAAAATACTGACCAAATAACGTGTGAACGAGGTCTAATACAGGAGGAGATGACATACAGATATATACTATATACAGGAGGAGATGACACACAGGTATATACTATTTACAGGGGAGATGACACACAGGTATATACTATATGCAGGAGGAGATGACACACAGATATATACTATATACAGGAGAGATGACACACAGGTATATACTATATAGAGGAGGAGATGACATACAGGTACATACTACATACAGCAGGAGATGACATACAGGTATATACTATATACAGAAGGAGATGACACACAGGTATATACTATATACAGGAGCAGATTACCTACAGGTATATAGTATATACATGAGGAGATGACATACAGTTATATGCTATGTATAGGAGGAGATGACACACAGATATATACTATATATAGGTGAGATGACACACAGGTATATACTATATACAGGAGGAGATTACATACAGGTATATACTATATATAGGAGGAGTATATACAGGGGAGATGACACACAGCAGGTATATACTATATACAGGGGAGATGACATACAGGTATATACTATATACAGGAGATGACATACAGGTGTATACTATATATAAGGGAGATGACAAACATGTATATACTGAGGTGAAAATGAGAGGTGTGAGGTGAAAATGAAAAGGTGTGAGTGCAAAATGAGAGGAGTGAGGGAAAATAGTGGAGTGATCGGAAAATGACAGATGTGAGGTCGAAATGACAAGTGTTAGGGGGGAATGAGAGGAGTGAGGGGGAAAATAAGAGGAGTGAGGGGGAAAATGAGAGGTGTGAGGGAGAAAATGAGAGATGTGAGGGGGAAAATGAAAGATGTGATGGGGAAAATGAGAGGCGTGATGGGAAAATAAGAGAAGTGAGGTGCTATAACCAACCACAGATATTTACTATGCCCAGGCAACGCCGGGCTCTTCAGCTAGCTTAGATTTACAATCTCCATGCTTTTCTCATGGTCAACTTTATGTGGCCTGTTCAAGAGTTGGAACAGCCAAAAATCTGTTTGTCTTTGCACCTGAAGGAAAAACTAAGAATGTTGTTTATCAAAAGGCTCTCGAATAAGAAGTAGAAGATTACTTCACATTACTTGGCCAATTTAGTTAAATCTGTGTGGAATATCTCTGGTGTTGAAATATATGTTGTAAAATGCTTCTATTAGCTGAGTTTTTGCCTTTTAATAATTACATTTCTATCTATTTGTTTTGTGGTTTTTTTGTGCAGAATACATTTTTGTTAACACATTCTATTTTGCTAACAGCAGTTATTACCCCGTGCGAAGCCGGGTAGTACAGCTAGTTTACAATATAACTACAGGATTAGTAATGGATAGGTGTCTTATAGACGCCTCTCCATTACTAACCCGTGGGCTTGATGCCACCAGACAATACAAAGGTGACATCAAACCCACAAATATTACCCCACCTGCCACCGCTACAGGACACGTGGGAAGAGCCAGGCAAAGAACCAGAATTGGCGCATGTAATAGATGTGCCTTTTCTGGGTGGCTGTGGGCTGTTATTTTTAGGCTGGGGGGGCAATATCCATGGCCCCTTACCAGCCTAAGAATACCAGCCCCATTTGTCTGCTTTAGCTTGACTGGTTATCAAAAGTGGGGTGGACCACACTTGGTATTTTAAATTATTTAAATAATTAAAAAATAGTGCGTGGGTACCCCTCTATTCTTGATAACAACCCTTGCTGAAGCTGACAGCTGAGGATTGCAGCACTCAGCTATGTTTTACCTGGATGGTTATCAAAAGTACAAAGGAAACCACACACCAGACACCAGAATTGTTCTCCGATGACCCTGGACATTCCTGTAATAATTCATATCACCACTGTGTTGTATATTTTATGATTGTCAATTGCGATCTTTTATGATGACTGTCGGTTGCGCTCTGTTATGATGACTCTCAGTTGGGCTCTGTTATGATGACTGTCGGTTGCGCTCTTTTATGATGACTGTCGGTTGTACTCTGTTATGATGACTTTGTCGGTTGCGTTTTGTTATGATGACTGTCGATGGTGCTCTATTTTGGTGACTGTCGGTTGCGCTCTTTTATGATGTCAGTTGCGCTCTTTTATGATGACTGTCGGTTGCGCTCTTTTATGATGTCAGTTGCGCTCTTTTATGATGACTGTCAGTTGCGCTCTTTTATGATGACTGTCGGTTGCGCTCTTTTATGATGACTGTCTGTTGCGCTCTGTTATGATGACTGTCGGTGGCGCTCTATTTTGGTGACTGTCGGTTGCGCTCTTTTATGATAACTGTCGGTTGCGCTCTGTTATGATGGCTGTCAGTTGTGCTCTTTTATGATGACTGTCGGTTGCGCTCTGTTATGATGACTTTCGATTGCGCTCTTTTATGATGACTGTCGGTTGCGCTCTTTTATGATGACTGTCGGTTGCGCTGATTCTGATGACTGTCGGTCGTGCTCTTTTATGATAATAAAGAAAACTTGGCAATCAACTTCTAGAATATTTTTTTGGATTTGTTTTTGGATTTTTTTGGATTTTTTTAATGCAGCCAGAAAATAATATAGACGTTCCGGCCTCACTGGCCTTCATCAGTAACGGACTGCAGTATATTGGTTAATTGCGTTTAGTGCGATAATAGGAGTGAACCATAGTCACTTTAAATATGTCTGGTCATGCACTAGGCGCTGGGTATGGAGCCTGTATAAGATAGTACCTGGGTGGAGTCGATGATGGGTGGGTGGGGGTGTCGGCATGCAGTCTTTTATGATGACTGTCGGTTGCTCTCTGTTATGATGACTGTCGGTTGCGCTCTTTTATGATGACTGTCGGTTGCTCTGTTTATGATGACTGTCGGTTACGCTCTTTTATGATCACTGTCGGTGGCGCTTTTTTATGGTGACTGTCGGTTGTGCTGTTTATGATGGCTGTCGGTTGCGCTCTTTTATGTTGACTGCTGGTGGCGCTCTGTTATGATGACTGTTGGTTGCGCTCTTTTATGACTGTCAGTTGCGCTCTTTTTTACGCCTCTCCACATGAAGCTCCGCCCACTTCTCACAATGTCGTGGCTGCGGACAGGACCAGTGACTGACGGGAGGCGTCACATTCTGGTGACACTGAATAATCAGCACCGAGTGTAATTATTTATATTACAAAAAGTTACAATAAAAATGTAATATTTATTAATCAGGAAAAAAAATGAATTTTACCCAAATACATAAAATATAGAACAGTGTAATGAACCTTCCTGTCTGACCTGTGATGTTTGCTCCATTAAAACCTTGAGAAATCCCATAAAAAACGCATTAAAAAAACAGAAGAGGGAACTAGAATGGAGTCTGTATGAGGAGCTCAATACATCAACTCCGATCTAGTCACTTCACTACTGAACCGTCTACATTAGATTTGATAATATAAGAATCACAAAAAAACAACTCCGATCTACTGTGGGAATAATAATAATATGGAAACATAATGATATCATTGTGGAAGACATATAAGGCCTCTTTCACACTAGCGTCGTACGACGCACGTTGCAATGAGTCTTTTTGGAATAAAAACGCATCCTGCAAAATTGCTTGCAGGATGCGTTTTTTCTCCATAGACTAACATTAGCGACGCATTGCCACACGTCGCAACCGTCGTGCGACGGATGCGTCGTGTTGCGTCGGACCGTCGGCACAAAAAAACGTTGCATGTAACGTTTTTTGGTGCGTCGTGTCGAGCAATTCCGCCCCCTCCTCCCCGGAGCTCACAATGGGGCAGCGGATGGGTTGAAAAATTGCATCCGCTGCCCCCGTTGTGCGGCGCTTTCACAGTATGCGTCGGAACGTCGCATTGCGACGTGCGTCGTACGACGCTAGTGTGAAAGTAGCCTTATATTGAAACATAATGATATCACTGGGGGGACATATAATATGGAAACATAATGATATCACTGTGGGAGGACATATAATATGGAAACATAATGATATCACTGTGGGGGACATATAATATGGAAACATAATGATATCACTGTGGGGGACATATAATATGGAAACATAATGATATCACTGTGGGGGACATAAAATATGGAAACATAATGATATCACTGTGGGGGGGGGACATATAATATGGAAACATAATGATATCACTGTGGGGGACACATAATATGGAACATAATGATATCACTGTGGGGGGACATATAATATGGAAACATAATGATATCACTGTGGGGGACATATAATGTGGGAACATAATGATATCACTGTGGGGGGACATATAATATGGAAACATGATGAGATCACTGTGGGGGACATATAATATGGAAACGTAATGATATCACTGTGGGGGACATATAATATGGAAAGATAATGATATCACTGTTGGGGGGACATATAATATGGAAACATAATGATATCACTGTGGGGGACATATAATATGGAACATAATGATATCACTGTGGGGGGACATATAATATGGAAACATGATGATATCACTGTGGGGGACATATAATATGGAAACGTAATTATATCACTGTGGGGGACATATAATATGGAACATAATGATATCACTGTGGGGGGACATATAATATGGAAACATGATGATATCACTGTGGGGGACATATAATATGGAAACGTAATTATATCACTGTGGGGGACATATAATATGGAACATAATGATATCACTGTGGGGGGACATATAATATGGAAACATGATGATATCACTGTGGGGGACATATAATATAGAAACATAATGATATCACTGTGGGGGACATATAATATGGAAACATAATATCACTGTGGGGGGACATATAATATGGAAACATAATGATATCACTGTGAGGGGGACATATAATATGGAAACATGTTATCACTGTGGGAGGACATATAATATGGAAACATGATGATATCACTGTGGGGGACATATAATATGGAAACATAATGATATCACTGTGGGGGGGCAAAATATGGAAACTTAATGATATCACTGTGGGGGACATATAATAAGGGAACATAAGGATATCACTGTGGGGGGACATATAATATGGAAATATAATGATATCACTGTGGGAGACATACAATATGGAAACATGATGATATCACTGTGGGGGACATATAATATGGAAACATAATGATATCACTGGGGGGGGACATATAATATGGAAATATAATGATATCACTGTGGGAGACATATAATATGGAAACATGATGATATCACTGTGGGGGACATATAATATGGAAACATAATGATATCACTGTGGGGGATATATAATATGGAAACATAATGATATCACTGTGGGGGACATATAATATGGAAATATAATGATATCACTGTGGGAGACATACAATATGGAAACATGATGATATCACTGTGGGGGGACATATAATATGGAAACAATGATATCACTGTGGGAGACATATAATATGGAAACATAATGATATCACTGTGGGGGGGACATATAATATGGAAATATAATGAAATCACTATGGGAGACATATAATATGGAAACATGATGATATCACTGTGGGGGACATATAATATGGAAACATAATGATATCACTGTGGGGGACATATAATATGGAAACATAATGATATCACTGTGGGGGATATATAATATGGAACATAATGATATCACTGTGGGGGGACATATAATATGGAAACATGATGATATCACTGTGGGGGACATATAATATGAAAACATAATGATATCACTGTGGGGGGACAAAATATGGAAACTTAATGATATCACTGTGGGGGACATATAGTAAGGGAACATAAGGATATCACTGTGGGGGGACATATAATATGGAAACATAATGATATCACTGTGGGGGACATATAATATGGAAACATAATGATATCACTGTGGGGGGACATATTATATGGAAACATAATGATATCACTGTGGGGGACATATAATATGGAAACATAATGATATCACTGTGGGGGACATATAATATGGAAACATAATATCACTGTGGGGGGGGGCATATAATATGGAAACATAATGATATCACTGTGGGAGACATAAAATATGGAAACATAATGATATCACTGTGGGGGACATAAAATATGGAAACATAATGATATGGTATCTGTTTTGAACTGTGATTTCTGTTATGCTGTAATGTCTATTGTCTGTACAAGTCCCCTCTATAAGTTGTAAAGCGTTGCGGAATATGTTGGCGCTATATAAATAAAAATTATTATTATTATTATTATTATTATCACTGTGGGGGACATATAATATGGAAACATAATTATATCACTATGGGGAAATATAATATGGAAACTTAATGATATCACTGTGTTGGGGGGGCATAAAATATGGAAATATAATGATATCACTATGGGGGGACATATAATATGGAAACATAATGATATCACTGTAGGGGACATAAAATATGGAAACATAATGATATCACTGTGGGGGACATATAATATGGAAACATAACGATATCACTGTGGGGGGACATATAATATGGAAACATAATGATATCACTGTGGGGGGACATATAATATGGAAACATAATGATATCACTGTGGGGGATATATAATATGGAACATAATGATATCACTGTGGGGGGACATATAATATGGAAACATGATGATATCACTGTGGGGGACATATAATATGGAAACATAATGATATCACTGTGGGGGGACAAAATATGGAAACTTAATGATATCACTGTGGGGGACATATAGTAAGGGAACATAAGGATATCACTGTGGGGGACATATAATATGGAAACATAATGATATCACTGTGGGGGGACATATAATATGTAAACATAATGATATCACTGTGGGGGACATATAATATGGAAACATAATGATATCACTGTGGGGGGGGACATATAATATGGAAACATAATGATATCACTGTGGGAGACATAAAATATGGAAACATAATGATATCACTGTGGGGGACATAAAATATGGAAACATAATGATATCACTGTGGGGGACATTGTTGTGAATTAGACTTTTTGGCTCCCTCTTGTGGTTACTAGTGATATGACTCTGGGATTGTCTTTCCTCAGTTTGGCACCCACCTGGGTCGTTAGTCCAGGGGAGTTGCTATATAAGCTTCCTGGATCCTTAGTCCAGTGCCTGGCATCGTTGTAATCAGATCCTTTCTGTTTGCTCCTGTCTGCTGGTCCGGGTTCGTGCAAAATTAAGCTAAGTCCTGCTTCTTTGTTTTTTGGTTATTTGCTTGCTCTCATTTTTGTCCAGCTTGTACTATGTGATTCCTGACCTTGCTGGAAGCTCTAGGGGGCTGGTGTTCCCCCCCCGGGCCGTTAGACGGTTCGGGGGTTCTTGAATATCCAGCGTGGATATTTTGATAGGGTTTTTGCTGACCATATAAGTCATCTTACTATATTCTGCTATTAGCTAGTGGGCCTCTCTTTGCTAAATACCTAGCTCATTCTTGCGTTTGTCTTTTCCTCTTACCTCACCGTTGTTATTTGTTGGGGGCTTGTATCCAACTTTTGGGGTCTTTTCTCTGGAGGCAAGAAAGGTCTTTCTTTTCCCTTCTAGGGGTAGTTAGTTCTCCGGCTGGCGCGAGACGTCTAGAACCAACGTAGGCACGTTCCCCGGCTGCTGCTATTTGTGGTGCTAGGATTAGATATATGGTCAGCTCAGTTACCACTGCCCTATGAGCTGTTTTTTTTGTGTTTGCAGACTTAGTAATTATTTCTGAGACCCTCTGCCATTGGGGTCATAACAGTATGCCAGGCCAACATTGAATGTTTAATGCATTGCTGAAGTGGGATTATAAGAAAGGAAATTCAGAGTTTTTTTTTTTTAGTTTTTTTTCCTCTCTTCCTCCCCTTTACCTCTGAGTGGCTTGTGCTTGCTGCAGACATGAATGTCCAGACCTTGATTACAAGTGTAGACCAGCTTGCTGCTCGTGTGCAGGGCATACAAGATTTTGTTACCAGTAGTCCAATGTCTGAACCTAAAATACCTATTCCTGAACTGTTTTCTGGAGACCGATTTAAGTTTAGGAATTTCAGGAATAATTGTAAATTGTTTCTATCTCTGAGACCCCGTTCATCTGGAGATTCAGCTCAGCAAGTTAAAATTGTTCTCTCTTTTTTACGGGGCGACCCTCAGGATTGGGCTTTCTCGCTAGCGCCAGGAGATCCGGCATTGGCAAATATTGATGCGTTTTTTCTGGCGCTCGGATTGCTTTACGAGGAACCCAATCTTGAAGTTCAGGCAGAAAAAGCCTTGCTGGCTATTTCTCAGGGCCAGGATGAAGCTGAAGTGTATTGCCAAAAATTTCGGAAATGGTCCGTGCTTACTCAGTGGAATGAGTGTGCTCTGGCCACAAATTTCAGAAATGGCCTTTCTGAAGCCATTAAGAATGTGATGGTGGGTTTCCCCATTCCTACAAGTCTGAATGATTCCATGGCGCTGGCTATTCAAATTGACCGGCGTTTGCGGGAGCGCAAAACCGCTAATCCTCTGGTGGTGTTGTCTGAACAAACACCTGATTTAATGCAATGTGATAGAATTCAGACTAGAAATGAGCGGAAAAATCATAGACGTCAGAATGGGTTGTGTTTTTACTGTGGTGATTCTACACATGTTATATCAGCATGCTCTAAACGCCTTACAAGGGTTGTTAGTCCTGTCGCCATTGGTAATTTGCAACCTAAATTTATTTTGTCTGTGACTTTAATTTGCTCATTGTCTTCTTACCCTGTTATGGCGTTTGTGGATTCAGGTGCTGCCCTGAGTCTTATGGATCTGTCATTTGCCAAGCGCTGTGGTTTTGTTCTTGAACCGTTGGTAAATCCTATTCCTCTTAGAGGTATTGATGCTACGCCATTGGCGGAAAATAAACCGCAGTTTTGGACGCAGGTAACCATGTGCATGACTCCTGAACATTGGGAGGTGATTCGTTTTCTTGTTCTGCATAAAATGCATGATTTGGTCGTTTTGGGTCTGCCATGGTTACAGACCCACAATCCAGTCTTGGATTGGAAGGCAATGTCTGTGTCAAGTTGGGGCTGTCAGGGAATTCATACTGATTCCCCGCCGGTGTCTATTGCTTCCTCTACTCCTTCGGAAGTTCCTGAGTATTTGTCTGATTATCAGGATGTATTCAGCGAGTCCAGGTCCAGTGCTCTGCCTCCTCATAGGGACTGTGACTGCGCCATAAATTTGATTCCAGGTAGTAAATTTCCTAAGGGAAGACTATTTAATCTGTCTGTACCTGAGCATGCCGCAATGCGTTCGTATATCAAGGAGTCTCTGGAGAAGTGGCATATCCGTCCATCCTCTTCCCCTCTTGGTGCGGGATTCTTTTTTGTGGCCAAGAAGGATGGATCTTTGAGACCTTGTATTGACTATCGGCTTCTGAATAAAATCACTGTTAAATTTCAGTATCCTTTGCCTCTGTTGTCGGACTTGTTTGCCCGGATTAAAGGTGCCAAGTGGTTCACCAAGATAGATCTTCGTGGTGCGTACAACCTTGTGCGCATTAAGCAAGGAGATGAATGGAAGACAGCATTTAATACGCCCGAAGGTCATTTTGAGTACTTGGTGATGCCTTTTGGGCTCTCTAATGCTCCCTCAGTGTTTCAGTCCTTTATGCATGATGTTTTCCGGAAGTATCTGGATAAATTTATGATTGTTTATCTGGATGATATTCTGGTTTTCTCTGAAGATTGGGACTCACATGTGGAGCAGGTCAGGATGGTGTTTCAGGTTTTGCGTGAGAATGCTTTGTTTGTTAAGGGCTCAAAGTGTCTCTTTGGAGTACAGAAGGTTCCCTTTTTGGGGTTTATTTTTTCCCCTTCTGCTGTGGAGATGGACCCAGTCAAGGTCCGAGCTATTCATGATTGGACTCAACCCACGTCAGTTAAGAGTCTTCAGAAGTTCTTGGGTTTTGCTAACTTCTACCGTCGTTTTATCACTAATTTTTCTAGCGTTGTTAAACCTTTGACGGATATGACCAAGAAAGGTTCTGATGTTGCTAACTGGGCTCCTGCAGCCGTGGAGGCGTTCCAAGAGTTGAAGCGCCGGTTTACTTCGGCGCCTGTTTTGTGCCAGCCTGATGTCTCACTTCCCTTTCAGGTCGAAGTGGATGCTTCTGAGATTGGGGCAGGGGCCGTTTTGTCGCAGAGAGGCCCTGGTGGCTCGGTAATGAGACCATGTGCTTTCTTCTCTAGGAAGTTTTCGCCTGCTGAGCGGAATTATGATGTTGGCAATCGGGAGTTGCTGGCCATGAAGTGGGCATTTGAGGAGTGGCGTCATTGGCTCGAGGGTGCTAAGCATCGTGTGGTGGTCTTGACTGATCACAAAAATTTGATGTATCTCGAGTCTGCTAAACGCCTGAATCCTAGACAGGCCCGCTGGTCATTGTTTTTCTCCCGTTTTGACTTTGTGGTCTCGTATTTACCAGGTTCAAAGAATGTGAAGGCTGATGCTCTTTCAAGGAGCTTTGTGCCTGACTCTCCTGGAGTCGCAGAACCAGTTGGTATTCTTAAAGAGGGAGTTATCTTGTCGGCCATTTCTCCCGATTTGCGACGTGTGTTGCAGAGATTTCAGGCTGGTAGACCTGACTCTTGTCCACCTGACAGACTGTTTGTTCCTGATAAGTGGACCAGCAGAGTCATTTCCGAGGTTCATTCCTCGGTGTTGGCAGGGCATCCGGGAATTTTTGGCACCAGAGATCTGGTGGCTAGGTCCTTTTGGTGGCCTTCCTTGTCACGGGATGTGCGGTCATTTGTGCAGTCCTTTGGGACTTGTGCTCGAGCTAAGCCTTGCTGTTCTCATGCCAGCGGGTTGCTCTTGCCCTTGCCTGTCCCGAAGAGGCCTTGGACACACATTTCCATGGATTTCATTCCAGATCTCCCGGTGTCTCAGGGCATGTCTGTCATCTGGGTGGTGTGTGATCGCTTTTCTAAAATGGTCCATTTGGTGCCTTTGCCTAAGCTGCCTTCCTCTTCCGATCTGGTTCCTGTGTTCTTTCAGAATGTGGTTCGTTTACATGGCATTCCTGAGAATATTGTGTCTGACAGAGGATCCCAGTTTGTTTCCAGGTTCTGGCAATCCTTTTGTGCTAGGATGGGCATTGATTTGTCGTTTTCGTCTGCCTTTCATCCTCAGACTAATGGAAAACGGAGCGAACTAATCAGACTCTGGGGGCTTATTTGAGGTGTTTTGTTTCGGCAGATCAGGATGATTGGGTGACCTTCTTGCCGTTGGCTGAGTTTGCCCTTAATAATCGGACTAGTTCCGCTACTTTGGTTTCGCCATTTTTCTGCAACTCTGGTTTCCACCCTCGTTTTTCCTCGGGACATGTGGAGCCTTCTGACTGTCCTGGGGTAGATTCTGTGGTGGATAGGTTGCAGCAGATCTGGAATCATGTGGTGGACAACTTAAAGTTGTCACAGGAGAAGGCTCAGCATTTTGCCAACCGCCGCCGCGGTGTGGGTCCCCGACTTCGTGTTGGGGATTTGGTATGGCTGTCTTCTCGATTTGTTCCGATGAAGGTCTCCTCTCCTAAATTTAAGCCTCGCTTCATCGGTCCTTACAAGATATTGGAAATCCTTAATCCTGTGTCCTTTCGCTTGGATCTTCCGGTGTCGTTTGCCATTCACAACGTGTTCCATAGGTCTTTGTTGCGGCGGTACGTTGTACCTGTGGTTCCTTCTGTTGAGCCTCCTGCTCCGGTGTTGGTTGAGGGCGAGTTGGAGTACGTGGTGGAGAAGATCTTGGATTCTCGTCTCTCCAGACGGAGGCTTCAGTATCTGGTCAAGTGGAAGGGCTATGGTCAGGAGGATAATTCCTGGGTGGTTGCCTCTGATGTGCATGCGGCCGATTTAGTTCGTGCCTTTCACGCTGCTCATCCTGATCGCCCTGGTGGTCTTGGTGAGGGTTCGGTGACCCCTCCTTAAGGGGGGGGTACTGTTGTGAATTAGACTTTTTGGCTCCCTCTTGTGGTTACTAGTGATATGACTCTGGGATTGTCTTTCCTCAGTTTGGCACCCACCTGGGTCGTTAGTCCAGGGGAGTTGCTATATAAGCTTCCTGGATCCTTAGTTCAGTGCCTGGCATCGTTGTAATCAGATCCTTTCTGTTTGCTCCTGTCTGCTGGTCCGGGTTCATGCAAAATTAAGCTAAGTCCTGCTTTTTTGTTTTTTGGTTATTTGCTTGCTCTCATTTTTGTCCAGCTTGTACTATGTGATTCCTGACCTTGCTGGAAGCTCTAGGGGGCTGGTGTTCTCCCCCCCGGGCCGTTAGACGGTTCGGGGGTTCTTGAATATCCAGCGTGGATATTTTGATAGGGTTTTTGCTGACCATATAAGTCATCTTACTATATTCTGCTATTAGCTAGTGGGCCTCTCTTTGCTAAATACCTAGCTCATTCTTGCGTTTGTCTTTTCCTCTTACCTCACCGTTGTTATTTGTTGGGGGCTTGTATCCAACTTTTGGGGTCTTTTCTCTGGAGGCAAGAAAGGTCTTTCTTTTCCCTTCTAGGGGTAGTTAGTTCTCCGGCTGGCGCGAGACGTCTAGAACCAACGTAGGCACGTTCCCCGGCTGCTGCTATTTGTGGTGCTAGGATTAGATATATGGTCAGCTCAGTTACCACTGCCCTATGAGCTGTTTTTTTTGTGTTTGCAGACTTAGTAATTATTTCTGAGACCCTCTGCCATTGGGGTCATAACAGGACATATAATATGGAAACATAACGATATCACTGTGGGGGGACGTATAATATGGAAACATAATGATATCACTGTAGGGGACATATAATATGGAAACATAATGATATCACTGTGGGGGACATATAATATGGAAACATAATGATATCACTGTGGGGGGACATATAATATGGAAACATAATGATATCTGTTATGGACTGGTAATTTAGGAGCGACATGTGACTAGCTCTGAGCAGGTGGTAACTATACAGACCGCAGTTCCTGATCTTAACACAACACTAGAAGTAGCCGTGGGATGTTCCTGTCACTCCCTGGACACCTCGTCACAGCCAGAGAGCTAGCTACCCCTAAAGGTAGAAACAGGAAAGCTATCTTGCCTCAGAGAAAATCCCCAAAAGATAGGATAGCCCCCCACAAATATTGACTGTGAGAGGAGAAGGAAATGACATACGTAGTATGAAACAAGATTTAGCAAAGGAGGCCACTTCTAGCTATATACATAGCAAGGAAAGAACACTGTGCGGTCAGTAATAAAAACTAGAAAAAGTCCACCGCAGAGATATGCAAAAATCTCCACACCTGACTAAAGGTGTGGAGGGCAAAATCTGCAGCCCAGAGCTTCCAGCTTAGCTAAATAGATCCATACTGATAAGCTGGACAAATGAGCAAAACATAGAATGTGCTGAACAATAAAGTCCACAACAAATGGACTGCAAAAGGACAAGCAAGGACTTATCTTTGCTGAACTGGACAGAGTGTCAGGGAAATCCAAAAGAGCAGTGGCTCCAAGCAGGAACAATTGACAACTGGCATGGATTGAGGGCTAGGGCCAGACTAAAATAGCCAAGCCAGAAAGACGATCAGTGGAAGCAGCTGCTATAGCTAAATCCAAAAAGCAGCTATACCACTCAAAACCACAGGAGGGAGCCCAAGAGCAGAATTCACAAAAGTGCTACTTACAACCACCGGAGGGAGCCCAAGAGCGGAATTCACAACAGTACCCCCCCCTTGAGGAGGGGTCACCGAACCCTCACCAGAGCCCCCAGGCCGATCAGGACGAGCCAAGTGAAAAGCACGAACCAAATCGGCAGCATGGACATCGGAGGCAACCACCCAAGAATTATCCTCCTGGCCATAACCCTTCCACTTAACAAGATACTGAAGCCTCCGCCTCAAAAAAAGAGAATCCAAAATTTTCTCAACCACATATTCCAACTCCCCCTCAACCAACACCGGGGCAGGAGGGTCAACAGAGGGAACAACGGGCACCACATATCTCCGCAACAAAGATCTATGGAAAACATTGTGGATGGCAAAAGAGGCTGGAAGAGCCAAACGAAAAGACACTGGATTGATAATCTCAGAGATCTTATAAGGACCAATAAACCGAGGCTTGAACTTAGGGGAAGAAACCTTCATAGGAACATGACGAGAAAATAACCAGACTAAATCCCCCACACAAAGCCTAGGACCAACACACCGACGGCGGTTAGCAAAACACTGAGCCTTTTCCTGAGACAACGTCAAATCTGCTGTAACCTGTCCATCACAGAATCTACACCAGGACAATCAGAAGGCTCAACCTGCCCTGAAGAAAAACGAGGATGGAAACCAAAATTACAAAAAAAAGGCGAAACCAAAGTAGCCGAACTGGCCCGATTATTAAGGGCAAACTCGGCCAACGGCAAGAAAGCCACCCAATCATCCTGATCAGCAGACACAAAGCATCTCAAATAGGTTTCCAAGGTTTGATTAGTTCGCTCAGTTTGGCCATTTGTCTGAGGATGGAACATTGAAGAAAAAGACAAATGAATGCCCATCCTAGCACAAAAGGCCCGCCAAAACCTGGAAACAAACTGGGAACCTCTGTCAGACACAATATTTTCCGGAATGCCATGCAAACGAACCACATGCTGAAAAAACAATGGAACCAAATCAGAGGAGGAAGGCAATTTAGGCAAAGGTACCAAATGGACCATTTTAGAGAACCGGTCACAAACCACCCAGATAACAGACATCCTCTGGGACACAGGAAGATCCGAAATAAAATCCATGGAAATATGCGTCCAGGGCCTCTCAGGGACAGGCAAAGGCAAAAGCAACCCACTAGCGCGGGAACAGCAAGGCTTACCCCGGGCACAAGTCCCACAGGACTGCACAAAAGAACGCACATCCTGCGACAAGGAAGGCCACCAAAAGGACCTAGCCACCAAATCTCTGGTACCAAAAATCCCAGGATGACCGGCCAACACCGAACAATGGACCTCAGAAATTACCTTACTTGTCCATCTATCAGGAACAAACAGCTTCCCCACAGGACAGCGGTCAGGTTTATCAGCCTGAAATTCCTGAAGCACCCGCCGTAAATCAGGGGAGATGGCAGAAAGAATCACCCCTTCCCTAAGAATGCCAACCGGCTCAAGAACTCCAGGAGAATCAGGCAAAAAACTCCTAGAGAGGGCATCCGCTTTAACATTCTTTGATCCCGGAAGATATGAAACCACAAAATCGAAACGGGAGAAAAACAGGGACCATCGAGCCTGTCTAGGGTTCAGCCGCTTGGACGACTCGAGGTAAATCAGATTCTTATGATCGGTCAAGACCACAATACGGTGCTTGGCCCCCTCAAGCCAATGTCGCCACTCCTCAAATGCCCACTTCATAGCCAACAACTCCCGATTGCCGACATCATAATTGCGTTCCGCAGGCGAAAACTTTTGGGAAAAGAAGGCACATGGTTTCATCAAGGAACCATCAGAATTCCTCTGTGACAAAACGGCCCCTGCCCCAATCTCAGAAGCGTCAACCTCAACCTGAAAAGGAAGAGACACATCCGGCTGACGCAAGACAGGGGCAGAAGTAAATCGGCGCTTAAGCTCCTGAAAGGCCTCAACAGCCTCAGAGGACCAATTTGTCACATCAGCGCCTTTCTTCGTCAAATCGGTCAGGGGCTTAACCACACTAGAGAAGTTGGCAATGAAACGGCGATAAAAATTAGCAAAGCCCAAAAATTTCTGAAGGCTCTTCACAGATGTGGGTTGAATCCAGTCATGAATGGCTTGGACCTTAACAGGATCCATTTCTATAGACGAAGGAGAAAAAATAAACCCCAAAAAAGAGACCTTCTGAACTCCAAATAGGCACTTAGACCCCTTCACAAATAGAGCATTATCACGAAAGATCTGGAATACCATCCTGACCTGCATCACATGAGACTCCAGTATAATTCTGCCACTTCCTGACCCTGGCACAGAGCCAACAAGGTTTTTTCCGCATGATCCACAGAGTTAGGTTCGTCATACAATAATCCGAGCGATTGAAAAAATGCATCTACATTAAGCAATGCCGGATCCCCTGACTCAAGGGAGAATGCCCAGTCCTGAGGGTCACCAAGCAGCAGAGAAAACTATTTTAACTTGCTGAGTGGGGTCACCAGAGGAACGGGGTTTCAGAGCAAAAAACAATTTGCAGTTATTTTTAAAGTTCAAAAACTTAGATCCATCCCCGTAAAACAAATCTGGAGTAGGAATTCTAGGCTCTAAGGCTGGAGTCTGAACAACATAATCTTGGATACTCTGAACTCTTGCAGCAAGCTGATCCACACGAGAAAACAGACCCTGAACATCCATGTCCACGCCCAAATCCACCCATAGATTAAGAGGAAGGAAAAAGACAAAACAGACTAAAGAAAAAAAAAAATGGCTCAGAACTCTTTTTCTTTTCCTTCTTTTGAGATGCATTCAACTCATTTTTGGCCAGTTGTACTTTTATGGACTGGTAATTTAGGAGCGACATGCGACTAGCTCTGAGCTGGTGGTAACTATACAGATCGCAGTTCCTGATCTTAACACAACACTAGAAGTAGCCGTGGGATGTTCCTGTCACTCCCTGGACACCTCGTCACAGCCGGAGAACTAGCTACCCCTAAAGGTAGAAACAGGAAAGCTATCTTGCCTCAGAGAAAATCCCCAAAGGATAGGATAGCCCCCCACAAATATTGACTGTGAGAGGAGAAGGAAATGACATACGTAGTATGAAACAAGATTTAGCAAAGGAGGCCACTTCTAGCTATATACATAGGAAGGAAAGAACACTGTGCGGTCAGTAATAAAAACTAGAAAAAGTCCACCGCAGAGATATGCAAAAATCTCCACACCTGACTAAAGGTGTGGAGGGCAAAATCTGCAGCCCAGAGCTTCCAGCTTAGCTAAATAGATCCATACTGATAAGCTGGACAAATGAGCAAAACATAGAATGTGCTGAACAATAAAGTCCACAACAAATGGACTGCAAAAGGACAAGCAAGGACTTATCTTTGCTGAACTGGACAGAGTGTCAGGGAAATCCAAAAGAGCAGTGGCTCCAAGCAGGAACAATTGTCAACTGGCATTGATTGAGGGCTAGGGCCAGAATAAAATAGCCAAGCCAGAAAGACGATCAGTGGAAGCAGCTGCTATAGCTAAATCCAAAAAGCAGCTATACCACTCAAAACCACAGGAGGGAGCCCAAGAGCAGAATTCACAAAAGTGCTACTTACAACCACCGGAGGGAGCCCAAGAGCGGAATTCACAACAGATATCACTGTAGGGGACATATAATATGGGAACATAATGCTATCACTGTGGGAGGGACATATAATATGGGAAAATAATGATATCACTGTGGGGGGACATGTAATATGGAAATATAATGATATCACTGTGGGGGGACATATGATATGGGAACATAATAATATCACTGTGGGGGGACATATAATATGGGAACATAATGATATCACTGTAGGGGACATATAATATGGGAACATAATGATATCACTGTGGGGGGACATATAATATGGAAACATAATGATATCACTGTGGGGAACATATAATATGGAAACATAATGATATCACTGTGGGGGACATATGATATGGGAACATAATAATATCACTGTGGGGGACATATAATATGGAAACATAATGATATCACTGTGGGGACATATAATATGGAAACATAATGATATCACTGTGGGGGACATATAATATGGAAACATAATGGTATCACTGTGGGGGACATATAATATGGGAACATAATGATATCACTGTGGGGGACATATAATATGGAAACATAATGATATCACTGTGGGGGACATATAATATGGAAACATAATGATATCACTGTGGGGGGACATATAATATGGAACATAATGATATCACTGTGGGGGACATATAATATGGAACATAACGATATCACTGTGGGGGACATATAATATGGAAACATAATGGTATCACTGTGGGGGACATATAATATGGAAACAATGATATCACTGTGGGGGGACATATAATATGGGAACATAATGATATCACTGTGGGGGACATATAATATGGAAACATAATGATATCACTGTGGGGGACATATAATATGGGAACATAATAATATCACTGTGGGGGACATATAATATGGGAACATAATGATATCACTGTGGGGGACATATAATATGGAAACATAATGATATCACTGTGGGGGGGACATATAATATGGAAACATAATGATATCACTGTGGGGGACATATAATATGGGAACATAATGATATCACTGTGGGGGACATAAAATATGGAAACATAATGATATCACTGTGGGGGACATATAATATGAGAACATGATATCACTGTGGGGGACATATAATATGGAAACATAATGATATCACTGTGGGGGACATATAATATGGAAACATAATGATATCACTGTGGGGGACATATAATATGGGAACATAATAAAATCACTAAGGACATAAAATATGGAAACATAATGATATCACTGTGGGGGACATATGATATGGAAACATAATGATATCACTGTGGGGGACATATAATATGGGAACATAATGATATCACTGTGGGGGACATATAATATGGAAACATAATGATATCACTGTGGGAGACATATAATATGGGAACATAATAAAATCACTGAGGAAGGACATAAAATATGGAACGCTTCACGAATTTGCGTGTCATCCTTGCGCAGGGGCCATGCTAATCTTCTCTGTATCGTTCCAATTTTAGTATATGTGCTGCCGAAGCGAGCACGACGTCAGTGGTGGCTCATGCTGTATATATAGTCCTCTATGTCTCCTAACGTTAGATTATGGCGACTTTCATGTATCACTCCCTCCTGCCTGTTGCACCCTCCAGCCTAGAATTACGCTGTCCCCACATACAGTCACTTGCATCTAATTGTTTATGAGTTTAGGAGAGTACTTAATCACGCAATGCATCATGGTGTACTCCTGGATATCAGCATAGCACCGCCCACTATCCCATACTGCCTCACACATTCACTTTCACGGTCACTGCAATGGATGAGGCCACAGGAAACGGAAGACGGAAGACAGACCGGAAGTTGGCGATAATCAGCGATTGCGCGTCCCTGTCAGCTTTAAGGGGTCCCCTCCTCACAGAGACAGGGGCCAGAGCGGGGACCCCCCGAACAAGGCATAGGTAGGCTCTGGCGCATACACATGACCGTGGCAGGGGACTGTATGGCGAGCGCCGCCTCTGGTGTCAGGCTGGCTGCAGCTAATAATGTGCTCTTAGCGCAGGGTCCCGAGATGGAGGCTGTTACTGCGCATGACCGTGTGAAGGGACGAGGCTGTAGCTTCCCCTGTCTCCTGTCCTTACTGTGCTCGGCTACTGCAATGTATCACTGTGCTGATTCCTTCTTTGTCTTTATGTTCTAAGGATTCATCAAGATGTCTGAGAATCAGGGGAATATTCCTATTAATAACACTAACGGAAACCGGGTTCGTACCCCCAATCTTAACCAGAACCCCCTGATCAACGTGCGGGATCGCCTCTTCCACGCGCTCTTCTTTAAGATGGCAGTCACCTATGCCCGGCTCTTCCCGCCATCATTCCGCAGAATCTTTGAATTCTTTGTCCTTCTTAAGGTACGTACCAATAACATCCCTTTTATTCCATACTGCTTGGTGGCCTAGGCCAGCTTTACATGTCCGACAGGGCCTTTCTGAGCACGTACCGCCATGTCCGGACCGCCCTGGGTCTGACCTCCTTGAGCTGCCTCATAGACGCGGGTCCTGGCGTACTTGGACCGTGAATGCGAGAACGGCATTATCTGAAGGATATCAGGTGTTTTGTCTGGTTTCATTATGAATAAGGTCTATCTCAAATGTAAAGGGGTCTCCAGTGGTGTTTGTTTTTACTTCCAGGCAGACCGTGTGCTGTAAGCAATATGGCAGTACCGTCATTGCACTGTGTTCTGAATTCAGCCATAAAGGGGATGTCTGGTGAAAACAATACCACCAGTCCACAAGATAGATGATAACTTGCTGATCACTGGAGGTCCGACTGCTGGGACCCACCACAATCGGCATCACAAGGAACTTTTAGAATGGTGCGGTATCCAGTCAATGCCGTTTTGTGATGGGCACTAAATATCCCTTATTCTGCTGATTGATGCAGGCTTCAGAGGTTGGACCCCCACAGATCAGCAAGCCGTCACCTATCCTACGGGCTGGAGATAATACAGCAAATGGTAGGTTAGGCCTCATTTAGAAACCAGGGACTTTTTTGATATTCAAAAAGCCATTCAAGTGTCATTGTTTTTTTTCTTACTCGATTTTCATCAATACTTTGGCAGTGGCAGTTATTGCCATCAGTGATTCTTCTTTTGTGCAAGCAAAAATGAAGAAATTGCAGATTTTCTCCTGTGCATTACAGTGTTAAAAGTAGAAAGCAGAGGGATTTGTGGTTTCAGTGTTTTTCACTGACCAATAGACTTCAGGGGATGATAATAATAATTTTATTTATATAGCGCCAACATATTCCGCAGTGCTTTACATTATAGAGGGGACTTGTACAGACAATAGACATTACAGCATAACAGAAATCACAGTTCAAAACAGATACCAGGAGGAATGAGGGCCCTGCTCACAAGCTTACAAACTATGAGGAAAAGGGGAGACACGAGAGGTGGATGGTAACAATTGCATTCGTTATTTGGACCAGCCATAGTGTAAGGCTCAGGTGTTCATATAAAGCTGCATGAACCAGTTATCAGCCTAAGTATGTAGCAGTACAGACACAGAGGGCTATTAACTGCATGAAATGTGTGAGAACATGATGCGAGGAACCTGATTATGGTTTAAGTTTTTTTTTTTCTTTTTAATGGGCCACACAGGGAAAGTTGGGTTAATGCGTTGAGGCGGTTGGCCAGTCTGAACAAATGCGTTTTAAGTGCACACTTAAAACTGTGGGGATTAATCGTATTAACCTGGGTAGTGCATTCCAAAGAATTGGCACAGCACGTGAAAAGTCTTGGAGAAGGGAGTGGGAGGTTCTGATTATTGACGATGCTAACCTCAGGTCCTTAGCAGAACGGAGAGCACAGGTAGGGTGGTAGACTGAGACCAGAGAGGAGATGTAGGGTGGTGCTGAGCCATGGAGTGCTTTGTGGATGAGGGTAATAGTTTTGTACTGGATTCTGGAGTGGATGGGTAACCAGTGTAATGACTGGCACAAGGTAGAGGCATTGGTGTAACGGTTGGTGAGGAATATAATCCTGGCAGCAGCATTCAGGACAGATTGGAGCGGGGAGAGTTTGGTAAGAGGGAGGCCGATTAGTAGAGAGTTACAATAGTCCAGACGAGAATGAATGAGTGAAACAGTAAGAGTTTCGACTCTGCAAAAACTAAGAAAAGGGCGAATTCTAGAAATGTTTTTGAGATGCAGATAAGAAGAACGAGCCAGTGATTGGATATGGGGGGTGAAGGAAGGCTCGGAATCAAGTATGACCCCAAGGCAGCGGGCATGTTGCTTGGGAGTAATGGTGGAACCGCACACGGAGATGGCAATGTCAGGCAAAGGTAGGTTAGTAGAGGGAGAGAACACGAGGAGTTCAGTTTTTGACAGGTTCAATTTCAGATAGAGGGAGGACATGATGTTGGAGACAGCGGTAAGACAATCACTAGTCTTTTGTAATAATGCTGGTGTGATGTCAGTAGTAGAAGTGTATAATTGGGTGTCATCAGTATAGAGATGGTACTGGAACCCAAATCTACTGATTGTTGTCCAATAGGGGCAGTAAACAAAGAGAAGAGGAGGGGGCCTAGGACTGATCCTTGAGGAACCCCTAACAGTAAGGGGAAGGTGAGAGGAGGAGGAACCAGCAAAAGATAGTGAAGGAGCGGTCAAAGAGATAGGAGGAGAACCAGGAGAGAACGGTGTCCTTGAGGCCGAAGGAGTGTAGCATAGTGAGGAGGAGCTGATGATCCACAGTATCGAATGCTGCAGAGAGATCCAGGAGAATAATTTCAAAGAAGTTTTCCACTACTTTATCATTGATGGTCTATATACTTAGGATCTGTCATCAATGTCTGATCGGTCGGGGCCCGACAACCTTCACCCCCAGCAATCAGCTGTTATTGGGGTCATTTTCAGTTTAACTCAAACCTTCTAACACTGATAACACAAGGCTGATTTCTTCCCCAAAGGTATCATTTTAATCAGTGTAACAATGCCAACATGACACTGTTTGTAGTTTACTTAGCAAAACTCTGCTGACAGGTTCACTTTAAGGCCGTTTTCACACTTCCGTTTTTTACAATCAGTCACAATGTTGAAAAAGACGGATCCTGTGCAGATTGTAAAAAACTGATGCACTGGATCCATTTTTTTTTTTTGACAGATCCGTTGAGGCAGTTGTTGCCAGAATTAAAAGACTGTGCACACGTTGTGTATGCGTCTTTGCTGCGTTTTGTCGCTGCGAAAACGCATACACAACACAACCCATGTTAACAATAATAAAAAAAAAAAATTAAAAATCGTGATATTCTTACCTGCCGGCGTCCCCCCACATCCTTCCCGATGCTCCAGTTCCCAGTGATGCCTTGCAATGACCTGTGATGACGTAGCGGTCTCGCTAGACCGCTACGTCATCGGGTTATTGTCGCAAGGCATCACTGGGAACGCCGCGGGGGACGCCGGAGGGTAAGAATATCACGATTTTTTTAAAATTATTTTTAACATATCTTTTTACTATTGATGCTGCATAGGCAGCATCAATAGTAAAAAGAGAGAGTGCGAGAGAGAATTTCCCTGACTGGAAATTCTTCCGCGCATGCTCAGTTTTAAAAGACTGCATCCGTCGCTGGATTCCTGCTTTTGACAGTCAGCGACGGATCCTGTGTCCATAGGCTTCCATTATAGCCAATGACGGGCAGCGCAGGATCCGTTGCTGGGTGATTTTCCGACATACACAAAAAACGTTTCTATGTGCGTTGACTCCTCCCGACGGACAGCAATTTTACGACGGATCCAGTGCACGACGGATGAAACGGATAGCCATCTGTCACAATCCGTCGCTAATACAAGTCTATGAGAAAAAAACGGATCCAGCAGAAACATTTGCTGGATCGTTTTTTTTTCACAAAACAACGAATTTTGATGGAAACAAAAAGACAGAAGTGTGAAAGAGGCCTAAGGCTGCTTTCACACATCAGGTTTTTACCGTCTGGCTCAATCTGGCGAATTTTGAAAAAAACGGAACTGATGCGACGGATTCTTTTTTTCGCCTGATCCGACTAGCTTCTATCCTGTCCAGAGCTGAATAGCATCGAGACAGAGACCCAGAATGGTAAATGCATGCTTAGGCTACTTTCACACACAGCATATTTGCTGCGTATTTTTACGCGCGCGTATTTTGCTGCTGCTTTACCTGCGTTTTTTTACGCAGGCAAAAAACGCAGCTGCTTTCACACACTGCGTTTTTTGCAGCTGCGTTTTTTGCAGCTGCGTTTTTTTTCAGAATTGTGTACTGAAATTAAAGTTTGTTTGAAAAAAAAAAAAAGGGGGAAAAAAAAAAAGTCATTGAGGTCATTTCCTGTCTTTATGACTCAGAATCCAATACACACTGGAGTTAACACTGGAGTTTTCCGGTACTCCACATTGTTTGCTGTACGTTATTCCTGACAGTCCTGTGAGTTCTTCTACCATAGATATAGAGTGCCTTCTATTCAGCAGTTCCCCTCGTAGTATATCTGATTTCTAGGGGGTGTCCTCTATTCATGGCAAGTGGGTGTTATGTAATGTGTATTTTTTGCCATGGTCGACAAATCAAAGAAGCAGACTACATCATAGTTAAAAGTTCAAATATTTATTTGTAGTAACTGTCAAAATTGAAAAACTTTTCTAATAAAATTGAGAATAGAATGATTTGTTGTTTTTTTTTGTTATTAACAAAATTCAACACGTAAACACTGTAAACATCCCCAAAATGGGATTATAAACCTGTGGATGTCCAAGTCCACTCATTAATTGCCGCCAGGAGGGCATGCTTCCAGCTTTCATTAGTATTGCGCAAGGCCCTTTCCTCGTCAACACTGACGGTGAGTCATTCGGCACTTGCGCAACACTAATCAGAGCTGGAAACATGCCCTCTTGGCGGAAACTGAGGAGTGGACTTGGACATCATGGCGTTTTAAACATGAAAAGCAACATTATGCCTACTGGTCCTCATATAGGCTTTGTGAATATGAGTAGTAGCTCCAGTCTGGATGGTGTTCTTCAGACTGGGCTACTACTCTGGATGTTGGTGCACCTGCAGCAGCACTTGGAGCAGATGGCAGAGGTCTATTGAATGCTGCTGCAGGTGCAAGAGGAGTCGGCGTCGGTGGATGCCAGATGTGGTTTAGTGAACAAACCATTTCTTCAAAGGTTGGATTTATATGCGGATACTTCTTAAAACATGTCACCGCCATTGAAATATACGTCATGCAGGAGTCCTGGACCTCGGGGGACAGAGTACGCATTCTGGAAGCTAGAGTGGTTCCATATGCTGAGAATTGATCCTCTTCAGGTTGGCGATCAATTAGAGAAATTGCCCTTGCCAAGGCAGCCGTCTCCTCATCCTCCTTTGAAGAGCCTCTTTTCCTCTTCCTCGGTGTTGAGGCTGGAGGTGGAGGTGGTGTTGGTGGCGGTGGTGGCGGCGGCGATGCCAATGAACTAGTCTCGGAGAGGGGCAGATCATCATTTTGGGTAGAAGGGTCAGGCCTTGGCTCATTTGGAAGAGAGCTGGTAGCAGGCTGTGAAGCATGTTCATACACTGGAGTTGTTGCTGTGGCCGGGATTTCGGTCATCGGCTGGACATTGCCTATGGTTCTGTAAAGAGAAACATCAAAACAATAGTTTTAATACATTTTATTTTCTATTCAAAATTAAAGACGTTACTGATACTTACGGTCGGTAATGTAGACTGCCGTTTAAAAATTGGAGTTCCTGTTCAAAACGCCCTTGAGAAGCAGGTGCCGCAGAGCCACTTGGTGCTTCTGACCGTGACCGTGTAAATCTGTCCCTCACCGACCTCCAGCGGGTTCTCAAGGCTGAAACTAAAAAGTGAAAAATTGAACCTATTAATATACTATTCAACTACATACAGACAAGAAATTCAAAAATACTCCTCCAAAATGGAAAATATTTACCAATTTCTTTTTGCCGCTCCTTTGTGTATGACTCATACAGGGGATAGAGGGTGACACAGACCTTGTGCCAGGAAGCAGTTTTTGTATATTTGTTGGAAAACTCCCGGCACCCCTTATCCCAAAGACATGGGAAGTTTTGAACCTAAAAAAGGTAAAACATTAACTACTAGTTATACACACAAAATTTGACAAACTTGATAGAGGCAGAAAAAGTAACACAGGCTGCTGAGGAATGACAACCCCAACTGCTTGTTATTACCTTCACACGCATACGGGACACACACGCACAGGGGACACACACGCACAGGGGACAAAATCCGGTGAAGAGCGTTTTTTTTAATAAATATTTTGCTAGGTTTAAAACTAAATTGGAAATAAATAGGGATTCAACGCAGGGCGCAGAGAACGCAGCAAGTTGCGTATCTAAGTGCCACGTATCACGTATTTCGGTGCCACGTGCCAAGTATTTAAGTGCCACGTGCCACTTATTTCAGTGCCACGTGCCACGTATTTCAGGGCCACGTGCCACGTATTTCAGTGCCACATATTTCAGTGCCACGTATTTAAGTGACACGTGCCACGTATTTCAGTGCCACGTGCCACGTATTTCAGTGCCACGTGCCACGTATTTCAGGGCCACGTGCCACGTATTTCAGGGCCACGTGCCACGTATTTCAGGGCCACGTGCCACGTATCAAAGTGCCACGTGCCACATATTTCAGTGCCACGTATTTAAGTGACACGTGCCACGTATTTCAGTGCCACGTATCAAAGTGCCACGTGCCACATATTTCAGTGCCACATGCCACGTATTTAAGTGACACGTGCCACGTATTTCAGTGCCACGTATCAAAGTGCCACGTATTTAAGTGACACGTGCCACGTATGACGTATTTCAGTGCCACGTATTTAAGTGACACTTATCACGTATAAGTGCCACGTGTCACGTATTTAATTGCCACGTATTTAAGTGCCACGTATCAAGATTTTCCATGGAGAACAGACACATCCAGAGATATGTCTGCTCTCCACGGCTGCAGCAACACACTGACAGGAGCCATAGTTCCTGTCGGTGTGTCACTGCGCATGCGCGAGCGAGTTTACCGGCGGTCATTGACCCCGGCACTCTCGCTTAACGGCAGTGCTGCGTGGGAAAGTTCAACGCAGCTGTACTGCTGTTAACCAAGACGCCGGAGCCATTGAACTCCGGAACAGTACGCGATACACTGCTAGGAGCTTCGCTCCTGGCAGTGTATCGCCGGAGAGCAGGGGATCGGCGTGGGACACTCGTTTTATGGATTCTGCGGACAGGGAGTATGAATTTGGTTTATTATTTTTGGATTTTTTCCTGGAGGATCGAGGGCTTCGCCTACAAGTGTGCTGTTGGTGAGTATATACTCTATGTTATGTGTTGTATGTACTGTGTGTCATGTATGTGTATTGTGTGTAGGTGTTTTGTGTAACTTTACAATTGTGCTAAGTCGCCGGACACAGGGACAACTCTCCCATCCTAATACCGGATGGGAGTAGTAGTCCCATACACGGCGACTTAGCACAATGGTGGCACTAGCGTCGCATGGGGACACACACACACACACACACACACACACACACACACACACACACACACACACACACACACACACACACCGTCTCGATCAGCAGCCCCACGTTTATGGTCATTCTGTTGAATGACTCCATGCTGCTTCACTGGGGGGCGGGGGCTTCCCTCTTCCTGTCCGACGTCACGTCCGGTCCTGGGTGTCAACCCCTCCGTACAAAGACGCCGACACCCAGGACAAAGGCGCTGTGTGTGGACGGTAAGATGGGGCCCTATGGGGATACGCAGACACGCCGCTGCGTAAAGAATTGACATGTCAATTCTTTTTACACCGGCGTGTTTGCAGACAAAAGCGCCGCGTTTTTTTGCGGTGTGTCTGAACGGCAAAGTGAATTTCTCATTCACTTTGCCGGCAGACGAAAATGACATTGCGCATTTTTGAAAAGCGCCCGCAAAATAGCGCTCAAAAATGCGCTATGTGTGAAAGTAGCCTTAGATTAAAAAAGAAAAGCGGAATCCGTCGCCGGATTCCATAATTTGACAGAAACGGTGCCGTAGGGTTCCTTTATAGTAAACGACGGACGCAAAAAATATTACTATGACATTTTTTTTGTGCCTGACGAAAAAAACGGACAGTGATGGATCCGACGAAAAGCGATGAAACGTGAGGCCATCCGTCGCTAATACAAGTCTATGAGAAAAAAACGGATCCGGCGGCAATTTTTGCCTGATCCGTTTTTTTCTAAATTCGCCGGATTGTGCCTGACGGCAAATACCTGATGTGTGAAAGCAGCCTAAGAGTATGTGTCCACTTTCAGGAAACGCTGCGTTTTTGCCGCAGCGTCAAAAACGCAGCGTCCAGATGTTACAGCATAGTGGAGGGGATTTAATGAAATCCTGTCTCCACTGTGCATTAAAAAACACATGCGTTTTTCCTGCAAAAATGCACATGCGTTGCGTTTTTTAAGAACGCAGCATGTTGCTACAATGAGCAAAACACGCAGGAACACCGCAGGTGACCTGCCAGTGACCTCAGGTGCATTACCTGCATAAAATCCTGACCAAAGCCTGAAGCAAACCTGACCGTGGACACATACCCTAAGGGGGATATCTGGGACTTTAAAAGAAAAAAAAAAAAGGCCATCGACCGTTACTGACGGAGATTCAGCTACTCCCTGTCAACAGAGCAACAGCTTGTCTTTCTGTTGACAGGGCGGAATACTGCCATCATGGTGATGATTGACAGCCGGCTTCCCCATAATTGGGCAGCGGAAGCCAGCTGTCAATCATGATGCCAGAAGTCTGCCCTGTCAGCAAAAAGAAACTTGCTCTTTTGACAGGGAGTAGCTGAATCTGTCAGGAATGGTCGTTGACCGGCGCTGGGTACAACAGGCTGGTAGTTGCATCTGTTAGCAACTGCATGCATTTTTTTCTTGTAATATTGCCTTTTATAGTACAGATGAGTAGTAACTTGCCTGTATTACTAAAGTGCATGCACCTATTAGCGATCCTTCCCATCTCTACAGTACTCTGTTTATAGCTCCTCAGGGCTGGTATGGGGTCAAGTTTTCCCCTTTTTAGGTTGGTTTCACACGTCCTGATATTTACGGTACCAGAGATAAGTGTCCGTGTGTGTAATACTTGTGGCAAAAGTGTGGCAACCATATGCCGCATCAGTAACACCCAGACAGGTGCTAGGGAAGAAGCGCTACAGCAAGTGCTGGTGCTGAAGATGGCTCTTATCATTCTCCCCTGCTCTGTCTGCGAGCACGGGAGAATGACGAGAGTTATATTCAACTGATAAAAATGACAGCAAGCTGTGGCTGCTGGGACTATTACTTCAATCAGCCTGCACCTGCTGCCACTAATAATAGTGACAGCAGGAGCGGCTGATGGAAGTATTCATCAGCCAGCTCCTGTGCTGTAAATAAATAATTAAAAAAAAAAAAAAATTCGTGGGGCCCCCCATTTTTGATAACCAGTCTTGCTAAAGAAGAAGCCTACGCAAAACGCGTGTAGGGGCTGGCGTTCCACTTCCACACTACGACCATTATGGGTGAGGTTCAGTCCTATATACATATATTATTACTAGGCGCTCTGGCGGGACATTGAGTGCTTGCTACTATAATATACGTTATTGAACCTGAGACCTCGGGTCGGACTATGTAACATTAGTGTGGAATTGTGGATATGTTACCTGTATCCTTTGCTTGTGTAGTGACTATTTAATGACTGTGTGTTTTTACAATATTCTATATGGTGAATTTGATAGATTTTGATATTAAATAAATGTTACAACTTTTTACATAAAAGACAGGTTTTTTTGACTCCATTTTCTAAATTATATATATGCTGATGGGAGTTTTACTGTTAGAGTTGATATTGAGTTATTGTTGCTCTGATCTATATAATTATTTGCTAAAGCAGATAGCTGGGAGCTGGTATTGTCAGGCTGGTAATGGCCTATTGATACAGACCTCCCCCAGCCTAAAAATAGCAGCCCACAGCCGCCCAGAAAAGGCACATCTATTAGATGTGCCAATTCTGTCGCTTTGCCCAGCTCTTCCTACTTGCTCTGTAGTGGTGGCAAGTGGGGCTTATATCTGTTGGATTTATGTCACCTTTGTATAGTTAGGTGACATCAAGCCCACGGATTAGTAATGGAGAGGCGTTTATAAGACACCTATCCATTACTAACCCTATAGTTACGTGGTAAATAAAGACAGCCAGCATAAAGTATTTTATTAGAAATAAAACAAAACCGTTTTCCATTATTATTTAAAAATAAGTTATACTAACCTAAAGCCTAATCCACAGAAACCCTTGTCTCCTGTAATAAGCCAAAATTAAAAAATCCCTCACCTATCCGATGTTCTGTCCCACGCCGTAATCCATGTCTGGGGGAGAAATGGTCTTCTCAGCAAATCAGCGTGAGAATTTTTCACAGTAATCTGCTGTGAAGACACTGAGCTTGAACTGCAGTGACCTCATCACTGACTTTTTCCCATGGTGCTGAGGTCACCGCAGTTCATTGGCCTGGCTGGGAACGCAGCCGGCGGTAGTGCTGTGACTTGATGCGAGAGACTCGCGCAAGTTTCTCGCATTGAGCTCGTAAGTGTGACCCCGGCCTAGCCTGGATAATCAATTTGCCAGGTAATTTTTACCATATAATGAATGCTGTAAATAAAAAAGAAACAATTGCTGACTTGGGACTTTTTAAATTTTTGTGCCTTTATCACATGATAAAGTGTGTTGTGTCCTTCAAGAGTAAACCTTAAGGGTTTATTTGAGACGCTTTAAAGGCCTCAACTTAAGATAGGCTTTTAAAGGTAGACGGGTTGGGGTCCCACTTTACACGCCTTCCATAATCTCTGGTTTGAAGGGGTCACTGGCTCTAGTGGACATTCCACGCCTTTTATTATTGACAGACACAATTCTGTGGTTTTAGTAGCAGCCCTATGTGGTAATACAATTCATTACATCTTCATCCAATTCATGTAAGTAGGATTGACCTATAATACCGGGAACAGTCATTGATAAAACAGCAGATAAACATTGAGGTTGAAGCTCCGACCCCCACCTATCAAATACCGTAACGATATCTCATTTGAAAATTCTGGATATCCCCTTTAAGAAGCAGCAATCCATTTTTTTATATGCACCCCTCTGGATTTCGAAATGACATACTGCCATTGTATGGCAGCTGAGTTGAGAACAGGGTGCGTCACAATCCAGGAGGATCTGAAGGTAGAAGATAAGGGAAATGAGATGAGATGTATGGACTATAAGGGTGTCAGTCAGCTGCTTGCTCCAATCTGAACATATGTACGGGGAGGAATTACTATGAGCCGAGCTTACCGTATTCAGATAATGGTTGCCTAAGTTGTATGGCCAGCTTTAGCTTAGTCGCATTCTCCTACTGTCGTTTGGCTGATGGCCATCTACTATGTATGGGGTCTGTGGCCAGCTTTACAGAATCGTCGACGAATTATGTTTTTGTTTTTTTTTGGATTATGTGACAGATGAAGGCTTAAAAGGATCGACTTCTCGCTCTGTGTAATCCTGGAGCTCTCCAATTGTTTGTGTGCTATAATCTGTACTGTATTTTCGTTACATTGTGTAAACCTGTGATGTTGGGTTTGTGTTGCAGCTGTAGGCGAAAGGTTGGCCAGTAGTGTTCAGGTGATATGTATGTACTGAAAATCGGTACACCTCTAAACAATGCTTTGCTTTCTTTCTTTAGGCCCTTTTGGTTCTTTTTATTCTCGCATATATCCATATTGCATTTTCGCGGTCTCCTATCAACTGCTTAGAGCATGTGCGAGATAAATGGCCCAGAGATGGCATCCTGCGTGTGGAGATTCAGTTGAACTCGAGCAGAGCACCTATTTTCCTTCAGTTCTACGACAGCGACACTTTTCCTGGCTTGGTAAAAGAGCCCCTGGGTGAGGAAGATGGAGAAGATGACGAGGAAGAGATGAGTATGGACATGTACCAGAACAGCTCTATCAAGGTATAAAACTATTTGACCAATGTACCGTATGTCGTAAATGTTTTTCTTTATACTGTATATGGCTTGCAAACAATTTTATGAACTGGAAATGAGTGAACTCTTGTATTTTGCAATGCTTGTTCAATAACTTTATTTTAAGAAAACAAAAATGTAGCCAGGGACTAACTATATATTTGAAATTGATTAACTCCTTTAAACCAATCTTGCAAAATGAAAGAATGTGTGGAAGGGATCTCATGAGTTGAGCGCTCTCCTCAGAAGGTAGATGCCACCAGGGCTGCGGAGTCTGTAAGCCAAATTTCCGACAACTCAATTACCCTGACTATGTACATAAAGGGCAGCCGTCAGTCCATTTTATTTCGACTTCTCCAAAATGGACTCTTGACTCCACAGCCCAGGATTCCACAGACTGAGCTTCATATGATGCCGGGATTTATACCACATAATGAAATTCTGTGGTATTTTAGTATATACAGCGGGGAAAATAAGTATTTAATAAACTGATGATTTTGCAGGTTTTTCCACCTACAAAGAATGGAGAGGTCTGTAATTATTATCGTAGGTACACTTCAACAGTGAGGGACAGAATCTTTAAAAAAAAAAAAAAAATCTAGAAAATCACATTGTATGATGTTCACATAATTTAACCCCTTCATGACCCAGCCTATTTTGGCCTTAATGACGCCGTTTTTTGCAATTCTGACCAGTGTCCCTTTATGAGGTAATAACTCAGGAACGCTTCAACGGATCCTAGCGATTCTGAGATTGTTTTTTCGTGACATATTGGGCTTCATGTTAGTGGTAAATTTAGGTCGATAATTTTTGAGTTTATTTGTGAAAAAAACGGAAATGTGGCAAAAAATTTGAAAATTTCGCAATTTTCACATTTTGAATTTTTATTCTGTTAAACCAGAGAGTTATGTGACACAAAATAGTTAATAAATAACGTTTCCCACATGTCTACTTTACATCAGCACAATTTTGGAAACAATTTTTTTTTTTGCTAGGAAGTTATAAGGGTTAAAATTTGACCAGTGATTTCTCATTTTTACAACAAAATTTACAAAACCATTTTTTTAGGGACCACCTCACATTTGAAGTCATTTTGAGGGTTCTATATGGCTGAAAATACCCAAAAGTGACACCATTCTAAAAACTGCACCCCTCAAGGTGCTCAAAACCACATTCAAGAAGTTTATTAACCCTTCAGGTGTTTCACAGCAGCAGAAGCAACATGGAAGTAAAAAATGAACATTTAACTTTTTAGTCACAAAAATGATCTTTTAGCAACAATTTTTTTATTTTCCCAAGGGTAAAAGGAGAAACTGGACCAGGGACGTTGTTGTCCAATTTGTCCTGAGTACGCTGATACCTCATATGTGGGGGTAAACCACTGTTTGGGCGCACGGCAGGGCTCGGAAGGGAAGGAGCGCCATTTGACTTTTTTAATGAAAAATTGGCTCCAATCTTTAGCGGACACCATGTCGCGTTTGGAGAGCCCCCGTGTGCCTAAACATTGGAGCTCCCCCACAAGTGACCACATTTTGGAAACTAGACCCCCCAAGGAACTTATCTAGAAGCATAGTGAGCACTTTAAACCCCCAGATGCTTCACAAATTGATCCGTAAAAATGAAAAAGTACTTTTTTTTCACAAAAAAATTATTTTAGCCTCAATTTTTTCATTTTCACATGGGCAACAGGATAAAATGGATCCTAAATTTTGTTGGGCAATTTCTCCTGAGTACACCAATACCTCACATGTGGGGGTAAACCACTGTTTGGGCACATGGTAAGGCTCGGAAGGGAAGGAGCGCCATTTGACTTTTTGAATGGAAAATTATCTCCATCGTTAGCGGACACCATGTCGCGTTTGGAAAGCTCCTGTGTGCCTAAACATTGGAGCTCCTCCACAAGTGACCCCATTTTGGAAACTAGACCCCCCAAGGAACTCATCCAGAGGCATAGTGAGCACTTTAAACCCCCAGGTGCTTCACAAATTGATCCGCAAAAATGAAAAAGTACTTTTTTTTCACACAAAATTTCTTTTAGCCTCAATTCTTTCATTTTCACATGGGCAACAGGATAAAATGGATCCTAAAATTTGTTGGGCAATTTCTCCTGAGTATGCCGATACCTCATATGTGGGGGTAAACCACTGTTTGGGTGCACGGCAAGGCTCGGAAGGGGAGGCGTGCCATTTGACTTTTTGAATGGAAAATTAGCTCCAATCGTTAGCGGACACCATGTCGCGTTTGGAGAGCCCCTGTGTGCCTAAACATTGGAGCTCCCCTTCAAGTGACCCCATTTTGGAAACTAGACCCCCCAAGAAACTTATCTAGATGCATAGTGAGCACTTATAACCCCCAGGTGCTTCACAGAAGTTTATAACGCAGAGCCGTGAAAATAAAAAAATAATTTTTCTTTCCTCAAAAATGATTTTTAGCCCAGAATTTTTTATTTTCCCAAGGGTAATAGGAGAAATTGGACCCCAAATGTTTTTGTCCAGTTTGTTCTGAGTACGATGATACCCCATATGTGGGGGTAAACCACTGTTTGGGCGCACGGCAGGGCTCGGAAGGGAAGGCACGCCATTTGGCTTTTTGAATGGAAAATTAGCTCCAATCATTAGCGGACACCATGTCGCGTTTGGAGAGCCCCTGTGTGCCTAAACATTGGAGCTCCCGCACAAGTGACCCCATTTTGGAAACTAGACCTCCCAAGGAACTAATCTAGATGTGTGGTGAGCACTTTGAACCCCCAAGTCCTTCACAGAAGTTTATAACGCAGAGCCATGAAAATAAAAAATAATTTTTCTTTTCTCAAAAATGATTTTTTAGCCCACAATTTTTTATTTTCCCGAGGGTAACAGGAGAAATTGGACCCCAAAAGTTGTTGTCCAGTTTCTCCTGAGTACGCTGATACCCCATATGTGGGGGTAAACCACTGTTTTGGCACACGTCGGGGTTCGGAAGGGAAGTAGTGACGTTTCGAAATGCAGACTTTGATGGAATGCTCTGCGGGCGTCAGGTTGCGTTTGCAGAGCCCCTGATATGCCTAAACAGTAGAAACCCCCCACAAGTGACCCCATTTTGGAAACTAGACCCCCCAAGGAACTTATCTAGATGTGTGGTGAGCACGTTCAACCCCCAAGTGCTTCACAGAAGTTTACAACGCAGAGCCGTGAAAATAAAAAATCATTTTTCTTTCCTCAAAAAAGATGTTTTAGCAAGCAATTTTTTATTTTCACAAGGGTAACAGGAGAATTTGGACCCCAATATTTGTTGCCCAGTTTGTTGTGAGTACGCTGATACCCCATATGTGGGGGTAAACCACTGTTTTGGCACACGTCGGGGTTCGGAAGGGAAGTAGTGACGTTTTGAAATGCAGACTTTGATGGAATGGTCTGCGGGCGTCACATTGCATTTGCAGAGCCCCTGATGTACCTAAACAGTAGAAACACCCCACAAGTGACCCCATTTTGGAAACTAGACCCCCGAAGGAACTTATCTAGATGTGTGGTGAGCACTTTCAACCCCCAAGTGCTTCACAGAAGTTTATAACGCAGAGCCGTGAAAATAAAAAATAATTGTTCTTTCCTCAAAAATTATGTTTTAGCAAGTAATTTTTTATTTTTGCAAGGGTAACAGGAGAAATTAGACCCCAGCAGTTGTTGCCCAGTTTGTCCTGAGTACGCTGGTACCCCAAATGTGGGGGTAAACCACTGTTTGGGCGCACGTCGGGGCTTGGAAGGGCGGGAGCACCATTTGACTTTTTGAACGCAAGATTGGCTGGAATCAATGGTGGCGCCATGTTGCGTTTGGAGACCCCTGATGTGCCTAAACAGTGGAAACCCCTCAATTCTAACTTCAACACTAACCCCAACACACCCCTAATCCTAATCCCAACTGTAGCCATAACCCTAATCACAACCTTAACCCCAACACACCCCTAACCACAACCCTAACCGCAACACACCCGTAACCCTAATTCCAACCCTAATCCTAACCCTAATCCCAACCGTAACCCTAATCCCAACCCTAACCACAACTGTAACCCCAACACACCCCTAACCCTATCCTTAACCCTAACCACAAGCCTAATCTTAACCCTATTTCAAACCCTAGCCCTAATTCCAACCCTAACTCTAATTCCAACCCTAACCCTAAGGCTATGTGCCCACGTTGCGGATTCGTGTGAGATTTTTCCTCATGATTTTTGAAAAATCTGCAGGTAAAAGGCACTGCGTTTTACCTGCGGATTTACAGCAGATTTCCAGTGTTTTTTTGTGCAGATTTCACCTGCGGATTCCTATTGAGGAACAGGTGTAAAACGCTGCGGAATCCGCACAAAGAATTGACATGCTGCGGAAAATACAACGCAGCGTTTCTGCACGGAATTTTCCGCACCATGGGCACAGCGGATTTGGTTTTCCTTAGGTGTACATGGTACTGTAAACCTGATGGAAAACTGCTTCGAATTCGCAGCGGCCAATCCGCTGCGGATCCGCGGCCAATCCGCTGCGGATCCGCGGCCAATCCACTGCGGATCCGCTGCGGATCCGCGGCCGATCCGCTGCGGATCCGCTGCCGATCCGCGGCGGATCCGCGGCGGATCCGCTGCCGATCCGCGGCGGATCCGCGGCGGATCCGCTGCCGATCCGCGGCGGATCCGCGGCCGATCCGCTGCGGATCCGCGGCCGATCCGCTGCCGATCCGCTGCGGATCCGCGGCCGATCCGCTGCGGATCCGCGGCCGATCCGCTCTGTGTGCACATGCCATAACCCTACCCCTAACCCTACCCATAACCCTAACCCTACCCCTAACCCTACCCCTAGTTCTAACCCTAGTTCTAACCCTAACCCTAGTGGAAAAAGAAAAAAAAATATTTTCTTTATTTTATTATTGTCCCTACCTATGGGGGTGATAAAGGGGGGGGGTTTATTTATTATTTTTTTATTTTGATCGCTGTGATAGAACCTACCACAGCGATCAAAATGTACCTCTAATGAATCTGCCGGCCGGCGGGCGCACTGAGCATGCGCCCGCCATTTTGGAAGATGGCGGCGCCCATGATGGAGGCGGACGGGGACCGGGAGCCTCGGTAAGTATAAGGGGGGGGAGATCGGGGCACGGGGGGGGCGTCGGAGCACGGGGGGGTGACATAGGAGCAGGGGGGGAGCGGGCAGGAGGACGGGGGAGCGGACAGCAGGACGGGGGAGCCGGCAGGCGGACGGAGGGGACAGGACCCTATAACGGAGCACTGGGGGGGCGATCGGTGGGGTGGGGGGGGGTCACATTAGTGTTTCCAGCCATGGCCGATGATATTGCAGCATCGGCCATGGCTGGATTGTAATATTTCACCAGTTTTTTAGGTGAAATATTACAAATCGCTCTGATTGGCAGTTTCACTTTCAACAGCCAATCAGAGCGATCGTAGCCACGGGGGGGTGAAGCCACCCCCCCTGGGCTGAAGTACCACTCCCCCTCTCCCTGCAGATCGGGTAAAATAGGAGTTAACCCCTTCACCCGATCTGCAGGGACGCGATCATTCCATGACGCCACATAGGCGTCATGGGTCGGATTGGCACGGGTTTTCATGACGCCTATGTGGCGTCATGGGTCGGGAAGGGGTTAAATTTTATTGCATGAAATAAGTATTTAATGCAGTAGAAAAACAGAGCTTAGTATTTGCTACAGAAACCTTTGTTTGCAGGTAGAGGTCAGACATTTCCTATAGTTCTTGACCTGGTTTGCACACACTGCAGCAGGGAGTTTTGCCCTCTCCTCCATACAAATTTTCTCCAGATCTTTCATCTTTCGGGGCTGTCACTGGGCAACATAGATTTTCTATTGGGTTCAGGTCTGGAGCCTGGCTAGACCACTCCATAACCTTTTAATGCTTCTAACGGAGCCACTTCTTAGTTGCCCTGGATGTGTGTTTCAGGTCATTGTCATGCTGGAAAACCCAATCACGACCCTTTTTCAATGCTCTTACTGATGGTAGGAGGTTGTTGGCCAGAATCTTGCGATGCATGACCCCATCCATCCACCATTCAATACCGTGTAGTCGTCCTGTACCCTTTGCAGAAAAGCACCTCCAAAGTATGATGTTTCCCCCAGTATGCTTCATGGTTGAGATGGTGTTCTTGCGGTTGTACTCATCCTTATTATTCCTCCAAACACAGCGAGTGGAGTTGATACCAAAAAGTTCTATTTTTGTCTCATCTGACCACCTGACCTTCTTACATGCCTCCTCTGGATCAACGAGATGGTCATTGGTGATCTTTATACAGGCCTGGACATGTGCTGACATGAGCAGGGGAACCTTGCATGCCCTGCAGGATTTTAATCCATGACGGCGTAGTGTATAACTAACGGTAATGTTTGAGACTTGTCCCAGCTCTCTTCAGGTCATTGACCAGGTCCTCCCATGTACTGTAGTTCTGGGCCGATTCCTGACCTTTCTCAGTATCATCCGTACCCTAAGAGGCATGATCTTGCATGATGTCCCAGACTGGGGAAGATTGACAGTCATCTTGTGTTTCTTCCATTTTCTAATAAATGTGCCAGCAGTTGTTGTCTTCTCACCAAGCTGCTTGCCTATTGTCCTGTAGCCCGTCTCAGCCTTCTGCAGATCTACAATTTTGTCCCTGATGTGCTTACTACTTGTAGACCTGGATCAAAATCTACCCCACTATAGTCTCCCACCCTGGTACTTCCGTGGCTCCCTTGCTGTTTATGTACAACCTCCCACCTGTGATTGTCTGGTCATGTGATTGATGCAGTCAAATACAGGGTCACAGAGACTAGAGATGAGTGAGTTTGTTCAGCTCCCTCCTTATTTGGCAAGCTGTAGGGCTTGCCGAATAAGCTGCAGAGGGAACCCGGCTAACTGGATCACTCCTACTGATCAGCTGTCCGGCGCCGCAGCTGCATGTGTCGCGGCTGTTTCACTGTCACAACACATGCGTGGAGAGTCCAACAAACAAGCTCTCCATGCATGTGTTGTGACAGTGAAGCAGCGGTGACACATGCAGCTTCAGCGCCGGACAGCTCATCACTAGAAGCTATCATAATCTGATCGCCTCTGCTACATACAGCATAATTGCTGACTTACTATGAGCGCCGACCACCGGGCGGCACTCATAGCAGTCCGGCATTGAAAACCATAGAGATCTACTGGAGACCTCCTGGTTGTCATGCCGACCTTTCAGTTACCCGCGATCACATGACGGGGTCACCGATGGGTGGGATTTCCGGCTCTCTTGTGGGAAGTGCGCGTTAAATGCCGCTGTCAGTTTGACAGTGGCACTTAACTAGTTAACAGCCGTGCGTGGATCGCGATTCCACCCACGGCTGTTAGACGCACGTCAGCTGTTCAATGCAGCTGACATGACCGGAAAAGATGTGGGCTCAGCGCCGAAGCCCACATCAAAGGGAGGGAGTCCGACATCGGCGTACTATTATAACTCTAGAACGCTTCAACGGATCCCGTTGATTCTGAGAATGTTTGTGACATATTGTACTTCGTGATAGTGGAAACATTTTCTTTGATATGACCTGCGTTTATTTGTGAAAAAAATGGAAATTTGGTGAAAATTCTGCAATTTTCACACTTTGAGTTTGCAAACCATTAAATCACAGAGATGTCACACAAAATAGTTAATAAGTAAAATTTCCCATGTCTACTTTACATCAGCACAATTTTGGAACGCATTTTTTTTTTTTTAGGAAGTTATAAGGGTTAAAATTGACCAGCGCTTTCTAATTTTTACAACAAAATTTACAAAAAACATTTTTATATGATAGAAGATGCCCAAAAGTGACACCATTCTAAAAACTGCTCCCCTCAAGGTGCTCAAAACAACATTCAAGAAGTTTATTAACTCTTCAGATGCTTCATAGGAATTTTTGGAATGTGGGGGAAATTTTTTTTTTTTTTCACCAAAAATTACTTCAGATCCAAATTTTATTTTGACAAGGGTAACAGGAAATAGACCCTAAAATTTGTTTCTCCTGAGCATGCCAATACCCCATATGAGGGAGAAAACCACTGTTTAGGCGCACGGCAGAGCTCGGAAAGGAAGGAGCGCCATTTGACTTTTTAAATGCAAAATTTCCTGAAACAGTTGGCGGACTCCCACAAGTGACACCATTTTGGAAACTAGACCCCTCAGGGAACTGATCTAGATGTGTGGAGAGCACATTGAACCCTCAGGTGATTCACAGAAGTTTCTAACATTGAGCTGTAAAAACATAAAATTTTCCCCACAAAAGTTTTCAGCACAAAATATTGCATCTTCATAAGAATAATATGATAAATTGCGCCATACAATTTGTAGTGTAATTTCTCCTGAGTACGCTGATACGCCATATGAAGGAGAAAACCACTGTTTGGGCACACGGCAGAGCTCAGAAGGGAAGGAGTGCCATTAGACTTTTTGAATGCAAAATTTGCTGGAACAATTAGTGGACCACATGTCGCATTTGGAGAGCCTCTGATGTGCCTAAACAGTGAAAATGCCCAACAAGTGACACCTTTCTGGAAACTAGACCCTTCAAGGAATGTATTTAGATGCGTGGTGGGTACCATGAATCCCCAGGTGCTTTACGGAAGTTTATAACGTTGAGCCATGAAAATAATAAAATCACATTTTCCTCATCAAATGTTATTTTAGCCCCAAATTTTGCATTTTCATAAGGGTAACAGGAGAAATTGCACCTTTCAATTTGTTGTGCAATTTCTCCTGAGTACACGAATACCTCTTATGTGGTGGAATACTACTTTTGAGACACAGAAAGGAAGAGGTGCCATATTGGGAATGGTTTGAGGGTGCCATGTCACATTGGCAGAGCCCCTGAGGTGCCAGAACAACAGAAACCTGAACTCCTCTTACAAACTACACTCCTCAATGAATTCATCTAGGGGTGCAGTGACCATATTGACACCACATGTGCCCCACATAATTTTATACCACTGAGCGGTGAAAGAATAAATTCTTACCACTAAAATGTTGTTTTAGCCCCAAGTTTTTATTTTTTCTAAGGACTAATAGGATTTTTTTGTCTTACATAGGCCGGCCTCACACTCAGCGTATAAAAATACGGTCCGTTTTTTACGGCCGTAATACGCAGAAAAGTCCCCAAAATAGTGGTCCGTATGTCATCCGTAGGCAGGGTGTGTCAGCGTATTTTGCACATGGCATCCTCCGTATGTAATCCGTATGGCATCCGTACTGCGATATTTTCTCGCAGGCTTGCAAAACCGACATCTAATGGATTTATGTGCTCAAATGTTCGTTAAAACATATATACAGTATGTATACGTATATATGTGTGTGTGTGTGTGTATATATATATATATATATATATATATATATATATATATAATTATAGTCATTGAGACACACACATATATATATATCATTCTGTATTTATATTTAATTCAGCGCGATATATGTGAAAAGCCGGTAATTCAATTGCCGGCTTTTCATTTCTCCTTCACAAACCCGACAGGATATGAGACATGGTTTACATACAGTAAACCATCTCATATCCCCCTTTTTTTTGCATATTCCACACTACTAATGTTAGTAGTGTGTGTGCAAAATTTGGGTGCTGTAGCTGCTAAAATAAAGGGTTAAATGGCGGAAAAAATTGGCGTGGGCTCCCGCGCAATTTTCTCCGCCAGAGTGGTAAAGCCAGTGACTGAGGGCAGATATTAATAGCCTAGAGAGGGTCCATGGTTATTGGCCCCCCCTGGCTACAAACATCTGCCCCCAGCCACCCCAGAAAAGGCACATCTGGAAGATGCGCCTATTCTGGCACTTGGCCACTCTCTTCCCACTCCCGTGTAGCGGTGGGATATGGGATAATGAAGGGTTAATGTCACCTTGCTATTGTAAGGTGACATTAAGTCAGATTAATAATGGAGAGGCGTCAATTATGTCACCTATCCATTATTAATCCAATTGTATGAAAGGGTTAAAACACACACACACATTATTATAAATTATTTTAATGAAATAAACACACAGGTTGTTTTAATATTTTATTGCTCTCTCAATCCACCTGAAGACCCTCGCTTGGCAAAATAATAAACCAACAATATACATACCTTCTGATGAACTGTCACGTCCCACGAAGTAAATCCATCTGAAGGGGTTAAATCAATTTACAGGCAGGAGCTGTGCTAAAGCACTCGCTCGTACCTGTAAACCCCGGGTGCTGAAAGGAAAGCTGGGTGATCTGTACTTGCATTGAGTCGCGGTGAGGCGCACTCTACAGGATGAACTCACATGAACTCGAGCGTGGGAACTTTTCCAAGGCTGCAGTTCATGAGAACATCCAGCAGAGGGCGCCTCACCGCGACTCAATGCAAGTACAGATCACCCAGCTTTCCTTTCAGCACCCGGGGTTTACAGGTATGAGCGAGTGCTTTAGCACAGCTCCTGCCTGTAAATTGATTTAACCCCTTCAGATGGATTTACTTCGTGGGACGTGACAGTTCATCAGAAGGTATGTATATTGTTGGTTTATTATTTTGCCAAGCGAGGGTCTTCAGATGGATTGAGAGAGCAATAAAATATTAAAACACAACCTGTGTGTTTATTTCATTAAAATAATTTCTAATAATGTGTGTGTGTGTGTTTTAACCCCTTCATACAATTGGATTAATAATGGATAGGTGACATAATTGACGCCTCTCCATTATTAATCTGGCTTAATGTCACCTTACAATAGCAAGGTGACATTAACTCTTCATTACCCCATATCCCACCGCTACACGGGAGTGGGAAGAGAGTGGCCAAGTGCCAGAATAGGCGCATCTTCCAGATATGCCTTTTCTGGGGTGGCTGGGGGCAGATGTTTGTAGCCAGGGGGGGCCAATAACCATGGACCCTCTCTAGGCTATTAATATCTGCCCTCAGTCACTGGCTTTACCACTCTGGCGGAGAAAATAGCGCGGGAGCCCACGCCAATTTTTTCCGCCATTTAACCCTTTATTTTAGCAGCTACAGCGCCCAAATTTTGCACATACACACTACTAACATTAGTAGTGTGGAATATGCAAAAAAAAGGGGGATATGAGATGGTTTACTGTATGTAAACCATGTCTCATATCCTGTCGGGTTTGTGAAGGAGAAATGAAAAGCCGGCAATTGAATTACCGGCTTTTCACTAACACCGCTGCATATTTCTCGCAAGTCACACTGCTGGTCCGTGTGGAATCCGTATTTTTCTCGCCCCCATAGACTTTCATTGGCGATTTTTTTTTTTTTTTTTGCGCAATACGGTGACAAACGCAGCATGCTGCGATTTTCTACGGCCGTACAAGACCGTATATTACGGATGCGTAATATACGGCAGATAGGAGCTGGGCCATAGAGATTCATTGGGCCGTGTGTAATGCGAATTTTACGGACGTAGTTTATGCGCTCATACGTCCGTAAAACTCGCTAGTGTGAGGCCGGCCATAAACTGAGGACCATTTTTTCCTGAGTGCGCCAATATCCTAAATGAAATTGGGGCACAGTGCAAAGCTCAGAAGGCAAGGAGCACCAAATTTTACTGTTATGGTTTGCAGGTACCATGACACACTGTGAAAGCCCATTAGGTGCCAGAACAGCAGACCCCCCCCCCCCCCCCCATAAGTGACCCCAGTTTACGAACTACACCTCTCAATGAATTCATCTAGGGGTGCAGTGATCATATTCACACCATGTGTGTGTCACAGAATTTTATACCATTGGGCAGTGAAGAAAAAATACTTACATTTTTACCACCAAAATGTTGTTCTAGCCCCAGATTTTAAATTTTCCCTCAAGAAATAGGTAAAAATAGCACCAAAATTTGTCCCACAATTTCTACTGAACGTGACAATGCACCACATTGGTTGCGGTTAGCAGTGGGGTACCACAGGGGTCAGTATTAGGCCCTCTTCTTTTTAACATATTTATTAATGACCTTGTAGGGGGCATTCAGAGTAGAATTTCAATATTTGCAGATGACACTATACTCTGCAGGGTAATCAATACAGGGGAGGACAATTTTATATTACAGGATGATTTATGTAAACTAGAAGGTTGGGCTGATAAATGGCAAATGAGCTTTAATGGGGATAAATGTAAGGTCATGCACTTGGGTAGAAGTAATAAGATGTATAACTATGTGCTTAATTCTAAAACTCTGGGCAAAACCGTCAATGAAAAAGACCTAGGTGTATGGGTGGATGACAAACTCATATTCAGTGGCCAGTGTCAGGCAGCTGCTACAAAGGCAAATAAAATAATGGGATGTATTAAAAGAGGCATAGTTGCTCATGAGGAGAACATAATTTTACCTCTATTCAAGTCACTAGTTCGACCACACTTAGAATACTGTGCACAGTTCTGGTCTCCGGTGTATAAGAAAGACATAGCTGAACTGGAGCGGGTGCAGAGAAGAGCGACCAAGGTTATTAGAGGACTGGGGGGTCTGCCATACCAAGATAGGTTATTACACTTGGAGCTGTTTGGAAAAACGAAGACTAAGGGGTGATCTTATTTTAATGTATAAATATGAGGGGACAGTACAAAGACCTTTCTGATGATCTTTTTAATCATAAACCTGAGACCGGGACAAGGGGGCATCCTCTACGTCTGGAGGAAAGCAGGTTTAAGCATAATAACAGACGCGGGTTCTTTACTGTAAGGGTATGTGCACACGATGCAGAATTGGTGCAGATCTGCAGCAGATTTTTCTGCAGCAGAAACGCTGCAGATCTGCACTGTGATTTACAGTACAATGTAAAATCAATGTGAAAAAAGACAAACTGCACATGGTGCAGAAAAATCTGCGCAGAAATGCTGCAGATTTCAAAAGTGCATGTCACTACTTTTGTGCAGTTCTGCAGCGTTTCTGCACCCCTCCATTATAGAAATAAAATCTGCATAAAAAACAGCTGCGGATTCTGCCAGGAGATGCAGATTTTGTGCAGATAATTCTGCACCTCTTTTCTTACGTGTGCACAATAGCCTAAGAGCAGTGAGACTATGGAACTCTCTGCCGTATGATGTTGTAATGAGTGATTCACTACTTTTAAGAGGGGACTGGATGTCTTTCTTGAAAAGTATAATGTTACAGGTTATATATACTAGATTCCTTGATAGGGCGTTGATCCAGGGAACTAGTCTGATTGCCGTATGTGGTCGGGAAGGAATTTTTTTCCCCATGGTGGAGTTACTCTTTGCCACATGGTTTTTTTTTTGCCTTACTCTGGATCAACATGTTAGGGCATGTTAGGTTAGGCTATCGGTTGAACTAGATGGACTTAAAGTCTTCCTTCAACCTTAATAACCATGTTACTATGTTACATGTGGCTGTACAGTGCTCCTTAGCCACACGGAGAGACTCGGGAGGAACGGAGCGCTAGCTAGTTGCCTCTTGGAACGAAATGTTCCTAGAACAGTTTACAGACTTCATATACAGAGCCCCTAATTGCTAGAAGAACAGGGATGTATTATTACGACAAATGTCAGAGGGGTTAAAAAATATGTTGAAACATAAAATAGTGCAAAAAAATATTTTTTTTCTTTAGAATCTAAAATAGGCAGCAAAAAATCTACATGTTAAGGATCACTGTACTCATACTGACACTTACAAAAATTGTTGCGCTATTTGTAAACCTGAAAGATAAAACCAAGGCAGATTTGTGTTGTTTTTTTGTTGTTTTTTTTTTGTCTGCATGTTTCCACTATGAAAAGGTATGTAAATCATATTCAATCACTTTACACATGGGAGCCGGACATATGTGAATAATTTTGGATTGCAGTAGTGTTTCAGTTTCGAGACCAAACCAATAGGCGAACTGAGCCAATTTTGAAATACTTCATGGTTTGTTTTTCTTTTGCTTTTAGTTTGAGCTCGACATTGAGCCCAAGGTATTTCTGAAGCCATCGCTCGAGAGCGTGAAGCAAGCCTCTGATAATCAGAGTCATGGTCTTTCTTTTAGCGATACTGCTAGTAAAGGTGAGTGAAATCCCACTTCAGAATAAATTATTTCACAGCAAATGTAATGGTATTCATCTAGCTTTTGTGACATGAACATTAAACATGATGCTGTCCTCTTTAAGCCCTTAAAGAGAATCTGTCAGCAGGTTTTTGCTACCTCATCTGAGAGCAGCCTGATGTTGGCAAAGAGAAGCTGAATCCAACGATGTATCACTTAGTTTATTGGCTGCAGCCGTTCTGATACAATCAGAGTTTTTAGATTTAGAATGAAGCAGAGCTGAGAAAGCGAACCCCGCCCCCTCCAGTCTCTGTGTACAAAGTCTATAGACAGTGAAGTGCTTAGTTGCCCTCCAGCTATGTAAAGGCCCCGTCTCACATAGCGAGATCGCTAGCGAGATCGCTGCTGAGTCACAAGTTTTGTGACGCAACAGCGACCTCAGTAGCGATCTCGCTATGTGTGACACGTACCAGCGATCAGGCCCCTGCTGTGAGATCGCTGGTCGTGTCGGAATGGCCTGGACCTTTTTTTGGTCGTTGAGGTCCCGCTGACATCGCTGAATCGGTGTGTGTGACACCGATCCAGCGATGTCTTCACTGGTAACCAGGGTAAACATCGGGTTACTAAGCGCGGGGCCGCGCTTAGTAACCCGATGTTTACCCTGGTTACCAAAAAAAACAAACAGTACATACTCTCCTTTCGGTGTCCAGGTCCCTCGCCGTCTGCTTCCTGCTCTGACTGAGTGCCGCCGTACAGTGAGAGCAGAGCACAGCACCGCTGACGTCACCGCTGCGCTCTGCTCTCAGTGTACGGCGGCACTGTCAGAGCAGGAAGCAGACGGCAAGGGACCTGGACACCGAAAGGCGAGTATGTACTGTTTGTTTTTTTTGGTAACCAGGGTAAACATCGGGTTACTAAGCGCGGCCCTGCGCTTAGTAGCCCGATGTTTACCCTGGTTACCCGGGTGCTGCAGGGGGACTTCGGCATCGTTGAAGACAGTTTCAACGATGCCGAAGTCGTTCCCCTGATCGTTGGTCGCTGGGGAGAGCGGTCTGTGTGACAGCTCCCCAGCGACCACACAACGACTTACCAACGATCACGGCCAGGTCGTATCGCTGGTCATGATCGTTGGTAAATCGCTATGTGAGACGGGGCCTTTAGTCTTAGTGATAAATCCTTCACAGTTGTCAAAGTGCAGCTGCTGTTTACTAAGTGACCCCTCCCTGAACTCTGTGTTTTAGCCTCTAATGCCTGCTGACTTCAGATTACATAGCAAGAACTGCTGACAGATTCCCCTTAACATGATGGTGTACATATCCATTATGAGTGTTGGGGAGATCAGAAACATATCCTACCACTGCCACCAATTTGTCAGGACAGTCACATACTTGACTGACGGTTGATGGACGAGATGACTACTATTGCTGGGCAGCTTATCGAGTGCTTTCACATTGAACGAATAGTGTATACACATCTGATTCCACTCTAGAGCAACTGTCCAGAGGGAATCCAACAAATGGGAATGTATCTTTTTATTCTCAGTGGTCGGCGCTCATAGCATTTCTTCTACACAGAACAGGGCTGCAGCTCTGTTCTGTGTAGCACAAGCGATTGGATTATCGCAGCTTCTAGTCTCCTATGGAGGCTATTGAAGCTAGTAAAAAGTGAAAAAATAGTTTTTAAAAGTATTTAAAAAATAAGTTTAAATTTCCCCCCATTTGTCCCATTCAAAATAAAACAAAATGAAAAAATAAACCACACATATTTGGTATCGCTGCATTCAGAATCGCCCGATCTATCAATATATAAAAAGTATTAATCCGATCGGTAAATGGCATAGTGAGAAAAAAAACGAAACCCCAGAATTGTGTTTTTTGTTTTTTTTTGGGTAGTCGCAACATTGCATTAAAGTGCAATAACAGGGGATCAGCATGGTATCAATAAAAACGTCAGAATGCAAAAGTAAGCCCTTACCCAGCCCCAGATCACAAAAAATGGAGACGCCACGGGTCTCGGAAAGTGGCGCTTTTTTTTTTTTTTTTTTATGGACAAACTTTGGATTTTTTTGTTTTTTACCACTTAAATAAAAAAAAAACAAACCTAGACATGTTTGGTGTCTACAAACTCTGAATAATCTGGAGAATCATAATGGCAGGTCAGTTTTAGCATTTAGTGAACATGGTAATTTCACCGCACTTGGAATATTTTTGCCGTTTTCCAGTACACTATTTGGTAAAACCAATTGTGTCATTCAAAAGTACAACTCGTCTCACAAAAAACAAGCCCTTTTTTATGCCAATTTTCAGCTGCGTTTTAATCTCATGCACACACATTGTTTGTTTTTTTTGTGATCAGTATTTCGTGCTTTGCATGTTTTTTTGCACAATGGAGCATGTCAGTTTTCAGCGTTTTTCACCCATTGAAATGAACGGGTGGTGAAAAATCGCAACAAAAATGCAGGTATCAGGTTTTGCTGCTTTGCTTTTTTTTTGTTTCAATAATTTTATTTGGGGAAATTGTACAATATCAAGGTAGGCGAACAGATTATATGCGACAATATAACATGAGTTGAAATTGATATTGTTTTTGTACATCAATTTTAAGGTTTGTTGCCAAGTTTTATTAGAATTTTTTTTGTTTACATCTTGTTCTCATTTGATTGTGATTTTGCTTGACATATTCTGTGTCTGAATTAAAGAGTACCGTATATACTCGTGTATAAGCCGAGGCACCTAATTTTGTGACAAACAACTGGGAACATTTATTGATTTGAGTATAAGCCTAGGGTGGGAAATGCAGCAGCTCCTGGAAATGCTCCATACAAAATACGTCCCATATAATGCTTCATAAAGGTTGATGATGGCCCCATAAGATGCTCCATAGAAAAATATGCCCCATATAATGCTCCATAAAGGTTAATGATGGCCCCATAAGATGCTCCATATTAAAATATGCCCCATATAATGCTGCATAAAGGTTGGTGATGGCCCCATAAGATGCTCATCATATCAGTGCAGTTTATGCTGATATGATTATATCCTATTTCTCCTTCGCCTCATTGGGGGACACAGGACCATGGATTATGCTGCTGTCACTAGGAGGCTGACACTAAGCTGAGACAAAAAAAGGTTAGCTCCTCCCCTGCAGTATACACCCTCGTACTGGCTTCCAGACACCCAGTTCAAGCTTAGTGTCCGTAGGAGGCACACTGATTTTTATTTTCACGGATTTTTTCTTTTTAATCCATTCCGGACGAAGGGGGCGACGGATTCTTTAGTGGTCCGATCTCCCCCGAACCAACAACAGGTGAGCACGGGAGTTTCACCTCTCCGTATCCTCTCCTGCGACGTGGGAGCCACTGCCTGAGCTGACCATTTTTGGGCGACGGTTTTTTCCCTAAAAGGGACGCCGATCTCCCCATGTTGTACAGAGGAGCACTGGTGTTTTCCTCCAGTATCCTCCTCTGCAGCCAGGCCTTTTTATTGCCGGACATTTGCCCTGTCCACCAGGTTTCACCCTCGGCTGTACAGTGGCCCCCTATTCCCGTGGCGTCCGTGCAGACCACACTGCATCACCAATGCTCTGTGTGACTCAGGTGGTGGACGGTTCCTCTCCACTCCCCTCTGGGGCTGGTGGATGGAGGCTTCCCATCCCCTGCACCGTCCCAGCCATCCTTAGGCTCCTCTCACCTCCTCGGGTAAGTGTCTCGTGGGGGATGGGGGGGGGGCGCCGGCGGTCCGGAGGGCTCCTCCTTAAGCAGGGCACATTAGGGGCTGTAGCGCTGTAACGTCGGCACTTTGCGGCCGGGCCCAGGCCGCAAATTTAGCCCCCGGCTTCGGCCTAGCCGCTGGTCGCTGCCGATAGGCTCCGCCCACTCCTGCGCGTCATCGGCGGCGCCGCCCCTGGTTCCTGGCGCTTCTCACAGCCATCGAGATCTCCTTCCTGATCTCGGCGGCCATCTTCACACCACATGCCGCAGCTCCTGCTCGGACGCACCTCGGTGTCACTGCGCCCACGTGCAGCCAGTTTCCTCTCAGGCTTCTCAGCTTCCCAGGACAGCGGGACACAGGACCGGGGTAAGGAGACATCGTCAGCTTCTCCCCTGCAGCGTCTCTCTCTGCTTCCCAGTCCAGTTTATAGTCCCTGTGGCCTCTTTCTGCATTAGAATCATGTCGCAGTCAAGGTCTAAAAAACTACCTAAAGTACATACGACCTTTTTTTCTGCATGTACCACCTGCCAGGCCCCACTTCCTAAGCCTCAAAGTTCTCCCCTCTGCTCTGCCTGCGATGCCCCATGTGCCCAGGAGCCCTCCACCGCCACCGACTCTGGCGTACCTAGTCCCCCCCCCGTGGGTCGCTTCACTCACACAGTCCGTGGATTTTTTAGCCAACGCCATCAAATCCATTCAAAATCCTCCCGGGGTTCAGGGTAATCCGCTTCAGGCGTTAAGAGATCCCTTCATAGCAGGGGAATCGTCGGCCAGCAGGGGCCGCTCTCCACTTAAAGATGCTCGGTCATCCAGAAAACGGATCCGCACTGCCTCTCCTGAGCGCTCTCCTCGCCGCTCAGACTCTGCCAGCTCCACCTCTCGCTCACCCTCTTTGGGGGGGGGAACACGCGGTCTCTTTTACCAGATCCAAACGTTCCCACAAATCTTTTGCCTCTCATCCAGCTTTTCTGGATATAGTCAGGCGTCACAGGGAGCATCCAGATAAGCGTTTCACGGGTAAGAAGGACCTGGCATCTAAGTATCCCTTTTCAGCGGATCTCGTGAAGGACTGGACGGATCCCCCTTTAGTAGATCCGCCGGTCTCACGCCTAGCTTCTAAAACGCTTCTTTCAGTTCCGGAGGGCTCTTCAATTAAGAGTCCCACTGAACGCCAGCTAGACTCTCTAGCTCGTTCAGTGTATGAAGCCTCTGGCTCTTCCCTGGCCCCCTCCTTCGCCGCGGCTTGGGTGACCAAGGCTATGGTTTCCTGGGCGGATGCTCTAGCGAAATCCATTAATGAACAGGACCTCCCGTCTGAGATGGCAGACCTAGCCAAGCAGTTAGCCATGGCTAGCGATTACATGATGTTCGCTTCCCTCGACGCGGCGAATTGCGCAGCATCGGCGGCTTCCAACGCCATTGCTATCAGAAGGGCTCTTTGGCTCAGGGAGTGGCGCGCAGACTCCTCCTCTAAGAAATCTCTGATCTCCCTCCCTTTTCAAAGCGGGCGTCTTTTCGGCGAAAAGCTTGACCAGCTTATTTCCGACGCCACAGGGGGAAAGAGCAAGTTCCTTCCCCAACAGAGGCCCAAGGCGGTTTTTCAGCGCCAGCCTTTCTTTCGTTTTCGGCCTTTTCGTACCAGCCCAGCCTGGTCCAATCCCTCCGGGCTTTCCAGATCAGACCGTTCCTCTCGCAATGACAGAGACTCTCGTCCCTCCTTCAGGCCGAATCCTTCCTGGCGCAGGAAACCAAGGCAGCCCAGAACCCGAGGTTCCAGACCTCCCAGATTCCCGTCTCAATGACTCGGGAACGGTGCCAGTCGATACCATCAGAATAGGCGGACGCCTACTCTTTTTTCAGCAAGCCTGGCTCTCCGTCGTGCACGACGAATGGGTCAGGGATCTGGTATCGTCCGGCTACAAGATAGAGTTCTCCTCTCCTCCTCCAACTCGGTTTTTCCCCTCTCGTCTTCCCAGTTCGGCAACTCAGACTCGCGCCCTTCTTTGCGCCATTCACATCCTCCGCCAGAGCGGGGTCATTGTCCCGGTCCCGGAACACGAGAGGTTCAAAGGTTTCTACTCAAACCTCTTCGTCGTGCCAAAGAAAGACGGAAAAGTGCGGCCCATTCTGGATCTGAAGCTCCTGAACAAGTGCGTAAGAGTCCGGCACTTCAGGATGGAATCGCTCAGATCGGTCATCTCTTCGATGGAAAGAGGGGAATTTCTGGCCTCGATAGACATCAAGGATGCCTATCTTCACATCCCGATTTTCCCGTCTCATCAGAGGTTCCTCCGCTTTGCCATTCTGGAGGATCACTTCCAGTTCACGGCCTTACCCTTCGGTCTCGCCACGGCGCCCAGGGTATTTACCAAGGTCATGGCGGCTGTCATGGCCATCCTTCATTCTCGAGGAGTCATCGTGTTACCTTACTTAGACTATCTCCTCATAAAGGGCCCGTCTTTTCAGGCCTGTGAGTCAAGCGTCCACATTACCCTGGATTCTCTTTCGCGCCTAGGTTGGTTGATCAACTGGGACAAGTCCTCTCCCGTTCCTGCCCGTCGGATCTCCTTTCTGGGAATGATCCTGGACACTTCGAGGGGGCTGGTCTTGCTTCCTCGGTCCAAGGCCCAAGCACTTCAGCAAGGAGCCCAAACGCTCTGTCATCCTCGCCCGCGAACCATTCGGTTCGCCATGAAGATCCTGGGAAAGATGGTTGCAGCAATCGAAGCAGTTCCTTTTGCTCAACTCCATCTCCGTCCCTTGCAACAGGCTTTGCTAGACATCTGGGACAGGAGCATCTCTTCTCTCGACCGCCCTTGTCCCCTGTCCCCGCGGGTCAGACAATCTCTCGTATGGTGGACCCTGGGCCCATCTCTCCTCCGGGGGAAGTCCTTCCTCCCGATCCGCTGGTTAGTGGTGACTACCGACGCCAGTCTTCTTGGCTGGGGGGCGGTGTTCCTCCACCACTCTGCCCAGGGCCTCTGGACAGTTCGGGAATCCAAACTTCCCATCAACATCCTGGAGATTCGTGCTATCAGACTTGCTCTGAATCGCTTTCACCCCCTGCTCGCGGGTCACCCTGTACGAGTCCAATCCGACAACGTCACGGTTGTGGCTTACATCAACCACCAGGGGGGTACCCGCAGCAGGGCCGCGATGCAGGAAGTCTCCCTCATCCTTCGTTGGGCCGAAACCAACCATTCCATCATCTCTGCGGTGTACATTCCGGGAGTCGAGAATTGGGCGGCGGACTTCCTGAGCCGCCAGGGCCTTGCCTCGGGGGAGTGGGAACTCCACCCAGAGGTTTTTCACCAGATCTGTCTTCGCTGGGGGACCCCGGACGTGGATCTGATGGCGTCCAGATTGAACGCCAAGGTCCACAACTTCATTGCTCGATCTCGGGATCCCCAGGCCATAGGAGTGGACGCGCTGATTTCTCCGTGGCATCATTTTCAGCTCCCATACGTGTTCCCTCCCCTTCCCTTACTGCCGAAGGTGATCCGAAAGATCAAGATGGAGGGAGTTCCAGTCATTCTGGTCTCCCCAGACTGGCCTCGTCGCGCTTGGTACGCGGAGCTCGTTCAGCTCGTAGCCGACGTTCCCTTGCGGTTGCCAGACCGCCCAGACCTGCTTCGCCAAGGACCGATTTACCATCAGAACTCAGGGGCCCTACGTTTAACGGTGTGGCTGTTGAAACCTGGGTTCTAACTCGTGCCGGTTTCTCTCAGCAGGTCATCCCCACCATGTTAAGTGCTCGCAAGGCGTCTTCCGCCTCCATCTACCACCGCGTCTGGAAATCCTTCTTCTCATGGTGTAGGCTCCGGGGTCTCCCTCCCCTCGTTTTCTCTATCCCTTGCATCTTGAATTTCCTTCAGGCTGGTCTGGACTCCGGTTTGGCCCTGAGTTCCCTCAAAGGTCAGATCTCAGCGTTATCCGTGCTTTTCCAGCGTAGGATCGCCACCAACCTTCAGGTCAAGACTTTCATCCAGGGAGTCTCCCATGTGGTTCCTCCCTACAGGATGCCGCTGGAGACCTGGGATCTCAACTTGGTCCTAGGGGTCCTTCAGGAACCTCCGTTCGAACCCCTGCAAGACGTTCCGCTCTCGGTCCTCTCTTGGAAGGTTGCCTTCCTGGTAGCGGTGACGTCCATCAGAAGGGTTTCAGAGCTCGCCGCTTTATCCTGCCGGGCTCCTTTCCTTGCCTTTCATCAGGACAAGGTAGTCCTTCGTCCTTCTCCGGCGTTTCTTCCAAAGGTGGTCTCTTCTTTCCACCTCAATGAGGACATCATTCTTCCCTCCTTTTGCCCACAGCCCAAACATAGAGTCGAGAAGGCTCTCCATACTCTGGACGTGGTTAGGGCCCTCAGGAGGTACATCTCCAGAACGGCTCACTTCAGAAAATCGGACGCCCTTTTCGTGCTCCCGGAGGGTCACAGAAAGGGTTTGGCTGCGTCTAAATCCACGATAGCCAGATGGATTCGATCTGCTATCCAGGAATCCTATCGAGTCAGAGGCAGTCCTATCCCGGCGGGGATTAGAGCTCATTCCACTCGGTCGATGGGTGCTTCCTGGGCCATCCGGCACCAGGCAACAGCGGAGCAGGTTTGCAAGGCCGCAACGTGGTCTAGCCTGCATACCTTCACAAAGCATTACAATGTCCACATCCACTCCTCTGCGGACGCGGCCCTTGGCAGGCGTATCCTGCAAGCGGCCGTTGCGCACCTGTAGTCAGTTGGTACATGGAGGTATTTGGTTGTATTGTTTCCCTCCCAGGGACTGCTTTGGGACGTCCCATGGTCCTGTGTCCCCCAATGAGGCGAAGGAGAAATAGGGATTTTTGTGTGTACTCACCGTAAAATCCTTTTCTCCGAGCCACTCATTGGGGGACACAGCACCCACCCTGGTAGCCTTTTTCGGCTCGTGATCTTGTTTTTTGATCTTGACTGTTTGTTTGACATGTTATATTCTAATGTTACTGGTTATATTGTTTCTATCCTACTGCTTTTGCACTGAACTGGGTGTCTGGAAGCCAGTACGAGGGTGTATACTGCAGGGGAGGAGCTAACCTTTTTTTGTCTCAGCTTAGTGTCAGCCTCCTAGTGACAGCAGCATAACCCATGGTCCTGTGTCCCCCAATGAGTGGCTCGGAGAAAAGGATTTTACGGTGAGTACACACAAAAATCCCTATATTGCTGCTGCATTAAAAAAAAAAATGACATACTCCCCTCTCATCGCTGGCTGCTGCTCCTCACCGTCGCCGGCTCTGCAGTGACTGTTCAGGCAGAGTTCGCGCACTAATAACGTCATCACGCCCTCTGACCTGAACGTCACAGCCAGAGGACGCGGAAGACACAGCGCGGCGGTGGAACAGGGACAGGTGAATATCACAAGTGCCAGGATCCTGAGCAAGCGGCAGCACAGGCACCTGGCCCCCATAGCGTGCCGGTGTCCCCGCCTGCTCAGGACACCGGCACTTGTCCCGGTGCCAATGACGACCACTGGCCCTGTCAGCAGCCACCAGAATACTTACCAAGGCTGCAGAGGAGCTCAGACATGTTCCGGGGACCTCTGCACTGGGACCATGACTCGTGTATAAGCCGAGGGGGGTCTTTTTCAGCCAAAAAAGTTGCTGAAAAACTCGGCTTATGCACAAGTATATACGGTAGTTAAATAAGCGTTAACAGAATGAACCTAGATAGGCTTGGAACCAAACAGCAACTGTTAATTTTTTACTAATTAACGTTTTTACAAATTCCCAGGCTATTAATACCAGCTCACAGCTGTTTGCTTAGCCTTTACTGGTTAGTTTACAGGGGGCCCCCCCATAAAAAAATTAATGTAGGGTGCCCCTATAAAATTAACCAGCAAAGGCTAGGCAAACAGCTGCATTCTGATATTAATAGCCTAGGAAGGGGGCATGGATATTGGGCCCCCTCCCAGATTAAAAACCTTAGCTTTCTTCTGCACCAGAAGTGGCGCATCCATAAGATGCTTCAATTCTCGCACTTAGCCTCGTGCACAGCCCGCACATGGGCTGTGCGCGGGCGGTCGCAGCCGGGTGTCAGCTGATTCTGACAGCTGACACCCGGCACGAAGTGTCAGGAGTAGTCATGCACCACTCCCTTCACTTTAACCCCATAGATGCTGCGATTGCAGCATTCGAGGAGCCAGCAGAGGGATGACATCCGGGTCACCAGAGCTGGGAAAGTTGCTGATCATGCGCCAGGGCATAATCAGCATCTTTCTCTGTCAGTGCAGAGCTGACAGTTTGTACAGCATGGGGATGCTCCTGCATCCCCATGCTGAACAAGCGATCAGCCTGGAAAAGATGATAGTCCCATAATGGAACAAAGTAAAAAAAAAAAGTTTTTAATAATTGTAAAAATATTTAAAAAAAATCAAGAGATATTGTATCTATAAATTGTACGAAATATATAACTGTATACATATTTGGTACTGCTGTGTCCACAATGACCCGTCCTATAAAACCGTCCCTCTAGTTAACCCCTTTAGTGAACACCATAAAGAAACAAGGCAAAAACAATGCATGAGCATTCTGCCAAACAAAAAGTGGAATAAAATGCGATCAAAAAGACAGATATAAATAAACATGGTACTGCTGAAAACTTCATTTTGGCAAAATACTGCTCCATCAGCGGAAAAAAAAAAAAATACAGCTCGCAAGAATACAGTGATGCAAAAATAATTTTTCTATAAAATAGTTTGTGTAAAAGCACCAAAACTTAAAAAAAGAAGTATCACTGTAATTTTACTGACCCGAAGAATAAAACTGCCTTTTTTAATTTTCCCACACATGGAACTGCATACCCCCTCCCAAAAACAAAAAAAATCCTGAATTGCTGGTTTTTGTTCATTCTGCATTCCAAAAATCTGAATAGAAAGCGATCAAAAAATGTCATGTCTGACAATAGTACCAATAAAAACGTCAACTCGTCCCACAAAAAACAAGCCCTCACATGACTGTGGGCCAAAATATGGAAAAATTATAGCTCTCAAAATATGGTGATGCAAAAACTATTTTTTGCAATAAAAGGCGTCTTTTAATGTGTGACAGCTGCCAATCCTAAAACCCGACATAAATCTGGCATCGCTGTAATCGCACTGACCTGAAGAATAAAGTTGCCTGATTACTTATACCGCATGAGGAACGGCGTAAAAAATGTATAAAACCAATTATTTAATGAATACGTCATTCATTCGGAACCTCTGGCAGCAGATTCCCTATAATGAGGCAGATGGAGGCACTGTGGACGCTGTCTGACCTGTGATCGGGCACTGTCCGTCTTTCTAGGATTGCATACTAGTGCCGTCGGTCACAGTTTTGTGCACTTCTGAAAAGGACACCACTGAACAGAGGCCAGACGGAGTCCACAGTAACTCTGCTGCCTCATTATAGTGAGTGCATCCCTCGGGGGGTTTCTTCTGAATCACGTCACTCAGATTTAGATGGAAAACCCAAAGTGCGTGCTTAGCATAGAGCGACGGATAAATGTGATCCCAACCATTATGTAAATGATCCCAATGAAAGCTTCAGCTCAGTCCATAAAAAAGCAAGCTCTCACTCAGGTCTGTCATCTGTTAATGAAAATATAGGGGGCTTCCACATTACTGGTAGCACAAAGGCTCCAGAAAAGCAAAATGGCTCCATAACCATCCAAATTAAGTCCAGCAAATTCTGCGCATCCAAATGCCCCCTCCCTTCTGATCCCCACAGTGTACCTAAACCACATATAGCGTCCACATGTTTGCCATTTCTGAAGCGATGAGAGCCCGCCTAACTTACGGATGCATGCCTCCAAAAGCATGAGCTGGGCATAATGTACTGGTCGCTACGGCGTACTGGTCGCTACAGCACAGCGTACTGGTCACTACAGTTTGCAATTTTCACTCTGCAACATCCATTGCTGCTTGTTTCTGGAAAGTGCCCATGGAGTCAAAATTGTCACAACAACTGTAGATAAATTCCCAAAGGGGTATAGTTTCCAAAATGGGGTCACTTGAGGGGGGATTCTACTCTTCTGGCAATTAGGGGATCTGTATATGAAGTCTGCAAACTGTTCTAGCAAAATCTGCGCTTCTTGAGGCAAATAGCGCTCCGTTCCTCCCGAGTCACTCCGAAGTAGAACTGTACAGCCACATATGGGGTATTGCCACGTTCAGCAGAAATTGTGGGACACATTTTGGTGTTATTTTTAACAACTTCTTGTGTGAAAATGTAAAATCTTGGGCTAAAACAAAATTTTGCTGGTAAAAATGTAGTTATTTTTTCTTCATTGCTCAATTGTATAAAATTCTGTGACACACCCATGGTGTCAATTTGATCACTGCACCCCAAGATGAATTTGAGAGGTGTAGTTTGTAAAATGGGGTCACTTATGGGGGATTCTGCTGTCTGTGTCCACATGGGTACTCCCAGTAGCTCATGGCAACTGCAAAGCAAAACAGTAAAATCTGGGGCTCCTTCCCTTCTGAACTTTGCACTGTGCCTGAAAAATATTTCACGATTACATGTAGGGTATTGGCGCACTCAAGAAAAAATGGACCTGAGTTTGCTGTATAAAGAAAAAAAATTCCTGTTGGCCCTGAACGTGGTGTTAAAACAATATTTTTATGAGGAAAATGTGATTTTATTATTTTCATTGCTCAACATAATAAATGTCTGTGAAGCACCTGGAGGTTCAGTGTGCTTACCACACATCTAGATCGGTTCCCTGAGGGTCTAGTTTCCAAAATGGTGTCACTTGTGGGGGATTTACACTGTTTAAGCACGTCAGAGGCTCTCCAAATGTGACATGGTGTCCGCCAATTGTTCCAGCAAATTTTGCACTCAAAAAGTCAAATGGCGCTGATCATACCCTGTGTTTAGCAGAGGTGATTGGGTTATAGCAGCTTCTAGTCAATGGACAATGGAAGCATATAAAAAAATTAAAAAAATATAAACAAAATATAAGTTCAAATCACCCCCCTTTCGCTCCATTCAAAATAAAACAATAAAAAAATGAAACATACACATATTTGGTATCACCGCGTTTAGAATCACCCGATCTATCAATAAAAAAAAAAAAAAAAATTACCTGATCTCTAAACAGCATAGCAAGAAAAGTTAGAATGCCAAAATTACGTTTTTTTTGGTTGCCACGACATTGCATTAAAATGCAATAACGGGCAATGAAAAGAACGTATCTGCACCAAAATATCATTAAAAACATCAGCTCGGTGCGCAAAAATAAGCCCTCACCCAACCCGAGATCACGAAAAGTAGAGACGCTACGGGTATCAGAAAATGGCACGATTTTTATTTTTTTTTTAACAAAGTTTGGAATTTTTTTTCACCACTTAGATAAAAATAACCTAGACATGCTTGGTGTCTATGAACTCGTAATGACCTGGAGAATCATAATGGCAGGTCAGTTTTAGCACTTAATGAACATAGTAAAAAACAAAACAAGAACAGCTGGCTACATTCTGACAGGAGCTTGTAAGCTCCTGCAGTGTTAAGCGCTGAGCTGCCTTGAGAGAGGTCACAGGAGTTCATCAGTTGATGAGCCCCAGTGATTTCCTTTATGGCACCCATTGCGTGAGAAAGTACTCACGAAGCGGTGCTGTGAGATCACCGGAGCTCATCAGCTGATGAACTCCTGTGACCTCTCTCACGACAACTATATATTACAAGAGCAATGATGCTCCTGTCAGTGTATCTCCCGATGTGACTGTTCTACAAATGAGATCGCCGTGGGACACTCTGAATTATGACGGACAGGAGACTGTTTATTTTTGATTGTTTACCAGGGACAAGGGCACTGGGGATTTGGTGTTTGAAGAGTGTTTTCTATTTCTGTTTCAGTATGTGTTTAATTACTTGATATGTTTTTTTTTTTTTTGTTTGTTTGAACACAGACTCTGGCCGACGAGAGATTACTTCTCCCATCAGCGTCTCCTGCTATCACTGTTATCAGTGACAGCAGATGCAGCCTGATGGGAGTAGCAGTGTCTCATCAGCCGACACCTGCTGACCTGCTGTATGCTTTTTGCTGTGGTTCACAGTCACGCTGACATCTGGCAACGTGACCCTGCAACGCTTTGATGACTGTACGGTTACCGGCAGTAGCATTACTGACAAACTGTCTTTATCTTCACTGTCACACAGATGACAACGTGGGAAACACCATAGGAAGTCTGGAAAAACTCACAAATCTGCGGCCTTTTTTATACCTGTGTTTTTGCTGTGGATTTGACTGGATTGAAGTCAATGGGTGAAAAACGCTAAAAATCTGCACAAAGAATTGACAAGCTGCAGAAAAATGCAGTGAAAATATTCAAAGAAAAATGTCTGATCATGTTCACAATACTTCAGGATTCTTATTGAATTTAGGTGCCATAAGGGTTCCATAGCGTTTTTGGCCCATCGCCGCCGTGAAAATGCACCGTGTACGCACAGCCTACATGTTCATGCCAATTCCAACAGTTTAACCTCTCCTATGCTGCGGCAAGTAGTGGCAGTGTTAGCTGAAGAGTTTGACAGAGGGAGAGCACTTCTTCTGTCAGCTTGTAGGCACACATATGCATGATCCTTGTGTTATGTAAATAGAGGTCTAACCAAGGCCTACAGGTCAGTTGTAAACTACAGCCAATTAGATCCCACAGGTGTCTGATAGGCTGTCTAAGTTAAACAATGACCGGATAACATGCATAAGCTGTGTGTTACCCATGTGATCATAAGATTACCTATTCAAGTTCTCATGTAGTGTTTTACAAAAAAAAAAAAAAATCTGTCCACATCCATAATGATGTGCACTGCGATACCATATCATTATGCGTCGAGGTCGACGCTGTAAACACTTTTTGAAGACTATGCCAGACTCAAGTGAATGAAATATATGTTACCTATTTATTTCTCAGTCCTCCACCACTTTTTCTAGACTGCTCCATTTTAATGCATCCTCCTGTGATGTCTACATACAGCTTTTCAGATAGGGGCTGTGAGGAGAAGAGAATAGCCTAAGTACGGTATATTAGAGAGTTTATTATATTGTCGTTTTATAGCTTGAGAAACTGAATTTTAAGCATACAGTGCTGCTTTCCTTCTTATATTAGGGGAATTAAAAGAAGTGATTAACTGCCCATGATCCTGGAGCAAACTGACACTAGTCCCTGTTTGTTTCCAGTACTGGCTAAGGCTACGTTCACATTTGCGTTGTGCGCCGCAGCGTCGGCGCCGCAGCGCACAACGCAAACAAAAACGCAGCAAAACGCATGCACAACGCTGCGTTTTGCGCCGCATGCGTCCTTTTTTTAATTGAATTTGGACGCAGCAAAAATGCAACTTGCTGCGTCCTCTGCGCCCGGACGCGGGCGCCGCAGTGAAGCATGCGGCGCAAAACGCAAGTGCGACGCATGTCCATGCGCCCCCATGTTAAATATAGGGGCGCATGACGCATGCGGCGCCGCTGCGGCGCCCGCCGCTAATGTGAACGTAGCCTAATTACTACAGTAAAGTACTATAGTTTTTAGAAGACTTGTCATTCCAAATGTAGGACTTTTTCATGTTTGGCTTACCTTTTGTGATTATATGTATAAATATCTATATTTCTTTCCCTAGTTTGGCCCCAAGAAGAGTACATAGTAGAATATTCACTTGAATATGGGTTTCTCAGGCTATCTCAGAGCACACGACAGAGACTCAACATACCTGTGATGGTGGTAACACTGGGTAAGTGATTTTGCAGTTTAATAGCTTTACTTGAGGTTGCATTTTGCCCATTCCATAATCCATCAAGGTCTTCCGTGTGAACACCCGATAAACGGTATTAGCTGAGCCATAGGCTTCACTGACGTAGTTGGAATCTGAAACTTTGAACTCCAGTGGAGCTAGTTTCTAGCTGCCTATCCTTAGTCGCTGGATACAATGGTGTACTAGACGCTGTCAGAAGTGGACTAACATGCAGATAAACTTGTGTGGTCAAAAAGAACAAAACTGGCTACAGCAGCAAGGATTGAGTGAATAAAGAAATGATGAACTATGTACATTAGATGAAATAACAAAACTCATAAATTCTTCAACTTTTTTTTTTTATATATGTAACTACCAACTTAAATAGTAGAAAAAGAGGTGACTAGCACTCCTAAATAATCGCCCAGATTCAATATAGTGACATGGCGATCTAGAACAGAGGTCTCAAAACCAGCCGGGTAAATGGGCTGCACATAGAAAAAGTCTGAATTGCTGGAGAAGATTATGTTTTTAGTTATGATAACATTATTTTTCTATTTAACTTTTTTTTTCTTGGTTTTTATTATATGGGTTCTGGTACAGGTCTTTTTTTTTTTTTTTTTTTTTTACTTCATTTTTTTTTTTTTTTTTTTTTTTACATAAAACCACATTTTAGTAGCCAAATAGTTCATTATTTTTTTTATTCTTTATTTTACTTTTTGTTAATATTTTCCTCTTTTTACCCCAATTGGACCCATACAGTAATTCTGGCCCCTGTTTTGTAATGATGTCCCTCGGCCTGTACTAGTGTACCCTGTCTTGTAATAATGTCCCTATCCTGTAATAATGTCAATGAGGTTGTAATAATGTCCCAATCCTGTAATAATGTCCTTCATCCTCTGTCTCCCCATCCTGGTCCCCTCTTATAGTAATGTCTACACCCTTGTCCCCTCCTTGTAATAATGTCCCTCATTTTACTGCTCTTTACATACACATGTTCCATGAACAGCTTCCTCTTCCTCCTCCACAGCTGGGGCGCTTAGTAATTTTCATGTGCTGACGCATCGGGACGCCAACGTCAGCTGCCGGCCTCTGATTGGCTGGTGTTGGAATTATGGTGCAGAGAGCTGGTCTCTGCACCGCTATACATTTCAACTGAAAGTGTGTCCGAGGACACTCATTCAATTGAGGAGCATTGCTAACATCGATGGGCCTCTGGCTCGCTGGGCACGATTGTCTCAGGCCCGAAGGCCGCACAATGAAGGCTCGGGGTGGCATGCAGCTCGCTTGTTTGAGACCCCTAATATAGACCATCTATGGAGCCAGTTTCAAACATGACACCATGGATGGGGTGACAACGTTGCACGTCTCTTATATTTGAGTGAACAATCCATGTTTACATTGCTTTTCTGGAGTTCTGCTCTCATCAAAATCAGATGGATACCTTAAAAGTTGAGCCGACTGTTCTGTAGCCACCTGCTAGGTGCCGCTGTACAGTGATACCTTGCCTTTTTTATGTTGGGGAAATTAAAAGAAGTTATTAATGCTCCAGTATTCTGGAGCAGACTGACACTATTTTATTTCTGTTTCCAGTACTGGCTAATTACTACAGTAAGGGTACCGTCTCACAAAACGATTTACCAACGATCACGACCAGCGATACGACCTGGCCGTGATCGTTGGTAAGTGGTTGTGTGGTCGCTGGGGAGCTGTCACACAGACCGCTCTCCAGCGACCAACGATGCCGAAGGCCCCGGGTAACCAGGGTAAAAATCGGGTTACTAAGCGCAGGGCCGCGCTTAGTAACCCGATGTTTACCGTGGTTACCAGCGTAAAAGTAAAAAAAAACAAACAGTACATACTCACATTCCGGTGTCTGTCCCCCGGCGTCTCAGCTTCTCTGCACTGTGTAAGCACAGCGGCCGGAAAGCGAGCACAGCGGTGACGTCAGACGTCTGAGACGCCGGGGGACAGACACCGGAATGTGAGTATGTACTGTTTGTTTTTTTTTACTTTTACGCTGGTAACCACGGTAAACATCGGGTTACTAAGCGCGGCCCTGCGCTTAGTAACCCGATGTTTACCCTGGTTACAAGCGAACGCATCGCTGGATCGCTGTCACACACAACGATCCAGCGATGACAGCGGGAGATCCAGCGACGAAATAAAGTTCCAAACGATCTGCTACGACGTACGATTCTCAGCAGGATCCCTGATCGCTGCTGCGTGTCAGACACAGCGATATCGTATGGATATCGCTGAAACGTCACGGATCGTACGGTCGTAGCGACAAAAGTGCCACTGTGAGACGGTACCCTAAGCTCTCTTTTTTTTTTTTTTTTTTTTTTTTTTTTTTTTTTATAGAAGGCTTGTAGTTCCAGATTCAGGATCGCTTTCTATTTGGCTAGAACATTACATTAACACAGATTAACACTTCAATGAATCAATCATTGTTCCATTATAGAGTAGATGAAAGGGTTTGTGTTTATTCTGATCTAGTTTTCTTCCCTCTGAAGAAAAGCTACTTTCCAGTGCCAACTAGACTGGTTCCCTTTATCCCACAGACTTTCATCTGCTGCCAATAACGTGTCGCAATTGTCCTTGGTTTCCTAAATGTGTGCTCTATACCACCACAGATTGTCATAATTGTAAAAATGCACTTTATACAAGTCTTTGCACCAAGTAGTTCAGAGGGCCGGCCCAGACCATCCTTTGCATCTCCTCTGGTGAAGATAATGCAGCTTCCTTGCCATGATCAATTCCCTACATCAGGTGTGTGCAGACTGCAACACTACTCTGTGCTGCCCCCAACCATCTGGTCATAGACTTGCCGGTCTGTGTCTGTTGGCTTCAGACATGTATAATACTTGCCAGAGAAAAGGATGGATAAGTAAAATGGTGGGTCTCCGGACACCTGTGTCGCTCTCCGAAAAGTAGTTGATGTGGAGAGGTGGCCATACATGAGTAAGGCTCTCTTCAATGCAGGCAACTTGCAATAAAGGGAACCTGTAAATCCGTCTTATGGTTGCACTTTAATCTTTATTTTCAGTTTTGTGTTAATGAGATTCTCGTGCCCTAAGGCGGGGTTCATGTATGCGGTGCTCTGATTCTCCTCATCCCCATCCTTGTCTGCCTGGCTCCTTATTCCCATCCTTGTCTGCCTGGCTCCTTATCCCCATCCTTTTCTGCCTGGCTCCTCATCCCCATCCTTGACTGCATGGCTCCTTATCCCCATCCTGGTATGCCTGGCTCCATATTCCCATCCTTGTCTGCCTGGCTCCTCATCCCCATCCTTGTCTGCCTAGCTCCTCATCCCCATCCTTGTCTGCCTAGCTCCTCATCCCCATCCTGGTATGCATGGCTCCTTATTCCCATCCTTGTCTGCCAGGGCTCCTTATTCCCATCCTTGTCTGCCAGACTTCTTAGGCCATGTGCACACGTTGCAGATTTTTCCATGTGGGACCCCACGTTATTTTTTTTTTTTTTTTGGGGGGGGGTCCCCCTATTTTAATAGCCAATAAAAGCTACGCAGACAGCTGCGGGCTTATATTCATAGCCTGGGAAGGGGCCATGGGTATTATCCCCTTCCCAGGCTACAAATATTGGCCCCCGGCCGTTGGCTTTCCCTCCTCTGGAGCAGAAAATTGCACGGGAGACCACGCCATCTTTTTTTTTTTTTTAATTAAACATTTTCATTAATCAACATCAGCCTTGCTATTATATATCTATGGATATATCTATACATGGATAACTATGGCTATATCTGTCTATCAATTTATAGATAGATATATCTATGTATCTATAGATATAACTATTAGTGATGAGCGAATATACTCGTTACTCGAGATTTCCCGAGCATGCTCGGGTGTCCTCCGAGTATTTTTTAGTGCTGAATGATTTACAGCTATTAGCCAGACTAAGTACATGTGGGGATTGCCTGGTTGCTAGGGAATCCCCACATGTAATCAGGCAGGCTAGTAGCTGTAAATCATCCAGCTGCGGTGAAAAAAACCCCCAAAATCTCCATGCTATAAAATACTCGGAGGACACCCTAGCATGCTCGGGAAATCTCGAGTAACGAGTATATTCGCTCATCACTAATATCTATCCATATATCTATCTGGCTACTTTCACACATCAGGTTTTTGCCGTCCAGTTTTGGGGAAAAAAAAAAAGCATCCGTTTTTTTTCCACCGTATCCGTTTTATTTTCATAGAGTTGTATTAGCGCCGGATTGCGCCTGATGGCCACACGTTTCATCCGTTTTTTGCCGGATCTGTCAAAGCGTTTCCGGTGGACGGAGAAAACGTACGGGGGAACGTTTTTTTTCTGTCCGGCGAAAAAGCGCCCAGCGACTTATCCGTCAAAAAACGTATGAAACTGAGGTGAAAGTGAAATGATGAATCTGGCCTCCGAATCCGTTTTTTTCATGCATTTTTCCATTCAAATCATGCACATTTTCTGTTCTCCCTCTCTAAAAAAAAAAACGGATCAGTTGCATCAGTTTTTCACTATTTGCAACGGATCAGTTTTTTTTCAAAAATTCGCCTGATCCTGCCTGATGGAAAAAAACTGATGAGTGAAAGTAGCCTAACTATCCATATATCTACCTACATCTATCCATAGATAGATCTATCCATAGATGCATAGATCTATCCGTAGATACATACAGGGGTTGGACAAAATAATGGAAACACCTGGAAACATCAACAAAAGTTAGTTTAATATGGTGTAGGTCCACCTTTTGCGGCGATTACAGCCTCAATTCTCCGAGGTATGGATTCATACAAGGTGTGAATTGTTTCCAAAGAAATTTTAGCCCATTCTGCAGTTAAAACACCCTCCAGTTCTTTGAGCCACGATGGTGGCGGAAATCTACGTCTAACCTGAATCTCTAAAATCGACCATAAATGCTCAATAACGATGAGGTCTGGGGATTGTGGGGGCCAGATGAGATGCTCAACATCATTAGAATGTTCCTCGTGCCATGCTATAACGATTCTAGCTGTATGAATTGGTGCATTATCATCCTGAAAGATGGCGTTCCCCTCCGGGAACAGTGCTTGAACCATTGGGTGCACTTGGTCGCCCCAAATGCCTAAATAATCTCTGCTGTTAATTCTTCCATGAAGGGATATCATTAGTCCGGCGGATCTCCATGAAATAGCACCCCAGATCATCACAGAACCTCCACCATGTTTTACGGTTGGGAGAAGGCTGTCTGGATGGAATGCTTCTTTCGTCTGTCTCCAAACGTACACTCGGCCGGAGGTCGGAAATAGGGTAAACGATGATTTGTCTGAGAATATCACATGTTTCCACTGCTCGAGGGACCAATTCTGGAGGTTTCTACACCACTCTAAATGCTTGGAAACATTTGTCATTGAGAGCAGCGGTTTTCTAATTGCAGCTCTTTCGTTGAATCCAGATTTGTGCATCTCCCGACGAACAGTTTTCGTGGAAACTGGGTTCTGTAGGTGTTTATTGAGCTCAGCAGTGATTTTCGGAGTCATGGTCTTGCGATCCTTTCTCACAATTCGCTTTAGAGTCTGACCGTGTCTGTCAACTTCAACTTTCGGCCGGACCTGTGCTTTGATGCTGACGTTTTTCCTTCTCTTTCAAATGCAGTCATTACTTTGGAGACAGTACCTCTTGACACGCCAAGCATTCTGGCACTTTCTGTTACACTAGCGCCTGCCATACGAGCACCAACAATTTGGCCTCTTTGAAAATCCGAGGGGTCTGCCAATGGTATCAGGTTCTCATCAATGTTCTTAATTATGCAAAACAAATAGTTAATTTACATACACATATCACATAACACAAATAATCAACTACAAAACATTACCATATGTCACGGTGTGCATGTTTATAACATGTTCGAATATTATGATGCCAAAATGTTTGGTGTTTCCATTATTTTGTCCAACCCCTGTAGATCTATCCATGGATACAGAAATCTATCCATGGATACAGAGATCTATGCATTCATGGATACAGAGATCTATGCATTCATGGATACAGAGATCTATGCATTCATGGATACAGAGATCTATGCATTCATGGATACAGAGATCTATGCATTCATGGATACAGAGATCTATGCATTCATGGATACAGAGATCTATGCATTCATGGATACAGAGATCTATGCATTCATGGATACAGAGATCTATGCACTCATGGATACAGAGATCTATGCATTCATGGATACAGAGATCTATGCATTCATGGATACAGAGATCTATGCATTCATGGATACAGAGATCTATCTATTCCTATATCTAAAGTGCAGACCAAAAGTTTGGACACACCTTCTCATTTAAAGATTATTCTGTATTTTCATGACTATGAAAATTGTACATTCACACTGAAAGCATCAAAACTATGAATTAACCCATGTGGAATTATATACTTAACAAAAAGTGTGAAACAACTGAAAATATGTCTTATATTCCAGGTTCTTCAAAGTAGCCACGTTTTGCTTTGATGACTGCTTTGCACACTCTTGGCATTCTCTTGATGAGCTTCAAGAGGTAGTCACCGGGAATGGTTTTCACTTCACAGGTGTGCCCCGTCAGGTTTAATAAGTGGGATTTCTTGCCTTATAAATGCGGTTGGGATCATCAGCTGTGTTGTGCAGAAGTCTGGTGGATACACAGCTGATAGTCCTACTGAATAGACTGTTAGAATTTGTATTATGGCAAAAAAAGCAGCTAAGTAAGGAAAAATGAGTGGCCATCATTACTTTAAGAACTGAAGGTCAGTCAGTCTGAAAAATTGGGAAAACTTTGAAAGTGTCCCCAAGTGCAGTGGCAAAAACCATCAAGCGCTACAAAGAAACTGGCTCACATGAGGACCGCCCCAGGAAAGGAAGACCAAGAGTCACCTCTGCTTCTGAGGATAAGTATATCCGAGTCACCAGCCCCAGAAATCGCAGGTTAACAGCAGCTCAGATTAGAGACCAGGTCAATGCCACACACAGTTCTAGCAGCAGACACATCTCTACAACAACTGTTAAGAGGAGACTTTGTGCAGCAGGCCGTCATGGTAAAATAGCTGCTAGGAAACCACTGCTAAGTACAGGCAACACGCAGAAGAGACTTGTTTGGGCTAAAGAACACAAGGAATGGACATTAGACCAGTGGAGATCTGTGCTTTGGTCTGATGAGTCCAAATTTGAGATCTTTGGTTACAACCACCGTGTCTTTGTGCGACGCAGAAAAGGTGAACGGATGGACTCTACATGCCTGGATCCCACCGTGAAGCATGGAGGAGGAGGTGTGATGGTGTGGGGGTGCTTTGCTGGTGACACTGTTGGGCATTTATTCAAAAGTGAAGGCATACTGAACCAGCATGGCTACCACAGCATCTTGCAGCGGCATGCTATTCCATGCTTTTTGCGTTTAGTTGGACCATCATTTATCTTTCAATAGAATGACCCCAAACACACCTCCAGGCTGTGTAAGGGCTATTTGACCATGGAGAGTGATGGGGTGCTACGCAAGATGACCTGGCCTCCACAGTCACCAGACCTGAACCCAATCGAGATGGTTTGTGGTGAGCTGGACCGCAGAGTGAAGGCAAAAGGGCCAACAAGTGCTAAGCATCTCTGGGAACTCCTTCAAGATTGTTGGAAAACCATTCCCCGTGACTACCTCTTGAAGCTCATCAAGAGAATGCCAAGAGTGTGCAAAGCAGTCATCAAAGCAAAAGGTGGCTACTTTGAAGAACCTAGACTATAAGACATATTTTCAGTTGTTTCACACTTTTTTGTTAAGTATATAATTCCACATGTGTTAATTCATAGTTTTGATGCCTTCAGTTTGAATGTACAATTTTCATAGTCATGAAAATACAGAAAAATCTTTAAATGAGAAGGTGTCCAAACTTTTGGTCTGTACTGTATCTATCTAGTCTATCTGTCATCTATCTCTCATTCCTTCTATCTATCTATCTATCTATCTATCTATCTATCTATCTATCTATCTATCTATCCCATTCCTTCCATCTATCTATGTATAGAAGGAATGAGAGATAGATAGAAGGAATGAGATAGATAGATAGATGACAGATAATATCTATCGATCTATGTATAGATCTATCTATAGAGCTATCTGACAGCTATGTATCTTTCTATCCCATTCCTTATATCTATCTATCTATAGAAGGAATGAGAGATAGATGATAGATATATAATAGATAGAAGGAATGAGATAGATAGATGAGAGATCTATAGATAGATAATATGTATCGATCTATGTATAGATGTATCTATAGATGATCTCTGTCTATCTCATTCCTTCTATCTATAGATCTATCTATTATCTATCTATATTTGTCTGTCTGTGTAATGGAGTGTGGGTTGGACAAATGTAAAAGAGGAGTTTGGAGAAGAAATGACATCATAATTTTTTTTTTTTTGTTCGATAATACATAAAAAAAAGCATAAAAAACGCACATGCGTTTTCTGCCAAGAGATGCAGATTCAGTGCAGAAAAATCCGCAGGCAAATCTGCAACGTGTGCACATACCCTTATTCCCATCCTTGTCTGCCAGGGCTCCTTATTCCCATCCTTGTCTGCATGGCTCCTTATCCCCATCCTTGTCTGCCTGGCTCCTTATCCCCATCCTTGTCTGCCTGGCTCCTTATCCCCATCCTTGTCTGCCTGGCTCCTTATCCCCATCCTTGTCTGCCTGGCTCCTTATCCCCATCCTTGTCTGCCTGGCTCCTTATCCCCATCCTTGTCTGCATGGCTTCAAATTCCCATCCTTGTCTGCATGGCTCCTTATCCCCATCATTGTATGCATGGCTTCTTATCCCCATCCTTGTGTCATGGCTCCATATTCCCATCCTTGTGTGCATGGCTCCTTATTCCCATCCTTGTCTGCCTGGCTCCATATTCCCATCCTTGTATGCATGGCTTCTTATCCCCATTCTTGGGGCGAGGAGCGTCGGTAACCGCTTCGCCTGGATCCGGGGGCCAACAGAAGGTGAGTATATAACTATTTTCTATTTTAATTATTTTTTTTAACAGGGATATGATGCCCACATTGCTATATACTACATGGGCTGTGCAATATACTACGTGCACTGTGCGATATACTGTGTGGGCTGTGCGATATACTGTGTGGGCTGTGCGATATACTGTGTGGGCTGTGCGATATACTGTGTGGGCTGTGCGATTATACTGTGTGGGCTGTGCGATATACTGTGTGGGCTGTGCGATATACTGTGTGGGCTGTGCGATATACTGTGTGGGCTGTGCGATATACTGTGTGGGCTGTGCGATATACTGTGTGGGCTGTGCGATATACTGTGTGGGCTGTGCGATATACTGTGTGGGCTGTGCGATATACTGTGTGGGCTGTGCGATATACTGTGTGGGCTGTGCGATATACTGTGTGGGCTGTGCGATATACTGTGTGGGCTGTGCGATATACTGTGTGGGCTGTGCGATATACTGTGTGGGCTGTGCGATATACTGTGTGGGCTGTGCGATATACTGTGTGGGCTGTGCGATATACTGTGTGGGCTGTGCGATATACTGTGTGGGCTGTGCGATATACTGTGTGGGCTGTGCGATATACTGTGTGGGCTGTGCGATATACTGTGTGGGCTGTGCGATATACTGTGTGGGCTGTGCGATATACTGTGTGGGCTGTGCGATATACTGTGTGGGCTGTGCGATATACTGTGTGGGCTGTGCGATATACTGTGTGGGCTGTGCGATATACTGTGTGGGCTGTGCGATATACTGTGTGGGCTGTGCGATATACTGTGTGGGCTGTGCGATATACTGTGTGGGCTGTGCGATATACTGTGTGGGCTGTGCGATATACTGTGTGGGCTGTGCGATATACTGTGTGGGCTGTGCGATATATACTGCGTGGGCGGCCGCGAACAATCAGCGACGAATTCTGTGTATTAAATGTATTATTCTAAAATCTTCATAAATAAACTACATACATATTCTAGAATACTCGATGCTTCCATCTAGTATGTTATAAACATCCGTTGAGGTTTGAGTATTGATGTCACTATAGAAAAGAGGATGAATTCTGTCATGCCTCGGCGTGTTTGGTCTTGGCACTTCTGTATATTGAATCGCTCACACCTTGTGTTTTTATTTATCGTTATTGAAGTTATAAAAAGAAAAGGTAATGCAATCACAAGGCACAGAAATAGAAAAATGTATACATTAAGAAACAAGATGTAAAATCCCATAACCAAGACCACGTACTCTGAGTGCAATAACAGTCATAGGAATAGAGAAAGAAAAGGGAGAAAAGTAGAAGCATAAGGCTGTGTGCACACGTAGCATATTTTTCGCGTTTTTTTTGCTATAAAAACACTATAAAACCGCGAAAAAAATGCTCACATTTAGCATTCTATTTAATAGAATGCAATCTGCACATTTTTTGTGCACATGCGTTGTTTTCCTGAGCGGAATCGCATTCCAGAAAAAAATGCAGCATGTTCATTAAATTTGCGGAATCACGGGGATTCCGCACACATAGGAATGCATTGATCTGCTTACTTCCCGCATGGGGCTATGCCCACCATGCGGGAAGTAAGCAGATCATGTGCGGTTGGTACCCAGGGTGGAGGAGAGGAGACTCCTCCACGGACTGGGCACCATATAATTGTTAAAAAAAAAAAAGAATTTAAAATAAAAAATCGTGATATACTCACCTTCGATGGCCCCCGGAGTGTTCCCGCCTGTCAGCGGTGCACGCGGCCGCTTCCGTTCCCATGGATGCTTTGTGTGAAGGACCTGCGATGACGTCGCGGTTACGTGACCGTGACGTCATCGAAGGTCCTGCGCGCACAGCATCTATAGGAACGGAAGTCGCTGAGGAGATCGGCTGCCTTCGGTAGGTGAGTATAACCATTTTTTTTTATTTTTTTTTATTTTTAACATCATATCTTTTACTATTGATGTTGCATAGGCAGCATCAATAGTAAAAAGTTGGTCACACTTGTGAAACAGTGTTTGACAAGTGTAACCAACCTGTCAATCAGTTTTCCAAGCGATGCTACAGATCGCTTGGAAAACGCTAGCATTCTGCAAGCTAATTATGCTTGCAAAACGCTAGTTTTTAGCAGGAATATGCATGCCAATTCCGCATGCGATATACCCGCGGCAGGAGTTGTAGAATTGGCGCGGAAATTTCCACGGCAATTCTGCAATGTGTGCACTTAGCCTAAGACTATGTACACACGTCAGGATTTCTTGCAGAAATGTTCTGAACAAAACCGGACATTTTCTGCAAGAAATCCGCATGTGGATTTTTCGCTTTTTTTTTCGTGTTTTAAAGAAAATGGGGGAAGGGAGGAAAGGAGATGGGGACAGGTGTTCAAAGGTGGGGCACAAAGATTACAGGCTGTATCCCTTAATAAGAGCTAGATAGATAGCAGAGGATATAAATTTGAGCTAGTAAAACCAGGTATTGTAGAAACATTCATAGAAATTGTTTGTTCCTCCATTAACAAGCTGAGACAACTTTCTTCCTGTTCTAGTGGTATCAGATCTTTGTACAGGGCTACGATGTGATGATCAGAAGTTCTCCAAGATGGATTTCTTTGACTGCAGTAGTTCTATTGGCTTAAGCACTATTTGACTTTCTTAGGGGGCATACTGAGTGGTACCTAAATGGATATAACAAAAGGCGAAACATTTGAGATGGTGAAGTTGGATTAGTGTCACTTAGCTAATATTTTGGTAATACACGCCTGCGCAAGGTAATCCCTTGCGCACGCGCAGTATGCTTTGCCCAACTGCGGGAAAAGCCGAAAAGCATTAGTGCGCATGCACCGGCGCACTATGTCCCGGAAGTATTTCGCTGTGTTCCGGGACATAGTGTGCCGGCGCATGCGCACTAATTCTTTTCGGCTTTGCCCGCAGTTGGGCAAAGCATACTGCACGTGCGCAAGGCAAGATTGCCTTGCGCAGGCGTGTACTACGGAGGACAGAGCATGAACTTCAATCCAATATTGCGGCCAGCATGCAGCCAGCGGGTAAGGAAAGGGTGAATCAAACACCCGAAAACCCCGCCCATATGACCGAAAACTGGTCCCGCCAAATTCTGGTGACAGGTTCCCTTTAAAGGGAACCTGTCGCCAAAAAAAAAAAAATGCTATTAACGTGCAGACATTGTGTTAATCTGCAGGTTAATAGTGTTACAAACCTGTCCAGCTCCACCATGGATAAAATGATCTTTATTCTCCCCGGCAGCATATGGTTTCTGATACGGAGGGTGCCATTGGCACGGATTCTGTCACTGCCGCTGGAACCGCGCTGCCGGTGTTTACTGACAGCCAACCCCAATGCAGAGCCAGTGTCAGTCAGGGTTTGGGGCGCAGTTACAGCCTCCACTGTGTATTCTCAGAGCAGTGACTGACCTGGCACCTCCCCCATGACTGACATCCGAATGTTGCCGGGGGGAATAAAGTTCATTTTCTCTTTCGACTAAGGCTACTTTCACACATCAGGTTTTTGCCGTTGGGCACAATCCGGCGTTTTTTGAATAAACGGATCCGTTTTTTTCTCATAGACTTGTATTAGTGCTGGATGGCCTAACGTTTCATCCGTTTTAGGCCGGATCCGTTTTCCGGCGGCCTGGGAAAACGTACCTAGGAAGGTTTTTTTCTGTCCGGCGGAAAACAGGTGAAAGGTGTGGTGAAATTATGAATCCAGCAAACGATTCCATTTTTTTTTCAATTGAGCATGCCCCGTAGCAGAACTCCCCCTCTCCCTCAACCAGTTAGTGCCAGCATATCAGCTAGTCGGATCCGGCAAAAAAAAAAAACCCAGATCCATTGCATCAGTTTGCAACGGATCCGTTTTTTCATAAGTTGCCGGATTCAGCATGACCGCGAAACCTGATGTGTGAAAGTAGCCTAAGTGTGGGCGGCTGGGCAGGTTAATAACACTATTAACCTACAGATTAACTCCATATCTCCAGGTTAATAGTGTGTTTTCTGGTGACAGGTTCCCTTTTCATGTTAAATAATTTTTTGATCAGATGCAGTTGTTTCGTCTGTTACCCCACTTGGCACACTACTCTAAACTTGTTAGGCTTACCGGGTTCCTTGGATCACTTGACTTATGCTCCAGTTAACATAATAAATTTTACTACCTCTTCCTGAACACTTCAGTTGTTGGTTAAGTAGGTTAACAAGTAAAGAATATCTCATTAAATCCAGGAAGATATATAAGTAAAGTCTATAAATATAAATCATCCTTTTTAAAAGGGAAATAAAATGAGGGGGGGTGTCCCTGGATAATGGTAACCTGTTTCAAATTCTACCTCATCTGGTCAGGCATCGTCTCCAGTTAGTTTGTGGACACTTACTTTGTCGGAGCGCTGAATCAAAAACTTTATTTTCTCGATGAAATCATTTCTATAACTTTCACTGTTTCCCTTTAAAGGGAACTTGTCACCCCAAAATCGAAGTTGAGCTAAGCCCACCGGCAGCAGGGGCTTATCTACAGCATTATGTAATGCTGCAGATAAGCCCCGATGTATCCTGAAAGATGAGAAAAAGAGGTTAGATTATACTCACCCAGGGGTGGTCCCGGTCTGATGGGCGTCGTGGTCTGGTGCGGGGCCTCCCATCTTCATAGGATGACGTCCTCTTCTTGTCTTCACACTGCGGCTCCGGCGCATGCGTACTTTGTCTGCCCTGTTGAGGGCAGAGCAAAGTACTGTAGTGCGCAGGGAATGGTCAGAGAGGCCCGGCCCCTGCGCACTGCAGTACTTTGCTCTGCCCTCACAGGGCAGACAAAGTACGCCTGCACAGGAGCCGGAAGACAAGAACAGGACGTCATCGTATGAAGATGGGAGGCCCCGGACCGCAGCGGGACCACCCCTGGATGAGTATAATCTAACGTCTTTTTCTCATCTTTCAGGTTACATCGGGGGCTTATCTACAGCATTCCAGAATGCTGTAGATAAGCCCCTGATGCTGGTGGGCTTAGCTCACCTTCGATTTTGGGGGTGACAGGTTCCCTTTAAGCACTATGAGTTAAACTGCAATATTCTTGGGATCTAGATCTTACAAGGGGCGCTACCTCTCGATCAGATTATTTCTTTGCTATCGTCTTAGATGCTGTCAAGTGAGGGGAAAAATGATAATTATTTACTGTGAATTTGATTTTCCCGAAACCCATGACAGCACCTTTTTTTAATTTAATTTTCTGGCTTGTGGTGGCTGAGGTTTCGGTCCTTCTGTTCTCACCGTGAAGTATGAGGTTGAGTGAATGTGTAAATCATACCCAGAATAAGGATGATAATTTAGGTGACTCCTACTTTTCTTGGAAACTACAAAAGTAGGAAGTGAGTGGCTTTTCTTTTTTTTGTTTTTTTGTTGTTGATGGCTTCCTGTCTAGGCTGCAGTGGTGAAAGTCATACAGTAGAATGTATAGATCATAGAAATCAAATTTCTTTAAAGGCTGACCTATTCAAGAGTTTTGCGTGATATATGCCAGACTGGAAGCGCTCATCTGGCTGATAGCCTTGGTCATTGTCCAAGGTGTCTTATTGGGTCTTGAATTGCCTTACAGGGTAGCTACTTACAGATGGTAGTAGAGAGATGATTTTCTTCCTTCTGGAGGAGAACTAATTTGCCCACTTTCCTAGAGAGCATAGCCTTCAAGATGCCCTATATCAGCTGTTTCTCTAGAGTCGGTACGATCTAAATGTCACAGTTCTGTGCACATGAAGTCACTAGACTGGATTACAAGTGAGTGTTTTGTACCCAAAAAGTCTAAACTAATAGTCTTTAATTTTTGTTTCAGACCCAACACGTGACTTGTGCTTCGGAGACCGATTTAGTCGTTTTCTCTTGGATGAGTTTCTTGGATATGATGATATTCTCATGTCTAGTGTCAAGGCTTTGGCAGAAAATGAAGAAAACAAAGGTTTGTGTCTAATCGGAGTGGGACTGTTCTGTCACTATTTTTTTTTTTATTATTATTATGTCGCAAAGTTAAAATAATTGTTCTTGTGCCTTGTTTTTAGGTTTCCTGAGAAATGTTGTTTCAGGGGAACATTATCGATTTGTCAGTATGTGGATGGCTCGCACTTCATACCTTGCTGCCTTTGTTATCATGGTTATTTTTGTGAGTTTACCTCTTTTTAATATTTGTGTAGTTTTAATGCTGAAATGACTAATATAACTATAATATCTATAATGCAAATTTAGTTTTGGTTCAATTTAATGTTTTATCACAACGAGAGAAACTCAAAAAATATATTGCTACATTTCAACCTCTTGGATAAAGATTTTGGTTTAGATTGCGATCACATTTTCTCCCATGCACATAAGCTAGCCACTTTGAATGTTTTCTTTCATCAATGTTGAACTCTTTTCCGGAGCTATACATTATAGCTGATGTCGGGCTACAACGGCTACCATCAGACCTAGCACCAATCGTGGCAGTTTAACATTCCAGATATACTGCTGATGTATGGAGCGGGTTGAGAGGCTGAGACTGCATTTTTACTGGCAGATGATGGCTGTGTTATATAGCCATCACCTGTATCCAGCAGCAGCGAGTAAGCGGAGATTCTCCTGCTGCTACTAACCACTTAAATGTTGTCAATCTGACAGTGTCATTTTGAAGCAAATGAACCAGATGTCGCACACATTCACATGCCTATCGCCCCCACCCAAAGCGACATGATCGAGGGAGCTGATGGGTTACCGTTGCAGCCCATGGGTCTTTTGAAATCCCTATTCTTACCATGACTGTACTTCTATGAGAACCAACCTGTGGACACATTTGATATTAACATAATCGTACTTGTTTGGTGAATCATTATACCAGGTCCTTTTTACCACTCAATGAAAATTTTAAAACCAAAACAATGTCAGAATTGCAGTTTGCTTTTTGTATGTTTTTGTTTCAAAATTTCAGTACACTATAAAAATAGTATAGCAGAAAATGTCAAATCATCCAGCAAAAAAATAACTCCTGTCGCAGCTTTCTGCTTTTGCTTATGTCGCTATTCCCAGGCCCATAGCATGTGCACTTTTCAGGATCTGGGGCTGCGTGAGGGCTTAATTTTTGCCTCTTGAGTAGTGATGAGTGAGTATACTCGTTGCTCGGGTGGTCTCCAAGTATTTGTGAGTGCTCGGAGACTTAGTTTTCGTTGCCTCAGCTGCATGATTTGCTGATAATAAATGTGGGGTTTCCCTAGCAACCAGGCAACCCCCACATGTACTCAGGCTGGCTAGCAGCTGTAAATCATGCAGCTACATCAACAAAAACTAAATCTCCAAGCAGTCACAAATACTCGGAGACCACCCGAGTGTGCTCAGGAAAACCCGAGCAATGAGTATACTTGCTCATCACTACTCATGAGCTGACGTTTTTGATAGAATTTTGGAGCAGATGCAATGTTTTGATCACCAGTTACTGCATTTTATTGCAATGTTGCGGAGGCCAAAAAACTTAATTCTGGCTTTTTGATTAATTTTTCTCGTTAAGTAGTTTACCGATCGGATTAATTGTTTCTGAACACAGCAGTACTAAATGTGTTTATTTTTTAAAATTGTTTTATTTTCAATAGGGCAAAAGTGGGGTGATTAGAACTTTTTTTTTTTTTTCTTTTATATATTTTAAAAAACTTTTTCTCTATCCCCATGATGGCACCACGGAGAGAGGGGTCCGCCCCCAGGGACAGGAAACCTACAGGTGAAAAAGGGCGTACCTCTCTCCCACATCAGTTGGTTTACTGTCCCTGACGGGGAACCTACAGCACGTACCTAAAGGATTCTTCGTGGGATTCCAGGGTGCTGGCCGGTCGGTTCCTGACAGGGGGCGCCCTGTCACGGCTGTGTCCAGTAGGTTTTCTCCCCCCTTTTCATCCGACCCTGAGGCACCACCACGGGGGTCGGCGGGCCCTACGGGTGAGTGTTGCAGGGGAAGGCAGTGAAGAGGTCCGAGCCTGCCTTCCTCAAGGAAAAAAAAAAAAAAAAAAAGGGGGTGAGGAAAGAGGCAGGTGGCGGCGGTCACCGTTACAGCCTCTACACCGCTAATCGGTGCATGGGGGTAGCGGCGGCTACGCTACCATCACAGAGGCGCTAGAGCATAAGCGCCGCAGGTCACCGCTGAACCGCCGCCCAAACCGGAAGCACGGGCTCGGGCGGAACGTTGAAACGCGCGCACAGGCGTCCCCACTAATATCCTCCCTATAGGACGCCTGTGCAGCGAACCGGAAGTGACGCGCGCGCATGCGCAGATGACCGCTTCTGCCGGCGGCAAGTTTAAAAAACAGCGTTCTCAGCAGAGAAAACGTGGAAAACCCTCTCTTTTGGCAAACGCAGTGCGGAGCCACTATGAGTGGCAAAGAACCACAAGAGGCACAGGAATGTGCACAATCATCACCTGAGCAAGTACCGCGTCCGCGCTCACAACATCAGCGCAGGGGGAACGCTTCATCCCAACAACGCAGCAGCAGCGGACGATCAGGGTCTCAACGCAGCCGAGTCTCTGGAGGAAACACTCGGCCAGCGACAAAACCAGTGGATACAGTCCCGAGGCCAGAGACGGTATCTCTTAGCCGTAAAGGGTGAGTGATCCACGTGGAAGTGGTAACATAATACGAGATTATTTTTCTTTTCTCTCTTAGGGAAGGAAATGTACATCCAAATCAAAACACAAAGTGTGTGCGATATGTTCGGAAGAGCCATCTTCCTCATGGGAAAAGAAGCTATGCGGGCCCTGCATAGAAAAAACCATCCAGGAGGAATCTCCGGCGTTCGCGTCAGACCTAAAAACTCTTATAAAAAATCAAGTGGAAAATGCCCTCAAAAGCATTAAAATTCCGAGGAAAAAACATAGATCAGGTCATAAGTCTCCCGAGTCCAGTATAGACGAATCAGAAAATGAAACATCTGACTCTAATGATTCATCAACATCCGGAACCTCCTCACTATCATCAGAGGGGGGACGCAGTTGCTTCCCCATCGAGGAGACGGACGCATTGATAAAGGCCATCAGAACAACTATGGGTCTGGTAGACGAACGCCCTAAAAGAACAGCACAGGACATAATGTTCAGCGGATTAGAACAAAAGAAAAGAAGAGTATTTCCAATAAATGAAAAAATTCATTCTTTGATCAAGAAAGAATGGAAGAAACCAGACAAAAAAGTACTCTTGACCCCCAAGAGAAAGTACCCGTTCGATGACCCAGCCTGCTCATCCTGGAGCAAGGCACCCAAACTGGATGTGGCCATAGCAAAGGCCTCTAAAATGTTCGCCCTGCCCTTTGAGGACATGGGCACTCTGAAGGATCCAATGGACAAAAAGGCAGACACCTTCTTAAAAAACTCCTGGGAAGCGGCAGGAGGGGGCCTAAAGCCAGCCATCGCAGCCACATGCACGGCCCGTGCTCTGATGGTATGGCTTGAGCATTTGGATTCTCAACTAAAACAGAAAGTCCCAAGAGAGACATTACAAAAGTCAGTGTCCATGATGAAAGGAGCAGCAGCTTTTTTGGCGGACGCTTCGGTGGACTCGGCAAGATTGTCAGCCAGGTCGGCTTCCTTCTCAAACGCCGCAAGACGCGCCCTGTGGCTGAAGTGCTGGCCGGGGGATCTGCAGACAAAGACCAAGCTTTGTTCAATACCTTGCGAGGGTGAATTCCTGTTTGGGTCAACGTTGGACGACATCCTCGACAAAGCGGGAGATAAAAAGAAATCCTTTCCCGGGTTCCCCAACCAGTCATATAGGCGCTCCTTTCGGAACAGAAAGTTCATGCGCAGAAGACCTCCAAAAGGAAATAAAGACGGATGGGAAGACAGAAGAAACAAAAACAGGGGCTTCTTGTTCAACAAAACCCCCCCCCTCCAGATAATAAAAAATCCCAATGAAGGTACTTCCCGGGTCGGAGGGAGACTAGCGAAGTTTCTTCCAGCCTGGGAAAGAATTTCAAACAGCCCTTGGATTTTAGGCATTATACGAGAAGGCCTCAAATTCAAATTTCGTGTCCCTCCCGGCAACTCCTTCATGGTAACGCCTCAAAAACAGTCACTCGAACAGTCAGCTCTCCAGAAGGAAATTCTGAGCCTAGTCCAGAAAGATGTATTGCAAGAAGTTCCATACCAGGAAAGAGGCACGGGGTTCTATTCTCCCCTCTTTCTCCGGAAAAAACCGGACGGATCGTACAGAACGATCATAAATCTCAAAAAACTAAACAGTTTCCTGGAGATACAACATTTCAAAATGGAAACAATAAAATCTTGCATAAGAATACTCTTTCCTCGGTGTTTCATGACTGTTTTAGATTTACGAGACGCGTACTACCATGTGCCCATACACAGAGATTACCAAAAATATCTCAGATTGGCAGTGAATATCCAGGGGGAGATCAAACACTTCCAATTCCGAGCTCTCCCCTTCGGGATAGCTATCGCTCCTCGAGTATTCACGAAAATAATGTCAGAGGTAATGGCCCACATACGGGAACAGAACATCCTAATAGTTCCCTATCTAGACGACCTACTCGTGGTAGGGAACTCATTTCAACACTGCGAACAACAGTTGAATCTGGTCATTACTTCTCTGTCGAGTCTAGGGTGGCTGCTAAACATACCCAAGTCCAAAATGGTGCCATCTCGGGTACAGGAGTACTTGGGGATAGTCCTAGACTCGAACACGCAGACATGTTATCTTCCTCAGGAGAAGGTACAAAAAATGACACAAGCCGTATTACAGCTGACGGTATCCCCAGTGACCACTCCGAGGAGAGCAATGTCCCTCCTGGGCTCTATGACTGCCTGTATTCCGGCAGTTCAATGGGCACAACTTCATTCCCGGGATCTACAGTGGGAGACCTTAAATTTAGGCATATCTCTGCACGGAAATTTAGACGGGCGGTTAACTATTTCTCCAAATACAATACACTCCCTAGCATGGTGGGCAGACCCAGGGAATCTAGCCAAAGGGGTTCCTTGGGCGCTACCGACGGAAAAGATTCTAACAACAGATGCAAGCCCCTGGGGCTGGGGAGCACATATAGGCGATCAAGTGGCACAGGGAAGTTGGAACAAAAGTCAGGAGCCAGACTCTTCCAACATGAAAGAGCTGCTAGCGGTAAAACTGGCCCTAACACACTTCCTATATCTCCTGCACGGTCATCACGTAAAAGTGTTCTCGGACAACCAAGTGGTTGTGGCATATCTAAACCACCAAGGGGGAACCAGGTGTCGAGCTCTGATGGAGGTAACCCAATCCATCTTCCACATAGCGGAACACAGTCTAAAGTCCTTGACAGCTCTCCACTTAAAAGGCTCCGAAAACCAAACTGCAGACTTCCTGAGCAGAACATGCTTAAAACAGGGAGAGTGGGAGCTAAACCAATCGGTCTTCGATCAGATCGTGAATCTCTGGGGCCTACCAGTAATAGACCTATTCGCGAACAGTCAAAACCGCAAAGTAGAAACATTCTGCTCAATCGATCCCCGGGGGAACCCTGTAGCTCTAGATGCTTTGACAATTCCTTGGAACTATCACCTTGCCTACGCGTTCCCTCCAATGTCACTCATCCCCTTAGTGCTGAGGAAAATTCGGGAGGAGAGGTCTACAGTGATACTAATAGCGCCATTCTGGCCCCGCAGAATATGGTTTTCTTGGCTAAGAAAAATGTCCATATCAAGTCCATGGGTTCTACCAGACACCCCGAAACTTCTGTCCCAGGGCCCAGTGTTTCACCCCAATGTGAAAAATTTACACATGACAGCGTGGCTTTTGAAAGGAGGTTACTAAGGGACAAAGGGTTCTCTCCTAACTTGGTGTCCACTCTATTACAAAGTAGAAAACCCGTAACCACTAGAATATATGGGAAAGTGTGGAAAAAATTCATATCAGTATCAGGGGCAGACCCGTCCGGGGAAATTCCTATTGGGAAAGTCCTTGAGTTTTTACAGAAAGGCCTGGAAAGAGGTTTGGCTACAAGTACACTAAAAGTTCAGGTAGCAGCCTTAGCAGCTCTGTATAATCACGATCTGGCCAGAAATCGTTGGGTCATGCGATTTATTAAAGCCTCATCTAGGTCCAGACCCATTCCCCTCCACAACTCTCCCCCATGGGATCTAAACCTCGTACTAAACGCTCTAACCAAACCTCCCTTTGAGCCCCTGACAGAAGTCCCTTTAAAGATCCTGTCTCTGAAAACCACACTCCTAGTGGCCCTAACCTCAGCTCGCCGTGTCAGCGATATACAAGCGTTATCTTTATGCCCGCCCTTTACTCAGATACTTGATGACAGAGTCATTCTAAAAACTGACCCAGCTTATCTCCCTAAAATAGCGTCACAGTTTCACAGAACGCAAGAAATTTCCTTGCCCTCCTTTTGTCCCAAACCTAAAAATGAGGGGGAAAAAACACTGCATACCCTAGACGTAAGAAGGTGTCTAGTTCGGTATCTATCAGCCACTAGGGAGTGCAGGAAGGATAGGGCTCTGTTTGTCTGCTTCCAGGGTCCACGCAAAGGACAAAAAGCGTCGAAAGCCACGTTAGCAAGATGGATAAGAGACGCCATCGCCCTATCCTACTCATCCTGTGGGACAGCCATCCCAGAGAACATAAAAGCTCATTCGACCAGAGCAGTGGCATCATCCTGGGCGGAGAGAGCTGGCGCTTCAATACAACAGATATGTAGAGCGGCCACTTGGTCTTCCCAGTCTACATTTTTTAAGCATTATCGCTTAGACTTGACTTCCTCTGATCCTACCTTTGGGCGAAGGGTTCTAGAGGCAGTGGTCCCTCCCTAATAGCTCTATCTATTCAAATCTCTCCATGGTGCCATCATGGGGATAGAGAAAATGGTAGTTACCTGCCGATAACGGTATTTCTCTGATCCCATGATGGCACCCGTATATTCCCTCCCTTCTCACACACAGGTGTGCACTGGATAATGTACTAGTAATTAATTTTAGTCACGGTGCATCTATTAAGTTAAATAGGTTAAGTTTAATTTGCGTAAATATTGAGTTGCAGCTGAAGTTCTGTATAAGGCTCTGTAAACCAACTGATGTGGGAGAGAGGTACGCCCTTTTTCACCTGTAGGTTTCCTGTCCCTGGGGGCGGACCCCTCTCTCCGTGGTGCCATCATGGGATCAGAGAAATACCGTTATCGGCAGGTAACTACCATTTTCTTAAGTCTTCAATGACTGACCACAAGCCGGTGTTGACAATGCGTCACAATGCCAGGCACTGGGGTCATCTGCAGATCCCCGGCTGTCATGACAGCCCATTGGCGATCACGTGACACTGGCGCTGATGGGTGGTATTTGTGAGGCACTTAGGACTTGCGTGCGGTAAATCCTGATGTACAGCTCCGCTACACCCGTGGATGTTAAAGGCACTTGATGGCTAATTAAATCAGCCATCAAGTGCTGGGAAAGATACAGGCTTTGCATCGGAGCCCGCATTCAAAGGCAGGCATACGACCTTTTGACACAAAGGGGTTAAAGGAACCAAAAATAATTGAACAGTTATCTCAAAAGATCATTAATGGGCTATTCCCTTGGTTAATTCATCATCGGTTAAACAGGTAATCTGGAGCTGATTCGAGATGAGGCATTTGCATTTGAAAACTGTTCCTGTGAACCCACAACATGCAGTCAAAAGAGCTCTCAATGGAAGAGAAACCATCATTAGGCTGAGAAAAAAAAAAAAAAAAGAAGATATCAGAGAAATAGACGAAATGTTAGAGGCCAAATCGACCGTAAAAAGGTGTCTCATTACCAAGGTGTGCCACACGACACCTCTCATGGTGGGTAAAACCAGTGAGCTGTCTCAAGACCTTTTGCAATGTTATTATTGCAAAACATACTGATGGCACTGGTTACAGAAGAATGGCTGAACTACTGATAGTTCCAGAGCACTGTTGGGGCCATAATTTGAAGTGAACAGAAAATCATTTCACCATAAACCAGCCCGACCTGGTGCTTCCTCCAAGATTTGAGACAGAGGAGTGAAAAGAGTTATCAGAAGAGTTGTCCAAGAGTCAGTGGAGAGCTACAGAGGAATGGCAGGGGCTGTGACGCCTGTGGTGAATGGGTACAGGGCTCACGTGTCATAACAACCTCATTGGGATGCGAGTGCAGACACTGCTGGAACAGTGCCGGCATGGGAGCAGAGTCTGTGTTTTTATTTTAATGGGGCGAAACATGAGGAATGAGACAGGGCTGTCTTTGATTTCTTTGCTTGTGGGGATTAGATGGGTTGTTCCTGACATGTGGTGAGAATTTCATGTCAATAGCACCTTTAGAGATATATTTAATATTGAAAAGATTGATGATGTGTTCAATACTTATTTTACCTGCTGTATTTACAATACTTTTTAAAACCTGATTTTTTTGCATATTAGTTTTTCTATGACAAGTGATAAACCTGTTTTGCTTCCTAGACTCTCTCGGTCTCTATGCTCTTGAGATATTCTCACCATCAAATATTTGTTTTTATTGGTAAGTAAAGTATTCTTGAAGTAAATTTCAATCATTTGTCTCGAGGCATGTTTTTCATGTTTTCTTTACTTTTTTTTTTTTCCTCCCCATCTACAGTGGATTTGCTGCAAATGTTGGAGATGAATATGAGCATTGCTTTTCCTGCTGCACCACTGCTTACTGTGATCCTGGCACTTGTAGGTATGTTAGCTGCCGAAAAGCTGTAAGACTTGTTTTAAAGTGTATCTTTATTACTTCAGTTTCTCTTCCTTCACAGGAATGGAAGCCATTATGTCAGAGTTTTTCAATGATACAACTACTGCCTTCTACATAATCCTTATAGTGTGGCTTGCTGATCAGTATGATGCCATCTGCTGCCACACAAACACCAGCAAGAGGCACTGGCTAAGGTGAGTTGCAAAGCCTGATTTTTCGGATTCTTTTTCATGTTTTGCAGTGTCTTTGTTTTAATTTTAAAGGAAAAAAGTTTTCTTGATGGATTTTTAAATGGTTATACCCTGACCTGTCTCTAGTCACTGGTAGTCACGGTTGCGACGTGTGGCAATGCATCGCACTACGTCGCTAATGCAAGTCTATGGAGAAAAAACGCATCCTGCAAGCACTTTTGCTGGATGTGTTTTTTCTACAAAGCGACGCATAGCGACGTGCAGTGCACGACGCTAGTGTGAAAGTAGCCGAACTCTTAAAAAGTGGTTAATTAGTTCTCTTTTAAAGGGGGTTTTCTGGTCTGAGAAGAAATCTGTATCCTGACAGTATGCAATGCGTACATTGTCAATATTCCCCGAAGGGGTGGGCGTTCACGTTCTCCGGCTTCTGCTTTCTCTCTTATTGAGAGAAGCAGGGTGAGACGAGCTGGCTGGTGACCGGAAGTGTGCTGTTTGCATACATGCCATCACATGACCAACCACCCGTACAGGGAATACAGAGGAATTGTTACTGTGTACATCACACACTGTTATGATCCAGCAGTCACACAGAGTAACTACAGACTTTTCTTCTTAGACTGGAGAACCTCTTACGCTATGTGCACATGTCAGGATTATTTGGAGAAATTTCCTGAAAAAAAAAAAACGGACTTTTTCCACAGGAAATCTGCATGCGGTTTTCTTTTGTGTGGATTTTTCGCGGTTTTTTTCCGGAGCTTCCCAATGGATTAAATAGCGGGAAATGCGGAAAATTAATGAACATGCTGCATTTTATTCCGCGATGCATTTTTTCGCGGAAAAAAAGACAACATATGCACAAAAATTGCGGATTGCATTCTATTAGTAGGATTCTTAACCACTTAATCCCATATGACGTACTGTCCCGTCGAGGTGACCTGGGACTTAATTCCCAGTGACGGGATAGTACGTCATATGCAATCGGCCGCGCTCACGGGGGGAGGGAGCGCTGCCGATCGCGGCCGGGTGTCAGCTGACTATCGCAGCTGACATCCGGCGCTATGTGCCAGGAGTGGTCACGGACCGCTCCTGGCACATTAACCCCCGGCACACTGTGATCAAACATGATCGCAGCGTTCCCAGGGGCATAGGGAAGCATCGCGCAGGGAGGGGGCTCCCTGCGGGCTTCCCTGAGACCCTCTGTACAAGGCGATGTGCTCACCTTGTACCGAGCGTCTCCTCCCTGCAGGCCCCGGATCCAAAATGGCCGCGGGGCTACTTCCGGGTCCTGCAGGGAGGTGGCTTACAAGCCACAGTGCTCTGCAAAGTGTCAGATCAGCGATCTGTCACTATATAGTGATGTTTTCCCCCTGGGAAAATGTCATAATGTAAAAAAAAAAAAAATTTAGATGTGTAAAAAAAAAAAAAAAAAAAATCCTAAATAAAGGAAAAAAAAATATTGTTCCCATAAATACATTTCTTTATTTACTTCTCTAAATAAAAAAAAATAAAAGTACACATATTTAGTATCACCGCGTCCATAACGACCCGACCTATAAAACTGTCCCACTAGTTAACCCTTTCAGTGAACACCGTAAAAAAAGAGGCAAAAAACAACGCTTTACTATCATACCGCCGAACAAAAAGTGAAATAACATGTGATCAAAAAGACGGATATAAATAACCATGGTACCGCTGAAAACGTCATCTTGTCCCGCAAAAAACAAGCCACCATACAGCATCATCAGCGAAAAAATAAAAAGTTATAGTCCTCAGAATAAAACGATGCAAAAATAATTTTTTTATAAAAGTTTTTATCGTATAAAAGCGCCAAAACATAAAAAAATGATATAAATGAGGTATCGCTGTAATCATACTGACCCGAAGAATAAAACTGCTTTATCAATTTTACCAAACATGGAACGGTATAAACGCCCCACACAAAAGAAATTCGTGAATAGCTGGTTTTTGTTCATTCTGCCTCACAAAAATCAGAATAAAAAGCGATCAAAAAATATCACGTGCCCGACAATGTTACCAATAAAAACGTCAACTTGTCCCACAAAAAACAAGAACTCACATGACTCTGTGGACCAAAATATGGAAAAATTATAGCTCTCAAAATATGGAGTCGCAAAAACTATTTTTTGCAATAAAAAGCGTATTTTAGTGTGTGACAGCTGCCAATCATAAAAATCCGCTAAAAAACCCACTATATATAGTAAATCAATCCCCCCTTCATGACCCCCTTAGTTAGGGAAAAATAATAAAATAAAAAAAAAATGTATTTATTTCCATTTTACCATTGGGGTTAGGGTTGGGGCTACAGTTAGGGTTGGGGCTACAGTTAGGGTTGGGGCTACAGTTAGGGTTGGGGCTACAGTTAGGGTTGGGGCTACAGTTAGGGTTAGGTTTGGGGCTAAAGTTAGGGTTAGGGTTGGGGTTAGGGGTGTGTTGGAGTTAGGGCTGTGGTTAGGGTTGGGAATTGGGGTTAGGGGTGTGTTGGGGTTAGAGGTGTAGTTGGGATTAGGGTTAGGGTTTAAGTTACAATTAGGGGTTTCCACTGTTTAGGCATATCAGGGCTCTCCAAACGCGACATGGCGTCCGATCTCAATTCCAGCCAATTCTGCGTTGAAAAAGTAAAACAGTGCTCCTTCCCTTCAGAGCTCTCCTGTGCACCCAAACAGTGGTTTACCCCAACATATGGGGTATCAGCGTACTTAGGACAACAAATTTTGAGGTCCAATTTCTTTTGTTGCCTTTGGGAAAATAAAAATTTGGGGTGCTAAAAAAAACATTTTTGAGGGAAAAAATGATTTTTTATTTTCACGGCTCTGCGTTATAAACTATAGTGAAGCACTTGGGGGTTCAAAGCTCTCACAACACATCTAGATAAGTTCCTTAGGGGGTCTACTTTCCAAAATGGTGTCACTTGTGGGGGGTATCAATGTTTAGGCACATCAGGGGCTCTCCAAACGCAACATGGCGTCCCATCTCAATTCCAGTCAATTTTGCATTGAAAGGTCAAATGGCGCTCCTTCCCTTCCGAGCTCTGCCGTGCGCCCCAACAGTGGTTTACCCCCACATGTGGGGTATCGGCGTACTCAGGACAAATTGTACAACAACTTTTGGGGTTCATTTTCTCCTGTTACCCTTGGTAAAATAAAACAAATTGGAGCTGAAGTTAATTTTTTTGTGAAAAAAAGTTAAATGTTCATTTTTTTTTTTTAAAAGATTCCCAAAATTCCTGTGAAACACCTTAAGGGTTAATAAACTTCTTGAATGTGGTTTTGAGTACCTTGAGATGTGCAGTTTTTAGAATGGTGTCACACTTGGGTATTTTCTATCATATAGACCCCTCAAAATGACTTGAAATGTGATGTGGTCCCTAAAAAAAAAAAAAATGGTGTTGTAAAAATGAGAAATTGCTGGTCAGCTTTTAACCCTTAGGCTATGTGCACACGTAGGAAATGTGGTGCAGAATTTTCTGCACTAAATCTGCATCTCCTGGCAGAATCCGCAGGTGCGTTTTTTGTGCAGTTTTTGTGCAGATTTTACCACTGCAGATTTCTATTAATGGAGGGGTGCAGAAACGCTGCAGAAACGCACAAAAGAAGTGACATGCACTTCTTTGAAATCTGCAGCGTTTCTGCACAGCTTTTTTTTTTTTTTCACATTGATTTACATTGTACTGTAAATCACAGTGCAGTTCTGCAGCGTTTCTGCAGCAGAAAAATCTGCTGCAGTTCTGCACCAATTCTGCACTAAATCTGCATCGTGTGCACATACCCTTATAACTCCCGAACAAGAAAAAATGTTGGTTCCAAAATTGTGCTGATGTAAAGTAGACATGTGGGAAATGGTTACTTCTTAAGTATTTTGTGTGACATATCTCTGTGATTTAAGGGCATAAAAATTCAAAGTTGGAAAATTGCGAAATTTTGACAATTTTCGCCAAATTTCCGTTTTTTTTAACAAATAAACGCAGGTAATATCAAAGAAATTTTACCACTAACATGAAGCCCAATGTGTCACAAGAAAACCGTGTCAGAATCACCAGGATGCGTTGAAGCGTTCCAGAGTTATGACCTCATAAAGGGACAGTGGTCAGAATTGTAAAAATTGGCCCGGTCATTAACGTGCAAACCACCCTTGGGGCTTAAGGGGTTAATGGATGTGTTTTTTATTGCGTTTTTATAGCGAAAAAAACGGAACATGTGCACACAGTCTTAAAGTGCCTTTAGGTCTTCCTTTCCTTGTTTTTGCACCATGATACTGCCACTCAAGTTCCTAATTTTTAATGCAAGTTTATTCCAATATATTGGTGCTGTAATAGAATCCTGAGAAACTATTCAGTGTTTATTCACACACACCCAAAGGCTAGATTTGTTACTGCACCAGTATATGTAATACGCAAAAGCAATGTGTTGCACGGTGGCTCAATGGTTAGCACTGTTGCTTTGCAGCGCTGAGTTCAAATCCCACCAAGGACACATCTGCAAGGAGTTTGTATGTTCTCCCCATGTTTGCGTGGGTTTCCTCCGTGTACTCCGGTTTCCTCCCACTTTCGAAATAGGGAATGAAGATTGTGGGCCCCATCGTGGACAGCGATGATAATGTGTGCAAACTGTAAAGGGCTGCGGAATATGTTGGCGCTATATAAATAAAAAGATTATTATTACATTGAAAAGTCCAAACCATTTTGATAATGCGATTTATTGTAATTTTATGTCATTGCTCCTTTTCCACCCAGATTCTTCTACCTGTATCACTTTGCATTCTATGCCTACCACTACCGCTTCAATGGTCAGTACAGCAGCCTGGCTCTGGTCACATCCTGGCTCTTCATCCAGGTAATGATCAATCTTTTTTCTTTTTTTTTTTTTTTCTTTTGCATTTTCATCAGAAGAGGATAAGAGACACATACGGTACTTCTATAATGTTATAGTGGGCAGACTCAGAAATTAGATAGCCATTCAAGGCTGCCTGGGTATAAAAGCTGATAATTGCATTCATCCACGCTCTATCACGAATTTCCGTAACCTCTCTAACCTTATACCCATTTGCCCAGCCCCCACTTCCCCAGTCCCACTAACAGGAGCTCTATGGAACGCTCGTTCTGTCTGTAACAAACTTTCCTACATCCATGATCTTTTTATTACTAACAAACTTTCCTTCCTCGCCATCACCGAAACCTGGCTCACCCCTTCTGACATAGCCTCTCCTGCTGCACTTTCATATGGTGGCTTCCACCTTTCTCACACACCCCGCCCCAGCAGCAAGCATGGTGGTTGAGTTGGTTTTCTCCTGTCAGATAACTGCTCCTTCATCCCAATCCCACGTCCACCCTCTGTTACCCTCCCTTCCTTTGAGGTGCACTCTGTGCGCATCTACTCCCCCTCCAACTGGCTGTCATTTACCACCCCCCAGGGCCAGCCACCACCTTCTTTGACCACTTTACCACCTGGGTACTTCATTTCCTTTCTGCGGACATCCCTACTATCATCATGGGCGACTTCAACATCCCCATTGACACTTTCCTCTCAGCTGCCACTAAACTTCTATCTCTCCCTTCCTCCTTCGGCCTCAATCAATGGTCTTCTGCAGCCACTCACAAAGATGGTCACACACTGGACCTCATCTTCACCTGCCTCTGCTCCCTATCTAACCTCTCTAACTCACCTCTTCCTCTTTCTGACCACAATCTACTCACATTCTCTTCCCTCTCCACTCATTGTCTACAATCACCACCCCACAAACTTGCACACCCTCGCAGAAATCTTAAACACCTCAATCTACACTCACTCTCTGAATCCCTCCTCCCTCTCACAGACATAAGTTCCCTACGCAGTGCAGATGACACTGCCGCTCTATATAACACCACAATAGCTGTAGCTTTGGAATCTGTTGCCACTCTCACACAGAGCAAAGCTCGCAAAATCAACAGACATCCCTGGCACACCAGCCTGACCAAAGAACTGAGGCGAGCTTCCAGGGCTGCTGAGCGCAGATGGAAAAGATCCCACTCCGACGAGCACTTCATCACATTCAAACAGTCCCTCACTAGTTTCAAGACCACATTCGAAACAGGAAAACAAACCTACTTCTCAACTCTCATATCCTCCCTGTCTCGCAACCCTAAACAGTTATTCAACACCTTCAATTCTCTCCTCCTTCCCCCAGCACCTCCTCCCTCCCCACTCATCTCAGCTGAAGACTTTGCCTCATTTTTCAAGCAGAAGATTGAGAACATCAGAGACAGTTTTAGTGGACAACCCCCAGAGCCCTTCCTCCCAACTACCCAGCTCTCCACCTCCAAAACGAACTTCTCCACCCTTACAGAAGATTGACTCTCCACTCTAATCTCAAGATCGCATCTCACCACCTGTGCACTTGACCCGATCCCATCCCACTTCATCCCAAACCTCGCCACAGCCTTCATCCCAACCCTAACCCATCTCTTCAATCTATCACTAACAACTGGTGTTTTCCCCTCAAGCTTTAATCATGCCTCAATAATACCTATCCTCAAAAAGCCCTCTCTTAACCCATCCTCTGTATCTAGCTTATCTAGCTATCGTCCTATATCACTTCTCCCCTATGTCTCAAAACTACTGGAACAACACGTCCATCTTGAACAGTCCTCCCATCTATCTTCCTGCTCCCTCTTCGACCGCTTACAATCAGGCTTCCTATCACACCACTCCACTGAAACTGCCTTAACTAAGGTCACCAATGACCTATTAACCACCAAGAGCAAGCGACACTACTCTATCCTCCTCCTCCTAGACCTGTCCTCTGCCTTTGACACAGTGGACCATTCCCTGTTGCTGCGGACCCTTTCATTCCTTGGCATCACAGACTTGGCCCTATCCTGGATCTCGTCATACCTAACTGACTGGACATTCAGCATCTCCCACTCACACACCACCTCCTCACCTCGCCCCCTATCTGTCGGAGTCCCGCAAGGTTCAGTTCTAGGGCCCCTGCTCTTCTCCATCTACACCTTTTGGCCTGGGACAGCTCATAGAATCTCACAGCTTTCAGTATCCTTTCTATGCTGACACACAGATTTACATCTTTGGACCAGATATCACCACACTACTAACCAGAATCCCTCAATGTCTGTCCGCTATTTCATCCTTCTTCTCCTCTAGATTTGTAAAACTTAACATGGACAAAACAGAATTCCTCATCTTTCCCCCATCTCACTCGACCCACCCAACGAACCTATCCATTACAGTAAACGGCTGCCCACTCACCCCAGTCCCACAAGCTCGCTGTCTTGGGGTAATCCTTGACATTGATCTCTCCTTCAAACCACATATCCAAGCCCTTTCCACTTCCTGCCTCCTTCAACTCAAAAATATTTCACGGATCCGTACATTCCTAAACCAAGAATCTGCAAAAACCCTAGTCCATGCCCTCATCATCTCCCGCCTCGACTATTGTATCCTCCTGCTCTGTGCGTGGCCTCCCCTCTAACACTCTCGCACCTTCCAATCTATTCTAAACTCTGCTGCCCGACTAATCCACCTGTCCCCCCGCTATTCCCCGGCCTCTCCCCTCTGTCAATCCCTTCACTGGCTCCCCATTACCCAAAGACTCCAGTTCAAAACCCTAACCATGACATACAAAGCCATCACAACCTGTCTCCTCCATACATCTGTGACCTCGTCTCCCGGTACTTACCTACACGCAACCTCCGATCCTCCTTCTCTACTCCCCTCTTGTCTCCTCTTCCCACAATCGCATACAAGATTTCTCTCGCATATCACCTCTACTCTGGAACTCTCTACCACAACATATCAGACTCTCACCTACCATCGAAACCTTCAAAAAGAACCTGAAGACTCGCCTCTTCCGACAAGCCTACAAGCTGCAGTAACCACCAATCAACCAAACCACTGCACGACCAGCTCTATCCTCACCTACTGTATCCTCACCCATTCCTTGTAGATTGTGAGCCCTCGCGGGCAGGGTCCTCTCTCCTGTACCAATTGTGACTTGTATTATTCAAGATTATTGTACTTGTTTTTATGTATACCCCTCCTTACATGTAAAGCGCCATGGAATAAATGGCGCTATAATAATAAATAATAAGGCTATGTGCACACGTCAGGATTTTGTCAGGATTTTTCCTCAGGATTTGTAGCCAAAACCAGGAGTGGAACAATTAGAGGAAAAGTATAATAGAAACATATGCACCACTTCTGCATTTATCACCCACTCCTGGTTTTGGCTACAAAACCTGATGAAAAATCCTGACAAAATCCTGACAAAATCCTGACAAAATCCTGACGTGTGCACATAGCCTAATAATAACATAGCGACATCCGCAGTCCAGACGTTGGATGTGCAGACATGTGTGGCCTGTTTTACACGGTGTGTGCTGATTGGACTACCCGATCCAACCGCCTGTCCTCCTGGCCTGAGCTAACTGCCTCATTTAGGATCATGAGAATGTCTACTCAAGTCAGGAGACCCGGCGGTAAGGCCAGGTATTCCTATCTGATAACAGGCCTATGGAATTTAACGGCTGCCACTGGAACTTGCTCAGTCATAATAGCGGCCTTCAAAGAGAAACGATCATCAGGAAATTATCTGACTAAATCAGGACTTTGTGTTAAATGTATTTATGTAATTATTTTTGAATGTGTGTGCAGTTTTTAGAATGGTGTCACTTTTGGGTATTATCTGCCGTATAAACCCCTCAGTCACTTCAAACGTAATGTCCCCCCAAAAAAATGAAAACTAAAAATAGTTTTATTAACTTTGTTGAAAAAAAAAGAAATCGCTGATAACTTTTTAACCCTTATAACTTCCTAACAAAAAAAAAAAAAATGTAAGCAATTGCCTACTCTACTAAATTTCTAAACAGTTTCCTCATAGGTCAAATATGAATATTTTAATTTCGCCTCTGTAATCATCGTTTTAGCACCATGAAATAAAAGTTAAGTTTAATAACCTGCAAGTGATGGTTACCAGTTAGTGGGGCTCTGCCCTTTCAGTAAATTATTATACATTCACACACACAAATACGTAATAGTCAAATCATCTTCCGTATCCCAGAAAGTAAATGAAATCTTTAAAATCCCAAAATCACAAAACAAACAGTTTTGGTATTGCTGTGTTTATTGCTGTACTAATAAAACATATTTCTCCTTCGCCTCATTGGGGGACACAGACCATGGGTGTATGCTGCTGCCACCAGGAGGCTGACACTAAGTATTACAAAGAAAGTTAGCTCCTCCCCTGCAGTATACACCCCTCTGCTGGCTCCCAGCTAACCAATCAGTTCTTGCTTAGTGTCCGTAGGAGGCACACGGACGGGTCTGCTATTCAGACCCAAAGAACTCTTTTTTTCCGTTTTTTACTTTTTACTACGGTCGAATGGGGCGACGGATTCTTTCATGTTCCGATCTCCTCGAACCATCAACAGGCGAGCACGGGAGTTTTACCTCTCCGTATCCTCTCCTGCGACGTGGGAAGCCACTGCCTGAGCTGATTCTAGGGGCGACGGGCCCCTTCAAGGGCACCGATCTCCCCCCTCCCTTATCAGACGAGCACTGGAGTTTTACCTTCAGTATCCTCTTCTGCAGCCAGGCCTATTGCCGGACATTCAGCCCTGTCCTCCAGGTTTTACCCTCGGCTGTACAGAGGCACAATCCAGCGTGGCGTCCGAGCAGCCCCCACTGCATCACCACTGAAAAAGCGGATGATGGAAGGAGGCAGACGGTTCCTCTCCACCCCTCTTCTGCAGGGATGGTGGATGGAGGCTCCCCAACCCTGCATCGGCCTATCTACCCGGGCACAGCTCCTACCTGCAGCATCTGCCATGGTCCCTCTCCATATTGGGGTAAGTGCTCCGTGAGATTTGGGTGTTCCGACGGTCAGAGGAGGGCTCCATAGCGACTGGGTCCCCACAGAGCTTCGCGGCACTTTTCCCCTCAGTCTGCGGGTGCGCGCTGGCCGAAGCCATAACTTTAGTCCCCGGCTTCGGCCCTGTTTAGGCCGCAGCCCGGGAGGCCCCGCCCACCGCTTGCTCCCTTCTAGCGGCTCCGCCCCCCTATTCAGGCGCTTCTCGTTCCAGACGAGATCTCGGCGGCCATCTTCCTCCTCCTCCATTGCGGTCACTATTTCTTCTGGAGGGGGCTGCGGCCGGCGGTTTTTCAGCGCTATTCCAGTCGGGGGACTCAGAACCTGAGTAAGGTGAATCGGCACGCATCCCGGCAGCATTAAGGGACTAGCTTTCCCTGTTTTTTTTTATATACTTAAGGCTGCAATTTTCTGGTGCTCCTGCACACTACAGAATGTATAGTACAGTATGCAGGCTTGCAAACGGAGAGCTGTGAGTTCCCAGCAACGAAGCTCTCATGACTCATTCCCTGGTGACTCATTCCTTCCCTGGTGACTCATTCCTTCCCTGGTGACTCATTCCTTCCCTGGTGACTCATTCCTTCCCTGGTGACTCATTCCTTCCCTGGTGACTCATTCCTTCCCTGGTGACTCATTCCTTCCCTGGTGACTCATTCCTTCCCTGGTGACTCATTCCCTGGTGACTCATTCCCTGGTGACTCATTCCCTGGTGACTCATTCCCTGGTGACTCATTCCCTGGTATTTGCTACTCTGCCTCGGTAGTCGCTGGGCCCATAGGTGCATCCCCAGCTTTCCATGCCTTTTTATTAAACCCAGGACCAGCATTCCCTGGTCTTAAGGGTCCCCTAGTTTTAAAAGGGTCACATCCCCAGCATTCTCTGCTCTGCCAGAAGCCGGTCTCTTTTTCCTTAGTACTTAATCAGGCCAGTATGCCCTGGTCTTAAAGGCACAGGGCCAGTAGGCACTGATCTTAAAGGCACATGGCAAGTGTGCCCTCGTCTTAAAGACACATGACCAGCATCCCTGGTCTTAAAGGAGCATGACCAGCTTTTTTTGTTCTTAAAGGCACATTACCAGCTTTGCTGGTCTTTAAGGCACTTGTTCCTACATTCCTCTCATGACCAGTATTCCTGGTCTTAAAGGCACGTGACCAGCATGCCCTGGTCTTATAGACTCGTGACCAGTATCCCCTGGTCTTAAAGACACGTGTCCAGTATACCCTGGTCTTAAAAGCACATGACCAGTATGCCCTGGTCTTAAAGGCACGTGACCAGTATCCCCTGGTCTTAAACGCTATAATCAGTATGCCCTGGTCTTAAAGGCACATAACTAGTACGTCCTGGTTTTCAAGGCACATGACCAGTATGCCCTGGTCTTAAAGGCACGTGACCAGTATCCCCTGGTCTTAAACGCAATATCCAGTATGCCCTGGTCTTAAAGGCTCATGTCCAGTACGCCCTGGCTTTTAAAGGCACACGACCAGTATGCCCAGGTCTTTAAGGCACGTGACCATTATGCCCTGGACTTAAAGGCTCAGGACCAGTACGCCCTGGTCTTAAACGCAAATGACCAGCATACCCTGGTTTTAAGGGCACATGACCATTATCTCCTGGATTTCAGCATGCCCTGCTTTTAAAGGCACATGAACAGTATTTCATCTTACAAAAGGCACAAGACCAGTATTCCCTGGTCTTAAAGGCTCATGGCCAGTAACCCCTAGCCTTAAAAGCGCATGACCAGTATTTACTGGTCTTAAGGGCACATCATCTATCCTAAGCTGGTCACCCTAACTGAGCTCTGGAGCACTCACATGCTCCCTCTCCTACAATGGGAGCCGTCGGCTAGCAGGGGCCGCAAGTATTCTAGAAAAACGTACAGGTTCTAGAAAATCTCCATCAACATTTGACGGTGATGCACTGGAAGACCTCTAAGTAGGATACCATACCTGGTCGGAATTTTATGGGCGACGGGTCCCTTTAAGGGCTCCGATTTCCCCCCACACCTTCAACAGACGAGCACACGGAGTGTCGCCTCCATGTATCTTCTTCTGCATCCAGGTCTATCGCCACAACCTGCCCTGTCCACTCAGAAACCTCAATTCTGGGGATGTACTGAGGCACACATTTGTGGCGTCCCAACAAGGAGGTTTTTCCCCCCTTTGTATCAGATGCAAGAAAGTGGACGATTCCTCTCCACTTCCCTGTTAAGAGATGGTGGATCGAGGTTTTTTATTTTTTATTTTTTATTTATTTTTATTTTTTTCCTTATTTTCTTCTCTGCACGATGGCAGAGACCTGCTGGTTACAGTCCCGCATTCTGTCACTTGACAGACTCGCCGGGCAGAATTTCTTGCGGTATTCCTACCAGTATCCTGGCCGGTGTATCATCAATTAAGATTCCACAGACGGTCGGATAGCAGGTCTAGTTAGTTCCGTCCTGTGGTTTCGGGTTTAGCGCTCTACCCTTCCTTAGCCGCCACATGGGTTGTTTGACCAAAGGGAGAGAATGAAAGTCTCCGGGTCCCAGACCTTATCTACTTCGTTCCACAGTATAGCTGGCCAATCAAATCTTCTGAGCGGGAGACTAGCAAGGGATCGTATCTCTTCTTCAAGCTCAACCAGCAGTGGAAGCATTGGCCAGGACAGTCTAGATCTAAGGGATCTTGGTTCCAAAATGGAGGGAATGAAAAGTATCTCCATTTCTGGACCCCAAACTTCTAACAACCTTTGACAGGGCCCTCTCTTTTTTCGGATGGAGTTCCTCCGCTCAGCCACTACTTCAACAGAGAAACGTGGTTGTTTTCTGGCATCCATCGTCATCCGGGATTCTTCCCTCGCATACCTATTTCTCCTCTCTACTATAATCTCTTCGCCTTTCCATTCGCGAACAGTATTTTCACGACCTGGCCCTTCTGCCTGGCTACCACACCAGAGTGGTCGCAAGGGTCATGACGGTTGTCATGCGCTTCTTGCACCTTAGAAACATGGTCGTCCTGCCCTACTCGGTCGACTCTCTAGCCGCTCTACAAGGACTACGCTAAGTCGTCTATATCACTTGCAATACCCTCTCTCTTGGGCTAGCAGCTAAACTTAGACAAGTTTTTTCCTCATTCCCAGCCCAGCAGATCCTCTTTGACGATGATCCTGCACAAGAAGGATGGTAATTCTCTCTCTCGAGTCAAGGTCGTGGCCCTTCAACACGGAGCTTGTGCACTTGATCACTCATTCCCTCGGTTCATTCAATTAGCTAGGAGGGTTCCGAGCAATAAGATGAAAACGGAAGTAGTTTTCTTTTGCTCCGCTCGTTTTCAGCAAGTCAATCAGGCTTTCAAAAGGTAGTTTCTAAGCTCCTTCCTCATCCAGAGCCTTCTTCTGGTCCAATGGTTATTAGGGATACCAATGCCCGTCTTCTTCTCCCGATCATTTCTCTGGGGATCTGAACAGTACGGCCAATCCCACAGCAGGTCCACACTGCCCTTAGGCGGGTCAACCATCCGTCTTCAATTTGGATAATGCCACGGCTGTGCCATACGTCAATCATCTCGCAGGTACCCACAGTCAAGCGCCATGGCCGAGGTACCTCGCACTCTCTGATGGGCCGAGATCTATCATTCGGTGAGCTCAACAGTACATGTCCCTGGAGTAGAACACTGGGCGGCTGACATATTCAGCCGTCAGGGTTTTCTCCTCAAGTGAGTGGGAACTTCACTCGGAAGTCTTCCTTCACATCTGCCTTCACTGGAGTACTCCAGATGTAGGTCGGATGGCGTCCAAGCTGAACGCCTATGTACTCCAGTTCATGGTTTGGCTGCAAGATCCAAGTCCATCGCAGTGCATACTCCGTTTCTTCCACGGTACCAATTTCCATAACTCCTCTTCCACTACGTCTGAGACCTTTTTGGAAGCGGAAAAGGCCCCCAGTGATCCTGGGAGACCCGCACTGACCATGTCAGGTTTTCTCGCTTGCGGTACTAGTATTTCTCCGTCTTATTTCGTCAAAATTGGAAATATGGACCTTCTCGCAGGGAGTCTCCACCTGTAGTTCTTCCCTACCGCGTACCGTTAGATCTGGGGGACCTTAATGGTCCTGGGGATCTTACAGTACACTCCTTTTTCGATCCAGAAAGACTTTACGATAAGGGAACGTCACTCCCCTTTCTTCTATGCGTTCTTGTCATCCTGATGAGTCTTCAGAGCTTCCCACTCTGTTCCTTTCAGTCTTTTTTCCTTATTACCATCTATGCATCGTTGCCCTCAAGCCATCCCATTCCCTCGTTGCCAAGGTGGTTTTGTATTCCCACTGTTGCAGGGGCATCGTCCTCTCATCTTTCGGCTCCAGTCCACACAACGGAATGGATTCTCCATAATCTGGAAGAAGTGAGTGCTCCAAGTGGGTACGTATCGAGGACGGCGTCCTTCCAAGGTTGGACACTTTGCTTGGGCTTCTCGATGGTAAGTAGGCTTCCCGATGGTCACAGAAAGGGTTTAGCCGGGTTCATCGGCCACGTTAGCCTGGTGGATTCTTTTCACCATCCAGGAGTCCTTCCGTGCTAGATGTCAGCCTATCTCCCTGTCTCAGGTCCGCATGCATTCTTGAAGCACTATAATTCACACACTTCCTCAGATGTGAGTCTGGGCAGGCGGACTTTGCAGGCCGCCTTGGCGCACTTGTAAGTAGCGGTTACACGGCCTGATCTGATGTTGTCCCCACCCAGGGACTGCTTTGGGACGTCCCATGGTCTGTGTCCCCCAATGAGGCGAAGGAGAAATAGGGATTTTTGTGTACTTACCGTAAAATCCTTTTCTCCGAGCCATTCATTGGGGGACACAGCTCCCTCCCTATTATTAGTTGTATTTGTTTTTATCATTTGATATGTTATACTCTCATATATAATGTGACATGCTATACGCTTATATGTTATTGATCTCCTACTGCTTTTGCACCGAACTGGTTAGCTGGGAGCCAGCAGAGGGGTGTATACTGCAGGGGAGGAGCTAACTTTCTTTGTAATACTTAGTGTCAGCCTCCTGGTGGCAGCAGCATACACCCATGGTCTGTGTCCCCCAATGAATGGCTCGGAGAAAAGGATTTTACGGTAAGTACACAAAACTATTTCACCTCCTAAAATAATAGAGACCAGAAAGTCATTAAAAAAAACCACAAATGGTACCAATTAAAACTACAGCTTCTGCAAAAGAAGTCTTCATACAACTTGACCGAAAAATAAGTTATTGCTCTCTGAAAATGGCAACGCAAAAGAAATCTCCTAAAACATGTATAAATTTGCAGTCCCATAATGGTACTGACCAGTAGAACAAAGTTAGTAGGTATTTTTTTTTACCATAAGGGGAACGTCTAAAACTGTGGCAGATTTGCTTTTTTTTTTTTTTTTTACATCTATATAATAAAATAAGTCATTTTTAACTACATCTCGACCTGCAGAAAACGAGCCCTACTACAACTTATTGGAAAAAAAAAATTACCCCTTCTTGAAGGGACTTTAAAGAGTTTGTCTTGGCAAGAGTCTACAGTGAGCCCCCCTAGGTGACATTCACATGCAATAATATGAATTGTGCGTGCTATGTTAAAATATTTTAGTATGAATTTGGATTTCTCTATCTGATTCTTATACATGAGGTCAAAAAAATAGATTTATGCAAAATTGAAATTATCATGACTGTCTGATTTTAAGGTTTTTCTTCTGTTCCCTCAGCACTCTATGATCTACTTCTTCCATCACTACGAACTTCCTGCCATCCTTCAGCAGATTCGTATCCAGGAAATGCTGCTTCAGAACCAGCAGGCTGGTCAGAATCAAACCAGTCTTCAGGACAACCTGAACAACAACACTACATCTGAGCCATCCATAGTAACGCCTCCCCCGGGCTCTGGCTTTATTCTCCAGCCACCAACAGCTAGCTTTGTGGCAGCAGGTGCTATGTCGGCTGATTCAGATGGAGGGGTAGCTCCTGCACAACCTGTACAAGATGTTTTGGAGCTTTTGACAGCTCTGTCTGAAGAACCACCACGGGAAGCGGCTGGTAGCCAAATCATCGAAGCTGGCACTACAGAGTTGACTCAAACTGGTGACCCTCCTCCTGTTTTGCCAACTGCTACATCTAATATTAGTCCCAAAAAACTCAAGGAACCCCAAGTGAAAGTAATGACCCTTCCCACAGACTGTAACCCTGTGAGATTTTCAGTTGCTAGCACTGATGTAGAGCAAAACAGTCTCTCCACGTCGGTGTCATCAGGGTTGCTCTCAGAAGCTAGTGCGCCACAGCCGACCACAGATGTAGAGCATGGCTCCGATTACATGTGAGCTGAATCTCTGCTTTAGATGTTCAGGCTTTGCATTTGGGAGAAATGCATTTCTACTGGGAAAGAGCTGTATGAACCATAAAACTCTTTGCGACTGGAGTGATTGGTTTCCAACACCAAAAAAGCAAAATAATTGTGCATGCGTGCGTCTTGTACACGCACCCAGACTGACTTCAACTGCTTTCCTTCCGTCTGTCACTCAAGTCAAATAAATGCCACGAATCGGCCTAGAAAAAATATAAAATGGCCAACGAGACTACCAGTCTTTTCTGAACACTTTAGACCTGGGTGTAGTGTGGGCATACATGTTGTGTACGCAGTCTGTATGCTCTGACGCGCACCATGCGGTACCGGTTATCACCGATTAAGAGCCATACTTCAGAGAGGATGTTCTTATTTCAGTCAGTCTAATAGGTGTTTCCAGAGGTTTTATAACAGAGGCCCTATGGGCAATATAGCTTTTCATAATTTCACTCCACCACCACTGGACCAAGAATGAGTGAACTAATACAAAGAAGACAAACGTCTGCCGCACAGATATGTGCAGACCCATGTTTTATACTTTCACCCCGTGTTTCCAGTGCTTACCATGTCCTCCAAGCTATGGAATGTAAGTGCATATGTGGGAACAGATGTGTTTGTGGAGCTGCATCTGGAGGTTCCATAGCTGCAGCTGTTGTGGCAGGCGGTAATTAGAAGATGTATTTGTGCCTTTCTACCTGTGACTGCAGAAAGAGGCTGAGCACGAATGTGTAAAACCTGTTCTATTATATTGCACTTTTGTTTCTTACATAGAAGTGGAAGCTATATACAGATATATAAGTGTGTATTTGCATATATACACTTACTATGTAGATTAGAAGTGAATAGGTATCAAAAAATAAGATGCATTCCCGAAGCTGTGCTCGAGAATAAAATTAGATTGGCGCTTCTGGCAAGTTCTGCATATAAAGTTCTTAAATCCAGGGATTGTCTGCTCTTGAACACCATTTCTTTATTTCGTACAAATAGGTTCTGGGCTATTTAATGTCTTTAATATATCATTAGAACAGTCTGAGCCTTGTTTGCCTGATAATGACTAGCCATAATTTCCTGCATAGACTCAAATTAAAAAAATAATATGCTGGATGCTTGCATCTGCCACTAGGGGGAGCTCACTGCAGACTTATGTCTCCCTCTAGTGGTAGTGGCTGACAGCCAGCATGTTATCTTTTAAATCTGGGGGGGGGGATTATTAACCCGTTTATGCCGCTTTTGTGACAAAGGTTTCAGATTAGGGCACACACCACATTTGTTCAATAATTTGTGATTATTTTTCTTTTGAAAAGTGGTAGAAAACTTGGGCAGGGTTTAGAGGGAGGGCATGGACATCAACGGTATATTAAATTTAAAGCCAAAACAATTGGTGCAACAAGCAGCCCAAACCTATGCCTTGTCTTGGCAGGCATAGAATTAGTTTTCTTGCTTTATATCCGCAGTAGATGCATGTGCCTCTTCATTTTAATCCCACCAATCATCAGATAACAAACTAATCTATGTAAGATTATTGGACAAAAATGGACCTCTGACACTGTTTTGGATACATTAGCATAGAATTTTGAACTTCATAAATGAAGTGGTGCTAAAGTGCAGACATTCTGTTAAACAGAAGCGCTGATCCAATGCCATTGATACATCATATTACCTTTTACCCTATGCCCTCATATATAAAATAAAAAAAAATGATTTCTTAAAGGCTATAGCACCATTTTATAACTAAGATTTGTGCATTTCTTGGGGTGCTTGGTAGGCTGAGGGCTGCCATTGTTATCTGCACCTTTGTTTCCGTGCTTTAACTGGTCTGGTATAGTGCAATATCCCCCTTACTTGTCCAGCATAAGTTATTCTTATGAGGTCTGGGTAGATGGTCACATCAGTCTGCAGTCTACCACATGATCAGTGCCAATATATATATTTTGTTTTCCCAAATTCATATTTTTAATAAAAGTATAAAATGGCGTTCTCATTTTTAACGGGAAACTGGAGTTGGAATACAAGTCTCAACATTTTAACAAAACTCACCTTGTTTTATGCATTTTTAGAGAGTTTGTCCCATTTAAATGGAAGGTCTTTTCCACAATCAGAGCTTTGGTGCGTCGTTGTTTGAGGCAGCGGCCAGGCTTGCGCACTGCCCCTCCATTTAAAGTTTATAGCCGAGCCCTATACTTGGCCATCTTTGAATTGAGTGGTCGTTCACGTGTTCCACCGCTGTTCCATTCAAACATGAGGATTCCCGTTCTTGTTATCCCTAACCTACCACCTATCCTGTATGGTGTGATTGTGGGACAGTAAAATGGATGACCCTTCTATAGATATTCTATCCAAACCTTGCTTTGTTGCAGTCCCACGCTTTTGTAGTTAGTATAGGCTTCATTCCTGTACAACCATGGCGCCAATAATGATCACGGCAGCTAAAGATCGTTAATGTTTCAGTAGCGTTCATGCTTTGTCTCTAAACAGTGTTCAATTTATGGCAATAGATCAAATATTTACTCCCATTAATGGGTTGAAAACCTGTTAATATGTGATATCTTTGATAGGTGGGCGTCTGACCACTGGGACCGGCATCAATCGGCAAGTTATCGCCTAATCTATGGATAAAGAGGTTGTCCAATGAAAATAAGCCCTGGCTAAATTTTATATTTTTACATAATGAGTATTTTTAAAGAGCACTACTCACTGGCTATTTCTGGAGCACTATTGGTTTGTGGGGGAGAACAGCTTTTCACATATGTCCGGATTAGTAAATTGTGCAGTTTGGTTAGCCTCTAAAAAATAGTGTCTCTTTCCCGGTAGGACGCTACACTAATATGACCTTGGTTGATAGAATAGGAGCACTGGGTGATGTGCACTGGGTGGAGAATGGCTCTGGGGGGCAATATTTGCTTTGCTACTAGTGATGGAGCATCTCCGGTGCACTCGAGTACTATGCTGGAGTCGCTGTCCGACAGATACAACACATGCAGGGATTTCCGCGGTGACTCGAGCATAGTATTCGAGCACTCCGGAGATGCTCCATTACGCCTCGACCATGCTCGCTCATCACTACTTGCTACCTAAATTGGCTTTAATGTAAGCCTCTCTTCATTTTCAGCTTTAGGCCCAGGTGGCAGAATTCTAACTGGGCGCGAGAACAGGGCAGAGGATCGACTAGGAAGCGAGGATTTTACATCCTTTTTGTTTTCATATCTGTTGTTCTCACATTTAACACTGATTGATGGGGGCGTTTTACTTCCAAGTGTACTTCCAGTGCTAAATAAAAAATACAATAGAACTAAGAAAAGACTTTGTATTCCAACAACAGTTTTTCGGAAACGTGTGGCATTGATTGACTTCTAAATGAAGAGTGACCACGTTACCCGATGCTGAGACAGATTTGGGATGGTTTGAGAGAAGCGGACTGCAGACACTTCTCTGAGAAGTCAGTACCCCAGTGCATAGCTATGCACAGCTTTGCGAAGGCTTATTATTATTTTTTTAATTAAGAGAAATAGGATAATTATTGGGGTGAGTCGGATGTGCACCCGTCACCCCATGTTTTATTTAATTGTACCTCAAAAAAATTCATGAAATTGATGAATTGTTTGTATATATGTTAATAAATATATCTTAAGCACACTGTGTGCAAAAGTGTATAAGTAAAGTCCAGTTTTAATGTACAATATTCAAGTATGAGAACAGTGAGCCATGGGGCCACTAGGGGGCGGTATGAAGTTCTCATTGTACTTTGTTTTATTTTTTCATGCTTCAAATAAGGACAATAATCCAGAATGTTCCGGAACACCGTGCGTGCTGTATTTACACTGCCTCAGGATTTCTTGGGCGCATTACACTTTTATATTCATTGTTCCAGGGTCATACTGCAAACCTTAGTTTCCAGTTTTATTGATTTGAAGGCTGTTTTGTGCCATAGGGTAGGATGGCATATATGGTTTTATGAGCCAATGGTTGCTGCAGTGACTCTTCTAGGATTCTTCAGGAGTAAAAAAAAAAAAAAAAGTAAATATATGTAAGAACACACAAAATATTTTTGGGCCTGTATTTGCTCCTTTATAAATTCCCATACATAAGTTAAAATTCAATCCTAGACTGCTACTAGTCACAGACCTAATGGTGTTGATGTTCTGAATCTCGCAAGGTTTTTACTACCTAACCCCCTTAGTGACCGGACCAATTTTTTTTATAAATCAGACCAGTGTCACTTTATATGGTAACCACTCTAAAACTCTTCAACAAATCCCATTGATTTTGAATTTTTTTTTTTTTTCGTGACATATTGCACTTTATGATAGTGGTAAATTTAGGTCAATATGTTTTGCTTTTATTTATAAAAATATCAGAAATCTTACAAAAAATTTAAATTCGCAAATTTTGATTATTCCTTTTAGACCTGTTAGTCATATCAGATAAAAACATTAATAAATAACAGTCCCCCCATGTCTGCTTTCCATCAGCATTATTTGTAAAATATTTTATTTTGTCAGCATTTTAGAAAGTTTAAAGATGTAGCAGCAATTTTTCTTTTTTTTTTTTTCATGGGAATTTACAAAACTTATGTTTTTAGGGACCTGTTCAGTTTTGAAATTACTTTGGGGGTCCTATATATTGGAAACCCCCAAAAGTGATATTTTAAAAATGCCCCCCACGACATATTCAAAATTGCTTTCAGGTACTGTATGTACCCTTCAGGGGCTTTTCAGGAATTAATGCAAAGTGGCATAACAGAATGAAAAAGTGTATTTTTACCACCTAAATGCTGATAACAATCCTACAAAAACAAGGAAGCATATGCCAAATAAAATAAATAATCTTTGAGTCAGATATATAGATAAAAATTTACATAAAAATACATTTTAAGGGAGATATAATTGCAAAATATACTGCCTGCATGGGAAGTATACAAATCCTAAGGGATCAGTGTCATAGTATAGGCAAAATCAGACTCTGAGGCTTCTGTGTATGTCCAGTAGCATGTGGGGGTTCCATACCGAGACTTTAGTACAGAGTTAATTAGTGCACAAGGGACAACTGGCAGCAATCAATAAATAGAAATACACAAAAGGTGAGCCTGATAGTAGGATAGGATGCTAGGTCTCACTGCTAAGTTGGTAAAGTGCATTAGTAGTGCTAAATTCTGTACATGTCCAAAACAGGACCAAGGTAGGAGACAATTGTGCAGAAAACACCATTGCACTGCTAGGTAATATACCGTACCCTATTCAGCCTAAGCAGCAAATACATAAAGTGTCTCAAGTGCAATCTTATATCTATCTCTATACTTGATGTCCCTGGCCTACTTTAACCCCTTTACCCCCGAGGGTGGTTTGCACGTTAATGACCGGGCCAATTTTTGCAATTCTGACCACTGTCCCTTTATGAGGTAATAACTCTGGAACGCTTAAATGGATCCAGGTGATTCTGAGATTGTTTTCTCGAGACATATTGTACTTCATTATGGTGGTAAAATCTCTTTGGTATGACTTGCGTTTATTTGTGAAAAAAATGGAAATTTGGCGAAAATTTTGAAAATGTCGCAATTTTCCAACTTAGAATTTTTATGCCCTTAAATCACAAAGATAAGTCACACAAAATACTTAATATGTAACATTTCCCACATGTCTACTTTACATCAGCACAACTCTGGAACCAAAAAATTTTATTGTTCGTAAGTTATAAGTGGTAAAAGTTGAACAGATTTCTCATTTTTACAACTTTTTTTTTTTTTTTTTAGGGATCACATCACATTTGAAGTCACTTTGAGGGGTCTATATGATAGAAAATACCCAAAAGTGACACCATTCTAATAATTGCACCCCTCAAGGTTCTCAACAGAACATTCAAGAACCCTTCAGGTGCTTCACAGGAATTTTTTGAATGTTTAAAAAAAAATTAAAAAAAAAATGAACATTTAACTTTTTTTCACACAAAATTTACTTCCGATCCAATTTTTTTTTTTATTTTACCAAGGGTAACAGGAGAAATTGGACCCCAAAAGTTGTTCAATTTGCCTGAGCATGCTGATATCCCATATGTGGGGGTAAACCACTGTTTGGACACATGGCAGAGCAGGGAAGGGAAGGAGCACCATTTGACTTTCAACACAAAATTTGCTGGAATTGAGATCGGAAGCCATGTTGCTTTTGGAGAGCCCCTGATGTGCCTAAACAGTGGAAACCTCCCACAAGTGACACCATTTTGGAAACTTGACCCCCAAGGAACTTACCTAGATGTGTGGTGAGCACTTTGAACCCCCAAGTGTTTCACAGAAGTTTATAACGTAGAGCCGTGAAAATAAAAAAAATCATTTTTTCCACAAAAATGATCTTTTCGCCCACAATTTTTTATTTAACCAAGTGAGATCACCAAAGTCACTGCAGCTCAGCCCGGCTGGGAACGGAGCCTCAGTGACCGGAGGTAACCTCTGACGTCACCCTCGGTCACGGACACTGCGTTCCTAGCAGCTCATTCACCAGTGATTCTCAGCCTGGATGGTCGCATCTTGGCACCGTCCAGGTTGAAAACTAATTATGCCCCAGACATGGATTACGGCGTGGGACAGAACGACTGAGAGGTATGGTATATTGTTGTTTTTTTTATTTTTGTGTTATTACAGGAGAACGAGGGCTTCGATGGAATAGGCGTTAGGTGAGTATGATTGTGTTTATTTTTAAATAAAACAAAACAGTTTTACTTTTATATTTCTAATAAAAGACTTTATTCTGGCTGTGTTTTTATTTACCATGTAACTATAGGATTAGTAATGGATAGGTGTCTTATAGACTCCTCTCCATTACTAAGCCATGGACTTGATGTCACCTGACAATACAAAGGTGACATCAACCCCACAAATATGAACCCCACATGCCACCTTTACAGGGCAAGTGGGAAGAGCCGGGCAAAGCACCTGAATTGGCGCATTTAATAGATGTGCCTTTTCTGGGCAGCTGGGGGCTGCTATTTTTAGGCTGGGGGGGGGGCAATATCCATGGACCCTTACCAGCCTGCGAATACCAGCCCCCAGCTGTGAGCTTTAGCAAGGCTGGTTGTCAAAAATGGTGGGGACCACACGCCTTTTGTTTAAATTATTCATTTAAAAAGAGTGGGGACCCCTCTATTCTTGATAACCAGTTTTGCCTGGCTGGTTATAGAAAATACAAGGGAACCCATGCTGTTTATTTCATTTATAGCTCAGGCGGCCGCTCCTGCTGTCACTGTTATTGGCAGAAGCAGGGGTAGGCTAATGGGAGTAATAGTCCCATCAGCCGCCTGCTGTCTTTTATTACTTAAATATAACTCATCATTTTCCCCTGCTCGTGCTGATCGCTGGCAGAGCAGGGGAGAATGATGAGAGCCGTGTTCAGCACCCGGCGTCTTTGAACAGCGCTTACTGTAATCCTTCTTTCCTTGCGCCAGTTCATATAGTACTGATACGGCAAACGGATGCAACATGTGTGCTGCAAGTATTACACATACGGACACGGATATCTCCGGTGCTGGAAATATCAGGACGTGTGAAAGAGACGTTATAGTGGGTTTCTATGTTTGCCAGCTGTCACACACTAGAAGACTGTTTTCATTGCAAAAAATAGTTTTTGCATCACCACATTTTGAGAGCTATAATTTTTCCATATTTTGGCCCAGAGAGTCATTTGAGGTCTTGTTTTTTGTGGGATGAGTTGACTTTTTTTATTGGTACCATTTTAGGGCACATGACATTTTTTGATCGTTTTCTATTCCAATTTATGGAAGACAGAATGAACAAAAACCAGCAACTCGTGTGTTTCTTTTGTTGAGGGGTTATGCCTTTCCATGTGTGGTAAAATTGACAAGGCTGTTTTATTTTTCGGGTCAGTACGATTACAGCGATACTGCAATTATATACAGTACAGACCAAAAGTTTGGACACCTTCTCATTTAAAGATTTTTCTGTATTTTCATGACTATGAAAATTATACATTCACACTGAAGGCATCAAAACTATGAATTAACACATGTGGAATTATATACTTAACAAAAAAGTTTGTTTAGTATATAATTCCACATGTGTTAATTCATAGTTTTGATGCCTTCAGTGTGAATGTACAATTTTCATATTCATGAAAATACAAAAAAATCTTTTAAATGAGAAGGTGTGTCCAAACTTTTGGTCTGTACTGTAGGTTTTGTGTTTGGGCGCTTTTATACAATAAAAACTTTTTATTGAAAAAAATAATTCTTTTTGCATCACTTTATTCTGAGAGCTATAACTTTATTTTTCCGCTATAGGAGCTGTTTTTTGCTGGACAAGATGACGTTTTCAGCAGTACCATGTTTATTTATATCCATCTATTTGATCGTGTGTTATTCCACTTTTTGTTCTGCGGTATGATGATAAAGCATTGGTTTTTGCCTTTTTTTATGGAGTTTACTGAAGTTAACTAGTGGGACAGTTTTATAGGTTTGGTCGTTGCGGTTGCAGTGATACCAAATATGTGTACTTTTATTGTTTAGATTTTGTTTTTCATTCAAATATTTATTTAGTAAGAGAATATACGTACAGCTCTGGCAAAAATTAGGAGACCGCCACATCAAAACCCTGTCATGGGCAGCCCAATCTCCAGACCTGAACCATATTGAAAACCTCTAGAATGTAATCAAGAGGAAGAAGTCACAAGCCATCAAACAAAGAACTGCTTAAATTTTTGCTCCAAAAGCAGTGTGAAAGACTGGTGGAAAGCATGCCAAGACGCATGAAAGCTGTGATTAAAAATCATGGTTTTTCCACAAAATATTGATTTCTGAACTCTTCCTGAGTTAAAATATTATGGACTTGTTTTCTTTGCATTATTTGTGGTCTGAAAGCGCTGGGTATTTTTTTTTTTTTTTTTAATTTTGACCATTTCTCCTTTTCAGAAAAAATATTACAAAATTTATTGCTTGGAAATTTGGAGACGTCAGAAGTTTATAGAATAAAAGAACCATTTACATTTCAAATATACCTATAAATTGCTTAACTGTATATTGATTTTGTTATTTTTGATTTAAAAAAAAATATTTGTACAATTTTACTTTTTTTTTTTTTTTTTTTTTTTTTTTTACTTTTTTTCGCACTTTTTTTTTTTTACTTTGTCCCACTATAAGACAATCATTTTTTGCAGGCCGATCGCTTCTATAGCATATAGATGAAGCAGCATCTGCATGCTATAGAAGCTGTCGGCTCTGCACTGACAGGGAGACCTGCTGATCATACACTGCACATGATCAGCAAGTTTTCTAGCTCTGGTGACCCGGATGTCATCATGACTAGAGATGAGTGAATTTTCTCGGGTTCCCGCTTATTCAGCAATCTATAGCACTTGCCGAATAAGCTGCAGAGGAAACCCAGCTTTCTGGATCGCGCCAGATGATCAGCTTCGCAGTTGCATGTGTCGCCCAACAAACAGGCTCTCCATGCATGTGTAGTGTCTGTGACACAGCTGCAACACATACAGTTGGGGCGCTGATCAGCCGGCACAATCCAGGAAGCCGGGCAAATTCGCTCATCTTAAATTATGACATGACACGATCGGCTTCCGGAATGCCGCGATCCTGTTCGATTGCAGTATTTCGGGGGTTAAAATGCAGGGAGTGGTCTGTGGCCGTCAGAATCAGCTGACACCCAGCGGCGATTGCCCTCGCACCCCACGTGAGCACTGGCGATCGTGATGATGTAATATTCCGTCCATGGTCAAATAGGCCCAGGTCACATGGACGGAATATTATGTCCAATGTCAGAAAGGGGTTAAAAGAGCATGAACCGTTTGTTCATCTGCTATTTGATGAAAGGCCACTGTGCTCTCTAATGTACATTTGTGTTTTCTGCAATTGTCTACTACCTTGGTCCTGTTTTGGACATGTACAGAATTTAGCACTACTAATGCACTTTACCAACTTAGCTGTGAGACCTCGCATCCTATTCTACTATCAGGCTCACCTTTTTGTTTATTTATATTTATTGATATCTGATTCAATAAAGATTATTTTATTTGGCATATCCTTCCTTGCTTTTGTAAGATTGGTAGTTATGGAAGTGCCACGAATCTAGGCCTGTAAGTAGGTTTAATATACGCTGATAACTTCTGAACAGGCCACTACAGCCGGCAGACTTTAAGGTCATTATTTGGCCATGAACTGCTATGGCAAACATCAGGACCACACAGTCAAGATCTCAGGGTGCCGATGGGGTTAACAGTGTGGGGGCTACCTCTTTAACCATCTAAGAGCCTATTGTGCTCTAAATAGTAACATGAAAGACTACGAACCGATGAGGAAAATAAAAAGGATTCTCCAAATGCAAAATAGTGTCTGAAAAGTATTTTTTTTATTTATTTATCAACTAGCTGAAGAGCCGGGCGTTGCCTGGGCATAGTAACTAACTGTGAGTAGTTATAACAAATTACAATGATTGATTATATTGCACATAAAATCATTTCACATCTGACAGGGCGGAGAGGGAGGGGGACCCACTATGTATCATGTCAATCGATGCTGAAAAAGCTTTTGACCGGGTCCACTGGGAATTCATTTTTCAGACCCTAGAGGAAATTGGCCTAAAAGAAAACATGCTGAGCAGGATCTCCGCTTTGTATTCCTCTCCTAGTGCCCAGGTCAAGGTAAACGGCGCATTATCGGATATGTTCCCGATCAGGAATGGTTTGAGGCAGGGGTGCCCCTGTCTCTCCCCTCTTATATATCCTAACAATGGAGCACTTGGCTGTGGCCCTGAGAAATAACCCTTTAATTAATGGTATAAAATTACGTCCTGAAGAACATAAGCTAGCACTTTTTGCGGATGACATTCTATATATCACATCTCCCTCCACGAGCCTACCAAACATTATTTCGGAACTACATAAATTTGGTCTTCTAAGTAATTTTAAAATAAACTCCCACAAATCCGAAATTCTAAACATTTCACTTCAACTCCCCTTGGTTGACCAATTAAGGACGGCCTTTCCATTTAAATGGTGCTTTGACTTCCTCACCTACCGGGGTATCAAAATTACAAACAAAACGTCTAAACTGTTTGGGGCCAACTTTGCGCCAACCCTACAAAAAACAAACTCAAATTTAGAGAGGTGGCACAGGCTCCAATTGTCTTGGCTGGGTAGGATCAATGCAGTTAAGATGGACCTCCTGCCTCGTCTCTTATACTTTTTTCAAACAATCCCCCTATACCTACCAGCTTCCTTCTTTTCCCGCCTCAAACAAATAATTACCCGTTTTATTTGGTCTCATAGCCGGGCGCATATCTCATATACGATATTAAGTAGATCTAAACTGACAGGTGGATTGGGCCTCCCGGATCTTGCGATCTATAGTTATGCATCAATAGGAACATGTATCCTGGACCTTTATCACAGTAAAAATAGTAAAAAGTGGGTAAACTTAGAAAACGATCTTAATGGATGCGACTCCCAGGTTGTTCTTTGGACGGGAGGTAAGGGGTTGGGGTCGGGCGCCTACATACCCTTCCTCACACGAAACATATTGCTCCTTATCAACAGAAACAAAGACCTTCAGATTACAACTATCCCGGGCCCCTTGATTCCAATCTATGATAATCCTGCTTTTCCGGCGGGGCTAAATAAAGAGGTATATCTAAACAAGAGAAAAGAATCCAAACCCATCATTCACGATTATTTAAAGGATACCGTGATGAAGTCCCTTCGGGAATTATTCCCAGAGGAAGAAACACACTCTGTTGATTGGTTCTTCTATGAACAATTAAAAAGCTATATCCACACAATCTCTAAACAAACCAATGTTAGCAGGCCACTAACTTCCTTTGAGATGCTTTGCGTATCAACAAACCCTCCGGATCATACCGTTTCACTGCTATATAAAATCTTCCAAGAGGGGAGGGCTCCGCTGCAGGGTTGGCCAATGCTTTTCTCAAAATGGGAGGGTGATCTAGGAAGACCCTTGTCACCTGAAGATAGGGTAAAAATTCTTCTCTTCTCATCCAGATCGTCATTATATGCAGTATCACAGGAGAGGAGCTATAAGATCCTAGCAAGATGGTATAGATGCCCCTCCATGGTGCATGCAGTGTTCCCCACGACCCCTGACACCTGTTGGAGATGCTTAAAGGAAATAGGCTCTTACATACATATTTGGTGGGACTGCCCTCCCATAAGGGATCTGTGGTTGGCTGTCTTTGAACTTCAGAATAGGATGTCTATCACACAGATCCAACCTTCAGCAAGTCTAGCACTGTTGTCTTTATGTGACTTGTCAATATCTCGGTTCAAGAGGGGCATCCTCAGACACTTCCTTACTGCAGTCAGGAACCTTATTCCACGTTTCTGGAAACAAGAAAAATTTCCCTCCCGAGCGGAATTTGTGGCTGAACTTAATAACATCTATAGAATGGAGCAGCTGATAAGTCAGTCCTCAGGCAATGTAGAAAAAGCTTACAACACATGGGCTCCCTGGATTGCTTTCAGGGAAACCCCTGAACTTGATCTCTGGATTTCCGGAACCTGATGTATCATGTAGCTCACTCTTGCGTACTCTCGGGCTGTTTCTCGGCCTGTGCCCTGTCCGCTGGAGCAGGATGGCGGCCTTACTCCCTTCCCGCATTCCCCATACCCCCATCCATCCCTCTCCTCTTCTTTCTACTCCCTTTTCTTTCCCTTATCTTACTTTCTTTGTTTGTCTTCCTCATATCCAGTTTGATTGTATATTGTACTTTTGAATGATTACAAAGAAATTCAATGGTGGTTATCGTTTATTCCTGCTGTTAACACTTCATTATTTCGGGATAACTAACAACATTATTAACAAGAAAGTTAAATCATAAGACTTAAATATTGTAACAATGTTCCACTTGATTAACTTGTAACCTCTGCCTATTATTGCACAGATTTACTAGTTTGTATTATTTATCATTATTCTTTATTGCTGTGACCAATAAAATTGATTTATACAAAAACATTTCACATCATATACTCAACACTACAGATTTGCAACACAAATTAACTAAACGATTACCTAAGTATTGATAGTATTTTATTTTCAACACATTCAAGAGCCTTTTGGATAAACAACATTTTTGTTTTTTCCTTCCTGTGCAAAGATGAACAGATTTTTGTCAGTTCCAACTCTTGAACAGGCTACGTGAAGTTGACCATGACAAAAGCATGGAGATTGCAAATCGATCCCTACTACTTTCAAGGACTGTCCTGAGCCTTGCTAATGGACGTTGCAAATACCAGTCGAACTGGAAATCAACTGACAAATCAGGTGGAATGAGAGGAATTCTTGGAATGAAAAGGTCCTCTCTAGTGATGAGCGAATATACTCGTTACTCGAAATTTCTCGAGCATGCTCGGGGGTCCTCCGAGTATTTTTTAGTGCTCGGAGATTTAGTTTTTCTTGCCGCAGCTGAATGATTTACATCTGATAGCCAGCTTAAGTACTTGTGGGGATTCCCTAGCAACCAGGCAACCCCCACATGTACTTATGCTGGCTAACAGATGTAAATCATTCAGCTGCGGCAAGAAAAACTAAATCTCCGAGCACTAAAAAATACTCGGAGGACCCCCGAGCATGCTCGAGAAATCTCGAGTAACGAGTATATTCGCTCATCACTAGTCCTCCTTTGGCACATCCTGTTGCTGAGCTGTGTATCTAATCCTATCCTGTGTGATACTGTCTGCTGAGCCATGCATCTAATCCTATCCTGTGTGACACTGCTGAGCCATGCATCTAATCCTATCCTGTGTGATACTGTCTGCCGAGCTGTGTATCTAATCCTATCCTGTGTGATACTGTCTGCCGAGCTGTGTATCTAATCCTATCCTGTGATACTGTCTGCCGAGCTGTGTATCTAATCCTATCCTGTGTAATACTGTCTGCCGAGCTGTGTATCTAATCCTATCCTGTGTGACACTGCTGAGCCATGCATCTAATCCTATCCTGTGTGATACTGTCTGCCGAGCTGTGTATCTAATCCTATCCTGTGTGATACTGTCTGCCGAGCTGTGTATCTAATCCTATCCTGTGATACTGTCTGCCGACCTGTGTATCTAATCCTATCCTGAGTGATAGTCTGCTGAGCCGTGCATCTAATCCTATGCTGTGCGATACTGTCTGCTGAGCCATGTATCTAATCCTCTCCTGTGTGATACTGTCTGCTGAGCTGTGTATCTAATCCTCTCCTGTGTGATACTGTCTGCTGAGCTGTGTATCTAATCCTCTCCTGTGTGATACTGTCTGCTGAGCTGTGTATCTAATCCTCTCCTGTGTGATACTGTCTGCTGAGCCGTGTATCTAATCCTATCTTGTGTGATTCTGGGCTCCCCCTGAAGTCTGTGTCAGAGGGTGGTCTGTGTCGGCACGGTAATAAATTATTTCCAGCTGTACAGAAGGACGATAACACCATAGAAATGATAAGAATAATAGGCATCAGTTACCACAACTGTCTACAAGGAAAACTGTTGCTCTTAGCAACCAATCACAGCTCAGCTTCTTATAAACAGCTCTGGTGAAATGAAAGATTCTTAGTGATTGGTTGCTGATACATATACACACACACATACATACAGTCCACTATATATAATTATATATAGATTATTTTAACAACGGACATAATTAAATGACAACAATAGGAGATTTTTCCTATTGGTTCATTTTGATCACTGAGAGACCCGATCACAGTGATTAAAATATAAAAATAGTCAATTAAAACCCCCTTTAACACTCCCTTAGTTAGGTAAAAATAATGAAATTAAACAAAATGTATTTTTTTTCCATACTTTGCAGTTAGGGTTGGGGCTAGGGTTAGTGTTGGGGTTAGGGTTGTGTTGGGGTTACGGTTGGGGTGTTGGATGCGACATGGCGCCCACAATTGATTCCAGCCAATTTTGGGTTCAAAAAGTCAAACAGTGCTCCCTCCCTTCCGAGCTCTGCTATGTGCCCAAACAGTGGATTTCACCCACATGCGGGGTATCGGCGTACTCTGGAGATATTGCACAACAAATTTTGTGGTCCATTTTCTCCTGATACCCTTGTGAAAATAAAAGTACTGGTCATTTTTTCCTTCCACATTGCTTTAGTTCTTGTGAAGCACCTGTAGGGTTAATACACTTCTTGAATGTGGTTTTGAGCACCTTGAGGGGTGCAGTTTTTAGAATGGTGCCACTTTTGGGTATTTTCTGTAATATTGGCCCCCCACACTGACTTCAAATGTGAGGTGGTCCCTAAAAAAATGGTTTTGTAAATTATGTTGGAAAAATAAGAAACCGCTGGTCAACTTTTAACCATTATAACTTCCTAACAAAAATCACCTGCAGCCATCTGCAATGGCGCTCCTTCCCTTCTGAGCTTTCCACTGTCTGAAAATTAGCTCCTGATTACATGTAGGATATTGGCGCACTCAGGATAATTTGCACAACAAACTGAGAGGTCCATTTTTTCCTATTGGCCCTTATAGAAATTAAAAACTTGGGGCTCAAACAATATTTTAGTGATAAAAATGTAATTATTCATTCTTCGCTGCCTTATCGTATAAAATTCTGAGGCACATGTACTGGCAACATGCTCACTGCATCCTTAGATTAGTTTATTGGGGGTTGTAGTTTGTAAAATGGGGTCACTTATGGGGGATTTTAATGTTTTGCCACCTCAGGGGCTCTGCCAATGTGACATGACACCCTCAAACCATTCCAGCAAAATTTAAACTCCAAGATGGCGCTTCTATCCTGCTGAGCTTTGCACTGTGCCTCTAAAAGTAGTTTTTGAACACATATGGGGCATTTGCGTATTTCAGGGGAAATTGCGTAACAAATTGTACCATTTATTTTCTCCCATTATTGCTTGTGGGGCCAAAGCAACATTTTAGTGGAACAAATGGTAATTTTCTATTTACTCTGCCCAATGTTCTACAATTCTGTGTATCGTATGAGCTTTAAAAATGGTCATATCACCCCTAACTGAATTACTTGAGCGGTGTAGTTTCCAAAATGGGGTCACTTGTGGGTGTTTCTGCTGCTTTGGCATATCACGGGCTCTTCAAATGTGGCAAGGCATCTGCAATCTATACCAGCCAAAATTGCGAACCTGAATTCAGTTGCTGCTCCTTCCCTTTTGAACCCTGCCATGTACTTAAACAGTAGTTTTCCATTACATATGGGGCATCTGTGTCCCTCCAGACAGCACACCAGGAGGTATTCCTTCCTTGATCTATAATGGGACAGGATCACAGAGAGGTAAAAAGTAGAGATGAGCAAATTTGTTCGGCTCCCTCTTTATTCGGATACCTGGATTGTTGCTGCTGATCAGCTGTCCGGCGCCGTAGCTGCATGTGTTTTGGCTGTTTCACTGTCACAACACATGCATGGAAAGGCTGTTTGTTGGGCTCTCCATGCATGTGTTGTGACAGTGAAACTGCCGTGATACATGCAGTTGCGGCATCGGACAGCTGATTAGCAGGAGCGGATCCGGGTTCCCTCTGCAGCTTATTCGGTAAGCGCTATAGCTTGCCGAATAAGGAGGGAGCCGAACATATTTGCTCATCTCTAGTTATAAGACCCCTCCTCCCCCCAGTGTTTTTCCTGTCTCTACAGGGGATAGTCACTTGAGAGGTGCTCCTAGTGAAGAGATACCTTATCCTTTGGAGCTTCATTGTACGGATTCTGGGCCAAGCAGTCTGGGTCTGATACCTTTCAGAGTAGAAAGCTATCAGTCGCTATCAGAGTACAGACTCTGGAAGATCAGGGGGTCTCGAGCTTCCCTTCTTCCTGTCAAGTGGTTTGAAGCTGACACCTCTCTAGGTAGAGGTCTCTCAGCCAACAGCCAGCCAGTCGAATGTATTCCTGGTTATGACACTGCTTCCCTCCAGGGTGCACTCTCGGCAGTTCGATCTCCCGCTGTTCTTCTAATGCTACCTGGAGGCGAAGGTTAAGAGGAAGGAAGGGGAGAAGCTTTGGGATGGTGTGAAGGTAGCACAGGTAAGTGCACTGTGTAAGGCCCCCTTCACATGTCCATTTTTCATGTCCATATGCAGTGCATTTTTTAATGACTGCAAATATGGACACACGCACACCCATTGCATTCTATGGTGGTGCGCACATGTCAGGTTTTTTACATGGACCATGTGACAAACCCGCAGAAGTCCATTTTTTACCAGCATCACAGACTAAATGCGAGCCGCACACTGATAGAAGTGGGGCACATACTGTCGCCTGGAAAAAGCCACCCAGTTCATTTCTTCCCAGGTGCCGGATGCTGAAGACCGCTGATCATTGTCGCCTGGTCTCCCTGAGCTCAGCGCGACCAGATGACAATGATGGGAGTTGTATTTGGCACCAGCTGTATACATCTTAAAATAAATTATGTGTGCTCTCCTGAAATTTAGGTGACAAGCAGAGGGAAAGCTCATGGCGGGGGGCTGATTTTACAAATCTGGGAAAAAAGACTATCCCTAAGGCTATGTTCACACAATGCGGTTTTTGCTGCGGATCCGCAGCGGAATTGCAGCTGCGGATCCGCAGCAGTTTTCCATACAGGGTACAGTACAATGTAACCCTATGGAAAACAAAATCCGCTGTGCCGACGATCCTTTTTTTCGCAGGCAAATCCGCGCGGATTTGCCTGCAGAAAAAAAGAAGTACCATGTCAATTCTTTCTGCGGATTCCGCTGCGGGTTTCCAACAGCACCAATAGGAAACTGCAGTTGGAAACCCGCAGTGGAATCCGCAGAAGAAAAAGGACACAAATCCGCGGAGAAAAGCACCACGGGTTTTCACTGCGGATTTTCCCAAAAAAGGACCTGAAAAATCCGCAGTGAAAAAAGGATCGTGTGAACAAGCCCTAAAGGTTCCCAGGCTATTAATAACAACTCACAGCTGTTTGCTTTGCCTTTACTGGTTAGTTTACAGGGAACCTGAGAAAAAAGACTTAGGGTCCCCTTTTAAATTCTAACCAGCAAAGACTAAACAGACAGCTGTGAGTTGATATTAAAAGCCTGGGAAGGGGCTAGGGATATTGGCCCCCCTCCCAGGGTACACCCCAGAAATGGCGCTTAGACTCGCTGTTCCCATTTGCCCCGATGCATTGGCGGTTGGGGTTGATGTCAGCTTTGTTAGTAATGGAGAGGCATCTATATGAAGCTCCCATTACTAGCCCAATAGTCCTATTGTAAAAAATTCACACCCGGAACAAAGTCCTTTAATTGAAATAAACACACCCCACCCTTATTTTCCCAGTTATTATGTAAAAATGAAAATAATAAAACAAAAAATCTTCCTCACCTGTCCAATGACAATCCATTTATCCCAAGAAGAAGTCCAGCTCTACTACATCTGGAGCTTGAGTGACCTGCGGTAACCTCAATAACGTCACTGAAGCTGCGCTCTAACATTCAGCTCCGTGTTTCCTGGATGCCAGGCTGAACGGTCGCATCATGCCACTGTTCAGCAAGGCATCCAGATGAAGCAGTGATGGAAACCGCATGGGACAAATGTATAATTGTCGGACAAGTGAGGAATAGTGATGAGTGAGCACTAAAATGCTCGTCTACTCGTTACTTGAGTTGAGCAAATGTAATGCTCAGGTGCTCGAACGATATAAAGAGTATAATGAAAGGCAATGGAAAACTCAAGCATTTTCCTCTCGGTTTTCCTCCCCAGAGGTCTAAAACTTGTTGAAAACTATGGACAAAGTGCTGAAAGGGAATGGGAGCATCCCAGATCACTGATGGAAACAATGTTAGTTTTACGCCACTTTTACGAACTGAGAATAAAACATACAAAACCGCAGTTAAAATTGATTATTTCACTGGAAATAATGTTGTAGGTAGCACGGTGGCTCAGTGGATAGCACTGCAGCCTTGCAGCGCTGGAGTCCTGCGTTCAAATCCCACCAAGGACAACATCTGCAAGGAGTTTATGTTCTCCCCGCGTTTGCGTGGGTTTCCTTCTGGTACTCCTCCCACATTCCAAAGACATACTGATAGGGTATTTAGATTGTGAGCCCCATTGGGGACAGTGATGATAATGTGTGCAAACTGTAAAGCGCTGCGGAATATGTTAGTGCTATATAAAAATGAAAATTATTATTCTTTCCAGGATAATTACTTGCATACTGTATAAGGCAAAATAAATAAGAGGAATAAAATGCCCTTTCACACTTTGGGCTATGTGCACACACAGTGTTTTTGCACGTTTGCATTGCTTTCAACGGTGGAAAAAAAACATTCAACAGGAAAAGTAATTTTATCATTTTAATACCTTATCTGGCCATGTGGTGTGTGACATGATCAGACACATTCTGTTTAATTTATGAAGGAGTGACTCTGAAAGTCACTTTTTTTTTCAGGGTCATCAGGCGGCCCTCACTTTTGTCAGAGGGCCAGGAGGCGGCCCTTACTGTAATTTTAGAGTACCCGCAGCCAACCCTGACGAATCATTTTTGGAGGGCCAGCAGATGACTATTCAAAGCAACTACAATATAATTTATCCATCTGAGGTTGGCAAATTTTCTTTTTCGTATTAATACTATAATGTTTGACTCTTAGAGGGCCAGCAGCCAGCCCTTACAATTTATTGAGGGCCAGGAGGCAGTTTTTAGAGGGCCAGTAGGTGTCTTGTGGACAGATAAGACCAAGATAGAGCTTTTTGGTAAATCACATGCCAAAAATGAGAAAGAGGCACTCCAATACCGCTTTGAAGACACGTGGTGTCTGATTTTTCTCTTTTATAGGTATATAAAAATATAAATTGTTCTTTTCTTCTATAAACTTCTGACATGTCTCTGAATTTCCAAGCAATAATTTTTTTATTTTTTTTTCTGACACAGAAAAATGGTCAAAATGTAAAAAAAAACAACAAAATAAACAGTGCTTTCAGACCTCAAATAACACAAAGAAAACAAGTTCATAATCATTTAGAAACAACAATACTTATGTTTTAACTCGGGAAGAGTTTAGAAATCAATTTTTCTTTTTTTTAATAACCATGATTTTTAATCACAGCTTTCATGCGTCTTGGCATGCTTTCCACCAGTCTTTCACACTGCTTCTGGCACAAAAATGTAAGCACTGCAGTTCTTCTTTGTTTGATGGCTTGTGACTATCCATCATCCTCTTGATTACATTCTAGAGGTTTTCAATGGGGTTCAGGTCTGGAGATTGGGCTTTGGGCTGCCAATGACAGGGATTTGATGTGGTGGTCTCTTAATTTTTGCCAGAGGTGTATATCAAAGAATTTTAGAAGTAGGCTTCTAAAAATTGTCAATGTGGGCATCATAAATACCCTTAAAAAATTGTATAGCGAGGGCAGTATGATGACCCTGTTGATAAGTTGGTGGAGGAGGACGACACACAAAAGACAAAATCCTGATGCGTATACCCATGTTTGGGTGAGAAGTGGTTCATGGGAATAGTCCAGAAAAAAAAATTGATTTGAGTTTGTTCCGCTGCTGTGATTCAGTGGTTTAGAGACATCTGGACCAATCCAGTTCTTGTTCATTTTGATAAGGCAGCCTGTCTAAATTTTCTGTTGATAGGCAGATATAATACCCCCGGCGGCACTAAAAACCTACTCTGACAAAACGCTAGCAATAGGGCAGCCCAGAACCTACAATGCATAGAGAGACAGTTCATGCCACATGTCTAGCTTGGGGACCCAATAGTTGTAAGGCACAGAGGACGCTAGTACAGTCTGTGAGGTATTCCTTCAGCATCTTCCAAAACTTTTCCCTCCTTGTCACAGTACCTCGCATATCAGGACCTGGGCAATAGGAGGGTCTGAAAAAACTGTCCCAAACCTTTGATAGTGTTCCCCTGCCTCTGCTGCATCTGGTGTGTGTCTCCCTCGTCTCTACTGTTTGGTTGTCCAAGGAACTGTGATATCTACAGCCAGCATTGTCAGATGGGTATTTTCTTAATATTTCTTCAACTAGGGCCTTTTGGTACTGCAACATTTTATTAGACCTCTCCGCCACGGGAAGAAGAGATGTAAAGTTCCCTTATACTATGGGTCTAAAAGGGTGATCAACCAGTAATTCGTGTTTGCCAAAGTGCGTACAACGCGAGAGTCATGAGAAAGGCAGCGGAACATAAACTTAGCCTTGTGTGCCAGACTGCCAATAGCCAAGATTTCCCTGTCTTCACCAAGAGGACTACTTTTCATGTTGTCCTCCTCATCTTCCATCCTCTCCTCGTCTTCAGGCCATCCACGCTGAAGAGATAGGATGAAGGTGGTGTGGGTAGTACCGTTTTTGGTGCAGGCAACCAGCTCTTGTTCTTCATTATCACCCAATCCACGTTGAGAAAATGAGATGAGTCTAGGCTGTGTAGCATCTCCCAGTGCAGTTTCTTGCTGCATCTCAACTTGCTCCACCTGCAAAGCCTCCTCTTGTGAGTAAGGAGCATTTCAGAAGACAGAAAAGCGAGATAATGATGCTGATTATGGTGTAATCGCCACTCACCATCTGTGATGACACAACATTTTATCTTAATTTATATGTCTATTTTCAGCATCCAGGGGGAATAGACTGTTATCTATATGTTGACTTCTGAATTTCTGTTCATGCAGGGTCATTGAGCAATGATGTTTGCCGATATGCTGATTACACATTGTGCAGACAAGCCTGTTTGTTGACTTGCAAAACAGAGAATTAACTATGCAAATAGATTACATAATCAAACAATGCGAGTGAGTCTGGTGTCCATTCTTCCCCTTTAGGGTACTGTCACACATTGGCACTTTGATCGCTACGACGGTACGATCCGTGACGTTCCAGCGATATCCATACGATATCGCTGTGTCTGACACGCAGCAGCGATCAGGGATCCTGCTGAGAATCGTACGTCATAGCAGATCGTTTGGAACTTTCTTTCGTCGCTGGATCTCCCGCTGTCATCGCTGGATCGTTGTGTGTGACAGCGATCCAGCGATGCGTTCGCTTGTAACCAGGGTAAACATCGGGTTACTAAGCGCAGGGCTGCGCTTAGTAACCCGATGTTTACCGTGGTTACCAGCGTAAAAGTAAAAAAAAACAAACAGTACATACTCACATTCCGGTGTCTGTCCCCCGGCGTTCTGCTTCTCTGCACTGTGAGCGCCGGCCAGCCGGAAAGCGAGCACAGCGGTGACGTCACCGCTGTGCTTTCTGGCTGGCACAGACACAGTGGAGAGAAGCAGAACGCCGGGGGACAGACACCGGAATGTAAGTATGTACTGTTTGTTTTTTTTTACGTTTACGCTGGTAACCACGGTAAACATCGGGTTACTAAGCGCGGCCCTGCGCTTAGTAACCCGATGTTTACCCTGGTTACCCGGGGACTTCGGCATCGTTGGTCGCTGGAGAGCTGACTGTGTGACAGCTCCCCAGCGACCACACAATCACTTACCAACGATCACGGCCAGGTCGTATCGCTGGTCGTGATCGTTGGTAAATCGTTTAGTGTGACAGTACCCTTAACTGAGAATGCTGGTTTGAAGGACATTTAATGATAAAAAGGAGAGATACCGCCAGATATACAGAGAGAGACATCCAGACAGCCAAAAGATCAAGAGATCCCAAGAACCAGAGACTTTCTACAGGATGGCAGCCAAGACATCATGGCTCCATGACGAGGAATACAGATTTGTCATTCTACATGATGCCAGCTTGGGGGACCATGGCCTCGGCTGGAAGAATACAGATCTGCTCCGTTGACCATCGCAAATCCATGGATATGTTTGGGGTCGTCAGAATTTGGACTCACCGGTCGCCTGAGCCCCATGGATACATTTTTGGGGGCCAAGATTGAGACCCACCAGTTGCCTGTCTGGCTGGAGATGTTCAGAGAATCCAGGTGGTGCTGCTCTGGTCAACTGGCCTTGTACCTGAATAGACTGTCATCTTCCTAAGCTTGTCATTACCTCCTGTTTGTGTGCATGTCACAGGTGGATAAGTTGTCCCTGGAAGCTCTGAAGTCACAGCTGCTCTTATTCTGGCTAGTCAGCAGACAGGTGAGACTCTGTAATGTGCACTATCTTGGGTATTTTACTGGGACTGTTCTATGTGTCATTTGCCAGTTTTGTGGTTTAATAAAGTATTGTCACACTGTTTTACCCTCACTCTGTTGTCTGTATAGTGTTATGCCCAAGGTAAAAGGAGAGCGGTAGTTTGGTGGGATGATCCCTAGTCCATACTGTGTCAGCTAGCGGACCGGGGCACATCCGTGTCTCCACACCATCTTAGTTATGTCCTCAAAGTTTTTGAGAATTGCACAGATGTCAGACATCCATGCCCACTCATCAGCTCCTATGTGAGGAGGCTGACTTGAATACCAATGGGCATGGTGTAGCTGGTATTCAACTACTGCCCTCTACTGCTCACAAAGCTTTGCCAACATATGTAACATTGACTTCCACAGCTTGGAGACATCGCACACCAGTGGGTGAGCTGGAAGTTGCAAACGCTGCTACAGTACCGCCACGGCGACTGCAGCTGTAGCTGACTTGCGGAAATGGGCACACACGCGGCACACTTTCACGAGTAGCTCAAGCAGATCTGGGTAGGTTTCAAGAAACCACTAAATTGAGCTATTGGGCCAGGCATGGTACATGTGTGAGGTTGCCAAGCTTCAAAGCCGCCACCAGGTTTCGGCCATTGTCACACACAACCATGCCTGGTTGTAGGTTCAAGGGTGAGAGCCACAGATCAGTCTGGTCTGTTAGACCTTTTTGAACAACTTTGTGGCGGTGAGATTGTTGCCACTTGAGCGAGGCAATGCTACAGTGCTTTCAGCTTGCAACTGATGTTGACCTTTCTGAGATAGAGGATGAGGAGGAATAGGTGGAGGAACTGCTGGAGAAGGTGGGCGCAACCCTGATTAAACCAGGGCCCATAATCCTCTGTGTCTGCAGCATGTGTTCCGTCCCAGGATCCAACTGGGTCTCAGCTTTCACAATGCTCACCCAGTATGCCATCAGACATATGTAGTGTCCCTGGCCACAAGCACTTGTCCAGATGTCTGTGGTTAAGTGAACCTTCCAAGTAACAGCATTAGTCAGGACATGGCTGATGTTATGGGACATGTGCTTGTGTAAGACGCACACTGGGAGAAACAGTGGCAGCTGGGGACCAAGGGACAGCCACCTCTATGAGGTTGCAGAAAACTTCCATCTCTAAAAGCTTAATTTCCAGTGTAAGCAGTATGGAAATGTGACCACTTAGTATTATGGCCTGTGGGTGGCTGGCTGCATATTTACGCTTGCTTTCCAAGGACTTTGGTAGGGAAAACTGTATTCCTGAAGGACATGGACGTGGTTGCAAGTGCAACTACAGATGCAGGGTGGGAGGCATCTTCGCTTACATCATGGACAGGGAATTGGCATGCACGTAGAATAGGGGAAGAGGCAGTGATGTCACCCGCAAGCACTGTGGCTGGACCCTGGCATTCGGCCCAAGTAGTTGGATGCTTTGCTTTCATGTGCCTGAGCATGCTGGTGGTGGTCAGGCTGGTAATTGTGCTGCCACTGCTGATGCTGGTATGGCAGATGTTGCAAATGACTTTTTGGGGGTTAATTGGATTGTCTTTAAAAAAGTGTCAGACTCGGTAACACCTAACACTTAACTTGGCAACTTCCCGGGTTGATGATCTGGGGAACACTTGCCCTCTTGTGTCTCCGGCCAACCGTCTGCCTCTGCCCCCTCTGAGCACGTTGTGCATTTGGAAGCCCAGGTTCTGGATCTAAATGTGCAGCTGGCAACACTGAGATCCATTGACAATATGGAAAGGAGTCTGCTGCTCATTGAGCAGACCCTCAATAGAATAGATGTGGGGGAGAATGGTAGTAAGAAACTGCAGGAAAGTGAGGCAGCTAGCTGGGTGACAGTTAGAAGGCGGGGTATAGGGAAGAGTGCCAGGGAGGCTAGTCCTGATCTGGCACACCCCAATAAGTTTGCTAAGTTGGCGGATGAGGGGGATGTCAGTGCAGGGTAGCACTGCTGCAGTAAGACATGTCCTCTGAAAGCCAGAGGAGTGTCTGTTTCAGAAAGTGGGGAAATAGGAGAGTAGGGAAGGCCAGACAGGTGCTGGTAGTGGGGGACTCAATTATTAGAGGAACAGGGCAATCTGTCACGAAGACAGAACAGTGTGCTGCCTACCTGGTGCTCAAGTCCGACACATCGCCGATCGGGTGGACAGATTACTGGGAGGGTCTGGTGAGGATCCAGCAGTCATGGTGCACATTGGCACAAATTACAAAGTTAGAGGTAGGTGGAAGGTCCTTAAAGAAGATTTCACGGAATTTGGCTGCAAGCTTAAAGCAAGGACCTCCAAGGTGATATTCTCTGAAATACTACTTGTACCACGTGCCACGCCAGAGAGGCAACGGGAGATTAGGGAGCTAAATAAGTGGCTCAGGAATTGGTGTAGGAAGGAGGGGTTTGGATTCTTGGAGGACTGGGCCGACTTCTCAGTTGGCTACAGGTTCTACGCTAGGGACGGGCTGCACCTCAATGGGGAGGGTGCAGTTGTGCTGGGGGAGAAAATAGCTAGAAGATTGGAGGAGTGTTTAAACTAGGGATTGGGGGAGGGTATTCATTTTATAAGAGGGGAAGATAGTGCAGATAGTGACCTGGGCACAAATAAAGAAGTTTTGGGTGGCGGTGGCATGGGTTGTGGGGTTAGAACAGTTAATAATTTAAGAAAGAATAGAGGAACAGAGAGATACATAAAGTGCATGTATACTAATGTCAGGAGCCTCACCAACAAAATGGAGGAATTAGAATTAATGTTGTTGGAGCATAAATATGACATGGTGGGGATATCTGAAACATGGCTGGACGAGAGCCATGACTGGGCTGTTAATTTACAGGGCTATAGTCTGTTCAGAAATGACTATATAAATAAGCGAGGGGGGGTGTGTTTATATGTAAAATCATCCTTAACCCCTTTCTGACATCGGACGTACTATCCCGTCGAGGTGGGGTGGGCCCCCATGACCATGGACGGGATAGTACGTCCAGCGCGATCGGCGGCGCTCACGGGGGGAGCGCGGCCGATCGCGGCCGGGTGTCAGCTGCTTATCGCAGCTGACATCCGGCACTATGTGCCAGGAGCGGTCACGGACCGCTCCCGGCACATTAACCCCCGGCACACCGCGATCAAACATGATCGCGATGTGCCGGCGGTGCAGGGAAGCATCGCGCAGGGAGGGGGCTCCCTGCGGGCTTCCCTGAGCCCCCCGCAGCAACGCGATGTGATCGCGTTGCTGCGAGGGTCTTACCTCCCTCCCTGCCTGCTCCAGTCCCGGATCCAAGATGGCCGCGGATCCGGGTCCTGCAGGGAGGGAGGTGGCTTCACAGAAGCCTGCTCAGAGCAGGCACTGTGAAGCAGCCTGCGCTTCTCTCAGATCGGTGATCTGTCAGAGTGCTATGCAAACTGGCAGATCACCGATCTGTATTGTCCCCCCCTGGGGCAAAGTAAAAAAGTAAAAAAAATTTTTTCCAAATGTGTAAAAAAAAAAATAAAAAAAAAAATATTCCAAAATAATGAAAAAAAAATATATATATTATTCCCATAAATACATTTCTTTATCTAAATAATAAAAAAAAACAATAAAAGTACACATACAGGTCCTTCTCAAAAAATTAGCATATAGTGTTAATTTTCATTATTTACCATAATGTAATGATTACAATTAAACTTTCATATATTATAGATTCATTATCCACCAACTGAAATTTGTCAGGTCTTTTATTGTTTTAATACTGATGATTTTGGCATACAACTCCTGAAAACCCAAAAAACCTGTCTCAATAAATTAGCATATTTCACCCGTCCAATCAAATAAAAGTGTTTTTTAATAACAAACAAAAAAAACATCAAATAATAATGTTCAGTTACGCACTCAATACTTGGTCGGGAATCCTTTGGCAGAAATGACTGCTTCAATGCGGCGTGGCATGGAGGCAATCAGCCTGTGACACTGCTGAGATGTTATGGAGGCCCAGGATGCTTCAATAGCGGCCTTAAGCTCATCCAGAGTGTTGGGTCTTGCGTCTCTCAACTTTCTCTTCACAATATCCCACAGATTCTCTATGGGGTTCAGGTCAGGAGAGTTGGCAGGCCAATTGAGCACAGTAATACCATGGTCAGTAAACCATTTACCAGTGGTTTTGGCACTGTGAGCAGGTGCCAGGTCGTGCTGGAAAATGAAATCTTCATCTCCATAAAGCATTTCAGCCGATGGAAGCATGAAGTGCTCCAAAATCTCCTGATAGCTAGCTGCATTGACCCTGCCCTTGATGAAACACAGTGGACCAACACCAGCAGCTGACATGGCACCCCACACCATCACTGACTGTGGGTACTTGACACTGGACTTCAGGCATTTTGGCATTTCCTTCTCCCCAGTCTTCCTCCAGACTCTGGCACCTTGATTTCCGAATGACATGCAAAATTTGCTTTCATCAGAAAAAAGTACTTGGGACCACTTAGCAACAGTCCAGTGCTGCTTCTCTGTAGCCCAGGTCAGGCGCTTCTGCCGCTGTTTATGGTTCAAAAGTGGCTTTACCTGGGGAATGCGGCACCTGTAGCCCATTTCCTGCACACGCCTGTGCACGGTGGCTCTGGATGTTTCCACACCAGACTCAGTCCACAATCTTCCTCAGGGTCCGGTCACCTCTTCTCGTTGTACAGCGTTTTCTGCCACATTGTTTCCTTCCAACAGACTTACCATTGAGGTGCCTTGATACAGCACTCTGGGAACAGCCTATTTGTTGAGAAATTTCTTTCTGGGGTCTTACCCTCTTGCTTGAGGGTGTCAATGATGGCCTTCTTGACATCTGTCAGGTTGCTAGTCTTACCCATGATGGGGGTTTTGAGTAATGAACCAGGCAGGGAGTTTTTAAAAGCCTCAGGTATCTTTTGCATGTGTTTAGAGTTAATTAGTTGATTCTGAAGATTAGGGTAATAGGTCGTTTAGAGAACCTTTTTTTGATATGCTAATTTATTGAGACAGGTTTTTTGGGTTTTCAGGAGTTGTATGCCAAAATCATCAGTATTAAAACAATAAAAGACCTGACAAATTTCAGTTGGTGGATAATGAATCTATAATATATGAAAGTTTAATTGTAATCATTACATTATGGTAAATAATGAAATTTAACACTATATGCTAATTTTTTGAGAAGGACCTGTATTTAGTATCGCCGCGTCCGTAACGACCCGACCTATAAAACTGGCCCACTAGTTAACCCCTTCAGTAAACACCGTAAGGAAAAAAAAAAAAAACGAGGCAAAAAACAACGCTTTATTATCATACCGCCGAACAAAAAGTGGAATAACACGCGATCAAAAAGACAGATATAAATAACCATGGTACCGCTGAAAGCGTCATCTTGTCCCGCAAATAACAAGCCACCATACAGCATGATCAGCAAAAAAATAAAAAAGTTATAGTCCTGAGAATAAAGCGATGCAAAAATAATTATTTTTTCCATAAAATAGTTTTTATCGTATAAAAGCGCCAAAACATAAAAAAATAATATAAATGAGGTATCGCTGTAATCGTACTGACCCGACGAATAAAACTGCTTTATCAATTTTACCAAACGCGGAACGGTATAAACGCCTCCCCCAAAAGAAATTCATGAATATCTGGTTTTTGGTCATTCTGCCTCACAAAAATCGGAATAAAAAGCGATCAAAAAATGTGACGTGCCCAAAACTGTTACCAATAAAAACGTCAACTCGTCCCGCAAAAAACAAGACCTCACATGACTCTGTGGACCAAAATATGGAAAATTTATAGCTCTCAAAATGTGGTAACGCAAAAAATATTTTTTGCAATAAAAAGCGTCTTTCAGTGAGTGACGGCTGTCAATCATAAAAATCAGCTAAAAAACTCGCTATAAAAGTAAATCAAACCCCCCATCATCACCCCCTTAGTTAGGGAAAAATAAAAAAAATGTATTTATTTCCATTTTCCCATTAGGGCTAGGGTTAGGGCAAGGGTTGGGGCTAGGGTTAGGGCAAGGGTAGGGGCTAGGGTTAAGGCTACAGTTTGGGTTGGGGCTAAAGTTAGGGTTAGGGTTGGGGCTAAAGTTACGGTTAGGGTTTAGATTACATTTACAGTTGGGATTAGGGTTAGGGGTGTGTCAGGGTTAGAGGTGTGGTTAGGGTTACTGTTGGGATTAGGGTTAGGGGTGTGTTTGGATTAGGGTTTCAGTTATAATTGGGGGTTTTCCACTGTTTCGGCACATCAGGGGCTCTCCAAACGCGACATGGCGTCCGATCTCAATTCCAGCCAATTCTGCGTTGAAAAAGTAAAACAGTGCTCCTTCCCTTCCGAGCTCTCCCGTGTGCCCAAACAGGGGTTTACCCCAACATATGGGGTATCAGCGTACTCAGGACAAATAGGACAACAACCTTTGGGGTCCAATTTCTCCTGTTACCCCTGGGAAAATACAAAACTGGGGGCTAAAAAATAATTTTTGTGGGGAAAAAAAAGGATTTTTTTATTTTCACGGCTCTGCGTTATAAACTGTAGTGAAACACTTGGGGGTTCAAAGTTCTTACAACACATCTAGATAAGTTCCTTGGGGGGTCTAGTTTCCAAAATGGGGTTACTTGTGCGGGGCTTCTACTGTTTAGGTACATTAGGGGCTCTGCAAACGCAATGTGACGCCTGCAGACCATTCCATCTAAGTCTGCATTCCAAATGGCGCTCCTTCCCTTCCGAGCCCTTCCATGCATCCAAACGGTGGTTTCCCCCCACATATGGGGTATCAGCGCACTCACGACAGATTGGACAACAACTTTGGGGGTCCAATTTCTCCTGTTACCCTCGGGAAAATACAAAACTGGGGGCTAAAAAATAATTTTTGTGGGAAAAAAATTTTTGTTTTATTTTTACGGCTCTGCATTATAAACTTCTGTGAAGCCCTTGGTGGGTCAAAGCGCTCACCACACATCTAGATAAGTTCCTTAGGGGGTCTACTTTCCAAAATGGTGTCACTTGTGGGGGGTTTCTACTGTTTAGGTACATTAGGGGCTCTGCAAACGCAATGTGACACCTGCAGACCATTCCATCTAAGTCTGCATTCCAAATGACGCTCCTTACTTTCCGAGCCCTCCCATGCGCCCAAACAGTGGTTCCCCCCCACATATGGGGTATCAGCGCACTCAGGACAAATTGTACAACAACTTTTGGGGTCCAATTTCTCCTGTTACCCTCGGGAAAATACAAAACTGGGGGCTAAAAAATAATTTTTGTGGGAAAAAAATGTTTGTTTTATTTTTACGGCTCTGCATTATAAACTTCTGTGAAGCCCTTGGTGGGTCAAAGCGCTCACCACACATCTAGATAAGTTCCTTAGGGGGTCTACTTTCCAAAATGGTGTCACTTGTGGGGGGTTTCTACTGTTTAGGTACATTAGGGGCTCTGCAAACGCAATGTGACACCTGCAGACCATTCCATCTAAGTCTGCATTCCAAATGACGCTCCTTCCTTTTCAAGCCCTCCCATGCGCCCAGACAGTGGTTCTCCCCACATATGGTGTATCATCGCACTCAGGACAACTTGGACAACAAATTTTGGGGTCCAATTTCTCCTGCTACCCTCGGGAAAATACAAAACTGGGGGCTAAAAAAATAATTTTTGTGGGAAAAAATTTTTGTTTTATTTTTACTGCTCTGCATTATAAGCTTCTGTGAAGCCCTTGGTGGGTCAAAGCGCTCAAAACACATCTAGATAAGTTCCTTAGGGGGTCTACTTTCCAAAATGGTGTCACTTGTGGGGAGTTGCAATGTTTAGGCACATCAGTGGCTCTCCAAACGCAACATGGCGTCCCATCTCAATTCCTGTCAATTTTGCATTGAAAAGTCAAACGGCGCTCCTTCCCTTCCGAGGTCTCCCATGCGCCCAAACAGTGGTTTACCCCCACATATGGGGTATCAGCGTACTCAGGACAAATTGTACAACAACTTTTGGGGTCCAATTTCTTCTCTTACCCTTGGGAAAATAAAAAATTGGGGGTGAAAAGATAATTTTTGTGAAAAAATATGATTTTTTATTTTTACGGTTCTGCATTATAAACTTCTGTGAAGCACTTGGTGGGTCAAAGTGCTCACCACACCTCTAGATAAGTTCCTTAGGGGGTCTACTTTCCAAAATGGTGTCACTTGTGGGGGGTTTCAATGTTTAGGCACATCAGGGGCTCCCCAAACGCAACATGGCGTCCCATCTCAATTCCAGTCAATTTTGCATTGAAAAGTCAAATGGCGCTCCTTCGCTTCCGAGCTCTGTCATGCGCCCAAACAGTGGTTTACCCCCACATATGGGGTATCAGCGTACTCAGGACAAATTGTACAACAACTTTTGGGGTCCATTTTCTTCTCTTACCCTTGGGAAAATAAAAAATTGGGGGTGAAAAGATAATTTTTGTGAAAAAATATGATTTTTTATTTTTACGGTTCTGCATTATAAACTTCTGTGAAGCACTTGGTGGGTCAAAGTGCTCACCACACCTCTAGATAAGTTCCTTAGGGGGTCTACTTTCCAAAATGGTGTCACTTGTGGGGGGTTTCAATGTTTAGGCACATCAGGGGCTCCCCAAACGCAACATGGCGTCCCATCTCAATTCCAGTCAATTTTGCATTGAAAAGTCAAATGGCGCTCCTTCGCTTCCGAGCTCTGTCATGCGCCCAAACAGTGGTTTACCCCCACATATGGGGTATCAGCGCACTCAGGACAAATTGGACAACAACTTTTGGGGTCCAATTTCTCCTGTTACCCTCGGGAAAATACAAAACTGGGGGCTTAAAAATAATTTTTGTGGGAAAAAAATGTTTGTTTTATTTTTACGGCTCTGCATTATAAACTTCTGTGAAGCCCTTGGTTGGTCAAAGCGCTCACCACACATCTAGATAAGTTCCTTAGGGGGTCTACTTTCCAAAATGGTGTCACTTGTGGGGGGTTTCTACTGTTTAGGTACATTAGGGGCTCTGCAAACGCAATGTGACACCTGCAGACCATTCCATCTAAGTCTGAATTCCAAATGACGCTCCTTCTTTTCCAAGCCCTCCCATGCGCCCAAAAAGTGGTTCTCCCCACATATGGTGTATCATCGCACTCAGGACAACTTGGACAACAAATTTTGGGGTCCAATCTCTCCTGCTACCCTCGGGAAAATACAAAACTGGGGGCTAAAAAAATATTTTTTGTGGGAAAAATTTTTTGTTTTGTTTTTACGGCTCTGCATTATAAGCTTCTGTGAAGCCCTTGGTGGGTCAAAGCGCTCAAAACACATCTAGATAAGTTCCTTAGGGGGTCTACTTTCCAAAATGGTGTCACTTGTGGGGAGTTTCAATGTTTAGGCACATCAGTGGCTCTCCAAACGCAACATGGCGTCCCATCTCAATTCCTGTCAATTTTGCATTGAAAAGTCAAACGGCGCTCCTTCCCTTCCGAGGTCTCCCATGCGCCCAAACAGTGGTTTACCCCCACATATGGGGTATCAGCGTACTCAGGACAAATTGTACAACAACTTTTGGGGTCCAATTTCTTCTCTTACCCTTGGGAAAATAAAAAATTGGGGGTGAAAAGATAATTTTTGTGAAAAAATATGATTTTTTATTTTTACGGTTCTGCATTATAAACTTCTGTGAAGCACTTGGTGGGTCAAAGTGCTCACCACACCTCTAGATAAGTTCCTTAGGGGGTCTACTTTCCAAAATGGTGTCACTTGTGGGGGGTTTCAATGTTTAGGCACATCAGGGGCTCCCCAAACGCAACATGGCGTCCCATCTCAATTCCAGTCAATTTTGCATTGAAAAGTCAAATGGCGCTCCTTCGCTTCCGAGCTCTGTCATGCGCCCAAACAGTGGTTTACCCCCACATATGGGGTATCAGCGTACTCAGGACAAATTGGACAACAACTTTTGGGGTCCAATTTCTTCTCTTACCCTTGGGAAAATAAAAAATTGGGGGTGAAAAGATAATTTTTGTGAAAAAATATGATTTTTTTTTTTTTACGGTTCTGCATTATAAACTTCTGTGAAGCACTTGGTGGGTCAAAGTGCTCACCACACCTCTAGATAAGTTCCTTAGGGGGTCTACTTTCCAAAATGGTGTCACTTGTGGGGGGTTTCAATGTTTAGGCACATCAGGGGCTCCCCAAACGCAACATGGCGTCCCATCTCAATTCCAGTCAATTTTGCATTGAAAAGTCAAATGGCGCTCGTTCGCTTCCGAGCTCTGTCATGCGCCCAAACAGTGGTTTACCCCCACATATGGGGTATCGGCGTACTCAGGACAAATTGTACAACAACTTTTGTGGTCCATTTTCTCCTGTTACCCTTGGTAAAATAAAACAAATTGGAGCTGAATAAATTTTTTGTGAAAAAAAGTTAAATGTTCATTTTTATTTAAACATTCCAAAAATTCCTGTGAAGCACCAGAAGGGTTAATAAACTTCTTGAATATGGTTTTGAGCACCTTGAGGGGTGCAGTTTTTAGAATGGTGTCACACTTGGGTATTTTCTATCATATAGACCCCTCAAAATGACTTCAAATGAGATGTGGTCCCTAAAAAAAAATGGTGTTGTAAAAATGAGAAATTGCTGGTCAACTTTTAACCCTTATAACTCCCTAACAAAAAAAAATTTTGGTTCCAAAATTGTGCTGATGTAAAGTAGACATGTGGGAAATGTTACTTATTAAGTATTTTGTGTGACATATCTCTGTGATTTAATTGCATAAAAATTCAAAGTTGGAAAATTGCGAAATTTTTGAAATTTTCGCCAAATTTCTGTTTTTTTTCACAAATAAACGCAGGTACTATCACAGAATTTTTACCACTATCATGAAGTACAATATGTCACGAGAAAACAATGTCAGAATCACTGGGATCCGTTGAAGCGTTCCAGCGTTATAACCTCATAAAGGGACAGTGGTCAGAATTGTAAAAATTGGCCCGGTCATTAACGTGCAAACCACCCTTGGGGGTGAAGGGGTTAAAACCAATCCTGTGTGATAAGATATGTGAATCTAATGAAATTGTCGAGTCCCTGTGGGTGGAGATAAGGGGAGGGGGAAAATAATAAATTACTGATAGGGGTTTGTTATAAGTCTCCAAAAATAATGGAAGCAACAGAGAATATCCTCATAAAGCAAATAGATGAAGCTGCGACTCAATGAGAAGTCATTATTATGGGGGACTTCAACTACCCTGAAATACATTGGGAAACAGAAACCTGCAGTTCCAGCAAAAGGTAATTGGTGTCTGACAACTATGAGAGACAATCACCTTTCACAACTGGTTCACGACCCAACAAGAAGGGGGCACTGCTAGACCTAATATTAACCAACAGGCCAGACTGCAAAGCAAATATAAGGGTCACTTGGGTAATAGTGATCACAAAATAATACGTTTTCAAATATCCTTTAATGTGAATACTTTTCTGCCAAATGATGACAAAAGTATTCTAGGTGTGATACCTTTATTGGCTAACCAGAAAATAATATGTTTGCAAGCTTTCAGAGTACAAAGGCTCCTTCTACAGGCAAGATTACAAATAGAGAAACAAGCACAACATTTAAATGATACTACAGTAGGACATTTGTTCAGGGGAGTGAGAGATGTGATAAGTGTTGTGAAATTGGATTCTGGGCTCCCCCGGTGGCCACTTGTGGAATTGTACTTGTGTGCATCATCCCCTCTGTTCACCTGCTCCTATCAGGATGTGGGAGTCGCTATATAACCTTGCTCCTCTGTCAGTTTCATGCCGGTCAACAATGTAATCAGAAGCCTTCTGTGCATGTTCCTGCTACTAGACAACTCCTAGCTAAGTTGGACTTTTGTCCTTGTGTGTTTTTGCATTTTGTTCCTGTTCACAGCTGCTGTTTCGTTACTGTGTCTGGAAAGCTCTTGTGAGCGGAAATTGCCACTCTGGTGTTATGAGTTAATGCTAGAGTCTTAAAGTAATTTCTGGATGGTGTTTTGATAGGGTTTTCTGCTGACCATGAAAGTGCCCTTTCTGTCTTCATGCTATCTAGTAAGCGGACCTCGATTTTGCTAAACCTATTTTCATACTACGTTTGTCTTTTCATCTAAAATCACCGCCAATATATGTGGGGGCCTCTGTCTGCCTTTTGGGAAAATTTCTCTAGAGGTGAGCCAGGACTGTCTTTTCCTCTGCTAGGATTAGGTAGTTCTCCGGCTGGCGCTGGGCATCTAGGGATAAAAAACGTAGGCATGCTACCCGGCCACTTCTAGTTGTGCGGCAGGTTTAGTTCATGGTCAGTATAGTTTCCATCTTCCAAGAGCTAGTTCTCATATATGCTGGGCTATGTTCTCTCGCCATTGAGAATCATGACAGTTTGACCGGCCCAAAAAAGGGTTAAATTACTGGCTGAGAAAGGAGAGAAAAAAGAAGTCTGCTACAATTTTTTTTTTTTTTTTTCCTCTAGTTCTGAGTGTGCTCTTAATTGAATCACTTGCTAGTTTGCCTATGCTGCAGCCTTCCTCTCTTTCTCTCCTTCTAATCCTTGAATGGCTCTGTGTTCACCTGTTTCAAATGGATCTTCAGAGTGTAGCTACAGGTTTGAATAATCTCGCCACAAAGGTACAAAATTTGCAAGATTTTGTTGTTCATGCACCTATGTCTGAGCCTAGAATTCCTTTGCCTGAATTCTTCTCGGGGAATAGATCTCACTTTCAAAATTTTAAAAATAATTGCAAATTGTTTTTGTCCCTGAAGTCTCGCTCTGCCGGAGACCCTGCACAGCAGGTCAGGATTGTAATTTCCTTGCTCCGGGGCGACCCTCAGGACTGGGCTTTTGCATTGGCACCAGGGGATCCTGCGTTGCTCAATGTGGATGCGTTTTTTCTGGCCTTGGGGTTGCTTTATGAGGAACCTCATTTAGAGCTTCAGGCGGAAAAGGCCTTGATGTCCTTGTCTCAGGGGCAAGATGAAGCTGAAATATACTGCCAAAAATTCCGCAAATGGTCTGTGCTTACTCAGTGGAATGAGTGCGCCCTGGCGGCGATTTTCAGAGAAGGTCTCTCTGATGCCATTAAGGATGTTATGGTGGGGTTCCCTGTGCCTGCGAGTCTGAATGAGTCCATGACGATGGCTATTCAGATCGATAGGCGTCTGCGGGAGCGCAAACCTGTGCACCATTTGGCGGTGTCTACTGAGAAAACGCCAGAAAATATGCAATGTGATAGAATTCTGTCCAGAAGCGAGCGGCAGAATTTTAGACGAAAAAATGGGTTGTGCTTCTATTGTGGTGATTCAACTCACGTTATATCAGCATGCTTTAAGCGTACTAAGAAGCCTGACAAGTCTGTTTCAATTAGCACTTTACAGTCTAAGTTTATTCTATCTGTGACCCTGATTTGTTCTTTGTCATCTATTACCGCGGACGCCTATGTCGACTCTGGCGCTGCTTTGAGTCTTATGGATTGGTCCTTTGCCAAACGCTGTGGGTATGATTTGGAGCCATTGGAGGCTCCGATACCTCTGAAAGGGATTGACTCCACCCCATTGGCTAGTAATAAACCACAATACTGGACACAAGTGACTATGCGTGTTAATCCGGATCACCAGGAGGTTATTCGCTTTCTGGTGCTGTATAATCTACATGATGTTTTGGTGCTGGGATTGCCATGGCTGCAATCTCATAACCCAGTCCTCGACTGGAGAGCTATGTCTGTGTTAAGCTGGGGATGTAAAGGAACTCATGGGGACGTACCTTTGGTTTCCATTTCATCATCTATTCCCTCTGAGATTCCTGAATTCTTGTCTGACTTTCGTGACGTTTTTGAAGAACCCAAGGTTGGTTCACTACCTCCGCACCGGGAGTGCGATTGTGCCATAGACTTGATCCCGGGTAGTAAATACCCTAAGGGTCGTTTATTTAATCTGTCTGTGCCTGAACACGCGGCTATGCGAGAATATATAAAGGAGTCCTTGGAAAAGGGACATATTCGTCCTTCGTCATCTCCCTTAGGAGCCGGTTTTTTCTTTGTGTCTAAGAAAGACGGCTCTTTGAGGCCGTGTATTGATTATCGACTTTTGAATAAAATCACGGTTAAATATCAATATCCGTTACCACTGCTTACTGATTTGTTTGCTCGTATAAAGGGGGCCAAGTGGTTCTCTAAGATTGATCTCCGTGGGGCGTATAATTTGGTGCGAATCAAGCAGGGGGATGAGTGGAAAACCGCATTTAATACGCCCGAGGGCCATTTTGAGTATTTGGTGATGCCTTTTGGTCTTTCAAATGCCCCTTCAGTCTTCCAGTCCTTTATGCATGACATTTTCCGCGATTATTTGGATAAATTTATGATTGTGTATCTGGATGATATTCTGATTTTTTCGGATGACTGGGACTCTCATGTCCAGCAGGTCAGGAGGGTTTTTCAGGTTTTGCGGTCTAATTCCTTGTGTGTGAAGGGTTCTAAGTGTGTTTTTGGGGTTCAAAAGATTTCCTTCTTGGGATACATTTTTTCCCCCTCTTCCATCGAGATGGATCCTGTCAAGGTTCAGGCTATTGGTGATTGGACGCAACCCTCTTCTCTTAAGAGTCTTCAGAAATTTTTGGGCTTTGCTAACTTTTATCGTCGATTTATTGCTGGTTTTTCTGATGTTGTAAAACCATTGACTGATTTGACTAAGAAGGGTGCTGATGTTGCTGATTGGTCCCCTGATGCTGTGGAGGCCTTTCGGGAGCTCAAGCGCCGCTTTTCTTCCGCCCCAGTGTTGCGTCAGCCTGATGTTGCTCTTCCTTTTCAGGTTGAGGTCGACGCTTCTGAAATCGGAGCTGGGGCGGTGTTGTCGCAGAGAAGTTCCGACTGCTCCGTGATGAGACCTTGTGCCTTTTTTTCCCGTAAATTTTCGCCCGCCGAGCGGAATTATGATATTGGGAATCGGGAGCTTTTGGCCATGAAGTGGGCTTTTGAGGAGTGGCGTCACTGGCTTGAGAGGGCCAGACATCAGGTGGTGGTATTGACTGACACAAAAATTTAATTTACCTTGAGTCTGCCAGGCGCCTGAATCCTAGACAGGCGCGCTGGTCGTTGTTTTTCTCTCGGTTTAATTTTGTGGTGTCTTACCTACCGGGTTCTAAGAATGTTAAGGCGGATGCCCTTTCTAGGAGTTTTGAGCCTGACTCCCCTGGTAATTCTGAGCCCACAGGTATCCTTAAAGATGGAGTGATATTGTCTGCCGTTTCTCCAGACCTGCGGCGGGCCTTGCAGGAGTTTCAGGCGGATAGACCTGATCGTTGCCCACCTGGTAGACTGTTTGTTCCTGATGATTGGACCAGTAGAGTCATCTCTGAGGTTCATTCTTCTGCGTTGGCAGGTCATCCTGGAATCTTTGGTACCAGGGATTTGGTGGCAAGGTCCTTCTGGTGGCCTTCCCTGTCACGAGATGTGCGAGGCTTTGTGCAGTCTTGTGACGTTTGTGCTCGGGCCAAGCCTTGTTGTTCTCGGGCTAGTGGATTGTTGTTACCCTTGCCTATCCCGAAGAGGCCTTGGACGCACATCTCGATGGATTTTATTTCGGATCTGCCTGTTTCTCAGAAGATGTCTGTCATCTGGGTGGTGTGTGACCGTTTCTCTAAGATGGTCCATCTGGTTCCCTTGCCTAAGTTGCCTTCTTCTTCCGAGTTGGTTCCTCTGTTTTTTCAAAATGTTGTTCGTTTGCATGGTATTCCGGAGAATATCGTTTCTGACAGAGGGACCCAATTCGTGTCTAGATTTTGGCGGGCATTCTGTGCTAGGATGGGCATAGATTTGTCTTTTTCGTCTGCTTTCCATCCTCAGACTAATGGCCAGACCGAGCGGACTAATCAGACCTTGGAGACATATTTGAGGTGTTTTGTGTCTGCGGATCAGGATGATTGGGTTGCTTTTTTGCCTTTGGCGGAGTTCGCCCTCAATAATCGGGCCAGCTCTGCCACCTTGGTGTCCCCGTTTTTCTGTAATTCGGGGTTTCATCCTCGATTTTCCTCCGGTCAAGTGGAATCTTCGGATTGTCCTGGAGTGGATGCTGTGGTGGAGAGGTTGCATCAGATTTGGGGGCAGGTGGTGGACAATTTGAAGTTGTCCCAGGAGAAGACTCAGCTTTTTGCCAACCGCCGTCGTCGTGTTGGTCCTCGGCTTTGTGTTGGGGACTTGGTGTGGTTGTCTTCTCGTTTTGTCCCTATGAGGGTTTCTTCTCCTAAGTTTAAGCCTCGGTTCATCGGCCCGTACAAGATATTGGAGATTCTTAACCCTGTGTCCTTCCGTTTGGACCTCCCTGCATCCTTTTCGATTCATAATGTTTTTCATCGGTCATTGTTGCGCAGGTATGAGGTACCGGCTGTGCCTTCCGTTGAGCCTCCTGCTCCGGTGTTGGTTGAGGGTGAGTTGGAGTACGTTGTGGAAAAGATGTTAGACTCTCGTGTTTCCAGACGGAAACTCCAGTATCTGGTCAAATGGAAGGGATACGGTCAGGAGGATAATTCTTGGGTCACTGCCTCTGATGTTCATGCCTCCGATCTTGTCTGTGCCTTTCATAGGGCTCATCCTGATCGCCCTGGTGGTTCTGGTGAGGGTTCGGTGCCCCCTCCTTGAGGGGGGGGTACTGTTGTGAAATTGGATTCTGGGCTCCCCCGGTGGCCACTTGTGGAATTGTACTTGTGTGCATCATCCCCTCTGTTCACCTGCTCCTATCAGGATGTGGGAGTCGCTATATAACCTTGCTCCTCTGTCAGTTTCATGCCGGTCAACAATGTAATCAGAAGCCTTCTGTGCATGTTCCTGCTACTAGACAACTCCTAGCTAAGTTGGACTTTTGTCCTTGTGTGTTTTTGCATTTTGTTCCTGTTCACAGCTGCTGTTTCGTTACTGTGTCTGGAAAGCTCTTGTGAGCGGAAATTGCCACTCTGGTGTTATGAGTTAATGCTAGAGTCTTAAAGTAATTTCTGGATGGTGTTTTGATAGGGTTTTCTGCTGACCATGAAAGTGCCCTTTCTGTCTTCATGCTATCTAGTAAGCGGACCTCGATTTTGCTAAACCTATTTTCATACTACGTTTGTCTTTTCATCTAAAATCACCGCCAATATATGTGGGGGCCTCTGCCTTTTGGGAAAATTTCTCTAGAGGTGAGCCAGGACTGTCTTTTCCTCTGCTAGGATTAGGTAGTTCTCCGGCTGGCGCTGGGCATCTAGGGATAAAAAACGTAGGCATGCTACCCGGCCACTTCTAGTTGTGCGGCAGGTTTAGTTCATGGTCAGTATAGTTTCCATCTTCCAAGAGCTAGTTCTCATATATGCTGGGCTATGTTCTCTCGCCATTGAGAATCATGACAGATAAGCCAAGCCAATCAAATTAGGCATTCTCTTAAGGTACCGTCACACTTAGCGACTCTGCAGCGATATAGACAACGAGCCGATCGCTGCAGCGTCGCTGTTTAGGTCGCTGTAGAGATGTCAAACACAGCAGCTCCAGAACGATGCAGGAGCGATCCTGTGAGGTAACGGCGACTCACTTATCGTTCTCACAGGTTGTTAGCTCCATGTAAAACATTGCTGGCATCGTTGCTTTTGTTGTCAAACACGACGATACACGCCGACCTGACGACCAAATAAAGTTCTGGACTTCTATCTCCGACCAGCGATATCACAGCGGGACCCTGATTGCTGCTGCGTGTCAAACACAACGAGATCGCTAACCAGGACACTGCAACGTCACGGATCGCTGTCATTCTCGTTGGAAAGTTGCTCAGTGTGAAGGTACCTTTACAGATGGAGAGGCAGTGGGAAGTGTTCTTAGTTATCTGGAGTCTGTCTGGTGGAGGTGTGAATTGTATCCATGTATTGACTCATAAATCCAGGTGTTAAATTGAGTCCTAATGTTAAAGAATTGAACATCTTCATCAGTTTGAATTCCCAAATTTTTCTTTCCTTGTCATCCTTAAAATGACCTTTTAGTATTAAGACTTTTAACCCCTTTCTGACATGTGACGTACTATCCCATCGAGGTGGGGTGGGCCCGTATGCCCACCGATGGGATAGTACGTCATAGCGATCGGCTGCGCTCACGGGGGGAGCGCGGCCGATCGCGGCCGGGTATCAGCTAACTATCACAGCTGACATATGGCACTATGTGCCAGGTGCGGACACGGACCGCTCCTGGCACATTAACCCCCGAAACACTGTGATCAAACATGATACCAGTGTTCCGGAGGCATAGGGAAGCATAGCGCAGGGAGGGGGCTCCCTGCGGGCTTTCCTGAGACCCTCGGTACAAAGCGATGTGCTCGCGTTGTACTGAGCATCTCCTCCCTGCAGGCCCCGGATCCAAAATGGCCGCGGGGCTGCATCCGGGTCCTGCAGGGATGTGGCTTACCAGCGCCTGCTCAGAGCAGGCACCGGGAAGCCTCTCTGCAGTGCACGTCAGATCGCAATAAAAAGCGTCTTTTAGTGTGCAACGGCTGCCAATCATAAAAATCCACTAGAAAACCCGCTATAAATAGTAAATCAAACCCCCCTTCATCACCCCCTTAGTTAGGGAAAAATTTAAAAAAATGTATTTATTTTCATTTTCCCATTAGGGTTAGGGTTGGGGCTAGGGTTTGGGCTAGGGATATGGTTGGGGCTAGGGTTAGGGTTTGGATTACATTTATGGTTGGAATTGGGGTTAGGGGTGTGGTTAGGGTTATGGTTGGGATTAGGGTTAGGGGTGTGGTTAGGGTTGGGATTAGGGTTATGGGTGTGTTGGGGTTAGGGGTGTGGTTGGGGTTAGGGGTGTGTTTGGGATTAGGGTTAGGGGTGTGTTTGGGTTAGGGTTTCAGTTAGAATTGGGGGTTTCCACTGTTTAGGCACATCAGGGACTCTCCAAACGCAACATGGTCTCCCATCTCAATTCCAGTCAATTTTGCATTGAAAAGTCAAACGGCGCTCCTTCCCTTCCGAGCTCTGCCATGCGCCCAAAGAGTGGTTTACCCTGACATATGGGGTATCAGTGTACTCGGGAAAAATTGCACAACAACGCTTGGGGTCCAATTTCTTTTCTTACCCTTGGGAAAATAAAAAATTGGGGGCAAAAAGATCATTTTTGTGAAAAAATATGATTTTTTATTTTTACGGCTCTGCATTATAAACTTCTGTGAAGCACTTGGTGAGTCAAAGTGCTCATCACACATCTAGATAAGTTCCTTAGGGGGTCTACTTTCCAAAATGGTGTCACTTGTGGGGGGTTTCAATGTTTAAGCACATTAGGGGCTCTCCAAACGCAACATGGCGTCCCATCTCAATTCCAGTCAATCTTGCATTGAAAAAGTCAAATGGCGCTCCTTCCCTTCCGAGCTCTGCCATGCGCCCAAACAGTGGTTTACCCCCACATATGGGGTATCGGCGTACTCAGGACAAATTGTACAACATCTTTTGGGGTCCAATTTCTCCTGCTACCCTTGGTAAAATAAAACAAATTGGAGCTGAAGTAAATTTTTTTTCAAAAAAAGTTAAATGTTCATTTTTTTTAAACATTCCAAAAATTCCTGTGAAACACCTGAAGGGTTAATAAACTTCTTGAATGTGGTTTTGAGCACCTTGAGGGGTGCAGTTTTTAGAATGGTGTCACACTTGGTTATTTTCTATCATATAGACCCCTCAAAATGACTTCAAATGTGATGTGGTCCCTAAAAAAAAATGGTGTTGTAAAAATGAGAAATTGCTGGTCAAGTTTTAACCCTTATAACTCCCTAACAAAAAAAAAGTTGTTTCCAAAATTGTGCTGATGTAAAGTAGACATGTGGGAAATGTTACTTATTAAGTATTTTGTGTGACATATCTCTCTCTGTGATTTAAGGGCATAAAAACTCAAATTTAGAAAATTGCGAAATTTTCAAACTTTTCGCCAAATTTCCGTTTTTTTTCACAAATAAACATAGGTAATATCAAAGAAATTTTACCACTATCATGAAGAATCACCGGGATCCGTTGAAGTGTTCCAGAGTTATCACCTCATAAAGGGACAATGGTCAGAATTGTAAAAATTGGCCCGGTCATTAACATGCAAACCACCCTTGGGGGTAAAGGGGTTAAATCTGTCATACTGTGTCCAGGTCCAGAGAAATGTTTTCCCACAGGCGTGTCCATTTCATTCCTGATTGTGTGTCTGTGTAGATTCATCCTAGTTTGTAGTTTTTGCAGTTTCCCCAATATAGATACTTCCAGGGCACATTGTATCATGCTTGCTTAACAGAGCAAGATGACAAAAATTCTTCCTCCAGTTTCGCAATAAATAAGTTGGCATATTGTGGGGACATTTTGCTTCCCATGGCGCTGCCCATACACTGTTGGTATAAATTGTTCCCAAAAGAAAAATAGTTGTGATGGAGCACAAACCTGATAAATTGCAGTGTTGGTTCTGTGGCTAGTTTGTTCTTTTGAAGGAAATATTTGCATGCTGCAATTCCATCCTCATGAGGAATGTTGGAATAGAGAGACTCTACATCCATGGTGGCTAGTTTCGTGTCCTCTGGAAGTGGGCCCAGCGCTGACAATTTGCAAAGAATATCCGTGGTGTCCTGGGTATAGCTGCATGTGCACCTCACCAAGGGTTTCAGAATGTTCTCCACCCAGCCTGAGATATTCTCAGTTAGAGTCCCAATACATATAGATACATACAGATATATATATATATATATATATATATATATATATATATATACATACACACAGTACAGACCAAAAGTTTGGACACATCTTCTCATTTAAAGATTTTTCTGTATTTTCATGTCTATGAAAATTGTACATTCACATTGAAGGCATCAAAACTATGAATTAACACATGTGGAATTATATACTTAACAAAAAAGTGTGAAGCAATTGAAAATATGTCTTATATTCTAGGTTCTTCAAAGTAGCCACCTTTTGCTCTGATGACTGCTTTGCACACTCTTGGCATTCTCTTGATGAGCTTTAAGAGGAAGTCACCGGAAATGGTTTTCACTTCACAGGTGTGCCCTGTCACGTTTAATAAGTGGGATTTCTTGCCTTATAAATGGTGTTGGGACTATCAGTTGTGTTGTGCAGAAGTCTGGTGAATACACAGCTGATAGTCCTACTGAATAGACTGTTAGAATTTGTATTATGGCAAGAAAAAAGCAGCTAAGTAAAGAAAAACGAATGCCCATCATTACTCTAAGAAATGAAGGTCAGTCAGTCCGAAAAATTGGGAAAACTTTGAAAGTGTCCCCAAGTGCAATTGCAAAAACCATCAAGCGCTACAAAGAAACTGGCTCACATGAGGACCACCCCTGGAAAGGAAGACCAAGAGTCACCTCTGCTTCTGAGGATAAGTTTATCTGAGTCACCAGCCTCATAAATCGCAGGTTAACAGCAGCTCAGATTAGACACCAGATCAATGCCACACAGAGTTCTAGCAGCAGACACATCTCTACAACAACTGTTAAGAGGAGACTTTGTGCAGCAGGCCTTCATGGTAAAATAGCTGCTAGGAAACCACTACTAAGGACAGGCAACAAGCAGAAGAGACTTGTTTGGGCTAAAGAACACAAGGAATGGACATTAGACCAGTGGAAATCTGTGCTTTGGTCTGATGAGTACAAATTTGAGATCTTTGGTTCCAACCACCGTGTCTTTGTGCGAAAAGGTGAACGGATGGACTCTATATGCCTGGTTCCCACCGTGAAGCATGGAGAAGGAGGTGCGATGGTGTGAGGGTGCTTTGCTGGTGACACTGTTGGGGATTTATTCAAAATTGAAGGCATACTGAACCAGCATGGCTACCACAGCATCTTGCAGCGGCATGCTATTCCATCCAGTTTGCGTTTAGTTGGGCCATCATTAATTTTTCAACAGGACAATGACCCCAAACACACCTCCAGGCTGTGTAAGGGCTATTTGACCAAGAAGGAGAGTGATGGGGTGCTATGCTAGATGACCTGGCCTCCACAGTCACCAGACCTGAACCCAATCAAGATGGTTTGGGGTGAGCTGGACCACAGAGTGAAGGCAAAATGGCCAACAAGTGCTAAGCATCTCTGGGAACTCCTTCAAGATTGTTAGAAGACCATTCCCGGTGACAATCTCTTGAAGCTCATCAAGAGAATGCCAAGAGTGTGCAAAGCAGTCATCAAAGCAAAAGGTGGCTACTTTGAAGAACCTAGAATATAAGACATAATTTCAGTTGTTTCACACTTTTTTTGTTAAGTATATAATTCCACATGTGTTAATTCATAGTTTTGATGCCTTCAGTGTGAATGTACAATTTTCATAGTCATGAAAATACAGAAAAATCTTTAAATGAGAAGGTGTGTCCAAACTTTTGGTCTGTAGTGTATGTATAGAGTCCCATATATCCTTTAATAAGATTTGTAGTAGAGGGGTTACAAGGACACTAAACTTCAGGAAGGCAAATTTCCAACAGTTGAGACATGATCTTAGTGAAATAAACTGGGACGATATCCTGAGACATACAAGTACACAAATAAAATGGGAGACGTCAGGCTTGGACTGACCCACCGGGAAATCGGTGGATCCCCCGGTGGGCCCCTGACTGAGTGTCTGGCTTCTCAGCATCACTGCATGCACGATTTAAGCCACGCCCATCCCCGCTCAACAGAAGAGGAGAGAAAAGCTGAGCCCCTGCATTGCCATGTATAATGTAGGGTGGGAATCAGAGGCTTAGCTACAGCATAGGAGTGTGTGGGCTGGATCTCTTCCCTCTCTGGCTAGCTAGGATGTAGGAAGGGGGATGCTCCGCACAGCCATTCCCCCATCTGCACTCACTACGCTGTTCCTGGAGCTTCACAGCATTAAGCCCGGCCCACCAGCACCCACCGAGTCAGGCTGATGGAGCATGCGTGCAATCACTGCTCCTGAAGAAAGTGCTAATGGAAGTGAATGATGGCCTCTGTCTGCGGCACTTCTGTCAGCCAAGCTCTAAGCTCTGTCGTCGGCACTGTCAGGAGGGGGAGGGGAGGCTCAGGAGGAACACTGGCCTGAAGTGAGTACTGGAGCTTCCTGTTTATGTCTCTATTCTGACTCTCTCCTGTCATCCATCCCAACAAAAGCTGCTTTTTCCTGTTTGCCCCACACAGATGTGCTGTCCCTGCCCCTCTACCCTGCCTTGTAGTTGATGATATCACCATACCTTCCTCCACTGCTGTTCTGTGATGGTGACTGGGGGTCCCATCTTCTTCATGGCGCTTCTTACTTCTGTGTGTAGAAGGGTATATTTCCACGCTCAGTATTGGCAGCGCTTTTGTACGCACGGTGATTCCGCATGTGTTCATTGAACCGTGCGGAATCACCGCATCTCCGCAAGATAAATAGACATGCTGCAGTCTAGAAAGACACACCGCATATTCGTTTATGCAGGGAGGCCGGAGGCGTCGGGAGTGGAGATGAGATTTCATAAAATCCCATCCACTATGCTGTAACATCTGGAGGCTTCGGATGTATGCAGCGTCCAGCCCGCAGCGTTTCCTGACCATGGAAACATACCCTAAGGTGTACAAATCGTATATATACACTATAAAACTAAGTACACTGTGTATGTCTGCAATACTTGTGACATTTCAAGTGATAGTCAGACATTAAAAAGCATACATGATTTAGTTAAAAGCCCCACAAAAAATGTACCTTTAAAAAAAAAAATACCTGGCATTTTTATATGCAGAATGAATAATTAATATATCTATAATGTTATTTATAGCAAAAATATAATCGTACAAATAAATGCCACCTCCCATGCCCCAAGAACTTAATAAAAGTAGATAATTAAAAGGGTTGTCCTATTTCAAAAATTATGCCATAAGCTCAGGGGAATAAAAAAAAAAACAACAACCCACAGACAACTGAGGCTATGTGCACACTCTGCAGATTTGACGCTGCGGATCTGCAGCAGTTTTCCATGAGTTTACAGTACCATGTAAACCTATGGAAAACAAAATCCGCAGTGCACATGCTGCGGAAAAAACTGCGCGGAAACGTAGTGGTTTACATTCCGCAGCATGTCAATTCTTTGTGCGGATTCTGCAGCGGTTTACACCTGCTCCTCAATAGGAATCCACAGGTGTAAAACCACAGGTGGAATCTGCGGAAAAACCACAGTAAGTCCACAGTGCAGTTTACCTGCAGATTTACCAAAATCAGTGCAGAAAAATCCTCACACCATTCCGCAGCGTGTGCACATACCCTGAGATTTAGGGCATGTGCACACGGTGCGGAAAGGTGTGCGGATTTTTCCGCACTGATTTTGGTAAATCCGCAGGTAAACCGCACTGCGGATTTACCCCAGAATTACAGCGGATTTTCTGTGTTTTTTGTGCGGATTCCACCTGCGGTTTTACACCTGCGGATTCCTATTGAGGAGCAGGTGAAAACTGCTGCGGAATCCGCACAAAGAATTGACATGCTGCAGAATGTAAACCACTGTGTTTCCGCTCGTTTTTTTCCGCAGCATGTGCACTCCGGACATGGTACTGTAAACTCATGGAAAACTGTTGCAGATCCGCAGCGTGTGCACATACCCGTACTCTCTTTAGCTTTGTTGATTGGCTGCACCTGTGAAATTGTCTGCAGCGCTGCAGACAACCACTGAACCCAGTGTCTGATGTAGCCGTCACAATCCACTGAGTTCGGTGATAGATTACAGCACGGTAGACATTTTGTCTCTGCTGCAGCCAATCAGGACCCCTACTGGACCCCTATAGAGTTACTAAGGTTATGTACATACGGTGTCTTTTTCAGGAGTAGTTTGCTTGGAAAATGGCTGAGAAAAACACAAAAAACTAAATGATCTGCAATGTATAAGTGACTTGTACATAAGTTCACTGTTTTTCAGCTTCTCCTAACCGCTTTAGGGTATGTGCACACGTTCAGGAATTTTCACGTTTTTTGCGCATTTCTTTGCGATAAAAACGCATAAATGCTTAGATATGCATCATATCATTTAGAATGCATTCCGCAATTTTTGTGCACATGATGCGTTTTTTTCCGCAAAAAAAACGCATTGCGGGAAAAGAAGCATCATGTTCATTCTTTTTGCGGATTTTTTGCAGATTTCCCATTGTTTTGGTGTGTCAGGGGAAAAACGCAAAAAACCCGCATAAAATCCGCAAAAAAAAACGCGTCAAATCCACGCAAAAACCATGAAAAAAACGCATGCAGAATTCCTGCGGAAAACCTCAGATTTATGTCAGGAAAATTCTGCATGCATTCCGGACGTGTGCACATACCCTTAGGTTTTCAAAGATGTAAAATGGTCGAAAGAAGTCAGCAACAAGCTCACTATTAAAACCCACAGTATGTGTATGTGTGTATATATATATATATATATATATATATATATATATATATATATATATATATAATTGTCTAAGGGTTTAATTGTCTGTCTGTCCTGGAAATCCCGCGTCTCTGATTGGTCTAGGCCGCCAGGCCTCGACCAATCAGCGACGGGCACAGTCTCTGATTGGTCGAGGCCAGCCGGCCTCGACCAATCGGCGACGGGCATTGTCCTCCACTTCTGTCAAGTGCTGCCATTGTGTTGTCTAAGGGTCTAATTGTCTGTCTCGGAAATCCCGCCTTGCTGATTGGTCGAGGCCAGCCGGCCTCGACCAATCAGCGACGGGCACAGTCTGCCGCGAATTCTGGAATCATCATTGTCCTCCACTGCTGTCAAGTGCCACCATTGTGTAGGGTGTGTGCCTGCGTCTCCCTGTATGGGCGGCATCTCCCTGTGTTTCTATCTTAGAATGGGTTGTAAACGAAAATACGCCAATGAGGATGACAGAAAAGCAGCAGCAGCAGCAGCAAGAAAACGACAACATCGGGAACAGGAGACACCACAACAAACTGCCGCCAGACAAGCCCAGGATGTGGAATCTCACAGACAACGTCGCCAACAGGAGACACCACAACAAACTGCTGCTAGACAAGCCCAGGATGCGGAATCTCACAGACACCGTCGCCAACCGGAGACACCACAACAAACTGTTGTACGACAGGAACAACATGATCGCCAAATTCATAAAAAACGAATGCTCTACCAACTAAGGCACGACCAGGAAAATATTCAACAACTTGCACATTACGTAACAGACAATGAAAGTACAATTCATGAACACTACTGTGGGAATATGAATGCAGTTTGCTCTAAATGCGACTCTCTGAATTTAACTGATGAAAAACCATCTGACAATCAGTTTACTCAATGCTGCCAAAAAGGAAAAGTTATTGGAGCGCCCCCACACCGCCGCAGGGCCGAGGGGTACCCGGAGCCGGGCCTCTGGGATCTCAGTCCTGGGGTTGTCACGGTGGCTAGACCCGGTCCGTGGCCCTGTCTGTCAGTGGGGGACGTCCGGTGCAATAAGTGGTGTTGTAACGGTGCAGTTGTGGGGTGCAGGTCGCGATAAATAATGAGGACACCAGGTTGCAGTCTCTTTACCTCTTTACTGAAGATCTCTGGGTCCTCAATCCAGAATACGGCTCACCAGGCTGCGCAAGTCCGGCCGGTCCAATGACACTTCCAGAGTTCTCTTCACAGGAGGAAATCTGTGCCTTCCCCCTAGCGCTATGTGTTGTAGTCCTTCCCTGCTGTGCTTACGGAAAGTACCCCACAACTGTTGTGTCTGTTTCTGATGTTCCCTCACAACTCGACTAGATGATGTTCTGCTAATCCTCCATCCCTCCCTGAGGTTCGGGTAGGAACAGCACCCGTTTGACGGGTAGGCCTGGAGTTCTTCCGGGACCCTAGAGACGCCCCTCTCCCACAATTGCCTCCCAAGACTTCATAGGTGATTTGAGTTAGACAGCCCGCCTGAGACTGACTGTCCTGCCGCTGTTTGGAGTATTGCTTGAAGCTGAATGTTGTTCTACTCCCTCGGCGTTCCGGCCACCGGTATTGCGCCTCAGTAGGATGTTGCTTCGGTCTTACAGCACGACTCCTACTGGTATTTCTCCTTTGCGTGATCCCGTTTCTCACTCAGCACAATCTATCTCTCTTCTAATCCTTTCTTGGGCACCGCCGCTACCCGGAGCAGGCACGGTCCCGTTACGTTCGTTCTCGTTGCCAAGCCTCTGTCAGGATCCCACCCCTGACAGAGACCCTACTGTATCTTCCCCTACAACACCCTCTGCCACAAGGTGTTGCCTGGTTCCAACCCAGTCAGCTTTCTGATCTAACTTCCTGCCTGACCCCCAGTTTACCCACTATGGTGGGGAGTGGCCTAATGAATAGCACCCTTAGCTCCCCCCGGAGGCCCGGCTGTGAAATGTATTGGTGTCTGTGATACCTGATCAGATGAACTCCTTCAGTGCCATCGGACGCACCATAGCTCCCCATAGTGGCGGAGCCACAGTACTGCAACGACCAGGACTCTGGGGCGCTGCACTCCCCCCTGGTTAAACACAGTACTCCGGGACTGGGAAGAAAACAACAATACAAGTTTAGCAAAAAGACATACAGTTTGGTTGAGTGCAATAACAATAAGTATACTTGAACAAGCTTCCCTTTATGGGAGGTGAGGACACTTGAACGTTACAAAACATGGTTAAATATCATAGCAACATGCTATAATTAACTTTCCTTACCCAACCGGGTATTCTACTAAGTGCAAAAATTGTTGAACAATAATTTAACTTTGCCTTTAAGGACATACACCCTTAGTCCACTAAAGACCTTCCTATAATCACATTATAAGGTATTTTAACTTTTTCATTCTCCTTCTTTAAATCTGCAGGACCGCCTGTCCTATCGGCACCAGACCTACTGCCTCTCCTTTCTGTTACAGGATCAGCCAGGGCCTACTGCCTTTTCAACTACTATACACAGTATAGAACATAACATTACTTTCAGTTTAAGAGCACTGAGCCATGTCTACATGACTCCTATGAGGACTCAGGGTTTACCTTCTATCCTAACTATCTATCAACATTATCAAGCATTTTCTTCTGAACATTAAGCCTTCTCATTATCTTTCTTTCTATCATGCATGCTGGACTCCACGTCTATCCCTACGGGTCCACTGCATCCTTCTTCTACCTTTCACCTTTTTACTTCTCAGAGCACATCATCAGTATTTCTTCACATTTAACTAATTAAACACATATAACTTTCTCGTACAACATTATCATCACTTTTCTCTCATCAACATTATTGCTACTTGTCTTAAGCAATATTTCTATCGAAATGCGGCAAATGAACATCCCCTTTAAGAGAGGACCAAGTCTCTGTGAGGTAGCGTATTTTCTCAAGCTACCAGTCCATACTCAGCAAAGGTTCCAGTGCGGTATCTTCGCAAAGAGTCCTTCTTTAAGTAAAACCAGTAGGGAGCACCTTTAATAAGGTGCAAACTATGTACAAGAAGTTCGGATCATGCACTGTTCATGATTTCAGCAGTTTTTAAATAACATAGAAAAAATAGAAAATAACCAAAAACAATAGGGATCCATAAGGAATTAACCCTGAACGGGTTTAGCAGCAACAGTAAACAGTAAATATATACATACTCATGGTATCGAGGTTTATTCTTATAAGTCTGGGGGTAATCTTGGTCCCCCAGCCAACGTGGCACCCGTACTGGTAGTTGGTCTCTCAGATGCCATCAGATCAGCCGGTGCCTGGATTTGAAGGCTAATCCTGCTTGCGAGTTCGGTAGCCGCTACAAGACGTACCGTGGTGATGGGAACGAGGTCCTGCAAATCGGGATCAGTCATGATCGGGACAACAGGGGGCGCTCTCTCAGGCTCACACCGTCGAACGTTCCGGGCACACCATCCTTGTGCACTCCGATGGCGGTTGTAAGTCACCTGATCCCCCCTTTGTAACGGATCACCATTTCGACTGCAGCAGGGGGTCTTCACATTATAGCTAGTGACAAAGACATCAGTTGGTAGCCCCGGTTCCTGTATGGAGCCCCATCCCCTCTTCGGGTGGTAGGCCAGTACAGTTCCCCGCTTTATCACGTCTTTCCTGCCGGGAGCAGACTTCTTACGTTGCGTGTCAGGTGGTTCGGTCTCGTCCCGATCTTTCAGTGTTGGATCAGACATTGTTTATACTGCTCCCAGGTAAGTACCGCAAGGGTGAGGCCATCCTCCCGGGTCCCATCCGGCCCTGTCCAGGGGGTGTCCCACCGAAGGATCACCCCGTCTAGGCCCACACCTATGGGTTCTCCCATCTTGGTTGGTAGCGGCGGCACTAGCTTCCCCATCGCGTTGGAGGTGAGGATAACCCGCTCCACCAAGAAGGAACGATCATTGCCGGGGTGGGGAGCGGTCACGGGAGTGGGATCGATCAGGGGAGCTGGATCGGTCGGGAGAGCAGAATCGGCCAGGGGAGTAGGGATGTCGTCCATACCTGCGCCTGATGTGATTCCACCGATGTCGCTCAGGTCCGTTGACAAGGACACTGGAATCGGCTGCAGCCTGGACCGCGGCTCCTCCGGAGTCATCTCTGGACATAACCCCGCCCTCCATGATTCCGTGACTAGGATAGGCAGGCTCGGCTCCTCCACTGGTGTCTCCAAGGAGTCCAGGTCCCTCACCGGCGGTGGACGCGAGTCCTCTTCCGATGGGTGAGGACAAACCGGGATCACCTCGCCGTTGTTCGGGCACCTGCTGTTCATCGTCGCTGTCCGGCATTCGGCGGCAATGCATGCATCTGACTCTGCCATTTCTCTAAGGTTGAGGTCCTCCTTCACCTCGTTCCCGCCATCGCAAGTCAGGGGGCGGTTCTCTGCTTTGAGGCAGGTCATCGCTTTGCAACAAGAGGCGCAGGGGGCGATCACCGCTTCTGGCGCCACTTTGGTAGTCCCCTCCCATGGCACGCCCTCCTGCTTCTCTGGCGTAGCAATGGCGGCGGTTTTTGGCGGGAGCTTTTGGCGGTAATTGGCGCAGCACAGTCTTTGCAATAAAGTACAGTCCAAGCACAACAAATCACAGTTCCAAGGCACACATGACCTGATTCTTCAGGCTTAAGTAGATCCTGTTCGTGACGCCAAGTTGGAGCGCCCCCACACCGCCGCAGGGCCGAGGGGTACCTGGAGCCGGGCCTCTGGGATCTCAGTCCTGGGGTTGTCACGGTGGCTAGACCCGGTCCGTGGCCCTGTCTGCCAGTGGGGGACGTCCGGTGCAATAAGTGGTGTTGTAACGGTGCAGTTGTGGGGTGCAGGTCGCGATAAATAATGAGGACACCAGGTTGCAGTCTCTTTACCTCTTTACTGAAGATCTCTGGGTCCTCAATCCAGAATACGGCTCACCAGGCTGCGCAAGTCCGGCCGGTCCAATGACACTTCCAGAGTTCTCTTCACAGGAGGAAATCTGTGCCTTCCCCCTAGCGCTATGTGTTGTAGTCCTTCCCTGCTGTGCTTACGGAAAGTACCCCACAACTGTTGTGTCTGTTTCTGATGTTCCCTCACAACTCGACTAGATGATGTTCTGCTAATCCTCCGTCCCTCCCTGAGGTTCGGGTAGGAACGGCACCCGTTTGACGGGTAGGCCTGGAGTTCTTCCGGGACCCTAGAGACGCCCCTCTCCCACAATTGCCTCCCAAGACTTCATAGGTGATTTGAGTTAGACAGCCCGCCTGAGACTGACTGTCCTGCCGCTGTTTGGAGTATTGCTTGAAGCTGAATGTTGTTCTACTCCCTCGGCGTTCCGGCCACCGGTATTGCGCCTCAGTAGGATGTTGCTTCGGTCTTACAGCACGACTCCTACTGGTATTTCTCCTTTGCGTGATCCCGTTTCTCACTCAGCACAATCTATCTCTCTTCTAATCCTTTCTTGGGCACCGCCGCTACCCGGAGCAGGCACGGTCCCGTTACGTTCGTTCTCGTTGCCAAGCCTCTGTCAGGATCCCACCCCTGACAGAGACCCTACTGTATCTTCCCCTACAACACCCTCTGCCACAAGGTGTTGCCTGGTTCCAACCCAGTCAGCTTTCTGATCTAACTTCCTGCCTGACCCCCAGTTTACCCACTATGGTGGGGAGTGGCCTAATGAATAGCACCCTTAGCTCCCCCCGGAGGCCCGGCTGTGAAATGTATTGGTGTCTGTGATACCTGATCAGATGAACTCCTTCAGTGCCATCGGACGTACCATAGCTCCCCTTAGTGGCGGAGCCACAGTACTGCAACGACCAGGACTCTGGGGCGCTGCACTCCCCCCCAGTTAAATCCAGTACTCCTGGACTGGGAAGAAAACAACAATACAGGTTAGCAAAAAGACATACAATTTTGTTGAGTGCAATAACAATAAGTATACTTGAACAGAGCTTCCCTTTATGGGAGGTGAGGACACTTGAACGTTACAAACATGGTTAAATACTTTTAAATAACTTCTCTATAAATAACTCTCTTTACCCAACCGGGTATTCTACTAAGTGCAAAATTTTTAGACATTAATTCAACGTTGCCTTTAAGGATGTACACTCTGAATCCACTAAAGACCTTCTTATAACACACTATAAGGCAATTAACTTCATTCTCCTTCTTTAAATCTGCAGGACCGCCTGTCCTAACGGCTCCAGACCTACTGCCTCTCCTTTCTTTACAGGACCGCCCCTTTCAGCCCGGGCCTACTGCCTTTTCAACTACTATACACAGTATAGAACATAACATTTACCTTCAGTTTGAAATCACTGAGCCATCTCTATCTGGCTCCTAAGAGGACTCACCACTAACCCCTACGGGTTCACTTCCTGTCCTCGTTCTTCCATCAACATTATCAAACACTTTTCACATTTAACTAGTTAAGTACATTTAACGTGTTCATATCAACATTATTACTTTCTCTTTCCAAGACATTATTGCCACCCAACTGTCTTAAGGCAATACGGTTCATCAGCGCAATACTTGAACATCCCCTTTAAGAGGGGACCAAGTCTCTATGAGGTAGCACATCTTCTCAAGCTACCAGTCCATACTCAGCAAAAGCTCCGGTGCGGTATCTTCACAAAGAGTCTCTCTTTAAGTAAAACAAGTAGGGAGCACCTTTAATAAGGTGCAAACTATTTACAAGCAGTTTGTATCATGCACTGTCCATGATTGCGGCAGTTCTTTTCAACAGGAAACAAAAAGTGGAAAAACAACCAAAAAGCAATAGGGATCCCGGGTCAACAAAGGGATCCCTTTATGAGTTAACCCTCAACGGGTTTAGCAGCAAAACAGTAGAACAGTAACTATTTACATTTATTAAAGCATTCCTGCTTACTCAGTCTTGTAGTGTAGGGGGTGGTCTTTGATTCCCGGCCGATGCAGCACCTGTGCTGGTAGTTGGTCTCTCAGATGCCATCAGATCAGCCGGTGTCTGGATTTGGAGGCTAACCCTGCTTGCAAGTTCAGCAGCCGCTACAAGGCGTACAGTGGTGACAGTAACAAGATCTGGCAAATCTGGATCAGTCATGATTGGGGCAACAGGCGACGCTCCCTCAGGCTCACACCGGTGTACGTTCCGAGCGCACCATCCTTGTGCATTCCGGTGGCGAGTGTAAGTCACCTGATCCCTCCTTTGCAATGGGTCACCATCTCGACTGCAGCAGGGAGTTTTCACGTTGTAACTAGTAACAAAGACATCAGTTGGTAGCCCCGGTTCTTGTATGGAGCCCCATCCCCTCTTCGGGTGGTAGGCCAGCACAGTTCCCCTCTTTACCACGTCTTTCCTGCCGTGCGCAGACTTCCTACGTTGTGTGTCATGTTGTTCGGTCTCGTCTCGATCTTTCCAGTGTTGTATTAGACATTGCTTATACTGTTCCCAGGTGAGTACCGCAAGGGTGAGGCTCTCCCCCGGAGCTCCATACGGCTCATTCCAGGGGGTGTCCCACCGGAGGATCACCCCATCCGGGCCTACATCTATGGGTTCCCCCACCTTGGTCGGTAGTGGAGGTAACAGCTTCCCCATCGCGTCGGGGGTGAGGACTACCCGCTCCACTGAGAAGAAACGGTTATTGTTGCTGGGGTGAGGAGCGGTCACAGGAGCGGGATCGGTCAGGGGAGCTGTTGTGAAATTGGATTTTGGGCTCCCCCGGTGGCCACTGGTGGAATTTAACTTGTGTGCATCATCCCCTCTGTTCACCTGTTCCCATCAGGATGTGGGAGTCGCTATTTAACCTTGCTCCTCTGTCACTTCCATGCCGGTCAACATTGTAATCAGAAGCCTTTCTGTGCATGTTCCTGCTACCAGACTACTTCCAGCTAAGTCGGACTTTTGTCCTTGTTTGTTTTTTGCATTTTGTTCCAGTTCACAGCTGCAGTTTCGTTTCTGTGTCTGGAAAGCTCTTGTGATCTGAAATTGCCACTCTGATGTTATGAGTTAATACTAGAGTCTTAAAGTAATTTCAGGATGGTGTGTTGATAGGGTTTTCAGCTGACCATGAAAGTACCCTTTCTGTCTTCCTGCTATCTAGTAAGCGGACCTCGATTTTGCTATACCTATTTTCATACTACGTTTGTCATTTTCATCTAAAATCACCGCCAATATATGTGGGGGCCTCTGTCTGCCTTTCGGGGAAATTTCTCTAGAGGTGAGCCAGGACTGTATTTTCCTCTGCCAGGATTAGTTAGTCCTCCGGCCGGCGCTGGGCGTCTAGGGATAAAACGCAGGCTACGCTACCCGGCTACTGTTAGTTGTGCGGCAGGTTTAGTTCATGGTCAGTTTAAGTTTCCATCCTTCCAAGAGCTAGTTCTTATGTATGCTGGGCTATGTTCTCTTGCCATTGAGAACCATAACAGTTTGACCGGCCCACAAAGGGTTAAATTAATTGGCAGAGAAAGGAGAGAAAAAAGAAGTCTGCTGAAAATTTTTTTTTTTTTTTTTTCCTTCAGTTCTGAGTGTGCTTTCAATTGAATCACTTGCAAGTCTGCCTATATTGCAGCCTTCCTCTCTCTCTCTCCTTCTAATCCTGGAATGGCTCTGTGTTCACCTGTTTAAAATGGATATTCAGAGTTTAGCTGCAGGTTTGAATAATCTCACCACGAAAGTTCAAAATTTACAAGATTTTGTTGTTCATGTTCCTATATCTGAACCTAGAATTCCTTTGCCTGAATTTTTCTCGGGGAATAGATCTTGCTTTCAAAATTTCAAAAATAATTGCAAGTTGTTTTTGTCCCTGAAATCTCGCTCTGCTGGAGATCCTGCACAGCAGGTCAGGATTGTGATTTCCTTGCTCCGGGGCGACCCTCAAGATTGGGCTTTTGCATTGGCTCCAGGGGATCCTGCGTTGCTCAATGTGGATGCGTTTTTTCTGGCCTTGGGGTTGCTTTATGAGGAACCTCATTTAGAGCTTCAGGCGGAAAAAGCCTTGATGTCCCTATCTCAGGGGCAAGATGAAGTTGAAATATACTGCCAAAAATTCCGTAAATGGTCTGTGCTTACTCAGTGGAATGAGTGCGCCCTGGCGGCGAATTTCAGAGAGGGTCTCTCTGATGCCATTAAGGATGTTATGGTGGGGTTCCCTGTGCCTGCGGGTCTGAATGAGTCCATGACAATGGCTATCCAGATCGATAGACGTCTGCGGGAGCGCAAACCTGTGCACCATTTGGCGGTGTCTACTGAGAAGACGCCAGAGAATATGCAATGTGATAGAATTCTGTCCAGAAGCGAACGGCATAGTTTTAGACGAAAAAATGGGTTGTGCTTTTATTGTGGTGATTCAACTCATGTTATATCAGCATGCTCTAAGCGTACTAAGAAGCTTGATAAGTCGGTTTCAATTGGCACTTTTCAGTCTAAGTTTATTCTATCTGTGACCCTGATTTGTTCTTTATCATCTATTACCGCGGATGCCTATGTCGACTCTGGCGCCGCTTTGAGTCTTATGGATTGGTCCTTTGCCAAACGCTGTGGGTATGATTTAGAGCCTCTTGAAATTCCTATACCTCTGAAGGGGATTGACTCCACCCCATTGGCTAGTAATAAACCACAATACTGGACACAAGTAACTATGCGAATTAATCCGGATCATCAGGAGATTATTCGCTTTCTTGTGCTGTATAATCTACATGATGTGTTGGTGCTTGGATTGCCATGGCTGCAATCTCATAACCCAGTCCTCGACTGGAAAGCTATGTCTGTGATAAGCTGGGGATGTAAGGGGATGCATGGGGACGTACCTTTGGTTTCCATTTCGTCATCTATTCCCTCTGAGATTCCTGAATTCTTGTCTGACTATCGTGACGTTTTTGAAGAACCTAAGCTTGGTTCATTACCTCCGCACCGGGAGTGCGATTGTGCCATAGATTTGATTTCGGGTAGTAAATACCCTAAGGGTCGTTTATTTAATCTGTCTGTGCCTGAGCATGCTGCTATGCGAGAATATATAAAGGAGTCCTTGGAAAAGGGACATATTCGTCCTTCGTCATCTCCCTTAGGAGCCGGTTTTTTCTTTGTGTCTAAGAAAGATGGCTCTTTGAGGCCGTGTATTGATTATCGGCTTTTGAATAAAATCACGGTTAAATATCAATATCCGTTGCCACTGCTGACTGATTTGTTTGCTCGCATAAAGGGGGCCAAGTGGTTCTCTAAGATAGATCTCCGTGGGGCGTATAATTTGGTGCGAATTAAGCAGGGGGATGAGTGGAAAACCGCATTTAATACGCCCGAGGGCCACTTTGAGTATTTGGTGATGCCTTTTGGCCTTTCAAATGCCCCTTCAGTCTTTCAGTCCTTTATGCATGACATTTTCCGTGATTATTTGGATAAATTTATGATCGTGTATCTGGATGATATTCTGATTTTTTCGGATGACTGGGACTCTCATGTCCAGCAGGTCAGGAGGGTTTTTCAGGTTTTGCGGTCTAATTCCTTGTGTGTGAAGGGTTCTAAGTGCGTTTTTGGGGTTCAAAAGATTTCCTTCTTGGGATACATTTTTTCCCCCTCTTCCATCGAGATGGATCCTGTCAAGGTTCAGGCTATTTGTGATTGGACGCAACCCTCTTCTCTTAAGAGTCTTCAGAAATTTTTGGGCTTTGCTAACTTTTATCGTCGATTTATTGCTGGTTTTTCTGATGTTGTTAAACCATTGACTGATTTGACTAAGAAGGGTGCTGATGTTGCTGATTGGTCCCCTGCTGCTGTGGAGGCCTTTCGGGAGCTTAAGCGCCGCTTTTCTTCCGCCCCTGTGTTGCGTCAGCCTGATGTTGCTCTTCCTTTTCAGGTTGAGGTCGACGCTTCTGAAATCGGAGCTGGGGCGGTTTTGTCGCAAAGAAGTTCCGACTGCTCCGTGATGAAACCTTGTGCTTTTTTTTCTCGTAAATTTTCGCCCGCCGAGCGGAATTATGATATTGGGAATCGGGAGCTTTTGGCCATGAAGTGGGCTTTTGAGGAGTGGCGTCATTGGCTTGAGGGGGCTAGACATCAGGTGGTGGTATTGACCGACCACAAAAATTTAATTTATCTTGAGTCCGCCAGACGCCTGAATCCTAGACAGGCGCGCTGGTCGTTGTTTTTCTCTCGGTTTAATTTTGTGGTGTCATACCTACCGGGTTCTAAGAATGTTAAGGCGGATGCCCTTTCTAGGAGTTTTGAGCCTGACTCCCCTGGTAATTCTGAACCTACAGGTATCCTTAAGGATGGAGTGATATTGTCTGCCGTTTTTCCAGACCTGCGGTGGGCCTTGCAGGAGTTTCAGGCGGATAGACCTGATCGTTGCCCACCTGGTAGACTGTTTGTTCCTGATGATTGGACCAGTAAAGTCATTTCTGAGGTTCATTCTTCTGCGTTGGCAGGTCATCCTGGAATCTTTGGTACCAGGGATTTGGTGGCAAGGTCCTTCTGGTGGCCTTCCCTGTCACGAGATGTACGAGGCTTTGTGCAGTCTTGTGACGTTTGTGCTCGGGCCAAGCCTTGTTGTTCTCGGGCTAGTGGATTGTTGTTGCCCTTGCCTATCCCGAAGAGGCCTTGGACGCACATCTCGATGGATTTTATTTCGGATCTTCCTGTTTCTCAGAAGATGTCTGTCATCTGGGTGGTGTGTGATCGTTTCTCTAAGATGGTCCATTTGGTTCCCCTGCCTAAGTTGCCTTCTTCTTCCGAGTTGGTTCCTCTGTTTTTTCAAAATGTGGTCCGTTTGCATGGTATTCCGGAGAATATCGTTTCTGACAGAGGTACCCAATTCGTGTCTAGATTTTGGCGAGCATTCTGTGCTAGGATGGGCATAGATTTGTCTTTCTCGTCTGCTTTCCATCCTCAGACTAATGGCCAGACCGAGCGGACGAATCAGACCTTGGAGACATATTTGAGGTGTTTTGTGTCTGCAGATCAGGATGATTGGGTTGCTTTTTTGCCTTTAGCGGAGTTTGCCCTCAATAATCGGGCCAGCTCTGCCACCTTGGTGTCTCCCTTTTTCTGTAATTCGGGGTTTCATCCTCGATTTTCTTCTGGTCAGGTGGAATCTTCGGATTGTCCTGGAGTGGATGCTGTGGTGGAGAGGTTGCATCAGATTTGGGGGCAGGTAGTGGACAATTTGAAGTTGTCCCAGGAGAAGACTCAGCTTTTTGCCAACCGCCGGCGTCGGGTTGGTCCTCGGCTTTGTGTCGGGGACTTGGTGTGGTTGTCTTCTCGTTTTGTCCCTATGAGGGTTTCTTCTCCTAAGTTTAAGCCTCGGTTCATCGGCCCGTACAAGATATTGGAGATTCTTAACCCTGTGTCCTTCCGTTTGGACCTCCCTGCATCTTTTTCTATTCATAATGTTTTTCATCGGTCATTGTTGCGCAGGTATGAGGTACCGGTTGTGCCTTCCGTTGAGCCTCCTGCTCCGGTGTTGGTTGAGGGCGAGTTGGAGTACGTTGTGGAAAAAATCTTGGACTCCCGTGTTTCCAGACGGAAACTCCAGTATCTGGTCAAATGGAAGGGATACGGTCAGGAGGATAATTCTTGGGTGACTGCCTCTGATGTTCATGCCTCCGATCTGGTCCGTGCCTTTCATAGGGCTCATCCTGATCGCCCTGGTGGTTCTGGTGAGGGTTCGGTGCCCCCTCCTTGAGGGGGGGGTACTGTTGTGAAATTGGATTTTGGGCTCCCCCGGTGGCCACTGGTGGAATTGAACTTGTGTGCATCATCCCCTCTGTTCACCTGTTCCCATCAGGATGTGGGAGTCGCTATTTAACCTTGCTCCTCTGTCACTTCCATGCCGGTCAACATTGTAATCAGAAGCCTTTCTGTGCATGTTCCTGCTACCAGACTACTTCCAGCTAAGTCGGACTTTTGTCCTTGTTTGTTTTTTGCATTTTGTTCCAGTTCACAGCTGCAGTTTCGTTTCTGTGTCTGGAAAGCTCTGGTGATCTGAAATTGCCACTCTGATGTTATGAGTTAATACTAGAGTCTTAAAGTAATTTCAGGATGGTGTGTTGATAGGGTTTTCAGCTGACCATGAAAGTACCCTTTCTGTCTTCCTGCTATCTAGTAAGCGGACCTCGATTTTGCTATACCTATTTTCATACTACGTTTGTCATTTTCATCTAAAATCACCGCCAATATATGTGGGGGCCTCTGTCTGCCTTTCGGGGAAATTTCTCTAGAGGTGAGCCAGGACTGTATTTTCCTCTGCCAGGATTAGTTAGTCCTCCGGCCGGCGCTGGGCGTCTAGGGATAAAACGCAGGCTACGCTACCCGGCTACTGTTAGTTGTGCGGCAGGTTTAGTTCATGGTCAGTTTAAGTTTCCATCCTTCCAAGAGCTAGTTCTTATGTATGCTGGGCTATGTTCTCTTGCCATTGAGAACCATAACAGGGAGCCATATCGGTCGGGAGAGCAGAATCGGCCGGGGGAGTAGGGGTGCCGTCCATACTTGCGCCTGATGTGATTCCACCGATGTCGCTCCGGTCCATTAACAAGGACACTGGAATCGGCTGCAGCCCGGACCGCGGCTCTTCCGGAGTGGTCTCTGGATGTGGCTCCGCCCTCCATGGCTCCGTGGCTGGGATAGGTAAGCTCGGCTCCTTCACTGGCGGCTCCAAGGAGTTCAGGTCCTTCACCGGCGGTGGACGCAAGTCCGTCTCTGATGGGCAGGGGCAGGCCAGGATCGCCTCGCTGTGGCTCGGGCACTTGCTGCTCATTGTCGCTGTCGGGCATTCGGCGGCAACGCATGCACCTGGCTCCGCCATTTCTCCGAGGTCGGGCTCCTCCTTCACCTCGTTCCCGCCGTTGCAAGTCAGGGGGCGGTTCTCTTCGGCTGCTGGGTAAGTCGTCCTCTCGCAGCAGGAGTTGGAGGGGGCGGTCGCTACTTCTGGCGCCGCTTTGGTAGTCTCCTCCCATGGCACGCCCCTCTTCTTCCCCCGCGCTCCCTGGGACGCTGCAATGGCGGTGACTTTTGGCGGGGACTTTTGGCGGTAAATGGCAACACGCAGTCTTTGCAATAAATTACAGTCCAAGCACAATAAATCACAGTTCCAAGGCACACATGACCTGATTCCTCAGGCTTAAGTAGATCCTGTTCGTGACGCCAAAATTTGCAGCGCCCCCACTGCCGCAGGGCCGAGGGGTACCCGGTACCGGGCCTCTGAGTCTCTGCTCTGGGGTTGTCACGGTGGCTAGGCCCGGTCCGTGACCCTGCCGAGGGGCGCACAGTGATAGATATGATGGATGATGGTGGTGGTGCGGTGCAGTAAATAACGAGGACACCAGGTTGCAGTCTCTTTACTGAAGATCTCTGGGTCCTCAGTCCGGAATCCGGATAACCAGGCTGCGCAAGTCCGGCCGGTCCAATGGCACCTCCAGAGTTCTCTTAGCAGGTGGAAATCTGTGCCTTCCTTCTAGCGCTAGGTGTTGCGGTCCTTCCCTGCTGTGCTTACGGAAAGTCCCCACAACTGTTGTGTCCGTTTCTTAAGTTCCCTCACAACTCGATTAGATGATGTTCTGCTAATCCTCCGTCCCTCCCTGATGTTGCGGTTAGGACGGCACCCGTATGACGGGTAGGCTCGGAGCTCTTCCGGGACCCTAGAGTCGCCCCTCTCCACAAGTTGCCCCCCAAGACTGCATAGGTGATTTGGGTGAGACAGCCCGCCTTAGACTGACTGTCCTGCCGTTGGTTTAGAGTATTGCCTGAAGCTGAATATTGTAATACTCCCTCGGCGTTCCGGCCGCCGGTTGTGCGCCTCAGTAGGATGTTGCCTCGGTCTCACAGCACGACTCCTACTGGTATTCTCCTTCTTGCTTTGATCTCGTTTCTCACTCAGCACAATCTATCTCGCTTCTGATCCTTCCTTGGGCACCGCCGCTATGCTGAGCAGGCACGGTCCCGTTACATTCCTTCTTGTAGCCAGGCCTCTGTCAGGATCCCACCCCTGACAGGGACCCTACCGAATCTTCTCCCACAACACCCTCTGCCACAAGGTGTTGCCTGGTTCCAACCCAGTCAGCTTTCTGATCTAACTTCCTGCCTGACCCCCAGTTTACCCACAATGGTGGGGAGTGGCCTAATGAATAGAACCCTTAGCTCCCCCTGGAGGCCCGGCTGTGAAATGTATTGGTGTCTGTGATACCTGTTCAGATGAACTCCTTCAGTGCCATCGGACGTACCATAGCTCCCCTTAGTGGCGGAGCCACAGTACTGCAACGACCAGGACTCTGGGGCGCTGCACTCCCCCCCCGGTTAAATCCAGTACTCCTGGACTGGGAAGAAAACAACAATACAGGTTAGCAAAAAGACATACAATTTTGTTGAGTGCAATAACAATAAGTATACTTGAACAGAGCTTCCCTTTATGGGAGGTGAGGACACTTGAACGTTACAAACATGGTTAAATACTTTTAAATAACTTCTCTATAAATAACTCTCTTTACCCAACCGGGTATTCTACTAAGTGCAAAATTTTTAGACATTAATTCAACGTTGCCTTTAAGGATGTACACTCTGAATCCACTAAAGACCTTCTTTTAACACACTATAAGGCAATTAACTTCATTCTCCTTCTTTAAATCTGCAGGACCGCCTGTCCTAACGGCTCCAGACCTACTGCCTCTCCTTTCTTTAAAGGACCGCCCCTTTCAGCCCGGGCCTACTGCCTTTTCAACTACTATACACAGTATAGAACATAACATTTACCTTCAGTTTGAAATCACTGAGCCATCTCTATCTGGCTCCTAAGAGGACTCACCACTAACCCCTACGGGTTCACTTCCTGTCCTCGTTCTTCCATCAACATTATCAAACACTTTTCACATTTAACTAGTTAAGTACATTTAACGTGTTCATATCAACATTATTACTTTCTCTTTCCAAGACATTATTGCCACCCAACTGTCTTAAGGCAATACGGTTCATCAGCGCAATACGTGAACATCCCCTTTAAGAGGGGACCAAGTCTCTATGAGGTAGCACATCTTCTCAAGCTACCAGTCCATACTCAGCAAAAGCTCCGGTGCGGTATCTTCACAAAGAGTCTCTCTTTAAGTAAAACCAGTAGGGAGCACCTTTAATAAGGTGCAAACTATTTACAAGCAGTTTGTATCATGCACTGTCCATGATTGCGGCAGTTCTTTTCAACAGGAAACAAAAAGTGGAAAAACAACCAAAAAGCAATAGAGATCCCGGGTCAACAAAGGGATCCCTTTATGAGTTAACCCTCAACGGGTTTAGCAGCAAAACAGTAGAACAGTAACTATTTACATTTATTAAAGCATTCCTGCTTACTCAGTCTTGTAGTGTAGGGGGTGGTCTTTGATTCCCGGCCGATGCAGCACCTGTGCTGGTAGTTGGTCTCTCAGATGCCATCAGATCAGCCGGTGTCTGGATTTGGAGGCTAACCCTGCTTGCAAGTTCAGCAGCCGCTACAAGGCGTACAGTGGTGACAGTAACAAGATCTGGCAAATCTGGATCAGTCATGATCGGGGCAACAGGCGACGCTCACTCAGGCTCACACCGGTGTACGTTCCGAGCGCACCATCCTTGTGCATTCCGGTGGCGAGTGTAAGTCACCTGATCCCCCCTTTGCAATGGGTCACCATCTCGACTGCAGCAGGGAGTTTTCACGTTGTAACTAGTAACAAAGACATCAGTTGGTAGCCCCGGTTCTTGTATGGAGCCCCATCCCCTCTTCGGGTGGTAGGCCAGCACAGTTCCCCTCTTTACCACGTCTTTCCTGCCGTGCGCAGACTTCCTACGTTGTGTGTCATGTTGTTCGGTCTCGTCTCGATCTTTCCAGTGTTGTATTAGACATTGCTTATACTGTTCCCAGGTGAGTACCGCAAGGGTGAGGCTCTCCCCCGGAGCTCCATATGGCTCATTCCAGGGGGTGTCCCACCGGAGGATCACCCCATCCGGGCCTACATCTATGGGTTCCCCCACCTTGGTTGGTAGTGGAGGTAACAGCTTCCCCATCGCGTCGGGGGTGAGGACTACCCGCTCCACTGAGAAGAAACGGTTATTGTTGCTGGGGTGAGGAGTGGTCACAGGAGCGGGATCGGTCAGGGGAGCCAGATCGGTCGGGAGAGCAGAATCGGCCGGGGGAGTAGGGGTGCCGTCCATACTTGCGCCTGATGTGATTCCACCGATGTCGCTCCGGTCCATTAACAAGGACACTGGAATCGGCTGCAGCCCGGACCGCGGCTCTTCCGGAGTGGTCTCTGGATGTGGCTCCGCCCTCCATGGCTCCGTGGCTGGGATAGGTAAGCTCGGCTCCTTCACTGGCGGCTCCAAGGAGTTCAGGTCCTTCACCGGCGGTGGACGCAAGTCCGGCAGGGGCAGGCCAGGATCGCCTCGCTGTGGCTCGGGCACTTGCTGCTCATTGTCGCTGTCGGGCATTCGGCGGCAACGCATGCACCTGGCTCCGCCATTTCTCCGAGGTCGGGCTCCTCCTTCACCTCGTTCCCGCCGTTGCAAGTCAGGGGGCGGTTCTCTTCGGCTGCTGGGTAAGTCGTCCTCTCGCAGCAGGAGTTGGAGGGGGCGGTCGCTACTTCTGGCGCCGCTTTGGTAGTCTCCTCCCATGGCACGCCCCTCTTCTTCCTCCGCGCTCCCTGGGACGCTGCAATGGCGGCGACTTTTGGCGGGAACTTTTGGCGGTAAATGGCAACTGTTGTGAATTTGCTTTTTGCTCCCTCTAGTGGTTACTAGTTTTTTGACTCTGGTTTTTCTGTCATTCCTTTTATCCGCACCTGGGTCGTTAGTTAGGGGTGTTGCTATATAAGCTCCCTGGACCTTCAGTTCAATGCCTGGCAACGTAGTTATCAGAGCTAGTCTGCTGTGCTCTTGTCTACTGATCCTGGTTCCAGTTATATCAGCTAAGTCTGCCTTTTGCTTTTTGCTATTTGTTTTGGTTTTGTATTTTTGTCCAGCTTGTTCCAAAACTATATCCTGACCTTTGCTGGAAGCTCTAGGGGGGCTGGTGTTCTCCCCCCGGACCGTTAGACGGTTCGGGGGTTCTTGAATTTCCAGTGTGGATTTTGATAGGGTTTTTGTTGACCATATAAGTTACCTTTCTTTATTCTGCTATCAGTAAGCGGGCCTCTCTGTGCTAAACCTGGTTCATTTCTGTGTTTGTCATTTCCTCTTACCTCACCGTCATTATTTGTGGGGGGCTTCTATCCAGCTTTGGGGTCCCCTTCTCTGGAGGCAAGAAAGGTCTTTGTTTTCCTCTACTAGGGGTAGCTAGATTCTCCGGCTGGCGCGTGTCATCTAGAATCAACGTAGGAATGATCCCCGGCTACTTCTAGTGTTGGCGTTAGGAGTAGATATATGGTCAACCCAGTTACCACTGCCCTATGAGCTGGATTTTTGTATTCTGCAGACTTCCACGTTCCTCTGAGACCCTCGCCATTGGGGTCATAACAGTTTGCCAGGCCAGTATTAAATGTTTAATGCATTGCAGAAGAGGGATTATAAGAAAGAAGATTCTGAGTTTTTTTTTTTTTTTTTTTTCTTCTTCCCCTTTACCTCAGAGTGGCTATGCTTGCTGCAGACATGAATGTCCAGACCTTGATTACAAGTGTGGACCAGCTGGCTACTCGTGTGCAGGGCATACAAGACTATGTTATCAGAAATCCTAGGTCAGAACCTAAAATACCGATTCCTGAACTGTTTTCCGGAGACAGGTTTAAGTTTAGGAATTTCGTGAATAATTGTAAATTGTTTTTGTCCCTGAGACCCTGTTCATCTGGAGATTCTGCTCAGCAAGTAAAAATTGTTATTTCGTTCTTACGGGGCGACCCTCAGGATTGGGCTTTTTCGCTGGCGCCAGGAGATCCGGCATTGGCTGATCTTGATGCGTTTTTTCTGGCGCTCGGTTTACTTTATGAGGAACCCAATCTTGAGATTCAGGCAGAAAAGGCCTTGCTGGCTATGTCTCAGGGGCAGGACGAGGCTGAAGTGTATTGCCAAAAATTTCGGAAATGGTCCGTGCTGACACATTGGAACGAGTGTGCACTGGCCGCTAATTTTAGAAATGGCCTTTCTGAAGCCATTAAGAATGTTATGGTGGGTTTTCCCATTCCCACAGGTCTGAATGATACTATGGCACTGGCTATTCAAATTGACCGGCGGTTGCGGGAGCGCAAAACCGCAAATTCCCTCATGGTGTTGTCTGAACAGACACCTAATTCGGTGCAATGTGATAGAAAAACCGCAAATTCCCTCATGGTGTTGTCTGAACAGACACCTGATTTAATGCAATGTGATAGAATCCTGACTAGAAATGAGCGGAAAATTCATAGACGCCGGAATGGCTTGTGCTACTACTGTGGTGATTCTACACATGTTATCTCAGCATGCTCTAAACGTATAGCTAAGGTTGTTAGTCCTGTCACCGTTGGTAATTTGCAACCTAAATTTATTCTGTCTGTAACTTTGATTTGCTCACTGTCATCTTATCCTGTCATGGCGTTTGTAGATTCAGGTGCTGCCCTGAGTCTCATGGATCTCTCATTTGCTAAGCGCTGTGGTTTTACTCTTGAACCATTAGAAAATCCTATTCCTCTTAGGGGTATTGATGCTACACCATTGGCAGCAAATAAACCGCAGTATTGGACACAGGTTACCATGTGCATGACTCCTGAACACCGCGAGGTGATACGTTTCCTGGTTTTACATAAAATGCATGATTTGGTTGTTTTAGGGCTGCCATGGTTACAGACCCATAATCCAGTCCTGGACTGGAAGGCTATGTCAGTCTCAAGTTGGGGCTGTCGTGGTATTCATGGGGATTCCCTGCCTGTGTCTATTGCTTCTTCTACGCCTTCGGAAGTTCCGGAGTATTTGTCTGATTATCAGGACGTCTTCAGTGAGTCTGAGTCCAGTGCACTGCCTCCTCATAGGGACTGTGACTGTGCTATAGATTTGATCCCAGGCAGTAAATTTCCTAAGGGAAGACTGTTTAATCTGTCGGTACCTGAACATACCGCTATGCGTTCATATATCAAGGAGTCTCTGGAAAAAGGACATATTCGTCCGTCTTCTTCCCCTCTTGGTGCGGGATTCTTTTTTGTGGCAAAAAAGGACGGATCTTTGAGACCTTGTATTGATTATCGGCTTTTAAATAAGATCACTGTCAAATTTCAGTATCCTTTACCGCTGTTGTCTGACTTGTTTGCCCGGATTAAGGGTGCCAAGTGGTTCACCAAGATAGACCTTCGTGGTGCGTACAACCTTGTGCGCATTAAGCAAGGTGATGAATGGAAAACCGCATTCAATACGCCCGAAGGTCATTTTGAGTACTTGGTGATGCCTTTTGGGCTCTCCAATGCGCCTTCAGTTTTTCAGTCCTTTATGCATGACATTTTCCGGAAGTATCTGGATAAATTTTTGATTGTTTATCTGGATGATATTTTGGTTTTTTCTGATAATTGGGATTCGCATGTGGAGCAGGTCAGGTTGGTCTTTAAAATTTTGCGTGAAAATTCTTTGTTTGTCAAGGGCTCAAAGTGTCTCTTTGGTGTACAGAAGGTTCCCTTTTTGGGGTTCATTTTTTCCCCTTCTGCTGTGGAGATGGACCCAGTCAAGGTCCGAGCTATTCTTGATTGGACTCAGCCCTCGTCAGTTAAGAGTCTTCAGAAGTTCTTGGGCTTCGCTAACTTCTACCGTCGTTTTATCGCTAATTTTTCTAGCATTGTGAAACCTTTGACGGATATGACCAAGAAGGGCTCCGATGTAGCTAACTGGGCTCCTGCTGCCGTGGAGGCTTTCCAGGAGTTGAAACGCCGGTTTACTTCGGCGCCTGTTTTGTGCCAGCCTGACGTCTCACTTCCCTTTCAGGTTGAGGTGGATGCTTCGGAGATTGGGGCAGGGGCCGTTTTGTCGCAGAGAGGCCCTGGTTGCTCTGTTATGAAACCTTGTGCCTTTTTCTCTAGGAAGTTTTCGCCTGCCGAGCGAAATTATGATGTGGGCAATCGGGAGTTGTTGGCCATGAAATGGGCATTTGAGGAGTGGCGTCATTGGCTCGAGGGTGCTAAGCATCGTGTGGTGGTCTTGACTGATCACAAAAATCTGATGTATCTCGAGTCTGCTAAACGCCTTAATCCGAGACAGGCCCGCTGGTCATTGTTTTTCTCCCGCTTTGATTTTGTTGTCTCGTATTTACCTGGTTCAAAGAATGTGAAGGCCGATGCTCTTTCTAGGAGCTTTGTGCCTGATGCTCCTGGAGTCGCTGATCCTGTTGGTATTCTTAAAGATGGAGTTATCTTGTCAGCTATTTCTCCGGATCTGCGACGTGTGTTGCAGAGATTTCAGGCTGATAGGCCTGAGTCTTGTCCACCTGACAGACTGTTTGTCCCGGATAAGTGGACCAGCAGAGTCATTTCCGAGGTTCATTCCTCGGTGTTGGCAGGTCACCCGGGAATTTTTGGCACCAGAGATCTGGTGGCCAGGTCCTTTTGGTGGCCTTCCTTGTCAAGGGATGTGCGGTCATTTGTGCAGTCCTGTGGGACTTGTGCTCGAGCTAAGCCTTGCTGTTCTCGTGCCAGCGGTTTGCTCTTGCCCTTGCCTGTCCCGAAGAGACCTTGGACACATATCTCCATGGATTTCATTTCTGATCTTCCGCTATCTCAGGGCATGTCCGTTATCTGGGTGATATGTGATCGCTTCTCCAAGATGGTCCATTTGGTTCCTTTGCCTAAGCTGCCTTCCTCTTCCGATCTGGTTCCTGTGTTTTTCCAGAACGTGGTTCGTTTGCACGGCATCCCTGAGAATATTGTGTCAGACAGAGGATCCCAGTTCGTTTCCAGGTTCTGGCGATCCTTTTGTAGTAGGATGGGCATTGATTTGTCGTTTTCGTCTGCTTTCCATCCTCAGACTAATGGACAGACGGAGCGAACCAATCAGACTTTGGAGGCTTATTTGAGGTGTTTTGTCTCTGCTGATCAGGACGATTGGGTGACATTCTTGCCGTTGGCTGAGTTTGCCCTTAATAATCGGGCTAGTTCCGCCACCTTGGTTTCACCTTTTTTCTGCAACTCTGGTTTCCATCCTCGCTTTTCTTCGGGTCATGTGGAGCCTTCTGACTGTCCTGGGGTGGATTCTGTGGTGGATAGGTTGCAGCAGATCTGGAATCATGTGGTGGACAACTTGAAGTTGTCACAGGAGAAGGCTCAGCGCTTTGCCAACCGCCGCCGCGGTGTGGGTCCCCGACTACGCGTTGGGGATTTGGTATGGCTTTCTTCCCGCTTTGTTCCTATGAAGGTCTCCTCTCCCAAATTTAAACCTCGTTTTATTGGGCCTTACAAGATATTGGAAATCCTTAATCCTGTATCTTTTCGTCTGGATCTTCCTGTGTCGTTTGCTATTCACAATGTATTTCATAGGTCCTTGTTGCGGCGGTACATTGTGCCTGTAGTTCCTTCTGCTGAGCCTCCTGCTCCGGTGTTGGTTGAGGGCGAGTTGGAGTACGTGGTGGAGAAGATCTTGGATTCTCGCCTCTCCAGGCGGAGGCTTCAGTACCTGGTCAAGTGGAAGGGCTATGGTCAGGAGGATAATTCCTGGGTGGTCGCCTCTGATGTTCATGCGGCCGATTTAGTTCGTGCCTTTCATGCCGCTCATCCTGATCGCCCTGGTGGTCGTGGTGAGGGTTCGGTGACCCCTCACTAAGGGGGGGGTACTGTTGTGAATTTGCTTTTTGCTCCCTCTAGTGGTTACTAGTTTTTTGACTCTGGTTTTTCTGTCATTCCTTTTATCCGCACCTGGGTCGTTAGTTAGGGGTGTTGCTATATAAGCTCCCTGGACCTTCAGTTCAATGCCTGGCAACGTAGTTATCAGAGCTAGTCTGCTGTGCTCTTGTCTACTGATCCTGGTTCCAGTTATATCAGCTAAGTCTGCCTTTTGCTTTTTGCTATTTGTTTTGGTTTTGTATTTTTGTCCAGCTTGTTCCAAAACTATATCCTGACCTTTGCTGGAAGCTCTAGGGGGGCTGGTGTTCTCCCCCCGGACCGTTAGACGGTTCGGGGGTTCTTGAATTTCCAGTGTGGATTTTGATAGGGTTTTTGTTGACCATATAAGTTACCTTTCTTTATTCTGCTATCAGTAAGCGGGCCTCTCTGTGCTAAACCTGGTTCATTTCTGTGTTTGTCATTTCCTCTTACCTCACCGTCATTATTTGTGGGGGGCTTCTATCCAGCTTTGGGGTCCCCTTCTCTGGAGGCAAGAAAGGTCTTTGTTTTCCTCTACTAGGGGTAGCTAGATTCTCCGGCTGGCGCGTGTCATCTAGAATCAACGTAGGAATGATCCCCGGCTACTTCTAGTGTTGGCGTTAGGAGTAGATATATGGTCAACCCAGTTACCACTGCCCTATGAGCTGGATTTTTGTATTCTGCAGACTTCCACGTTCCTCTGAGACCCTCGCCATTGGGGTCATAACAGGCAACACGCAGTCTTTGCAATAAATTACAGTCCAAGCACAATAAATCACAGTTCCAAGGCACACATGACCTGATTCCTCAGGCTTAAGTAGATCCTGTTCGTGACGCCAAAATTTGCAGCGCCCCCACTGCTGCAGGGCCGAGGGGTACCCGGTACCGGGCCTCTGAGTCTCTGCTCTGGGGTTGTCATGGTGGCTAGGCCCGGTCCGTGACCCTGCCGAGGGGCGCACAGTGATAAATATGATGGATGATGGTGGTGGTGCGGTGCAGTAAATAACGAGGACACCAGGTTGCAGTCTCTTTACCTCTTTACTGAAGATCTCTGGGTCCTCAGTCCGGAATCTGGATAACCAGGCTGCGCAAGTCCGGCCGGTCCAATGGCACCTCCAGAGTTCTCTTAGCAGGTGGAAATCTGTGCCTTCCTTCTAGCGCTAGGTGTTGCGGTCCTTCCCTGCTGTGCTTACGGAAAGTCCCCACAACTGTTGTGTCCGTTTCTTAAGTTCCCTCACAACTCGATTAGATGATGTTCTGCTAATCCTCCGTCCCTCCCTGATGTTGCGGTTAGGACGGCACCCGTATGACGGGTAGGCTCGGAGCTCTTCCGGGACCCTAGAGTCGCCCCTCTCCACAAGTTGCCCCCCAAGACTGCATAGGTGATTTGGGTGAGACAGCCCGCCTTAGACTGACTGTCCTGCCGTTGGTTTAGAGTATTGCCTGAAGCTGAATATTGCAATACTCCCTCGGCGTTCCGGCCGCCGGTTGTGCGCCTCAGTAGGATGTTGCCTCGGTCTCACAGCACGACTCCTACTGGTATTCTCCTTCTTGCTTTGATCTCATTTCTCACTCAGCACAATCTATCTCGCTTCTGATCCTTCCTTGGGCACCGCCGCTATGCTGAGCAGGCACGGTCCCGTTACATTCCTTCTTGTAGCCAGGCCTCTGTCAGGATCCCACCCCTGACAGGGACCCTACCGAATCTTCTCCCACAACACCCTCTGCCACAAGGTGTTGCCTGGTTCCAACCCAGTCAGCTTTCTGATCTAACTTCCTGCCTGACCCCCAGTTTACCCACAATGGTGGGGAGTGGCCTAATGAATAGAACCCTTAGCTCCCCCTGGAGGCCCGGCTGTGAAATGTATTGGTGTCTGTGATACCTGGTCAGATGAACTCCTTCAGTGCCATCGGACGTACCATAGCTCCCCTTAGTGGCGGAGCCACAGTACTGCAACGACCAGGACTCTGGGGCGCTGCAGTTATATGTCCTGGACCTCGACATCTCCAGCAAAGCAAGTCTCTCCCCGTGGCATTTGACAACCCCTCAGTGACCCCTTTGGATCTAGAACTCCTGCCAGTGGTGGCTCAACTACCCCTCTTTCGGCGCTCAGGTTCCCGCTGGGTACCCCAGTATAGGGATGCACCACCCCATGGTTTCCTTAGGGACCTCTCGACCACCTGAAACCGTTCCCCTAGGCCCACCAGTTCATCCGCATTTCAGGGATCTCCCTGAGCAATCCAGATCTGCACCGGCCTAGGAAGGGAGTGCAGAAATCTGTCCATGACCACCCACTCGACCATCTGGGCTGGAGTGGAGGATTCTGGCTGCAGCCATTTTTGCACCAAATGCAGTAGGTCAAACATTGAACCGAGGTGGTTTATCCCCACAATATGCCCAGTAGTGAACCCTTTGTGCTCTGACTGACATAGTCACTCATGCGCGTGCCAAAATTTCCATTTTTAACTTAGCACGCTTTTGTGCTTCCTTTAAAGTATGATCATAATAGGCCTTCTAGGGCTCACCAGTCAAATAGGGGACCAGCACCTCTGCCCACTGCACTTGTGGTAGCTTCTTGTGCTCTGCCATCTACTTGAATACAGTCAAAAATGCCTCCACATCATCACCCAGGGTCATTTTCTGCAATGCTCGTCTTACCGTCTTCCGGACGTACATGTCGTCATCTGGACTTGGGGTAGGGGCTTCCGACCTTCCACGACTGGCAAGTCAATCTGCCTCTGGTGCTGCTGCTGCATCTGTTGTATAAGCAGCTTACTTGTGTCTTGCTGCGCCATCTGTTGCTGCTGTAATTGTTGTTGGTGCCACAATCGCTGTTGCTGCTGTGCAGTGGCTCTTGGCATCCCATGGGTAAGAAACTTTGTCTCTGACATATATGCACTTTTGGCCCCTTAGCTTTGCCTCTTAAGGAGTGTGGTGATTTTGCCACACTATCCATTTACTGAGGAGCATGTCTTTTGACAAGTACTATATATCTTACCCATATATACATGTTTTTCATGAGGCCACTCTTCTATATTCATGCATGTGTGTTTATTTAACTCAATATTTTGATTGGGTGTACATTCTGTTCACTTTGAGTGCTCTCATCTTACAGATTGCCTGTCACTGCCAGTTTGCATCATTGCTCATCAGACCTGTCCAGTATTTTAGTTTTTTATTATGCGCACTTGTTTGCCTTTTGTGTATGGAATCATTAATAAAGATATATATTTTTTCATATATTTTGTTATTGGCAATAGTGATTATTTATTATGATTAAGTTACGTTTGGGAATTCAAAGCTCTTTTTTTCTTGTTCTTATGTATATTATTATTAATATTGTAGTGGATGTTTTAGCAGGTCCTCCATCTTGCCTGACGTCGCAAGCTGGCGTGTGGCCACTTCACATGTTCGCTGGAAACACTGCCCGCACTTCTAACACATCTGTGGTAGAGCGGCTCACTCGGCTGCACACGGAGGTAGACACGGGTACATTGTGCCCACTCACTCTATGATTGTCCCCCTGAAAACCAGCCCATAACATACGTTAACTTAACCTTCACAACACTTACTGTGCTGGAGGAAATAAAGGTCTGGATTTTATCTCACTGACGCCATTAGGCGTAGTGAAACATATATCTCCTCTATTACATTACCAGTGACTCTGTCACAGAGGCTATGTGGGGGCACATAATGTATATAGGAGGCTATGTAGGGGATGATACTGTTTATAGGAGACTATGTGGGGGCTCATGTTGTTTATGGGAGGGTATCCTCCAGGTACTCGGGTTTCCTCTTACACACCAAAAACATATTGATAGGGAGATTAGATTGTGAGCCACAATGGGGACAGTTCCAATAATGTCTGTAACGAGCTGTAGAATTAATGGCGTTATATAAGTGAGTAAAATAAATAAATGAATATGGGAGGCTATGTTTGGGCTCATGCTGTATATGGAAGTCTATATGGGGGTTCATGCTGTATATAGGAGGCTATTTGAGGGCTCATACTGCATATAGGAGGCTATATGAGGGCTCATATTGTATATAGGAGGCTATGTGGGGGATCATACTGTATATAGGAGGTTGCGTGTGTGCTCTTATGGTATGGGCTCATACATTATATAGGGGGCTGTATGTGGGTTTATATGGTATATAGGGGGATGTCAGCATACTTAATTCTGTTTAATATTAAGTGATACAATTAATATTAATATAAAATATTTATAATTAATATGTTAATATTAATATTGAGAAGAATGTATTTCAGCCTATTGGTTTGGCCCTCCACAACAATCTCTCATATGGCCCCTTGGGAAAATGAATTGCCTACCCCTAATCTAAACGATTCAAAATACTTACAGAAATGAAGACTAAAAAAGATCCCACCATTACAAGAAAACAGATCAGGAAGGGACATTCCTTTGAGTTCTTGGTGGAATGTTAGTACAGTAGGATGCTTTCACAGATTTGTGCCATTATATACTGCAATGACCTTGTGTTTGCTTTTCAATAAAAACAAAATAACTTTTTACATGGGAAGACTTAAAAACAAGACACAAACATAGTGTCATTTGTACAATAAACAAGACAAATGGAATACTTTAATTCCAGAAAAAAGATATGATTTTTTTGTAATACATTGATTGCTTGCATGGTGTTCATCTACTGGCTTACACATTGCACAAAGTTCCTAGGGAGTGAGTATCTTTGACAATTTCATCATTGTGCCTTATGCAACAATCCATCAGTCATGAACTGCTGATACTCCTCACTGTAAGCTCTGAGGTAGAGCATTTGACTATACCAAGTATGTGAGCAAAACACTGTATCATCTGTCTCCCTCTGTTTTTTGCTGCATGTGGTTGCATGGAGGCTGCAGGATGACCATCAGCTCACTTTTTCTCACCAGGGCAGCTCTCAATTGATCCTTCATACCTTCTATTTTCATCTCCAGTTGTTTCAATTCCAGCTCCTTTGTGTTGCAGGGTTGTCCATTTTCACATAAACAATCCTTAGTATTTACAGTCTCTAAATTAAAATGCACCCTTTTCTCTTGGCGAATTGGGTTGCGACGCAGATTATTCCATACAGACTGGGTTTCTGAGGCTGATTCTTTCTGGAGGTTGCAGCTGAAGGGAACAAATAATTGTACAATTGTTAGTGGAAATGCTGTACACATCAAGTAGAACACTTTGGGCCCAAATCAAATCTGAAGTTCTTTAAAGTTACTTTCATTTTTTTGTATAATCAATGACTTTTTTGTGCCAAATTCACGGTGAATGTGGTTCATGTAATTTGTGAAAAATTTGTGAAAAATTCTCTATTTTTGTCTTGAACCTTTTTCAGAGCAAAACCATTGCGTGTTCTACAAGGATTGGTCCAAAAGTTTAGGCATACATAAAATCACTACAGGTCCACTGTTGTGAATTTGGATTCTGGGCTCCCCCGGTGGCTACTGGTGGAATTGAACTTGTGACATCATCTTCCCTGTTCACCTGTCCTGATTAGATCTGGGTGTCGCTATATAACCTGGCTTCTCTGTTAGATGCTTGCCGGTCAACAATGTTATCAGAAGCCTCTCTGTGCTTGTTCCTGCTCCCAGACATCTACTAGATAAGTTGGACATTCGTCCATGTTTTGTTTTTGTATTTTGGTTCCAGTTCACAGCTGCAGTTTCGTTACTGTGTCTGGAAAGCTCTTGTTGATCAGGAATTGCCACTCTGGTATTATGAGTTAATGCCAGAGTCCTAAAGTAATTTCTGGATGTGTTTTGTTAGGGTTTTCTACTGACCATGAAAGTATGCTTTCTGTCTTCTGCTATCTAGAAAGCGGACCTCAAATTTGCTAAAACTATTTTCCTGCTGCGTTTGTTGTTTCATCTCATATCACCGCCAATATATGTGGGGGGCCTCTGTCTCCTTTTTGGGCATTTCTCTAGAGGTGAGTCAGGTCTTATATTTCCCTCTGCTAGCATTATTTAGTTCTCCGGCCGGCGCTGGGCATATAGGGATAAAAAGTAGGACATGCTACCTGGCTACTTCTAGATGATGCGGTAGGTTTAGTTCATGGTCAGTATAGTTACATCTTCCAAGAGCTTGTTCCTATTGAGGCTTATGCTAGTTCTCTGGCCATGGAGATCATGACAGTTTGACCGGCCCACTAAAGGGTTAAAATCCTTGGCTGAGAAAGGAGAGAAATAAGAAGTCTGCTGAAAATTTTTTTTTTTTTTTTTTTTTTTTTTTTTCTCTAGTAGTTAGTGTGCTCTTAATTGGATCACTTGCCAGTCTGTCTATGCTGCAGTCTTTCTTTTTTTTCTCTCTCCTTCTAATCTTTGAATGGCTCTATGTTCACCTGTCTATAATGGATCTACAGAGTGTAACTGCAGGTTTGAATAATCTCGTCACGAAAGTACAAAGTTTGCAAGATTTTGTTGTTCATGCTCCGGTATCAGAGCCGAGAATTCCTTTGCCGGAATTCTTCTCAGGGAATAGATCTAGCTTTCAGAATTTTAGAAATAATTGTAAGTTATTTTTGTCCCTGAAATCTCGTTCTGCTGGAGACCCTGCACAGCAGGTTGGGATTGTGATTTCCTTGCTCCGCGGCGACCCTCAAGATTGGGCTTTTGCATTGGCACCAGGGGATCCTGCGTTGCGCAATGTGGATGCGTTTTTTCTGGCCTTGGGCTTGCTGTATGAGGAACCTCATTTGGAACTTCAGGCAGAAAAAACTTTGATGTCCCTATCGCAGGGGCAAGATGAAGCTGAAATTTACTGCCAAAAATTCCGTAAATGGTCTGTGCTTACTCAGTGGAATGAGTGTGCCTTGGCGGCTACTTTCAGAGAGGGTCTTTCTGATGCCATTAAGGATGTTATGGTGGGGTTCCCTGTGCCTGCAAGTCTGAATGAGTCCATGACAATGGCCATTCAGATCGATAGGCGTCTGCGGGAGCGCAAACCAGTGCACCATCTGGCGGTGTCCACTGAGAAGACGCCAGAAAACATGCAGTGTGATAGAATTCTGTCCAGAAGCGAGCGGCAGAATTTTAGACGGAAAAATGGGTTGTGTTTCTATTGTGGGGATTCTACTCATGTTATATCAGCATGCTTTAAGCGTACTAAAAAGCTTGATAAATCCGTTCCCATTGGCACTTTACAGTCTAAATTTATTTTGTCTGTGACCCTGATTTGCTCTTTGTCATCTATTACTACGGACGCCTATATCGACTCTGGCGCCGCTTTGAGTCTTATGGATTGGTCCTTTGCCAATCGTTGTGGGTATGATTTAGAGCCTTTGGAGACTCTTATTCCTCTGAAGGGGATTGACTCCACCCCATTGGCTAATAATAAACCACAATACTGGACACAAGTGACTATGTGTATTAATCCGGATCACCAGGAGACTATTCGTTTTCTGGTGCTGTATAATCTACATGATGATTTGGTGCTGGGATTGCCATGGCTGCAGTCTCACAACCCAGTCCTTGACTGGAGAGCTATGTCTGTGTTGAGCTGGGGATGTAAGGGGACTCATGGGGACGTACCTTTGGTGTCCATTTCATCATCTATTCCCTCTGAAATCCCTGAGTTCCTGTCTGATTATCGTGACGTCTTTGAAGAACCCAAGCTGGGTTCACTACCTCCGCACCGTGAGTGCGATTGTGCTATAGATTTAATTCCGGGTAGTAAATACCCAAAGGGTCGTTTATTTAATCTGTCTGTGCCTGAACATACTGCTATGCGAGAATATATAAAGGAGTCCTTGGAAAAGGGACATATTCGTCCATCGTCATCTCCCTTAGGAGCCGGTTTTTTCTTTGTGTCAAAAAAAGACGGCTCGTTGAGACCATGTATTGATTATCGGCTTTTGAATAAAATCACGGTTAAATATCAATACCCATTGCCGTTGCTGACTGATTTGTTTGCTCGCATAAAGGGGGCCAAGTGGTTCTCTAAGATTGATCTCCGTGGGGCGTATAATTTGGTGCGGATCAGGCAGGGGGATGAGTGGAAAACCGCATTTAATACGCCCGAGGGCCACTTTGAGTATTTGGTGATGCCTTTTGGTCTTTCTAATGCCCCTTCAGTCTTCCAGTCCTTTATGCATGATATTTTCCGCGATTTTTTGGATAAATTTATGATAGTGTATCTGGATGATATTCTGATTTTTTCGGATGATTGGGACTCTCATGTCCGGCAAGTTAAGAGGGTTTTTCAGGTTTTGCGGTCTAATTCTCTGTGTGTCAAGGGTTCTAAGTGCGTTTTTGGGGTTCAGAGAATTTCCTTTTTGGGATATATTTTTTCTCCCTCTTCCATTGAGATGGATCCTGTCAAGGTTCAAGCTATTTGTGATTGGACGCAGCCCTCTTCTCTTAAAAGTCTTCAGAAATTTTTGGGCTTTGCCAACTTTTATCGTCGATTTATTTCTGGTTTTTCGGATGTCGTTAAGCCATTGACCGATTTGACTAGACAGGGTGCTGATGTTGCTAATTGGTCCCCTGATGCTGTGGAGGCCTTTCAGGAGCTTAAGCGCCGTTTTTCTTCTGCCCCTGTGTTGCGTCAGCCTGATGTGACTCTTCCTTTTCAGGTTGAGGTCGACGCTTCTGAGATCGGGGCTGGGGCAGTGTTGTCGCAGAAAAGTTCTGACTGCGCCGTGATGAGGCCTTGTGCCTTCTTTTCCCGTAAATTTTCGCCCGCTGAGCGGAATTATGATGTTGGGAATCGGGAGCTTTTGGCCATGAAGTGGGCGTTTGAGGAGTGGCGCCATTGGCTCGAGGGGGCCAGACATCAGGTGGTGGTATTGACTGACCACAAAAATTTGATCTATCTTGAGACCGCCAGGCGCCTGAATCCTAGACAGGCGCGCTGGTCATTATTTTTCTCTCGGTTTAATTTTGTGGTATCGTACCTACCGGGTTCTAAGAATGTTAAGGCGGATGCCCTTTCTAGGAGTTTTGAGCCTGATTCACCCGGCAACTCTGACCCCACAGGTATTCTTAAGGAGGGAGTTATCTTGTCAGCCGTTTCTCCAGACCTGCGGCGGGCCTTGCAGGAGTTTCAGGCGGATAGACCGGATCGTTGTCCGCCTGATAGGTTGTTTGTTCCTGATGATTGGACCAGTAGAGTCATCTCTGAGGTACATTCTTCTGCATTGGCAGGTCATCCTGGAATTTTTGGTACCAGGGATTTGGTGGCAAGATCCTTCTGGTGGCCTTCCCTGTCACGAGATGTGCGAGGCTTTGTGCAGTCTTGTGACGTTTGTGCTCGGGCCAAGCCTTGTTGTTCTCGGGCTAGTGGATTATTGTTGCCCTTGCCTATTCCTAAGAGGCCTTGGACACACATCTCGATGGATTTTATTTCAGATCTGCCTGTTTCTCAGAAGATGTCTGTCATCTGGGTGGTGTGTGACCGTTTTTCTAAGATGGTCCATTTGGTTCCCCTGCCCAAATTGCCTTCTTCTTCCGAGTTGGTGCCCCTGTTTTTTCAAAATGTTGTTCGTTTGCATGGTATTCCTGAGAATATCGTTTCTGACAGAGGAACCCAATTTGTGTCTAGATTTTGGCGGGCATTCTGTGCTAGGATGGGCATAGATTTGTCTTTTTCGTCTGCTTTTCACCCTCAGACTAATGGCCAGACCGAGCGGACTAATCAGACCCTGGAGACATATCTGAGGTGTTTTGTGTCTGCTGACCAGGATGATTGGGTTGCTTTTTTGCCATTGGCGGAGTTCGCCCTCAATAATCGGGCCAGCTCTGCCACTTTGGTGTCCCCGTTTTTCTGTAATTCGGGGTTCCACCCTCGATTTTCCTCCGGTCAGATGGAATCCTCGGATTGTCCTGGAGTGGATGCGGTGGTGGAGAGATTGCATCATATCTGGGGGCAGGTGATGGACAATTTAAAGTTGTCCCAGGAGAAGACTCAGCTTTTTGCCAACCGTCACCGTCGTGTTGGTCCTCGGCTTTGTGTTGGAGATTTGGTGTGGTTGTCTTCTCGTTTTGTCCCTATGAGGGTCTCATCTCCTAAGTTTAAGCCTCGGTTCATCGGTCCGTATAAAATATTGGAGATTCTTAACCCTGTTTCCTTCCGTTTGGACCTCCCTGCATCCTTTTCTATTCATAACGTTTTTCATCGGTCGTTATTGCGCAGGTATGAGGCACCGATTGTGCCTTCCGTTGAGCCTCCTGCTCCGGTGTTGGTTGAGGGTGAGTTGGAGTACGTTGTGGAAAAAATCCTAGACTCCCGTGTTTCCAGACGGAGACTCCAGTATCTGGTCAAGTGGAAGGGATACGGCCAGGAGGACAATTCTTGGGTCACTGCATCTGATGTTCATGCCTCTGATCTGGTTCGTGCCTTTCATAGGGCCCATCCTGATCGCCCTGGTGGTTCTGGTGAGGGTTCGGTGCCCCCTCCTTGAGGGGGGGGTACTGTTGTGAATTTGGATTCTGGGCTCCCCCGGTGGCTACTGGTGGAATTGAACTTGTGACATCATCTTCCCTGTTCACCTGTCCTGATTAGATCTGGGTGTCGCTATATAACCTGGCTTCTCTGTTAGATGCTTGCCGGTCAACAATGTTATCAGAAGCCTCTCTGTGCTTGTTCCTGCTCCCAGACATCTACTAGATAAGTTGGACATTCGTCCATGTTTTGTTTTTGTATTTTGGTTCCAGTTCACAGCTGCAGTTTCGTTACTGTGTCTGGAAAGCTCTTGTTGATCAGGAATTGCCACTCTGGTATTATGAGTTAATGCCAGAGTCCTAAAGTAATTTCTGGATGTGTTTTGTTAGGGTTTTCTACTGACCATGAAAGTATGCTTTCTGTCTTCTGCTATCTAGAAAGCGGACCTCAAATTTGCTAAAACTATTTTCCTGCTGCGTTTGTTGTTTCATCTCATATCACCGCCAATATATGTGGGGGGCCTCTGTCTCCTTTTTGGGCATTTCTCTAGAGGTGAGTCAGGTCTTATATTTCCCTCTGCTAGCATTATTTAGTTCTCCGGCCGGCGCTGGGCATATAGGGATAAAAAGTAGGACATGCTACCTGGCTACTTCTAGATGATGCGGTAGGTTTAGTTCATGGTCAGTATAGTTACATCTTCCAAGAGCTTGTTCCTATTGAGGCTTATGCTAGTTCTCTGGCCATGGAGATCATGACAGTCCACATTTGCAACAAATTCTAGGACTTTTCAAAAAGTCACAAATGATGAACCAGGTGAAAAGATCTGGAAACAAGATTCATCAAGCATGCCGGAGTTTTGTATACTACAAATGCAACTCCAATCACTGGTGTGCACCATGCCAGAAATGCTATTGCCGTCACTCAGAAGAGGCGCTAAATTCATTAAGTGGTGTGCTCCTCTTATTGAATTCGGCACTCTGTACATCAGATAGATTGATGTGCACTATGCCAGTCTTGATGAATTTGCCCCATAGAGTATATTAAATACCACACCAAAAACGATTTTTTCCATTTGATTATGGTGGACTGAAAGGTATTTTGGAGTCCAAGACTGCATATCTTCATCTAATTAAAAGCTTTCACTGTTGCAATATACTCATCAGATGCCAAGTATCATGGCACAAAATCATTGCTGAAATTGGCAAGAATGCTTGCTTTATCTGTAAGCACAGTACAGTAGACCTGTGGCCATAGAAATGCTATGGAAAGGAAAATGAACACATTTACCAAGCAGCAACACATCTCTTTATGTAAAGTTATTTATTATTATTTAAGGGCCTTCGGTTCTATCTTGAGCTATGGAGACTTGATGGATGAACGCTCTGTAGGAAGATCGATCTTGTGCCAGCCTAGATAGGTCCACTAGGGTCTTCTCTGTTGTTATCTGGATTGTATCAAACCATTAGGTTGTTGTCTTCCTCTTCGTCTTGTTCCTTCTATTCTTTCAACCATGATGTCCTTTTCCATTGATTGCTCTCTTCATATGATGTGTCCAAAGAAGGCAAATCATAGCATGTTTATTCTTGTTTGAGTGAGATGTCTGCTTGATTTGTTTCAAAATTGATTTACTTGTTCTTCTTGCCATCCATGGTATTGTTAAAGGGAACCTGTCAACCCCAAAATCGATGGTGAGGTAAGCTCACCGTCATCAGGGGCTTATCTACAGCATTCTGTAATGCTGTAGATAAGCCGCCGATGTTACCTGAAAGAGGAGAAAAAGACATTAGATTATACTCACCCAGGGGCGGTCCCGCTCCGATCGGCATCACAGGTCCGGTATAGCGCCTCCCATCTTCATTCCATGATGTCCTCTTCTGGTCTTCACGCCGCGGCTCCGGCGCAGGCGTACTTTGTCTGCCCTGTTAAGAGCAGAGCAAAGTACTGCAGTGCGCAGGCGCTGGAAAGGTCAGAGAGGCCGGAGCCGCGGCGTGAAGACCAGAAGAGGACATCATGGAATGAAGATAGGAGGCGCCGGAGCGGACCTGAGACACCCATCGGACCGGACCACAGCGCGACTGCCCCTGGGTGAGTACAATATAACCTCTTTTTCTCCTCTTTCAGGTAACATCGGGGGCTTATCTACAGCATTACAGAATGCTGTAGATAAGCCCCTGATGATGGTGAGCTTACCTCATCATCGATTTTGGGGGTGACAGGTTCCAGCATCATATTTAGAAGGCGACGATTCTTATTCTGTCTTGCTTTTTTATCGTACAGCTTTCGCTTCCTTATATTACCTCAGAAAAGACCAAACTATGTACGAGCTGTGTCTTCCTCACTAATGAAATGTTCCTTGAATTGAAGACTATGTCCACTGACTTCATTGTTTGTTTGCCTATAGCTATTCTCATATTGACTTCCGGTGTTATCAATGCATCTTGAGTTATCATCGATTTCAGTAGTTTGAAGTTCTTTACAACTTCCAGTGCATCGCTGTCCATCTCAAATCTGTTCCGGTCATACCTGGCAATAGTCAATATCTTTGTCTTCTTTATGGTGAGTAGCAGTCCCATGTTCGAGCTTTCCATCTTGATACTCCATAATAAGTCCTTCATCCCATCTACGCTTGTTGCTATTAATGTTGTATCGTCTACATATTTAAGAATGTTGATGATTCGTCCAGCAATTTTGATTCCTTCTTTTTGGCAAGACCAGGCTTCCTGAAAATAGCTTCTACATATAAACAGAAGAGAAATGGTGACAGGATGCAGCCTTGTCTGATGCCTCTCTCTGCTTTGAAAATTGCTGTGTTGCAGTGTTCCGTTCAGACTGTTGCTTCTTGGCCTATATAAAAGTTACTTATGAGACTGATCAGATGATTTAGTACTCCCATATCTTTCATGGTATTCCAAAGTTTCTGGTAATCAACACAGTTGAGGGCTTTGCAGTAGCCGATGTAGCAAATATAAATCTTCTTGTTGTATCCTTTGGCCTTTTCCATTATCCATCTGATGTTAACAATCTCATTCCTTGCTTCTCTTTCCTTTCTGAATCTTGTCTGCTACTCTGGCAGCTCTTTGTCACAGTAAGGCTAGGTTCACATTGCGTTAAAGCAGCCCGTTCAATACATTCGTTAAACAGGCTGCGTTAACGCAAGTGCCGACATGTCATATCACTAGCGCAGATAGAGCATCTGCTAGCAGTGACAGACCCGGAAACGCTGCAGCCCGCGTCCCAGGGTCCGTCACTCAATGATGGCACATCGCTAGTGCACGCCCATTTTGGGCGTGCGCTAGCGATGCGCTCGAAATAGAGCTCAATGGCAGCGTTAACGGACTGTTACACCGCATTATGCCGCGGTGTAACGCAGTCCATCTAACAGACTTTTAAAATGTAATGTGAACCCAGCCTAAGGCTGTAACTGTATTTGTAGGCTTTTAAGTAGTATTTTGCTGGCATGAGGTAAGAGCGCAATAGCCCAATAGTTTCGACAATCGGTAGCATCTCCCTTCTTCATAGTAGGCCATTCAATTGGGCCATTCACCAGTTATGCATTTCTGTTGACATACAGTGGGTATGGAAAGTATTCATAACCCTTTAAATTTTTCACTCTTTGTTTCATTGCAGCCATTTGGTAAATTCAAAAAAGTTCATTTTTTCTCATTAATGTACACACTGCACCCCATCTTGACTGAAAAAAAACAGAAATGTAATTTTTGCAAATTTATTAAAAAAGAAAAACTGATATATCACATGGTAATAAGTATTAAGACCCTTTGCTCAGTATTGAGTAGAAGCTCCCTTTTAAGCTAGTACAGCCATAAGTCTTCTTGGGAATGATGCAACAAGTTTTTCACACCTGGACTTGGGGATCCTCTGCCATTCTTCCTTGCAGATCCTTTCCAGTTCTGTCAGGTTAGATGGTAAACGTTGGTGGACAGCCATTTTCAGGTCTCTCCAGAGATGCCCAAATGGGTTTAGGTCAGGGCTCTAGCTGGGCCAGTCAAGAATGGTCACAGAGTTGTTCTGAAGCCACTACTTTGTTATTTTAGCTGTGTGCTTAGGGTCATTGTATTGTTGGAAGGTGAACCTTCGGCCAAAGTCTGAGGTCCCGGGCACTCTGGAAGGATTTTTCATCCAGGATATCTCTGTACCTGGCCACATTCATGTTTTCTTCAATGACAACCAGTCATCCTGTCCCTGCAGCTGAAGAACACCCCCATAGCATGATGCTGTCACCACCATGTTTTACTGTTGGGATTGTATTGGGCAGGTGATGAGCAGTGCCTGGTTTTCTCCACACCTACCTCTTAGAATTATCACCAAAAAGGTCTATCTTCATCTCATCAGACCAGAGAATCTTATTTCTCCTAGTCTGGGAGTCCTTCATGTGTTTTTTTTAGAAAACTCTATGCGGGCTTTCATATGTCTTGCACTGAGGAGAGGCTTCCGTTGGGCCACTCTGCCATAAAGGCTTGACTGGTGGAGGGTTGCAGTGATAGTTGACTTTGTGGAACTTTCTCCCATCTCCCTACTGCCTCTCTGGAGCTCAGCCACAGTAATATTGAGGTTCTTCATTACCTCTCTCACCAAGGCTCTTCTCCCATGATTGTTCAGTTTGGCAGGATGGCCATGTCTAAGAAGACTTCTGGTGGTTCCAAACTTCTTCCATTTAAAGATTATGGAGGCCACTGTGCTCTTAGGAACCTTAAGTACTGCAGAAATTCTGTTGTAACCTTGGCCAGATCTGTGCCTTGCCACAATTTTGTCTCTGAGCTCCTTGGCCAGTTCCTTTGACCTCAGGATTCTCAATTGGTCTGATATGCACTGTGAGCTGTGAGGTCTTAGGTGTGTGCCTTTCCAAATCAAGTCCTATCAGTTTAGTTGATGATGTCGAGTTTGTCTTGGCTCATGGTTCGTACATTCCAAGTTCTGAACTGTATGATATCTCTACTGCTTTTGATTTTCCATTTTGAACAAGTGATATCAGCACCAAGACGTCCTTGAGGCTTTGATCCTGGCGCATCATGTGCATTATCCATACTCAGGGCAACCACTTGCTCAGTAGCTTGTTGAGTGCCTTCCAACCTAGGGGTGCATCTTCCAGCACTATATCGAATTCCATTAGTTGTACTCTCCAACATGTTTTCTTAGCATATTACAAAATTAGATTGTCAGGCCTTTCTTCTGCGCAGTAATTTGGTACTTGTAAAGGAGCCACACTGAATCGCCTTTGCACACGTGGTAAAAATTGTTGGTACTCCTCATTTAATGACAGAAAAACCTACAATGGTCACAGAAATAACTTGAATTTGACAAAAAGTAATAATAAATTAAAAATCTATAAAAAATTAACAAATGAAAGTCAGATATTGCTTTTCAACCATGCTTCTACAGAAATAAAAAAAAATAAAACTCATGAAATAGGCCTGGACAGAAATGATGGTACCCCTGAAAATAATATGACAAAAGGGACATGTTAGATCAAGATGTGTTCACTAACTAGCATCACAGGTGTCTACAATTTTGGAATCAGTGAGTGGGCCTGTATATAGGGCTACAGATACTCATTGTGCTGTTTGGTGATATGATATGTATCACACTCAACATGGACCAGAGGAAGCGAAGGAAAGAGTTGTCTCAGTATATTAGAAAGATAATTGTTTACATGTTTAGAAAACATGTTAATGGTAAAAAGTTATAAGACCATCTCCAAGCAGCTTGATGTTCCTGTGACTACAGTGGCACATATTATTCAGACATTTAAGATCCATGGGACTGTAGCCATCTTTCCTGGACGTAGGAAGGAGGAAAATTCATGACAAATCAAAGAGACGGATAATACGAATGGTAACAAAAGAGCCCAGAAAAACTTCTAAACAGATTAAAGGTGAACTTCAAGCTTAAGGAACATCAGTGTCAGATTGCAACATCGGTTGTTGTCTGAGCCAAAGTGGACTTCATGGGAGACGACCAAGGAGGACACCATTGTTGAAAAAAAGTCATAAAAAAGCCAGACTGGAACTTGTCAAACTTTATGTTGACAAGCTACAAAGCTTCTGGGAGAATGTCCTATGGACAGATGAGACAAAATGGAACTTTTTGGCAAGGCACATCAGCTCTGTGTTCACAGACGGAAAAATGAAGCATATCAAGAAAAGAACACTGTCCCTACTGTGAAAAATGGAGAAGGCTCTGTTATGTTCTGGGGCTACTTTGCTGCATTTGGCACAGGGTGTCTAGAATCTGTGCAGGGTACAATGAAATCTCAAGACTATCAAGGGATTCTAGAGAGAAAAGTGCTGCCCAGTGTTAGAAAGCTTGGTCTCAGTCGCAGGTCATGTGTCTTGCAAAAGCATAATGACCCAAAACACAGAGCTAAAAACACCCAAGAATGGCTAAAAGGAAAGCATTGGACTATTCTGAAGTGGCCTTCTATGAGCTCTGACCTAAATCCTATTGAGCATCTTTGGAAAGAGCTGAAACATGCCGTCTGCAAAAGGCAACCTTCAAACAAGAGACAACTGGAGCAGATTGTTCTTGAGGAGAGGGCCAAAATACCTGTCGAGCAGTGCAGAAGTTTCCTTGACAGTTACAGGAATTGTTTGATTGCAGTGATTGCCTCAAGAGGTTGTGCAACAAAATATTAAGTTAAAGGTAGCATCATTTCTGTCCATGCCTATTTCATGAGTTTTATTTTTTTAATTAAATCTTTGGATGCTTGGTTGAAAGGTCTGAATTTCATTTGTCCATTTTCAATTTTTATTTTATTTATTATTACTTTTGTCAGATTCAAGTTATTTCTGTGACCATTGTGGGTGTTTCTGTCATTAAACGAGGGGTACCAACTATTTTGACCACGTGTGTATTGCTCATGAGTCATTACAGTATGGGTCCCTAAATATTGCTTCATACAGAATAATGGGCCCCATATAATGTTCCATACAGTTTAATGGGCCCATATACTGCTAATAATATATAAAATAGGGAATACCAATCCAATAATTACTTGTAATAGCAAGGTAATAGTGTTACTAGATAAAAAATAACTTTTAATATATCTCTTAAAAGAGGTTAAACCTCAAACAACACCAAAAAAAAAAGAAAAAACATACAATTTATGCACAAAGTATAAGATATTTTTTATACATATAAAGAAGGGTATAAACAGGAATGGTCTCACCAAAATCCAAGGACCTTCCTTACAGCGTTATTCCATGCGTCCGATGCATAGGATTCAGGGGAAGGACTCTCAACGAATCCTACTTACCACCCCTTTTTTGTAATGCAAAAGGACCCCATGGGAAGCCTCCTTTATAAGTCAGCCTCCTTTATAAGTCAATCTCCCGACGCGTTTCTTTTGGACTCTATCATCAGGGGAGAAGCCGAATATGACGAAAAGACCGTGTGACGCCGTATCATATAAAATAAAGGACATGTGCACGGTGTTTCGGGTCCTCCAGTGTGAAGTGCGATGACTGGCACACACACGGTCTTTTCGTCATATCTTATACTTTGTGCATAAATTGTATGTTGGGCACAAAACAACTGTATAAAGTCTTTTTGGAAGGGTATTTATTGTTATGGTGAAATATCTCTGAGAAAATGAGTTTCACCTTGCTATAAAAACTGCAGCGCTGAGCAGGAGCGTCTGGCAGTATACGGATATTGTGTGTGGTTTGTTGTTTTTTTCTTTTTTTTTGGTGTTTGAGGTTTAACCTCTTTTAAGAGATATATTAAAAGTTATTTTTTATCTAGTAACACTATTACCTTGCTATTACAAGCCCATATACTGCTCCATACAGAATAATGAGCTCCATATATTGCTGCTCCACACTGTATAATGGGCCCCATTTAATGCTCCATACATTATGAAGGGCCCCATATAATGCTCCATACAGTATAATGGCCACATATAATGCTACATACATCATATATGATCCCATATAGTGCTCCATATAGTATATAATGGCTCTAAATAATGTCCATACAGTATAATAGCCCCATATATTGCTCCATACAGCATATTGGCCCCATAAATTGCTCCATACAGTATGATGACCGCATACATTGCTACATACAGTATATAATGGCTCCATATAGTGCGCCATACAGTATAATGGGCCCCATATAATGTTCCATACAGTATAATGGCCCCATATATTGCTCCATACAGTATAACGTTCCCATAATGTGCTCCATACATAAAAAAATACTCACCTTTCTTGTTCCCCTCTGCTCCAGTCTCTTCAACGTCTTCTGACTCTCTGCACTGCTCAGCTCAGAGGGCATGCTGTACTGACGTCATTACGTCCTCTGCCCTGAGACGTGATAAAGAGTCAGAAGATGCTGAATAGACTGGAGCAGTGGGGAATGGGGAGAGGTGAATATTTGAGGGGGAATGGTGCCAGCACTAGCACCAGGCTCTCCTGACTCACAGGCCCCATAGCCTGCTAGTGTCCCAATGGCAAGTGGGCCCCCGTTTGTCCAGGGCCCCAACACTTGCCCGGGTGCGCAGGGTGGTGACATTGGCTCAGGCATTGTGGCTGCGGCCGGGTACTGCACATCCAGCCCTATTGATTTAACCTCTTCACATTGAGGCCAATTTCCGCTTTTGAGTTTTGATTTTTCCTCCACTTCTTCCTAGAGCCATAATTCTATTGAGATGACGGAGCTGTGCTGTGCAGCTCCGTAACTTGTTAGTTCAGGCCGCTGCCGACACTGAGAATAGATAATTGGTGGGGGTGCCGATGTCGCACCCACACTGATCAGACACTAATTTTCTATCCTAAGGATAAGTCATCAATGTGGTGGACACCCTCTTTAACACCTTCATTAAAAATCATATCATGTCTATTTGACATGATGAAACCACTGTGACACTACCAGTTGCAATAGAGCATTACAGGAATAAGTACTTTTGAATTTAGTTGAGTGTGACTATTAATTTTCCTCTCTATCTAGAGATACAATAGATAAAAACGTACCGTTTGTCAGGTTTTGGGACCTTCACATCTTGGTCTTCACTAGCCATGTTCAAAGCCCAATGTATTTTCTGTGAATAAGAACAATAAATACATCATTGCACAGAAAGGTGTAGTTTTTTTTCTAAAGATTTTATTTTATTGCTAAGATATCCACCAACCTTGCGCCACAACACTATCATAACACAAAAAGTATAGATACCATTTTTTAATTATATTAATCCCTTCATTCAGAAGACTCTGTGAAGAGCAGAACAAAAATGGTTACCTCAATGAACCATTTTAAAAAGAATTTGTGATAAATATTGACCTGTCCATTCAAGGACATTTTAGTTATAGTATGAAATCCTGTTTTTCTTGTCTGTGGAATTGCCTTTGTACTGTTTGTTGTGAAACTGCCGCCCACGAAACTGTTTTTTCTTTCTTTCCTGTTTTGTCTTTTTGTTTAAACATGCAAAACTTGTATAACCACTGAACCTACCGATACAACTATATAAAGAAGGGATAGCACCTTGAAGGCAGGCGTGCTTCAGAGACTTCCCAGTGATACACTATACAAGACGTGTCTTGTGTATTATTTCTGGTGATTCCCCACTTCCAAAGGCTGCTCCGACTGAGTGTGATCCTGACATTTCCTGGCGCCTGAACAGGGACCCGAGGTCTGTGTATTCCTTCAAGAACACCGGCAGAATACGAACGAAAAGAGAATCTGGGATAATGGACGGCAGATGAACAAAAACCTGGCCAGGTAAGAGACACTGTTAGATCTCTTATATCTGCCCTGCACTGTCCGTAAGATTTTCTGTGTCGTGTTCTTTAGCGGGTAGTTCTAGTAGAGGAGGATACCTATAGCTCGGGTTCTTGAACTATTTAGGAATTGATCACCTCACGGAGTACGGCATTGAATGAGAGTGAATGTGAATAAAAGGTGTGTGGAAGTTGGGAATAGCCCTATAAGCCGCCCAGGGTGTTGAAACAGAAGAAGTGACTGTCCCACTGGGCAACGTGGTTGCGTCCTTTCAGGGAGACCTCCGCTCCTATGGTTCAATCTCTGACCCTGTCTTTGACAAAAACCTGGTGACGGATAAGTGTATGATAGTATGAGCCCAGGACAGATAAATTAGCCTGGGACAAGAATACGTTGTGTATGATAGTATGAGCCCAGGACAGATAAATTAGCCTGGGACAAGATACGTTGTATGTTCTTTTTCTTTTTCTGTCTGGTTGCATTTGTGTTGTTTGCTATAGGTGTAGGAATCAGGATTTTCTTACATCAACACAGTTTAAACATCCTAGCTCCTTAGGAAGAAGGTAACGAGGTATTCTCATACCTAAACGCCACCTAGGGCAAGAAAAGACATCCTAGCTCCTTAGGAAGAAGGTAACGAGGTATTCTCATACCCAAACGCCACCTAGGGCAAGAAAGCTCAGGATAAGAAAATGGGGAATAAGCAAACAAAGTCGGAACCAGAAGAATTAGATATCTATACTATCATAAAGGAGAGAAGTGGTGAAGATGCCACTAAGGGGCTGAGAAAGATTTTTAGTAAGTTTGGAGTTACTAGGGCAGAAGCTTTTAGTAGAAAACTATGGGAAGGAATTCAGGAAAGAAAAAAAGGCATAATCAGAGACAAGAAATGGATAGATCAGATCCAAGCATTGATTGATGTCTCTAGGGTAGCAGAAAATGAGGGATGGACATATAATCAACAGAGTAAAAAGTGGTGTATTAGACCCGCAGGCTGTGGAGAAAAACAAAATGTGGAATCTAAAAATACCCCACCCCCATACCTTAACCCACATGCCCCATCTTTTCTCCAAACACCACCTCAAAGTTTAGCCGGACCAGGAGGATGGGTATGTCCGCACTGTGGACAACAAAATCCAGACTGGAGAAATGATTGCCTAGTCTGTGGTACACCTAGACATGGCGCTGTACTTGCCCCTGTTAGGGTAGTACCAAGACCCTTTAGGGAACCTGGTGCTGACGGAGTAATGGGAACTAGATACCACCAAACTCGACAATATTTCCCTTGGTCCCCCGCTGAAGGCATGTCTCTCTTGCATAACGCACCAGATCCCACCCAGTGTCCAGTTAGATTTGCACAATATATACAGCAAATTATGCAGACTCACGCAGGAGTTTGGGCAGATGGAGAAGAATTATGTAGAATGAAAATGACTCCTGGACTCTTCCAGGAGCTATTAGCAAATCTACAGGTACATAGGCCCCAAGCAGGAGATGGTGCCTTACAAACGATAGAATCAGGTACGCAATTTGTAGATCACTTAATGGTTTTCATGAGGGAGAGACAGAGGCAGAGAGGAACAACGGGAGTGGTGGCTCAGAAATCTGGACAATCAGTAGACGAATATTATCTAAGTGTAGAAAATAATTTCAGAGATGAAGGCATGGATCTAACCGCTCCAGGAATGATGAGGTTAGTTACAAAAACCTTTATAGATGGATTGTCTCCAAAAGTGAAGGAAAAGCTTAAGGCCGCAACCCCTGATTGGAGAACCTTGGAAGACCCACACCTGGCTAGACAGAAAGCTGTAGGGATAGAAATGGACTTAAGAGAAAATTCTAAGCCAGTAAGAATTGCACAGGCTAATACTGGCTCTGCTAATCAAAAGTTTACTTGTCATTACTGTAAGAAGCCAGGACATTTCCAAAGGGAATGTAGGAAGAGAAAAGCAGATATAGATTCAGGAACCTTTGTACCCAAAAATAGGATAAATAACCCAGCGCCTGATCAAACAGACAGCTCAGAATGACTGAAAGTTATGCAGGTCTCTCTTCCTTCTAGAAGACCAATAATACAAGTTGAGGTTGAGGGTAAAAATGTACCTTTTCTGATAGATACGGGAGCAACATCCTCCATTTTAAATCAGGACTTTTTACCATATCCTGACAATATATCCTCAAAGGTTACATATGCAGAAGGGTATGATGGTAAAATTCAGGCGTTGCCCTTTACAAAACCTTTAAATGTGAGCTTTGGCCCTAAAACTTTTGTATCCAAATTTTTATTTGCTAAAGGTGCACCTACCTGCTTGTTGGGTACTGATGTCTTAAGTAAAATGCATGCAAACATCCATTTTAGAGAAGATGGCACAGTTATGCTGACCATCCCTGAAGATGCAGAAACTCTGGACACCGCTTAACATAATTAAGCAATATACTATCCCATCATGATACTTATTATTTCATGTTTCTGCTGCTAGCACTCACCATCTTGTTGCTATATTTGTACTCGCATACTACTATGCATTTATCTAAGCATCTGTCCGACATTATGAAGGATCATATTTTCGGGAGAGGAATAGGAGGAAAAGGCAGAAACAAAAAATTATTATTGATACTCGATACCCATCTAGTATACATGATAATAATAATTTAATCTTTACGAGGTACTATTTGGGATCCTATTGTTCATAAAAATATCGACATGTCGACCTTATCATTGAGTCCAGCCGGACCCATAGCCCCTGTCTGTATGATCCAGGAGGCCTCTCGCCTCAATAGTATATTATTCTGGTCCCCCCCTCTTTTGGGTAATCTGACCTGTTCAATACCAGCAAAGGTCAGAATTCCTGAATTACTATCATGGGCATCTCGGACATGATCAATTAGTCTCGGTGACCCTTTCCCAGTAATGACCGACCTACAATGTTCTCTAATACGAATATACAGGCATCTTATCGTTTTGCCGATATAATAGCGCCCGCATGGACACCAGAGGACATAAACTACGTACTTTGTCTGACATGTGATCAAATCTTTAACCTCATGTTGGATTGAGAACCCGTAGAAGCACCTGGTCGGTGCGAAACGGCCGTCGTTCGGCTCCCTCACATATCCTGTAACACACACCCCCGTGCCGTGAAGATGGATATTTAATAAAGTCACCTGCAAGAGATCGGTGAGTGCGGCCCTTATTTTCTCTATCTTTTCATTGTGAAAGCAATTTTCTGGCCGAAGCACCCGAGATCAGAGACGTACCAGCTGGCTGTCAGCAGGAGTTCACACTGTGGAGCTCTGCCCGTGTGAGTGGGCGGTGCGGGTTACTGTCCTCTGTTTACACTTTGACTGAAATGCATGATTGTGTACAATTAATGGAACAAGAGACTCAGGGCTTATGTAATGTACGTGACAAGCCACTCTGTAATGCTACATTTGAACTTTTCATAGATGGCAGTAGATATGCAGATATGAATGGACAATTTCATACAGGTTATGCGGTAGTAACTCAGCATGAAGTGCTGAAAGCAGAACCTCTCCCTGCTAATCAGTCTGCACAAGAAGCAGAACTTACGGCATTGGTTGAAGCTCTAAAAATAGCCAAAGATCAGACAGCAAACATATACACTGATTCTAGATATGCACATGGCATTATTTTCGATTTTGGCGTAATATGGAGAGCCAGAGGTTATATGACTGCTTCAGGCCAACCTGTTAAACATGCCTCCCTCATTAGACAGATTCTGGAGGCAGCACAAGAAACTAAAGAAATAGCGGTGATAAAGGTAGCTGCACATGTGAGACTCGACACCGAGGAAGCCAGGGGTAACGATAAAGCCGACAAGCCAGCAAAACAGGCAGCACGTAAACCCTTACATCATGCCCACACACTAGATAGCTCTGAACATGATGAGGAGAGATTGAAGGAAGCTCAGAAACAGGTAGACGACGAAGAACGAGGGCAGTGGCAGAAAAAAGGGGCAGAAGATCAGCAAGGATTATGGAAAAAAGGAACTTTGTTGTGTTTACCCAGAGCCTGGTACCCCGCAGTGGCAAGTGACCTCCACCTACCCACGCATGTGTCGGCAAATGGTATGACGCTCAAGGTAAAAGAAAGGTGGTTGGCTCCAGGCTTTGGTAATTTTGCTCGGAACATGTGTGCTGCATGCGCTATATGCCTGGCACACAATCCAGGTCAGACCATTAAAACCCCAACCAAGCATCATGTAAGACCACTGTATCCCTTTCAAAGACTCCAGATCGACTACATCCAACTTCCTAGGTACAATGGATACGAATATGTGCTTGTGTGTGTGGACATGTTCTCAGGGTGGCCAGAGGCTTATCCAGTTCGTAAAGCCTCAGCAAAAACTACTGCCATTAAAATAGCACATGAACTGATACCCCGTTACGGCATGCCTGAGGTGATCGAGTCAGATAGGGGTACCCATGTTACTGGGGAAATATTCCAGAATGTTATGAAAATGTTGGGAGTAGAAAACCAGTTTCACACTCCGTATCACTCACAGAGTTCAGATAAAGTGGAAAGATTAAATGGAACAATAAAATTAAAAATCCAGAAGGCCATGGCAGAAACAGGAAAGCCTTGGACCGAGTGTCTACCACTTGCCCTGTATTCCATCCGAAACGCCCCAAGGGGGAAGGCTAAGCTGTCACCACATGAGATTCTTTTTGGTAGAGCAGCAAATTTGGGTTGTTATTTTCCACAACAACTGATGTTGAATACTGAGACTTTAACTGCTTATGTACAAGAATTACAAAAACGTTTAACTAAAGTGCATTCGCAAGTTTTTGCTTCCCTTCCAGATCCAGAAAATCTCGAAGGAGGCCACAAGTTGGAACCTGGTGATCAAATCTACGTGAAAAGACACACCAGAAAGACTCTTGAACCGAGATTTGACGGACCTTTCCAAGTCCTGTTAACAACTCCAACATCAGTCAAGCTTGAAGGAAAGGCATCATGGATACATGCAAGCCATTGCAAAAAAGCAGTATAAGACTCATGATATTGATGTTAATAATGTTAACCTCAACGGAATGCATGTATGTGGGAATCCCGCAGCCGGGTACTGTAGCCCCTTGGGACAAAAACCCTCTTGGTGTATGCTTCAGAATGTATCTAGTTTTGTGGATTTGGCTCACAGATTGGTATTGCAGCACTCAGCTTTGTGGGATCTGCCTGAGGGTACATTTTGGATATGCGGAGAAGGAGCATATAAATGGCTTCCCGTAGGTATAAAGGGTACTTGTACATTAGGACGCCTAACCCCGGCTACTTTCATAATTTCGAACAAACAAGTGAATATGCAAGCCGTGCCCAAGCACACACTGTATAAAAGAGCTGCAGATAACTCACCACGTCCCTCGGGGAGGCCACATATAGTACAAATGGGAATTCCCAACAAAATTGCTAGTACCATTTTTTATTTATCCTATGTTAACACAGATGTGGGATAAATTAGTTAGAGCCACGGATTATCTAGATGACCAGATTTGGGATATATTGGACATATTAAATACTAGTATAGCTGTACAGAATCAGCTTATAATAATCACTAACCAACATACCCTGGTATTGGATTACCTAACTGCCTCACAAGGGGGTATGTGTCAAATCATCGGACCCACCTGCTGTCATTATATAGACCCAAATAGTACTATGAGTATGAGATTTAAATTAGAAGACGTACAACGACTCAGGGATCAGTATGACAAAGACAATGACCAAAATAAGGATAGCTGGTGGTCAGATACCTTTTCTTTTCTTAACCCGGCCAATGGGTTCAGAGGGATCGGTGGGTGGGTTACCGGGATTATGCAAAGCCTAATACATACAGTTATGGTTATTGTAATTATATATGTATTATTCAAGGTTGTACTCAAGGGTATCTCGGTATGCACAAATAAATTTTGTGTAATGGATGCGAGAATATAAAGTTTTTTTTGTTTTTTTTTGTTGTAATATCACAAAAAGAATGACTAAAATGATCGTCTATATGACAAGGTTTTGAATGGAATATGTCAAAGGGGGGATTGTGAAGAGCAGAACAAAAATGGTTACCTCAATGAACCATTTTTAAAAAGAATTTGTGATAAATATTGACCTGTCCATTCAAGGACATTTTAGCTATAGTATGAAATCCTGTTTTTCTTGTCTGTGGAATTGCCTTTGTACTGTTTGTTGTGAAACTGCCGCCCACGAAACTGTTTTTTCTTTCTTTCCTGTTTTGTCTCTTTGTTTAAACATGCAAAACTTGTATAACCACTGAACCTACCGATACAACTATATAAAGAAGGGATAGCACCTTGAAGGCAGGCGTGCTTCAGAGACTTCCCAGTGATACACTATACAAGACGTGTCTTGTGTATTATTTCTGGTGATTCCCCACTTCCAAAGGCTGCTCCGACTGAGTGTGATCCTGACAACTCTTTTCACCTTCCAATTTCATTTTCCAATTCCGACCAGTGTCACTTTATATGTGGTAATAAGTAGTGATGAATGAATTTCTTCGAAAAATGATCACCAAACATAAAATCGGCACGAATATGGCACATTTAGATTCGTGATCGGAAACACAAGCAACATTTTTAAAAATCGGAAATATTCGGTAAAAAGTGAGGGAAAATATTTGCTTTGCCGCTAAAGTATTTTGAGCACTTTGGCTACAATAATGGTAGTGTATGATGAGCGTGGGGCACGTGTTTGATGACGGTAGGGGGTTGGCAGTGCTCAGAGAAGTTAGCCAATCAGGGTGCAGGAAACATCCTCAATGTCCTGACACAAAGGCTTGTGTCATTGGCTGCTGAAATCACATGTTCCCCTCCATATAAGGAGCGGACATCTTGTTTTAGCACCATTTTGACACTGTAGCAGCAAAGAGAGGCTGTTCTTGACACTGGGACTGTTTGCTGATAGATTTTAGCTTTTTATCTAGGCTGTTGTTTTTAAGTCCGATAGTTTAGATAGCTAGTGTCCTGTGTGGCTGTGAAATCGACCTTCCAGTAGATTTTTTTTCTTTTTGTGCCATTACTGAGGTCCACAGACAAAAACAGCAGTGCACATTTCATAGAAGTGTGTTGTGCACTGCTTCTACTGTGCTCCATGCACGACATTTCTAAATCTTATTTTTTCACTTGCTAAATGTGATTCAGCAAAGCATATGCCACCTTATCATTTAGTGGTGTGGTGATATAGTTCTGCGATTTGAGCTGTTGGCCAGTTTCTACAGTGATTCAGCATGCCATATCTCACCTTGTTATTTAGTTGCGTTGAAATTCAACTGCCTGCATAGCTCATGCAGATTAAAAAAAAAAAATTCTGTTGCTAGATGTGATACAGCCCGCCATATCCCACATTGTAATTTTGTGGCGGTGAAATTAAGCTGTCTGCAGAGCTCATGCACATTAAAAAAAAAATTAAAACATTCTGTTGCTAAATGTGATATAGCCCATCTTATCCCACATAATCCCATGTAATTTTGTGGCGGTGAAATTAAGCTGTCTGCAGAGCTCATTCACGTAAAAAAAATAATTATGTTGCTAAATGTGATACAGCCTGCCATATTCCACAGCGAAATTTTGTGATGGTTAATTTGTTCTGTGTGTAGAACTGTTGCACAGTTAAAAAAATTCGGGGGACAGTTGGTAACGTGATTCAGCACACCATATATCACCTTGTAATTTAGTGTCGGTGGAATTCAACTGTTTGCATAGCTCATGCAGATTAAAAAACAAGTTATTTTTTGGTTGCTAAACGTGATACAGCCCGACATATCTCACCTTATCATATAGTGGCGGTGAATCTGTTGTGTGTGCAGAGCTGTTGCACATAAAAAAAAGATATACAGTACAGACCAAAAGTTTGGACACACCTCATTTAAAATTTTTTCTGTATTTTCATGACTATGAAAATTGTAAATTCACACTGAAGGCATCAAAACTATGAATTAACACATCTGGAATTATATACGTAGCAAAAAAGTGTGAAACAACAGAAAATATGTCTTATATTCTAGGTTCTTCAAAGTAGCCACCTTTTGCTTTGATGACTGCTTTGCACACTCTTGGCATTCTCTTGATGAGCTTCAAGAGGTAGTCACCGGAAATGGTTTTCACTTCACATGTGTGCCCTGTCAGGTTTAATAAGTGGGATTTCTTGCCTTATAAATAGGGTTGGGACCATCAGTTGTGTTGAGCAGAAGTCTGGTGGATACAGAGCTGACAGTCCTACTGAATAGACTGTTAGAATTTGTATTATGGCAAGAAAAAAGCAGCTAAGTAAAGAAAAACGAGTGGCCATTATTACTTTAAGAAATGAAGGTCAGTCAGTCCGAAAAATTGGGTAAACTTTCAAAGTGTCCCCAAGTGCAGTTGCAAAAACCATCAAGCACTACAAAGAAACTGGCTCACATGAGGACCGTCCCAGGAAAGAAAGACCAAGAGTCACCTCTGCTTCTGAGGATAAGTTTATCCGAGTCACCAGCCTCAGAAATCGCAGGTTAACAGCAGCTCAGATTAGAGACCAGGTCAATGCCACACAGAGTTCTAGCAGCAGACACATCTCTACAACAACTGTTAAGAGGAGACTTTGTGCAGCAGGCCTTCATGGTAAAATAGCTGCTAGGAAACCACTGCTAAGGACAGGCAACAAGCAGAAGAGACTTGTTTGGGCTAAAGAACATAAGGAATGGACATCAGACCAGTGGAAATCTGTGCTTTTGTCTGATGAGTCCAAATTTGAGATCTTTGTTCCCAACCATCGTGTCTTTGTGCGATGCAGAAAAGGTGAACAGATGGACTCTACATGCCTGGTTCCCACCGTGAAGCATGGAAGAGGAGGTGTGATGGTGTGGGGGTGCTTTGCTGGAGACACTGTTGGGGAGTTATTCAAAATTGAAGGCATACTGAACCAGCATGGCTACCACAGCATCTTGCAGTGGCATCCTATTCCATCCGGTTTGCGTTTAGTTGGACCAACATTTATTTTTCAACAGGACAATGACCCCAAACACACCTCCAGGCTGTGTAAGGGCTATTTGACCAAGAAGGAGAGTGATGGGATGCTACGCCAGATGACCTGGACTCCACAGTCACCAGACCTGAACCCAATCGAGATGGTTTGGGGTGAGCTGGACCGCAGAGTGAAGGCAAAAGGGCCAACAAGTGCTAAGCATCTCTGGGAACTCTGTTATGATCTGGTGGCCTAAGAGCAGCATGAGACGTACTCTGGAGAAGGTGGTACCTGTACTGACCGCAGACCCTGAACTTAACACCGCAACTAGAAGTAGCCGTGGAATGTACCTAGTGCTCCCTAGACATCTCGACACAGCCGGAGGACTAATTACCCCTAGAGATAGAAAAGGGAAATCTATCTTGCCTCAGAGAAAATCCCCAAAGGATAGACAGCCCCCCACAAATATTGACTGTGAGAGGAGAGGGAAAAAACATACACAGACTGAAATCAGAATTTAGCAAAGGAGGCCACTTCTAGCTAAATAGAAAGGATAGGACAGAGTACTATGCGGTCAGTATTAAAACACTAGAAAATATCCACCACAGAAAATACAAAATCTCCACAGCTAACTAAAGATATGGAGGGTATATCTGCATCTCCAGAGATACCAGCTTGGCTAAACAAATCCTTATACAGACCAAGTTGGACAAGACAAAAACATGGAAAAGAACTGAACAATAAGGCCACAGCATGTGGACAGCAAAAAATCAAGGCCAGAACTTATCTTTGTTGAAATGAACTGCAAAGCAGGAGAGACCAGGCAGAGATGTGAATCCTCCAGGAACAATGGACAACTGGCACTGACTAAAGGGTGAAGCAACACTAAATAACCCAGTCAAAATTGCAAAAAGTGAACACACCTGATAAATGCTGCGATTCAGAGACAGCAGCGCTACCACTTACAACCACCGGAGGGAGCCCAAGAGCAGAATTCACAACAGTACTCCTTCAAGATTGTTGGAAGACCATTTCCAGTGACTACCTCTTGAAGCTCATCAAGAGAATGCCAAGAGTGTGCAAAGCGGCCATCAAAGCAAAAGGTGGCTACTTTGAAAAACCTAGAATATAAGACATATTTTCAGTTGTTTCACACTTTTTTGTTAAGTATATAATTCCACATGTGTTAATTAATAGTTTTGTTGCCTTCAGTGTGAATTTACAATTTTCATAGTCATAAAAATACAGAAAAATCTTTAAATGAGAAGGTGTGTCCAAACTTTTGGTCTGTACTGTACTTTTTTTTACAAACGTGATACAGCAGGCTAGATCCGAGTTTGAAATTGTTTGGAGCATATCTTCTAGGTTATACAGGCCTCATCCACAGTAAAAACAAATTTATTCAGTTATTAAATTTGCACCAGGAAAAACAGAGTCCAAGTATGATATGTGGTGAACGAATGGAGAGGATGGTGCAGGAGTATCTAGAACTGAATATCAATACCATCAGGGAAGGTTTGGACCCTTTCACTCTTTGGTCTTCAAAAATGGAACACTACTCGCGTTTCATGCCTTCCTCAATTCCGTCTGGAATGGCCTAACGTTTACTGTACAGCATGACTCTAACCAATTCAATTTCATAGAAATTTTAGTCATTAAGACAACTCCTGGTACACTTATCACGGACCTTTTTGCTAAGGCCACAGATCAGAACAACTTGCTGCACTTTGAAAGTTTCCATCCACATTCAGGCATGAGGTCAATTCCCATCTCTCAGTTTCAACGCATTGTTAGAGACAAATCAGTACGGCTTAAATGCCTTGATAAGATGCAGGCCAAATTTTCAGATAGGGGTTATCCCACAAAAGTACTTAATGACTGCTGCATTGCAATCCCCAAAAACGTACCGTAAGTCCTAATCGCATACCTTTTATTCACACTTATCATCCCTTCGCCTTTCAGGTACACAGAGCCATCCGGAAACATTGGAGCATTTTAAGAACAGGTTATCCTGACGTACCAGAATTTAAAGAACCCTTCTTACCATGTTTTAAACGACCCAGTAATCTTAAAAATAAACTAGTCAGAGCAGACATAGGCTCTGCAGTAAGGGTTCCTAGGCAGCAATTGTTACGTACCCAGAGACTTGGCACATTTCCCTGCTTACAGTGTCATCAATGCAACAAGATGCTTAAAGGGGATAAGATACACCAACCACACAAGCAGGTACGGACTGGGGCTAAAATTCAGCCCTGGCATTTGAAATCACACAGGCCCATGTTGTCCCCGTCCCAAGCACCAGATGGGATATATTACTAATATTACCCTGGATGGAGGAAAGCAAGATTTACTACAAGACCAATATTTCTAATGATACCCGTGGCCTGGTGGGGTAAGTGACGGAGTCAGCGACTTTGTGCTTTGTCAAAACTTTTAACAGTATGGGTGTCTTGAGAACACTGATTCTGTTAACAATGTAGCAGACAAGGCAGCCCACAACCAGACAGGCCCTTCTGGCATTTGCCAGAACTGCCAGATGGCCAGTCCGGCCGTGGGTATCAGGTAAGAAGGTTTACACCACTCTCTTACCTACCATGCTCTAAATGCTGGCCCAGAACCTGATACCTCATGCATGTCCCATGGCTGCCTGCTGCAGTGCCATTATCAAATTTTTACTGTGGGTCAATTGCTGCCACTTTTCATGGTGTCTGTCCCTAATTTTAGCTGTTTAAGAAGTTTTTTGTCACCTCTTAAGGTGTCGTATATAAGTTTGGTTTTGTCTCCCATTGAATTTAACGGGTTTCGTGTTATGAACTCTGTTTTCGGGCTCCCTCTTGTGGTCACTGGTGGTATGGTGTGACTTTTGCTTTGGGCTCCCCCTGGTGGCTTTGTTTGTTATCCTGCTGGTCTCTGGCTATCAGCTGGTTCGTTATCCTCTGGGAGGTTCCTATATAGCTCTGTTTTACTTCCTCTTGTTGCCGGCTGTCGATGTAATCAGTGCTACTCAGATTCCTTCTGACTACCTTGCTCCCAGTCCATCCAGGACAAAGCTAAGTTTTGTTTGCTCATTTTTTGATCAGCAGTGTTTATCATGTTTTCTTGTCCAGCTTGCTAAAATGTGATTTCCTCGCTTGCTGGATGCTCTAGTGGACTGAGTTTCTCCCCACACACCATTAGTTGGTGCGTGGGTTCTTGTAATCTCAGGATGGATATTTTGTAAGGGTTTTTTATTGATCGCATAGACCCCTGCTCTATTTTCTGCTTTCTAGTACTAGTGGGCCTCTTTTGCTGAATCTGATTTCATCCCTATGTATGTGCCTTCTTCTTACTTCACCGTTAATATTTGTTGGGGGCTTCTATATCTTTGGGGATTATTTCTCTGGAGGCAAGCAAGGTCTTTCTTTCTCTTTAGGGGTAGCTAGTTCCTCAGGCTGGCTCGAGACGTCTAGGAATTTTGTAGGCACGATCACCGGCTACCTCTAGTTGTTTTGGATAGGTTCAGATTTGCGATCAGTCCAGTTACCATCTCCCTAGAGCTTGTCCTTAGTTTATTCACTTGCTGGTCTATTCGTGATCCTCAGCCACTAAGGATCATAACAGTACAGCCGGCCATAAGGTGTTAATTGCATGGCAGAAGCAGGAGAAAAGAAGACTTGAGAATTTTTTTTTTTTTTTTTGTTGCCGTGTGTCTAGCTGCTGTGGCTAGCTTCTCTCCTCCTCTTAATGTTGGTGTGGCTCTGAGTTCAGCTGCTGACATGGATGTCCAGAGCTTGGCTTCCAGTCTGGATCATCTTGCTGCTAGGGTTCAAAGTATTCAGGATTTTGTTGTTCACAGTCCTATGTCAGAGCCTAGAATACCTATTCCGGAGTTGTTTTCTGGAGATAGATCTAGGTTCCTGAATTTTAGGAACAATTGTAAGTTGTTTCTTTCTTTGAAACCTCGTTCCTCTGGTGATGCCGTTCAGCAAGTTAGGATTATTATTTCCTTTTTGCGTGGTGACCCCCAAGATTGGGCCTTCGCACTGGCGCCAGGGGATCCTGCATTGCTTAGTGTAGATGCGTTTTTTCTAGCCCTTGGATTGCTCTATGAGGAACCTAATCTTGAGAACCAGGCTGAAAAAACGTTATTGGCCCTCTCGCAGGGGCAAGATGAAGCAGAGGTGTACTGCCAGAAATTTCGGAAATGGTCGGTGTTTACTCAGTGGAATGAGTGTGCCCTGGCTGCAAATTTCAGAGAAGGTCTTTCTGAAGCCATTAAGAATGTCATGGTGGGGTTCCCTACGCCTGCAGGTCTGAATGAGTCAATGACTCTGGCCATTCAGATTGATCGGCGTTTGCGGGAGCGCAAACCTGTGCACCATTTGGCGGTGTCTTCTGAACAGACACCTGGATCTATGCAATGTGACAGAATTCTGACCAGAAGTGAACGGCAAAATTATAGACGGCAAAATGGGTTGTGCTTTTACTGTGGTGACTCAGCTCATGTTATCTCAGCATGCTCTAAGCGCAAAAAAAAGGTTGATAAATCTGTCACCATTGGTACTTTACAGCCTAAGTTCATTTTGTCTGTTACCCTGATTTGTTCCCTGTCATCTTACCCGGTTAATGCTTTTGTAGATTCAGGTGCCGCCCTGAGTCTGATGGATTGGTCATTTGCCAAGCGCTGTGGTTTTGATTTGGAGCCTTTGAAATTCCCTATTCCACTAAGGGGAATTGATTCTACACCATTGGCTACGAATAGACCTCAGTACTGGACACAAGTGACCATTTGCATGACTCCTGTTCATCAGGAGGTGATTCGCTTTCTTGTACTGCATAATTTGCATGATGTCGTCGTGTTGGGTCTACCATGGTTGCAGACTCATAATCCAGTCCTGGATTGGAAAGCTATGTCGGTGTCAAGTTGGGGTTGTCAGGGAATTCATGGTGACGCTCCTGTGGTGTCTATTGCTTCATCCACTCCTTCTGAAGTCCCTACGTTTTTGTCAGACTACCAGGATGTATTTGAGGAGCCCAAACTCAATTCTCTACCTCCTCATAGGGACTGTGATTGTGCTATAAATTTGATTCCTGGTAGTAAGTTTCCTAAGGGACGACTTTTCAATTTATCTGTGCCGGAGCATGCTGCCATGCGGAGTTATATAAAGGAGTCTTTAGAGAAGGGACATATTCGCCCGTCCTCATCCCCTCTTGGTGCAGGATTCTTTTTTGTGGCTAAAAAGGATGGTTCCCTGAGACCCTGTATTGATTATCGCCTTTTGAATAAAATCACGGTCAAATTTCAGTATCCTTTGCCATTGTTAACTGATTTGTTTGCTCGCATTAGGGGGTCTAGTTGGTTCACCAAGATAGATCTTCGTGGTGCGTATAACCTTGTGCGTATAAAACAGGATGATGAATGGAAAACTGCATTTAATACGCCTGAAGGCCATTTTGAGCACTTGGTGATGCCTTTTGGACTTTCTAATGCTCCTTCAGTCTTTCAGTCCTTTATGCATGACATCTTCCGTGAATATCTGGATAAGTTTATGATTGTGTATCTGGATGATATTCTGGTTTTTTCGGATGATTGGGAGTCTCATGTTAAGCAGGTCAGGATGGTCTTTCAGGTCCTACGTGACAATGCTTTATTTGTGAAGGGCTCAAAATGTCTTTTTGGAGTCCAGAAGATTTCTTTTTTGGGTTTCATTTTTTCTCCTTCTACTATTGAGATGGACCCAGTCAAGGTTCAGGCTATTCATGACTGGACGCAGCCTACATCTGTTAAGAGTCTTCAGAAGTTCTTGGGTTTTGCTAATTTTTACCGTCGCTTCATAGCTAATTTTTCTGGCGTTGTTAAGCCTTTGACGGATTTGACCAAGAAGGGTTCTGATGTGACTAATTGGTCTTCTGCGGCTGTGGAGGCCTTTCGGGAGCTGAAGCGTCGGTTTTCTTCGGCTCCGGTCTTATGTCAGCCAGATGTCTCACTTCCCTTCCAGGTGGAGGTTGATGCTTCCGAGATTGGAGCGGGGGCTGTTTTGTCACAGAGAAGCCCCGATGGCTCTGTGATGAAGCCATGTGCTTTCTTTTCAAGAAAGTTTTCGCCTGCCGAGCGGAATTATGATGTCGGTAATCGGGAGCTGTTGGCTATGAAGTGGGCATTTGAGGAGTGGCGACATTGGCTCGAGGGAGCTAAACATCGTGCGGTGGTCTTGACTGACCACAAGAATTTGATTTATCTCGAGTCGGCCAAGCGGCTAAATCCCAGACAGGCTCGTTGGTCGTTGTTTTTCTTTCGTTTTGATTTCATGGTCTCGTACCTGCCGGGTTCGAAGAATGTGAAGGCTGATGCTCTTTCTAGGAGTTTTGTGCCTGACTCTCCTGGAGATTCAGAGCCGGCTGGTATCCTTAGAGAAGGGGTGATTTTGTCTGCCATCTCCCCAGATTTGCGACGTGTGCTGCAAGAGTTTCAGGCGGATAGACCTGACCGCTGTCCACCGGAGAGACTGTTTGTCCCGGATAGATGGACCAACAGACTCATCTCCGAGGTTCATTCTTCGGTGTTGGCGGGCCATCCTGGAATATTTGGTACCAGAGACTTGGTGGCCAGGTCTTTTTGGTGGCCTTCCTTGTCGCGGGATGTGCGTTCCTTTGTGCAGTCTTGTGGAATTTGTGCTCGGGCAAAGCCTTGCTGTTCTCGTGCCAGTGGTTTGCTGTTACCTTTGCCTGTCCCGAAGAGGCCTTGGACGCACATTTCCATGGATTTTATTTCAGATCTCCCTGTCTCTCAGAGAATGTCTGTCATCTGGGTGGTGTGTGATCGTTTTTCTAAGATGGTCCATTTGGTGCCCTTGCCTAAGTTGCCTTCCTCCTCCGAGTTGGTTCCACTGTTTTTTCAAAATGTGGTTCGTTTGCACGGGATTCCTGAGAACATTGTTTCTGACAGAGGATCCCAGTTTGTGGCTAGATTTTGGCGGACCTTTTGTGCTAAGTTGGGCATTGAATTGTCTTTTTCGTCGGCCTTCCATCCTCAGACGAATGGCCAAACCGAGCGAACTAATCAGACCTTGGAGACTTATTTAAGATGTTTTGTTTCTGCTGACCAGGACGACTGGGTTACTTTTTTACCGTTGGCCGAGTTTGCCCTTAATAATCGGGCTAGTTCTGCTACTTTGGTTTCTCCTTTTTTTTGTAATTCGGGGTTTCATCCTCGTTTTTCCTCGGGTCAGGTGGAGCCTTCTGACTGTCCTGGAGTGGATGTTGTGGTGGATAGGTTGCATCAGATTTGGAATCATGTGGTGGACAATTTGAAGTTGTCACAAGAGAAGGCTCAGCTCTTTGCCAACCGCCGTCGCTGTGTGGGTCCCCAACTTCGCGTTGGGGACTTGGTATGGTTGTCTTCTCGCTTCGTTCCTATGAAGGTCTCCTCTCCTAAGTTCAAGCCTCGGTTTATCGGTCCTTATAAGATTCTGGAAGTCCTTGGCCCGGTGTCATTCCGTCTGGACCTCCCGGCATCATTTGCTATTCATAATGTGTTCCATCGCTCGTTGTTGCGGAGGTATGTGGTACCTGTGGTTCCTCCGGTTGAGCCTCCTGCCCCGGTGCTGGTTGAGGGAGAATTGGAATACGTGGTGAAGAAGATCTTGGATTCTCGTGTTTCTAGACGGAGGCTCCAGTATTTGGTCAAGTGGAAGGGCTATGGTCAGGAGGATAATTCTTGGGTTGTCGCCTCTGATGTTCATGTGGCCGATTTGGTTCGTGCCTTCCATGTGGCTTATCCTGATCGCCCTGGGGGTTTTCATGAGGGTTCGGTGACCCCTCCTTAAGGGGGGGGGTACTGTTGTGAACTCTGTTTTCGGGCTCCCTCTTGTGGTCACTGGTGGTATGGTGTGACTTTTGCTTTGGGCTCCCCCTGGTGGCTTTGTTTGTTATCCTGCTGGTCTCTGGCTATCAGTTGGTTCGTTATCCTCTGGGAGGTTCCTATATAGCTCTGTTTTACTTCCACTTGTTGCCGGCTGTCGATGTAATCAGTGCTACTCAGATTCCTTCTGACTACCTTGCTCCCAGTCCATCCAGGACAAAGCTAAGTTTTGTTTGCTCATTTTTTGATCAGCAGTGTTTATCATGTTTTCTGTTCCAGCTTGCTAAAATGTAATTCCCTCGCTTGCTGGTTGCTCTAGTGGGCTGAGTTTCTCCCCACACACCGTTAGTTGGTGTGTGGGTTCTTGAAATCTCAGGATGGATATTTTGTAAGGGTTTTTTATTGATCGCATAGACCCCTGCTCTATTTTCTGCTTTCTAGTACTAGTGGGCCTCTTTTGCTGAATCTGATTTCATCCCTATGTATGTGCCTTCTTCTTACTTCACCGTTAATATTTGTTGGGGGCTTCTATATCTTTGGGGATTATTTCTCTGGAGGCAAGCGAGGTCTTTCTTTCTCTTTAGGGGTAGCTAGTTCCTCAGGCTGGCTCGAGACGTCTAAGAATTTTTTAGGCACGTTCACCGGCTACCTCTAGTTGTTTTGGATAGGTTCAGATTTGCGATCATTCCAGTTACCATCTCCCTAGGGCTCGTCCTTAGTTTAATCACTTGCTGATCTATTTGTGATCCTCCGCCACTAGGGATCATAACAGCCTACTAACTGTGTCTGCCGCTCATTACAGTTGTCCTCCACTGAACAAAGCAATGCCGCCTGTTTAGTCCTGTTACTAATTTTGAACTGCATTTAGCCCACTTTATTATTTGGGCCTACTAACTGTCTGCCGCTCATTACAGTTGTCCTCCACTGAACAAAGCAATGCCGCCTGTTTAGTCCTGTTACCACATTTGAACTGCATTTATATGCATATATTTGTGTTTCCTCCTCATCCTGCCCATTGCCCAGCCACTGCTAGATGAGTCTACTGGTACATTGACCCAGACCACTACATTCCCCTTGCACTCTACACAGCCAGAATCTGACCCTGCTGAAAGTCAGGTTCCCCTTCCCGCATACTATACCACCTTACACGGGGACAAAGAGGAAGGTGCAGAATTAAGTGCAGGTTCCTTCTTCAGGTGGGGGGCAAACTCACTGGCGATGTCACTGGCACAGGGCCCCTCATAGTACGCAAAAGTGTCTCTGCCGGTGGGAGGCGCCAACCGCTGTCAAACACACCGCTGTACTATGAGGGGCCCTGTGCCAGTGCCAATGCCAACGAGTGGGCCCCCCCTGCTTGCCCAGGATCACAGCACTTGCAAAGTTGAAATACTTACCTCTCCCTGCTCCACCGCCGTGACGTTTTCCGCATTTCCTGGGCCCACGAAAATCTTGAGCCAGCCCTACCCCCCCACAACTTTAGCCAAATGACCCCCAGTTTTCAATGCCAAACTATTATTATAAAGTAAATTAAGATTGACAAGCTTCAGTAATAAGAATTGATGTTTTTGGCATTAAAATGGGCACTGTAGGTGTTTTCCTGTCCTCCACTCACTGCCGACTTTGATTCCCCATTGACTTGCATTGGGTTTCGTATTTCAGTTGGCCCCTGACTTTTCGCGATAATCGGACGATTTCACCCGACCCGACTTTTGACAAAGTCGGGTTTCGCGAAACCCGACTCGATCCGAAAAAAGTAAAAGTCGCTCAACTCTAATAATAATAATAATAATAATAATAATATTCTTTATTTTTATATAGCACTAACATATTCCGCAGCGCTTTACAGTTTGCACACATTATCATCACCGTCCCCGATGGGGCTCACAATCTAGAATCCCTATCAGTATGTGGAGCGCCCCGTGGGCAATGGGGTACTCAGTACCAGGTGCTTCAGTTCTCAGGGGGGATGTCACGGTGGCTGACCCGGTCCATGGCCCTTGGGACGTCCGTGTAAACGGGAAAGGTCTTTTTAAAGGGATATGTTCATGACGCCACCTGTGGTATTCGGTCAGGGTGACCGAGGCTGCTTTAAGGGGTCCGCTGGGGTGATGTTATGGCAGCTAGATGGTATACCTTCCCATAGGTGAAGTGTATCCCCAGGGCTTCCCAGTGTGTAGATGGTGGATGGTGTGAGGTGCAGTGAAGAACGAGGACACAAGGTTGCAGTCTCTTTACCTTTTACTGAAGGCTTTAGCATCTACAGTCCAGAGCACAGATCACAGGGCAGGCAGAGTCCAACCGGATTGGAGGCAAATCCAGAGTCCCCTTATCCAGGTGGAAGTCAGTAGTCTTCCTCTAGCGTCTTGGTGTTGTAGTACCTTACTGCTAAGTCTCTCATAAGGTCCTTACAGATGTTGTAGATGTTATCGATGTTATCTCTCTCTCTGTCCTCCAGATGGATAGGACAACTCGTATGACCGGTGGCTTGAGGCTTTTTACAGGGACTCTATCATGCTCCGGCCTCTCGTGGGTGCCACCTTGCCTCCTGGGTATAGGGCGGATCAGTAACTTGCAATTAGCTGTCCTGCCGGTCTCTGGAGCAAGGCATAAAGGACTGTTGCTCCCTCGGTGTTCCGGCTACCGGGATCCTGAGCCTCAGAAGGAGGCAGCCTGTGCTGGGCAGAACTCCTTCTGGTATCCACTTCTTTGCTATGACTTCTTCTCACTCTCTACAATACAGTTCTCTTGTCATGTCTTTTCTTAGGAACTGCTGCACTTAGGGCAGGCGCAGCTCCGTGACCCTCTGTCTAAGCCTCTGACAGGCTCCCACCCCTGTCAGGGACCAACTATCTGAGCAAAGCTCAGCCAGCAACTGCCTAACTTCCTCTCCAGGCCACCAGTTTTACCTAATTGAGAAGAGTGCCCTAATAATAGGAGCATAGCTCCCCCTGGTGGACTGGAGTATGAAATGTGTTGTATGTTTGTGGTACCTGGTAAAGAGATCTCCTTTACTGCCTCCAAATGTAACATCACTCCCCACTGGAGGAGAATGACATTACTGCAATGACCAGGACCCTGGGGTGCTGCATATGTCTTTGGAATGTGGGGGGAAACCGGAGTACCTGGAGGAAACCCAAGCAAACACGGGGAGAACATACAAACTCCTTGCAGATGTTGTCCTCGGTGGGATTTGAACCCAGGACCCAGCGCTGTAATGCTATCCACTGAGCCACCGTGCTGCCCTAGGTAAAATACTTTGGGTACAGAAGGTAATGTACTTTGGGAAAAACCCAACCAGATACAATACTTTGGGTAAAGAAGGTCCAAGACAAATTTTTTCAAACTCTCTCATCCTGCCAGTCTACTCTTCCTTAAAGGGAACCTGTCACCCCGTTTTTTCCATATGAGATAAAAATACTGTTAAATAGGGCCTGAGCTGTGCATTGCAATAGTGTATGTTGTGGACCCCGATTCCCCACCTATGCTGCCGAAATACGTTACCAAAGTAGTCGTTTTCGCCTGTCAATCAGGCTGGTCTGGTCAGATGGGCGTGGTGTCTTCCCCCAGATCTTGCTTAGTTTTCCGTTGGTGGCGTAGTGGTGTGCGCATGTCCAAGGTCCCGAATCCACTGCACAGGGGAGTGAAAAGAGCGCGATGTGCGCTATTTCATTGCTGATCGGTGGGGGCGGCCATCTTCCTTTGGCCGCGCGTGCGCAGAAGCGGCACTCTGCTGGCCGCGGCTTCAGGAAAATGGCCATGGGATGCCGCGCGTGCGCAGATGGAGATCGCAGCAGCCATTCTCCTGAAGCCGCGGCCAGCAGAGCGCCGCTTCTGCGCACGCGCGGCCAAAGGTAGATGGCCGCCCCCACCGATCACCAATGAAATAGCGCACATCGCGCTCTTTTCACTCCCCTGTGCAGTGGATTCGGGACCTTGGACATGCGCACACCACTACGCCACCAACGGAAAACTAAGCAAGATCTGGGGGAAGACACCACGCCCATCTGACCAGACCAGCCTGATTGACAGGCGAAAACGACTACTTTGGTAACGTATTTCGGCAGCATAGGTGGGGAATCGGGGTCCACAAAATACACTGTTGTAATGCACAGCTCAGGCCCTATTTAACAGTATTTTTATCTCATACGGAAAAAACGGGGTGACAGGTTCCCTTTAAGGTGAAATAAACTATTCAGCAAATTTGTCCCTCATTCTGGAAACTGACACAGAACTTCTATAAGTAATGTTCTGATAATCATGAAAGGTGGTCATCAATTGAAATCTGTTCTTTGCATATAACAAAATTGTGCAGGACCACACAAGCTTTCACCACCTCGTCCACCGTGTCAGTATTCAGGTTGATAGCGGTCAATAGAACTTGCACTTGGCTGTTAGAATCCCAAACGCGCACTCCACCATTCTTCATGCTCGTTTGAGGGGTAATTAAAAATTCTTTTAGTTGGCGTCAATCCACTACTGGAGTATGGTTTCAGCAGGTGTTCCGAGAGTTGAAAGGCTTCATCTCCAACACATACAAATGGCATTGGAGGCCCAGAGGTGTCAGGCAGCGGTCTTGGGGGTGGATATTGGAAGGTGTTTCCATAGAGATGACGCCCCATTGCAGACAATTTAAAAACTTGTGAATCATTGGAGCGGCCATAGGCCCCAATGTCGACCGCTATAAATTTGTATTCAGCTTCAGCAATGGCTTCAGACTATGGAATAGTCTATGGGTGTGCAATATAATACCAATAAAATTTTTAACAAGTTTTTTTTGAGGGTTATGTACCAACGAAATGTACCCCAGACCACGGAATAGTCTATTGATGAGCACTATAGTGCCATATAATTTTGAATACGTTTTTTCAGGGTTATATGCTAAAGAAATGTACTCTAAACCAAGGAATAGTCTATGAGCGAGCAATAGAGCAATGTAAAACCATTAATGCCCACAGCCTCTACCCCCTGATGATGCTTCATTTTAGTATTCCAGCAACCAAACAAATTGACAGAAAGTAGAATCAAAAATACAAAAGTAGTTAGTGTAGTTAGGGAACGATGGGGAATTTTTAATGCAGGTTTATAGAAAATAGCTTAGATGTGGGATTAAATAAGTGGTGAAAAATGGTTTGCATTTGGACCACTCCTAACTATGGCAATTAGTTTACATGAAAGGGATATATAAAGTAGATTTTGGGTATGTTTTTGTATGAATTTCTCTTTTACAGTTAAAGGAAATCTGTTAGCAGAATTTTACACCCCAACTATTTATATTTAAATATAGCTCTTTCAAAGGCAAGTCCAGAAATACTTTTACATGCAGGAGCGGACACAGATGGCGGAGGACCATTGTTCGACAACAGTATATGGGGACTTTGCAATCCAATAGCTCATCATAATGCATCATTTCTACTGCTTTGGAGATAAGAGTGGGCCCCATTCGTCTAGGGCCTTCGGCTGCACATTTTGCACCAATGGTAAGTCCGCCCCTGTTTACATGGCCAGCCTATTTGAATAATTATTCAAAGGGTCATATTTATACAATGACTAACTGAATTAATATTGTGTACGCTTAAAGAGAAGCTGTCAGCAGAATTTCACCCCCCCAAAGTATATGTGCATGTAGCTATTTCAAAAACAAGTTCAACAATACCTTTTTCTCGACACTCTGTTACTGAAAAATCAGCTTTTGAGTTGACATGCAAATTAACCTGTCATTTGTAGATCTAACACCTCTGTCACTCCAGCTCTATTCCCCGTCCAGAACTGCCTCATCTTGCTTGACTGATGGGTACTTTGCCTGAAATCACGCAGCATAGTGGCTGTCAGGGGGTGGTGCTGGGTAGAGAATAGAGCTGGAATGACAGAGGTTTCAGATCTACAAATAGCTCTTCAGACTCATTTTGCATATTAATTCAAAAGCTAATTTCTCTGTAACATAGGAATGGACTGTCCAGATAATGGTACTGCTGGACTTGTTTTTGAAAGAGCTGCATGTACAAACAGTGAAATCCTGCTGACAAATCTTTACGTGTAAACTGTATTAATTCACTTAGTCATTGTGTATGAACTTGTTCATTCTCTTTGACATTTGAAAAATAAAAAATACTTTCTAAAGTTAAGAAAAAAGTTTGAAACTAAACCTTCATTAAAACATTGAAATTATACAGCAGAATCCCACAGTTCATTTGCGGCATAGGCATAGAGGTACGTTTTTAGTATATGGTCCCATCTTAAAGAGGTTGCCTTGTTGATAAAAGATGGGTACCCAAATTTTAATCAATGTGACCACCAAGAACCTCACGTTTTTACTTGCAGAGCAATTGTGTAATTCACGTGTATAGAATTTGCCGAGTGCTGTTGTACGTTGTTTGCAGCCACGGTGTACTTACACCTGCATATTTAGTTAACCCATTACTTGCCAAATTAACATTTTTACAAGTACGGATTTTTCAGAAAAGGGCGTCCCAATATTCAATTAAAAATGACAATGACATGATTTCCTATTTTGAAAACATTTATTTTACAAACACAACACAAAAAATTGGACCTAATTATAAAAATTATAAAATCTTAGTTGCTAGATGCTAAAGATTAGGCGTCCTAAAAAAAGGACATTGGTAGATAATGGGTTAATGCAATAGGTAGTTCTGCCCAAGATCTAGATTTTCTGATTTGGATAACATAATTTTTTAACACATTACTTTAAATCTATGTTCCCCCTTAAGGGAATTTAAACACGTTTTAACTCCATGAATATTTGTTTATAATTTATACCAGAATTCAAAGCTTACCTGACTAGTATGAAGCCAGTATTTGAATCTACGCCTTCTCCTAATGCGAGGCAAGATCAAGTAATAGACAATCCTTTCTCCTAAGGATGTGAGGAGCGAACCACAAAACCCGATACAGAGGAGGACAAAGAGTCCAGAAAAATGGTAAATTCCCATCTGAAGTGTCTATAGGATACAAAAAAAAACTGCAATTGTATATTTATTTGACTTATAAAACATTATAAATTACTTTCTCCTCACTTCACACATTGTCTGCCATTATCTTCAATACAGTGCTGGGATCCTGTATTCAAATCCCACCACAGACAACATCTGTAAGGCGCTTGTACGTTCTATTTGGGTTTGCATGGGTTTCCTCCCACACTCCATAGATATACTAATAGGAATTGTGAGCCCCAATGGGGACAGTGATGATGATGGGCAAGAAAAAACATGGCCCCTGTGTTTCTTGCTTGGGGCTTGTAAAGGATAATGGTCACCTCTTTCAGTAAAACTGTCTATCAGTAAAATGCTCTTTGTTGGTAACAGAAACAATCAGAGCTTAACTTACTTTTCAGCTGTAATGTTTAAGAAATACACTTCCCTGCCAGTAGGGAGGCACTATGTGTAGAGGGCAGTAAAGTTGTGTGTGAATGCGTCCAACATGCCGTATTCGATACAACAAAGAATAGTGATAGTTGAGGTCTATGTTGCACAGGCAATCACGCAGGACTATAGTGCTTGTTTCACTTTCTAGCAAAACAGCAGTATACATGATTTGGTGCGCAAGTGGACCAACACTGGATCTGTGACCATTGCGAAAAAAATAGACAATCATGTATTCATTCAGACACTAGTTATTATTGCAGACATTCAGGAGAGAATTATGAGAGGCCCAATAAAATAGATAAGAACATCATAAAAGAGGGGGATGAATAGAAGAATGAGACACATTGCACTGGGCTACTGGATATGATCATTTATGATGATTTAGACCCAGTAGCGTAGCTACTCACATAGTGGCACATAGCATAGCACTCACATAGTAAGGACTGTTGTGAATTTGCTTTTTGGCTCCCTCTAGTGGTTACTAGTGATTTGACTCTGGGTATGTCAGTCATCCCTTGTATGCTCACCTGGGCCGTTAGTTCAGGGGTGTTGCTATATAAGCTCCCTGGACCTTCAGTTCAATGCCTGGCAACGTTGTAATCAGAGCTAATCTGTTGTGCTCTTGTCTACTGATCCTGGTTCCTGCTAGATTAAGCTAAGTCTGCTTTCTTGCTTTTTGCTATTTGTTTTTGTTTGCATTTTTGTCCAGCTTGTACATTATCTGTATCCTAACCTTGCTGGAAGCTCTAGGGAGGCTGGAGTTCTCCCCCTGGGCCGTTAGACGGTTCGGGGGTTCTTGAATTTCCAGTGTGGATTTTTGATAGGGTTTTTGTTGACCATATAAGTTATCTTACTACATTCTGCTATTAGTAAGTGGGCCTCTCTTTGCTAAACCTAGTTCATCTCTGTGTTTGTCATTTCCTCTTACCTCACCGTTATTATTTGTGGGGGGCTTGTATCCAACTTTTGGGGTCTATTCTCTGGAGGCAAGAGAGGTCTTTGTTTTCCTCTTCTAGGGGTAGTTAGTCCTCCGGCTGGCGCGAGACATCTAGCGACCAACGTAGGCATGTTCCCCGGCTACTTCTAGTGTTGGCGTTAGGAGTAGATATATGGTCAACCCAGTTACCACTGCCCTATGAGCTGGATTTTTGTACTTCGCAGACTTACTTGTTCCTCTGAGACCCTCGCCATTGGGGTCATAACAAAGGACCACTCAGAGCGACCATGAGTCTTAACTGTTAAATCTTGCGGTAGAGCAGGAAGCAATGGTCTCCCTGCCCTAGCACTCTCCAATCTGTAGCCCGTAGGCAGGGCCACATTTACCATTAGGAACTGGAGGGCAGGTGCCTAGGGCGGCACATTGAAGGGGGCAGAGCCACCTAGTGGTGATTTTTTTTATAATACTCCCCTCTGTCTTCCTACAGACTTGTAAATCAATTTGCTGTTTTTCTGAGGTGTGAGGGATGTTTTTTTGTGGGGAAAGGGCAGGGTGAGGGCACACAGAATGAGCTACGGAGCATCAGTTAGCAGGGGCTGCTCCACCAATCAGAAGACAGATTACATGTTCACTGTGCATCGGGAAGACAGAAGGCAACTCTGAGGAGGAGGACGCTTCTCTACCATTGAGCCACAACCCATAAGAATGTAGATAGGAGATTTTTAATCTTGACTTCTATTGCATGCAATGAATCCAGAAGCAGGTTATACATGCCCAGAGAGCTACATTGCATATAACAATGTATTCTTATGGTCCCTTGAAAGAAGGAGAATTTAGTTTTATTCCTATAGTAGTAAAAATAACAAGTAGTGATGAGCGAGTATACTCGTTGCTCGGGTTTGTGGTCCCCGAGTATTTGTGACTGCTCGGAGATTTAGTTTTTGTTGACGCAGCTGCATGATTTACAGCTGCTAGCCAGCCTGAGTACATGTGGGGGTTGCCTGGTTGCTTAGGAATCCCCACATGTAATCAAGCTGTCTAGTAGCCGCAAATCATGCAGCTGCGGCAAGGAAAACTAAATCTCCGAGCACTCACAAATACTTGGAGACCACCCGAGCGTGCTCTGGAAAACCCGAGCAACGAGTATACTCGCTCATCACTAATAATAAGCAATTACAAAAATGTCTTTTTTTTCCTGTGAGTCTCCTTGGGTCTCACACCCACAGACCTACCATTACAGTAAGGCTCTTAAGCTGGTGATGTAAAGTGGATAATTTTGTGTACTTGATATGTATTGCAGGATCTGAATACAGGCAGATTATAGTGTTAGAAATAGACTTTATTTGAGAATAAATTTTTTTTTTCATCCTGTGAAATTACTAAAAAATAATAATGAAAAACACTTGATAATGAAAAACATAATGTATTGTTTTAATGCATTTAAAAAAAATAGTGAACATCACAAAGCAGCAAATAACAAGGATATATTTGGTGTCCCTGCAATCATAATGACCTGCGCAACACAGCGATCAAATTATGTACACAGATCGGTAAATGATGTATTAAAATACTGCTTTATTTCTGCTTCTTTTTTTCTTCAGGTGTTCTCACCACACAACGTTTGCGTGTTTGCAGCATTTCTTTTATGCCTTTTACAACTTATTTGATGCAATTTTAGTGCAGATATGAAGCAGAGTTTTTAACTAGTGATGAATGAATACATTTAGCACTATTTGTTACTCACACGAATAGTACGGTGTTTGGGCTATTCGTTACTCGGCGAGTAATTAGGTATTCACCTCGTTATATTTGAGTAACCCACCCAGCATGTTTGGTGCTTTATTTGCAACTAATGAACATGTTGGGCTGGCTTGCCAATCACAGTAATGCCGGCACCATCTTTGGTGTGGCATTACTGTGATTGGCTTGCCTTCCAGCATCATAGGGACTATTTAAAGGCTGAAGGTGCCGGAAACAGCATAGTGAGAAAGCAGTTTCAGCATAGGGACAGTGAAAGGAGCATAGGGAGAGTGATAGGGGGGTTATAGTGAGCGTTATTTATTCCAAAAAGCTCTTTTAAGAGCTGAAGATTTTGTAGAGATTACTTGTTTGTTAGGTGGGAATTTAAGTAGGGAGAGATTGAATAGGAAGGAGGGTGAAAGGCTTGGGTGTTCTTATCATTGCAAGTACATGCTGCAGATCTCTGCTATTTTCCATTGTGTTGTATAGTTTAGTATTAGGAACAGACTGTGGGATTAGGGTGAAATAGGGAGGGTTTAATCTACTGGCAAAATATAAAAATCAGGTAGTTATAGAGGATAATAATATTAGGTACTACCAGCATTTATAAAACCATTTTTTTAGGAGCTACATAATATTCCTGTGTAGCAGCCTACAATTTTTTTTTTTACCACACAATAAAATTCCTCTGTGGCAGCATATACAGTGGGGGAAAAAAAGGATTAGGTCAGCCACCAATTGCGCAAGTTCCCCACTTAAAAAGATGAGAGAGGCCTATAATTGACATCATAGGTAGACCACAACTATGAGAGTTGAAATGAGAAAACAAATCCAGAAAATCACCTTGTCTGATTTGTCAAGATTTATTTTGCAAATTGTGGTGGAAAATAAGTATTTAACAAAAGTCCATCTCAATATTTTGTTATATATCATTTGTTGGCAATGACAGAGGTCAAAGGTTTTCTGTAAGTCTTCACAAGGTTGGCACATACTGTTGGTGATATGTTGGCCCATTCCTCCATGCAGATCTCCTCTAGAGCAGTGATGTTTTGGGCCAGTCGCTGGGCAACACGGACTTTCAACTCCCTACAAAGGTTTTCGATGGGGTTGAGCTCTTGAGACTGGCTAGCAGGGCCGGCCTGAGAGATTACAGCGCCCTAGGTGAAACTATTTTGTTGCGCCCTTACTACTTTTAACATACCTCCCAACTTTTGAAGATGGGAAAGAGGGACAAAGTTTGTGGCGCGTGAAGCGCGCCGCGGCAAATTTTAGGCCACGCCTCTGACCACACCCATTCATAACTAGCCACACCCATATCCACGTCCCAACCACACCCATTTAGCACTGTTGATCACACTGTTTCATAAAGAATAATTATAAACAAAAAAATATGTGCTCCATACTGTATAATGGCCACACATGATGCTCCATACTGTATAATGGCCACGCATGATGCTCCATTGTATAATGGCCACACATGATGCTCCATACTGTATATTGGCCGCACATGATACTTTGTACCGTATAATGGCCACACATAGCTACTCCTACACACGCGGCTGCGCTCCATACACACGCGCTCCGCTCCATACACCTCATACACATGCGGCTCCGCTCCGTACACCTCGTACACATTTAGCTCCGCTCCATACACCTCATACACACGACTCCGCTCCGTACACCTCATACACACGGCTGCGCTCCGTACACCTCATACACACACCACTCCGCTCCATACACCTCATACACATTTAGCTCCGCTCCATACACCTTTTGCCTTTTGAAAAGATTTTTTATAATTTTTTCTATTTTTTCTCTGGCGCCCCCTTAGGGTCGGCGCCCTAGGCGGCCGCCTAGTTCGCCTATACGTTCGGGCCGGCCCTGCTGGCTAGGCCACTCCAGGACCTTCATATGCTTCTTATGAAGTCACTCCTTTGTTGCCCTTGTGCTTGGGATCATTATCATGCTGAAAGATCCATCCACGTTTCATCTTCAATGCCCTTGCTGATGAAAGGAGGTTTGCCATCAAAGTTTCACGATACACGGCCCCATTCATTCTTTCATGTACACGGATCAGTTGTCCTGGTTCCTTTGCCGAGAAACAGCCCCAAAGCATGACGTTGCCACCCCCATGCTTCACAGTAGGTACGGTGTTCTTTGGGTGCAACTCAGCATTCTGTCTCCTTCCAACACAACAAGTTTTGTTTCTACCAAACAGTTCTACTTTGGTTTCATCAAACCACATGACAGTCTCCCAATACTCTTCTGGATAATCCAAAAGCTCTCTAGCAAACTTCAGACGGGCCTGGACATGTACTGGCTTAAGCAGGGGGGCACGTCTGGCACTGTATGATCTGAGTCCCTGGCGGCATAGTGTGTTACTGATGGTAGCCTTTGTTACGGTGGTCCCAGCTCTATGAAGGTCATCCACTAGGTTACCCTGTTTGGTTCTGGTATTTTTGCTCACCATTCGTGTGATCATTTTGACCCCACAGGGTGAGATCTTGCGTAGAGCCCCAGATCGAGGGAGATTATCAGTAATCTTGTATGTCTTCCATTTTCTTATTATTGCTCCCACAGTTGATTTCATCACACCAAGCTACTTGCCTATTGCAGATTCAGTCTTCCCAGCCTGGTGTAGGGCTACAATTTTGTTTCTGGTGTCCTTCGACAGCTCTTTGGTCTTCACCATAGTGGAATTTGGAGTCTGACTGTGGACAGGTGTCTTTTATACTGATAACAAGTTCAAACAGGTGCCATTACTACAGATAATGAGTGGAGGACAGAGGAACCTCTTAAAGAAGAAGTTACAGGTCTGTGAGAGACAGAAATCTTGCATGTTTTTAGGTGACCAAATACTTATTTTCCACCATAATTTGCTAAATAAATCTTGACATAATCAGCTATAGTGCATTATATATTTCACTATAATAGTACTTTCAGGGTAACAACAGGAGTATAGCTTGGAAAGTCTTCCTATTATTAACCCCTTTACCCCCAAGGGTGGTTTCCATGTTAATGACCAGGCCAATTTTTACAGTTCTGACCAATGTACCTTTATAACTCTGGAACACTTCAACAGATCCTGGTGATACTGACATTGTTTTCTCGTGGCATATTGTTCTTTATGATAGTGGAAAAATGTCTTTGATATGACTTGCGTTTATTTGTGAAAAAAATGTAAATTTTTTCATGCCCTTAAATGACACAGATATGTCACGCAAAATACTTAATAAGTAACATTTCCCACATGTCTACTTTACATCAGCACAATCTTGGAACCCAAATTTTTTTTTGATAGGGAGTTATAAGGGTTAAAAGTTGATCAGCGATTTCTCCTTTTTAAAACCCCATTTTTTTTTAGGGACAACATCACATTTGAAGTCACTTTGAGGGGTCTATGTGATCGAAAATACCAAAAAGTGACACCATTCTAAAAACTGCACCCTCATGGTGCGCAAAACTACATTCAAGAAGTTTATTAACCCTTCTGGTGTTTCACAGGAATTTTTGGAATGTTTAAAAAAATGAACATTTAACTTTTTTTCACAAAAAAATTATTTCAGATTCAATTTTTTTTATTTTCCCAAGGGTAACAGGAGAAACTGGACCCAAGCGTTATTGTGCAATTTGTCCTGAGTATGCTGATACCCCATATGTGGGGGTAAACCACTGTTTGGGCGCATGGCAGAGCTCAGAAGGGAAAGAGCGCCGTTTGACTTTTCAATGCACAATTGGCTGGAATTGAGATCGGATGCCATGTCGCATTTGGAGAGCCCCTGATGTGCCTAAACAGGGGAAACCCCCCACAAGTGACACCATTTTGGAAACTAGACCCCCTAAGGAACTTATCTAGATGTGGGGTGAGCACTTTGAACCCCCAAGGGCTTCACAGAAGTTTATAACGCAGAGGCGTAAAATTAAAAAATCATATTTTTTCCACAAGAATGATCTTTTCAATCCCAATTTTAATTTTCCCAAGGGTATCAGTACCCCAAAAGTAATTGTATAATTTGTCCCGAGTACGCTGATACCCCATATGTGGGGAGAACCACTGTTTGGGCGCATGGCAGATTATGGAAGAGAAGGAGCGCCGTTTGGCTTTTTCAATGCAAAATTGGCTGGAATTGAGATCGGATACCATGTTGCATTTGGAGAGCCCCTGATGTGCCTAAACAGTGGAAACCCCCCAAAAGTGATCCAATTTTGGAAACTAGACCCCCCAAGGAACTTATCTAGATGGGTGGTGAGAACTTTGAACCCCCAGGTGTTTCACTAAAGTTTATAGCGCCCGGGCGTAAAAATAAAAAAATCATATTTTTTTTCACGGACATGATTTTTAAGTCTTCAATTTTGTATTTTTCCAAGGGTGACAGGAGAATTTGGACCCCAAAAGTTGTTGTCCAATTTGTCCTGAGTACTCTGATATCCCATACGTGGGAGAAAACTACTGTATGGGCACACGTTGGGGCTCAGAGGAGAAGTAGTGACGTTTTGGAATGCAGACTTTGATGGAATGGTCTGCAGGCATCATGTCACTTTTGGAGAGCCCTTGATGTGCCTAAACAGTGGAAATCACACACAACTGACATAATTTTGGAAACTAGACTCCTCAAGGAAGATATCTAGATATGTGGTGAGCACCCTGAATCCCAGGTGCTTCACAGAAGTTTATAGCGTTGAGCCATGACAATAAAAAAAATCACATTTTTCCCATAAAAATGTCTTTTAGCCTCATTTCTTTTATTTTCACAAGGGTAACAAGAGAAAAAAGGACCCCAAAATGTATTCTGCAATTTCTTCTGAGTGCACAAATACCCAATATGTGGGGTAAAATTACTGTTTGGGCGCATGGCGGGGCTTGGAAGGAAGGAACGCCATATGACTTTTGGAGGTCAAAATTGGCTGGAATCATTAGTGGACACCATGTCACGTTTGGAGAGCCCCTGATGTGCCTAAACAGTGAAAACTCCCCACAAGTGACCCTATTGTGGAAACTAGACCCCTGAAGGAATGTATCTAGATGTGCAGTGTGCACCTTGAACCAAGAGGAGCTTCACAGAATTTTACAATGTTGATCTGTGAAAATGAGTAAAAAATAACGACATCAGGGCACCATGACAACGATCGGCCCCTCACGATGAAGTCGCAGGGTTGCCGATTGAATGGCAGAGGGAACCCACTCTCTGCCTGCCTTCTAAATGCTTCGATTGATTTTGATCACAGCATTTAATGGGTTAAAATGCCTGGATTGGTGGGGGCGCCGTTCCTGGCAGTGAGTGACTGGTGTCAGCTGTCATATCAGCTGAACACCCGGAGGCGTTCACAATCACATATATATACTTCATCCCAACCATGATGTATATACATATATATATACTGCAAATATCAGGAAAGGGTTAAATTAAATTGACAATTTAATTTAAAGTGTTGCAAAACAGACCTGCACAGTTGCATGTCTCAATTTACTGTAATAATTAATTTACAAATTTTGGGTTATAGCACTTGAATTCTCCCTGGCCAAAGAAACAACTAAACACTAATGCCACTAGGTAAATATATTAACTAAAAATGTTGCAACCAACAACAAGTATAGTAAGGAGGTGTACCACTGCCAAAATGGAATATTGAAATAGATAGGCAAAAAGTAAAACGTGTGTAACGAAGTTTTTCTTTTTTCACTTTAAGGGGGAAGGGAGATTTTTTTGGTTTATAATAGTATAGTAATGTGATGTACCAATGCCAAATTAGAATATTGAAATTGCTTAACCCCAAAATAAAGAGGTTGCTACTTTCATGCGTGGAAAGCAATTTATGGCAGTAACCAATAGTATTGTTGTGGTGCCTACAATTTTTAAATGTGACTAGTCAAACTGTTGCCAAACCTTCCCCTTTTATTGTGTATATATATCTATATATCTATATATATATAATTAAAAGAAAGAACCTGGCACTCAACTTAATGCTTGTGAGATTTTAATCGTAGTAGCCAAAACGTTTCGGTCCTATATCTGGACCTTCATCAGTTACTTACTATGATGAAAAAAGTAAATGACTGTAGTGTCATATAAGGCACAGCATGGTCTGCGTCTGGTATTTGCGCAGATAGGTTTAGGCACACAGAATGGACTTATTCACGCTGATAGGTGCTGTGCTTGTGTCCAGACACGGAATCCCCGCTTGTCTCATATATATATATATAATTGTCTAAGGGTTTAATTGTCTGTCTGTCCTGGAAATCCCGCGTCTCTGATTGGTCGAGGCCGCCAGGCCTCGACCAATCAGCGACGGGCACAGTCTCTGATTGGTCGAGGCCAGCCGGCCTCGACCAATCAGCGACGGGCATTGTCCTCCACTGCTGTCAAGTGCCGCCATTGTGTTGTTTAAGGGTCTAATTGTCTGTCTGTCTCGGAAATCCCGCCTTGCTGATTGGTCGAGGCCAGCCGGCCTCGACCAATCAGCGACGGGCACAGTCTGCCGCGAATTCTGGAATCATCATTGTCCTCCACTGCTGTCAAGTGCCGCCATTGTGTAGGGAGTGTGCCTGTGTCTCCCTGTATGGGCGGCATCTCCCTGTGTTTCTATCTTAGAATGGGTCGTAAACAAAAATACGCCAATGAGGATGACAGAAAAGCAGCAGCAGCAGCAAGAAAACGACAACATCGAGAACAGGAGATACCACAACAAACTGCCACCAGACAAGCCCAGGATGTGGAATCTCACAGACAACGTCGCCAACAGGAGACACCACAACAAACTGCTGCTAGACAAGCACAGGATGCGGAATCTCACAGACACCGTCGCCATCCGGAGACACCACAACAAACTGTTGTACGACAGGAACAACATGATCGCCAAATTCATAAAAAACTAATGCTCTACCAACTAAGGCACGACCAGGACAATATTCAACAACTTGCACATTACGTAACAGACAATGAAAGTACAATTCATGAACACTACTGTGGGAATATGAATGCAGTTTGCTCTAAATGCGACTCTCTGAATTTCATTGATGAAAAACCATCTGACAATCAGTTTACTCAATGATGCCAAAAAGGAAAAGTTATGCTACCGAGACTTCACTACTCAGATCTGTTTGAGCAGTTAATGAAAGGAACGCGCCATCACAAGTCCTGCGCGCCTGCGCGGAAAGGACCTGCCGTGACGTCACGGTCATGTGACCGAAACACGGTCATGTGACCGCGACGTCATCACAGGTCCTGCGCGACAAGGACCTGCCGTGATGTCACGGTCATGTGACCGTGACGTCGTCACGTGACCGCGACGTCATCACACCCTGGGACCGGAAGCTGCCGCCTGCATCCCACACAGGCGACAGAGCTACAACGCGCCTGCAGAAGGTGAGTATATGTTTATTTTTATTTTTTTAACCTGTGTCATACATGGCTGGGCAATATACTACGTAGCTGGGCAATATACTACGTCACTGGGCAATATACTACGTCACTGGGCAATATACTACGTAACTGGCCAATATACTACATCACTGGGCAATATACTACGTGGCTGGGCAATATACTATGTGGGCTGTGCAATATACTGCATGGCTTTGTGCTGTATACTACGTCACTGGGCAATATACTACTTCACTGGGCAATATACTATGTAACTGGCCAATATACTACGTAACTGGGCAATATACTTTGTGGCTCTGTGCTGTATACTACGTCACTGGGCAATATACTATGTGGCTGGGCAATATACTACGTGGGCTGTGCAATATACTACGTGGGCATACATATTCTAGAATACCCGATGCGTTAGAATCGGGCCACCATCTAGTATATATATATATATATATATATATATATATATATATATATATTAAATACAGTATGTATTTATACATATCTATATATAGAGTGATGGCCGAAAGTGTTGGCACCCTTGAAAATGTTCCATAAAATGAGGTATTTCTCTCGGTAAATTATTGCACTTATACATGTTTTGTTATACACATGTTCATTTCCTTTGTGTGTATTGGAACAATGCAAAAAACTGACATAAAAAGGCAAACTGGACATAATTTCACACAAAACAACAAAAATATGCCTTACAAATTTGTTGGCACCTTCAATGTAATATTTGACTGCAGACCCTTTGGAATAAATAACTGAAATCAATCACTTCCTATAACCATCAACAAGCTTCTTACACCTCGGATCACTCTTCTTTTGCAAACTGCTCCAGATCTCATATTTGAAGGGTGCCTACTCCCAATTTTAGGATCTCTCCACAGGTTTTCAATGGGATTTAGATTTGGACTCAGTGCTGGCCACTTCAGAACTCTCCAGCACTTTGTTTCCATCCATTTCTGGGTGCTTTTTGAAGTATTTTTTGGGTCATTGTCATGCTGGAAGACCCATTACCTAGGAGGCAAACCCAGCTTTCTGACACTGGTCAGTAAATTGTGACCTTAAATCCTTTGGTAATCTTCAGATTTCATGATGTCTTGTATATGTTCAAGGCACCCAGTGCACCAACAACCCCAAAACATCTTTGAACATCCACCATATTTGATTATAGGTGCTGTGTTCGTCTCTTTGTAGACCTCATTCCATTTTCGGTAAACAGTAGAATGATGTGCTTTACCAGAAAGCTCTATCGTGGGCTCATCTGTCCACAAGACAGAAGGATTTAGGCTTTCTTCTGTACATTTTGGCAAACTGCAGTCTAGCGTTTTTATGTCTCTGTGTCAGCACTGTGGTCCTCCTGGGTCTCCTGCCATAGAATTAATTTTATTCAAATATCGATGGATAGTTTGCGCTGAGACTGATGCACCCTGAGATTGCCGGACAGCTTGAATTTCTTTGGAGATCAGCTACAGTGCCTTGGATTGTAAACTTCTTGATTATACTGTACAAAGTGGTCAAAGAAACAGCAACATCTCTGAAGATGGGCTTGTAACCTTGAAATTGCTGACAATGTTCAACAATTTTGTTTCTCAAGTCCTCAGACAGTTCTCTTCTCTTTCTGTTCTCCAAGCTTAGTGTGGCACACACAGATGCACAATACAAAGATTGAGTGAACTTATCCCCTTTTTATCTTGTTTCAGCTGTGATTTTCATATTGCCCACACCTGTTACTTTCCACAAGTGAGTTTGAACGAACATCACATGCTTGAAACAAACTTGATTACCCAGAATTTTGGAAAGGTGCTAACAATTTTGTCCGGTCCATTTCTGGGGCTGTAACCAATATTCCTTTTTTTCTGTTTTTTTTGTGCTGTTCCAATACATACATAGGAAAGAAATGTGTATAATTTTCTGGGAGAAATACTTCATTTTCTGGAACAGTTTCAAGAGTGCCATGATTGTGTGTATACAGTATACACATATGGCTATTAATCCAGAAAGCCAAAAGGTTTGTCAGTAACTAATTGGAACGCTCACACCATTTTGCAGGGTATGCCCTCTTCCGACAGGTTCCATTCATGTGTGTTAGGGTACCGTCACACAGTGGCATTTTTATCGCTACGACGGCACAATTCGTGACGTTCTAGCGATATCGTTACGATCTCGCAGTGTCTGACACGCTACTGCGATCAGGCACCCAGCTGAGAATCGTACGTCGTAGCACATCGTTTGAAACTTTCTTTCGTCGCTGGATCTCCCGCTGTCATCGCTGGATCGTTGTGTGTGACAGCGATCCAGCGATGCGTTCGCTGGTAACCAGGGTAAACATCGGGTTACTAAGCGCAGGGCCGCGCTTAGTAACCCGATGTTTACCGTGGTTACCAGCGTAAAAGTAAAAAAAAAAAAACCGTACATACTCACCATCTGATGTCCGTCAGGTCCCTTGCCGTCTGCTTTCCGCTCTGACTGTCTGCCGGCCGGAAAATGAGAGCAGATCACAGCGGTGACGTCGCCGCTGCGCTCTGCTCTCACTGTACGGCCGGATCTCAGTCAGAGCAGGAAGCAGACGGCAAGGGACCTGACGGACATCAGATGGTGAGTATGTACGGTTTTTTTTTTTTTACTTTTACGCTGGTAACCACGGTAAACATCGGGTTACTAAGCGCGGCCCTGCGCTTAGTAACCCAATGTTTACCCTGGTTACCTGGGGACTTCGGCATCGCTCCAGCGCCGTGATTGCAACGTGTGACCGCAGTCTACGACGCTGGAGCGATAATCATACGACGCTGCGACGTCACGAATCGTGCCGTCGTAGCGATGTAAATGGTACTGTGTGACGGTGCCCTAAGTGCTTAGCCCGTCTGCTTTAGGTTGAGGCTCCGATGCATAATTAACTTTCGACTCGTTTCATCTGGACATGACTTATCTGGAGAGTTTAGTCAGGGAGAGGTGGCTCGCATTCCCCTCCGGCACCAATATCACCGCTCTCTCATATCGTTGTGCCACAACCTTTTGGCTTTCTGCATTAATAGCTAATAGGTTATTTATTAATACTATCTGTGATTTCTGGTCTGTACTATTGGTCCATGAGGAAAGGTATGCAAATTCAACAAGCAATAACAATACCAGGTTAACCGAGTACAGTAGTTAGTTGGCTTGTGCTTTACATGTTTTTAAGCTATTTCTTCAGTCCTAGAGGGCCTTTCTGTTGTTGGTCATATATATTTTAACTAGATGGTGGCCCGATTCTAACGCATCGGGTATTCTAGAATATGTATGTCCACGTAGTATATTGCACAGCCCACGTAGTATATTGCCCAGCTACGTAGTATATTGCCCAGTGACGTAGTATACAGCACAGAGCCACATAGTATATTGCCCAGTTACGTAGTATATTGGCCAGTTACATAGTATATTGCCCAGTGACGTAGTATATTGCCCAGTGACGTAGTATACAGCACAGAGTCACATAGTATATTGCACAGCCCATGTAGTATATTGCCCAGCCACATAGTATATTGCCCAGTGATGAAGTATATTGGCCAGTTAAGTAGTATATTGCCCAGTGACGTAGTATGCAGCACAGAGCCACGTAGTATATTGCCCAGCTACGTAGTATATTGCCCAGCTATGTATGACACAGGTTAAAAAAATAAAAATAAACATATACTCACCTTCCGCAGGCGCGTTGTAGCTCTGTCGCCTGTGTGGGGTGCAGGCGGCAGCTTCCGGTCCCAGGTGTTGTGAATTCCGTCCTCCGGCTCCCTCCTGTGGTCATGAATGGTACTTTGTTGAGTTCTGTTCGTGGGCTCCCTCTGGTGGCTTTGAGTGATACTGCTGGTCTTTAGCTGGGCTCCAGCTGCCTCGTTTTCTGCTGTGCTGCTGCCTATTTAACTCCACCTAGATCTTTACTTGTTGCCAGCTGTCGTTGTATTCAGTATTGGTTCAGATCTCTCTGGGACTTCTCGTGTGACCTGTCTCCTCTTGGAGAAGCTAAGTTCATGCTAGTTCATTTTTGCTCACTGCTTTTGGAAAATGTTTCTCAGTATATGTTAAGTTCAGTCCAGCTTGCTTATATGCTATTTTCTTGCTAGCTGGAAGCTCTGGGGAGCAGAGTTGCTCCCTCACGTCATGAGTCGGTGAGAGGGTCTTTAGTATTCTCTGCGTGGATATTTTTGTAGTATTTTATACTGACCGCACAGTTCCCTTGCTATCTTCTTACTATTTAGTACTAGTGGGCCTCCTATGCTAAAACCTGTTTTCATTCCTATGTTTGTATTTTCCTCTGAACTCACCGTCATTATTTGTGGGGGCTGACTTTACTTTTGGGGAAATTTCTCTGAGGCAAGTGAGGCTTTTGTTTATCTCTAGGGGTAGCTAGTTCTCAGGCTGTGAAGAGGCGTCTAGGGAGAGTTAGGTACGCTCCACGGCTGCCTATAGTGTGTGTGATAGGATCAGGGTTGCGGTCAGTAAAGTTTCCACGTCCCCAGAGCTTGTCCTATATTTCTGGTTTACCTATCAGGTCATCTCAAGTGTTCCTAACCACTAGGTCCATAACAGTACACCTGGCCCATAAAGTGTTAATGCCTCACAAAAGAGGGATAAGAGAAGTTCTGAGCTCATTTTTTTTCTCTGCAGTGTGTTTTGCTTCTCTCCTCCCCTTAATCTCTGGGTGGTTCAGGACTCAGCTGCAGATATGAACATTCAAGATCTGTCCTCTAGTTTGGATCATCTCACTGCAAGGGTACAAGGCATTCAGGATTATGTAGTTCAGAATCCTATGTTAGAGCCTAGAATACCAATTCCTGATTTATTTTCTGGAGATAGATCTAAGTTTCTGAATTTTAAAAACAATTGCAAATTGTTTCTTGCTCTGAAACCCCGCTCTCCTGGTGACCCTACTCAGCAAGTTAAATTATTATTTCTTTGTTATGTGGCGACCCTCAGGATTGGGCATTTTCCCTGGCGCCAGGAGATCCTGCATTGCTAAATGTAGATGCGTTTTTTCTGGCGCTTGGATTGCTTTATGAGGAGCCTAATTCAGTCGACCAGGCAGAAAAGACCTTGCTGGCTCTGTCTCAGGGTCAGGATGAAGCGGAGGTTTACTGCCAGAGGTTTAGGAAGTGGTCTGTGCTCACTCAATGGAATGAGTGTGCCCTGGCAGCGATTTTCAGAAAGGGTCTTTCTGAAGCCCTTAAGGATGTTATGGTGGGGTTCCCCACGCCTGCAGGTCTGAATGAATCAATGTCCTTGGCCATTCAGATTGATCGGCGTTTGCGGGAGCGCAAACCTGTGCACCATCTGGCGGTGTTCTCTGAGCAGAAGCCTGAGTCTATGCAATGTGGTAGGATTCTGACCAGAATTGAACAGCAAAATCACAGACGTCAGAATGGGTTGTGTTTTTACTGTGGTGACTCCACTCATGCTATCTCCGAATGTCCTAAGCGCACTAAAAGGTTCGCTAAGTCGGTCACCATTGGTACTGTACAGCCTAAATTTATTTTGTCTGTTACTTTGATTTGCTCTTTGTCATCCTACTCAGTTATGGCTTTTGTGGATTCAGGTGCTGCCCTGAATCTGATGGATTTGGATTTTGCCAGGCGCTGTGGTTTTTTCTTAGAGCCTTTGCAGTTCCCTATTCCACTAAGGGGAATTGATGCTACGCCATTGGCCAAGAATAAGCCTCAGTACTGGACTCAAGTGACCATGTGCATGACTCCTGCACATCAGGAGGATATTCGTTTTCTGGTGTTACATAATTTGCATGATGTTGTCGTCTTGGGGTTGCCATGGCTGCAGGTTCATAATCCAGTATTGGATTGGAAATCAATGTCTGTGTCTAGTTGGGGTTGTCAAGGGGTACATGGCGATGTTCCTTTGGTGTCAATTGCTGCTTCTACTCCTTCTGAAGTCCCTGAATTTTTGTTAGATTACCAGGATGTATTTGTTAAGCCCAAATCCGGTGCCCTACCTCCTCATAGGGATTGTGATTGTGCTATAGATTTGATTCCTGGTAGTAAGTTCCCTAAGGGTCGACTTTTCAATCTATCTGTGCCTGAACATGCCGCTATGCGGAGTTATATAAAGGAGTCCTTGGAGAAAGGACATATTCGCCCATCCTCGTCACCATTGGGAGCAGGGTTCTTTTTTGTGGCCAAGAAGGATGGTTCTTTGAGACCCTGTATTGATTATCGCCTTCTTAATAAAATCACGGTCAAATTTCAGTACCCTTTGCCTCTGCTGTCCGATCTGTTTGCTCGGATTAAGGGGGCTAGTTGGTTCACCAAGATAGATCTTCGAGGAGCGTATAATCTTGTGCGTATAAAACAGGGCGATGAATGGAAAACAGCATTTAATACGCCCGAAGGCCATTTTGAGTACTTGGTGATGCCATTTGGGCTTTCTAATGCCCCTTGTGTGTTTCAGTCCTTTATGCACGACATCTTCCGAGAGTATCTGGATAGATTCATGATTGTATATCTGGATGATATTTTGGTCTTTTCTGATGATTGGGAATCTCATGGAAGCAGGTCAGGATGGTATTTCAGGTCCTGCGTGCTAATGCCTTGTTTGTGAAGGGCTCTAAATGTCTCTTCGGAGTCCAGAAGGTTTCCTTTTTGGGCTTTATTTTTTCCCCTTCTACTATCGAGATGGATCCAGTTAAAGTCCAGGCCATTTATGATTGGACTCAACCTACATCTGTGAAGAGTCTTCAGAAGTTCCTGGGCTTTGCTAATTTTTACCGTCGCTTCATCACTAATTTTTCTAGTGTGGTTAAGCCTTTGACTGATCTGACCAAAAAGGGTGCTGATGTGACTAATTGGTCTCCTGCGGCCGTTGAGGCCTTTCAGGAGCTGAAACATCGGTTTTCTTCGGCTCCTGTCTTGCGTCAGCCGGATGTTTCTCTCCCTTTTCAGGTCGAGGTTGATGCTTCTGAGATTGGAGCGGGGGCTGTCTTGTCTCAGAGAAGCTCTAGTGGCTCTATGATGAAGCCATGTGCTTTCTTTTCAAGAAAGTTTTCGCCTGCTGAGCGTAATTATGATGTTGGTAATCGGGAGTTGTTGGCAATGAAGTGGGCATTTGAAGAGTGGCGACATTGGCTTGAGGGAGCCAAGCATCGTGTGGTGGTCTTGACGGATCACAAGAATTTGATTTATCTCGAGTCAGCCAAGCGGCTGAATCCTAGACAGGCTCGATGGTCGCTGTTTTACTCCCGTTTCGATTTCGTGGTTTCGTTCCTCCCGGGCTCTAAGAATGTGAAGGCTGATGCCCTTTCTAGGAGTTTTGTGCCTGACTCTCCGGGAGTTCCTGAACCGGCTGGTATCCTCAGAGAGGGGGTGATTTTGTCTGCCATCTTCCCTGATTTGCGGCGGGTGCTGCAGGAGTTTCAGGTCGATAGACCTGACCGTTGTCCACCGGAGAGACTGTTTGTCCCTGATAGATGGACCAGTAGAGTTATTTCCGAGGTTCATTGTTCAGTGTTGGCGGGTCATCCTGGGATTTTTGGTACCGGAGATTTGGTGGCTAGGTCCTTTTGGTGGCCTTCCTTGTCGCGGGATGTGCGTTCTTTTGTGCAGTCCTGTGGGATTTGTGCTCGGGCCAAGCCTTGCTGTTCTCGTGCCAGTGGTTTGCTTTTGCCTTTGCCTGTCCCAAAGAGGCCCTGGATGCATATTTCCATGGATTTTATTTCGGATCTTCCGGTCTCTCAGAGGATGTCTGTCATCTGGGTGGTTTGTGATCGTTTTTCTAAGATGGTCCATTTGGTGCCCTTGCCTAAATTACCTTCCTCCTCTGATTTGGTTCCGCTGTTCTTTCAGAATATGGTTCGTTTGCATGGTATTCCGGAGAACATTGTGTCTGACAGAGGGTCCCAGTTTGTGTCCAGATTTTGGCGATCTTTTTGTGCTAAGCTGGGCATTGATTTGTCTTTTTCTTCGGCTTTCCATCCTCAGACAAATGGCCAAACTGAACGAACTAATCAGACCTTAGAAACTTATCTGAGATGTTTTGTTTCTGCTGACCAGGATGATTGGGTGATTTTTTTGCCATTGGCTGAGTTCGCCCTCAATAATCGGGCTAGTTCGGCTACTTTGGTTTCGCCTTTTTTTTGTAATTCTGGTTTTCATCCTCGTTTTTCCTCAGGGCAGGTTGAGCCTTCTGACTGCCCTGGTGTGGATTCTGTGGTGGACAGGTTGCAGCAGATTTGGAACCACGTTGTGGACAATTTGGCACTGTCACAGGAGAAGGCTCAGCGCTTTGCTAACCGCCGTCGCTGTGTGGGTCCCCGACTTCGTGTGGGGGATCTGGTTTGGTTGTCTTCTCGTTATGTTCCTATGAAGGTTTCCTGTTGTGAAATTGGATTTTGGGCTCCCCCGGTGGCCACTGGTGGAATTGAACTTGTGTGCATCATCCCCTCTGTTCACCTGTTCCCATCAGGATGTGGGAGTCGCTATTTAACCTTGCTCCTCTGTCACTTCCATGCCGGTCAACATTGTAATCAGAAGCCTTTCTGTGCATGTTCCTGCTACCAGACAACTTCCAGCTAAGTCGGACTTTTGTCCTTGTTTGTTTTTTGCATTTTGTTCCAGTTCACAGCTGCAGTTTCGTTTCTGTGTCTGGAAAGCTCTTGTGATCTGAAATTGCCACTCTGATGTTATGAGTTAATACTAGAGTCTTAAAGTAATTTCAGGATGGTGTATTGATAGGGTTTTCAGCTGACCATGAAAGTACCCTTTCTGTCTTCCTGCTATCTAGTAAGCGGACCTCGATTTTGCTAAACCTATTTTCATACTACGTTTGTCATTTTCATCTTAAATCACCGCCAATATATGTGGGGGCCTCTGTCTGCCTTTCGGGGAAATTTCTCTAGAGGTGAGCCAGGACTATATTTTCCTCTGCCAGGATTAGTTAGTCCTCCGGCCGGCGCTGGGCGTCTAGGGATAAAACGCAGGCTACGCTACCCAGCTACTGTTAGTTGTGCGGCAGGTTTAGTTCATGGTCAGTTTAAGTTTCCATCCTTCCAAGAGCTAGTTCCTATGTATGCTGGGCTATGTTCTCTTGCCATTGAGAACCATAACAGTTTCCTCTCCTAAGTTTAAGCCTTGTTTCATCGGTCCTTATAAGATTTCTGAAATCCTCAATCCTGTGTCATTTCGTTTGGACCTCCCAGCATCTTTTGCCATCCATAATGTGTTCCATAGGTCATTGTTGCGGAGGTATGTGGTGCCTGTGGTTCCTTCTGTTGATCCTCCTGCTCCAGTGTTGGTCGAGGGAGAATTGGAGTATGTGGTGGAAAAGATCTTGGATTCTCGTGTTTCGAGACGGAAGCTTCAGTACTTGGTTAAATGGAAGGGCTATGGTCAGGAGGATAATTCCTGGGTTGTTGCCTCTGATGTCCATGCTGCCGATTTGGTTCGTGCCTTTCATTTGGCTCGTCCTGATCGGCCTGGGGGCTCTGGTGAGGGTTCGGTGACCCCTCCTCAAGGGGGGGGTACTGTTGTGAATTCCGTCCTCGGGCTCCCTCCTGTGGTCATGAATGGTACTTTGTTGAGTTCTGTTCGTGGGCTCCCTCTGGTGGCTTTGAGTGATACTGCTGGTCTTTAGCTGGGCTCCAGCTGCCTCGTTTTCTGCTGTGCTGCTGCCTATTTAACGCCACCTAGATCTTTACTTGTTGCCAGCTGTCGTTGTATTCAGTATTGGTTCAGATCTCTCTGGGACTTCTCGTGTGACCTGTCTCCTCTTGTAGAAGCTAAGTTCATGCTAGTTCATTTTTGCTCACTGCTTTTGGAAAATGTTTCTCAGTATATGTTAAGTTCAGTCCAGCTTGCTTATATGCTATTTTCTTGCTAGCTGGAAGCTCTGGGGAGCAGAGTTGCTCCCTCACATCGTGAGTCGGTGTGAGGGTCTTTAGTATTCTCTGCGTGGATATTTTTGTAGTATTTTATACTGACCGCACAGTTCCCTTGCTATCTTCTTACTATTTAGTACTAGTGGGCCTCCTATGCTAAAACCTGTTTTCATTCCTATGTTTGTATTTTCCTCTGAACTCACCGTCATTATTTGTGGGGGCTGACTTTACTTTTGGGGAAATTTCTCTGACGCTTTTGTTTCTCTCTAGGGGTAGCTAGTTCTCAGGCTGTGAAGAGGCGTCTAGGGAGAGTTAGGTACGCTCCACGGCTGCCTATAGTGTGTGTGATAGGATCAGGGTTGCGGTCAGTAAAGTTTCCACGTCCCCAGAGCTTGTCCTATATTTCTGGTTTACCTATCAGGTAATCTCAAGTGTTCCTAACCACTAGGTCCATAACACCCAGGGTGTGATGACGTCGCGGTCACGTGATGATGTCACGGTCACATGACCGTGACGTCACGGCAGGTCCTTGTCGCGCATGACCTGTGATGACGTCACGGTCACATGACCGTGTTGCGGTCACATGACCGTGACGTCACGGCAGGTCCTTTCCGCGCAGGCGCGCAGGACTTGTGATGAGGATGACGCATTCCTTTCATTAACTGCTCAAACAGATCTGAGTAGTGAGGTCTCGGTAGCTTAACTTTTCCTTTTTGGCAGCATTGAGTAAACTGATTGTCAGATGGTTTTTCATCAATGAAATTCAGAGAGTCGCATTTAGAGCAAACTGCATTCATATTCCCACAGTAGTGTTCATGAATTGTACTTTCATTGTCTGTTACGTAATGTGCAAGTTGTTGAATATTGTCCTGGTCGTGCCTTAGTTGGTAGAGCATTCATTTTTTATGAATTTGGCGATCATGTTGTTCCTGTCGTACAACAGTTTGTTGTGGTGTCTCCGGTTGGCGACGGTGTCTGTGAGATTCCGCATCCTGGGCTTGTCTAGCAGCAGATTGTTGTGGTGTCTCCTGTTGGCGACATTGTCTGTGAGATTCCACATCCTGGACTTGTCTGGCGGCAGTTTGTTGTGGTATCTCCTGTTCTCGATGTTGTCGTTTTCTTGCTGCTGCTGCTGCTTTTCTGTCATCCTCATTGGCGTATTTTTGTTTACGACCCATTCTAAGATAGAAACACAGGGAGATGCCGCCCATACAGGGAGACGCAGGCACACACCCTACACAATGGCAGCACTTGACAGCAGTGGAGGACAATGATGATTCCAGAATTCGCGGCAGACTGTGCCCGTCGCTGATTGGTCGAGGCCGGCTGGCCTCGACCAATCAGCAAGGCGGGATTTCCGAGACAGACAGACAATTAGACCCTTAAACAACACAATGGCGGCACTTGACAGCAGTGGAGGACAATGCCCGTTGCTGATTGGCCTCGACCAATCAGAGACGCGGGATTTCCAGGACAGACAGATTCTAACGCATCGGGTATTCTAGAATATGCATGTCCCCGTAGTATATGGACAATGATGATTCCAGAATTCGCGGCAGATGACTGTGCCCGTCGCTGATTGGTCAAGGCAACCTTTATGACTTCATCGTCGCCATGGCAACCATTATGACATCTACGTCGATACTGTGCCCGTCGCTGATTGGTCGAGGCCCAGGCGGCCTCGACCAATCAGAGACGTGGGATTTCCAGGACAGACAGAAAAACCCTTAGACAATTATATATATAGATTGGTTTATTAAAAGTTAATTTTTAATCGGTTTCATATACATATGCATCTAGATTGACCCAGGTCAATTAGGCTGTGGCTTATACCGAGAGTAGTGGCATTATGTCCCCTTCCCCTGCTATTGAGTGAGTATATCACAGATCAGTCAATTTTCAGCTACAGCAGTTCCCTACATGTCACTTGAGTGCTACCTTAAAGGGGTGTTCCGATCTCCAATATCCTATCCCAATATGTAGTAGGTGTAATAATAATAATATCAAATTCTTCCAATTAGAAATGTAGTATAGTTCCCCTTATTCGCAATATCGCTTACCCAATGTGCACGGCATTGCAGTAGCTTAAGTTACCATGGTTATGACCTCTAAAGGCTAACTAACTAACTGTTAATAGAGTGGTTGTAATCATGGATACCTGTTACTGCAATGTTCTATATTCAGAAAGCGAGATAGCGATTCAGAAGAACTATAGTATATTTCTAATTGGAGGAATTTGCTAATATTATTATTACACTTGTTACATATTGGGATTTTACCTTAGACCTGGGAATATGCCTTTAATTCTTGATGATAAAGTCTGTTCAACACTTTGTAGAGTTTCTTTTGTTTTAGAACAAAAATACAAAAATAGACAGGGAGTTTCATTTCAACAACCAATTACTGAAGAATGACCTATAACTAAACTTAAAAGATAGGTATATATTTTTAACATTTACAGCCAATTCATGCAAGTTTGGGAGGTTAGAAAACTCAATTACACGCTATGCAGATGGGTGATAGATAATTTGATATAGTGTTACCTCAGTCACAGCAAACACCCGCTTTCCACAAGGCACCATTTTGTACCATTTGTCATGCAGAGTGTCCATGAATCCAGATGATTTATAACGACTTATGAACTCAGATATATTAGAGGTTAAGGCAGAGTTTTGGGGCAGACCAATTCCATAACCTGAGTAGAAATGAAAACATTATTTGTACCTTTTACAATATAGTCATTTCTTTAAATCAACTTGAAATTGAATTAAATCCTACCTTCAATGGCAAATGGTTTCCCCACAGTCAACAACTTGCAATCCGTATCTATGGATACCTCATAATCCAACAAAGCTTTGTCCATAATAAAAGCATTCAATGTTGATGGGTCTGTCCTACAAAGAATAAATATTCTTTAAAAGTTGTTTTTTTTAAGTTTAAACTCTTCCACATGTTTTACAAGAACATGTAGAATTGCCAAAATATACAATAAAATTTATTTAATTCAGTATGCGGTTATACGCCTTTTTCTGATGGCTGTATGATTTGGTCAGATTTCCATAAAGTCACGGCGCTCACGTTCTGGGGAATTTGTCTTTAATTCAAACTACATACAAATATGTGCGGTACTGGTCGATATTTTGGCCAAGATATGGAAGCTTGCAACCCAACGTCAAGGATCCTCATGCATACGAGTCCTATCACTAATCTAGTAGCAAAGCCCCAAAAGAGGACTGAAAATCCTCCAAAACTTCAGTCCTCTTTTGTGGCTTTGCTACTAGATTAGTGATAGGACTCGCAAGCTTGCAGAACATGTTATAAAGTAATGTCCCATCCTGGGACAATGTAAAGAAAGTAAAAAAAAAATTACACAGTGTAATTTTTTATTTTTTTTTAAATCCCTAAATAAAGAAAAAAATAATAATATTTTTGCAATAAATATATTTATGTATGTAAATTAAAAAAACCCCATAAAAGTACACATATTTGGCATCGATGTGTCCGTAATGACCCGCTCTATAAAACTGCCCCACTAGTTAACCCCTTCAGTGAACACCGTAAAAAAAGGGGCAAAAAGCAATGCTTTATCATACCGCAGAACAAAAAGTGTAATAAAACACGATCAAAAAGACAGATGTAAATAAAAATGGTACCACTGAAAATGTCATCTTGTCCCGCAAAATACAAGCTGTGATACAGCTCCAAAAGCAGAAAAATAAAAAAGCTATAGCTCTCAGGATAAAGCCATGCAAAAATAATTATTTTTTCTATAAAATAGTTTTTATTGTGTAAAAGCACCAAAACATAAAAAACTATATAAGTGAGGTATCACTGTAAGCATACTGACCCGAAGAATAAAGCGGTCTTACCAATTTTACCACACGTGGAACGGTATAAAAAAAACAAAAACAAAAAGCAATTCCTGAATTGCTGGTTTTTGTTCATTATGTCTCCCAAAAATCAGAATAGAAAACGATAAAAAATGGTACGAATAAAAACGACAGCTCGTGCCCGCAAAAAACAAGCCATCACATGACTCTGTTGGCCAAAATTTGAAAAAATTATAGCTCTCAAAATATGGTGATGCAAAAACTAGTTTTCGCAATAAAAAGCGTGTGAGAGCAGCAAAACACAGAAACCCGACATAAATCTGGTATCACTGTAATCGTACTGACCCAAAGAATAAAGTCACCTAATCACTTATACCGCACAAGGAACATCGTAAAAATAAATTAAATTAATTCATCACATGCTGTGAATTTTTTCATTCTGCCTTCCAAAGATCACAGTAAGGCTTGGTGCACATTTATCCTGCGCTCTGCGCTGAGCGCTTACACCAGGGTTTCCGTGTAAATCTCTGAAAATACGTGATTCAGACAGAACCCTCGGCGGAAGATTCCCTATAATGAGGCAGATGGAGGCACTGTGGATGTTGTCTGACCTGTGATCCGGCGGTGTCCGTCTTTTTAGGATTGCATTAAAGTGTTGTCGGCCACAGTTTTGTGCACTCCTGAAAAGTACACCACTGAACAGAGGCCGGACGGAGTCCACAGCAACTCTGCTGCCTCATTATAGTGAATGGATCCCTCGGGGGTTTCATATGAATCGTGTCACTAGGAGATTTAGATGGAAACACCAAAGTAAGTGCTCAGCATAGAGCGCCAGATAAATGTGATCCCAAACATTTTGTAAAATGTTCTCAATAAAAGCTTCAACTCAATCCACAAAAATAGCAGGCTCCCACTCAGATCTGTTATCTGTTAATGGAAATATAGGGGGCATCCACGTTACTGGTAGTACAAAGGCTCTGGAAAAGCGAAATGGCTCCTCACCCGCCAAAAGAAATTCAGCAAATTCTCCTCTACCAAATCCATTTCCCCTCTTCTGTTTCAAAAATTGTGCTGATGGAAAGTAGACATGTGGGAAATGATATTTATTAACTATTTTGTGTATATATCTTTCTGATTTAAGGGCATAAAAATTAAAAAGTTTGAAAATTGCAAAATTTTCAAATTTGTTTCCAAATTCCATCTTTTTCACAAATAAACGCAAGTCATATCAAAGAAATTTTACCAATATCATAAAGTACAAAATGTTAGGGGTTGAGTTCCCGCCTCTGCACAGGGGAACCTCGGGCCATCTCTGCTGTGGTCCCCCATTCTTCTCCTGCCGCAGTGGAGCCTGCTCAGCGGAGATGTCGGTGCCAGCATCTCGCTCAGTCTGACTCTGTACAAAGAGTTACTGCTGCCTTTCCTGCTTCTGCCATTGAAGTCAGTGCTGGGCAGCAGCGAGCAGATGCTTCTGGGACTAAGTCCTGCTTTTCTCGTTCTGAGCATGCCTAGAGTAGGATCTCTCACTGGAGATCGAGGGTCACATGATCAGATACTGCAGCTAAGGCAATTGGTCCTTCAGGAAGGTCATGTAGGTGCTCACGTCTGTGGCAGCCTCTCATTGGTCCTTCTAGGAAGGTCCTGTACGTGCTGCAACTAATTAAGGTTCGCATGGCCGCACGGCCATGCGCTAGTATTGTTCTTTGTTATGTGCTTTGCGCCAGTGTGGTCACGTGAGAGTGTGTTGAGGGACCCGGCTGAAATAAGCCCCTAGAATGCTGGCACCTCCGGCGAGGAGTTTGTGTTTGTATGTATTCAGGGACCTGGCTGAAATAAGCCCCTAGAATGCTGGCACCTCCGGCGAGGAGTTTTGTGTGCATGCGTGACCACTGACTGCTCTCTGTTTGGGCAGCTAGTCTGTGCCTCTGTGAAGTCTAACAGGGCACAGTGCTTTGTTTTCACGGCTACTCGGTGAATTAACTGAGTTAGTCCATACCGGCATATAGTGCCGCCGTTTGCTAGCAGCAGGTACTCCTGCACGATGGACCCCGGGCTGCGAACGCACCAATATCAATAAACACATCTCTATTTACTCAGTGCATTCCGCTAGCCCTAACACAATATGTCATGAGAAAAAATCTCAGAATCACTAGGATCCGTTGAAGCGTTCCAGAGATATGACCTCATAAAGTGACAGTGGTCAGAATTGTAAAAATTGGCCTGGTCAGGAAGGTGAAAACAGGCTTCGGGCGAAGGGGTTAAACTAAAAGGACTCCTGTGACTATTTCACTGAGTAGCTGAGGGAACAGATCTACTACAACATATATACACTCACCGGCCACTTTATTAGGTACACCATGCTAGTAACGGGTTGGACCCCCTTTTGCCTTCAGAACTGCCTCAATTCTTCGTGGCATAGATTCAACAAGGTGCTGGAAGCATTCCTCAGAGATTTTGGTCCATATTGACATGATGGCATCACACAGTTGCCGCAGATTTGTCGGCTGCACATCCCAAAGATGCTCCATACAAGGCAGGATGGATCCATGCTTTCATGTTGTTTACGCCAAATTCTGACCCTACCATCCGAATGTCGCAGCAGAAATCGAGACTCATCAGACCAAGCAACGTTTTTCCAATCTTCTACTGTCCAATTTCGATGAGCTTGTACAAATTGTAGCCTCAGTTTCCTGTTCTTAGCTGAAAGGAGTGGTACCCAGTGTGGTCTTCTGCTGCTGTAGCCCATCTGCCTCAAAGTTCGACGCACTGTGCGTTCAGAGATGCTCTTAGGCCTACCTTGGTTGTAACGGGTGGCAATTTGAGTCACTGTTGCCTTTCTATCAGCTCGAACCAGTCTGCCCATTCTCCTCTGACCTTTGGCATCAACAAGGCATTTCCGCCCACAGAACTGCCGCTCACTGGATTTTTTTTCTTTTTCGGACCATTCTCTGTAAACCCTAGAGATGGTTGTGCGTGAAAATCCCAGTAGATCAGCAGTTTCTGAAATACTCAGACCAGCCCTTCTGGCACCAACAACCATGCCACATTCAAAGGCACTCAAATCACCTTTCTTCCCCATACTGATGCTCGGTTTGAACTGCAGGAGATTGTCTTGACCATGTCTACATGCCTAAATGCACTGAGTTGCCGCCATGTGATTGGCTGATTAGAAATTAAGTGTTAACAAGAAGTTGGACAGGTGTACCTAATAAAGTGGCCGGTGAGTGTATATATATAAGCATATATACGGTATCTCTCTCTCTCTCTCTCTCTCTCTCTCTCTATATATATATATATATATATATATATATATATATATATATATATATATACACACACACATGGGCTTCTCACAAAATTAGAATATCATAAAAAAATTAATTTATTTCAGTTCTTCAATACAAAAAATGAAATGAAACTCCTATATTATATAGAGTCACTAGAAACAGAGTGATCTATTTCAAGTGTTTATTTCTGTTAATATTGATGATTATGGCTTACGACCAATGAAAACCCAAAAATCATTATCTCAGTAAATTAGAATACTTTTTAACACCAGCTTGAAAAATGATTTTAAAATCTGAAACGTCGGCCTACTGAAATATATGTTCAGTTAATGCACTCAGTACTTGGTCGGGGCTCCTTTTGCATCAATTACTGCATTAATGCGATGTGGAATGGAGCCGATCAGCCTGTAGCACTGTTGAGGTGTTATGGAAGGGCAGGTTGCTTGATAGCAGGCTTCAGCTCGTCTGCATTGCTGGGTCTGGTGTCTCTCATCTTCCTCTTGACAATACCCTATAGATTCTCTATGGGGTTAAGGTAGGCAAGTTTGCTGGCCAATCAGGCACAGTGATACTGTTGTTTTTAAACCAGGTATGGACAGGTGCAAAGTCCTGCTGGAGAATGAAATTTCCATCTCCAAAAAGCTTGTCGGCAGAGAGAAACATGGAGTTCTCTAAAACTTCCTCGTAGATGACTACGCTGACTGTGATCTTGATAAAACACAGTGGACCTACACCAGCAGATGATATGGCTCCCCAAACCATCAATGATTGTGGAAACTTCACACTAGACCTCAAGCAGCTTGGATTGTGTGACTCTCCACTCTTCCTCTTGTACCTTGATTTCCAAATGAGATGCAAAATTTGCTTTCATCAGAAAACAACTGTCACGGGGTTACCGCGATGGAGGGGAGCTAGGAGACAGCAGCGTCTGGTTGCTCCTACTCCGGTGCTGAGAAGAAGCACTTCTCCATCTTATTAAATGTGGTTATTTCTTCCGGCAGGACAGTGGTTAGTCGGCCATGTTGGAAATCCCTGTGCTCAGCTGTGCTCGGTTAGCCACTCCTTTTCCCTATATAATCTGGGCTCTATTACTACTCCTCTTCAGAGTTAGCTTTATGCTCCATGGCTAAAGGAGGGAGAGAGGTTGGTATGAAAAGGAGTGCTGGAGGAGTTTTAAGCGACTGCTGTTTGGTTTGTATGCTAGGTAATTCCTTATCCTTACCTATTTTGGTTTCTTCCTCTTCTTGCACACCCCAGTGGATTCGTCTGTTATATGTGAGTGAATATTTTGTGTGTGTGTAGTTTTCAGTTACCCCTTGTCTTTGTTGCCCTGTTTGTCGGGCTGGTGCACTGTGGTGCACAGTAGAGCCCCCTCTTCCCTGGGTGGGGGAAGGGAACAGACGGAGGGCTATCTTCAGAGATAAGGCAAGGGCGGAGGCCCTGGCGTCTTCACCATCTGAAGTATCCTCGGGAAAAGAGCGAGCTAGGATGCCCCCTATTGTTAGGGCCAGAAAAGGAGCCCCTGGTCCTGAGTCACCCGACAGCTGTGTCGTGACATTGACTCTAACCGTTAGCATTTTCTCTTATCCGGTATCCTCAGGTACACAGGAGCAATGTGTGGTGATAGGTATCTCGCTCCTCCAGGGGGACCCACAAGCATCCCCAGATCATCACCAATCCTCCACCAAATTTCACAGTGGGTGCAAAACACTGTGGCTTGTATGCCTCTCCAGGTCTCCATCTAACCATTAGACGACCAGGTGTTTACCTGGGGATGCTTCAGCAAAGCTGGAATTGGGCAGATTAATCTTTGCGAAGGACGTATGAATCAAGCCACATACAAGGTTATCCTGGAAAAACAGTTGATTCCTTCTGCTCAGGCAATGTTATCCAACTCTGGGGTCCTGGTCCAGCAGGACAATGTGCCATGCCATACAGCTAGGTCAATCAAGGTGTGCATGAGGGACCACCACATAAAGGCTTCGTTCACACTTCCGTCTTGAGACAGCCGTCATAATGCGTCGGCAGGAAGTATCGACGGATGTTGAAAAAAGATTGGCAAACGGATGTAACGCATCCAGGAACCTGACGGATGCATCGAATTTGTTAGTACCTGCATTTCAATGCATAAAATTCTGGAGAGAGAGAGAGATTTGTGTTTTTTCCCGGACTAGAAAATCCTTCCAGGCATGCTCAGAATGAAAAAACGAGATACGTCCCTGGATTCCTGTGTTTGACGGTCAGCAACGGATCCTGCGCCCATAGGTTTCCATTATAGTTAACGACGGACAGCGCTGAGCAATTTTCCAACGTGCAGAAAAAACGTTCCTCTGAACGACGGATGAAACGGATGGCCATCCGTCATAATCCGTCGCTAATACAAGTCTATGGGGAAAAACAGGATCCTGCAGAAAAATTTGCAGGATCCTGTTTTTTCAAAAATCGACTGATTTAAACGGGAGGAAAAAGACGGAAGTGTTAATATCTGTTATGGCCAGCCCAATGTCCAGACCTGAAACCCATTGAAAACTTCTGGAATGTAATCAAGAGGAAGATGGATAGTCACAAGCCATCAAGCAAAGAAGACTTGCTTACATTTTTGTACCAGGAGTGGCATAAGGTCACCCAAAAGCAGTGTGAAAGACTGGTGGAAAGTATGCCAATACACATGAAAGCTGTGATTAAAAATCATGGTTATTCCACAAAATATTGATTTCTGAACACTTCCTGAGTAAAAAAAAATAGTATTATTGTTTCTAAATGATTATGAACTTGTTTTGTTTTCTTTTTTTGCATTATTTGAGGTCTGCAAGCAATGCATTTTTTTTGTTATTTTGACCATTTCTCATTTTCAGAAAATAAATACAAAACTTATTGCTTGGAACTTCGGAGACATGTTGTCAGAACAATTTACATTTTACTCAAAAATATACCTATAAAGAGAAAAATCAGACAAACTGAAAATTTTGCAGTGGTCTCTTAATTTTTGCCAGAGCTGTTGTTCGTAAATAACATTTCCCATATGTCTACTTTACATCAGCACAATTTTAGAAACATAATTTTTTTTGTTAGGAAGTTATAAGGGTTAAAACTTGACCAGCGATTTCTCATTTTTTCAACAAAATTTACAAAACCATTTTATTTAGGGACCACATTACATTTGAAGTGACTTTGAGAGGCCTATATGACAAGAAGTACCCAAAAGTGACACTAGTATAAAAACTGAACCCCTCAAGGTGTTCATTTAATAAGCTTATTAACCCTTCAGTTACTTCACAGGAACTGAAGCAATATTGAAGGAAAAAATGAACATTTAATTTTTTTCGCAAAAAATTTATTTAAGACCAAAACCTTTTTATTTTCATAAGGTAATAAGAGAAAATGGACCCCAAAATTTCTTGTGCAATTTCTCCTGAGAACGCTGATACCTTATTTGTGGGGTAAATCTACTGTTTGGGCACATGACAGGGCTCGGAAGGTGAGGAGCGCCATTTAACTTTTTAAATGTAAAATTTGCTGGAGTAATTAGTGGACACTATGTCGCGTTTGGAGAGCCCCAGATGTGCCTAAACAGTGAAAATCCTCCACAAGTGACCCCATTTTGAAAAACACACCCCTCATGAATTTTATCCAGGGGTACTGTGAGCATTTTGAACCCACAGGTGAAAAAAATGGAAATATGGCGAAAATTTTTAAAAATTTTGCAATTTTCAAACTTTGTATTTTTATGCCCTTAAATCAGAGAGATATGTCACACAAAATAGTTAATAAATAACATTTCCCACATGTCTACTTTACATTAGCACAATTTTGGAAACAATTTTTTTTTTGTTAGGGAGTTATAAGGGTTAAAAGTTGACCAGCAATTTCTCATTTTTACAACACCATTTTTTTTAGGGACCACATCACATTTGAAGTTATTTTGAGGGGTCTATATGATAGAAAATAACCAAGTGTGACACCATTCTAAAAACTGCACCCCTCAAGGTGCTCAAAACCACATTCAAGAAGTTTATTAACCCTTTACGTGCTTCACAGGAACTGAAACAATGTGGAAGGAAAAAATGAACATTTAGCTTTTTTTTGCAAACATTTTAATTCAGAACCATTTTTTTTAATTTTCACAAGTGTAAAAACAGAAATTTAACTATAAATTTTGTTGTGCAATTTCTCCTGAATACGCCAATACCCGATATGTGGGGGTAAACCACTGCTTGGGCGCACTGCAGATCTTGGAAGAGAAGGAGCGCCGTTTGACTTTTTCAGTGCAGAATTGGCTGGAATTGAGATCGGATGCAATGCCACGTTTGGAGAGCCCCTGATGTGCCTAAACAGTGGAAACGCTCCACAAGTGACACCATTTTGGAAACTACACCCCTTAAGGAACTTAACTAGATGTGTGGTGAGCACTTTGAGCCCCCAAGTGCTTCACAGAAGTTTATAAAGTAGAGCCGTGAAAATAAAAAATCGCATTTGTTTACACAAAAATGATCTTTTCGCCCACAAATTCTTATTTTCACAAGGGTAACAGGAGAAATTAGACCACAAAAGTTGTTGTGCAATTTCTCTTGAGTACGTCGATACCTCATATGTGGGGGTAAACCACTGTTTGGGTGCACCGCAGAGCTTGGAAGAGAAGGAGTGCCGTTTTACTTTTTCAATGTAGAATTGGATGGAATTGAGATCGAACACCATGTCGCGTTTGGAGAGCCCCTGATGTGCCTAAACAGTAGAAACCCCCCACAAGTGACCACATTTTGGAAACTAGACCCCTTAAGGAACTTATCTAGATGTGTGGTGAGCACCTTAAACCCCCAAGTGCTTCACAGAAATTTATAACGTAGAGCCGTGAAAATAAAAAATCCTTTTTTTTTTCCTCAAAAATGATTTTTTAGCCTGCAATTTCTTATTTTCTCAAGGGTAACAGGAGACATTGGACCCCGAAATCTGTTGACCAGTTTGTCCTGAGTACGCTGATACCCCATATGTGGGGGGGCACTGTTTGGGCACCCATCAGGGCTCGAAAGGGAAGGAGCGCCGCTTGGAATGCAGACTTTGATGGTATGGTCTGCGGGCGTCATGTTGCATTTGCAGAGCTCCTGATGTATCTAAACAGTAGAAACCCCCCACAAGTGACCCCATTTTGGAAACTAGACCCCCCAAAGAGCTTATCTAGATGTGTGATGAGCACTATGAACCCCCAACTGCTTCACAGAAGTTTATAATGTAGAGCCATGAAAATAAAAAAAATCATATTTTTTCCACAAAAATGATCTTTTCATCCCAAAATTTTTACTTTCACAAGGGTAACAGGAGAAATTGGACCCCAAAATTTATTGTGAAATTTATGCTGAGTAGGCTGATACCCCATATGTGGGGGTAAACCACTGTTTGGGCGCATGGCAGAGCTCGGAAGGGAAGGAGCGCCGTTTTGGAATGCAGACTTTGATAGAATGGTCTGCGGGCGTTATGTTGCGTTTGCAGAGCCCCCGATGTACCTAAACAGTAGAAAACCCCCACAAGTGACCCCATTTTGGAAACTAGACCCCGTAAGGAACTTATCTAGATGTGTGGTGAGAACTTTGAATGCCCAAGTGCTTCACAGAAGTTTATAATGCAGAGTCGTGAAAATAAAAAATATTTTTTTTTCCACAAAAAAGATTTTTTAGCCCCCAAGTTTTTATTTTCACAAGAGTAACAGGAGAAATTAGACCCCAAAAGTTGTTGTCCTATTTATCCCGAGTACGCTGATGCCCCAAATGTGGGGGTAAACCACTGTTTGGGCGCACGGCAGAGCTCAGAAGGGAGGGAGCACCATTTTACTTTTTGAGCGCAAAATTGGCTGTGGCGTTTAGAGACCCCCTGATGTACCTAAACAGTGGAAACCCCCCAATTCTAACTCCAACCCTAACCCCAACACACCCCTAACCCTAATCCCAACCTGATCCATAATCCTAATCACAACCCTAACCCTCAAAACACCCCTAACCCTAATCCCAAAGCTAACCATAACCCTAATCAAAACCATAAACCCAACACACCCCTAATCCTAATCTCAACCCTAACCTCAAAACCTAACCCTAATCCTAATACACCCCTAACCCTAATCCCAACCCTAACCTTAACCCTAATCCCAAACCTAACCCTAATCCCAAATGTAAACCTAATGCCAACCCTAATCCAAACCCTAATCCCAACTCTAACCCTAACTTTAGCCCCAACCCTAGCCCAAACCCTAACTTTAGCCCTAAACCTAGCCCCAACCCTAACCCTAACTTTAGCCCCAACCCTAACCCTAGCCCTAACCCTAGCTCTAACCCTAATCCTAGCTCTAACCCTAACCCTAGCCCTAACCCTAGCCCTAACCCTAAGGCTATGTGCCCACATTGCGGATTTTGCTGCGGATCCGCAGCATTTCCTCAGCTGCGGGTCCGCAGCAGTTTCCCATGAGTTTACAGTACAATGTTAACCTATGGGAAACATAAAACGCTGTGCCCATGCTGCGGAAAAAACCTCGCGGAAACGCAGCGGTTTACATTCTGCCGCATGTCAATTCTTTCTGCGGATTCCGCAGCGGTTTTACACCTGCTCCATAATAGAAAACCGCAGGTGTAAAACCGCAGGGGAATCCACACAAAAACCGCGGTACATCCGCGATAAATCCGCAGGAAAAATGCAGCGTTTTGGCCCTGCGGATTTATCAAATCCGCTGCGGAAAAATCCGCCGAGAACCATTCTACGTGTGCACATATCCTACCCCTACCCCTACCCCTAACCCTAACCCTACCCCTAACCCTAACCCTAATTGGAAAATAGAAATACATACATTTTTTTATTTTATTATTATTTTATTATTTTTTCCTTACTAAGGGGGTGATAAAGGGGGGGGGGTTATTTACTATTTTTTTTATTTTGATCACTGTGATAGGATCTCACAGTGACCAAAATAAAACAAGAGGAAGAATCTTCCTCTGCCGGCCGGCAGACCATGGCGGGTGCACTGCGCATGCGCCCACCATCTTCTTACCAAAGCAAGAAGCCGGCGGCCAGCAGAAGAAGCAGGAGGACCCAGGGACACTGGTAAGTATAACAGGGTCCCTGATCCCCCTATTTATCTGTACTCTGATGTGCGATCACATCAGAGGACAGAGAATGACATCGCTTTTTTTTTTTTTTTTGCGGTCGCCGGTAAACAGTTAAATTACCGGCGATCGCAAAATAGGGGTCGGTAAAAACCGACCCCGATCATGTTCTTTGGGGTCTCGGCTACCCCCGGCAGCCGAGACCCCAAAGATCTTCCGGGTGCCGGGCATGCACCCGCCATTTTTTTTCCCAGAAAAAGATGGCAGCGCCCATCGGGAGCCACGAGGAACACTGGGGGAGATAGGTAAGTATTGGGGGGTGATCGCAGACCCCATTTCTCTATCCTCCGATGTGCGATCACATCGGAGGACAGAGAAATTAAATGGCAAATCGCGTTTTTTGTTGTTGTTGCGACCGCCGGTAAACGGTTAACTACCGGCGATCGCAACTTGGGCGTCAGTAAAAAAACCCCCGAATCTGACTCTGGGGGGCGCTATTCACTTTTTCCACAGCTGTTTACCTATTCAAGTGAATGGGTATGTGCACGTCAGTGAGTATCTGTGGGCAAAACACGCTGACATGTCCTTTTTTAATGTCAGCACGTGCCACAAAACATACCGCACACGTGCATACACATAACTCTCTTGGATGTCATCTGTGTGACACGGATCGGCGCCAGGGAACAAGCGTTACAGTAAGCTCTATTCCCCACCGGATGCTGAACACACGGCTCTCATCATTCTCCCCTGCTCTGCCGGCGATCGCCGCGAGCAGGGGAGAATGATGAGAGTTACATTTAAGTTATAAAAGAGACAGCAGGCAGCGGCTGATGATACTATTTCTCCCATCAGCCTACCCCAGCTGCTGCTAATAACAGTGACAGCAGGAGCAGCTGATGGGGGTATTCATCAGCCGCCGGCGCTATAAATAAATAAATGAAAAAAAACGGCATGGGTTCCCCTGTATTTTCTCAGTGGTTGATACCTTTTAATGGCTAACTGAAAAGATGGTAAGAAATTGCAACCAGAATGTACTGCATCTTTATGGACAATTTGTTACCATCTTTTCAGTTAGAGACTAAAAGGTATCAACCACTGAGGACTCTCAATTCTAAATATTTTTCTATCTACTGGCTAACATGGTACAAAGATATATATCTTTCCTGTACTTGTATTTTCTATAACCAGCTAGACAAAACAGCAGGGGGCTGCAATCCTCAGCTGTAATCTAATCTTCAGCAAGGCTGGTTGTCAAGAATAGAGGGGTCCACATGCTGTTTTTTTAAAGTTATTTAAATAAATAATTTAAAAAAATGCATAGGGTCCCCACCATTTTTGACAACCAGCCTTACTAAAGTTCACAGCTGGGGGCTGGTATTCTCAGGCTGGTAAGAGACCATGGATATTGACCCCCTCCCAGCCTAAAAATAGCAGCTGCAGCTGCCCAGAAAAGGTACATTTATTAGATGCGCTAATTCTGGTGCTTTGCCCTACTCTTCCCACTTGCCCTGTAGAGGTGGTAAGTGGGGTTCATATTTGTTGGGTTGATGTCACCTTTGTATTGTCAGGTGACATCAAGCTCACGGCTTAGTAATGGAGTAACGTCTATAAGGCACTTATCCATTACTAATCCTATAGCTACATGGTAAATAAAGACACAGCCATAATAAAATCTTTTATTAGAAATAAAACAAAACACAGTTTTACTTTTTTATTTTAAAATAACAAACACAGTTATACTCACTAAATGCCTATTCCACCAAAAGCCCTCGTTATCCTGTAAGAAAGCAAAAATAAAAAATACCAAACCTGTCTGTCATTCTGTGACACGCCGTAATCCATGTCTGGGGGATAATTAGTTTTCAACCTGGATGGTGCCAAGATGCGACCGTTCAGGCTGAGGACCACTGGTGAATGAGCTGCTGGGAACGCAGCGTCAGTGACCGGGGTGATGTGATAGAGATTACCTCCGGTCACTGGGCTCAGTTCCCAGCCGGCCTGAGCTCTGGTGACTTCGCCCGTCCGTGTGGTACTGATGCAGCACATGCAGTAGCATAGCTACCGGGGGAGCGGAGGGGGCCATCGCCCTGGGCCCGGTGCTCAGAGGGGGCCCACCCGGAGCTACGTTACTGTAACTGTGACTGTGCGCGCCAATACAGTTACCTTCTGCGGCAGAGCAGGGATAATCGATCTCCCTGCTCTGCCGCCCGCTATGGGGCCCCTTGTGCCAGTAGTGGGCCCCCCCCCCGTCACCGCACCCATAATACCCCTGTCAGCGTCTGGCGACGCCGGCGCTGACAGTGGGCGCGATGACGTCATCACCCGGCGCCCACTGTCAGAAGATGAGTGGGAGGTCAGAGCACCGCTGGAACAAGGAGGAAGAGAGGTGAGTATTTATTTTTTTTTTTTTATGGGGGCTGCCTTATACTTTAGGATCTGCATATAAGGGTGCTGCCTTAAACTTCAGGATCTGCCTATAGGAGGGCTGCCTTATACTTCAGGATCTGCCTATAGGTGGCCTGACTTATACTTCAGGATCTGCATATAGGGGGGCTGCCTTATACTTCAGGATCTGCCTATGGGGGGCTGCCTTATACTTCAAGATCTGCCTATGGGGGGCTGCCTTATACTTCAGGATCTGCCTATAAGGGGGCTGCCTTATACTTCAGGATCTGCCTATGGGGGGCTGGCTTATACATCAGGATCTGCCTATAGGAGGCTGCCTTATACTTCAGGATCTGCCTATAGGGGGGCTGCCTTATACTTCAGGATCTGCATATAGGGGTGCTGTCTTATACTTCAGGATCTGCCTATACGGATGCTGCCTTATACTTCAGGATGTGCCTATATGGGGGCTGCCTTATACTTCAGAATCTTCCTATGGGGTACTGCCTTTTACTACATTGTCTGCCTATGGGGTGCTGTCTTATGCTACAGGGTCTGCCTATGGGGTGCTACCTTTTACTAGAGTCTGCATATGGGGTGCTGCCTTATACTACAGGGACTGCCTATGGGGTGCTGCCTTTTACTAGAGTCTGTCTATGGGGAGCTGCCTTATACTACAGGGTCTGCCTATATGGGTGCTGCCTTATACTTCAGAATCTGCCTATGGGATGCTGCCTTATACTACAGGATCTGCCTATGGGGTGCTGCCTTATACTACAGGGTCTGCCTATGAGGTTATGTCTTATACTACAGGGTCTACCTATGGGGTGCTGTCTTAAACTACAGGGTCTGCCTATGGGGGTGCTGTCTTGTGCTATAGAGTCTGCCTATGGGTACTGCCTTGTGCTATAGAGTGCATTATACTATATGGAGTCCTATGGGGAGTGCATTATACTATATGGAGTCCTATGTGGAGTGCATTATACTATATGGAGACCTATGGGGAGTGCATTATAGTATGTTTAGGATGATCTGGTGCATTATACTATATGTAGGCCATCTAGTGGGGCATCAAACAGTGTGGAGATTACAGTGAAGGGGCCATCATACAGTGTTGGAGCCATCAAACAGTTTGGGGGCTACTAAGGGATCAGTATACTGTGTGGATGGTACTATACAGTGAGGGGGCATTATACTGTATAGGGCAGCTGTACAGGGAGACAGACTCGGGACATTATTAAATGTAAAGTGGGCACTTCTTGTTATAGGGGATCTCAGGTTACTGTAATTATCAAAGGGGCACACATGGCAATATTACTTTCTAGGGAGCAAAATGTGGGCACTGTTTTCTAGGGCACTTGCACCCGGCATTACTATATTATAGAGGGGTGCTTTAGAATTTAGAAGGCACAGAGAACCACACAGCAGGTGCAGTAATAGGGTCACATACGGCAGCAGCGGCTCAGTATTGGGGTATCAGCAGGATGAGGAGTTTGTGCAGGTTGGGAATAGTTGGTGATGGGGTTGGAATATGAGAAGTGAAACGTGTCTTTGTTGTTTTCTCTGCAGACGAGTCCTGGCTGGAAGAAGTTGTCATGTCGGTCTGTACCAGATGGAAAAGATGGGAAAAGTGAACGATTCCATCAGAGAACATCAGCGGTAAGTCATTATCTGTAACTGTGCTGTGATCTCGTACATGTTTTGTAGGGCTGGTATCTACCACTGACCATATGGCGGTAATATCCATGTTGGTCGTTATATAGAGATTATCTTCAGTAATAGCGCGGTCATCTGCTGAGGTTCTCCTCCACTATTAGGGCGAGTCACCCAATTGTAATGAAGGTTACCTGATTAGGGGGCCCACTCAGAAGCTTCGCCCCCCTGAACCAAAACCCTAGCTATGCCTCTGAGCACATGGTTGCCACATGTGTGCCAGACGCATTACAAACATGGACACTGACATCTCCTGTACCAGAAATATCAGGACGTGTGATAGAGGTCTTATAACGAGTTTTAATATTTGGCTGCTGTCAAACACTAAAAGATGCTTTTTATTGCAGAAAATAGCTTTTGCATCACCACATTTTGAGTCATGTGAGGTCTTGTTTTTTGCTGGACGAGTTGACATTTTAATTGGCAGAATTTTTGGGCACATAACTTTTTTGATTGCTTTCTATTCTGATTTTTGGGAGGCAGAATGAAGAAAAACCAGCTGTCAGAATCAGCTGACACCCGGCGACGATCGCCTTTGCACCCCCATTGAGCTCAGGCGATCGCGATGACGTAATGATCTGTCCATGGTCAAATTGACCCAGCTCACATGGATGGATCATTAAATCCAATGTCAGAAAGGGGTTAATCTGTATTGTCTAAGTACTCAAAAGGAAGAAAATGTCATTATACGAGTATGCTGTATAAAGTTGTCATCAAGCATGACAAGGTGAAACCAGTGAATTTCATTTTGCCAGACTGAAATGGCTTCTCCTTATGAAACTGACTCTTTCAACAAAGTTTCTTGAACAGTAGAAGAGTAAAAAAGAACTTGATGAGGCAACTTAAAAGATTCAGAAACAAACTAAAAGATGGAATTCAAAGCCATGCATGCATAGCTCAATCCATTGACACGGCCATCTTGTCTGCATGAAAATGTAAAAACCAGACCTGTCACATCTCAAAGAGTCTGACGAGTCTTAGCATTTTCCTTGAAGATTATATATCGGATTCTGGTGGATTGGACCTTATCTCATCTCCTACAGTGGCTAATGTCTGGAGTTAGACTAGTGCAAACTCTGTCAGAAATGAGCCAATGCTCAGGAATTTAATACAAACATATGAATCATTCCTAATTCCTCATTTTAACACTGCCTTGGCATTACTTCAGTCTGTCTATTCTGTCTCAAAGCTGGGAAGCAAACAAAAATCCCAAATTCCATCTGTGCTAAAACGTAGATCACTTAATTGTTGAACTTGAAATCTTTAGCCATCTTTAAGGTTTTTTTCTGTTATTTTGCAAGTGCTGCAGTTTTCTACAGGATAATCTTAAACATCACCACCAAAATCATGATTTCTTTGCAGATTTTTTCAGTATTTGAGCACACTCCCACTTGAGATAAAATCAGACGAATGCAATCCAATTAAAAATCGAATTGCATTTGGTCCAATGTTATTTTATCATTGTGTGGTCATCTGTGATTTTTTTTTCTAGCTAGGATCGGATCACAATTGGACTGGAAAAAAATCGAAGCATGCTGCTATTGTAATGGCAAATTGGATCTCATTCAGCAAGAGAAGTCAATGGGTGCGAGAAAAAAATCGCACAACACTTGGACCATGCGAATGCTGTCGGATTTTTTCACACTGATGTCCTTCGAAAAACCAGCAATTCATCTGCAGTACAGTAAAATCACAACATATCCTGATAGAATAGGATAGAATACATATCTATATACATACAATACATAGATATAAAGATGTCAGTCACATATATAATTAGTGGTTCTCTAGCTTACTGTACATGTATTGTATTACTAAATACATTTTTAATGTAAAAAATGGTGTGGGCTCCCTCATAATTTTCCATACCAGCAGAGGGAAAGCCGACGGCTGGGGGTAGGTGTTTATAGCCTGGGAAGGGGGTAATGGTAATACCCCTGGGGGTTCCCAGGCTATTAATATCAGCGCATAGCTGTATACATAGACTTTAACCCCTTCACCCCCAAGGGTGGTTTGCACGTTAATGACCAGGCCAATTTTTACAATTCTGACCACTGTCTCTTTATGAGGTTATAACTCCGGAACGCTTCAACAGATCCTGGTGATTCTGACACTGTTTTCTCGAGACATATTGTACTTCATGATAGTGGTAAAATTTCTTTGATATTACCTGCTTTTATTTGTGAAAAAAGCGGAAATTTGGCGAAAATTTTGAAAATTTCGCAATTTTCCAACTTTGAATTTTTATGCAATTAAATCACAGTGATATGTCACACAAAATACTTAATAAGTAACATTTCCCACATGTCTACTTTACATCAGCACAATTTTGGAACCAAAATTTTTTTTTGTTAGGGAGTTATAAGGGTTAAAAGTTGACCAGCAATTTCTCATTTTTACAACACTATTTTTTTTTAGGGACCACATCTCATTTGAAGTCATTTTGAGGGGTCTATATGATAGAAAATTCCCAAGTGTGACACCATTCTAAAAACTGCACCCCTCAAGGTGCTCAAAACCACATACAAGAAGTTTATTAACCCTTCAGGTGTTTCACAGGAATTTTTGGAATGTTTAAATAAAAATGAACATTTAACTTTTTTTCACACAAAATTTACTTCAGCTCCAATTTGTTTTATTTTACCAAGGGTAACAGGAGAAAATGGACCCCAAAAGATGTTGTACAATTTGTCCTGAGTACGCCGATACCCCATATGTGGGGGTAAACCACTGTTTGGGCGCATGACAGAGCTCGGAAGCGAAGGAGTGCCATTTGACTTTTCAATGCAAAATTGACTGAAATTGAGATGGGACGCCATGTTGCGTTTGGAGAGCCCCTGATGTGCCTAAACATTGAAACCCCCCACAAGTGACACCATTTTGGAAAGTAGACCCCCTAAGGAACTTATCTAGATGTGTGGTGAGCACTTTGACCCACCAAGTGCTTCACAGAAGTTTATAATGCAGAGCCGTAAAAATAAAACAAAAATTTTTTCCCACAAAAATTATTTTTTATCCCCCAGTTTTGTATTTCCCCAAGGGTAACAGGAGAAATTGGACCCCAAAAGTTGTTGTCCAATTTGTCCTGAGTACGATGATACCCCATATGTGGGGGGGAACCACCGTTTGGGCACATGGGAGGGCTCGGAATGGATGGAGCGCCATTTGGAATGCAGACTTAGATGGAATGGTCTGCAGGCGTCACATTGTGTTTGCAGAGCCCCTAATGTACCTAAACAGTAAAAACCCCCTACAAGTGACACCATTTTGGAAAGTAGAACCCCTAAGGAACTCATCTAGATGTGTTGTGAGAGCTTTGAACCCCCAAGTGTTTCACTACAGTTTATAACGCAGAGCCGTGCAAATAAAAAATATTTTTTTTTCCACAAAAATTATTTTTTAGCCCCCAGTTTTGTATTTTTCCAAGGGTAACAGGAGAAATTGGACCCTAAATATTGTTGTCCAATTTGTCCTGAGTACGCTGATACCTGATATGTGGGGGGAACCACCGTTTGAGCGCATGGCAGAGCTCGGAAGGGAAGGAGCATCATTTGGAATGCAGACTTAGATGGAATGGTCTGCAGGCGTCACATTGGGTTTGCAGAGCCCCTAATGTACCTAAACAGTAGAAACCCCCCACAAGTGACACCATTTTGGAAAGTAGACCCCCTAAGGAAATCATCTAGATGTGTTGTGAGAGCTTTGAACCCCCAAGTGTTTCACTACAGTTTATAACGCAGATCCATACAAATAAAAAATATTTTTTTTTCCACAAAAATTATTTTTTAGCCCCCAGTTTTGTATTTTCCCAAGGGTAACAGGAGAAATTCGACCCCAAAAGTTGTTCTCCAATGTGTTCCGAGTATGCTGATACCCCATATGTTGGGGTAAACCCCTGTTTGGGTGCACGGGAGAGCTCAGAAGGGAAGGAGCACTGTTTTACTTTTTCAAAGCAGAATTGGCTGGAATTGAGATCGGACGCCATGTCGCGTTTGGAGATCCCCTGATGTGCCTAAACAGTGGAAACCCCTCAATTATAACTGAAACCCTAATCCAAACACACCCCTAACCCTAATCCCAACGGTAACCCTAACCACACCTCTAACCCAGACACACCCCTAACCCTAATCCCAACCCTATTCCCAACCGTAAATGTAATCCAAACCCTAACCCTAACTTTAGCCCCAACCTTAACCCTAACTTTAGCCCCAACCCTAACTGTAGCCTTAACCCTAGCCCTAACCCTAGCCCTAACCCTAGCCCTAACCCTAACCCTAATGGGAAAATGGAAATAAATACATTTTTTTAATTTTTTTAATTTTTCTCTAACTAAGCGGGTGATGAAGGGGGGTTTGATTTACTTTTATAGCGGGTTTTTTAGTGGATTTTTATGATTGCCAGCTGTCACACACTGAAAGACGCTTTTTATTGCAAAAAATATTTTTTGCGTTACCACATTTTGAGAGCTATAATTTTTCCATATTTGAGTTCACAGAAACATGTGAGGTCTTGTTTTTTGCGGGACGAGTTGACGTTTTTATTGGTAACAATCTTTGGGCATGGGAGATTTTTTGATCGCTTTTTATTCCGATTTTTGTGAGGTAGAATGACCAAAAACCAGCTATTCATGAAATTCTTTTGGGGGAGGCGTTTATACCGTTCCGCGTTTGGTAAAATTAATAAAGCAGTTTTATTCTTCGTGTCAGTACGATTACAGCGATACCTCATATCATTTTTTTAATGTTTTGACGCTTTTATACGATAAAAACTATTTTATAGAAAAAATAATTATTTTGTCATCGCTTTATTCTGAGGACTATAACTTTTTTATTTTTTCGCTGATGATGCTGTATGGTGGCTCGTTTTTTGCGGGACAAGATGACGTTTTCAGCGGTACCATGGTTATTTATATCCGTCTTTTTGATCGCGTGTTATTCCACTGTTTGTTTGGCGGTATGAGAATAAAGCGTTTTTTGCCTCGTTTTTTTTTTTTTTTTACGGTGTTCACTGAAGGGGTTAACTAGTGATATAGTTTTATAGGTGGGGTCGTTATGGACACGGCGATACTAAATATGTGTACTTTTATTGTGTGATATTTTTTTTTATTTAGATAAAGAAATGTATTTATGGGAATAATTTTTTTTTTTTTTTCTTTATTTAGGAATTTTTTTATTTTTTTTTACACATTTTTTTTTTTTACTTTTTTACTTTGTCCCTGGGGGCGGGACATCACAGATCGGTGATCTGACAGTTTGCACAGCACTCTGTCAGATCACCGATCTCAGTTCCAGCGCAGCAGGCTTAGCTGCGCCTGGTCTGCACCCGGAAGTAATCCCTGCAGGACCCGGATGCAGCCCCGCGGTCATTTTGGATCCGGGGCCTGCAGGGATAGGAGGTAAGAGACCCTCGCAGCAACGCGATCACATCGCGTTACTCCGGGGGTCTCAGGGAAGCACGCAGGGAGCCCCCTCCCTGCGCGATGCTTCCCTGTACCGCCGGCACACCGCGATCATGTTTGATCGCGGTGTGCCGGGGGTTAATGTGCTGGGGGCGGTCCGTGACCGCTCCTGGCACATAGTGCCGGATGTCAGCTGCGATAGGCAGCTGACACCCCCCCGTGAGCGCGGCCGATCGCGCTGGACGTACTATTCCGTCCTTGGGAATTAGGGCCCACCCCACATGGACAGAATAGTACGTCCAATGGCAGAAGGGGTTAATGGTTATTTAAATGGGGGACCCCCCAAAAATTATAACATAGTGTCTCCCTATAATTAATAACCAGCAAAGGCTGGAAGACAGCTGCGTGCTGATATTAATAGCCTAAGAAGGAGCCATGGATATGGCCCCCCAGGCTAGAAACATCAGCTCTCAGCCAGCCCAGAAAAGGCTCAAAGTTAAGCTTTGCTCTTCCCACTTGCCACGTTGCAGTGGCAAGTGGGGTGATACTTGGGGGGTTGATGTCACCTTTGTATTGTCAGGTGACATCGAACCCAGAGGTTAGTAATAGAGAGATGTCCCCATTACTAACTCCATAATCATACTGTATTAATGAACCCACACCCAGAATACAGTCTTTTAATTGAAATAATGACACAGAATTCTTTAATCAATCTTAATTAAACCATACTCACGTCATCGCCCATTCCAGTGAAGCCACCATCACCTGTAAGAGAATTAAAATAATAATCAACCATATTCCTCATCTGTCCTCAGAGAAAATAATAATCCATTTGTTCCGCGATGGGCCTAACTCTGATACTTCTGGATGGCAGGCTGCATTGTTGCATGATGTGATTATACAGCCTTCCATCCAGAACGGACACTGAGCAACGTCTGCTACTGCTGCCTAGTGTCTCATTGTGAATGCCTATGACCTGACTGATGTCACCCCGAGCCTGAGAAAATTCACACACTTGTGGAGCCACCAGAAGGGTCTTGGGAGTTCACAGCCAATGAACTCAGTTCAACTCACTGACATCAGTGCGAGGGCCATTAGAAATTTTCCCACAGCGCTCATGCTGATGTCAGTGAATTTGTATAGTACATGTGGATTAAAAATGCTTAATATACCCCTAGATAAAATCCTGAAGAGGTGTAGTTTCCAAAATGCGGTCACTTGTTGGGGGTTTCTGCTAGTTAGGCACCGTAGGGGCCTGGCAATTGACACATAGCGCCCTCTATTTATTTTAGCCAAATATATGTTCCAAAATTCAAATGGTACTCCTTTCCTTCTAATCATTGCTGTTTCTCCAACTAGAGGAGACTAACTGCATGTGGGGCATCAACATGCTCAGAAGAAACTTGGTAACAAATTTTGAGGTTAATTTTCTTGTGCTATTCAATGTAAAACTGAAAAAAAATCCAGACTAAAGCAACATTTTAGAGGAAAAGTTACAATTCCTGTGCAGCACCTGAAGGGTTAAAACATGTCCTAACAACAGTTTTTAAGTATTTGATGGGAGCCATTTTTAAGATCATATCACTTTTATGGTGTTTCCAATAGAAAGTCCCCTCAAAATCCATTTAAATCAGGATAAGTCCCTAAAGAAATAGGTTTTGTAAATATCTTTAAAAAATTAGAAATTGCTGCTCAACTTCTAACCCTTCTATCCTAACAAAATAAAATTACATATGAAAATACAATGTATATATAAAGCAGACATGTGGGAAATATTATTTATTAATTATTTTGTACAGCATGACTAACTGGTTTAAGGGTATAAAACTAGAAGTATGAAAAATGCAAATTTTTTCAAAATTTTCTCCAAAATTCCAAAGTTTTCACAAATGAACGCAAAACATATCTATCTACAGTAAATTTATCACTAACATGAAGTACAGTGTATCACAAAAAAAAAGTCTCAGAAACAGTATGATACGTTGAAGCGTTCCAAAGTTATTACCACATAAAGTGACACTGGTGAGATTTAAAAAATTTGGCCAAGTCATAAAGGTCAAAATTGGCTTCATCTCTAATCTAACTCTACATCTATACAGTAAATTGGAGATTTGCATTTTTTGTGTCATGCAAATTTCCTCCTACAATTTGCTTTTTAAATTGAACATAAGTCATGCCATGTAAGTGTTCAGAGTCTTAGCAGTAGATTTCAATGCTGACTTAAAAGTACCACTAATTCATCAGTTGTTGGTCATACTATGGATGTAGAGCTCGAAAAAAGTATTCCCCAAATGTCATTTTAAATTATCTAACAGTTGTGCCCACCCTGTCACTGAAATGCCTCCTCACTTTAACATGTGGACTCCATCTGAAGTGGATGGCACGCTGAACCTTCGCATATAGTTGTGGATTTCAGGGAAACTTTTTTTAATGTATTGTTCTGCACTGCTTTCCCAAACGGTTCCAAAACGGAAACCTTGAGAAGGATGATGAAGCTGCAAAGACAGACAAATTATTAGTATACAAAGTTGACCAAATACCATATTTTTTATAACTATAATTCCTGATTACCATTAAGATGAATCGCAAATTACCGTATATACTTGAGTATAAGCCGACCCGAGTATAAGCCGAGACCCCTAATTTTGCCACAAAAAACTGGGAAAACTTAATGACTCGAGTATAAGCCTAGGGTGGGAAATGCAGCAGCTACCAGTAAATGTCAAAAATAAAAATAGATACCAATACAAATAAAATGAATTGAGACATCAGTAGGTTGTGTTTTTGAATATTCATATTGAATCAGGAGCCCCATATAATGCTCCATACAGTTCATGTTGGGCCCCATAAGATGTTCCATACAAAAAATATGCCCCATATAATGCTGCACAAAGGTTAATGATGGTCCCATAAGATGTTCCATATTAAAATATGCCCCATATAATGCTGCATAAAAGGTTAATGATGGCCCCATAAGATGCTCCATATTAAAATATGCCCCATATAATTCTGCTCAAAAGTTAACAATGGCCCCATAAGATGCTCCATAGAATAATATGCCCCATAAAGGTTGATGGCCCCATAAGATGCTCTATAGAATAATATGCCCCATAAAGGTTGATGGCTCCATAAAATGCTCCATAGAATAATATGCCCCATAAAGGTTGATGGTCCCATATGATGCTCAATAGAATAATATGCCCCATGTGCTGATGCTGCGATTAAAAAAAAATTACATACTCACCTATCATCAATGGGCGCCAGGTGCCGGAGTTGCCGCTGGCTCAGGCCCCCGACACATGGGATATTCACCTGTCCCCGTTCCACCGCCACATGCTGCTGTGTCTTCCATCTCTCTGCAGTGACTGTTCAGGCAGAGGGCGCGCACTAACCACGTCATCACACCCTCTGACCTGAACGTCACAGCCAGAGGACGAGGAAGACACGGCACAACGGTGGAACGGGGACAGATGAATATCGCATGGCTCACCCTCCCCGTCATACTCACCCCCTCCTAGCATGGTCTGCACGTCCCTGCTTCTCCGATGGTCTCTGGTGCGCGCCGGCAGCTTGTTCCTGTGTTCAGCGGTCACATGGTACCGCTCATTAAAGTAGTGAATATGCGCTCAACCCCTATGGGAGTGGAGTCGCGTCCATATTCATTACTTTAATGAGCAGTACGACATGACCGCTGAACACAGGAAGAGCTGTGGGCACCGGACACCATCGGAGAAGCAGGGACCGCGCCGGGTATGATGTGACAGCCACGCCCCCGCCGACCCCTGGGACAATGACTCGAGTATAAGCTGAGAGGGGCACTTTCAGCCGAAAAAAATGGGCTGAAAATCTCGGCTTATACTCGAGTATATATATGGTACTTGCATCTGTCCGGTACCTAAATTCAGTTAACAGACATATTATGGCAATTCCACCTGGTTTACTTTCCTTTCTTGTATACGTTTGTTATACTTTTTTGTTGTTACTATTTTTGTTTGTTACTATTTTTTGGTTTGTTTAAAACTGCATATTATGGTGGAGCATTTAAAGAGATGTTCCCATGAACAAAGTTAATTTTAAAGTTGATTTTAATCAATACATCTCGGAATAATAATAATTTCCACAATTGGATGTGATTAAAAATGGTACCATGAGCCCCACCTCGATTGCTGTAAGCCACCCTCCCATGGCACCTGTTGTGAATCTGCTTTTGGGCTCCTTCTGGTGGTGGCTAGTGGTACTGGTGACTCGGGTGTGTTTTCTTTCTCAGTTCACCTGTTTTCATCAGTAGTGGGGAGTTCCTATTTATTCCTGCTCTTCAGTCATTGCCTTGCCGGCCATCAATGTAACCAGAGCCTTTCTGTTGCATGTTCCTGCTCCTAGACTACTGATCAGCTAAGTTGGACTCTTAGTCCTAAGTTTGTTTGCATTTTTTGTTCCACTTTACAGTTATATCATTCTCTGTAGCTGGAAGCTGGACACAAGTGACTATGCGTATGACTCCAGACCATCAGGAGGTGATTCGCTTCCTTGTGTTGTACAATCTACATGATGTTTTGGTGCTCGGATTGCCATGGTTACAATCTCATAATCCAGTCCTTGACTGGAAAGCAATGTCTGTGTTAAGCTGGGGATGTCAGGGGGCTCATGGGGATGTACCTTTGGTTTCCATTTCATCATCTATTCCCTCTGAGATTCCGGCATTTTTGTCTGATTATCATGATGTTTTTGAGGAGCCTAAGCTTGGTTCACTCCCTCCTCACAGAGATTGCGATTGTACCATAGATCTGATTCCAGGCAGTAAATTTCCAAAGGGTCGTTTGTTTAATTTATCCGTACCTGAACATGTTGCTATGCGAGAGTATATTAAGGAGTCCCTGGAAAAGGGACATATTCGTCCTTCTTCATCTCCCTTAGGAGCCGGTTTTTTCTTTGTGTCTAAAAAAGATGGCTCTTTGAGGCCGTGTATTGATTATCGACTCTTGAATAAAATTACAGTCAAATATCAGTAACCTTTGCCACTGCTGACTGATTTGTTTGCTCGAATAAAGGGGGCTAAGTGGTTCTCTAAGATTGATCTTCGTGGGGCGTATAATTTGGTGCGAATTAAGCAGGGGGATGAGTGGAAAACCGCATTTAATACGCCCGAGGGCCATTTTGAGTATTTAGTAATGCCTTTTGGTCTTTCAAATGCCCCTTCAGTCTTTCAGTCCTTTATGCATAACATTTTCCATGAATATTTGGATAAATTTATGATTGTGTATCTGGATGATATTTTGATTTTTTCGGATGACTGGGACTCTCATGTCCAACAAGTCAGGAGGGTTTTTCAGGTTTTGCGGGCTAATTCCTTGTGTGTGAAGGGTTCTAAGTGTATTTTTGGGGTTCAAAAGATTTCTTTTTTGGGGTACATTTTTTCCCCTTCTTCCATTGAGATGGATCCTGTCAAGGTTCGGGCTATTTGTGATTGGACGCAACCTACTTCTCTTAAGAGCCTTCAGAAATTCTTGGGCTTTGCTAATTTTTATCGTCGATTTATAACTGGTTTTTCGGATGTTGCTAAACCTTTGACTGATTTGACTAAAAAGGGTGCTGATGTTGCTGATTGGTCCCCTGCTGCTGTGGAGGCCTTTCGGGAGCTTAAGCGCCGCTTTTCTTCTGCCCCTGTGTTGCGTCAGCCTGATGTTGCTCTTCCTTTTCAGGTTGAGGTCGACGCTTCCGAAATCGGAGCTGGGGCGGTTTTGTCGCAGAAAAGTTCCGACTGCTCCGTGATGAGACCTTGTGCGTTCTTTTCTCGAAAATTTTCGCCCGCCGAGCGAAATTATGATATTGGTAATCGGGAGCTTTTGGCTATGAAGTGGGCTTTTGAGGAGTGGCGTCATTGGCTTGAGGGGGCTAGACATCAGGTGGTGGTATTGACCGATTGTAATGTCCACACTTTGTAAGTAATCCACACTAGTAAATCTTCATTATCTTTATTTCTCTTTAGCAGGTTGCATAAGCTTGTCTCTGCATGCATGACAAAGTGAAAGTAACTTCTCCCCCTCCTCTCTGTAACTACCCACAATTCTCTACATCTCATCTTTCTTAAAGAGACAAGGTACAAGATTTAATTAATGCATATTACAACATCCCCCTTTTTTTTTTTTTTTTTTTTTTTTAAACGAATAAAGCTAAAATAAAATAACATGAACTAATGATGCAACAAGAAAAATGTCCAAGAAAACGTATGTCCATTTTGCCCTGTTAAAGAAAAGAAGTCACGCTTCTTCAATAAGTCTGGATGGAGCCCTTCTCTCTCTTGATGGATAACGTCTGGGCTCAGCGATGGTGTCCATTAATGAAGAACTTGTTGCCTCCTGGTGATTCTCTCCACTGTTGAGTGCCGAATCTTCCCCCAGAGAATGTCCATTGTCATTATTTTGAGGAATAATTTTGAAATGTGAAGAGTTTCGAGTTATGAAGTGTCCATCCCTCTCAGCCGTGACCATGCTGCCTTTCTTGTCAATAACGTTATATTTTGCGGGACAATATGCAGCTGAAGTCTTGTTGGTTGGTCTCTGACGCACCACAACGACGTCACCTCTTTTGATAGCATTTGGCTGTGCCCTTCGCCTTCTGTCTGCATAGTGTTTCATGGTTTGTTTGTTGGAAGAGTCTGCTAAGCGCACAGAGGAGTCACTTGGTACAGGACGACTGACTATGTCAGGGATTCGTATATGCAGAGTTCTGCCAAACATTAGATGCGCTGGAGCAGCATTGGTAGTAGAATGTGGCGTATTGCGGTAATTGCGCATGAATTTGTACAATGACTGTTTCAGTGGGGTGTGCTCCAGGCTAGCTGCCTTGATTCGTTTCCCCATGGTGCGCATGAAGCGTTCGACTATTCCATTTGCTTGCGGCCAGCACGGTGTGATTTTTCTGTGACTGAACCCCAAGTATTCAGCAAATTGTGTGAACACGTGTCCATTGAATGGAGGTCCATTGTCCGTTTTGACCACTCTTGGAATGCCATATGCTGAAAATATGTTATCCAGTTCTGGTATCACACTAGTAGCAGATGTTGAAGAGATAAAAGAAATGACAGGGTATCTGGAATATTCGTCAATTGTTACTAGAATGTATTGGCCATTTGGTAACGGTCCATATATATCGACTGCCACCTCCTCCCAGACAGCAGTGGGTAGAGGTGACATTTGTAAAGGCTCCAGCTGTGATGATGGAGTGATAACTTGGCAGGTGGAACAGTGTTTAACCTTCTCTTCCACCAATTGATCCATGTTTGGGAACCACACTTTTTCTCTGAGTAATTTCTTTGTGCCAACAATTCCCAGATGACCTTCATGCGCTATCTGTATTACTAAGCTGCGCAGAGTCTTAGGTACAACCAATTTGGTACCTCGAAGGATGAGGCATTCCTCAGTGACAGATAGTTCATACCGTACACTTGAGAATAGTTTTAATTCTGTCAGATCAATCTCAGGATCGGGAAATTTTTCTCTTTGAATTTCATGCCACCTTCGATTTCGGATGATTTGTATTAAAGCACGTAGTGTCTTGTCACTTGTTGTGGCGTTCACAAAGTGATCAATGGAAAGAGCTTTTGGTACTGCATGGGCTGTAATGAAGCATATGTATTCTTCAATGGCGGAATGCTCAGGTAGATCATCAGTCATCGGATGTCTTGACAGATAGTCAGCGGGATTGCTGAATTTTCCAGGCTTGTGGACAATTTTGTAGTTGTAGTCCTGTAGACGTAGACCCCACCGTTCTATGCGTGCAGGCATTTTAGCTCTGGGATTTCCAAAGATCGTAAGGAGTGCTTGATGATCTGTGACAACAGTGAAGGGAGCTCCATACAGAAATAAGTGAAAATGTTCGCATCCCCAGACAACTGCCAAGCTTTCTTTTTCAGGTTGTGAATATTTCCGTTCCGTGCTTGTTAAGCTTTTACTTGCATAAGAAATAATCTGAGGATTTTGATTGTTATCTTTATATTGTGCTAAGATGGCACCCAGCCCCACGGGACTGGCGTCCACAATTAGCTCAGTTTGGAGAGCTGGATCAAAATAGGCCATTGTGGTTGTTGAGCAAAGTTCAGTTTTAATTGTTTCAAATGCATTTTGACAGTCTGGAGACCATTGAAAAACACAACTCTGTTTTGTAAGTTCCCTTAATGGACTGTTAATTGTTGAGAAGTTTGGAATGTATCTAGCACAATAACTGGCCATTCCAAGAAACGAGCGTACTTCACTGGCATCTTGTGGAATTGAGGCTCATTTAATGGATTCCACTTTCTTGGGATCAGGTTGTACCCCTTTTGCCGAAAAAATATGACCGTAAAACTCTAATGAATTTTTATCAAATTCACATTTTTCCTTGTTTAAGGTGAGTCTAGCAGAGAGGAGGCATTCAAAGACGGCATATAGAGCACGATTGTGTTCAGCTTGAGTTTTGCCAAACACCAGTATGTCATCACTGTAATTAAAGGCATTTGGAATGTTCTGAATAACGCCCCTTATTGCATCCTGAAAAATTTCCGCTGCAGAGCAGACCCCAAAAGTCAATCTTTTATATCTTCTGAGGCCCACATGTGTGGAAAATGTTGTCAAATATCTGGATTCTGGACTCAGCTCTAACTGGTGATAGCCCTTATTGAGATCGAGTTTTGAAAAGACGGTCGCTCCATTTAACACATGAATGATGTCATCAATTGTGGGTGAGATATGTCTTTCTCTCTGAATGGCAGTGTTGGGTAGGCGCATGTCAACACACAATCTCACCTGGTCAGGAGCCTTTGGTTTAGGAACTACCACCAGTGGTGAGACCCAGGGAGTGGGCCCAGTAACGGTTTCGATAACGTCCTCGTCCATGAGGAATTGGAGTTCTTTTTCTACTTTCCTTCTCAGGTGAAATGGAATGCGCCTATGTGACTGGGCCACTGGGCGAACACTATCGTCCACATGAAGATGTACTTGAGAGTCTTTTAGTTTCCCCAAGCCACTAAATAGGGAGGGAAAATTATTCACCATGGTTTGTATATCCATGTCCGCAGGATCAGTTATGGTATGGATAATTTGGATGAGACCTAGCTTCAAGGCAGTGTGATAGCTGAGAAGACAGCCTCCTGATCCTTGTAACGCATGAAAGGTAGTTTTCTGCTTATTGTCTTTATAGCTCAGTTCAACATCAAACTGCCCTCTGGTAGTTAGAGGTATTTTAGATCCATATGGGAAGATTTTAGTATGTACTTGCTGCAAAACTGGCTTTGTCTTCAATTGCTCATAGGTAGTGCTGTCTATGATGTCCACTGACGCTCCCGTATCTATTGTAAACGTGATATTGGTGTCGCAGATTGGGAGTGTGATACAGGGGGACTGTACAGAGCCAGTGGCAGAGGTGGTGAACACATAGTTTTCTGCTCCAGATGCTTCTTCTGTATCCTGATTTACCATTTTTACATCGGCAGGCCGTGTCATAGGCAGAGAAGGCTTGTATTGTGCTGATCTGCAGACAGCTGCCAAATGGTTCCCTTTTCCACACTTATTGCATGTCTGTCCTATAGCTGGACATCTGTCCAGGCGGTGAGGGAACTCCTGTCCACATCTATAGCATTTTTTCTGTTTCGGGGTTTGCTTGTCTTGTGTATTTTTATGCACGAGATTATGTACCTGTGACTTTTCCCCATTCTCCATTGTAGTAGCCTGATGATCTGCTATTTCCGTAGCACGGGCTATTTTGAGTAATTCATGTAAAGAGAGATCTTGCTGCAGAGCTTTGCGCCTTATTTTGTTAGATGAGCAGGTGACGATTACCTGAGTTAGGATTTCATCATCTATATCTGTGAATGCACATCCATGTGCCAGCTCCCTCAGTCGTGTGACATAGGTGTCTATGGATTCTTCGGGAAGCTGCTTAGCAATTCTGAATTTGTATCTCTCATATCTGATGTTTTGTTTGGGATTGAAGTAATCAGTGAGAGCTTTGCTGCAATCGCTGTATGTATCTGTCTCAGATGCAGGTAATGTGCAGTAGATATCATAGACTCCTGTGCCTGCACAATGTAAAAGTAATGCTTTCTTTCTTTTCTCCTCTTTTATATCTATGGCTTCTAGAAAGTTCTCAAATCTGCTCAACCATTTTCTCCAGTTATGGGAGAGATTAGTGACATCAGTCATATCAAACTGTGGGAAACTGTGTAAGTATTCAGCCATGATGAAGTTTTTCAGTGGTGCAGCCGTGTGGATCAGTAAAATAGGGATTAGTACTCACTGCAGCAGAAGATTTTCGATCCCATCCTCGTCGCCAGTTGTAATGTCCACACTTTGTAAGTAATCCACACTAGTAAATCTTCATTATCTTTATTTCTCTTTAGCAGGTTGCATAAGCTTGTCTCTGCATGCATGACAAAGTGAAAGTAACTTCTCCCCCTCCTCTCTGTAACTACCCACAATTCTCTACATCTCATCTTTCTTAAAGAGACAAGGTACAAGATTTAATTAATGCATATTACACCGATCACAAGAATCTGATTTATCTTGAGTCTGCCAAGCGCCTGAATCCTAGACAGGCGCGCTGGTCGTTGTTTTTCTCTCGGTTTAATTTTGTGGTCTCATACCTACCAGGTTCTAAAAATGTGAAGGCAGATGCCCTTTCTAGGAGTTTTGAGCCTGATTCCCCTGGTGATTCTGAACCTACAGGTATCCTTAAGGATGGGGTGATATTATCTGCTGTTTCCCCAGACCTGCGACGGGCTTTGCAGGAGTTTCAGGCGGATAGACCTGATCGTTGCCCGCCTGGTAGACTGTTTGTTCCTGATGATTGGACCAGTAGAGTCATCTTGGAGGTTCATTCTTCTGCGTTGGCAGGTCATCCTGGAATCTTTGGTACTAGGGATTTGGTGGCTAGGTCCTTCTGGTGGCCTTCCCTGTCTCGAGACGTACGAGTTTTTGTGCAGTCTTGTGATGTTTGTGCTCGGGCCAAGCCTTGTTGTTCTCGGGCTAGCGGATTGTTGTTATCTTTGCCTATTCCGAAGAGGCCTTGGACTCACATCTCTATGGATTTTATTTCTGATCTCCCTGCTTCTCAGAAAATGTCTGTCATCTGGGTGGTGTGTGACCGTTTTTCAAAGATGGTTCATTTGGTACCTTTGCCTAAGTTGCCTTCCTCATCCGAATTGGTCCCTCTGTTTTTTCAAAATGTGGTTCGCTTGCATGGTATTCCGGAAAATATCGTTTCTGACAGGGGGACCCAGTTCGTGTCTAGATTTTGGCGGGCATTCTGTGCTAGGATGGGCATTGATTTGTCTTTTTCGTCTGCGTTCCATCCTCAGACTAATGGCCAGACGGAGCGAACTAATCAGACCTTGGAGACTTATTTGAGGTGTTTTGTGTCTGCGGATCAGGATGACTGGGTTGCCTTTTTGCCGTTGGCAGAGTTTGCCCTCAATAATCGGGCTAGTTCTGCCACTTTGGTTTCTCCTTTCTTTTGCAATTCGGGGTTTCACCCTCGTTTTTCTTCCGGTCAGGTGGAGTCTTCGGATTGTCCTGGAGTGGATACTATGGTGGATAGGTTGCATCGGATTTGGGGACAGGTGGTGGACAATTTGAAGTTGTCCCAGGAGAAGACTCAGCATTTTGCCAACCGCCGTCGTCGTGTTGGTCCTCGTCTTCATGTTGGGGACTTGGTGTGGTTGTCTTCCCGTTTTGTCCCTATGAGGGTTTCTTCTCCTAAGTTTAAGCCTCGGTTCATCGGTCCTTATAGGATTTTGGAGATTCTTAACCCTGTATCCTTTCGTTTAGACCTTCCGGCATCTTTCGCTATCCATAATGTCTTCCATCGGTCGTTATTGCGGAGGTATGAGGTGCCGGTTGTTCCTTCTACCGAGCCTCCTGCTCCTGTGCTGGTTGAGGGTGAATTGGAGTATGTTGTGGAGAAAATCTTGGACTCCCGTATTTCCAGACGGAGACTACAATATCTGGTTAAGTGGAAGGGTTATGGTCAAGAAGATAATTCTTGGGTAACTGCTTCTGATGTTCACGCCTCTGATTTGGTTCGTGCCTTTCATAGGGCTCATCCGGATCGCCCTGGTGGTTCTTGTGAGGGTTCGGTGCCCCCTCCTTGAGGGGGGGGTACTGTTGTGAATCTGCTTTTGGGCTCCTTCTGGTGGTGGCTAGTGGTACTGGTGACTCGGGTGTGTTTTCTTTCTCAGTTCACCTGTTTTCATCAGTAGTGGGGAGTTCCTATTTATTCCTGCTCTTCAGTCATTGCCTTGCCGGCCATCAATGTAACCAGAGCCTTTCTGTTGCATGTTCCTGCTCCTAGACTACTGATCAGCTAAGTTGGACTCTTAGTCCTAAGTTTGTTTGCATTTTTTGTTCCAGTTTACAGTTATATCATTCTCTGTAGCTGGAAGCTCTTGTGGGCTGAAATTACCACTCCGGTGTCATGAGTTGACACATGAGTCTTAAAGTAATTTCAGGATGGTATTTTAAAAGGGTTTTCAGCTGACCGTGCAGTTCCCTTTTGTATCTTTCTACTATCTAGTAAGCGGACCTCGCTTTGCTGAACCTACCTTCATACTGCGTATGTCTTTTCCTCTGAACTCACCGTCAATATATGTGGGGGGCTTCTGTCTCCTTTGCGGGGGAATTTCCCTAGAGGTAAGCCAGGTCTGTTTTTTCCTCTACTAGGGTTAGTTAGTCCTCCGGCTGGCGAGAGACGTCTAGGGATAAAACGTAGGCACGCCCCCCGGCCACTATTAGTTGTGTGGTAGGTTTAGCTCACAGTCAGCGCGAGATTCCATCACCCAAGAGCTCGTCCGTTATTTATGTGTCCTGACGTTCCCCTGCCATTGGGAACCATGACAGGCACCTGCCTGTGCGACAAAAGTCTGGAAATTTGAGATATTGTTATCCCTTCTGCCTTCTCTGCTGTGTACTGTGTAATGGCTGTGTCTGACCATACAGGGACATGGTCTGTTCATAACACACATCCTGGGCAGGAGAGAAAGCAAAAAAGAGTATACAGATAGCACAGCATTGGATCACGGCTGATTCTTTGTGTGAGATAAAGCATTTCCTTGCCTGTTTTTAAGCAATGTTTTATCTCACATAAATAATCAGCTGTGATCCCTGTTATGATCTGGTGGCCTAGTAGCAGCATGAGACGTACTCTGGAGAAGGTGGTACCTGTACTGACCGCAGACCCTGAACTTAACACAACAACTAGAAGTAGCCGTGGAATGTACCTAGTGCTCCCTAGACATCTCGACACAGCCGGAGGACTAATTACCCCTAGAGATAGAAAAGGAAAAACTATCTTGCCTCAGAGAAAATCCCCAAAAGATAGGTAGCCCCCCACAAATATTGACTGTGAGAGGAGAGGGAAAAAACATACACAGACGGAAATGAGAATTTAGCAAAGGAGGCCACTTCTAGCTAAACAGAAAGGATAGGACAGAGTACTATGCGGTCAGTATTAAAACACTAGAAAATATCCACCACAGAAAATACAAAATCTCCACAGCTAACTAAAGATATGGAGGGTATATCTGCATCTCCAGAGATACCAGCTTGGCTAAACAAATCCTTATACAGACCAAGCTGGACAAGACAAAAACATGGAAAAGAACTGAACATTAAGTCCACAGCATGTGGACAGCAAAATCAAGGCCAGAACTTAGCTTTGTAGAAATGAACTGCAAAGCAGAAGAGACCAGGCAGGCATGTGAATCCTCCAGGAACCATGGACAACTGGCACTAACTAAAGGGTGAAGCAAGATTAAATAGCCCAGTCAAAATTGCAAAAAGTGAACACACCTGATAACTGCTGCGATTCAGAGACAGCAGCGCTACCACTTACAACCACCGGAGGGAACCAAAGAGCAGAATTCACAACAGTACCCCCCTTGAGGAGGGGTCACCGAACCCTCACCAGAGCCCCCAGGCCGATCCGGACGAGCCAAATGAAAGGCATGAACCAAATCATCAGCATGAACATCGGAGGCAACAACCCAAGAATTATCCTCCTGGCCATAACCCTTCCATTTGACAAGATACTGAAGCTTCCGCCTCGAAAAACGAGAATCCAAAATCTTCTCAACCACTTACTCCAACTCCCCATCAATCAACACCGGGGCAGGAGGATCAACAGAGGGAACAACGGGCACCACATATTTCCGCAACAAAGATCTATGGAAAACATTATGAATGGAAAAAGAGGCTGGAAGGGCCAAACGAAAAGACACTGGATTGATAATCTCAGAAATCCTATAAGGGCCAATAAACCGAGGCTTAAACTTAGGGGAGGAAACCTTCATAGGGACATGACGGGAAGACTACCAGACCAAATCCCAACCCAAAGCCGGGAACCAACACACCGACGACGGTTAGCAAAACGTTGAGCCCCCTCCTGAGACAACACCAAATTGTCAACAACATGAGCCCAAATTTGCTGCAACCTGTCAACCACAGAGTCCACCCCAGGACAATCAGAAGGCTCAACCTGCCCCGAAGAAAAACGAGGATGAAAACCAGAGTTACAAAAGAAGGGTGAAACCAATGTAGCAGAACTAGCCCGATTATTAAGGGCAAACTCGGCCAATGGCAAGAAAGCCACCCAATCATCCTGATCAGCAGACACAAAGCATCTCAAATAAGTTTCCAAAGTCTGATTAGTTCGCTCGGTTTGGCCATTTGTCTGAGGATGAAATGCGGAAGAAAAAGACAAATCAATGCCCAGCTTAGTACAAAAGGCACGACAAAACCTAGAGACAAACTGGGAACCTCTGTCGGACACAATATTCTCCGGAATACCATGCAAACGAACCACATGCTGAAAAAACAAAGGAACCAAATCAGAAGAGGAAGGCAACTTAGGCAAAGGCACCAAATGAACCATCTTAGAAAACCGGTCACAAACCACCCAGATAACTGACATCCTCTGGGAAACCGGAAGATCCGAAATAAAATCCATAGAAATATGCGTCCAAGGCCTCTCAGGGACCGGCAAAGGCAAAAGCAACCCACTAGCGCGGGAACAACAAGGCTTGGCCCGCGCACAAGTCCCACAGGACTGCACAAAAGAACGCACATCCCGTGACAAAGAAGGCCACCAAAAGGACCTACCAACCAAATCTCTGGTACCAAAAATTCCAGGATGACCAGCTAACACAGAACAATGAACCTCAGAAATCACTTTACTAGTCCATCTGTCGGGAACAAACAATTTCCCCACTGGACAGCGGTCAGGTTTATCAGCCTGAAATTCCTGAAGAACCCGTCGTAAATCAGGGGAGATGGCAGAAAGAATCACCCCTTCCTTCAGAATACCGACCGGCTCAAGGACCCCAGGAGAATCAGGCAAAAAGCTCCTAGAGAGGGCATCAGCCTTAACATTCTTAGAACCCGGAAGATATGAGACCACAAAATCAAAACGGGAGAAAAACAGGGACCATCGGGCCTGTCTAGGATTCAGCCGCTTGGCAGACTCGAGATAAATCAGATTCTTATGATCGGTCAAGACCACAATACGGTGCTTGGCCCCCTCAAGCCAATGTTGCCACTCCTCAAATGCCCACTTCATAGCCAACAACTCTTGATTGCCGACATCATAATTGCGTTCCGCAGGCGAAAACTTTCGAGAAAAGAAAGCACACGGTTTCATCAAGGAACCATCAGAATTCCTCTGAGACAAAACGGCCCCTGCCCCAATCTCAGAAGCGTCAACCTCAACCTGAAAAGGAAGAGAAACATCGGGCTGACGCAACACAGGGGCAGAAGTAAATCGGCGTTTAAGCTCCTGAAAGGCAGAAACAGCCGCAGAGGACCAATTCGTCACATCAGCGCCTTTCTTCGTCAAATCGGTCAGGGGTTTAACCACACTGGAGAAGTTGGCAATGAAACGGCGATAAAAATTAGCAAAGCCCAAAAATTTCTGAAGGCTCTTCATGGATGTGGGCTGGATCCAATCATGAATGGCCTGAACCTTAACCGGATCCATTTCCATAGATGAGGGAGAAAAAATGAAGCCCAAAAAGAAATTTTTTGTACTCCAAAGAGGCACTTAGACCCCTTCACAAACAAGGCATTATCACGAAGGATCTGAAATACCATCCTGACTTGTTTCATATGAGACTCCCAGTCATCTGAAAAAATCAAAATATCATCCAGATATACAATCATGAATTTATCAAGATAATTCCGAAATATATCGTGCATGAAGGACTGAAACACAGATGGAGCATTAGAGAGTCCGAATGGCATCACAACGTATTCAAAATGGCCTTCGGGCGTATTAAACGCAGTTTTCCATTCGTCACCCTGCTTAATACGAACAAGATTATATGCCCCTCGAAGGTCAATCTTAGTAAACCAACTAGCCCCCTTAATCCTAGCAAACAAATCAGAAAGCAAAGGCAAAGGGTATTGGAATTTGACCGTGATCTTATTCAAGAGGCGATAATTAATACAGGGTCTCAAGGAGCCATCTTTCTTGGCAACAAAAAAAAAACCTGCTCCCAATGGTGAAGAAGATGGCCGAATATGCCCCTTCTCCAAGGACTCCTTAACATAGCTCCGCATGGCGGTATGTTCTGGCACAGACAGGTTGAAAAGTCGGCCCTTAGGGAACTTACAGCCTGGAATCAAATCAATAGCACAATCACAGTCCCTATGCGGTGGAAGGGAACTGGACTTGGGCTCATTGAATACATCCTGGAAATATGACAAAAACTCAGGAATTTCAGAAGAGGGGGAGGAGGCAATTGACATCAGAGGAACATCACCATGAACCCCCTGACAACCCCAACTAGTCACAGACATAGATTTCCAATCTAATACCGGATTATGCACCTGTAACCATGGGAAACCCAGCACAATAGCATCATGCAAATTATGCAACACCAGAAAACGACAATCTTCCTGATGGGCTGGCGCCATGCACATGGTCAGCTGTGTCCAAAACTGAGGTTTATTTTTAGCCAACGGTGTAGCATCAATACCCCTCAAAGGAATAGGACTCTGCAAAGGCTGCAAGGGGAAACCACAACGTCTGGCAAATTCTAAGTCCATTAAATTTAGAGCGGCGCCTGAATCCACAAATGCCATGACAGAAAATGACGATAATGAGCAGATCAGGGTCACAGATAACAAAAATTTAGGTTGTACAGTACTGATGGTAACAGAACTAGCGATTCTCTTGGTACGCTTAGGGCAATCAGAAATAACATGAGCAGAATCGCCGCAGTAAAAACACAACCTATTCTGACGTCTGAATCCTTGTCGTTCAGCTCTAGACACAATCCTATCACACTGCATAGGCTCAGGACTCCGCTCGGAAGACAATGCCATAGTGTGCACAACTCTGTGCTCGCGCAAGCGCCGATCAATCTGATTGGCCAGAGACATAGAATCACTCAGACCAGCAGGCGTGGGGAACCCCACCATAACATCTTTAACGGATTCAGAAAGACCCTTTCTGAAGATTGCCGCCAAGGCATCCTCATTCCATTTAGTTAGTACAGACCATTTTCTAAACTTCTGGCAATATGATTCTGCCGCTTCTTGACCCTGAGACAGGGCCAACAAGGTCATCTCAGCATGATCCACTGAATTAGGTTTGTCATACAATAACCCAAGCGCCTGAAAAAAGGTGTCTACATTAAGCAACGCCGGATTCCCAGGTTCCAGGGCAAATGCCCAATCCTGGGGGTCACCACGCAGCAGAGATATAACAATTTTAACCTGCTGGATGGGATCACCAGAGGAACGGGGTTTCAGAGCCAAAAAACAGTTTACAGTTATTTTTAAAGCTCAGAAATTTGGACCTATCCCCAAAAAACAAATCAGGAGTTGGAATTCTAGGCTCTAAAACCAGAGTCTGAATGATATAATCAGAAATACCCTGTACTCTAGCAGCAAGTTGACAAGTTGATCCACACGAGAAGCCAATCCCTGAACATCCATATCAGCGCTGAACTCCTGAGCCACCCAGAGGTAAAGAGGGAAGAGAAAAAAAAAAAAACACAACAGACTACAGAAAAAAAAATGGCTCAGCACTTTCCTTCCCTTCTTCTGAGATGCGGTTAACTCATTGTTGGCCAGTTGTACTGTTATGATCTGGTGGCCTAAGAGCAGCATGAGACGTACTCTGGAGAAGGTGGTACCTGTACTGACCGCAGACCCTGAACTTAACACAACAACTAGAAGTAGCCGTGAAATGTACCTAGCGCTCCCTAGACATCTCGACACAGCCGGAGGACTAATTACCCCTAGAGATAGAAAAGGAAAAACTATCTTGCCTCAGAGACAATCCCCAAAAGATAGGTAGCCCCCCACAAATTGACTGTGAGAGGAGAGGGAAAAAACATACACAGACGGAAATGAGAATTTAGCAAAGGAGGCCACTTCTAGCTAAACAGAAAGGATAGGACAGAGTACTATGCGGTCAGTATTAAAACATTAGAAAATATCCACCACAGAAAATACAAAATCTCCACAGCTAACTAAAGATATGGAGGGTATATCTGCATCTCCAGAGATACCAGCTTGGCTAAACAAATCCTTATACAGACCAAGCTGGACAAGACAAAAACATGGAAAAGAACTGAACATTAAGTCCACAGCATGTGGACAGCAAAATCAAGGCCAGAACTTAGCTTTGTTGAAATGAACTGCAAAGCAGAAGAGACCAGGCAGGAATCCTCCAGGAACCATGGACAACTGGCACTGACTAAAGGGTGAAGCAAGATTAAATAGCCCAGTCAAAATTGCAAAAAGTGAACACACCTGATAACTGCTGCGATTCAGAGACAGCAGCGCTACCACTTACAACCACCGGAGGGAACCCAAGAGCAGAATTCACAACAGATCCCCATGCTGTACTGTCTGTATACTCTCTTTTGCATCCCCCCACCCAGGAGCTGTAATATGATCATACCGTTTTCCTGTATGGTCAGACACAGTCATTACACAGTACACAGCAGGGGCACATTTACAAGATTATCTCAACATTTTTTAAACAATCCAATTGTGGATTATAATTATTTCATTACCTATTAAAATGTACTTTGTTCATTGGAAAACCCCTTTAAGAATAATCAATTTATCCGGTCACATCTCATGAAAACTTTAATTTGTGTATTTGCCATGGAAATTCAATATGTAGTTATTTTAGTAATTGCTGATTCGAATACATTTGATTCCTCTATGACAACACTTCCCCTGACAGAAAAGATATCTAGGTTTTGCCCGTTCTAGGTCTTTGGTCTCTAACTTAAAGCAAACATATGTTTAACATCTTCCATGCCGAGATATTTTATGAATATTGAATGGCATTTGAAATTTTCTAGAAGGCCTTCATTATGGAGTAAATATCCATAAATAAGTGAAGAAAATCTAGAAAATCTAGAATAAATGTACCAGAGCTAGAAATCTCAAATATCAACAATAAAACGGAGATATGCAGAGAAAACATTTATAAATACATTAAAGTAATTTAAGTAATTATACCCACCTTTGGATCGTGGATTCCTGACAAGGCTTCAAAAGTCTTATCCCCCACCATTACTGCAGCAAGGTTTGCGGTATAGCTGGATAGTACTAGTAGACAGAAAATAGCCCACAGGTTCATGAGAACTCTTCCTGTGCAGCATTTTGGAGTTTTACTTGATACAGTCCTTCCAAACAGAATGGCATAGCATAGGTTTAGTGCTGAAGAATATGAGAAGACTTTCATCCGATTACGTCCATGTGGAGTCATGCCAAAAGGACTCTTCCATTCATAGAATGTAAGAAATAATGCAGTTAAATGCAAAGCCACAAATATACCCACCCACATGGACCAGTGTAGAGGCCACATAAAAGCTCCAATAGGGGAGGCAGTGTCTCGCATGCGAACCAAAATACCAAGGCTGGTAGAGTAGAATGGGCTAGTGAAGTCTATAACAGTGCTTCGCACAGAGTTTATGCTAAAAGATGTAACAGCCATGTGAGCTGCTCCACTCAACAAGTCTCCAACTAGTCCTGTCCAACGGTTGCCGATTCGTGCTCCATATTTTCCATCTCCAACAATGTACAGCTCAAAGTCGAATCCAAGATCTTCAGACAGTTTTTCTAATAAATCAATGCAATAACCATAACAGCAAGTTTTGTACTCTAGTGGCACAGATCCGTTTGGTGAATTTAGCTCTTCAAAGAGCATGTTTAATAACGCAGTATTATTTGTGCGAGGGTCCAGGCACATTTGCCCAGCTGGACAACTGCCATCAGCATCCACCTCTCGAGTGAAAACAAAGGGATGTTCCACAAGGGTTACCACTCTGAGCTTTATGCGTTGTGTCACCACTGGTGCTGGTTCACGCTTTTGTATGCGATTTTGCCACAGACCTTCTTCTACTTCCATTTTTCCTTCATGCCAACCACCCACAGTTACCCAGGTGGGGTCTCCTAAAGAATCACGCACCAGGCTCCATATTTTGTAATGGTGATCAGTATGGATCAGATTATTATTCATTAGATAGATTTGACCAGTTTGTCCTGAGAATGATGTATTGGCTAAGTACCTATAATTAACAATGAAATGTTAGCATCTGCTTAAAGTGGTTCTCTGGAAATAGAAAAATATTGAAAATATCATTATGAATACAGTTTTAAAAACATATTTTTTTTACTAGACAGGTAATTACTATCATACATTAAAATTATAAAATTACTATTGTTAAACTGACTGAAACTTGTCCAAGAATGTTAGGACAAGTCAGGTGCCTGTAAGCATGTTCATCAGGAACACTGCTCTCTGACCTTGAAATAATTTATGCCCTATACTGTCAATGTAATGTCAAACTATCTGCAGGTCACAACAGCAGAATTCCCTAGAACAGTTGCTCACAACACTTGGGAAGGTCGTATGGACAAAGCAACTGCTGAAAACTGCACATATATTGGCCACAGTTTGCCAAAATTAGACTATTAAATCATGAAGAAAATATTAACCTGGTCCAATGAACCCAAAAATGCTTTTGCTTTTTGACCATAACAAATACAATATTTGGTTGTCAAAGACCACACCATAATGCAATAGCAAACAGATACTTTCAATAATTGTGCAAAAATCTTCAAGAAATGCCTCTAGTCTTATTATGACTTCATAACTAAACTGTATATGAGGGGCTCCTTAGACAGAGTTTCTATGGATGTCTCTACTGATTAGTACTCACACCAAGAACTTTATCCAATAGCTTCAACTCAACTGCAGAGGCCCATATGAAGATGGCAGAAGTTTATTCTCAGGTTGAATTTTTGCATTATGCACAAGAATACCAGCAACAGGGGCTCCTTAGACAACTTGACAGGTCACCCAGACACTTGGAGTTATATTCCCCTCCATCTTACAAGGCACCAGAGGAAGCAGCTCTACAACACTGCCTAATATCTCACCCCTCCTCACCAGCACCAATACTTTGCAAAGCTTCATTTTACTCTGCACAAATCGCCCAGTATCATACATAACCTCTCCTAGGATCATATAGTGTATGAATTAAAACCTAAAACTATTACTATAATTTGCTACAGTTTATTGCAATACTCTGTGCAGCACAGTATTTTAAACTACACCACTGACACCTACTGGCCATCTGGAAAAATACAATCTCACAAGATTTTGCTTCCCATAGTGGCAAATATTGAGAAATTAAAGTTTAGACACCTTCTATGAACAAGTGGTAATTCTTTTTGGTGCACACTAACATTAAAAATGGCTAAATCTAGCAAAGAGTGGGTGAAACATTCCATATTAAATACAACTCATAAACAAGAAGGTGAACTGGACAAATTCCTAAAGAAAAACCTATCCACCCCTCAACCAATTTTAAAAAGGCATTCTCTCATTCCCTTGACTCAGCACCAATTGAGGACTCAGATTTCAGTAATGATGACTCTGAAAGTGAACCGTTTTCTACTGACTCTGTTCCTATTTCTAGGTCATTCTTCAAAAAATCCTTGTCTCAAGCCATGAAACCCTTATCATAAGAACTTTTTTCCAGACTGATTTTGGTAAATCCGCAGGTAATCCGCACAAAGAATTGACATGCTGCTGAATAAAGAACGCTACGTTTCAGCTCGTTTTTTTCCGCAGCATGTGCACTTGATACTTGATACTTGTTACATGATACTGTAAACTCATGGAAAACTGCTGCGAATCTGCAGCGGCCAATCCGCTGCGGATCCACAGCAAAATCTGCAATGTGTGCACATAACCTGAGGCCTCAGATCAGATCTAAAACATGTAGGTCACAGGGTTGACTCTCTGGAGTCTTCTTGACAGATCTCATGCAGTTATCAAATACCCTAAAGGAACAAGTTTCATACTATCACCACCAGCTTAACATCAAGAGAATAGAAGCAGATGTAAAAACATAAGAATCAAATGAGTTCGTGAATCCTCCACCCAAGAAACTCTTGAAAAAGTCACTAAATTAATTTTCTCTACTATTGTTGGCCTTGAAAGAGTGGAAAAAATAATAATAGAACAAGTCCATATGCCTTTAAAACACCAAAACCTGCAGAGCCTCCAAGAGATCTACTTTGTGACCTACTCAGTTTCATGAACACCTCAGCCATCCTTGCCAAAGCAAGAGAATCATGAAAATACTCCTATCCAAATCTTTCATGATATTGCACCCTCTACCCTGGCAAAAAGAAGGAAGATTAAACCCATCCTAGAAGACCTGAGATCCAATAACCTAAGTTACAAATGACTTTTCCCCTTTGGTCTAGCAGTTATTAAAGATGGAAAACAAGTTACCATTCTCACACTAGAAGACCTTCAAAGACCTTGGGAAATTCTACAAATTTCCCCGTTGAAACTCCCTTTCTGGATGCCACTAGATGCTGGTTTTGATTTTCCTCAGCTTACGAAAGTGGAAGAGTGGACTGTACGCAAGAAAACAACTTCTAAAGCCAGAAAACAAATCTCAAAACACCCACCCCCATAATGCCAAGGGAAAAACCTTTTTTAAAATGTTAAATCCTCCTGCAAAAAAAGGAAAACAAAAATGTGCTATTCTATAAGAAACACACTTTAAAAAAAGGTTGTATTCCAGATCTTTCGAGTTTTGCATTCCCGATGAAGGAGTTGGTATCGCCCTGTGTAAGGGCCTACCCTTCAAAAATACCCTCTTACCAGAAAGGTAGATACCGTATATACTCGTGTATAAGCCTAGATTTTCAGCACATTTTTTTGTGCTGAAAACGGACTCCTCGGCTTATACACGAGTTATTGTCCAGAATATGGAAGGGGAAGGGGGAGCTGCAGAGCAGCGGCAGGAGCCAGCTAACAGAAGACATCATACTCACCCTCCACGCGCCGTTGCTGCATCTCCGTCCCGTGCTGAGTGGTCACGTGGTACTGCTCATTAAGGTAATGAATATGCACACATCTCCACTCCCATAGGTGTGGAGTGCATATTCATTACGTTAATGAGCGGTACCACGTGACTGCTCAGCACAGGAGAGCTGCGGCGTCGGGACAACGGACATGCAGAGACGGCGCCAGGAGAGAGGGTAGGATGGGGAAATGTGTGAGCCATGCATACAACGATAGGCTGGGGGGTGAGCTGTTATGATCCGGTGACCTTGGAGCCGCATAAGAGACTTTCTCAGGAGTAGGTGGTACCTGTACTGACCGCAAACCCTAAACTAACACCGCAACTAGAAGTAGCCGTGGGATGTACCTAATACATCCTAGACACCTCGACACAGCCGGAGGACTAAATACCCCTATAGATGGAAATGGGAATTCTATCTTGCCTCAGAGCAGAACCCCAAAGGATAGGCAGCCCCCCACAAATATTGACTGTGAGTATAAGAGGAAGACACACGCAGGCAGAAAAACAGGATTTAGCAAAAGAGGCACTTCTAGCTAAATAGAAAAGGATAGGACAGAATTCTAAGCGGTCAGTATTAAAATCCTAAAAATATCCACAGCAAATAATACAAATATTCTACATCTAACTAAAGACATAGAAAGTATATCTGCATCTCCTGAGAATCCAGCATGACTGAAAAATCCAAACAAAGTCTAAGCTGGACAAAAACACAATGAATTGTACTGAATTGCAAAGCACACTGCATGTGTGCACAGAGACAAAAAAACCAGACACTTATCTTAGCTGAATTGGCAGCAGGGCATGAGGAACCAGAGAGAGATGCAATCCCTCCAAAAACAATGGACAACTGGCAAGGACTCATGGATCCTGCAAACCTAAATACCCAGTAGAGCTGCAATCAGCAGAAACACCTGCCCTGAATTACAACCCCAAGGCAACTGCACTACCACCAACAACCCCCGGAGGGAGCCCAAGAGCAGAATTCACAACAGTGAGCCATGCGGGACCGGGGGAGCTATGTATACAATAGGGGGAGCCACACATACCAGGACAAGACAGGTGGGAGCCACACATGCCAGGACAAAACGGGGGAGCCACATACCAGGACAGGACAGGGGAGCCACATACCAGGACAGGACGGGGGAGCCACATGCCAGGACAGGATGGGGGAGCCACGCATAGCAGGACAGGGATGAGGGGACAATGCATATCCAGCTTATACTCGAGTCAATAAGCTTACCAAGTTTTCTCTGGCAAAATTAGGTGCCTCAGCTTATACTCGGGTCGGCTTATACACAAATATATACGGTATGTCTTTATGAATGGTCATATAGCAAATACTCTTATTATACAAAGCAAGGACAATCTACCTGGATTCTGAAAACATTAGAAACACTAGCCCTCTTTAGCGAGGAATTCCTCATTATGTGAGGAGACCTTAATACCCCATTAAACCCTGTCCAAAAATCTATTAAAAATACACCTTTTTTTCTGCCCCTCTAAAACACTTTCAGACCACGCCCGATCTTTTTGGAACTAATTATAGCCATATTACATCATCCAAACCATACTTGGAGACTAAATGAAACTTTAATAGACAATGAAAAAACTATTTCTAAGTTACCCAAATCTATAGAACTTTATTTTAAAGAGAACCCAAACTCGGGCTGCCCAACCCCTATAACCTGGGACTTTCAAAAATCAGTTCTAAGGGAGGATTTAATTGATTTAGGCTCACACCTGAAAGAGAGAAAGAAATTATCTCTATCCTACACCAGATAAATACTCTAGAATACATGCATAAAACATCAATGGCAAAAAGTATTCAGGATGGCCTTTCTAGTCTGAGAAACAGGCATTTTAAATACACATTCAGCTAAAATCTATCAAAGTAAGCAAAAGTTTTATATGCATGGAAACAAAGGAAGCAAGCTCACCTCTTCGCTACTAAAGAATAGCTCTAACTGGTCCTTTATTAAACAGATCAAGACATTAGTTGATAAAACAAATGAAATTGCAAACTCCTTTAACCTGTTTTATGAAAACCTTTCCAATTTAGAAACACCGAATCCAATGAAAGACCCACACGAAGGCTCAAGTAAAATAATTAACTTTTAAAACTCATTGCCCTTGCGTACACTCAAGCAAGCTAATGTGATGTGTTAACATGTTAAATCACCCCACAGGAATTAGACACGCTTTAAACTATACCCAGTGGGAAAACACGTGGCCCTGATGGATTCCTGATTTATTATAAAAAAGAAATCACCAAACAGCTACTTCCACATCTAGCAAATCTCTTTGAATACTTGCTCCAAGGATATCCCCCTCCCCAAAAAAAACAAAAACAAAAAAAATCCTTGGAAGCATTCATATATACATATTCATAAGGAAGGATGTGAGTCACCCACAAGAGCAGTGGGGTACTCGGTACCGGGTCCGGTCGCTCTTAAAGGGGATGTCACGGTGCCTGCGACGCGGTCTGTGGCCCTGGGGCTCAATTAAAAGGGAACGGTCTTTTAAGGGGTATTTTGAAAGTCTATTTTCGTGATGCCCCCTTTGGTTCTCAGTCAGTCTTTTCACACATGCCATTTGTTTGTGGGTGGTGCGGTGTTGTTCTGATCTTCTTACATCTGTACAGGTTGCAGAACTCTTGAAACACTTGCGCTTCAAAGGCTGGGCCTTGGTCAGTAAGTACCTTCCCTGGGTATCCGTGTGGTCGGCAAAAGTGTTGCCGGAAGGCTTTGGCTGCTGTCTTCGCTGTTTGGTCCTTGACAGGCACGACTACCAGGAATCTGGAATAATGGTCCACAATGGTCAAGGCATAGACATATCCGGACCGGCTTGGAGTTAGCTTCACGTGGTCTAAGGCCACCAGTTCCAGTGGCTGTTTGGTGATTATGGGCTGTAGGGGAGCCCTTTGGCTGTCACAGTCCTTTCTGCGCAGGTTGCATGGGCCACACACACACTCTCAGCACCATTTTTCAATGGCTTTTCTCATGCCAATCCAGTAGAACCTTCCACGGAGTAGGATCTCTAACTTCCTCCATCCGAAGTGTCCTGCTACATTGTGGTATGCTTCCAGACCCATTGGTGCATCTTGTCTCGGGACCACTATTTGCCAGACCAACTCGTGAGTGCGTGGATCAATATTCCTCCGGCACAGCTTACCGCTGTAGATAAACAATTTGCCAGGGTGTGAATCTGCTTGTGTCAGCAGCTCTTTTACCAGACAGACCGCAGGGTCACTGTCCTGTGTCTCTGCCCATCCATGCCCTTTCAGTGGTTTATCAGTATGAGAATATGACAACAGGGCTAGGTGTCGAGTGCCTACTGGTCAACTGGTTTTGGGTAACCACACCCTCACCACTGATTGGCATTTTTCTACCATTCACTGGTGTAGGAGGGGTGAGAACTCAGAATTCAGCAGTCAGAAAACTAGTAGATCTGAAAGGGAGAAAACTGATTATCTCACAACTGCTGCACCCAGTAAATTAAGTGATACATCACTAGAATTAGGGTCTCTGACCCGATATAATGCTGCTGACAGATTATATAGAAAAACCTGCTGACAGATTACCTTTAAGGCTATGTTCACACATTGCTTTTTATCCGCTTTAAGTTTTTTGCAGCCAAAATCTGATCTCTTGGCAGTAAAGAAGCTACAGGCAAAAAAACAAGATTTTCTGGATGTTTAGCTGCTTTTCTTGCTGCATTTTTGCTGTGTTTTTCAGGATCAGGTTCAGTTTTGCTTTAACAAGCAAAGATTTTAGGTCACCAATGCAAGGCCTATGTAAAGCCATAAACCATTTTTGGAAAAAAAAAAGGGCAATTTGATGAAATTATTTTGCAAATGTAAAAACAGGAGTGGGAGTTGAATTGGTTGGGCATTGTTTACTTTTACACATTGGTAGGTCCAATGAGTTGGTAAGGCACTGTGCAATTTTACACATTGGTTATGCATTGTTTACTGGCACACTTTGGTCAAGCATTGTTTACTTTCACACTTTGGTTAGACAATATTTACTTTCTTACTTTGGTCAGGTATTGAAATGGTCATGGTTCGTTTACTTTCAAACATATCATTAATTTAACCCCTTCACCCCAAAACCTGCTTTTACATTTCCGACCAGGCCAAATTTTACTATTTTGACAAGTGTCAATTTATGAGGTAACATGTTGGGAACGATTCAACTTGTTCCAGTGATTCTAAGATTTTTTTAATTTGCGAAAATATTGCAATTTTGGCAAAAAATTTTTAAACTTTTCAATTTTCAAACTTTGATTTTTAATACTGTAGATCAGCATAACTTTTCAAACATAATTTATTTTGTTAGGACATTAAAAAGGTTACAATTCTATAATTTTTCGATCATTATTTTATTAGGGACCACATCACGTTTGAAGTGGCTTTGAGCAGCCTATGTGAAAGAAAATACCCCAAAGTGACACTATTTTAAAAACTGCAGCTCTGAAACTGCTCAAAACAACATTTAAAAAGTTTATTAAAGGGAGTCTGTCACCCCTTTTTATCGATATGAGATAAAAATATCGTTCAATTTAGCGTGAGCTCTGCATTACTGCAGTACCTTTCATACCCTTGATTCCCCACCTTTGCTGAGAAAATACCCTTGTAATCTCTCCGGCGTCCTATGTAAGTTACCCCAGCCCGGTCCGATGGGCGGGGCCTATTCGCCACCTCTCCTCCCGCTCCTCATCGTGCTGGACGTAACGAGATCTGTGAGTAGCACAGATCCTGTACAGTTTCTGCGTGTGTGCATTGAATTGGCCTCTAGCCCCTGCTCAGTATGCTTTGACCAACTGTGGGCAAAGCATAAAATCATTATTGCGCATGCGCTGGCTTTTACCCTATGCTCTGTGTCCCAGAAGTATTGCTGTGGAAATCTTGTGTTCCTGGACTTTGCATGGAAAGACTTCTGGGGTTACAGAACATCATGGAAAGTGCCGGCGCATGTGCAATAATGAGTTTTATGCTTTGCCCACTGTTGGGCAAAACATACTGCGCACGCGCGAGAGGACATTTCAATGCGCAGGCGCAGGAAAACAATGCCAACGCAGTAAAGAAGAAAAGTAAATGCATAGAGCAAGGCAGGAGGTGGGGAGAGACGGCGAATAGGCCCCGCCCATTGGACCGGATCGGGGTAATTTACATAGGACGCCGGAGAAATTACAAAGTTATTTTCTCAGCAAAGGTGGGGAATCAGGGGATATGAAAGGTACTGCAGTAATGCAGAGCTCACACTAAATTGAACGATATTTTTATCTCATATCGAAAAAAAGGGGTGACAGATTCCCTTTAACCCTTTAGTTGCTTCACAGGAATTAATGCAATGCAGAAGAAAGAAAAGAAAATTTTAATTTTCCTATAAAATTATTAGTTTAGCCCCCAATTTTTTTTACAACAAAAACAGGAGAAAATGGACAGTACAAATTGTTGTGCAATTTCTCCTGTGTATGTTGATACCCAATATGTGGTGAAAAACTACTGTTTAGATACACGACAGCACTTGGAAAGGAAATGCCTAAATAGCGGAAATCCCCTACAAGTGACCCCATTTTGGAAACTAGACCCCTCAAGTAATTTATCTAGAGGTATGGTGAGCACATTGAACCCACAGATACTTCACAGGATTTTATAACGTTGTGAGTGACGTGAAAATGAAAAAATACATTTTTCTCACAAAAATGTTGGTTTAGCTCCAAATTTTTAATTTTAGGAAGACTAACAGGATAAAATGCAATTTGCTGATCAATTTCTCCTGAGTACTCCGATACTTCATATGTACAGTAGTGGGAAACTACTGTTTGAGCACATGGCAGGTCTCGGAAGTAAAGGAACATGATTTGACTTTTGGAGCGCAAAATTGGCTGGAATAGATAGCTACTTATGTTCCTAAACAATAGAAACTTCCCTCAAGTAACCTCATTTTGAAACGTCACCCCTCAAATAACTTATATAGAGGTATGGTGAGCATATTCAACACACGAGTGCTTCACAGAATTTTAGAATGTTGAGCCTTCAAAATGAAAAATGCAAAAATGTTGCTTGACTCCAAATTTATAATTTTCACAATTGTAACAGGAGAAAATGCAACATACAACTTGTTGCTGTTCCTAGTGTCATACTGTAGGGGACCTGACTTTCAAATAATTTGTAGAATATAATGTGTTATAGAAGCTGTGATCAAGAGGCCACAAAAATTGTTCTGTTCCTAGTGTCATACAGCAGGAGACCTGACTTTCAAATAGTTTGTAGCATCTAGTGTGTTATAGAGGCCTGATCCATAGGCCACCAAAAATCCTTTTATTCCTAGTGTCATACAGTAGGAGACACGATTTTCAAATAATTTGGAGCATCAAGTGTGTTATAGAGGCTTGATCCAAAGGTCACAAAAAATCTCATCCTTGTGTCTTACAGTAAGGGACCTCACTTTAAAATTGTTTGTAGCATATATTTTTGTCATGCAGGCCTCATCCACACTCAAACAATTCTTTCTTCTGTGACTAAACTAATACAGCATGCCATATTTCACCTTGGAATTTACTGCCGCTGAAATTCAGCTGTTTGCAGAGGTGGTGCAGAATTTAAAATCTAATTTTTTTTTTCTAATACTGTGCTCCACCTACACTATCTGAGCAACATGACTTGGAAAAAGCGAGCCCGTGGTGGAAGGGGAATTAGACTTGGTGTTCAAGGTGTACGTGGGGTAGGTTTTAATGTTTATGAAAGCACTAGTGAACCAATGTCATGTTGTAATAGGGTGCAGGGTTGAGTATGTCACCACGGAACAGACAGACCAACTCTTGAGGGGGACTTATTAACAGGAGTAAGATTCTCCTCGCAGAGAGAAAACAGGGGGTTAGTAGAGATAAAGCAAACAGTATAACAATACACAGCAAGCTAACTGAAGCTATGAAACAGTTAAGCGGAATATAAATGGTTAACGAGTGTTCTTGTAACTTATCAGTCCAGCGAGGTCCTGACTGGAGGGTCCTTATTCCAACGTGGATACAGTCACCAGCAGCACTTGAAGATTCTGAAGTCTCTCCTCTGTCTCCTGGGAACTGGAAACTCCGGGGTTAAATCTTTGCAGTCTTTTTCTCAGAGTGAAACTGGAAGCAGGAAGTAGCACAGTCACACTGCTGCATGAGTCTCTGTATGTTAAGCTGACAGTCTCTCTGCAGTAGTAATGCTGCACACACTGAGTAGTTTACTTATCACACTCAGGAGTCTTGGCTTGTCACTCCGGTCACCGGGGCTGCATGCTCGAGTCACTGTCTCTGCACTGTCAGGGGAAAAGTCTTCTCTGATTACGGAGGCTTCCGAGTCCACACCCTCACATACAGCCTTCACTATGGTGGGTATCTCAGCCTCAGTGCCCTCACGAGGAGCACTCTCTCGTGGGGAGTGCGGCGCTGCAGCCTGCTTTCTCTATCGCGCGCTGTCCCCTCTGTCCCGTGCGCTCTGCTTTCCCGCTCTTTTCTGACCACACTCCTCTCTCTTCCTCTCCGCACTCAGCAGTCACATGGTCTCCTCTGTCCAGGGCAGAAAGTCCTCCCCTCAACAACCCAGCTGTCTGACTAAGTGGTTCCAGGTAAGGAGCAGGGAAAGCAACCTCCTTTGGGCTTGTCTTCCTCTTCACCCCCTTACAATGTCCTATGCAAAGACCACTGACAACTTCGGGCTACAACGGGCTACTCCACTACCTTTCTTTGGCAGACGCTCAGTGGTACACCTTGTTGATGAGGCCCAGAAAGGGTATGTGCTCGAGTGGATGGCAAGTGCAGCTTCAAGTGGCCTCTGCTCCTCTTCCTCCTCCTCAACATCACACCCAGTACAGAGGTGGCACCCAAATTACCCTTGCTTCCCACTGCGTCCCAACTCTCCAACCGTACAACTGACTGTACGGAGCCACAGATGGATGAGTCTGAAGAGCTGTTCACACATTCTATGCCATGATCATCAGAAGTGTACTCAAAAGCTTCACAGAGTCAAGAGGAGGAAATCTGCACCGATGCCCAAAATTCTTTTAGCTTGGATCCGGGGCAGGAAAAAGTAGGGTCTGATCAGCATTCTGACCCTCATCACCAGATGTTAACCCCTGGGAGGGAGGTGATCCTGATGAGGCTCAAATATCTGAGACTCACGCGGACAAGGGTTAGGAATGTGATAACACAGAGGATGATGATGAGGTGTTAGATCCCAGTTGGTGTGAAAATAAAGGCATACAGCTGAGTAGGCCATCTGAGGAGGAAGACGAGAGAGGTTACGTTGCGCTGTATGTCACATACACGCAGTGATGCAGCCACGATGAGCAATGCATCCTAAGCCACAACTTTGGCTGTGACCAGCAGCATCCGTGGGTCTTCAGCTCGCAGGGGTGGCAAGGGTTGCCTAGCCTGGGTCTTTTTTCAACATGCGTTACTCTGGGATGAGCGGACCTCAACAACCATCAGCCGCCCCATCAATCGCATCTGCTGCTTCTTCCTCCTATTCTGTTACCGTGCCAACTATTGAGACGCAGGTCTTCGACAGCAGAACCTCGGGTTCTTTACCCACTCCAGTCACACTGAGTGAGAGCCTGACGTCAGTTGTAACGGAAATGGACATGCCTGCTTTTTGACCGATCTCAGAGAACAAGCACACCACAACCTTCTCAATCCACAGTAACATCTCCATCTGCACCTCTCTAATGGTCCAGCAGTTTGTCCAGATCACCGTACTCCACCCTCTCTTAGCACTGCAGCCAGTCCACGGTTCCACAGTTGTGGTCACATAATATTGTTTCCTTCTACACATGACAAAGCTAAGAGGTTGAACTCTACTATCTCCAATCTGTTGGCCATGTAAATGATGCCTTTGTGCCTGGTAGATACAGTCACTTTCCAAAAGCTGATGGCTGTCGCAGTCCCCTAGTATCAATTGCCCAATCGCTATTACTTTTGTAAGAAAGCTGTGCCTGCGCTACACCAGCATGTCGCAGACAACATGACCCGTTCCTTGACTAAATCTCTGTCTTCCAGGGGGCATTTCACCACAGACACTTTGATGAGTAAGAATGGCCAAGGACATTACATCTCGCTGACTGGGCACTGGTTGACTCTGGTGGCTGTGGGAGCAGGTGCTGCTCCACATGTCTTGGAATCCCCAAGGGGTGCAGGACAAACCTCTAGCTTTTAACACTTCCTCCACTGCTTCTGCCTCCTCTATCTCCTCTAGGGCCTCCACCTGTGCACTCTGCCATAATGAGACATGCATTCCAACAGTGCAGAGGAAACCCCCACCACCTCCATACTGCGCAGCCAGGGCACACCGCAATCAGGCAGTATTAAAATTGATATGCCATTTAGATCGCAGTCATACAGCTGAAGAGTTGTGGATAGCTCTCCAGGCTGAGTTAAATCAATGGCTGTCTTTGTTGAACCTGCATCCAGGAAAGGCCGTGTCCAAACCTGGTGGCGGCCCTATGGAGAGGCAAGCGCACACACGTGCCTTGCATGGCTCACGTCCTCAACCTGGTGGTACAGCATTTTCTCCGCCAGTATCCTGGCCTGGGTGAGCTGCTCCAGAAAGCACGTAAGCTGTGTACTCATTTCCGCCATTCACACCCCTTAGGTCATCGACTTACATCGATACTGAGGTCTTTGTGGGGCACCCACTAGGGCCATGGGGTATTCGGGCCGGGTCCGACGGTTGTTAAGGGAGTTGTCACGGCAGCAGTGACCCGGTCAGTGGCCCTGGGCATCCAATTAAAATAAGGAAATTAAAGGGGAATAAAGTTTATGGGGAGATTGTTTGTGATGCCACCCGTGGTGTTCGGCAATGGATGGCCGACGCTGCGGTTCAGGTCCACTGGGGCAGTTGGTGACTCAGCAGAGTTGATACAGCTCTCCACAGGTAGAGCTAGGCCCCAGGGCAGTTATGGTGTTACATTTGATAGTGGTGGCCATAGTGCAGGGCAGGTGGAGCAGCAATAATTCAGAAGACACAGCAGGATACAGTTTCCACACTTTACTCACAGTTCTTTATGCAATCCTCAGCCGGGTGCTGTGTCCTCCGGGTCTGTGGTCCAGTCAGTCCCCTACTGCGACCTGGTCCCTCCACCCAACTACGGTCGGCGTGGATTCGGGCCCCACGGGGTGAATTTCTCACTACCAGTGCCCCTAGGACCCCTTCTTCCTCTCTCACTCTCTGGAACTTATCTGTATCTCCTTGTTCTGTCTCTCCTCTGGTGCTGGGATGAGCTCCTCGCTGCTCAAGTCCCCAGCTCCAACTCACTAACTCACTCACTAACTCCTCCCTCTTTGTTGTGAAATTGGATTTTGGGCTCCCCCGGTGGCCACTGGTGGAATTGAACTGGTGTGCATCATCCTCTCTGTTCACCTGTTTCCATCAGGATGTGGGAGTCGCTATTTAGCCTTGCTCCTCTGTCACTTCCATGCCGGTCAACATTGTAATCAGAAGCCTTTCTGTGCATGTTCCTGCTGCTAGACAACTCCCAGCTAAGTTGGACTTTAGTCCTTGTTTGTTTTTGCATTTTGTTCCAGTTCACAGCTGTAGTTTCGTTTCTGTGTCTGGAAAGCTCTTGTGATCTGAAATTGCCACTCTGATGTTATGAGTTAATACTAGAGTCTTAAAGTAATTTCAGGATGGTGTTTTGATAGGGTTCTCAGCTGACCATGAAAGTGCCCTTTCTGTCTTCCTGCTATCTAGTAAGCGGACCTCAATTTTGCTAAACCTATTTTCATACTACGTTTGTCATTTCATCTAAAACCACCGCCAATATTTGTGGGGGCCTCTGTCTGCCTTTCGGGGAAATTTCTCTAGAGGTGAGCCAGGACTATATTTTCCTCTGCCAGGATTAGTTAGTCCTCCGGCCGGCGCTGGGCGTCTAGGGATAAAACGCAGGCTACGCTACCCGGCTACTGTTAGTTGTGCGGCAGGTTTAGTTCATGGTCAGTTTAGTTTCCATCCTTCCAAGAGCTAGTTCTTATGTTTGCTGGGCTATGTTCTCTTGCCATTGAGAACCATAACAGTTTGACCGGCCAAAAAGGGGTTAAATTAATTGACTGAGAAAGGAGAGAAAAGAGAAGTCTGCTGAAGATTTTTTATTTATTTTTTTTTTTTCCTTCAGTTCTGAGTGTGCTTGTAATTGAATCTCTTGCAAGTCTGCCTATATTGCAGCCTTTCTCTCTCTCTCTCCTTCTAATCCTGGAATGGCTCTGTGTTCACCTGTTTAAAATGGATATTCAGAGTTTAGCTGCAGGTTTGAATAATCTCACCACGAAAGTTCAAAATTTACAAGATTTTGTTGTTCATGTTCCTATATCTGAACCTAGAATTCCTTTGCCTGAATTTTCCTCAGGGAATAGATCTTGCTTTCAAAATTTCAAAAATAATTGCAAGTTGTTTTTGTCCCTGAAATCTCGCTCTGCTGGAGATCCTGCTCAGCAGGTCAGGATTGTGATTTCCTTGCTCCGGGGCGACCCTCAGGATTGGGCTTTTGCATTGGCTCCAGGGGATCCTGCGTTGCTCAATGTGGATGCGTTTTTTCTGGCCTTGGGGTTGCTTTATGAGGAACCTCAGTTAGAACTTCAGGCGGAAAAGGCCTTGATGTCCCTATCTCAGGGGCAAGACGAAGCTGAAATATACTGCCAGAAATTCCGTAAATGGGCTGTGCTTACTCAGTGGAATGAGTGCGCCCTGGCGGCGAATTTCAGAGAGGGTCTCTCTGATGCCATTAAGGATGTTATGGTGGGGTTCCCTGTGCCTGCGGGTCTGAATGAGTCCATGACAATGGCTATCCAGATCGATAGGCGTCTGCGGGAGCGCAAACCTGTGCACCATTTGGCGGTGTCTACTGAGAAGACGCCAGAGAATATGCAATGTGATAGAATTCTGTCCAGAAGTGAACGGCAGAATTTTAGACGAAAAAATGGGTTGTGCTTCTATTGCGGTGATTCAACTCATGTTATATCAGCATGCTCTAAGCGTACTAAGAAGCTTGATAAGTCTGTTTCAATTGGCACTTTACAGTCTAAGTTTATTCTATCTGTGACCCTGATTTGTTCTTTATCATCTATTACCGCGGATGCCTATGTCGACTCTGGCGCCGCTTTGAGTCTTATGGATTGGTCCTTTGCCAAACGCTGTGGGTATGATTTGGAGCCTCTTGAAACTCCTATACCCCTGAAGGGGATTGACTCCACCCCATTGGCTAGCAATAAACCACAATACTGGACACAAGTAATTATGCGGATTAATCCGGATCACCAGGAGATTATTCGCTTTCTTGTGCTGTATAACCTACATGATGTGTTGGTGCTTGGATTGCCATGGCTGCAATCTCATAACCCAGTCCTTGACTGGAAAGCTATGTCTGTGTTAAGCTGGGGATGTAAGGGGACGCATGGGGACGTACCTGTGGTTTCCATTTCATCATCTATTCCCTCTGAGATTCCTGAATTCTTGACTGAATATCGTGACGTTTTTGAAGAACCTAAGCTTGGTTCATTACCTCCGCACCGGGAGTGCGATTGTGCCATAGATTTGATTCCGGGTAGTAAATACCCTAAGGGTCGTTTATTTAATCTGTCTGTGCCTGAACATGCTGCTATGCGAGAATATATAAAGGAGTCCTTGGAAAAGGGACATATTCGTCCTTCGTCATCTCCCTTAGGAGCCGGTTTTTTCTTTGTGGCTAAGAAAGATGGCTCTTTGAGGCCGTGCATTGATTATCGGCTTTTGAATAAAATCACGGTTAAATATCAATATCCGTTGCCACTGCTGACTGATTTGTTTGCTCGCATAAAGGGGGCCAAGTGGTTCTCTAAGATAGATCTCCGTGGGGCGTATAATTTGGTGCGAATTAAGCAGGGGGATGAGTGGAAAACCGCATTTAATACGCCCAAGGGCCACTTTGAGTATTTGGTGATGCCTTTTGGTCTTTCAAATGCCCCTTCAGTCTTTCAGTCCTTTATGCATGACATTTTCCGTGATTATTTGGATAAATTTATGATTGTGTATCTGGATGATATTTTGATTTTTTCGGATGACTGGGACTCTCATGTCCAGCAGGTCAGGAGGGTTTTTCAGGTTTTGCGGTCTAATTCCTTGTGTGTGAAGGGTTCTAAGTGCGTTTTTGGGGTTCAAAAGATTTCCTTTTTGGGATATATTTTTTCCCCCTCTTCCATCGAGATGGATCCTGTCAAGGTTCAGGCTATTTGTGATTGGACGCAACCCTCTTCTCTTAAGAGTCTTCAGAAATTTTTGGGCTTTGCTAACTTTTATCGTCGATTTATTGCTGGTTTTTCTGATGTTGTTAAACCATTGACTGATTTGACTAAGAAGGGTGCTGATGTTGCTGATTGGTCCCCTGCTGCTGTGGAGGCCTTTCGGGAGCTTAAGTGCCGCTTTTCTTCCGCCCCTGTGTTGCGTCAGCCTGATGTTGCTCTTCCTTTTCAGGTTGAGGTCGACGCTTCTGAAATCGGAGCTGGGGCGGTTTTGTCGCAGAGAAGTTCCGATTGCTCCATGATGAGACCTTGTGCTTTTTTCTCGCGTAAATTTTCGCCCGCCGAGCGGAATTATGATGTTGGGAATCGGGAGCTTTTGGCCATGAAGTGGGCTTTTGAGGAGTGGCGTCATTGGCTTGAGGGGGCTAGACATCAGGTGGTGGTATTGACTGACCACAAAAATCTAATTTATCTTGAGTCCGCCAGACGCCTGAATCTTAGACAGGCGCGCTGGTCGTTGTTTTTCTCTCGGTTTAATTTTGTGGTGTCCTACCTGCCGGGTTCTAAGAATGTTAAGGCGGATGCCCTTTCTAGGAGTTTTGAGCCTGACTCCCCTGGTAATTCTGAACCTACAGGTATCCTTAAGGATGGAGTGATATTGTCTGCCGTTTCTCCAGACCTGCGGCGGGCCTTGCAGGAGTTTCAGGCGGATAGACCTGATCGTTGCCCACCTGGTAGACTGTTTGTTCCTGATGATTGGACCAGTAAAGTCATTTCTGAGGTTCATTCTTCTGCGTTGGCAGGTCATCCTGGAATCTTTGGTACCAGGGATTTGGTGGCAAGGTCCTTCTGGTGGCCTTCCCTGTCTCGAGATGTGCGAGGCTTCGTGCAGTCTTGTGACGTTTGTGCTCGGGCCAAGCCTTGTTGTTCTCGGGCTAGTGGATTGTTGTTGCCCTTGCCTATCCCGAAGAGGCCCTGGACGCACATCTCGATGGATTTTATTTCGGATCTTCCTGTTTCTCAGAAGATGTCTGTCATCTGGGTGGTGTGTGATCGTTTCTCTAAGATGGTCCATTTGGTTCCCCTGCCTAAGTTGCCTTCTTCTTCCGAGTTGGTTCCTCTGTTTTTTCAAAATGTGGTCCGTTTGCATGGTATTCCGGAGAATATCGTTTCTGACAGAGGTACCCAATTCGTGTCTAGATTTTGGCGAGCATTCTGTGCTAGGATGGGCATAGATTTGTCTTTCTCGTCTGCTTTCCATCCTCAGACTAATGGCCAGACCGAGCGGACGAATCAGACCTTGGAGACATATTTGAGGTGTTTTGTGTCTGCAGATCAGGATGATTGGGTTGCTTTTTTGCCTTTAGCGGAGTTTGCCCTCAATAATCGGGCCAGCTCTGCCACCTTGGTGTCTCCCTTTTTCTGTAATTCGGGGTTTCATCCTCGATTTTCTTCTGGTCAGGTGGAATCTTCGGATTGTCCTGGAGTGGATGCTGTGGTGGAGAGGTTGCATCAGATTTGGGGGCAGGTAGTGGACAATTTGAAGTTGTCTCAGGAGAAGACTCAGCTTTTTGCCAACCGCCGGCGTCGGGTTGGTCCTCGGCTTTGTGTTGGGGACTTGGTGTGGTTGTCTTCTCGTTTTGTCCCTATGAGGGTTTCTTCTCCCAAGTTTAAGCCTCGGTTCATCGGCCCGTACAAGATATTGGAGATTCTTAACCCTGTGTCCTTCCGTTTGGACCTCCCTGCATCTTTTTCTATTCATAATGTTTTTCATCGGTCATTATTGCGCAGGTATGAGGTACCGGTTGTGCCTTCCGTTGAGCCTCCTGCTCCGGTGTTGGTTCAGGGTGAGTTGGAGTACGTTGTGGAAAAAATCTTGGACTCCCGTGTTTCCAGACGGAAACTCCAGTATCTGGTCAAATGGAAGGGATACGGTCAGGAGGATAATTCTTGGGTGACTGCCTCTGATGTTCATGCCTCCGATTTGGTCCGTGCCTTTCATAGGGCTCATCCTGATCGCCCTGGTGGTTCTGGTGAGGGTTCGGTGCCCCCTCCTTGAGGGGGGGGTACTGTTGTGAAATTGGATTTTGGGCTCCCCCGGTGGCCACTGGTGGAATTGAACTGGTGTGCATCATCCTCTCTGTTCACCTGTTTCCATCAGGATGTGGGAGTCGCTATTTAGCCTTGCTCCTCTGTCACTTCCATGCCGGTCAACATTGTAATCAGAAGCCTTTCTGTGCATGTTCCTGCTGCTAGACAACTCCCAGCTAAGTTGGACTTTAGTCCTTGTTTGTTTTTGCATTTTGTTCCAGTTCACAGCTGTAGTTTCGTTTCTGTGTCTGGAAAGCTCTTGTGATCTGAAATTGCCACTCTGATGTTATGAGTTAATACTAGAGTCTTAAAGTAATTTCAGGATGGTGTTTTGATAGGGTTCTCAGCTGACCATGAAAGTGCCCTTTCTGTCTTCCTGCTATCTAGTAAGCGGACCTCAATTTTGCTAAACCTATTTTCATACTACGTTTGTCATTTCATCTAAAATCACCGCCAATATTTGTGGGGGCCTCTGTCTGCCTTTCGGGGAAATTTCTCTAGAGGTGAGCCAGGACTATATTTTCCTCTGCCAGGATTAGTTAGTCCTCCGGCCGGCGCTGGGCGTCTAGGGATAAAACGCAGGCTACGCTACCCGGCTACTGTTAGTTGTGCGGCAGGTTTAGTTCATGGTCAGTTTAGTTTCCATCCTTCCAAGAGCTAGTTCTTATGTTTGCTGGGCTATGTTCTCTTGCCATTGAGAACCATAACACCTCTTGTTTCCATGACAACTCCACTCTTTCTACCCACACCCTCTACCTAGTTCCCTCCTGGCCTATAGAGGTCTAGTGTTGGGTGCTGGTGTGTGGGTACTGGGTAGTGTCCTCTCCTTACCCAAGAGCAGAGTACCACATGTCTGGCTGAGGTGCAGTACCTCTGTGGCGACTGGACCCTTAGGGGTGCCATATTTGTCTACACCAGTTAACAGGTTGATATGCGATGTGCCAACACGGTGGAATTCTACTCTGCATATGTTGCAGTGACTGTGGCAGCAGCAACAAGCTTTGACGCAGTATGTCATGTTGTATAGCCTGGGCCAACGCAGTATGGACGTGGCCCATAGCACGTTTACGGAGTGGGCAGAGATTACGGACTTCTGCATCCTTCTGCACAGTTTTTAAACTGCTACTAAGATGGTTAGCGCTGACGACGACGTCATCAGCATCACTATTTCGGTCATCTATATTATGGAGCAGACTTTGAATAGCCTGCGAGAGGAGATGGTGGTCCCAGAATAGGAGGCGGAGGCAGAGGAGTATGTGGAAGGGATAACATTGTCTCTAAGTTCCAGACTGTCGTCACACAGGCGTGTCGGTCCCAATTATACTATTTCTATTCTCGTGACATTTATTCCACTTCGATGGTTAATAATAATTTTTTTAAATTTGAAAACCAGGTTGGATGTTCATATGCTGGATTGGGTGTAGTGGAAGACCTGACAGTCCCTATTATACTATTTATTCTGTGGTGCAATTGATGCTACTTTGGTATTGTCTGCCAATAATTTTTATAAATGTAAACACTCCTGGTTGGGTGTTCATCTGCTTGATTGGGTGTAGTGGAAGACCTGTCTGTCCCTATTATACTATTTCTACTCTCGTGAAATTTATGTCACGTCTGTGGTGTAAGGCCCTCATTTGTTTAAATGTGAACACTCCTGGTTGGGTGTCCATCTGCTGGATTGGGCATAGTGGAATATGTGTCGGTCCTTATTATACTGTTTCAACTGTGGTGAAATTGATGCCACTTTGATGGTATCTGCCAATAATTTTTGGAAATGTGAACCATCCTGGTTGGGTCTCATTCATGCATGTTGCCTGTAGCAGTAGGCCTCGGAGGCCCTCGGGCCTCCACCTCCTTGGACTCAGCTACCCGTGTTACTATCCTTAAATTTTTCTGACAATAGTAGTCTACAAAACTGATATTTATGCCACCTGAGTGTGGCTCAGCATGAAAGTAGGTAGAGGTGTTGCATGCAGTATCAGGGCTCCCAGCAAAGGAGGCCAACACCAATCCCTCATCCACCTCGTCTTACTGTGACATTCAATTGAAAGCTGTAAATGCTATTCCAGACCCCAATACCTCCTGCCTGGCTGAATGCTGCAGTGCCATGCTGCAATTTTGTACTGGGTGAATTGAGGCCACTTTCCTGTTTTCTGTCCCTCATTTGATGTGTTTTGGCAGCATTTGGGGTCGTTATAAAGTGTTGTGCATGCGTTTGTTTTTACCTCCCATTGACATGAATGGTGTTCGGATATGTTCGGCGAATATTCAACCAATTAATCAGCGAATATTGCAAATTCGACAATCGTATTCCGAACATTGAAATATTCACTCATCTCTAGTAATTATTTACATTTGTCTAAATCAAATAACAAAGGTTCACATTGTTATGTCGCTTTTGTAGCTAATATTTTGCGTTTAGTTATTAACCCCTTCATGACCAGAGGTATTTTTGGTTTTGCGCTTTAATTTTTTGCTACCCTTCTTCCCAGAGCCATAGCTTGTATATTTTTCCATCAATATGGCCATGTGAGGACTTGATTTTTGTGGGATAAGTTGTACTTCTGAACGACACTATTGGTTTTAACATATCGTGTTCTGGAAAATGGGAAAAAAATTTCAAGTGCTTTGAAATTGCAAAAAAGTGCAATTACACAGTTGTTTTTTGTTTTGTTTTGTTTTTTTACTAGGTTCACTTAATGCTAAAACTGACCTGCCATTATGATTCTCCAGGTCATTGCAAGTTCATGGACACCAAACATGTCTAGGTTCTTTTTTATCTATGTGGTGAAAAAAATTCCAAACTTTGTTAATTTAAAAAATTGCCGTTTTGCAATACCCGTAGCGTCTCTATTTTTCGTTATCTCGGGTTGGGTGAGGGCTTATTTTCTGAGCGCTGAGCTGTTTTTCATGATACCATTTTGGTTGAGATGCGATCTTTTGATCGCCTGTTATTGCATTTTAATGCAATATTGTGGTGTCCAAAAAAAGGAATTCTGCCGTTTTGACTTTTTTTCTCGCTACGCCATTTAGTGATCAGGTTATTCTTTTTTTCTATTGATAGATTGGATGATTCTGAACCCGGCGATTCCAAATATGTGTATGTTTCATTTTTTTATTGTTTTATTTTGAATGGGGCGAAAGGGGGGTGATTTGAACATATATATATATATATATATATATATATATATATATATATATATATATATATATATGTATATATATATTTATTTTTTATTATTATTTTTCTCACTTTTGGCATGCTTCAATAGTCTCCATGGAATACTAGAAGTTGCCATAACCCGACCGGCTCTGCTACATACAGGCGATGATCAGATCGCCTATATGTAGCAGAATACCTCACTTGCTATGAGCGCTGACCACCGGGCAGCGCTCATAGCAATATGGCAGTGACAAAAATAGATGTCTCAAGGAGACCCATTGGTGACCTGCGATCACATGACTGGGGTCATCGATGGGCCGATTTCAGGCGCAATTGCCAGAAGTGCATGTTAAATGCTACTGTCAGCATTTGACAGCAGCATTTACTGGGTTAATAGCCGTGGGTGGATCGCGATTCCACCCGCAGCTGTTCTGGGCACATGTCAGCTGACGTGCCGGGAAAGATGTGGGCTCAACGCCGGAGCTCAAATCAAAGGGAGGGTGTCCGACATTGGCATACTATTACGCCCGATGTCAGGACGGGATTAAAAATCTTATTTAACCCAAGGAACATACCGTAGATCCAAATAGTCATTCCACTCAGTGGTGAATTTTTTATCTTCAGGGAAAATGGAGGGTATATTAATATTGAAATCTTTGGGTACCCGATTTTTTTGCATACAGATTTCCAGAAAGTCAGCATCCAATTGATTTCTTATTCCTATTTTCATACTTTTTTCAAATTGGAAAAAAATTCAGTAGTTTTCTTATAAATTCTGATATCACTATTAAGTTCTTCTTGTATGGCAGACATGTAGAAAAGTATTCTATTTCAACTTCCAAGCTGCTCATGCAGCGCCCCAGAGTCCTGGTTGCTGCAGTAATGTCATTCTTCCACCAGGAGGAGTGGTATTACGTCTGATGGCACTAAAGGAGTTCATCTTTCCAGGTATCACGGCATCACAACACACTTCACACTCCAATCCACCAGGGGAGCCATGCTCCTATCGAGTAGGGCACTCCTCACAGAAGGGTAAAACTGGTGGTTTGGATAGAAAGCGAGTCAGACGCTGCCTGCGTCTTGACCCAGAGAGTTCCTGTCAGGCAGACAGGGGGAAAAGGAGGAACATCTGAGCTGCAGACAGAGGGTCCCTGTCAGGGGTGGGATCCTGACAGAGGCCTAGTGAGATAGAAAGCTACGGAGCTGCGCCTGCCCCACGTGCGGCAGTATCAAAAGGAAGGACACAAAGCGAATTGTATTGTAGAGAGTGAGAAACGAAGTCACAGCACAAGGAGAAAACACCGGGAGGAGTTCTGCCCCGAGATCGGCAGCCTCCTTCTGAGGCGCGTAGCCGGTGGCCGGAACACCGAGGGAGTAATAGACTCTACGCTTTACTTCAGAGACCGGCAGGACAGTCAATTCCAAGTTGGCTGCCTGACCTTAATACCTAAGAAGACACGGTGGCAAATTGTGGGGGTCGGGGCGTCTCTAGGGTCCCTACAAACAAGCCCCAGGCTATCCCAGTCATACGGGTTGTCCTATCCATACCATCTGGGGGACAGAGAGAGAGAGAACAACAGAAACATCCACGAAAGTTGTGAGGACTATCCTGTGGTGCTCAGCAGGGAGGTACTACAACACACAGGCGCTAGTAGGAAGGCTACTGATTTCCACCTGGATAAGGGAACTCTGGATGTGCCCTGGGACCGGCCGGACTCTGCCTGCCCTGTGATCAGTGCTCTGGACTGTGGATGCTGAAGCCTTCAGTAAAAGGTAAAGAGACTGCAACCTTTGTGTCCTCGTTATTCATTGCGCCTTACATCGTCCACCATCACCACCTACACACCTGGGAAGCCCTGGGGATACACTTCACCTGTGGGAAGGTATACCATCTAGTTGCCGTTCCATCACCCCAGCGGACCCCTAAGCAGCGTCGGTCACCCTGAGCGAGTACCACAGGTGGCATCACGAACACTATACACACTTCTCCTTCAATCGGACGCCCCTCAAAGGGCCACGGACCGGGTCGGGCCACCGTGACATCCCCACAGAACCGAAGGACCCATTACCGAGTACCCCATTGCCCTTACGCGTGGGGGCGCTCCACTCACAACTCCACTAGGAGATTCTTCTGATTCCAAAGAAATCGTCCAGCAGAAAATATAAAAGTAATGGAAATCCTTTGGGGAAATTACTATCTAAGAGTAGTAAATTAGTGTAATACAATCAGGTGAGAGACACTATGTGTGCTCACCTGAATGGGATGTGTTTACTGAGGTATAACACTAGGAGCAGTTTACCCAAGGTGCAATGGGATGCAGATGACCTGGTTTGCTTTAGGAAGTGCCTCCAGTTGAGTTTCGGAGTGCATGATAGCTGTGAGAAACCCAATTTTTTTTACGTCACTGGAAGTATCAGCCTTATATTCAAATATAAACCATGTATTGGGTCTTCAAGCCATAGATTATTATTTATCAACAAATCCCAGCATTGGGTTGGAACAAAAACATTTTCTTTTAAATGTACTAGAGTTCATATTAAAACATAATTTTTTTTCATTTCAGGATAAACTGTCCTTACACAATTTGGTATGGCAATGGGGCCTCAAGTTGCCCAAAGTTTTGCAAATCTCTTTGTGGGGGAACTTGAGTCTTTATCGCGCATTACATCTGATGCAATGATATTTAATATTATTGTGATTCTGTGTTTTTAATAAAAAATCAAATAGTCAGCAGAGTTGCAGGAAACGTGTTGTGAAAAAAGATGCACATTAACTGCCAAAGATTTAAGAATCAATCATGAAGTGACGTGAAACTCAATATCCTCCAATGGTGTAATTTTCCAGAACTGTAACTTCACTGGTGTGCAAGATGTTCTGTGCTCAGAGACATGACCAAGATAAGAAGCACTGAAATCTGATCACCACTTAACAAAACATCAAGAGTGGGCCAAGAAATACCGTATTTTTCGGACTATAAGACGCACCGTACCATAAGACGCACCCCAAATATGGGGTGAAAATTGCAGAAAAAAAGATTTTTTATAAAATGGAGGTCCGTTTTATTGTCCGAATTTAAGATCTCTTACCTGAGGGCAGGCAGTGGCAGAGCAGGGTCACAGGAGGCATGGTGTCAGCAGAGGTGCGGTGATGCTGAGGCGCTGTGGGTGGTACGGCATGCACCTGAGCAGGGTCCCTTCCTGCTTAGGTGGGCAACGCCATGGCTTGGTGTCCATGGGGAGGTTGCGGCAGTGCTGTGGTGGCGGCAGATGTGCAGTCACTTCCTCAGGTGAGGTGACGCCGCGGCCGGGATCCAAGGAGAGCAGCAAAGCTGTGTTAATCATCAGTTTCTCGGTGGCGGTGGCCATCTTCCTGAGGCTGCGCGTGCACAGATTGAGTACTCTGCTTCCCAGGGCTTCAGGAAAATGGCCACGCGTGCGCAGATGGAGATCGCGGCGGCCATTTTCCTGAAGCCGAGATCTCAATCTGCGAACTCGGTTTCAGGAAAATGGCCGCTGCGATCTCAATCTGCGCACGTGCGGCCTCCCGCGGTCATTTTCCTGAAGCCCCAGGAAGCAGAAAACTCAATCTGCGCACGAGCGGCCTCAGGAAGATGGCCACCACCACCGGGAAAGCTGTGACTCACCCAGCTCTGCTGCTCTCCTTCGACACCGGGCCGCGGCGCCACCTCACCTGTGGAAGGGACCTGCTCACGCCATACCGCTCACCGCGCCTCATCATCCCCGCACCTCTGCCGCCACCACACTGCCGGTAAGCCTGCATTCCAACTATAAGACGCACCCCCCATTTTCCTCACAATTTTTTTTAGGGAAAAGTGCGTTTTATAGTTGGAAAAATACGGTAGCTAGCCAAGCAGTGGAGCACTTTGATGTATGTGATGGAGCATTGTCGTGCATAAAAATCATGGTTTTCTTAAAACAAGCAGATTTTTTCTTGTACCACTGCTTGAAGAAATTGTCTTCTAAAAACTGACCGTAGGATTGGAAATTGATTTTGAGAACATATTCAATCTGAAATGGTTAAAATTCCTGCAGAACAGGGATGTCTTTGTCCTCTGAACCCAATGGGGGAGATTCAGATGTTTACGCCAGAATTCTGGCATAAACACCCTAATAAGTCACCATATTTTGTGCATCTTGGCAATTGCGCAAAAATATTGCCTCCATTGCCATTTATGCGCACGTCTTGACCAGCTACACCAATATGTGAAAACCGCTTAATGAATCAAATCTGTGTACTCCAGCGAGTGCTTCATTAAGACTGAAGTGAGCTTTACCAGTATTAATGAATTGCTCCCAATGTCTTTGATTTTGGTAATTTTAACCCTTTTGCGCCCGAGCCTGTTGTTTGCCTTCGTGACCGGGCCAATTTTTACTTATCGCTGGAATGCTTCAACGAATCCCAGTGATTCCGAGAATGTTTTCTCGTGACATATAGTACTTTATGATAGTGGTAAAATTTCTTCGATATGACTTGCATTTATTTGTGAAAAAAACTGAAATTTGGTGAAAATCTTGAAACTTTCGCAATTTTTAAAACTTTTAATTTTTATGCCCTTAAATCAGAGAGTCATATCGCACAAAATAGTTAATAAATAATATTTCCCACATGTCTACTTTACATCAGCACAATTTTGGAACCAACATTTTTTTTTATTAGGAAGTTATAAGGGTTAAAAGTTGACCAGCGATTTTTCATTTTTTCAACAAGTTTTACAAAACCATTTTTTTTAGGGACCACCTCACATTTGAAGTCACTTTGAGGGGTCTATATGAAAGAAAATACCCAAAAGTTACAACATTCTAAAAACGTCACCCCTCAAGGTGTGCAAAACCACATTCAAGAAGTTTATTAACCCTTCAGGTGCTTCACAAGAATTAATGGAATCTGGAAGGAAAAAAAATTAACATTTCATTTTTTCCCACAAAAATGTTCCTTTATTGCCATATTTAGCATTTTCTAAAAAGTGAAATTGCTCCATACAATTTGTTGTGCAATTTCTCCTGAGCACGCCAATACCCCATATGTGGGGGAATATTACTGTTTGGGCGCACGGCAGGGCTTGGAAACAAATAAATGACTAACTTTTTATACCAGGTATATGATTTTCTTGATACCTGGTATGGCTGCACAACCTGATCTGCAAGGTCCCCACCCCCCATATATTTGTTGTAGTTAATGACAGACACAGGTTTTGGAGTAGTGGATCCCTGTTGGTCTGCAGTGACCCCTGTGGCATCTGTGTGGATCGAGCTCAGGATACAAATATCTTTTTTTATCCTTATACTTAAGGGCAAGCAGCTCCCCATTGCGTAAAGCCCCTGGCTGCCCCTTTCAGACCTTTTTGTTGACCAACGATTGTGGAAACCCCTGATGGTTTTGGTGAATGGTCCCACAAGCCCCTATGTTATGTTCAACCAGACTTTTAAATAGGGGTATGCTCGTGTAGTTATTGTCAACGTTCAGATTGTAGCCTTTTTGTAAAAATGGAGTTATCAGCTACCAAACGATTTTTCCAGATGTCCCCAGATAAGTAGGGCATCCTGGTGAGTTTAGTTGGCTATCTTTCCCCACATAAATGCGAAAAGCTGATGTGCTTCTGGTTGAACTTTCGCACATTTTATACAGCTTTATTCCAAACCTTGCCCTCTTAGAAGGAATATATTGTTTGAGGTGCAGTCTTCCTTTGAATTTTACAAGGGACTCATCAATGGAAATGTTTTATGTTGGGGTGTAGAGCTTTAAGAACTTTTCTGTCAAATCTTTGATGATGAGTCTGCTTTTGAATAGCCTGTCATGTTCTGGGGCATCTCTGGGCAGGCATTGACTATTGTCATTAAAATGCCAAAACCTCATGAGCATTTCATAATGGGTCCTAGGGAGAACGGCAGGAAACATAGGGGTGGCTTGAACAGGGCAGTTGGACCAATAGGACGAATGTTTGTTTTTTTAACAAGCCCCCTAGCGAATGTAAGTCCTAAATTTTTTTTCATTTCTAGGACATTAGTTGGTGGCCATAAATTTGACCTAGCATAATAGGATTGTGGATGCTGGCTGATGAATTGAGACACATATAAATTTGTTTGTAGAACAATATGCTCTAGCAAGCTATCTGTCGTAAACAAATTAAAAAAATTAATTGGTCCAAAATTTTCCACCTCCACATTTATACCTGGAATGGCATTAAAATTAGGGATGAATGGAGTAGCAGAATCCGAAGCCTCCCATCTGGGAAATGCTACATCAAGAAGAAAAGCCTCTCGGACATTGGTGTGCAATAATTCACGAGCACTAGGGACAGCACTAGTACTGGGCATTGTTCCCTGCAGGGCCGGACTAGCCATCGGGCAATTCTGGCAAATGCCAGAAGGGCCTGTCTGGTCATGGGCTGCCTTGTCTGCTAAGTTGTTAACAGAATCATTGTTCTCAAGACACCCATACTGTTAAGAGTTGTGATGAAGCACAAAGTCACTGACTCCGTCACTTACCCCAGCAGGCCACTGGTATCATTAGAAATATTGGTCTTGTAGAAAATCTTCCTTTCCTCCATCCAGGGTAATATTAGTAATATATCCCATCTGGTGCTTGGGAAAAGGGACAACATGAGCCTGTGTGATTTAAAATGCCAGGGCTGAATTTCAGTCCCAGTCCATACCTGGTTCCCTGAGTTGGATATATTTCTCCAGAAGCACTATTTGCCCTTCTTGTTGTACTGGTCCTTGCGTGTGAGGATGGACCAGAATCACTGCTCATTTCTGAGCTATCACTGTCGCTGCTACTAAAGCCCACAAAATCCACATTGCCATCTGAAACTGCACTTTCTTTGCTGTCAGAACATAAAAGTGCAAAAGTCTCCTCTTCACTATAATACTGATGAGCCATTTTATTTTTATTTTTGTTTTTTTTTCCAGAAATAGAAAACTCTGACGTGGCTGACGTGATGTGACTGACTGATATGATCGTGATATGATGTGACTGATGTGACGTGAACCCTAACATTAGCCTAACAGTAACCCTAACTTTAGCCCAACAGTAACCCTAACTTTAGTCTAACAGTAACCCTAACTTTAGCCTATCAGTGACCTTAACTTTAGCCTAAGAGTGACCCTAACTTTAGCCTAACAGTAACCCGAACTATAGCACTAAACCCTAACCTACCTTATTTGTCTTTTTAACTTTATAGCAAGAGCGCTGACTAACACAGATGTTGCCAGCAGCGCTCGTAACACTGTTTCTCCTCAAATCTCTCACTTACAGGAGATCTGAGGAGAAACAGCGTTTTTATGAGGCAGATCGCCCCAGGAAGTTCGTTGCTACAACAAACTTTCCTAACGATTTGTCTCATTGGGTGCTGTGATACTGACGTCATCAGGACCTGAACCAATCAGGTCTCGATGAGGTCGGAGGTCACAGGAAGCATTGTGTGCCGGAATCCCCTCATTATAAGGTACATGGGGGTCCTGGTGAGCAAAAAAACGCCGACCGTAGACAAACGTCGGTGCTGCACAAAGCCCTGCTAGCGCCGATGTGTATCTACCGTCGGCGGTCAGGAAGTGGTTAAGGCAGCTCTGCACTTTCTGGCTGAGACATTTATTGAGCAAATGAAGAGATTGCCTTTTCCTTTATCCTGCCCAGTTATATTTAATATTTTATGTAAATTCAGTTTTGCTTTCCTGACACTGTTTCCATCTTTCCTGTATTTGCACATTCTATAATTTATCCTTATCTTTTGTACTGCAGTTATAATAATAATGACTTGTTCCTCAAGAAGCTCAAAAGCTTCCTTTCTGGTATTGCTGCATATTTAATTACGATACATTTGTTTTGTAATATTTCTAATGCTTTTTTTCCATAATATGTTTCTTTCGCAATACCTATTTAACATGTCTTTAAAAACGTCTCATTTCTTAGTACCCTTATGTTAGAAGCCTTTCTCCAGGTTTGCGAGCCTCAGTGCTTATCTAGGCTGATTACATCAGTCTTTCTGAAGGTCATTATTTTTAGCTTCTCAAGAAAATGTCCTGTTAAAAAAATGATAACTTATTATGCTACGCTTATTAATAATGTATAAACAGAATTCAATACTCCAAATCTTTAAACCTTGGATAATTGCAATTGTTTTTAAAGTACAAGGTCAATTTTAAAGACTGTAACTCACCTAGAAAGGTACATACCAGAAGATTCAGTTTGTGGTGTCTGTTTGTCATTGCAGTTCACCATTGTCTGAATAAGAGCAAGATCTGGTCTCACTTGCACTGCACTGGTGATTGCCCGGGTAACTAATCCTACTGCATCTCTTATAAACTTTTCCAAACTTGATCGGCTGACCTCTCCGTAAGCCAGTAACCCAGGGGGCATCCCATGAGTCTGCATCTCTTCCACTTTGAGAGGCTGTCCAACCATCCAATGAAACTCTTGTACTTCCAAGCCACTATCTTGAGCAGCCTTGAATACTAAAGAGGAATGGTGTGCGTCACATCCATGCAGGAGCAAGGGAATCTCAAGATCCTTAATATCTTCAAAGTGATGATGCAGGTAAATTCCTATAGCAGAATCATTGAGAGAGCGAATGTTGAGGATTTCACGTGTCATCATACTTGTATTAGTTGTCAAATAGTCAAGAATTGTTGTTGTTTCCCATGGGTGGCAGGTAATAACCAGAAGTTCCTCCCAGCTCTTGTTTTGTAACACACTACCTAAAATTTCCATGAGAGAACCAACTGAGCTTCGAGTATCCATAAGCAGGTGGAAGGGATTCTAGAAAGAACCAAATATTATTTATATATATACATTACGTGTCAAGCAATTAAAGTGTACAAAGCTGTCACAGACAAACTTAAAGATTAACCACTGTTATAATTTTTGTTTCATAAATCAATAGTACACACTAAAATAAGCAACTTTGTAATATATCTTATCAGAGAAAGCTGCTTCTTTCTGTGCCAGAATTAATCATTCATTATCAAAATTTTCAATTCTGAGATATAATCTGTATTCAGTGAAGACACATTTCTACATCACTGAGCTGGGAGATGGCAGTTGCTACTGATAGGATTCTATGTAGACATGAGGTGGGAGAAGGAGGGAAGAGCTAGCAACAGAGTTCTTCCCTCCTCCCGAGGACATAGAATCTTATCAATAGCAACTGCCATCTCCTCTCAGTAATGTAACATTCCGTGTTCACTGAATACAGATTTTACCCGTGAATTGAGAATTTTTAAAATGAATTATCAGTCCAGGAGAAAGAAACATATGTCTCTGATAACATATATTATAAAATTGCTTATTTTCATGTACACTACTGATTTATGAAATAAAAGTTGAAATGACAGTTACACTATAAAATAAGTAGTGAGATACAACAGATGCAAAAATGACCTTTAATCTTAAACCCCCTCCATTTCAAGTGGGATTGTAGTTGATCCAAAAAACATGAATTTTATAATTAACAGGGATTTCAGAGACATTACATCCATTGATAAAAATACACAGGCTTCAATAAGCTGGCTTAAGGCCCGGGTCAAATTTACGAATGCAATGCGAGAAACTCGCGCTAGTCTCTGGCATCAATACCCGGCACTGCCGCCGGCACTCGGGACCGGAGTGTGCAGCTGCATGTATTTCTATGCAGCTGAACACTCCGATCCTGAGTGCCGGCGGCAGTGCCAGGTATTGATGCGAGTTTCTCGCATTGTACTCACATTTTGACACAGGCCTTAGACTAAGTATTAATCAAGCATGTTTCTCAGTCAACTGTATAGGAATATTGGGTCACTTTATAAAATACGTTTAGATGTGATCCTATTAGAATTGGTCTTAGACTTGGTGCTGATTACATCACTGGAATTACAGAAGTGGCTCTATCTATAGTAACATCACTGTAACTACTGCCTATGCCGAGCCACTGACAACATAGAGTCCCAATACTTAAGGGAAGCTTTATTAGGTGAATATAAGCTGTTTCAGGGGCGCACCCTCTTGAGGAAGCGACAACAATGTACTCAAAACGTACGTTGGGCAAACCTATGCAACAGTTTGATAGCAGCAAGCAGTGCATATTGATGATTGTTAGGAGTATTATTGCCATTAACCCAAGACAAATAGCAATTTAAATATAGCTACTGATATGCTCTGTACTTGGTAAAATGTTGTATACTGACCATTGTGTTTATTATTTCTATTCTATTTGAATTGTGCATTCATATCAATATACTTATTTTTTATATTAAATATATGAACTGTGTAGTTGCTAAAATACTCTTTGTGTAGTCGTTCTATGTATTCTAAATCACTTTGCTTGTTAATTCTAATTGCAAGGGGGTCACAAAGACTGGTATATGCCCCTACCCCTTTAAATATGTCCCGGTTGCTGCACTTTGTAAGAATACATTTGTTTAATGATGTATATGGTGTCTTCTAAATGTTTTCTGTTCCATAATGTGTTGTACTACTTGTACTACTTGTATGATGTTTTTCTATGAATATGTAAGGACAGTGTAGTACTCAAATTTGGCTACAAGATGGTACATGATAAATAGTTAGTTATAGGAGGAGCTAGTTGGGGTAAGGTAGCAACAGTTTCCTAGTTAGAGTCAGTAGGGGCCATGGTTCCCAGTCAGCTGGGAAGGGCCCAGAATCCAAGCTACCTAGTAGCTCCACAACGATTAAGTACAGGACCCAGCCATCCAGGGCCCACTGTGCCAAAAGTAGAGCTGGACAGCGGGCTTACAGCAGTGTTGGAATGAAGGCTGAAAGCAGGGCTAGGACAGTACGGGGACACAGGTGGCTCCATAATGTGGCAACTTATCGCATGGGCTGATGCCCTCAGATCCAGTGCGAAACGGCTGAGGGAATTCCCTAGTGCAGTGAGTTAGTAGAGGGAGGATGCTGCGTTACCACGAGAGGTGATAGGACCCGGGCACGTACTGAAGGCCGTAAGAGGAGAAGCAGGGAAAGTGGAGGATGTGGACTGTACGGAACCCGATGCTGTAAGTGTAATGGAGAAGGATGTGCTGTGAACAGAAGCAAGTAAAGTTTTGTGTTTGAATTTAAAGCAAGACTGTATCTCAATTTTTGTGCAATCGGAAGAAGAGGGTCTGCAGCAGCTCAGAAGAGACCCAGAGAGTACGGATAACTGAGAGGCAAGTACCCTCATAGCAGTTTGTTCTTTACATGTGATGGGAGCCAAGGTGCACAAAAGCCTGTAACCTCAGCCATGACTATGGTCCTGGCCCTCCCTCACATAATTTCAATAGCATATTTTAGCTATAAAATCTCCTTGTTTTCAGTGTGTGAGATGTCTGTTGTGCTCAAGGTACTCTATAAAGAATAGGGATGTATCAAAGTTTAATCAAAAATTGATCTTCCCAAAACTTTTGTGTAAGTGCATCATGGCACGAACAGAGATTTAAGAGGACCTCATATAAAGAGATGTTTATACCCATCAAAGTGGAAAAGTCCTCAAAGCCACAGTTAGACAGATTGTTTACAAAAGTAGGAAATTCCATATCATTATTACCCTCATTTGTGGTCGACGAGTCTGCCTGGTAACAAAGGAACTCCATGTAAATTCTAAGCAACTAAAGGCCTTTCTCACTTTAGCTAATATTAATGTTCATGAATCCTTTATCAGGAGGATACTGAACCAAGTATTTAATTAATTTCAGTAAGCATGTTCAATACTTTTTCCCCTGTCATTTCTCATTATTACATTTATGGACATCTACAGTTGGATTTCTTTGCCTGTGTGGATTAGATGGGTTGTTACTGACATTTGGTGAGAATTTCATGCCATTAGCACCTTTGGAAATATATTCACTTTGAAAATTGGTGATGAGTTCAATACTTATGAATGCACACACATATATACAGTATATATATATATATATATACACACATATATATATATATATATATATATATATATATATATATATATATATATATACAGTATATTATAATATACAGCACTGGCAAAAATTAAGAGACCACCACATCAAAACCCTATCATCAGCAGCCCAATCCAGACCTGAACCCCATTGAAAACCTCTGAAATGTAATCGAGAGGATGATGGATAGTCACAAGCCATCAAACAGAGAACTGCTTAAATTTTTGCGCCAGAAGCAGTGTGAAAGACTGGTGGTAAGCATGCCAAGATGCATGAAAGCTGTGATTAAAAATCATGGTTATTCCACAAAATATTGATTTCTGAACTCTTCCTGAGTTAAAACATTAGTATTGTTGTTTCTAAATGATTATGAGACTATTTTCTTTGCATTATGTGAGGTCTAAAAGCACTGTTTTTTTTTTATCTTGACCATTTTTCTTTGTCAGAAAAAAATACAAAATGTATTGCTTGGAAATTCGGAGACATGTTGTCAGAAGTTTATAGAATAAAAGAATAATTTACATTTTATTCAAAAACATACCTCTAAAGAGAAAAATCAGACAAAGTGAACATTTTGCAGTGGTAATTTTTGCCAGAGCTGTATATATACATATATATATTGTGGTGCAGTGACCAATGTTACAGCCAGGGGGCGCTGTGTGTGCACTTCAAGATGCACTTGGACGCATAGTTGTGATGAAACAGTGACTGGCAGTGTTGTGAATGGCCGATATGTGTCGCAGAGGGAGTCTGTGTGGTAAGTCTGTTTTAACGTGGTTGTTCTGGGACCTGTAGTCCCTCAAGAGTTTGTGTAGTGTTGTATAATAGTCAAGGGAGACTTACTAGGCTAGTTGTGCGAGATGGGCGGGGCAAACTAGCCACACATCTACACTCCCATCCAAGGGGGTGGTTAAGGGTATATAATGTGACCAGGGTGTGGGTCACATGGTTCCTGTGTTTGGATCTAAATGGTCCAAGTGCAAGGCCCTGGAAGCCTGTATGGAAATACTGGGAATTCCTGAATAGCACATGGTTGGGCTTTGGTACTGAGTGGCCTATGTGCTGTAGGACCTGGACGGTCAGTGTTGGAGGCTCCTGGGAGCGGAGTCATCCTGGAAGCACTGTGAGACCGCCGACCTGGGCAGTCCGTGTTGAGGACCTGGGACTGACGTGGAGTCTACCTGTGGAGCAGGAGCTCCTGAGAGGTAACCCCTGGTATAGGGAAAAGAACTGTGTGCGCTAAGATAGGACAGTTGCTGAACTGTGCAGTCAACCGGTGCCTGGAGAGATACAGGCCTGAATAATGTATGATTTGTAAAGAAGACAGATATTAAGAAGTACAGGACTACATGAGGTCTGTGATTTGTAACATGGCCTACAGTGGTTTATGCTGAGAGTATAATAAACCACATGGACTGTTAATGTGAAAAACCGTGCCTGTCTATGATTATTCTGCTGCCAAGTGAGTGTCCCCAAGACATGTAGAGGGTGAAACGCTACAATATGTGTATATATATATATATATATATATATATATATATATATATATATATACTAGATGGTGGCCCGATTCTAACGCATCGGGTATTCTAGAATATGCATGTCCACGTAGTATCGCAGTATATTGCCCAGTGACATAGTATATTGCCCAGTGACGTAGTATATTGCCCAACCACGTAGTATATTGCCCAGTTACGTAGTATACAGCACAGAGCCACGTAGTATATTGCACAGCGACGTAGTATACAGCACAGAGCCACGTAGTATACAGCACAGAGCCACGTAGTATATTGCCCAGCCACGTAGTATATTGGCCAGTCACGTAGTATAGTGCCCAGCGATGTGGTATACAGAACAGAGCCACGTAGTATACTGCCCAGCCACGTAGTATACAGCACAGAGCCACGTAGTATATTGCCCAGTTACGTAGTATTTTGCCCAGCCATGTAGTATATTGCCCAGTGACGTAGTATATTGCCCAGCCACGTAGTATACAGCACAGAGCCACGTAGTATATTGCACAGCTACGTAGTATATTGCCCAGCCATGTATGTCACAGGTTAAAAAATAAAAAATAAACATATACTCACCTTCCAAGGGGCCCCTTGTAGTTCTGTCGCCTGTGTTCGGTGCAGGTGGCAGCTTCCGGTCCTAGGGTGTGATGACGTCGCGGTCACATGACCGTGATGTCATGGAAGGTCCTTCTGGCATACCATCCTTGGCACCGGAACGTCGCGAGGAGCGGGAAAGGCGGCAGAAGGTGAATATATAATGATTTTTTATTTTTTTTTATTATTTTTAACATTAGATGTTTTTACTATTGACGCCGCATAGGCACCATCAATAGTAAAAACTTGGTCACACAGGGTTAATAGCGGTGGTAACGGAGTGAGTCCGTTACCGCTGGCATTAACCCTGTGTGAGCGGTGACTGCGGGGAGTATGGAGCGGGCGCTGGGCACTTACTGCAGGGGAGTAGGGAGGGACTAATTGGACTGTGGCCGTCGCTGATTGGTCGCGGCAGCCATGACAGGCAGCTGGCGCGACCAATCAGCGATGCGGGATTTCCGTGACGGAAGTTGCCAACAGACAGACAGAAAGACCGAAGTACCCCTTAGACAATTATATATATATATATATTATAGTACAGACCAAAAGTTTGGACACACCTTTAAAGACTGTATACTTAACAAAAAATTGTGAAACAACTGAAATTATGTCTTATATTCTAGGTTCTTCAAAGTAGCCACCTTTTGCTTTGATGACTGCTTTGCACACTCTTGGCATTCTCTTGATGATCTTCAAGAGGTAGTCACCGGGAATGATTTTCACTTCACAGGTGTGCCCTGTCAGGTATAATAAGTGGGATTTCTTGCCTTATAAATGGGGTTGGGACCATCAGTTGTGTTGTGCAGATGTCTGGTGGATACAAAGCTGATAGTCCTACTGAATAGATTGTTAGAATTTGTATTATGGCCAGAAAAAAGCAGCTAAGTAAAGAAAAACGAGTGGCCATCATTACTTTAAGAAATGAAGGTCAGTCAGTCTGAAAAATTGGGAAAACTTAGTGTTACCAAGTGCAGTGGCAAAAACCATCAAGCGCTATAAAGAAACTGGCTCACATGAGGACCGCCCCAGGAAAGGAAGACCAAGAGTCACCTCTGCTTCTGAGGATAAGTTTATCCGAGTCACCAGCCTCAGAAATTGCAGGTTAACAGCAGCTCATATTAGAGACCAGGTCAATGCCACACAGAGTTCTAGCAGCAGACACCTCTCTACAACAACTGTTAAGAGGAAACTTTGTGCAGCAGGCCTTCATGGTAAAATAGCTGCTAGGAAACCACTGCTAAGGTTAGGTAACAAGCAGAAGAGACTTGTTTGGGCTAAAGAACACAAGGAATGGACATTAGACCAGTGGAAATCTGTGCTTTGGTCTGATGAGTCGAAATTTGAGATCTTTGGTTCCAACCACCGTGTCTTTGTTTGACGCAGAAAAGGTGAACGGATGGACTCTACATGCCTGGTTCCCACCGTGAAGCATGGAGTAGGAGGTGTGATGGTGTGGGGGTGCTTTGCTGGTGACACTGTTGGGGATTTATTCAAAATTGAAGGCATACTGAACCAGCATGGCTACCACAGCATCTTGCAGAGGCATGGTATTCCATTCGGTTTGCGTTTAGTTGGACCATCATTTATTTTTCAACAGGACAATGACCCCAAACACACCTCCAGGCTGTGTGAGGGCTATTTGACCAAGAAGGAGAGTGACGGGGTGCTACGCCAGATAACCTGGCCTCCACAGTCACCAGACCTCAACCCAATCGAGATGGCTTGGGGTGAGCTGGACCGCAAAGTGAAGGCAAAATCGCCAAAAAGTTCTAAGCATCTCTGGGAACTCCTTCAAGATTGTTGGAAGACCATTCCCAGGGACTACCTCTTGAAGCTCATCAAGAGAATGCCAAGAGTGTGCAAAGCAGTCATCAAAGCAAAAGGTGGCTACTTTGAAGAACCTAGAATATAAGACATAATTTCAGTTGTTTCACACTTTTTTGTTAAGTATATAATTCCACATGTGTTAATTCATCGTTTTGATGCCTTCAGTGTGAATGTACAATTTTCATAGTTATGAAAATACAGAAAAATCTTTAAATGAGGTGTGTCAAACTTTTGGTCTGTACTGTATATATATATACAGTATGTACACACATGGGACAAACCTTATTACTATGAGTATCTAAAGTCAAGCAGAAATATATCTAACATGAGAAGATTGTTGTGATCCAAGGCAGTAGGAGAGCATGGTTATTGCAGACCGGCCCAAGTCACTCCATCTGGCAGACTCCAGAAACATCCCAATACCCTTTAACCCCTGTACCCCTGGTTTTAATAGGACCCAGTGGAATGCTACCATGGAAGGGCTGCTGTCCAGAGGTAAGAATGGTCGCCAACCAAGGTCAGAGCTGAGAGGTCATGTCAAGGTCCAAATCAGGATCCATAAGAATTGTGAGAAACAAACCGGGTTAAAACTGGAATACACTAAACAAACCATGAGGAGAAGATGCAAAATTCAGCTAATGGCAGATGTTCCACCCAGTCAGACAGGCGATCAGACACATAATACTGAAGATATTCCTCGAGTGTTTGATTAGTACATTCTGTGTGACAGCTCAATATTAGTGATGAGCGAGGACTAAAACGCTTGGGTGCTTGTTGCTTGGGTCGAGCAAATTGGAATACTCTGGTACTCGGACAGAACAACTAGCCCAATGTAAGTCTATGGGAGACCCGAGCATTTTTACCGTGATGCCCCCCGGGGGTCCTTTTAAGGACTAAAAACATCTGAAAATGAAGGAAACACTGCTCAAATGACACGGGAACATCATGGCAAATGTCCCTGGAAGCATTTCTGATTCCTAGGTCACAGCTGTAAACAATGTTGTCAGAGTTTCACGCCATTTTTACAGGTGTACCAAAAAACATACAAAAACGAAACCAAAATGGATTTTGCTGGGAAATATGTTAAGGTACATCCTTTCCAGTGTAATGACTTGTATATAAGGCAAAATAATTAACGCCAGAACAAAATGTGTCTTCACCACTTGGGCTATGTTCACACGCAGCGTTTTTGATGCGTTTTTCAACATTAACATTGCTTTCAACCAATACAAATGCATTCACTGGGAAATGCCATTGTAACATTTAACAACCCTAGTTGGCCATGTGGTGTGTGACATATAAGCAGACACATCTTGTTTCATTTATGAAGGAGGGACTCAAAGTCACAAAGCCTATTTTTAGAGGGGCATCAGGTGGCATTAATATTTTTAAAGGGCCATTATTAAACAGTGGGTCTCCTATGCTGTTATTGCCTATGCAGTGAGTGGCTGGGTTGCCAAGAATTACGACGCACCCCAATACCCCTTTCACGAGAGGTACAGGAGGGCTTCCTGAAAAAATGTTGCATTGACTGCAAGACCTGCCCTGCTACCAAGTCATATGCACCCCAATAAGCCTTTGAACCCAGGTACTGGATGGCCACAAGAAAACCCACATCACATTATTCATTTTGTACGCCCATATTGTTTTCTTATGCAATGACTGCAAGGCCTGCCCTGCTATCAAGTTATATGCACCCCAATAAGCCTTTGAACCCAGGTACTGGATGGCCACAGGAAAACCCACTTCACATTCTTCAGTTGGTCCTGCCATACTGTTTCCTTTGCATTGAACGCAAGGGCCACCTTGATCCACATTTGCACGCACCCCAATCCCCCCTTGGAAGAAACATGGAGGAGGGCCTCATAAAAAATTGTCCCATTACAAAGGAGAGGGTCTCTAGACTCGTAATGCCCATACACAAACTTTTTCTCCTGGGGGGTACACATCAACATACTGTGTAAATATTTCTATTATGGGCATCATAAACACCCTTACAAAAACCTACAGTGGCTGTAGCAGCATGGAACACATTAACCCTGGTGATCTAGTGGCGGTGGATGATGAGATGTGGAGGAAGGCCTCATTAAAAAATAGGCCCAATTTAAAGGAGCGGGTCTCCTAGACTTGGAATGCCAATACACTAAGTGTATGGGCTGACAAACATTTCCCCATGGGGGGGGGTAAATTTTTTAAAAATAAATTGTTTACAGGCATCATAAACACACTTGCAAAAACCTACAGTGACTGTAGCAGCACAGAACACATTAACCCTGGTGGTCTAGTGGTGGTGGATGATGAGACGTGGAGGAAGGCCTCATTAAAAAGATGCCCAATTTAAAGGAGCTGGTCTCCTAGACTTGGAATGCCCATACACTAAGCGCATGGGCTGACAAACATTTCCCCATGGGGGGCACATTTTACATTTTTTTAAGGGGATCATAGACTCCCTTGCCAAAAAATTGACTGGCTATAGCAGCATAGCCAAAATCAGGAACCGTATACCCATGTGTGGGCGTGTAGAGGTGCATGGGAATACATCTCCCAAAAAGACACTGTATTGGAGGTTATGGTTTGCTGTCATTTGGTGGTGTAGAGAAGTCTGGCCCAATCCAGCCCTTGTTAATTTTTGTAAGAGTCAGCCTGCCTGCGTTTTCCGTTGACAGACAAATGCGTTTATCTGTGATAATTCCACCAGCGGCACTAAAAACCCGCTCTGACAAATCGTTAGCGGCAGGTCAGGCCAAAGTGCAGAGAGACAGTTCATGCCACGTGTCCAGCTTGTATACCTAATAATTAAAAGGCACAGAGCAATCATGGAGGACGTTGGTATGGTCAGCAAAGCACTCCCTCAGCATCTTAGAAAACATTCCATTTCTTGTGACATTACCCCGAGCCTCAGGGCCAAGGCGATGGGAGGGTCTGAGAAAACTGTCCCAGAACTTTGCCAGTGTTCACCTGCCTCTGCTGGATTGGAGTTGTGTCTCTCTCGCCTGTACTCCTTGGTTGTCCAACGAACTGTTATGTCTGCCTCCAGCGTTTTGAGATGGGAATTTTTTTACTAATTCTGCAACAATGGCCCTCTGGTAATGCAGCATTTTAGTACACCTGTCTGCCTCTGGAGGAAGAGATTGAAGGTTCTCCTTGTAGCATGGGTCTAAAAGTGTCACTACCCAGTAATGACTGTCAATACCCAGTAATGACTGTCAATGACAGTAAGGAGAAATAGCAGCGGGAGAAATAGTGGTGGATGGGGACCGAGTACCTTGGAACTACCGCCGCCATCATGTTGCTGAAAGATTCTGTCTCAACGAGCCTAAAATGCAACATTTCCAGCGCAAGTGGACAAGAAATGTGTGAATTTAGTACTGTGGCTTGTGGGGTGTTGTCTGCGTATTTCCGCTTGCGTTCCAATGACTGGGGTATGGACAACTGAAGGCTGCGCTGGGACAAGGATGAGGACTTGCTTCATGATAGTGCTATTTGAGTGTGGGCAACGGCAGGTGCAGGGCAGGTGGCATCTTTGCATGCACCGTGGACAGGGGATTGGCTTGCACGCACAACAGTGGAAGAAGCAGTGGTGTCACCTGCAGACACTGTTCCTGGAGCCTGGGGTTGGGCCCACAAAGTCGGGTGCTTTGCTATCATGTGCCTGATCATGCTGGTAGTGGTAAGGCTACCCCTGCTGATGCTGGCATGACAGGTGTTGCAAATGACCTGTTTGGGGATATCGTCAGAGTCTTTAAAAAATAACCAAACTCGGGAAGACCTAACAGTTGGACTGGCAACTTCTGCCATGTTGGTGTTCTGTCTGAGCCACCACACTGCTTCTTCCTGCCTGAAGGGGTGCTATGCCTCACTCCCCCTGTGTGCTGCTGTCCTCACTCTGCATGTCCTCCTGCCAGGTTGAGTCAGTTACTATATCATCCACCACCTCATCTTCCACTTCCGCACCCTGGTCCTCCTCCTGACTTTCGAGCAATTGTGTCTGATTATCGTCCACCTCTTGTGACCATGGCTGCTCAAATATTTGGCCATCACTACATGGAATCTCATGTTGCCCCGCTTTCAAGTGGACTGGGTGAGAGGGCCGAATCTATAAATGGAAAAGTGAACAGCTCTTCGGAGTGTCCAAGTGTGGTATCAGTTGTCTCCGGTCACTCGGCATCATGGGAGGAAGGAGGATCAGGGTGAGGAATATGCGTTCCAGACTCACGGTTACTCAGACTTGACTGTGTAGAAGACGGGGTGCTGGTGGTGGTGGCCAAGTAACTGGAAGTATTATCTTCTATCCAACAACAACCTTTTCACACTGCTCTGGCTTCAATAGTGCTGTCTTGCTGCGGTCCCCTAGGACTTCGGACATTAAGGTCCAGCGAGAAGATGTGGGTGTTTTTTGTGGCCCAATTTCAGTTTGCCCACAGCCTCGGCCTCAACATGCAACATCACCATCACGTCCAGTTCCCCGTCCCTTGCTATGCGCCTTGCCCATTGTAAATGGACTAGAATATTTTACAAGTTCACTACAAATGGCTGAATTGGGAGCGAACTTGTATGTGATACGTGTGTGGAAAAAACACACTTTAAACTATCTGGACTGTAGTTAAAAATGTTTTTTTGGTTATCAAATTGGTGTCAATAAGTAGGGTAACAGACAGCAAAATAGATAGATGAGGCCTGTCACGGAGATACCACACTGCCAAATATGTGGCCTGTATTTTTTTTTAATGCAAAATAGTGCTGTATATAAGTAGAGTAACAGACAGGAAAAAACTGGAATACCGGCCTAAAATGCCCAAACTTGGAGCACGCATATATATGAGGCCTTTTACGGAAATACCACACTGCCAAATATGTGGCCTGTATTTTTTAATTTTTTAAAATGCAAAATAGTGCTGTATATAAGTAGAGTAACAGACAGGAAAAAAACTGGAATACCGGCCTAAAATGCCCAAACTTGGAGCACGCAGATATATGAGGCCTTTCACGGAAATACCATACTGCCAAATAAGTGGCCTGTATTTTTTTTGAGGTTTGCTAAATAGTGCTTTATATAGCTAGAGTAACAGACAGGAAAAAAACTAGAATACCGGCCTAAAATGTCCAAACTTGGAGCACGCAGATATGAGGCCTGTCATGGAAATACCACACTGCCAAATATGTGGCCTGTATTTTTTTGAGGTTTGCCAAATAGTGCTGTATATAAGTAGAGTAACAGACAGGAAAAACACCGGAATACCAGTCTAAAATGTTCAAACTTGGAGCACGCAGATATATGAGGCCTGTCATGGAAATACCACACTGCCAAATATGTGGCCTGTATATTTTTTGAGGTTTGCTAAATAGTTCTGTATATAAGTAGAGTAACAGACAGGAAAAAAAACTGGAATACCGGCCTAAAATACCCAAACTTGGAGCCCGCAGATATATGAGGTCTGTCATGGAGATACCACACTTCCTAATATGAGGCCTGTATTTTTTGGGGGGTCTGCAAAATAGTGCTGTATATAGCTAGAGTAACAGACAGCAAAAAAATAAAATTTAGGCCTAAAATGCCCAAATTTTTAGCACACGGATGTATGAGGTGTGTCACAGATATACCACACTGTAAAATATGTGGCCGGTATATATTTTTTGGGGGGGTTCAGCACAATGATGTCAAGAAATTGTGTAAGACACTCAAAAATAAATTCTACTCTACCCTACCACAAAAAAATGAAAGATTTTTCTGCACACTCATATAAGTGATTTTTGTGACCCCTTTAAAATTGCTGCATTTTCACACTATGCTAGGAAAAGAATCTGGCTGTATTGCGCAGTATCAAAAAGCAAATGGAGAAAAAAAGGGCTCTGGATTGCTTTACAATAAAAAAATCTCTTTTACCCAATTATACCTGGGGCTAGGTATATATGGTCAATATATGCTATAGGTAGCAGCAGCAGAAAGTAATGGAATGGACCCTCTTGATGTATGCAATGATTTCTATATACACATACAGTGCCTGCAGGCCTTGCACTGATATGTATAGAGCGACGTACACTCCCCTGCCTACCTAACACTGCAACCTACTGTATATACTCTGGAATTAGTCCTTAGAAGGACTGTTGGTTTAGCTGGATTTGAGTAGTTTAGGATGGTAGACCCCACACTGACTAAGAAATCCCCAAATCTGACCCTATCTAAGTAGCAGCTCTCCCTACACTGTCTGAGCTGAATGCACCGAGCAGGGCGGCGTCTGGTCTCTTATACCCCTGATGATGCTGTGCGGCCAGCCAATCACTGCAAAACCACAACAAAGATGGCTGCGGCATTACAGTGCCTGGCAGACAATCCCTGCATGTTGATTGGGTCTCTAAAGACTGCCAAAAATGCAGGGTGGAGACCTGAGTTCCCTCCCAGTAATCCCGGAAACGCTCGGTGCTCGCCGAATACACCGAGTACAGTGATACACCAGCGAGTAACGAGTAGTGGCGAGCACATTTGCTCGGGATTTGAATTTTTTGCCCCCAGCAGTTTGCTCCCAGCAGTTCGCCCCTGAGTACATTTTGCCCCCGCACATTTCGTCCCCAGCATTTGGCCCCCAGGATGTTTTGCTCCCGCACATTTCACCCCCGCACATTTCGCTCCTAGCAGTTCGCCCCTGGGTACATTTCACCTCCGCACATTTCGTCCCCAGCATTTGGCCCCCAGGATGTTTCGCACCCGTATATTTCACCCCCGCACATTTCGCCCCCAGCAGTTCGTCCCCAGCAGTTTGCCCCTGGGTACATTTCGCCCCCGCACATTTCATCCCCAGCATTTAGCCCCCAGATGTTTCGGCAGTTCACCCCTGGATGTTTCGCACCCCGAAGTTCGCCCTGGCAGTTCGCCCTAGATGTTTGCACCCTTGTGGTTCATGAATTCCCATCTATTATCAATATTTCGCACCGGGCAGTTTGCCCCCGGATGTTTGTACCCTTGTGGTTCATGAATTCCTGTCCATCATCAATGTTTCGCCCTCAGCAGAATGCCCCCGGCAGTTCGCCCCCGTATGATTGTACCCTTGTGGTTCATGAATTCCCATCCGTCATCAATGTTTTGCCCCCAGTTCGCCCCGGCAGTTTGCCCCCAGATGTTTCTACCCTTGTGGTTCATGAATTCCTGTCCGTCATCAATGTTTCGCCCCCAGCAGTTTGCCCCTGGCAGTTTTGCCCCCAGAATTTTGTGTTTGGATGTTCTGCCAGTTTGTCCTTGTGGTTCATGAAATCCGGTCCGTCATCAATCCACATGCCACAAAAGTACTGTACAGAGTGCTGCACTTTTGTGACATGTTAGGGTACTGTCACACTCTGCAACTTTACAACGATCACGACCAGCGATACGACCTGGCGGTGATCGTTGGAAAGTCGTTGTGTGGTCGCTGGAGAGCTGTCACACAGACCGCTCTCCAGCGACCAACGATGCCGAAGGCCCCGGGTAACCAGGGTAAACATCGGGTTACTAAGCGCAGGGCCGCGCTTAGTAACCCGATGTTTACCCTGGTTACCAGCGTAAAAGTAAAAAAAAACAAAAAACGTACATACTCACATTCCGGTGTCCTTCAGGTCCCTTGCCGTCTGCTTCCCGCTCTGACTGAGTGCTGCCGTAAAGTGAAAGCAGATCACAGCGGGGACGTCACCGCTGTGCTCTGTACTGCCTTACGGCCGGGAGTCAGTCAGAGCGGGAAGCAGACGGCAAGGGACCTGAAGGACACCGGAATGTGAGTATGTACGGTTTGTTTGTTTTTTACTTTTACGCTGGTAACCAGGGTAAACATCGGGTTACTAAGCGCGGCCCTGCGCTTAGTAACCCGATGTTTACCCTGGCTACAAGCGAACACATCGCTGGATCGCTGTCACACACAACGATCCAGCGATGACAGCGGGAGATCCAGCGACGAAATAAAGTTCCAAACGATCTGCTACGACGTACGATTCTCAGCAGGGTCCCTGATCACTGCTGCGTGTCAGACACAGCGATATCGTATGGATATCGCTGGAACGTCACGGATCGTACCGTCGTAGCGATCAAAGTGCCACTGTGTGACAGTACCCTTAAATCAACTATTTCCATCTGTTAACCTCACAACTGATTGCATTATAATGTCAGAGCATTTTGCCCGCAAATTTAACAAGACATTTTCCAAAACTTTTCTAAAATGTTTTTGTGTTACAAAAGCATAACACGAAAAAAATAAATGGATTAAAAAAATGTAGTGTGAATGAGGCCAGATTTAAGTGGAGAATGTAAACCACTCTAAAATCAAAACATTTTGTGAACTTTTACTTGACCCAGCATTGACCTGCTTGTTTGCAAGTTTTGTTGCAGATGTAACAATTTTAATGTCAGGTGTCCTTCAAGTTACATTAGACTAGCTCTTATTCCATCTTTACATCAGAATATAGCAGTGTCTAAAATCTCTACAAAGAGAGAGGTGTACTAGCACAAAAAAATCAGTCAGCTTCCACAGCAATTCACTTTCTACAAGTATGAATTCAGTTCTATCGAAACATGGGAAGAAGAAGTTGGTCTACGAGAATCACATTTACGTATTTTCCAAACAAACGGCTGACGATGTCCATGGCATCTGGGTGTGTGAAAAACGGTCGACTTGCAAGGGACGTGTTTGGACCAATGAAGCATCTGGTGAAGTGGTGAAACTAACCAATCCCCACAACCTTGCAGCACAAGCAGCAAGACCTGAAGCAATCCGACTTGTCAATGAGGCCGTCACCAGGGCAAGGACAACACAGGAGACACCACAACAGATTCTCACAGAAGTCATTTCAGGAGCCCATTCTAATGTTATAGCACTTCTCCCAAAGAAAGCATCACTGAAGAGAACAATATGATTATCAAGGCAACTTGTCAATATTCCAAGGTTGCCCCAAACCCTTGATCAACTTGTTATTCCCCAGGAGTTCCAGGGGATCAATATTGATGGCATTCAGCAGCAGTTCCTTCCGCATGACTCTGGTAAGCATTTAACATTTCCATTATGGAGAATTATTGCAAAGTTTATGTTGCACAAATGTGAAAAATTATATATTACAAAGTGCTAGAGTACTATGTGATTTTTTTTTGCCTTAAAGGGAAACTTTGAGGATAGTATAATGTATGATGAGACCTACTGATTCCCACTATGCCTCACTTGTTTAGTTGCAGTCTAATTCTCTGCTCAGCTTCAAAGTAGAAGTTCTGCCTTTAAGATACAGTGGTCTGCCATGTTCATAAGCAGAGTGGTATCCTTGTCCATCAACCATGATTTGCAGGTATCCAGCCATTGTCAATCACAGCCAGAGGACAAGGTTGTCACATCAAACCCGCATCACTAGATGTTAATTTTAGTGTTGAATTTTCTGCTATAAATTAGCTGCAGATTGTCTGCTGCAACCGGCATCAGGGGCTTATCTACCTCATTCTGTAATGCTGTTGATAAGCCCCCGATGTATCCTGAAAGATGAGAAAAAGAGGTTAGATTATACACAACCAGGGGCTGTCCCGCTGTGGTTCTGGTCCGATGGGCCTACCATCTTCATAGAATGACGTCCTCTTCTTGTCTTCATGCTGCGGTTCTGGCGCAGGCGTACTTTGTCTGCCCTGTTGAGGGCAGAGCAAAGTACTGCAGTGCGCAGGCGCTGGGAAAGGTCAGAGAGGCCCGGCGGACAAAGGGCAGACAAAGTACGCCTGCGCCAGATCTGCAGCATGAAGACAAGAAGAGGACGTCATCCTATGAAGATGGGAGGCCCCGGACAGGACCACTACACCCATTGGACCAGAACAGAACCGGGACTGCACCTGGGTGAGTATAAACTAACCTCTCATCTTTCAGGATACATCAGGGCTTATCTACAGCATTACAGAATGCTGTAGATAAGCCCCTGATGCCGGTGGGCTTAGCTCACCTTCGATTTTGGGGTTGACAGGTTCCCTTTAAGGATTCTACTCCTCTTTGGTCAGTCCTCATCTGGAATACTGTGTCTAGTTTTGGGCACCACATTTTAAAAAAGACATAAACAAACTGGAGCAAGTTCAGAGAAGAGAGACCAGAATGGTGACTGGTCTGCAAACCATGTCTTATGAGGAACGGTTACAGGATCTGGAAATGTTTAGCTTGCAAAAAAGAAGACAGAGGAGACTTAATAGCTGTCTACAAATATCTCAAGGGCTGTCACATTGTAGAAGGATCATCTTTATTCTCATTTGCACAAGGAAAGACTAGAAGCAATGGGATGAAACTGAGTGGGAGGAGACACAGATTAGATATTAGAAAACACATTTTGACAGTGAGGGTGATCAATGAGTGGAACAGGCTGCCATAAGATGTGGTGAGTTTTCCTTCAATGGAAGTCTTCAGATGCTGGACAGACATCTGTCTGTGATGATTTAGTGAATCTTGCTTTGAGCAGGGGGTTGGACCAGATGACCCAGGAGTTCCCTTCCAACTCTAACATTCTATGATTCTATGACTCTATGATTCATTAACATGTCTCCTAACCTCTGTGGATTGTCCAAAACTGTAGATCTACAGCTATTCTGGTGTAGATAATTCTACACCAAAATCTCTATTTAGCTCTATGGCTTTAGGTGCAGGTTTTAATGCAGGATTTTAGCCCCTTGTCTGAATGGCTGGAATCTCATTTGCATAATGGCAGCATACATTCACATGCAGTGACAAAAGTTGCTTGGCCCTGGCCCCATAGCAAAGTTTTGAAGGGGCCTGGGCCACCCTTCCTCCATAATGCACTGCCCCTTTAGCCACGCCCCCTGCCAACAGCCTGGAATGGAGTTCCAATGCTGAATTAGTGCTGGGAAGAGGGTACACCATGCTCCGTTAGGTGCCTGTCACCTACCAGAGCATGGCAGTGGGTTAAGTAATATTCACCATCTGCTGCCACACGCTGTGTTCCTCTGCTTTGATACAGGACCTGGAATGATGTATGCAATCATGTGATCTCTCACATCTCAGGATCTGCACCAAAGCAGAGTGAGGAAAGCAGCGCAGCAGTAGGCAGTATTAATTTATCCTTGCCATACTCCAGTAGATGACAGGCACCTACTGTACCAGACCTTGGTAGATCCTGACAGCCTGGGGGCAGTGGCGTCCCCTGCCTACATGGTAGGTATGCCACTGCTGCACTGCATGTCATTTTTTTTAACTGTGCATTTTTTCATCAGCATGTGGATGGGATTTAGACATTTACGCTGCATATGACCCCAACCTAATGAACCATTGAGTTAATATGCTATTTTTTGCAAATGCTTCTTACATGTTTGCTCGTTTTTCCTGATGTAAACCTTTTGTTATCATGGAATTCTGCATTTTGCTAGTTTCTGCTGCCATTAATCCTTTCACAACTTTGAAAATGTGAAATTTTTGAAGCTTGGAAGCATTTTTAAACAGGAATATATAATTTTCCACTGGGACAATACATGTCGTAGAAACAAATAATGCTTAGCCCCTTCACATCAGATTTTTCTTCAGTTTTACGTTTCTGTTATAAGATCAGAAAATCTGAAGCAAAATGTGAGTTTTAAATGTGAGATATGAACAATGGATGCTTCTGATTTGGAAAACTTATTGTGAATTCATCCCGAAATTCTCTGTCTGCTACTTGTTACTTTTTATTTTGTCTCTCATTATTTCCTGTACTAATACTTTCACTTTTAATTAGGAAGTGCACACAGGCATATCTTGATATTTGGAACAAGAGACAATCTCCATCTACTGGCCCAAAGTAAAGAGTGGTTTGCTGATGTCTTGTTTTCCACTACACCATCCCTGTTCAAGCAACTTTATACAAGTCATGTAGTCCACAGCGGCCTTGTTGTTCCTGTAGTCTACGCCTTACTGACGGACAAGAGCCATTCAACATACCAGAGATTGCTACAAGAGCTGAAGAACATACAACCTGGACTGCAGCCACACAACCTGATGTTGGATTTTGAACTAGCTGCAATCCAGGCATTTGAGAATGAATTCCCCAACCTCAAGAAGACCGGTTGCTTCTTCAACCTAACACAGTCAGTTTGGCGTAAAGTTCAAAATGAAGAACTCAAGGTGCAATATCAAGGTGACCATGAATTTGCTCGTTGGATACGCATGATACCTGCCCTTGCCTTTCTACCAACACAGAATGTTGTGCCTTCATTTGAAGAGTTAGTGGAAAATCCTGACTTTCCACAAGAAGCCATACTCATTGCCAACTATTTTGAAGATACCTATATTGGTCAAATGACTCGCAGAGGACGTCAGGCACCTTTGTTTCCAGTTGAACTTTGGAATATGTATGAACGAACATTAAATGATCAACAGCGAACAAATAATGATGTTGAAGGATGGCACCGTAGTTTTCAAGAAACATGTGGTAGTCTTTTCCCAAATATATACCAGTTCATTAACTGTCTGAAACATCAGCAAGAGCTCCACAGTTTAGAAATTATTCAGATAATAGCAGGAAATCCCACAACTGCATGAAACAAAAAATACGCTGCAATTTCAGCAAGGGTTAAACGTATTGTGCAAGATTTCAACGATAGAAGCTTGATAGATTATCTGAGAGGCATCGCCTACAGCTTTGAATTTTAGTTGATGGTCACATATTTAGCTGTAAAATAATTCAAACATTAACACCTGCAATTTTTCTTTTCTTCCCTCTTTTTCTCTAACCCTTCCCCCTCTATACCGTTTATGTTTCTTGTTTAACAGTTTTAATTTATACAGTTAAAGCGTAACTCTAAAAAAAAACAAGTTTTACTATGTTATAGTACCTGTGGCACTGATCTTCTTTTCCAATGGAGAGCCCCTTCCAGCAACTTTACTTCTGTGTGAAAAGTCCTATCCAAGTTCCAGCAGCAGACTCCATGTGATGCAGGATTTCAGTGGCTAATAAGGAGGCCGTTTCGCCTTAGTAGCAGAACTTGTGGATGGACTCTAGGGGGCATGCAACTGTCAGGCCTCTTTCAGACTAGCGGTTTTGTCGGCGACTATCGCAGCAGTTTAAAACCGCGGCAGTAATCGTCAGCAAAACCACTACATAGCACTCGATTTGCCCAATGCAAGTCAATGGGCTCAAATCGCAGGAAAACTGTGCAGCAGAAAGCTCAATGGTTTTCCATTTTAAAAAAGTTCTATCTTCCAGGCGATTACCACCGCGGTTTTAAACTGCCACGGTAATCGCCAGGAAAACAGCAAGTCTGAAAGAGGCATCAACGTGCTCCCTATGATGTATACAGGGCTGCTGGTTCACAGCCCCCTGCATAGCTCCCCAACTCTCCATGTGCTCAGTCCTTTACTGGCTTTACACAGGGTGGATGACCTCTTCTTGTCCAGGATCTAGCACATGAGGGGAGGGGGAAGAGGAACTTTCCAGAGGGCTGTGATCGAACAGCCCTGAATGTATCACAGGAAGCCTGAATCCGTCCACAATTTCTGCTACCAAGGGGGCCCGACTTCCTTAGTAACCACTGAAATCCTGCAGCACATAGAGCCTGCTGCTGTAACTTGGATGCGACTTTTCACACAAAACTAAATAAAATTTGCAAAATATATTTAAAAAAATAAACTAAAGCTGCTGGAAGGGGTTCTCCATTGGAAAAGATCAGTGACACAGGTACTATAACATATCAAAAATTTTGGGGCTTTTTTTAGAGTTACGCTTTAAATATATTGTTCTGCAATGTTGGTTGGTTTGACCAATTGTTAATATTTTTCTGTCTGTTTCTAAAGTTACTTATCTAGAAAACTCAACGTTTTGGAATTAAAAAAAAACTGTAACTTGATCACATTTATACATCTTAGACCCAAAATATGATTAGTGAGAAGTGAACCTGCCAGATTCAGCACCCCCAAACTATCATCTCCATTGAACTCAATGGGCATGGAGACTCAGAGGAGTGGAGGATCTGTCCACCACATCCTCATCACTGACCAGATAGTAAAAAGAAAATATATATATTGCTACATACCCTTTTGCTGAGGTACCGGCAGACGTGGAGGGTCCTCTTCCATGCACTTCCACATTATGTGAATAGGTCATCCTACCCGAGGGAATCCCTTTCAGGATTCCTAGCTAGGGATTCCCTTGGTCAAGAAGACTTCACACAGGTCAGGACCTCAGCAAAAGGGAGATAAGTAATTTTTGTTTTCTGATGAGCAAACTCCGAACATTGCCTGTTTGGGGTTGATGTGGTTGAACCCAAGCAGGCAATGTTCGATACGAACCCTGAACTTTCCAGATCGGGTTTTGCTCATCACTAGATACAGTATGATATGTAATGGATGACAAAAAGAAGCCATTAAGTGTAACACCACTATTACATGACAGTAAAATGATGGTCACTTGTCTTAGATCAGGGGTGTCAAACTCATATTCACCAAAGGCCACACCAATTTAATGGTTGTCCCCAAAGGGCCATTTGTTGCTGAAAGACTGGATGCACACAACCGAGTCCCGTCCAGAACATGCATTTCTCTGCACAGAGCAGTGCATGCCCCTGTATAAGGCATGTCATGGTGGATCAGCTCTCTACCATGCACTGTCACATCTTCCCTGGATCTCACTGAAATCATGGAGAGCTATGGCTGCAGCTTCCAGTCACTTGTCATTGTCGTTGGTGCTGAAAATTGCTGATAAACAGCTGGTTCAATGCAGAATACAACTGGACCCTATTCTTGGCCTAATCTGAGGAATGGGCATCAACAGAAAAAGGGATCCTGAAGTGAGAATACCACTTTTATCTACTGCTCCATTCTTTTGTATACTGGCAAAGTGTTTTGTGAGGGCTAATCCCAAACCCCCCTTCTGAAGACCTGATAAAGTGGTTCTGTAGAAGCTGGTTAACCACCACTTTAGTTCAGCAAAGCCAATATCTCAGTTCTGCAGAGATGGTTGGTGGGATTAACCCTGTAGTCAGTCAACAATCCTCCTGCTTCCATTCATAGCCTGCATTAAAGGGGTATACTCATGCCGAACAGCAAAATCAAAATAAGGCAGCATGCTTCAGCAATCATGTTGCGGTAAGCATGATGCCGATCTTCCGCTCCTGGTACTTACCTAGAGGTCTTCTGCTCGTCTTTGCCTGATCTTCTCCTGGCTGTGTGGGTTGGTGATGACCATTCTGGATCCGAAGGCCACCGCGAGTCTTGGTGACAGGAGAGGCATCCTGCCCCCTGGATTGACTGATGAATGGGGCAGGAGTGATGTCATGTCAGTGAGCGGCCTGGAGACATTCGGCCTCACTGCTGCGGCATTCATCATGCTTCATGGATCAGTGATCCAGGGAAGATGAAAAGACAGCCAGAAGCAGAAGACATCACGGGGAACTGCTAGACTGCACTCTGTGACCCAAGGAGCTGCAGCTGTGACAGGTAAGTATGTCAGTTTTTTTTGTTCTAGGGTGATAATACTCCTTTAAGGCCAGCCAGTAGAGACACTGAGTGAGCTTCTGAAAAGGAAGCCACGGGAATCCCCAGCAATTGGGGTCCTGTATATTTTACCCCCAGGTATGTTCAGCCTTAGATGTTTTGATCCCTGCATGTTGACCCCAAAAGTTTAGGGTGAAACATCTGGGGTCAAAATGTTAGGTGCGAAACATCATATGGCGACACATCACGGGGACAAAATGCTGTAGGAGAAACATTCAGGGGTGAAACATCCGGGGTCGAACTGCTGGGGGCAACCTTCTGGGGGCGAAACATTGATGACAGACAGGAATTCATGAAACACAAGGGTAAAAACATCTGGGGGTGAACCGCCGGGGGCAAACTGCTGGGGGCGAAACATTGATGATGGACAGGAATTCATGAACCACAAGGGTACAAACATCCGGGGGCGAACTGCTGGAGTTAAACTGCCAGGCGTGAAACAACATCCAGGGGCCAAATGCTGGGGATGAAATGTGCGGGGCAAAATGTACCCAGGGGTGAACTGCTGGGGGCGAACTGATGGGGGCGAAAAGTGCGCGGGGTGAAATGTGGGGGGGCGAAACATCCTGGGGGCCAAATGCTGGGGGTGAAATGTGCGTGGCGAAATGTACCCAGGGGTGAACTGCTGGGGGCAAACTGCTGGGGGTGAACTGCTGGGGGAGAACTGCTGGGGGAGAACTACTGAGGGAGAACTACTGGGGGAGAACTGCTGGGGGAGAACTGCTGGGGGCGAAATGTGCGGGGGTGAAAAGTGCGGGGGCGAAACATCCTGGCGGCCAAATGCTGGGGCAAAATGTGCGGGTGCAAAATGTATCCAGGGGCGAACTGCTGTGGGCGAACTGCTGGGGGCGAAACATCCTAGAACCACAATTTCCATATTAAAAGCACTATGTGCCTCGCAGAAAGGGACACAAAATAGGCCTGCTCAAGAGCATGTACAGGAAATAACGCAGTAAATCAAGAAGGAAGGGGCAAGTGAAAGACGTTCTCTTAGGCTCGGTTCACATTGCGCTATGGCAGTCCGTTAGACGGACTACATTACACCGCGGCATAATGCGGTGTAACGTAGTCCTCTAACGCCGCCATAGACTCCAATGTCGGACGCGTCGCTAGCGCACGCCCACAGTGGGCGTGCGCTAGCCATGTGCCGTCATTGAGTGACGGACCCTGACACGCGGGCTGCAGCGTTTCCGGGTCCGTCACTGCTAGCACAGATGGAGCTAGCAGATGCTCTATCTGCGCTAGCGATGTGCCAAAGTCGGCACTTGCATTACAGCAGCCCGTTAACCTATGTGTTGAATGGGCTGCTGTAACGCAGTGTGAACCTAGCCTTATCCAAAACTACTCAAAACTAAATGCATAATATTAGTACATTCATAATAATGCAACAATGTACTAACATGTGTGATTATAGTAGTAAAATTTGCAGGTAGAAGTGGTACCTTACTGTTAGTAGCTTTTGCTGTCGACCTAGGTCAGGCCTAGCGTCCCTCCCCCAAATGTGGTTTTGTCCTGCTGATGAATTTGATGATTAATCTTACATTTGGATACTTTGAATCTAATATATACCCAATTTTTATACCAGCTGTTACTGAAAGAAGTTTTTACCTTCGGGTACAGAATTTACGGTAGTCCATTTAGCAGACTCCCAGTCAAAGCCAATATTTGGGACCAAGAGGTTTGTGAAATTATATGTTTTTTTCAATTTGCCTAATCCCCTTTTAATCTGCTGCTGAAGAACACAACCTTCATTGCAGTTTTTAGTGTGCTGTACTTGCCATACTAGATTTAGAGCTTAGCCTGTGGGCACTGGGTATGAATTAGGCTTCTGTAATATAGTACAGTATGTGTTGCAAAATATGTTTCAGATGGCTCTTGGTATATTAATGGAAAATTGCAGTGTATGAATATATTGGAAACAGAATAATTGCATACATCATTTCTCGTTTTGCTTTTTACCCTATTATGAATCCAACATTATTTAAGAAATGGATTGAGTATCAACACTTCTACAATGTAAAATGACGTAATATAGTAAAAAGTGCTCAGGCAAATGGCTTGCAGTATTTGTTAGCATAATTATTGATTGTGATATTGGCTTCAGTCTTAGTGCTATTGGCTCTTAAAGACATTTTCAGTGCTTAATATTGCATGGAATATGCACAGCACCTCCTCCCATCTCGCTGCTGTATTTTTTAAAATAAAGTTCCAATTAAAAACTATCATAATTCCATTAAATCCTAACCAAAAAACCCCCCAAAATACATGTTTTATAGAGTGCAATCAAAAAGTACAAATTCTGCTCTTAAATATAGTGTTATTACAAGTTAAAGGAGGTATGCCTAAGATTGAAATATAGCTATGTTCACACTGCATATTGCATGATCACACTGGGAAATAAATTAAGTACTTTAAGCCTAAAAACAGGAAAATAGAAAGGCACATATAGATTATTCCTTAGCTGTAGGTGTCAATCCACTTAGCTGTAAAGTGCCTTGCAAAAGTATTCATACCACTTTCCATATATTTTCACATTATTATTGGGATTTTATGTGATCTATCAACAAAAAATTGCAAGTATTTGGAAGTGTAAAGGAAATGATACATGGTTTTCTAAATATTTAAAAATTATAAATCTGAAAATTGCTACTGTCATGTGGCTGTAGTTTGATACCCCGGGGCTAGGGGCTCCTTCCCTGTCCCTAAGGCTAGGGGTGCCCTAGCTATCCCTTCTCCCCAGATTACTTCTAATGGTGAAGATCCGGAGCCACGTACCTTGCTGAGCTCCTGAATCAGCGTCACCTGCCCCACCCATGGAAGTGGGGAATCATAGAATGTTAGCATTGGAAGGGACCTCACAGGTCATCATGTCCTACCCCCTGCTCAATGCAGAGCAGGATTCACTAAACTCTCTCAGATAGATGTCTGTCCAGCCTCTGTTTGAAAACTTCCAGTGAAGGAGAACTCACCACCTCTCTTGGAAGCCTGCTCCACTTATTGATCACCCTCAATGTCAAAAAGTTTTTTCTAATATTTAATCTGTATCTTCTTCCTTTCAGTTTCATTCCATTGCTTCTCGTGTTTCCATGTGCAAATGAGAATAATGGTGATCTCTGATGGGAGCAGTTGTATAAGAAAACACAAACCAGACTTTGTCCTACTATGAGCTGCTCAAGGTGTGAGAGCTGTCACTCACAGCCTTTGAGTCTTGGCCCTCCTGCTGCTGCTAGTTGCACAATGAAGGGGTTTTTTCTAATCCCATGCCACATAGGATACAAATGACTGGCATGAAATTATATCTCAAATACTCTTCACACAGACTAACAAGGGAAGACATACAGGGATAAATGAAAATACCGAACATAAAAATATGCCCTCAAAAATAACAGAGTGGAACACCTGGAAGTAAAAGGAAGGAACAACCAAATAGGAGAGGATGAGGATACTGTACACACAGAGCAATCACGAAGCAACAGTCATTAGATCAACACTCCAAACACCTCCAACTCCACACCAAGCAATATAAAACTAACACTGGCAATACAGATTGCCAGAGGCGAGTATAAATAGCTGAAGGGAGTAGCCAACACTGAACAGCTGAGTTCATCAAAGCAGGAAAGCTTCATAGACTCTCAACTGAACAGATTTACCCCCTGCACTGCTAGCAGAAACCTTCATTTAGTGGTGAAAAATATTATATGCATTATGTTAAATAGGGGGCAGGTCACTAAAGGATCAGTGACCTGTCATAAGCCCATACAGATGAATATTTAAGTGGAGCACCACATAAAGACCCCCCGCACAGGCTTGCACCTAAGCACAAGAATCACATTAATTGAAAACTACAAATACAGATTAAACAACCACAAGATAGATTTCATCAACCAAGGTAACATTTTAATCAGTATAACAGCATCAACTTGACAATGCCTATAGTTTATTTAGCAAAATCCTGCTGACAGGTTTGTTTTAAAGGATTTGTAAACATTTTTATAACTGTACTTGTCACTCATACCTGACTAAGTTAGTGAAGGGAGCAAGCAGTGGAGAAAGAAAATTATTTCCTGATGCCAAATCTAGTTAGACTTAGAATAAATCCCTAGGTCAAATACTGTCTGATGAACTATTATGGTCCTGTGTCCCCCAATGGAATGGAGAGGCAGTTCTATATGAACGGTACTGGATCATTCAAAGACTTTGGGACTTACAAAGATGATCAAGCTCTGTATTTGTCTATCCGTCATTCCTATAGACCAAGAGTGTTTGTGCAAACAAGGCTTTATGCCAACTGAGGACAAATCCCATGTTTTGATGATTGGTGGAGTTCTCAATAGTCATACCCTGCATCAATGTAGAAGTTATCACCTACATGTTTATAACTAGGATTTCTCTTTAGATGCAGTTGCTTTAGTTATATAAACGTTAAAAAAGGTAAAAAAAATTGAAATAGGTGAATAAATTTAGGTTTATGACATACTGTGATGCTTGTGCTTTTATGTGAATATTTTTATGTTAAAATTATATTCATAGTCCTGTGAAAAGAGTGAAATAGGTTAATAAATTTACGTTTCTGACATAATGTGATGTTTGTGCTTTTATGTGAAAATTATATTAATAGTCTTGATGGCTGTGTTCATTGATCAATCAGCACTGAGTAAAAAGTTTAAAGAAACAACTGTCCAGCAACATGTGCACCCCTGCAGAAACCTCGCACACCTAGACACCCACATGCTCTCTGACCATTCTACCACTGGCATCCATATCCTCACTCCACAACACAGACAGTGCCACTGCTTTCTACAATGCTACTCTAGCATCAGCTATTGACACGGTCGCACCTCTCGTTCATGGCAGAGTGCGACATATTAATAGGCAACTCTGGCAGAATAACATCACTAAAAAGCTCCGGCAAGTGTCCAGGGTTGCAGAGCGACGTTTGAAGAAAACAAATTTGCAAGATGATTTCACTGCACTCAAACAAGCAACACTCCCTTTCAAATCTGCTCTCACTTCTGCTAACCAGTCCTACTTCACAACCCTCATATCTTCCCTATCCTACAACCCCAAACAGTTATTCAAAACTTTTAACTCCCTCCTTCTCCCACCACTGCCCCCTCCAGCCTCCCTCATCTCTGCTGTCTTTACTGTTCAATCACCACACCCCCTTTGTATACCAGACCAATGCCCTTCCCCATAACCTCCCTCTCCAACATTACTGAAGGGGAGCTTAATTGTGTGATTTGGAGAAGACCTCACCACTTGTACACTAGACCCTATCCCATCCCACCTCCTCCCCAACCTCACCATCACACTTATCCCATCCCTAACCCATCTCTTCAACCTATCACTAACTTCTGGTACCTTTCCTTCTGCTTTCAAACATGCCACAATCATGCCTATCCTTAAAAAGCCAACCCTCGACCCAACCGCTATGTCCAGCTACCGCCCAATATCGCTGCTCCCATTCGCTTCCAAACTCCTGGAGCAGCACGTCCACGCTGAACTTTCCTCCCACCTCTCATCTAACTTGCTTTTTGACAATCTACAATCTGGTTTCCATCCCCATCATTCCACTGAGACTGCCCTGACCAAAATTACTAGCGACCTACTTACAGCCAAAGCTTTTGGACAATACTCTATACTCCTCCTTCTAGACCTGTCCTCTGCTTTCAACACAGTTGACCACTGCCTCCTACTACAGATCCTCTCTTGCTTTGGCATCAAATACCTCACCCTATCCTGGATCTCCTACATTTCCAACAGCACATTCAGCGTCACCCATTCCCACACTACCCTTTCATTCCACACGCTCTCTGTTGGAGTTCCTCAAGGTTCTGTTCTAGGACCCCTTCTCTTCTCAATATATGCACTTGGCCTAGGACAACTCATAAAGTCCCATGGATTCCAGTACCGCCTTTATGCTGATGACACTCAGATCTACCTTTCTGGCCTAGATGTCACCTCTCTGCTGTCCAGAATCCCAGAGTCAAAGCAATCACTGCACTCGTATAGTTAAAGTTGCATACATCAAAAGTTTATTTGACTTGAATCAGTGGTAAAAAGCGATTGGCGAATTTACGTTTCGGCCAGCCCGTGGCCTTGATCACAAAAATCACCCAAAGAAAATCTGTTGTTTAAAGTAAGTACACTGTATGATTGGTAAGTCTGATAGAGGGATGCAGTTGTGTAACCAGACTGATATGGTATAAACGCTTGCCAGTGCAATATAACCGTAGTTTCGGCTGGAAAGGAACCAATGGCTGTCTTGCATATAGGATCAGGAGTACAGATCAGGCTGTGTAATTCCTGTTTCGTTTGGTATATCCCAGCGGGGGCAAGGGAAGATAATGCTGTCTCACATATGGAATCAGGGGTGCAGGTTAGGTTGTATGGTCCCTGTGTGGTTTGGTATATCACAGGTGGAGCCAGGGATAATAGCAATCTGTGTCTCCAAATTGCCATTGAATAAATGGCCCTCTAATAATAAATAATAATAATAATAATAATGGCTGCTCACAGACACTAAGGAAAAGCAGTCACAGTAAATGATATGGAAAACCTTAGTGTCTATCCATTTAAACTTTGTTCACTAAAGCCTTGAAATCTTCTATATTTATCGCTCTCTGTTTCCATAATTTTGACAATACCTACGGTATTTATAGAGTACATATCAGTTCGACTTTAATTTATTTTAGTATATACTTATATTTCCAATGAAATAACAATTCTGGAAAATGTTTCCTCATGACTTTGGGTTGTGATTTTTTTCCTTTGTTCCTCCTGAACATTTATGAATAAATTGACAACGGGATATTACCATATCCATTTGTCAAAGAAATGTTTTGCTAGAGAGTCTTGTACTGGCATCATTGATTGGGCAGTGCCATATTGTATAAGGACAATCCCCAAAATAGAGCCATGAGATGGGGTACAATTATTTACTAAAACAGACTTGTCAAGAGAACTGATGGGTCCTTTTTAACCACTTCCGGATGTCACATCTGTCTGAACACACTACTGCCACCCGTGCCCTGGTTGCTAGGTGGCGACAGTTTGTTATTCGCTTTTGTTCCTGTAGTGAGCTGGTAGGTAATTAGCTCTCTACTGGGTGCCATGGGTGGGGCTACCTTGTATATAAACCCCAGCAGACTGACACTAACTGGCAGTAATTAGAATGTAATCAGCTCATGACATAGTCTCTAACTTGGCTCTAGTTATCTGCTTTGTCTTCACCATGCTCTGACTCCGGCCTATAATCTGACTACCCACTTGCCTCCTGTTTTTGTCCTTGATGCAACCTCTCAGCTTGACCCTGTTTGGCGACCATTACTGCCTCTAGATGGCAACCCCTCCTTGATAGCACTCCACTGGTTCCTGCTGTAAAACCAGATTCCCGTACAGGGGCTAAAAGATGTTGAGGTTTCTCTGGATTCTGCTAAACAGAGTGGCTTGTGCCAAGTCTGCCCAATGTAGCATTTTGAGCCTGTGGCCTCAGACAAACTTAACACCAGACCAGACTTAAAACCAGACTTTAAAAGTCAGCGCAGCCGGCATTACACCCTGCAGTGATGTTCTAAAATGTCACTGCATAGTATAGCAGATATATGAGATCTTGCAGCTGTGCGAGAAGGTAGCCAGTTGTCAGAGATGGTTGGAATACCTATAGAGAAGGCAGAACGGGTTTATTACTGTCTCTGCCTTCCTGATCATTGTATCTACAGTGCTGAACAAAACTGACAGCGCGTGATCACCAAGGTTTGGTAGGGAGAATTAGCAACTTATTCCTATTGGATCCAGCCAGAAAGCTGAATTTGCCCTGTAACAGGGGCTAATATACCAGACCCAGTTACAGGAGAAAATGTATAACCTTATGAGAGGCACGATGAGTAATTAAATGAAAAATAAAAATCAGGGAAGTTAAAAAAAAAAAAAAAAAACCACTGCCGATCCAAATTTCTAGCTCCACCCCAGTTGAATAAAACATGTTTGATTATATGAAAATATTTTTTACAGAAAGGATAACACATTTTAAAACGTATTTTAGTGGTTCTATATTTTCTAATTGATATCACCACATATTGCTGAAAAAAATATTTTAAAATGACATAGCAATTAGGCCCCATGTATAACAAGAAATTGAATGCAAACCAGTTTGAGTGCCTGAATTTGCAAAAAAATGAGAGGTCTTTAAATTGCATGAATAGAAAAATGCGAAAATGTGCCTGGGAGAAATGGCTTGGTCTTTAACTGGTTAAAGAGATTTCACCTCTCAGACTTTTCATTAATTCTAGTGGAAAATGACAACATGCTGAGGATGGATCTGAAACTAGGACCAGGATCCATCCTCATACTCATTCATTAATGACTCAGGAATTGAGATGAGAGAACCCGAACTTAGAAGTTTGGTGTTCATACTGGACAGTTATTGTCTGGTGCTTAACGCTGAATGTGGACTTTCCCCGGAAGTCCGTTGCATGTTCAGAGTTCCAGGGAAATTCCATTGCAGAGAAAGAAAGAGAGAGAGGATTATCCAGGTCTCCATTGGTTTCAACGGGGTTCTTGGTTCTGGTTTACGTTCTGGTGCAGTTCTGGTGCCGGAACCAAATTTTGGAATCAAGTTCGGGTTGGGTACAAGAGCCCAAGCTTCCACGGGTTCGCTCATCCCTACTTAGTAACTATTAATATATTTGTAAAGTACAAAATATGTTATGTTCATATGTCCTACACAAGTCTATTTTAATTTCTAATCTAATTTATTTCTTGACTTTTTATCTTGCCATATAGTAGACAAGTTATTTTTTTTGTTACCCTACTACATATTGGAGCTGAGCTGCATGAAACATATTTGCTGTTATATGAATTATGTTTTAAAAGTTTTAAAAGGAGTTTTCCAGGTTTGAAGCAAATGTCTACAGTCGTTCTATGACTTTAGATTGGTGTATCTTTACACTGTGCATTATGCACGCTGCCAGGATTCTCCTCGATTGATTCAGCAAGAGGACTAGATTTTCATCTGCTTCTCTTAGTAGTAATAAGTGCTGTCAATATTTGGCATTCTGCAATTACATAAAGTGACTACAGAAATTTATCTCATGCCCGGGAAAACAAAAGTATTTCCAACTGTGCACAGCAGAAAAACACAAGCATCGTCAACAAAGATCTCAGTGGGAAAATATTGAATCTAGATTGGGTGCAAGGGTTAAATATACATATAGTCTAATATGATCAAATGGCATACATATAGGTTATCATAAAAGTGAACACTAGCATCATTCACTAATCAAATGCAACCGGGTATGACTGGTGATCCATTATTATTGGCGAGGGTTCAGTGCTGCTCTATAAACAGGGCATGGAGCGGCAGGGATCAAAATAAATGACATTGAGAATGAGCTCCAGAATTAGGATGACAATGAAAGGTTGAGCAAATATGTGTTGTGATAACTTCCCAAAGAATGACTGGAGACAAGGACTTGCTGGAATACAGATTCTGTTTGATTAGATATATGAGGATATTAAATGACAGAGAGAACATTAAAGTTAGGTGGAAACATTTAGTGGACCATATGTTTACATTTCTCCTGTACAACAAGCAATTATTCCAATTCTTGGATCATGCTGTTTACACTTTTGGCAATATTTTGACAAAAGATTTTACCAAGTTACCTTAGTGGTCAGTGGCATGATCTGATCTTGCTCCAGAATACTGAGGAATGGTATCTCCAGGAAACTGGACAAAAATTCCAATTGTAGCAGCTCCTCCTGTGACTGAGGGAATGCCAGCACTGCAGCCACTCCTTGGGCAACTATCACCTGGCATAACCATCTTGCCAACGAGACAGGATCCCTCTCCCTTGGAGCCCCTGAAACCACCTCCAAACTCAGATTGTATGGGAGTAAACTGCTGCGACTGATGCGGGACAGAACATTCTGGATTCTTGTCTGCGAATGTCCAGCCAAGGGCAAGAGTGCACCAAGACGAATAGTGTGCCCAATACGGGCAAGAATACGACATGGTTGTGGGTGACCACAGCAAGGCACCAAACTGCAGAATACACTAAGGTATAAGCAAAACCAGCGCAGAATATCCATGAGGTGAAACCAAAAGGGGAGGGTGGAAAGAAAAGGTGGATGAACAAATGACAGAGGTAGAAATATGGTGAGAATGATTTAGAAGATGAGTGGGCTGAGGTAGTGAAAGAAGGACAAGAAACCAAAAGGCAATAGGAAAATGGTGTGAGAAGGCAGAGAACAGTGTTGAGGGAGGGTAAAGTGCATGAGAAAGGAGGTCAATGTGAATATACAAGAATATAGGTGATGAACATCTATCCAGGAAAAATGGTGCTATGTATGAAGAGAGAGGAGGACAGGATCCCAATCTAGGAGGATGAGACGTAAATGACGGGAATGTAAGGAAAGAAGTCTGTTCAGGATGAATCAGTCTTGATGCTGAGTTGAGCTCAGCTCTGCCACTATTTGCTGGAGTCTGGTGATACTGACAGAACAGAGCGAGAGAGGGGAGGGAGAGAGACCAGGAGGGAGAGAGGGACCAGAGGAGAGGAGGTCAAAAATATTGATGAACAGGAGAAGGAAAGCAAACAGAAGAGATAAGGAATACTGAGAGGTGATTCTGAGCGGAAAGCATTGTACAGTGACAATAAATTAAACTGCCAGTCACAGGGTGAAAGTTAAGTGAAAAAGAGGGCTAGACAGAGAAGAAAATTCAGAAAGCTTGGAAAAAAAGAGGCTTTAAGGGGTTAACTGGAGAAGGAGATAACAGGAGACAGGCAGATATAAGATGTTGTAGGTAGATTATTACTTTGGGACTGGTGTGAGTTATTGTTATCCAGGTTCACAGATTTAAGGCCAGTCTACAGAGAGGTGGGTCCTGAAGCATTAACAGATCTCCGAGACTGTCTGGGGCGCTGATTACAAGACAAGGGCAAATGAAAAGAAATGAGTAGTAAGAATGTGAGCGTGTCAAGGTTTTAAGGTAAAATACATAGGCTCATTTAAAAAGGCTAAGAAACAGAGTAAATCAGACAGCAACATATAAAACACAAAACATCATAAGCAAAGGGATTATTAGTGGACATAGACATTTAGCCATTTTTAGGCTTTTGCAGACTGCAGTGGTGTCCTGGTCATCCTGTGTTCTGTGTAACACTGCCAAGAATTGCCATTGCTAATGCTTAACTCTTTCAAGTCCACTAGGTCAGTAATGGATCTCATACTCAAACCAATGCAGTGTGGCCATAAATACCAGGGCCATTTGGGGTCAAGAGATATGTTTGTCTTTTGCCTTGTACTTTAAAGAATCTGGATAGTGCCCAAAGAAAGGCAATTGTGTCAGAGGAAAACTGCCAAGAGGAGATGCAAGGGAAGAAGCAATGCCAAATGGAGGGAGTTAACGCATGACAGACAAAATCTGTTTATGTGGAGGGGGGACAGGTACAATTATGGTGATGGAGAGACATGAGCTAGGAAACGGCGTTTGGGAATTGAAGCAAGGACTGAAGATACATGGAAATGAGGGGGAACACCAGGTCCTATGTCCTGTGCAACAGGAGGGTGATGGTGGTAACTCTGCCTGGAGGATAGATATGCACAGCAGTGCTCATGCTTCATTAGGCACACACTGTAGTGCAACAGAGGAAGGGAGTGGGCAAAGGTTTTAAAGTATGGTGGGAAACAAAAGGAAGAATGTGCTCTGGGGAAGATAGTCCTCATATGTACACAATCATGGATGCTCTGAGGTAATGTTATAATAAACGTAAAGTAGGGGATAAAGAGATCCTGAGATCCACCAGATGGTGGCCTGGAACAGGCAGTCCCTAACAGGTGACTGAACAGGGAAGACCCTCCAGCAGTTATGTACGGCTGACGTGTAAAATAAAGGAGCTCTGCTAACTGGCTGCCTGGAGATTGTGTGGCAGTATTTGTATGGAGGCAGGTAGTCAATCTTCTGAGTGCGTGTCACAGACAGAGAAAGCCCCTGTGCTGTGTATGTGACCAACACTCTAATGAAGGCTGAGAATTTTTTCTATCAATCAGCGTTACGTATTTTCTCTCCAGGCTTCCACAGAAAACACACTTCACGCTTAGATTAAATGTGTAAAATAGATCTGAAAACAGGATCTGAAAAAAGAAACCTTGGAGGATATAAATCTGCAAAAAAAAACAATTTACTTAGTGATTTGAATGTCTGGATATTTTTGCAATACTGAAATAATAATTGTCTACAAAATGTCTGGAGAATCCTCAGCGCATTTGCCAACCTTAATAAAAAAGGAAAATATCCATGAATGACAGTAATATTTTTAATTACCTTTCTGTCCAGAATGTGAAAGATTATAATAGCATGGCATACTATAATAGTGTTTCACACTCCGTAAACTGTTCTACATAAGGCAGAGAAATTGGCAGCTGAAATGTGCAGCCTAACAGAAAAATTAAACCACAAGATACAGAATTTTTATTAGGGATAGGAACAATATTTATCTAAAAGTCAAACGTCATTCCTTTACATTATATAGGGCGCCACTTGTAGTCACTGCACACATGGCACAGGTTCGGATTGTAAATGTACAGAATTTTAGGACATACAGCGCACAGATTAGAGGGAGTTTTCAGGAAAAAAATGCTCTTACATTTTTGTAGAAACAGCGACACTATTATCATTGGTTTGTTTCTGGTATTGCAGCTCAATTTTATTAAAGTGGATGGGACAAACAAGTCTGGAGCTTTTTCTGGAAAAAAAATCTATCTTACAAAACTGGACAAATCTTTTAATAGCAGATTCTCACATGTAGTTTACTGTATCTACTACTGTAAGCCGCAACGTGGCACAGAGCCGTGGATCCAGGCAACTACCGTCCGGTAAGCCTGACATCAATAGTGTCCAAACTTTTTGAGGGCATTAAAGAGATGACCCGCAGAAATATATTGCAGATAATATAATAACTGAGAACCAGCATGGATTCATGAAGAATAAGTCATGTCTAACAGACATGTTGAGTTTCTATGAGGAGGTCAGTGCAAATCTGGATGTAGGTAATGCAGCTAATGTGATTTATCTGGACTTTGCAAGGGCATTTGATACTGTACCACATAACAGCCATACGGTATGTGCCCACGTTGCAGATTTTGCTGCGGATTTTTCCGCAGCGGATTTGGAAAATCCGCAGTGCAAAACCACTGCGGATTTTCATGCGGTTTCTTCTGCGGATTCCTCAGCGGGTTTTCAACTGCACTTTCCTATTGGTGCAGGTTGAAAACCGCTGCGGAATCCGCAGAAGAAGTGACATGCTGCGGAAAATAATCCACAGCGTTTCCGCACGGATTTTTCCGCAGCATGTGCACAGCGTTTTTTTTTTTCCCATAGGTTTACATGGTACTGTAAACTTTGGGAAAACTGCTGCGGATCCGCAGCGTCAAATCCGCTGCGGATCCGCAGCAAAATCCGCAGCGTGTGCACATGGCCTTATACTGAAGCTACAGAAGCAAGGACTGGTAGAACCTATATGTAGATGGGTAATGAATTGGCTGAATGACAGGAAACAAAGTCGTCATAAGTGGTACATTCTCTAAATGGGATATAGTCAGCAGTGGGGTACAGCAGGGATCTGTGCTAGGACTGATTCTTTTTAACCTCTATTAATGACATTGTGGATGGGATTGGGGGGCTTAATTGTCTCCTCTCCAAATTGCACCTCAAAACCTGTGCGCTTGACCCCATCCCATCCCACTTCCTCCCCAACCTCACCACCACACTTATCCCATCCCTAACCCACCTCTTCAACCTATCACTAACTTCTGGCACCTTCCCTTCTGCTTTCAAACATGCCACAATTACGCCTATCCTTAAAAAGCCAACCCTCGACCCAACAGCTATGTCCAGCTATCGCCCAGTATCGCTGCTTCCATTCGCTTCCAAAATCCTGGAGCAGCACGTCCACGTTGAACTTTCCTCCCATCTCTCATCTAACTTGCTGTTTGACAATCTACAATCTGGTTTCCGCCCCCATCATTTAACCGAGACAGCCCTGACCAAAATCACTAATGACCTACTTACAGCCAAAGCAAACGGACAATACTCTATACTCCTCCTTCTAGATCTGTCCTCTGCTTTCAACACAGTTGACCATTGCCTCCTACTACAGATCCTCTCCTCCTTTGGCATCAAAGACCTCGCCCTATCCTGGATCTCCTCATACCTTTCCAACCGCACAATCAGCGTCTCCCACTCCCACACTACCTCCTCATCTCACCCTCTCTCTGTTGAAGTCCCCCAAGGCTCTGTTCTATGACCCCTACTCTTCTCAATCTATACACTTGGCCTGGGACAACTCATAAAGTCCCATGGATTCCAGTACCACCTTTATGCTGATGACTCTCCGATCTACCTTTCTGGCCCAGACGTCACCTCTCTGCTGTCCAGAATCCCAGAGTGTCTATCAGCCATATCCTCCTTCTTCTCCTCTCACTTCCTCAAAGTCAGTGTGGACAAAGCTGAACTCATCATCTTTCCTCCATCTCATAGATCTTCCATACCTGACCTATCTATCACAATTAACGACATCACGCTTTCCCCCCGTACCGGAAGTCCGCTGCCTTGTAACCCTTGACTCTGCCCTGTCCTTCAAACCGCACATCCAAGCTCTTTCCACCTCTTGTTGCCTCCAGCCCCAAAATATCTCCAGAATCCATGCTTTCCTCAAACGTCAATCTACTAAAATGCTTGTGCATGCCCTCATCATCTCCCGCCTTGACTACTGCAACATCCTTTTCTGTGGCCTCCCTGCTAAAACCCTTGCACCTCTCCAGTCCATTCTTAACTCTGCTGCCCGACTAATTCATCTCTCTCCTCGCTACTTCTCCGCTTCCCCCCTCTGCAAAATCTCTTCACTGGCTCCCATTCCCTCAGCATATCCAGTTCAAATTACTAATACTGACCTACAAAGCCATCCATAACCTGTCTCCTCCATATACAGTACAGACCAAAAGTTTGGACACACATTCTCATTTAAACATTTTTCAATATTTTCATGACTATGAAAATTGTACATTCACACTGAAGGCATCAAAACTATGAATTAACACATGTGGAATTATATACTTAACAAAAAGTGTGAAACAACTGAAAATATGTCTTTATTAACAGTGTCACCAGCAAAGTACCCCCACACCATCACACCTCCTCCTTCATGCTTCACGGTGGGAACCAGGCATGTAGAGTCCATCCGTTCACCTTTTCTGCATTGCATAAAGACACGGTGGTTGGAACCAAAGATCTCAAATTTGGACTCATCAGACAAAAGCACAGATTTCCACTGGTCTGATGTCTATTCCTTGTGTTCTTTAGCCCAAACAAGTCTCAACTGCTTGTTGCCTGTCCTTAGCAGTGGTTTCCTAATAGCTATTTTACCATGAAGGCCTGCTGCACAAAGTCTCCTCTTAACAGTTGTTGTAGAGATGTGTCTGCTGCTAGAATTCTGTGTGGCATTGACCTGGTCTCTAATCTGAGCTGCTGTTAATCTGCGATTTCTGAGGCTGGTGACTCGGATAAACTCATCCTCAGAAGCAGAGGTGACTCTTGGTCTTCCTTTCCTGGGGCGGTCCTCATGTGAGCCAGTTTCTTTGTAGCGCTTGATGGTTTTTGCCTCTGCACTTGGGGACACTTTCAAAGTTTTCCCAATTTTTCGGACTGACTGACCTTCATTTCTTAGAGTAATGATGGCCACTCGTTTTTCTTTACTTAGCTGCTTTTTCCTTGCCATAATACAAATTCTAACAGTCAATTCAGTAGGACTATCAGCTGTGTATCCACCAGACTTCTGCACAACACAACTGATGGTCCCAACCCCATTTATAAGGCAAGAAATCCCACTTATTAAACCTGACAAGGCACACCTGTAAAGTGAAAACCATTCCCGGTGACTATCTCTTGAAGCTCATCAAGAGAATGCCAAGAGTGTGCAAAGTAGTTATCAAAGCAAAAGGTGGCTACTTTGAAGAACCCAGAATATAAGACATACTTTCAGTTGTTTCACACTTTTTTGTTAAGTATTTAATTCCACGTGTTAATTCATAGTTTTGATGCCTTCAGTGTGAATGTACAATTTTCATAGTCATGAAAATACAGAAAAATGAATGAGAAGGTGTGTCCAAACTTTTGGTCTGTACTGTATCTCTGAACTAATCTCCTGATAACTTCCCTCACGTAATCTCCGGTCCTCCCAAGACCTTCTTCTCTCCTCCACACTTATCCGCTTCTCACCCAACCGCCTCCAAGACTTCTCCAGAATATCCCGCATCCTCTGGAATTCTTTGCCCCAACACATCCGACTATCAACCACATTCGGATCCTTCAGACGGAACCTGAAAACCCACCTCTTCAGGAAAGCCTACAGCCTGCACTGACCCTGCTGCCACCTGCCTCACCAACACCGGAGCTCCAACAACCGTCAACCTATTGTCTCCATCCCCACCATCCTGTAGAATGTTAGCCCGCAAGGGCAGGGTCGTCACCCCTCTGTATTAGACTGTAATTGTTAGTTTGCTTACTGTAAGTGATATCTGTAATTTGTATGTAACCTCTTCTCATGTACAGCACCATGGTATCAATGGTGCTATATAAATAAATAATAATAATAATAATAATTTGGAGTAAAGTGTCAGTCTTTGCTGACGACATCAAACTATGTAGGATATTAAACTCTGACCTTGACATTACAATATTGCAAAACGATCTGAATAAGAAGACTGAATGGGCAAACACTTGGCAAATGAGATTTAACCCCTTAACGACATGTGCCGTACTAGTACGGCGCATGTCGTGTCTCCCCCTTTGATGTGGGCTCCGGCGCTGAGCCCACATCAAAGTCGCGACATGTCAGCTGTTTTGTACAGTGACATGTGCGCGCAATAGTGGCAGGTGTAATCACAATCCACCTGTCGCTATTAACTAGTTAAATGCCGCTGTCAAACGCTGACAGTGGCATTTAACTACCGCTTCCGGCGATCGGGCCGGAAATGCGCTCATCGCCGACCCCCGTCATGTGATCGGGGGTCAGGGATGCGTCGGCATGACAACCTGAAGTCTCCTTGAGACCTCTATGGTTGTTGATGCCGGCTTGCTGTGAATGCCACCCTGTGGTCGGCACTCATAGCAAGTCTGTAATTCAGCTGCATAGGAGTGATATGATGATCGCTCCTATGTAGCGGAGCCGATCCAGTTGTGTCAGCTTCTAGCCTCCCATGGAGGCTATTGAAGCATGGCAAAAGTTAAAAAAAGTTTTAAAAAATATGAAAAAACTAAAAAATTATAAAAGTTTAAATCACCCCCCTTTCACCCCATTCAAAATAAAAAAAATTCAAACATACGCATATTTGATATTGCCGAGTTCAGAATCGCCCGATCTATCAATTAAAAAAAGGATTAACCTGATCGCTAAACGGCGTAATGAGAAAAAAATTCAAAACGCCAGAATTACGTTTTTTGGTCTACGCGACATTGCATTAAAATGCAATAATGGGCAATCAAAAGAACGTATCTGCACAAAAGTGGTATCATTAAAAACAACAGCTCGGCACGCAAAAAATAATCCCTCACCCGACCCAAGATCCCGAAAAATGGAAACGCTATGTGTATCGGAAAATGGCGCCATTTTATTTTTTTTTAGCAAAGTTTGGCATTTTTTTTTCATCACTTAGATAAAAAATAACCTAGACATGTTTGGTGTCTATGAATTCATAATGACGTGGAGAATCATAGTAGCATTTAGGCTACGTTCACTGTGTGCGCCGCAGCGTCGTCGCCGCACCAAAACGCATGCGGCGTGCGGCCCTATCTTTAACATTGGGGCCGCATGGCGCCGCATGTACATGCGTTGTCATGCGTTTTGGTGCGTTGTACGCCGCATGCGGCGTTAGGGCGCACCTGTCAGGGCGCGGCAAACGCAACATGTTGCATTTTTTGGGCGGCGCAGACTTTGTAAAAAACGCATGCGTCGTGTTTGCGTCGTGTTTGCGTCGTCGATGCGCCTTTTTTCCCATTGACTTGTATTGACAACGCAGACGACGCAAGTACTTGCGTCGTGGTGCGTTGTACGACGCATGCGTTTTCCACTAAAAAATGCAAAACATTGTCTAGACAAAAAAAACCCACTATATATAGAGAGAAAAAAAGGGGTTTGGCATTGTCTTTCACAAGGCTATCAGACAAGACAAGTCACTGAGGAGAAACCTGCTTTCACAACCTGTAAGTATATATTTCTCTTTGCATATTTTTTATTCTGTGTTTTATTTTTTGATTTTGATTTAATTTGTGCAATGTTTGGTCTGTGCTATTGTACGGTTATGGCACTGTGGGTTGTTAGTGAAAAATTGTGTTTTTTAATCTGGTTTTGATGTACTTCTGGCGTTATATGATGGCGTTTATTGTCACCGGCCTTGCTTGGTTTTGGATTGGTTTTAGGGATTTTGGGTTGTTCTGGTGTCATGCGGTTGTTCAATGTCTTTAATTTGGCAGATTTTTATGTTAAATTTCTGGTGCATGTCTTTTTCTGGTTTCTATTGTTGGGGGTAACCATATGGCGTTTTCTTGGCTCATGTCTTGCTGTGTTTTATTATGCTGTTGTCCGTTTTTTTGCTTTCCTTGAGTGTCTTTTCGTGCTGGTGGGGGGGCTACATTTATGATGTTTCATTTGTATTGTATTGTTCTGGGCTGCTATATGCCATTCTATTTTCAATTGTATTTTCCCTTTTTTTTTTTGGTGATGGTTTACTATGATGGTTTAACGTCGTTTTCCCTATGGCTTCCGTATGTATCTCCTTTCTTGAATGTTTCCATTGACAAGTGTGTAGTATGGCCTTTATTTATTTTTTTTTTTTTAGTTGGTGGCCTTTTTTTTTAACCCCTTCACCCCCGGAGCTTTTTCCGTTTTTTCGTTTTCGTTTTTCGCTCCCCTCCTTCCCAGAGCCATAACTTTTTTATTTTTCCGTCAATTTGGCCATGTGAGGGCTTATTTTTTGCAGGACGAGTTGTACTTTTGAACGACATCATTGGTTTTAGCATGTCATGTACTAGAAAACGGGAAAAAAATTCCAAGTGCAGTGAAATTGCAAAAAAAGTGCAATCCCACACTTGTTTTTTGCTTGCCTATTTTGCTAGGTTCACTAAATGCTAAAACTGACCTGCCATTATGATTCTCCAGGTCATTACGAGTTCATAGACACCTAACATGACTAGGTTATTTTTCACCTAAGTGGTGGAAAAAAATTCCAAACTTTGCAAAAAACAAAACAAAACAAAATTGCGCCATATTCCAATACTCGTAGTGTCTCCATTTTTCGTGATCTGGGGTCAGGTGAGGGCTTATTTTTTGCGTGCCGAGCTGGCGTTTTTAATGATAGCATTTTGGTGCAGATACGTTATTTTGATCGCCCGTTATTGCATTTTAATGCAATGTCGTGGCGACCAAAAAAACGTAAATCTGGCGTTTCGAATTTTTTTCTCATTACGCCATTTAGCGATCAGGTTAATGCTTTTTTTTTATTGATAGATCGGGCGATTCTGAACGCGGCGATACCAAATATGTGTAGGTTGGGTTTTTTTTTTATTGATTTATTTTGATTGGGGCGAAAGGGGGGTGATTTAAACTTTTATATTTTTTTTATTTTTTTCACATTTTTAAAAACTTTTTTTTTTTTTACTTTTGCCATGCTTCTATAGCCTCCATGGGAGGCTAGAAGCAGGCACAGCCCGATCGGCTCTGCTATGCAGCAGTGATCATAAGATCGCTGCTACACAGCAGATTTGCAGGTGTGCTGTGAGCGCCGACCACAGGGGGGCGCTCACAGCCACCGGCAATCAGTAACTATAGAGGTCTCAAGGACCTCTATGGTTACAATGGAGGAGCATCGCCGACTCCCGATCATGTGACGGGGGTCGGCGATGCGCTCATATCCGGCCGCACGGCCGGATGCGGTAGTTAAATGCCGCTGTCTGCGTTTGACAGCGGCATTTAACTAGTTAATAGGCGCGCGCAGATCACGATTCTGCTCGCACCTATTGCGGGCACATGTCAGCTGTTCAAAACAGCTGACATGTCCCGGCTTTGATGTGCGCTCACCGCCGGAGCCCGCATCAAAGCGGGGGTCCCGACATGTGACGTACTATACAGTCACATGTCGGGAAGGGGTTAAATTTATTGTGTTTTCTTTTCTATTTGACGTTTGATGTTTTATCTTTTGGGTTGCTGTATATTGTAACAGCGGTTGTCCCGTAATGTTTATTGCTTATTATCTAGAATGTTATTTAGCGCCTTTTTCTGATGTATTTCGGTGGATGTCACCAGATGGTGTTGTTTTGGATCATGTCTTGTTGTAATTGTAAATTATGGCGTTCATTAGTTTGCTATTTCATTGTGCCTTTTTTTTTCCTGTAAGTTTTTTTTTTATAATTTTGTAGCTTTAGAAATTTTTACATAGGTGTCTATTTTTGCTTAATTTTGTTTGGGTCTATTCTTGTATTGTTTCTTCGATTGTATTCTCTTGCAATGTATGGCGTTGTGGTGTCGCTTTTTGAGTTTGCATTGTCCTATCAGTCAACAGTCAATTGTGGTTGTTTTAATGTTTTGGGCCTATTTTATTGTATGTGGCATTGGATGTGATTTTTTGCTCATTTTTTCATTGCAGAACAAACTTGCAAGAATGCCAAGTTCTTCTGAGCATAGCCAATCGGCGCGGGGGAGTGCGGTGAGTAATTATGTCCATTTGCTTACTATTCGCTGCCATTTGTAGCATTGACAATAATTTTTGTATACAATTTTTCCAGGCTTCTTCAAGTGAGGGGGAAGGCAGTCAGCGGGAGCAGAGAGATCGGGGCCAAGATGTGGCGTCAGGCCGGCGAGTGAGTATTTTTTTTTTTTAATCTTTTTTTTTTCAGTAGCATCCTGCTGTGAGGAACATTACATTTGAGGAGCATCCTGCTTTCACTAGGGATGTTTACTAAGCTTAGGCCCCCGTCACACATAGCGAGATCGCTAGCGAGATCGCTGCTGAGTCACAAGTTTTGTGACGCAACAGCGACCTCAGTAGCGATCTCGCTATGTGTGACACGTACCAGCGATCAGGCCCCTGCTGTGAGATCGCTGGTCGTGTTGGAATGGCCTGGGCCAATTTTTGGTCGTTGAGGTCCCGCTGACATCACTGAATCGGTGTGTGTGACACCGATCCAGCGATGTCTTCACTGGTAACCAGGGTAAACATCGGGTTACTAAGCGCAGGGCCGCGCTTAGTAACCCGATGTTTACCCTGGTTACCCGGGTGCTGCAGGGGGACTTCGGCATCGTTGAAGACAGTTTCAACGATGCCAAAGTCGTTCCCCTGATCGTTGGTCGCTGGAGAGAGCGGTCTGTGTGACAGCTCCCCAGCAACCACACAACGACTTACCAACGATCACGGCCAGGTAGTATCGCTGGTCGTGATCGTTGGTAAATCGCTATGTGAGACGGGGCCTTTAATTACATTATAGATTTTCAGGGCAGCAAGTATTGGGGGAAGGTAAAATAAAGTTGAACTCCCTGCACACAAACATTCCAAAACACAGGTGTAGAAAACATCAATATACATACATCAAATGGCAAAGGATAGGGCAAAGGTACCTATCATGCCAGGTACTGGTGGTTGTTATTATTTGCATATTTGTAACCTATTTGTTTTCTAATTTTTCTAGGTTTCACAACGGGCCCAAGGAGACAGTATTGATGTGGACCTCCTGATCTCCAGCATCCAGGAGCGTGGCCCGTTGTGGGACAGCCGTGACCCTCGGCACATGGACCAGGTGGTGTCGAGGCGTTTGTGGGCAGAGGTGGCAAAGTCGCTGTGGGATGGCTTTGACAGTGCCTCAGCGAAGGCCAAAGGCAACTTTAGTGAGTATTGCAGATACGCTGCTATGACCCATCTTGCCAGGATAAACACAACCGTGTGTGATGCGATCAACGCCTAAACTTTGCATCGCACACGGTTGTTTTATCCTTTTAAAATGCTAAATATGTAACCATTTTTTTGTCTTTACATTCACAGTGAAAAAGTTGAGGACCAGATGGCGATCCATGAAGGACCGTTTCAATAAGGGGATCCGTGCTGCGGAGGAGCAAGCTCGGAGTGGTGCTGCTGCGTCCAAGGCGGTGCCCTATAAATATAACAGGGCACTCCAGTTCCTAAGACCGGTCCTTACCCGCCGACAGTAAGTATTTTGGCCACATACCATATTGCACAGCCACATTGTACATTGCCCAGACACATAGCATATTGCACAGCCACATAGTACATTGCCCAGCCACGTACATTGTGCATCCACATAGTAGATTGCCAGGCCACTATATCGCAGCCACATAGTACACGTTCTAGCTACATATACACATAGTATATTTCCAAAGGAACATAGTGTATTGGCCATCCATGTAGTCATCGTAGCATTTTGGCAATCCTTTTACCCTAGTGGAATGGTATATAGCCCATTAGTAATTTTTTTGGTTAGGCGTGAGTCATTGTAGTCCATGACAGGTTACGGTCTGAGTCAGGGTAGTTCTGATCGCAGGAATAATGATGACGTCTGGATCACATGATCCTAACGTCATGGCCGTTCCTGCGATCAGATCAGCAAAGTGACTTTTTTTTTTTTTTTTTTTAATGTTTTTCTTGGCTTTAAATTTTTTACTAATTTGGCGGCATAGGCAGCATCAAGAAAGATTTAAAAAAAAAATTTTTTGAAAACGATGACAGAGGTATGCATTGGCTTTGGCAGCGGGAATGACCAGTCATTTTCTGCCGTAGGTATGTCCATGATTGTTATCGTCAGCCCTAATGGTTAGCTGGCAATAACAATCAGCAATTTATTATAGGCCACACAGACTGAGAGACAGGGGATTGTAATGTATTGATGTGTCATGTAATGTTTTATTACAGGAGTTGGCGTATGTGATAGTTAATTAATTGAAGGCTAATTCTTTCCTTATCTTTTCACAGGACACACAGCAGCACCCTCGAGCGAGCTCGCCCCGCAGGAGCGGACCTTCATGAATCGCCATCTGACCCGTCACAGCCCTCCCACAGCGACAGCAGGCTTGCACCACCATCTGGAGAACCGGCAGCCGGTCCATCAGGTGTTCCCCTGCACGAGGCCTCTGGCGCACCTTCGTTTGGGAATTCCCGACAGCGCCAGCGGGCCTCGGACAGGCCAGCCATGCCCGAATTTTTGCATTTGAGCACGGTTTTCCAGAACTGTTTCAAGGCGTTGAGCGATAAAATGGACACTCGTCTGTCCAGTATCGAACGACGCCTTGAAAATATGGAAACCGAGCTCTCAAATCCGGCCAAACATTTTTTAAGTACTATTGGTAAGGGCATGGTGGAACACCTTACGCCGGAACTCCAGATTTCGGTGATGCAATCCTGCAACAATGCCTACGTGAGGGCTCTGCAGCAGGCTCGGGTCATGCAGTCAGCGACACTGCCCGTAGTGCCGTCGCTGGCTAGCATGACTCCAACTACTGCTGCAGAGCCACTCCAGCCACCCCACCCTGGTCCAAGTGCCGAGCGACGCCACCACAGGCACCATAGCAGTGTGCCGCCGACTCCTGCTCCTGCCAGGCCCTCATCCTCCCGCAGCCATCATTCTGGGGGAGCTAATACCGATCGTGGAAAGAAAAGGAAAAGAAAGCACAAAAGCAAGAGGACACGCACCCCTACAGAGGTGGCGGTTTCCTCCCCATTATACCCTGCGGAGGGTTTAGACCTGCCATCCAGCCTCCTGGACTATAATAGGTCAACATCCTCCTCGTCGTCGTCGTCGTCATCATCCTCATTTTCCGCTCCCCATTCCCAAAAAGAAACATACCATTCCCCCATGGTGGCACAGGTTGATACCCCCTAAGTTTATTTCCCCTTTTTTTTTTCTGTTTCCCCCCAATAAAAAATTTTGGTTTTAATACAACAATATTTGCTATTATTTTCCTGTATACTTCTCAGCAAGTCACACCGTGCGCCGTCTACACATATTTTGTGCTTCAAACAACTCATATATGCAATGTCAGACACTATTTTTACCATTTTTATTTTGCCTTTTTTGGTGTGTCTCTCATTGCTGTATGAGGTGTTTACAAACACTAAAGTGTATGAGGTGTTTTCAATCACTAGGGTATGTGTCCACGCTCAGGATTGCATCAGGATTTGGTCACGATTTTTCATCAGTATTTGTAACCCAAAACCAGGAGTGGGTGATAAATACAGAAGTGGATCAGATGTTTCTATTCTACTTTGCCTCTAATTGTTCCACTCCTGGTTTTGGCTTACAAATACTGATGAAAAATCGTGACAAAATCCTGATGCAATCCTGAACGTGGACACATACCGTAAAGGTACCTTCACACTTAACAATGCTGCAGCGAAACATACAATGATGCAGATCACTGCAGCATCGCTATTTGGTCGCTGGAGAGCTGTCTGTGTGACAGCTCTCCAGCGACCAACGATGCCGAGGTCCCCGGGTAACCAGGGTAAACATCAGGTTGCTAAGCGCAGGCCGCCGCGCTTCCGATGATTACCCTGGTTACCAGTGTTAAATGTAAATAAAACAACAGTACATACACTCAGAATTGCGTCCCCCGGCGTCCGCTTCCCTGCCCTGACTGAGTGACGGCCCTAACAGCAGAGCGGTCACATCACCGCTGTGCTGTGCATTCACTTTCCGGCCGGCGCTCAGTCAGTGCAGGAAGCATACGCCGGGGGACGCGAAGATGAGTATATGTACTGTTTTTTTTTTAAACTTTCGCACTGGTAAACAGGGTAAATATCAGGTTACTAAGCGCCGCCCTACGCTTAGTAAGCCGATATTTACCCTGATTACCATTGTAAAACATCGCTGGTATCGTTGTTTTTGCTGTCAAACACAACGATACACGGCGATCTGACAAACAAATAAATATGTTATATGGTATGGTATAAATTTTGTCTTTGAAGCAGGGTAGAAAACTGAAGAAATTTTTTTTATTAAAACACAACATTTTAAAAACAAAGGGTTCCAAGTTTTTTAGATAAGGCACATTACATTGGTGAACTATTTTTAGCATAGTCACACCAGAATACAGTCCAACAGTTTACTACACCATTGTATCTTGCCATGACACACGGCCAACATCTGACACAAAATAGGCCACAAAACGATCCCTCATCTGCGCAATTTCCACACTTGACCTCAGAGGATGATCATGGAAATCGGGCAATGGGTTGGCTATGGTTTCATCGAGATCCACGTTCAGTCTCTCTTTGGACAGAATATAATTGTGGAGAACCACACACGCCTTCACCACCTCATCCACTGTCTCAGTTTTCAGATTAATGGCGGATCCTAATATCCGCCATTTGGAGACAAGGATGCCAAAGGCGCACTCCACAGTCCTTCTGGCCCTGGACAGTCTGTAATTGAACACCCTTTTTGTATGGTCCAAGCCCCGACTGGAGTAGGGTTTCAATAGGTTGGCAGACATTTGGAATGCCTCATCCCCAACCACAACAAATGGCATCGCAGGGCCTTCGGTGTGGGGAAGAGGTCGTGGCTGTGGGAAATTAAAATTGTTCCCATATAATTTTTGGCCCATATCCGACTCTTTAAATGTGCGCGAGTCATTTGAACGGCCAAACGCACCAATGTCCACTGCGAGAAAACGGCAGTCCGCACCGGCAATTGCCATCAGCACAGTGGAAAAGTATTTTTTATAGTTGTAGAAAAGGGATCCACTTTTCCCTGGCTTGGTAATCCGAATGTGCTTGCCATCCACCGCGCCAATACAGTTTGGAAACGAACACACTTGGTCAAATTTCTGTGCGTTGGCCAACCAGATATCGCTTGTAGGGACGGGTAAAAATTCCTCCCGGAGATTATCCCACAAAGCGCGGCATGTCTCAGCAATAATTCCGGAGAGAGTGGAGACTCCAATCCGGAACTGAAATTGAAGGGATCTCAAGGTCTCTCCGGTAGCCAGGAAACTGCCAAGAAGATAAAGAAATGACATTAAAGTACATTGCAATTTATAAAAGTACATTGACCATACCACCCCCAAAAAAAATTAAAAAAAAAAAAAGGGAAGAACATATCACAGTCATTCAAACAGCTACGTACCGTAGAGTCACCAGAAGCCGCTCCTCTGCGGAAATAGCTCTCCGGAGCTGCGTGTCCTGCCTGCTAATGGCTCCTTCCACCCGACGCAGAAGATACCGGAAGCTCTCCTGAGACATCCTGGTGTACTCTAAATATTTCTCCAGGTTGTCATTCAGTTCGCCAAACAAGCTATGGTATGCTCCACGGCTCTCCCGGACTTCCAAGATAGGGTGTATCCAAAAGCGGCGACGAATCCATCTCCGTTTTTCCCTTTCCCTTTGATGAGAACAGGAGACAGCATAGGCATGAGCCAAGGCAAATTCCATCTCCATATCCATGTAGATACTGTCCATGGAACGCTCCATCATGAATACCAGCAAAATGGGAGGAATTCATGTCTGCCAGGGTATATATACACAATTACATAAACACCAACCCTCTTCTAGCCATTGGTGGTCCTTATCTATTGTGTAGACACTTTTTTTGTGGGTGGGATGAAGAATGACTCACTGCACAAAAAAACACATGCGGCGCAAAACGCTGCGTTTTTTGTTGAAAACGCAACTGCGTTTCCAAAAAACGCAGCGTTTTGCACCGCATGCGTTGAAAGCATGCGGCGCAAAACGCAGCGTTGTGCATGCGTTTTGCTGCGTTTTTGTTTGCGTTGTGCGTTGCGGCGCCGACGCTGCGGCGCACAACGCAAATGTGAACGTAGCCTTAGTGAACCTAGCAAAAAAGCCAAACAAAAAACAAGTGTGGGATTGCACATTTTTTTGCAATTTCACCACACTGGGAATTTTTTTCCCTTTTCTAGTAGAAGACATGGTAAAACCAATGATGTCTTTTAAAAGTACTACTCATCCCACAAAAAATAAGCCCTCACATGGCCATAAAAAAAAAGTTATAGCTCTGGGAAGCAGGGGAGCGAAAAACGAAAACGCAAAAACGAAAAAGGGCTGCGTCTTCAAGGGCTTAATGTAGATAAATGTAGAGTAATGCACCTAGGATGGAGTAATCCTATTGCTGCATATACATTAAATGGGAGTATAGTTGGGACTACAGATCAAGAGAAGGACTTGGGTATTCTGGTTACAAGTAAGTTGAGCAGCAGTACTCAATGTCAAGCAGCAGCTGCAAAAGCAACCAAGATTTTAGGATGTATAAAAAGATAAAATCCAGCAATTCCAACGTATTATTACCCCTTTATAAATCATGGGTGAGGCCACATTTAGAATACGGATCCAGTTTTGGGCTCAACATTTTAAAAAGGATATTCAAAAGTTAAAATAAGTTCAAAGACAGGTAACTAGGTTATTACACGGGATGGAAGGCTTCTCATACAATGAGAGGTTAGAAAAGTTGGGCTTGTTTAGCTTAGAAAAAAGACGCCTCAGAGGTGATGTCATTTACATGTATAAATATAAATATACAGTATGTGTGGTCAGTACAAAACACTGGCACATTACCTATTACTTCCAAAGACCACACTGAGGACTAGGGTGTTAGGTGTCATGTTTCCGCCGCACAGAGGGAATCTCGAACCATTGTCCTCTGCGGTCTACCATTCTTCCCCATCCGCAGAGGTGTCTGCTCAGCAGAGATGTCATTCCCAGCGTCTTGCTCAAGCTGATGCTGTGCTCTGGTTATTGCTGCTGTCCCAGTTCCAGCTATTGTAACAAGCATTAATCAGCGGTGAGCAGACTCTCCAGGGACTAAGTCCTGCTTTTTGTCTACTGAGCATGCCCGTGGGATGACCTCTCATTGGAGTTCGGAGGTCACATGCACAGGTCCTGTTGTGGCTCTGATTGGACCACTGGGAAGGTCCCCGAAGGCTGCAACTATGAAAGGTTTGCATGGCCGCCCGGCCATGCGCTAGTATAAAACTGAACTCGTGTGTGTGTGTGGATGTGTGTTTGATATCTGGTGAAAGCTTCTAAATTATCCCCCTCTCTAGCTTTGTTGCATGTAGTTGGGTGTTTGAGCTAACTAGCGCCAGATTGTGCCATCCAGCACTAGGCACGAGAATACTGCGTCAATTAAGCAGCGACCACCAGTGCGGCACCGGGCGCAATTAGAGCGTTTTCCAGGCCGTAGTCAGGGTGGTTAGTGGTGTCTGTCCACCAGAACGGCGCTGCGCACACTTTGTGCATTAAAGCTATTAGTGTAGTCTCTCCCTGGCACCCCAGTTTCGGCGCAGAGCGCTAGTGGGTCTAGAGGGACTCTAACCCTGCGTCCTTGGGGCAGAGTCCTGTGACTATACATTAGCGCTCACCTTGCCGAGCTCTGTGAGCTTTAACAGGCTAAGGCATTTACATTCTGCGGTAGTGCTGTTCTGTGAAGCAACAGAGTCTGCCTCTGTACACACGGGTGACGTTAACCCACGTGTGTTCATCTACACTGTGTTCCAAATTATTATGCAAATTGGATTTAAGTGTGATAAAGATTTAATTGTTTTGTTTTTCAAATAAACTCCTGGATGGTATTGTGTCTCAGGGTTCAATGGATCACTGAAATCAATCTTAAACACATGGGATAATTAGTTTTCCAGGTGATTCTAATTAAAGGAAAACTACTTAAAAATGATGTTCCACATTATTAAGCAGGTCACAGTTTTCAAGTAACATGGAAAAGAGAAAGGATCTCTCTGCTGCTGAAAAGCATCAAATAGTGCAATGCCTTGGTGAAGGGATGAAAACATTAGAAATTTCCCGAAAACGTAAGCGTGATCATCATACTGTTAAGAGATTTGTGGCTGTATCTGAGCACAAAAGTGTTTGTGCTGATAAAGGCATAATAAGGAAGATTTCTGCCAGGCAAGTTCATCGGATTAAGAGAGCAGCTGCTAAAAAGCCATTACAAAGCAGCAAACAGATATTTGAAGCTGCTGGTGCCTCTGGAGTCCCTCGAACCTCATGGTGTAGGCTCCTTCAAAGGCTTGCTGTGGTGCATAAACCTACTATTCGGCCACCCTTAAACAGTGTTCACAAGCAGAAATGGTTGCATTGGGCCCACACATGCATGAAGACTAATTTCCAAACATTCTTGTTTACTGATAGGTGTTGAGCAACCCTGGATGCTCCAGATGGATGGAGTAGTGGATGGTTGGTGTATGGCCTGTTATGACCCCAATGGCAGAGGGTCTCAGAAGTAATTACCAAGTCTGCAAACACAAAAAAACAGCTCATAGGACAGTGGTAACTGGGCTGACCGTATAACTAATCCTAGCACCACAAATAGCAGCAGCCGGGGAACGTGCCTACGTTGGTTCTAGACGTCTCGAGCCAGCCGGAGAACTAACTAACCCTAGAAGGGAAAAGATAGACCTTTCTTGCCTCCAGAGAAAAGACCCCAAAAGTTGGATACAAGCCCCCAACAAATAATAACGGTGAGGTAAGAAGAAAAGACAAACGTAAGAATGAACTAGATATTTAGCAAAGAGAGGCCCACTGACTAATAGCACAATATAGTAAGATGACTTATACGGTCAGCAAAAACCCTATCAAAATTTCCACGCTGGATATACAAGAACCCCCGAACCGTCTAACGGCCCGGGGGGAGGATACCAGCCCCCTAGAGCTTCCAGCAAAATCAGGAATCACATTTAGTACAAGCTGGACAAATAAATAAGAGCAATGCAAATAACCAAAAAACAAGGAAGCAGGACTTAGCTTAATTTTGCAAGATCCAGGACCAGCAGACAGGAGCAAACAGAAAGGAACTGATTACAACGATGCCAGGCACCAGACTGAGAATTCAGAAAGTTTATATAGCAACACCCCTGGACTAACGACCCAGGTGGGTGCCAAACTAGGGAAAGACAATCCCAGAGTCATATCACTAGTGACCACAACAGGGAGCCAAAAAAGTCTAATTCACAACAGTACCCCCCCTTTAAGGAGGGGTCACCGAACCCTCACCAAGACCACCAGGGCGATCAGGATGAGCAGCGTGAAAGGCACGAACTAATTCGGCCGCATGCACATCAGAGGCAACCACCCAGGAATTATCCTCCTGACCATAGCCCTTCCACTTGACCAGATACTGAAGCCTCCGCCTGGAGAGACGAGAATCCAAGATCTTCTCCACCACGTACTCCAACTCGCCCTCAACCAACACCGGAGCAGGAGGCTCAACAGAAGGAACCACAGGTACAACGTACCGCCGCAACAAAGACCTATGGAACACGTTGTGAATGGCAAACGACACAGGAAGATCCAAGCAAAAGGACACGGGATTAAGGATTTCCGATATCTTGTAAGGACCGATGAAGCGAGGCTTAAATTTAGGAGAGGAGACCTTCATAGGAACAAATCGAGAAGACAGCCATACCAAATCCCCAACATGAAGTCGGGGACCCACACCGCGGCGGCGGTTGTCAAAACGCTGAGCCTTCTCCTGTGACAACTTTAAGTTGTCCACCACATGATTCCAAATCTGCTGCAACCTATCCACCACAGAATCTACCCCAGGACAGTCAGAAGGCTCCACATGTCCCGAGGAAAAACGAGGATGGAAACCAGAGTTGCAGAAAAATGGCGAAACCAAAGTAGCGGAACTAGCCCGATTATTAAGGGCAAACTCAGCCAACGGCAAGAAGGTCACCCAATCATCCTGATCTGCAGAAACAAAACACCTCAAATAAGCCTCCAGAGTCTGATTAGTTCGCTCCGTTTGTCCATTAGTCTGAGGATGAAAGGCAGACGAAAACGACAAATCAATGCCCATCTTAGCACAGAAGGATCGCCAGAACCTGGAAACAAACTGGGATCCTCTGTCAGACACGATATTCTCAGGAATGCCGTGTAAACGAACCACATTCTGAAAGAACAAAGGAACCAGATCGGAAGAGGAAGGCAGCTTAGGCAAAGATACCAAATGGACCATCTTGGAAAAGCGATCACATACCACCCAGATGACAGACATGCCCTGAGACACCGGAAGATCTGAAATGAAATCCATGGAAATGTGTGTCCAAGGCCTCTTCGGGACAGGCAAGGGCAAGAGCAACCCGCTGGCACGAGAACAGCAAGGCTTAGCTCGAGCACAAGTCCCACAGGACTGCACAAATGACCGCACATCCCGAGACAAAGAAGGCCACCAAAAGGACCTAGCCACCAAATCTCTGGTGCCAAAAATTCCCGGATGCCCTGCCAACACCGAGGAATGAACCTCGGAAATGACTCTGCTGGTCCACTTATCAGGAACAAACAGTCTGTCAGGTGGACAAGAGTCAGGTCTACCAGCCTGAAATCTCTGCAACACACGTCGCAAATCCGGAGAAATGGCTGACAAGATTACTCCCTCTTTAAGAATACCAACAGGTTCTGCGACTCCAGGAGAGTCAGGCACAAAGCTCCTTGAAAGAGCATCAGCCTTCACATTCTTTGAACCTGGTAAATACCAGACCACAAAGTCAAAACGGGAGAAAAACAATGACCAACGGGCCTGTCTAGGATTCAGGCGTTTAGCAGACTCGAGATACATCAGATTTTTGTGATCAGTCAAGACCACCACACGATGCTTAGCACCCTCGAGCCAATGACGCCACTCCTCAAATGCCCACTTCATGGCCAACAACTCCCGATTGCCAACATCATAATTCCGCTCAGCGGGCGAAAACTTCCTAGAGAAAAAAGCACATGGTCTCATTACAGAGCAACCAGGGCCTCTCTGCGACAAAACGGCCCCTGCCCCAATCTCAGAAGCATCCACTTCAACCTGAAAGGGAAGTGAGACATCAGGCTGGCACAAAACAGGCGCCGAAGTAAACCGGCGCTTCAACTCTTGGAAGGCTTCCACGGCTGCAGGAGCCCAGTTAGCAACATCAGAACCTTTCTTGGTCATATCCGTCAAAGGTTTAACAACGCTAGAAAAATTAGCGATAAAACGACGGTAGAAGTTAGCAAAACCCAAGAACTTCTGAAGACTCTTAACTGACGTGGGTTGAGTCCAATCATGAATAGCTCGGACCTTGACTGGGTCCATCTCCACCGCAGAAGGGGAAAAAATAAAACCCAAAAAGGGAACCTTCTGTATTCCAAAGAGACACTTTGAGCCCTTAACAAACAAAGCATTCTCACGCAAAACCTGAAACACCATCCTGACCTGCTCTACATGCGAGTCCCAATCATCAGAAAAAACCAGAATATCATCCAGATAAACAATCATAAATTTATCCAGATACTTCCGGAAAATATCATGCATAAAGGACTGAAACACTGAAGGAGCATTAGAGAGCCCAAAAGGCATCACCAAGTACTCAAAATGACCTTCGGGCGTATTAAATGCAGTTTTCCATTCATCTCCTTGCTTAATGCGCACAAGGTTGTACGCACCACGAAGATCTATCTTGGTGAACCACTTGGCACCTTTAATCCGGGCAAACAAGTCCGACAACAGAGGCAAAGGATACTGAAATTTAACAGTGATTTTATTCAGAAGCCGATAGTCAATACAAGGTCTCAAAGATCCGTCCTTCTTGGCCACAAAAAAGAATCCCGCACCAAGAGGGGAAGAGGATGGACGGATATGCCCCTTCTCCAGAGATTCCTTGATATACGAACGCATTGCGGTATGCTCAGGTACAGACAGATTAAATAATCTTCCCTTAGGAAATTTACTACCTGGAATCAAATCTATAGCGCAGTCACAGTCCCTATGAGGAGGAAGAGCACTGGACCTGGACTCGCTGAATACATCCTGATAATCAGGCAAATACTCAGGAACTTCCGAAGGAGTAGAGGAAGCAATAGACACCGGGGGGGAATCACCATGAATTCCCTGACAGCCCCAACTTGACACAGACATTGCCTTCCAATCCAAGACTGGATTATGGGTCTGTAACCATGGCAGACCCAAAACGACCAAATCATGCATTTTATGCAGCACAAGAAAACGAATCACCTCCCGATGTTCAGGAGTCATGCACATGGTTACCTGTGTCCAAAACTGCGGTTTATTTTCTGCCAATGGCGTAGCATCAATACCTCTAAGAGGGATAGGATTTACCAACGGCTCAAGAACAAAACCACAGCGCTTGGCAAATGACAGATCCATAAGACTCAGGGCAGCACCTGAATCCACAAACGCCATAACAGGGTAGGAGGACAATGAGCAAATTAAAGTCACAGACAAAATAAATTTAGGTTGCAAATTACCAATGGCGACAGGACTAACAACCCTTGTTAGGCGTTTAGAGCATGCTGATATAACATGTGTAGAATCACCACAGTAAAAACACAACCCATTCTGACGTCTATGATTTTTCCGTTCATTTCTAGTCTGAATTCTACCACATTGCATTAAATCAGGTGTTTGTTCAGACAACACCACCAGAGGATTAGCGGCTTTGCGCTCCCGCAAACGCCGGTCAATTTGAATAGCCAGCGCCATGAAATCATTCAGACTTGTAGGAATGGAGAAACCCACCATCACATTCTTAATGGCTTCTGAAAGGCCATTTCTGAAATTTGCGGCCAGAGCACACTCATTCCACTGAGTAAGCACGGACCATTTCCGAAATTTTTGGCAATACACTTCAGCTTCATCCTGGCCCTGAGAAATAGCCAGCAAGGCTTTTTCTGCCTGAATTTCAAGATTGGGTTCCTCGTAAAGCAATCCGAGCGCCAGAAAAAACGCATCAATATTTGCCAATGCCGGATCTCCTGGCGCTAGCGAGAAAGCCCAATCCTGAGGGTCGCCCCGCAAAAAAGAGATAACAATTTTAACTTGCTGAGCTGAGTCTCCAGATGAACGGGGTCTCAGAGACAGAAACAATTTACAATTATTCCTGAAATTCCTAAACTTAAATCGGTCTCCAGAGAACAGTTCAGGAATAGGTATTTTAGGTTCAGACATAGGACTACTAGTAACAAAATCTTGTATGCCCTGCACACGAGCAGCAAGCTGATCTACACTTGTAATCAAGGTCTGGACATTCATGTCTGCAGCAAGCACAAGCCACTCAGAGGTAAAGGGGAGGAAGAAAGAAAAAAAAAAAAAAAAAAACTCAGAATTTCCTTTCTTATTATCCCACTTCTGCAATGCATTAAACATTCAACTTGGGCCTGGCATACTGTTATGACCCCAATGGCAGAGGGTCTCAGAAGTAATTACCAAGTCTGCAAACACAAAAAACCAGCTCATAGGACAGTGGTAACTGGGCTGACCGTATAACTAATCCTAGCACCACAAATAGCAGCAGCCGGGGAACGTGCCTACGTTGGTTCTAGACGTCTCGTGCCAGCCGGAGAACTAACTAACCCTAGAAGGGAAAAGATAGACCTTTCTTGCCTCCAGAGAAAAGACCCCAAAAGTTGGATACAAGCCCCCAACAAATAATAACGGTGAGGTAAGAAGAAAAGACAAACGTAAGAATGAACTAGATATTTAGCAAAGAGAGGCCCACTGACTAATAGCAGAATATAGTAAGATGACTTATACGGTCAGCAAAAACCCTATCAAAATTTCCACGCTGGATATACAAGAACCCCCGAACCGTCTAACGGCCCGGGGGGAGGATACCAGCCCCCTAGAGCTTCCAGCAAAATCAGGAATCACATTTAGTACAAGCTGGACAAATAAATAAGAGCAATGCAAATAACCAAAAAACAAGGAAGCAGGACTTAGCTTAATTTTGCAAGATCCAGGACCAGCAGACAGGAGCAAACAGAAAGGAACTGATTACAACGATGCCAGGCACCAGACTGAGAATTCAGGAAGTTTATATAGCAACACCCCTGGACTAACGACCCAGGTGGGTGCCAAACTAGGGAAAGACAATCCCAGAGTCATATCACTAGTGACCACAAGAGGGAGCCAAAAAAGTCTAGTTCACAACAATGGCCACCATGTCCCAACAAGGCTGCAACAACAGCAAGGAGGTGGAGGAGTCATGTTTTGGGCCGGAATCATGGAGAAACAGCTGGTAGGGCCCTTTAAGGTTCCTGAAGGTGTGAAAATGACTTCTGCAAAGTATATAGAGTTTCTGACTGACAACTTTCCTCCATGGTATAAAAAGAAGAAATGTGCCTTCAGGAGCAAAATCATCTTCATGCATGACAATGCACCATCTCATGCTGCAAAGAATACCTATGAGTCATTGGCTGCTATGGGCATAAAAGGAGATAAACTCATGGTGTGGCCACCATCTTCTCCTGACCTCAACCCTATAGAGAACCTTTGGAGTATCATCAAGCAAAAGATCTATGAGGGTGGGAGGCAGTTCACATCAAAACAGCAGCTCTGGGAGGCTATTCTGACTTCATGCAAAGAAATACAAGCAGAAACTCTCCAAAACTCACAAGTTCAATGGATGCAGGAATTGTGAAGGTGATATCAAAGAAGGGTTCCTATGTTAACATGTACAGTGGGGCAAAAAAGTATTTAGTCAGTCAGCAATAGTGCAAGTTCCACCACTTAAAAAGATGAGAGGCGTCTGTAATTTACATCATAGGTAGACCTCAACTATGGGAGACAAACTGAGAAAAAAAAATCCAGAAAATCACACTGTCTGTTTTTTTATCATTTTATTTGCATATTATGGTGGAAAATAAGTATTTGGTCAGAAACAAACAATCCAGATTTCTGGCTCTCCCAGACCTGTAACTTCTTCTTTAAGAGTCTCCTCTTTCCTCCACTCATTACCTGTAGTAATGGCACCTGTTTAAACTTGTTATCAGTATAAAAAGACACCTGTGCACACCCTCAAACAGTCTGACTCCAAACTCCACTATGGTGAAGACCAAAGAGCTGTCAAAGGACACCAGAAACAAAATTGTAGCCCTGCACCAGGCTGGGAAGACTGAATCTGCAATAGCCAACCAGCTTGGAGTGAAGAAATCAACAGTGGCAGCAATAATTAGAAAATGGAAGACATACAAGACCACTGATAATCTCCCTCGATCTGGGGCTCCACACAAAATCCCACCCCGTGGGGTCAGAATGATCACAAGAACGGTGAGCAAAAATCCCAGAACTACGCGGGGGGACCTAGTGAATGAACTGCAGAGAGCTGGGACCAATGTAACAAGGCCTACCATAAGTAACACACTACGCCACCATGGACTCAGATCCTGCAGTGCCAGACGTGTCCCACTGCTTAAGCCAGTACATGTCTGGGCCCGTCTGAAGTTTGCTAGAGAGCATTTGGATGATCCAGAGGAGTTTTGGGAGAATGTCCTATGGTCTGATGAAACCAAACTGGAACTGTTTGGTAGAAACACAACTTGTCATGTTTGGAGGAAAAAGAATACTGAGTTGCATCCATCAAACACCATACCTACTGTAAAGCATGGTGGTGGAAACATCATGCTTTGGGGCTGTTTCTCTGCAAAGGGGCCAGGACGACTGATCCGGGTACATGAAAGAATGAATGGGGCCATGTATCGTGAGATTTTGAGTGCAAACCTCCTTCCATCAGCAAGGGCATTGAAGATGAAACGTGGCTGGGTCTTTCAACATGACAATGATCCAAAGCACACCGCCAGGGCAATGAAGGAGTGGCTTCGTAAGAAGCATTTCAAGGTCCTGGAGTGGCCTAGCCAGTCTCCAGATCTCAACCCTATAGAAAACCTTTGGAGGGAGTTGAAAGTCCGTGTTGCCAAGCGAAAAGCCAAAAACATCACTGCTCTAGAGGAGATCTGCATGGAGGAATGGGCCAACATACCAACAACAGTGTGTGGCAACCTTGTGAAGACTTACAGAAAACGTTTGACGTCTGTCATTGCCAACAAAGGATATATTACAAAGTATTCAGATGAAATTTTGTTTCTGACCAAATACTTATTTTCCACCATAATATGCAAATAAAATGATAAAAAAACAGACAATGTGATTTTCTGGATTTTTTTTTCTCAGTTTGTCTCCCATAGTTGAGGTCTACCTATGATGTAAATTACAGACGCCTCTCATCTTTTTAAGTGGTGGAACTTGCACTATTGCTGACTGACTAAATACTTTTTTGCCCCACTGTAACTTGGCCTGTTAGGATGTTTTGGAGTTAAATAGCTTTTTGTTCAGTGAATGTGACCTCCTAATGCTGCAAATTCAACAAATGAGGATTTTCAGTTCTTTAAACCATATCAAATGTTTAGAAATTCTACTGTGCCTAATAATTTGGAACAGTGCATTGTGAGTTTTTATTCATTTTGGAGATTATACTGTTATCATTGGGAGGTTTCTTCAATAAAATTCGATGTATACTCTAACGGGTGATTACTTTTATTAGACTGACTGTCATTTGCACCAACCATTTAGGAAAATCTGAGAAAAATTTCATTTGCATAATAATTTGGAACATAGTGTATTATTCCACCAAATTGCGTCCGCCATTACCGGGCAGCAGGTAATATCTCTGCACGGTTGACCCCAGGCTGCGAAAGCACCATACTACTACCCTTATATTATTCGATGCGTTCCGCCAGCCCTAACATAGGGGGCACTCATTATGGGTGGAAAAAAGGCAGTTCCGGCAGCTAAATAAGAAAGGGTTCTTTACAGTTAGAGCAGTCAGACTGTGGAATGCCCTACCACAATAGGTAGTAATGGCAGACACTATAACAGCTTTTAAAAAAGCGTTGGATGAGTTCCCTGATACACATAACATTGCGGGTTATAGTTACAGTATATTTCGGATAATAAGACGCTCCGGAATATAAAAGACGCACCCAAAATTTTGAAGAGAAAAATAAGAAAAAAATGTTTGTTTGTTTTTTTAAATGGTGGTGCTTCTTATAATCAATGCGTCTTACTGCTTACCAGGGGTGGTGGCTGCAGTGAAATGGGGTCACTGCTGGAGGAGGCAGGAGTGGAGAGATGCTGCAGGCTGGCATGAGGGGGTGTTCCGATGTGTGCCGTGCCACTGCGGGGGTCTCCGGTGCCATTGCAGGGATCTCCAGTGCTGCTGCTGGGAGCTCTGCCGACATTTTGTGAAAGGCCAGAACCCCCCGCAGTTCCATGGTTTCATGTGTAGTGGACTCCATGAAAATGGCCGCCGTAGGGGCGGCGCATGCGCAGAGTGAGATCTTGGCACAAATATGTCGGGAGATGAGATCTCAGCGCTGAAGTCTCATCTCCCAAGATTTTGCTGCCAGAAATTACATTGCTGCGGGCTGGAAGTGATGCATCCGTCACCAAGGCAGCCGCAACGTTGGCTGGTGTCCGCATCATGGGGCAGGTGACGTCAGGACACAGAGGTACATGTGACCCGACGTCAGCCGCCGCATAGAGATGCGGAAGGCCGTCAGTGATCGCAGAATAGTACACCCATGTCAGACTTCCCCTGTATGGTGCGGGCTCTGGCACTGAGCCAGCACCTTTCCGGGCACATGACAACTGATCTATACAGCTGACATGTACCCGCAACAGACAGACTCCACAAGGAAAGTAAGTTTTGCATTTCATTTGGAAATCAAGGTCCCAGAGTCTGGAGAAAGAGTGGACAGGCACACAATTCAAGCTGAGGTCTAGTGTAAAGTTTCCACAATCAGTGATGGCTTGAGGAGCCATGTCCACTGCGTTTTATCAAGACCAAAGTCAGCGCAGCCGTCTACCAGGAAATTTTAGAGCTCTTCATGCTTCCCTCTGCTGACAAGCTTTTTGGAGATGGAAATTTAATTCTCCACCAGGACTTGGCACCTGTCCACACTGCCAAAAGTACCAATACCTGATTTAAAAACAACAATATCACTGTGCTTGATTGGCCAGCAAACTCGCCTGACCTTAATCCCATTGGGAATCTATGGGGTATTGTCAAGAGGAAAATGAGAGACACCAGACCCAGCAATGCAGATGAGCTGAAGGCTGCTATCAAAGCAACGTGGGCTTCCATAACACCTCAGCACAGCCACAGGCTGATCGCCTCCATGCCATGTCGCATTGATGCAGTAATTGATGCAAAAGGAGATCCTCAGCCTTTGTGCAAGGAGGAAGAGGAGGAGCACTGCCAGAGCCCTGCAAAATGACCCCCAGCAGGCCACAAATGTGCATGTGTCTGCACATAAGGTTAGAAACTGACTCCATGAGGATGGTCTGAGAGCCCGATGTTCACAGATGGGGGTTGTGCTCACAGCCCAACACCATACAGGACACTTGGCATTTGCCACAGAACACCAGGATTGGCAAATTTGCCACTGGCACCCTGTGCTCTTCACAGATGACAGCAGGTTCACACTGAGCACATGTGACAGACGTGACAGAGTCTGGAGACGACGTGGAGAGCGATCTGCTGCCTGCAACATCCTTCAGCATGACCGGTTTGGCAGTGGGTCAGTAATGGTGTGGGGTGGCATTTATTTGGGGGGCCGCACAGCCCTCCAAGTGCTCGCCAGAAGTAGCTTGACTGCCATTAGGTACCGTGATGAGATCCTCTACCCCTTGTGAGACCATATGCTGGTGCGGTTGGCCCTGGGTGCCTCCTAATGCAGGACAATGCCAGACCTCATGTGGCTGGACTGTGTTAGCAGTTACTGCAGGATGAAGGCATTGAAGCTATGGACTGGCCCGCCCATTCCCCAGACCTGAATCCGATTGAACACATCTGGGACATCATGTCTCGCACCATCCACCAACGTCACGTTGCACCACAGACTGTCCAGGAGTTGTCAGATGCTTTAGTCCGGTCTGGGAGGAGATCCCTCAGGAGACCATCTGCCGCCTCATCAGGAGCATGCCCAAGCATTGTAGGTCATACAGGCACGTGGAGGCCACACACACTACTGAGCATCATTTGCTTGTCTTGAGGCATTTCCACTGAATTTGGATCAGCCTGTAACTTAATTTTCCAGTTTGATTTTGAGCATCATTCCAGCTCCAGACCTTCGTGGGATATTAGTTGTGATTTACGTTGATCATTTTTAGATTGTATTGTTCTCAATACATTCCACTATGTAATGAATAAAGATTTACAACTGGAATATTTCATTCACTGATATCTAGGATGTGGGATTTTAGTGTTCCCTTTATTTTTTTGAGCAGTGTACTATTGCCTTACAAAGCCTATATTCCATTCAGCTAAGGATCTGTTTAATTTTCTTTGTTGTGGTCTCTTAAGCACTGAGATGTGAATTGTTGTACTGGGTCTAATATTGTTTTTGATCAATTAAAAACCTTTATTATTACTATAGCTTTACCATTTGGTGCTCTAGATTAACTTCATTAATCATGTATATTAGTAACTGAAACTGCCGATTTCATACCTTAATCTCTGCAACCTACTATACCAATTTTTTTTATGGCAGGGCATGCTGTATGAACCTGAAGTTTTTCACTTCTACGTTTTTTATATATATAATGGACTACGCTACGCGGTACCTGAAGGCGGTACCACTGAGAAACTCCTCCGCCCGGAGTATTGCAAGGGAGCGAGTCCATATTTTCTCCCATACAGGCCTACCGAAGGAGATCCTGATGGACTAGGGGACACTGTCAATGTCCAAGGTAATGAATGAGTTGTGTAAGGCCCTCCAGATTATCCAACTAAGGACGTCGGTGTATCACCCGCAGACAGACAGCCTAGTGGAGAGTAGTGATGGGTGAGCACTAAAATGCTTGGGTCGAGCAAATTGAAATACTCGGGTACTCAACCCGAGCAACGAGCGAGCCCAATGTAAGTCTATGGGAATCCTGAGCATGGGGGTCCTTTTAGGGTCTTAAAATTTCTGAAATCGATGGGAACAGTACTCAAATGACACAGGAACATCATGGGGAAGACCCCGGGAACTATTTCTGACTGCTCACCATCTTGGTGGAGTCCTCAAAGTTTTGTGTGGAGTCTGAACTAAATAACGACAGCCTTGTTGATGCAAGTAGTCAACAACTGCCCTCTTCTGCTCACAAATCTTTTCCAAAATATGCAGTGTAGAGTTCCAATGCATGGGGACATCACACACCAGTCAGTGAGCCGGAAGCTGCAAATGCTACTGAATCATGGCAAGGGCGGCTGTAGCTGTAGCTTAGTAGCTTATTTTCTAAAATGGGCACACAGGCAGTGTACTTTCACAAGAAGATTAGGCAGCTCCGGGTAGCTTTTGAGAAACCGTTGAATGACGAAGTTAAGCACATGGGCCTGGCATGGTATGTGTGTAAGCTCACCTCACCTCAGAGCCACCACCAGGTTCTGGCCATTGTCACACATGACCATGCCTGGCTGCAGGTTCAGCGATGTCAGCGACAAATGTGACTGCTCTTTCAGAGCTGCCCACAACTCTTCAGCATTATGCGGTTTGTCACCTAAGCAGATTAGCTTCAGCTCAGCCTATTGCCGCTTGGCTGAGGCAGTGCTGCAGTGCTTTCAGCTTGTGACTGATGTGCTCATTTCAGAGATGGAGGCTGAAGAGTAGGAGCTATAGACTGTGGGGCAACGCTGATTGATGTAGGGCCCGCAATCCCCGGCGTCGGGAGGACATTTTCCATCCCAAGGTCCAACTGGGTCCCAGCTTCCACTATGTTAACCCAATGTGCCGTCAATGAGATGAACCATCCCTGCCTACAAGCACTTGTCCACGTGTCCGTGGTTAGGTGGACTTTCTCAGTAACAGCATTGTTGAGGGCACGGGTAATTTTGTGAGACATGTGCTGGTATAATGCCAGTACAGCACACCGGGAGAAATAGTGGCGACTGTGCACCGAGTACCTTGGGACTGCCACTGCCATCAGGTTGCGGAAAGCTTCTGTCTCCATGAGCCTAAAAGGCAACATTTCAAGCACAAGCAGATGAGAAATGTGTGAATTTAGTACTATGGCCTGTGGGGCATTGGCTGCGTATTCCCGCTTGCGTTCCAATGACTGGGGTATGGACAACTGAAGACTGTGCTGGGACAAGAACATGCTTGATGATGGTGCTAGTTGACTGTAAGCAATGACAGGTGCAGGGAACGAGGCATCTTTGCATGCACCGTGAACAGGGGATTGGCTTGCACGCACAACAGTTGGGTGCTTTGCTGCCATGTGCCTGATCATGCTGGTGGTGTTCAAGCTGGTCGTTTTGCTACCCCTGCTGATGCTGGCATGGCAGGTGGTGCAAATGGCCTGTTTGGGGTTATAGGCAGAGTCTTTAAAATCAACCAAACTCGGGAAGACCTAACAATTGGAATGGCAACTTCCGTCATGTTGGTGTTACGGGGAACGGATGCACGCCTTCTGTCTGTGGCCACCACACTGCTTCTTCCTGCCTGTTGGGCGCTATGTCTTCTTCCCCATGTGCGCTGCTGTCCTTACTCTGCATGTTCTCCTGCCAGGTTGGGTCAGTTACTATATCATCCACCACCTCGTCTTCCACCCTGCTCCTCCTCCTGACGTCCACCTCTTGTGACACTTTCCCAACGTTACCTTTCATGTGGCCATGGCTGCTCATATATTTGGGCATCACTACATGCGATCTCATCTTGCCCTGCTTCAAGTGGACCGGCCGAGAGTCTCGAATCTATAAATGGACAAGTGATCAGCTCTTCGGAGTGTCCAAGTGTGGGATCAGTTGTCTCCGGGCACTTGGCATGGTGGGAGGAAGGAGGATCAGGGTGAGTAATATGCGGTCCAGACTCACGGCTACTCAGACTTGACCGTGTGGAAGGCGTGGTGGTGGTGGTGGCAAATTGACTGGAAGCATTATCCGCTATCCAACCAACAACCTTTTGACGCTGCTCTGAGTTCAATGGTGTGTACTGCGGTCCCCTAGTAATTGGGACAGGAAAGTCGAGCGAGAAGATGTGGTTGTTTGTTGTGGCCCACTTTCAGCTTGTCAAAGGCCTCGGCCTCTGCATGCACCATCAGCATCACCTCCACTTCCCCGTCACTTGCCCCTAGCCTTGCCCATTTTAAAAGGACTACTAAAATATTTTCCACGTTCACTACAAATGGCTGAATTTGGAGCAAACTTATATGTGATCAGTGTGCGTAAAAACCACAGTTTAAATTATCTGGACTGTAGGTAAAGGGAGCCCTCAAATGCCACAATTTTTAGCCCACAGATTGAGGAGGCGTTTGACAGATACCACACTGTTCAATATGTGGCCTGTATATTATTAATTTAAACAGAAAAATACTGTATAGAACTAGGATAACACACCGCAAAAAATGGTGAATGTAGGTCTGAAATGCCCAAATTTATTGACCATAGATAGATCAGGGGTGTGACAGAGAAACCACAATCTTCTATATGTGGCTTGCATTTTTTACCCCAAAATACTGAATAGAACGAAGGTAACAGACAACAAATACAGTGGAATGGAGGCCTGAAATGCCCAAATTTGTAGCCCACAGATAGATCAGGTATCTGACAGAGAAACCACAATGTCCAATATGTGGCCTGTTTTTTTTTTTTACATCAAAATACTGTATAGAACGAGGGTTACAGACAGCAAATACAGCGGAATGGAGGCCTGAAACTCCCAAAATTGTAGCCCACAGATAGATCAGGGGTCTGACAGAGAAAGCACAATGTTCAATATGTGGCCTGTACTTTTTACCCCAAAAAACTGAATAGAACAAGGGTTACAGACAGCAAATACAGTGGAATGGAGACCTGAAATGCCCAAATTTGTAGCCCACATATAGATCAGAGGTCTGACAGAGAAGGCACAATGTCCAATATGTGTCCTGTATTTTTTACCCCAAAATACTGAATAGGACGAGGGTTACAGACAGCAGATACAGTGGAATGGAGGCCTGAAATGCACACATTTGTAGCCCACAGATAGATCAGGGATCTGACAGAGAAAGCACAATAAATCAAATATATCCCTGGGGGTGCAATTGCCCAGGATAATGAGTGATGTAGGCCAATACAAAATTATTTTAAAACTGAATTTTTATTGAAAAGTATATATAAAAAACTATTTGTTAAACAGGGCTAAAAAAACCTCCAAAGGGAGGGAAGCGGATACAGACACAGGTGATACATGTAAAAAGTGATAATACTAATTGGTGGTGGCAAGACTATAGTATTGACAAAAATGGCACATAAAAATACTGCTGTGATAAATAACCACTATAACCGGACAGGAATACCATCTGCAACATGTGTAGGGACCCAGCAGTAGGCTAATATATGCACAAATACTATAATATATAGGCATCAGTATGATGTAAAAATGGCACAACTATATGCAGATAACAACAAGTTCACTAAGTACAATACAAAAATAGTAATCCTAAAAATTAGAGGACTAAACTTGCCGGGGGGGACAACAACGCTGTAATCCAATGAAAAATAATAAATATCGCCGAAATCGGTAACATACACTGGATGACAGTGTCCCGTAGATAAAGTACTCCCTAGTTGGGTAATTAGTAACCCCAATGGTACCAATGAATAGAATGTGCTATATAGTAGAAGCGCTTACCACCAGAAATGCTGTGTCTGACGTGCTCCCTCCCGCCCGACGGGCACCGTTTCGCTGATCGCTTCTTCCGGGGGTGTGTGCGGTGAGGGGTATCTACGTGGTATAAAAAGGCCGTGCTGGGATGTGATAGGATATATCTCCAGTGTTGACGGCGCATGCGTCGGGACTCCGTTCCCATAGAGAAAATGACTTCCGGGAACTGCCAGCTGGAACGCAGTGGAACGCACCGCGGTCACCTGATAGGCACACCCGGAAGTCATAGGGAATCTGACCCCACGCATGCGCACCTGGAAACAGGAGGGGATGGAGGAAAAACAAGAAAGACTACACCGGACTAATAATATAGACGGTACCACCGCAGAAAAGTGAACTTATGTGTTAAAGCTAATATTAGAAAGACTAAAAGTACATCAAATATTATATATAAGAAGGTGCTTTAATATAAAGTGCCCATAGTGCCAACATCGTATTAATATTGATATTTAGTATTTAATAAATATGACTAATAGCACAATCCCATTATTTATATTGCAATTAGAAAAACCTTATACTACACAATCCCATTTAATAAAATAAATAAATAAATAACAATAATAAACTACAACATACACTAATATAAACAATAAATAATAAATAATAAATGTGTGTACATAAATAAATAATAAACCAAATTTATACGGATGAATACCATATGTAAATATAGCCCAAAACTAATAACAAACATCATATACATAACAGTGAAACCAATATAATATGTAAAAACTAGATATACCACATAAAACCAAAAAATGATATAACGATTCATATAGGTGGTCCGTATACGTTCATGTGCCTCTCTTCATTTTATGCATCCAGATGATAACCTCCAAAAAGGGGAATGATCCCCTAATCATTTCTTGTAGCTGGACTGTATAATGTTATTAATCATAGCCAGAGAGATATAACATCCCATATTCACAATCCCTAGTTTCGGACACTTCTGCAAAGGATAAAAAAGGGTATTAAAAACAATTAAAATGACATACAACACATTAAAAAGGAACCCCTAACCTAAGAAAACCACTGAAAAAACAACCGAAGAACCTACAAAAAGGCATTAAAGCCCAAATTTTCATTAATACCTTGTGGGGTAAGTGTGCCCAATCGGAAAATCCATCTACTCTCGTATTGGGCCAAAACTTGACCTAAATTGCCCCCCCTAATATCAAGATCTACCTGATCAATCCCTTGAATTACCAACCCTCTAGGGTTGCAGTTATGGTGGGCCAAAAAATGACGGGGGAGTGTTTTAAGACTAGAGACGTCTTCAACTGTGATGGCCTTTTCAATGTCCATCACGTGTTCTCTCACCCTTATTTTGAGTTCGCGTGTGGTGAGGCCGATATAAATTAAATTACACGGGCATTTGGCATAATAAATAACCCCTCGTGAGGAGCATGTGAGACGTTTTTTAATTTCGTATTTTTTAGATCCATTCCAGTTGGTAAATGAGGTGGATTTGCGTAAGTTTAGACAGGCTTTACAAAAGCCACAAGGGAAAAAAACCATCCTGTGATGTCTTCTTCTTAGAATGCCGTTTCGGGTCATAGTGGCTGTGGACCAAAATATCTTTGATATTCTGCCCACGTTTAGCTACCATCAGGGGGGCTGCTGGAATCACTTCTCGTAGAACCGGGTCGGATTTAAGGATACCCCAATGTTTCTTTAAAATACTCCTAAGCTCTTCCCACTGATTATTATAATTAGAGATGAATCGCACCGGCTCCCTCGCCTTCATACAATGTTTTTTTATGGAAGGATGTATCAAATTGGTACGAGGAGTGTTAATCGCCCTCTTATAACCTCGCCTAATTGACTTTTTACTGTATCCCCTATTGGAGAATCTCAATGCTAAGTCAACAGCCTGATTTTCAAAGGCTTCTTCTTGTGAACATATTCTTCGAGCTCGAAGAAATTGACCAATCGGGATGCCTCTGATAGTTGAAGGCGGGTGGGCTGACGAGTAATGTAACAAGGAGTTGGTAGACGTGGATTTCCTGAAAAGATCAGTTGTTAGGGTCCCATCATCAAGAACCCCAATTTGTAAGTCTAAGAAATCTAAATTCCTCCCGTACTTGTAAGTTAAATGAATATTCATGGAGTTATCATTAAGTTTGTCCATAAGGCCATGAAGTTCGTCTACTGTCCCCTCCCACAAAAACCATATATCATCGATATAACGCATCCATCCCTGAACCTTATACATTTCAGGGATGGTGCCGTCCAAGAAAATGTCTCTTTTCCAAGCCCCCATAAACAGGTTGGCATATGAGGGGGCACAAGCAGCCCCCATTGTTTTTTATATATACTTTTCAATAAAAATTCAGTTTTAAAATAATTTTGTATTGGCCTACATCACTCATTATCCTGGGCAATTGCACCCCCAGGGATATATTTGATTTATTCTAAGTTGAGTGTCCCTTTGGGCAATTTACTCTTTGATGGACTAATAGTATTAATATAGTTTTTCTGTTTGTATGACAGACTTTTTTGTCCCATCAATAATATGGACTTCAAAGCCAGGGAAAAAGCCTGGCAGTCCAAAGCATCTGATCTGTTTAGACAGGGCACCTCCACAGGAACCCAAGAAACAACCGTTACTACTAATAAAGATCTTATTAAATCCTACAAAAATGCTCTTTACAAAAAAACCTGCCTATGGTGGAAAAAATTTTCACTGGAGAACTATTTGGATAAACAAATTATACCCTGGGGCCTCCGAGTCCAAATATATCCATCATTTGATTTGGAAGATGATGCACTTATAAAAAGATGGACATCTGCGGCTATGACTTGTTCATTAGATTTTATGCAGATTATCGTTGATAAGAACTCACAGTCCTTAAAAATACTCAATGAAGAAATTGATGAAATGGGAAAAAATACTTTGAAACAAATACCAGTGGACAGTTTTGATAAGTCTCTAGCAGACATTAATAAGGAGGTGGATAAGTGGGAAATAGATAATATCAGCCAAAATAAATTTAAAAAATTACAGCGTGATCTCAATGATTATGAGAATAATAAGATCTACCGCTGGCAATATAAAAGCCCTAATAAATCCCATAAAGAAGATACTGATGGTAATGGACAAAATGTGCATCAGGAAAGGACAATATCAGAAAGTTCAGGTGCATCTACTTCAGATGTCTACAATACATCTATAAGCGAGGGTGAGAATTATATCAAAGAGAGAAGAACTCGCAGAGGCCATCAAAGGAATGATAAACGATTACATGATATTTTCACAAGAACAAAAGGGAAAAAATCATCTGGGGAACAATATAAGGTAGTGAACCTCTCACAACATATAATTACAGACACACAATTGCGTCTTTTGGAAAAAGGTTTAACCTTCTCCCCTTCGTGCCATTTAGACTCGTTCACAGCGATAAAGGACCTACATCTGTTCTCTAGAAATTTAATTTTTAAAAAGTTTCACCATAAAAAGGACATTGGGGAACCTATAAATGATGACAATGAGACTCTACAAATCTTGGAATCCTTATTGGAGGAAAATGAGACTACAACTGCGGTAAGTACTTGTCCGGACAACATGTTCGGGAAATCCAAAAAATTTCCACCTCTCAGTACTTGTTCGGCCATTGAAATTTTTACTAAGATGGTTACAACGGATATTGAAAACTTGGCCTCCAGGCCCTCACATTTTACCAACATTTCTAGGGAAGAGAGGCAAGCTTTGGCCGAATTACAAGCATTTACTGATGTGGTCTTTAAGGAGGCCGATAAAGGTGGCAATCTGGTAATCTGGCCTATTGACCAGTATGAGAAACAGGCCTACAAATTACTCAATGCCCCTCTGGGATATAAAAAGTTGACTTTTAACCCCACCCACAATTATCAAATTGATTTGATTAACATACTGGATAAAGCATGGGAACAGGGAATCATCTCTAAGAAGATGTTAGACGACAGTTACACCCTAAATTGCCTACATTTTATTTGATCCCTAAGTTACATAAAAATCCCTTAGATCCCCCAGGGAGACCAATCGTGGCCGGTAACGGTGGGCTTAATGAAATTGTTTGCAACTTTATAGATTGGTATCTAAAACCTCTGGTATCAACTTTACCTTCCTTCATTCAGGATACCAATGCCGCCCAACAGAGACTTGATGGTCTCTACTTGGACGAGAATATGATAATGGTAACCGCGGACGTAGAGACACTGTACACGGCAATAAAACATCAAGATGGTCTCCGGGCAGTGGCTTATTATTTAAATTCTACCAACCTCAAGTCTGATTTGATCGATTTAGTCCTTACCCTATTAGAATATGTCCTAACACACAATATCTTCACATTTAACAACCAGACATACCTACAATTACAGGGTACGGCAATGGGGGCTGCTTGTGCCCCCTCATATGCCAACATGTTTATGGGGGCTTGGGAAAGAGACATTTTCTTGGACGGCACCATCCCTGAAATGGATAAGGTTCAGGGATGGATGCGTTATATCGATGATATATGGTTTTTGTGGGAGGGGACAGTAGACGAACTTCATGGCCTTATGGACAAACTTAATGATAACTCCATGAATATTCATTTAACTCACAAGTACGGGAGGAATTTAGATTTCTTAGACTTACAAATTGGGGTTCTTGATGATGGGACCCTAACAACTGATCTTTTCAGGAAATCCACGTCTACCAACTCCTTGTTATATTACTCGTCAGCCCACCCGCCTTCAACTATCAGAGGCATCCAGATTGGTCAATTTCTTCGAGCTCGAAGAATATGTTCACAAGAAGAAGCCTTTGAAAATCAGGCTGTTGATTTAGCATTGAGATTCTCCAATAGGGGATACAGTAAAAAGTCAATTAGGCGAGGTTATAAGAGGGCGATTAACACTCCTCGTATCAATTTGATACATCCTTCCATAAAAAAACATTGTATGAAGGCGAGGGAGCCGGTGTGATTCATTTCTAATTATAATAATCAGTGGGAAGAGCTTAGGAGTATTTTAAAGAAACATTGGGGTATCCTTAAATCCGACCCGGTTCTACGAGAAGTGATTCCAGCAGCCCCCCTGATGGTAGCTAAACGTGGGCAGAATATCAAAGATATTTTGGTCCACAGCCACTATGACCCGAAACGGCATTCTAAGAAGAAGACATCACAGGATGGTTTTTTTCCCTTGTGGCTTTTGTAAAGCCTGTCTAAACTTACGCAAATCCACCTCATTTACCAACTGGAATGGATCTAAAAAATACGAAATTAAAAAACGTCTCACATGCTCCTCACGAGGGGTTATTTATTATGCCAAATGCCCGTGTAATTTAATTTATATCGGCCTCACCACACGCGAACTCAAAATAAGGGTGAGAGAACACGTGGAGGACATTGAAAAGGCCATCACAGTTGAAGACGTCTCTAGTCTTAAAACACTCCCCCGTCATTTTTTGGACCACCATAACTGCAACCCTAGAGGCTTGGTAATTCAAGGGATTGATCAGGTAGATCTTGGTATTAGGGGGGGCAATTTAGGTCAAGTTTTGGCCCAATACGAGAGTAGATGGATTTTCCGATTGGGCACACTTACCCCACAAGGTATTAATGAAAATTTGGGCTTTAATGCCTTTTTGTAGGTTCTTCGGTTGTTTTTTCAGTGGTTTTCTTAGGTTAGGGGTTCCTTTTTAATGTGTTGTATGTCATTTTAATTGTTTTTAATACCCTTTTTTATCCTTTGCAGAAGTGTCCGAAACTAGGGATTGTGAATATGGGATGTTATATCTCTCTGGCTATGATTAATAACATTATACAGTCCAGCTACAAGAAATGATTAGGGGATCATTCCCCTTTTTGGAGGTTATCATCTGGATGCATAAAATGAAGAGAGGCACATGAACGTATACGGACCACCTATATGAATCGTTATATCATTTTTTGGTTTTATGTGGTATATCTAGTTTTTACATATTATATTGGTTTCACTGTTATGTATATGATGTTTGTTATTAGTTTTGGGCTATATTTACATATGGTATTCATCCGTATAAATTTGGTTTATTATTTATTTATGTACACACATTTATTATTTATTATTTATTGTTTATATTAGTGTATGTTGTAGTTTATTATTGTTATTTATTTATTTATTTTATTAAATGGGATTGTGTAGTATAAGGTTTTTCTAATTGCAATATAAATAATGGGATTGTGCTATTAGTCATATTTATTAAATACTAAATATCAATATTAATACGATGTTGGCACTATGGGCACTTTATATTAAAGCACCTTCTTATATATAATATTTGATGTACTTTTAGTCTTTCTAATATTAGCTTTAACACATAAGTTCACTTTTCTGCGGTGGTACCGTCTATATTATTAGTCCGGTGTAGTCTTTCTTGTTTTTCCTCCATCCCCTCCTGTTTCCAGGTGCGCATGCGTGGGGTCAGATTCCCTATGACTTCCGGGTGTGCCTATCAGGTGACCGCGGTGCGTTCCACTGCGTTCCAGCTGGCAGTTCCCGGAAGTCATTTTCTCTATGGGAACGGAGTCCCGACGCATGCGCCGTCAACACTGGAGATATATCCTATCACATCCCAGCACGGCCTTTTTATACCACGTAGATACCCCTCACCGCACACACCCCCGGAAGAAGCGATCAGCGAAACGGTGCCCGTCGGGCGGGAGGGAGCACGTCAGACACAGCATTTCTGGTGGTAAGCGCTTCTACTATATAGCACATTCTATTCATTGGTACCATTGGGGTTACTAATTACCCAACTAGGGAGTACTTTATCTAGGGGACACTGTCATCCAGTGTATGTTACCGATTTCGGCGATATTTATTATTTTTCATTGGATTACAGCGTTGTTGTCCCCCCTGCCAAGTTTAGTCCTCTAATTTTTAGGATTACTATTTTTGTATTGTACTTAGTGAACTTGTTGTTATCTGCATATAGTTGTGTCATTTTTACATCATACTGATGCCTATATATTATAGTATTTGTGCATATATTAGCCTACTGCTGGATCCCGACACATGTTGCAGATGGTATTCCTGTCCGGTTATAGTGGTTATTTATCACAGCAGTATTTTTATGTGCCATTTTTGTCAATACTATAGTCTTGCCACCACCAATTAGTATTATCACTTTTTACATGTATCACCTGTGTCTGTATCCGCTTCCCTCCCTTTGTTTTTTTTTAGCCCTGTTTAACAAATAGTTTTTTATATATACTTTTCAATAAAAATTCAGTTTTAAAATAATTTTGTATTGGCCTACATCACTCATTATCCTGGGCAATTGCACCCCCAGGGATATATTTGATTTATTCTAAGTTGAGTGTCCCTTTGGGCAATTTACTCTTTGATGGACTAATAGTATTAATAGAGAAAGCACAATGTCTAATATGTGGCCTGTATTTTTTACCCCAAAATACTGAATAGAATGAGGGTTTCAGACAGCAAATACAGTGGAATGGAGGCCTGAAATGCCCAAATTTGTAGCCCACAGATAGATCAGGGGTCTGACAGAGTAAGCACAATGTCCTATATGTAGCCTGTATTTTTTACGCCAAAATACTGAATAGAACAACGGTTACAGACAGCAAATACAATGGAATGGAGGCCTGAAATGCCAAAATTTGTAGCCCACAGATAGATCAGGGGTCTGACAGAAAAAGCACAATGTCCAATATGTGGCCTGTATTTTTTACCCCAAAATACTGAATAGAATGAGGGTTTCAGACAGCAAATACAGTGGAATGGAGGCCTGAAATGCCCAAATTTGTAGCCCACAGATAGATCAGGGGTCTGACAGAGAAAGCACAATGTCCAATATGTGGCCTGTTTTTTTTTCCCACCAAAATACTGTATAAAATGAGGGTAACAGACAGCAAATACAGTAGAATGGAGGCCTGAAATGCCCAAATTTGTAGCCCACAGATAGATCAGGGGATTGACAGAGAAACCACAATGTCCAATATGTGAACAAGCAAAAAAAAGGGGGCTCTGGATTGCTTTGAAATAAAATATCACGATTAAGATGCCAAAAAAATTCTTCCTAGCCACTGATATCTGGGGTTAGGTATATATGTAATAGGCAGCAGCCGCAGCAAACAGTAATGGAATGATCCCTGTTGATGTATGCAATGATATCTATATACCCACATACAGTGCCTGAATGCCTTGCACTGATATGTATAGAGCCACATACACTCCCCTGCCTACCTAGCACTGCAATCTACATACTCCGTAATTTGTCCTTAGAAGGACTGTTGGTTTAGCTAAATTTGTGGATTCTATGATGGTAGACCACACTAACTAATAAATCCCCGAATCTGACCCTATCTCGGCAGCAGCTCTCCCTACACTGTCTGAATCCGGAGCTGATTGCGCTGAGCAGGGCGGTGCCAGGTCTCTTATAGACCTGATGATGTTGTGTGTCCAGCCAATCACTGTTATACCACAATAAACATGGCTGAAGCATTACAGTGCATGGCACACAATCCCTGCATGTTGATTGGCTCTGTAAAGAGCACCAATCATGCAGGGCGGGGACATGAGCTCCCGCCGATCAAAACTGGCAATGCTTGGTGCTCGCCAAGTACGGTGATGCTCGGGCAAGTAACGAGCATTAACGAGTATGCTCACTCATCACTAGTGGAAAGGTTCAATAAGACCTTGAAGTCCGTGCTGAAGAAGGTCATGGAGAAGGATGGCCGAGATTGGGATTCCCTCATGCCATACCTACTGTTCTCCATCAGGGCAGTCCAACAGACCTCTACGGGGTTCTCAACATTCAAACTGTTATACGGACGACAGCCCCGGAGACTTCTAGATGCTGAAAATGAAAAATGCAGGACTGGATTGTAAGGATGATTGTTGTGATTTTGCTTTTTGCTCCCTCTAGTGGTCATTAGTGATTTGACTCTGGAGCGTCTGTCTTTTCCTATATCCTCACCTGGGCCGTTAGTTCAGGGGCGTTGCTATATAAGCTCCCTGGACCTTCAGTTCAATGCCTGGCATCGTTGAAATCAGAGCTAATCTGTTGTGCTCTTGTCCTCTGATCCTGGTTCCTGTTTTTCAAGCTAAGTCTGCTTCTTTGCTTTTTGCTTTTGTTTTGTTTGGTATTTTTGTCCAGCTTGTTCCTATCTGTATCCTGACCTTTGCTGGAAGCTCTAGGGGGCTGGTGTTCTCCCCCCGGACCGTTAGACGGTTCGGGGGTTCTTGAATCTCCAGCGTGGATTTTTATAGGGTTTTTGTTGACCAGATAAGTTATCTTGCTATATTCTGCTATTAGTAAGCTGGCCTCTCTTTGCTGAACCTGGTTCATTTCTGTGTTTGTCATTTCCTCTTACCTCACCGTTATTATTTGTGGGGGGCTTGTATCTTGCTTTGGGGTCCCTTTCTCTGGAGGCAAGAGAGGTCTTTGTTTTCTTCTCCTAGGGGTAGTTAGATTCTCCGGCTGGCGCGAGTCATCTAGCGATCACCGTAGGCATGATCCCCGGCTACTTCTAGTGTTGGCGTTAGGAGTAGCTATTTGGTCAACCCAGTTACCACAGCCCTATGAGCTGGATTTTTGTATCTTGCAGACTTACACGTTCCTCTGAGACCCTGTCCACTGGGGTCATAACAGTATGCCAGGCCAGTATTAAATGTTTAATGCATTGCAGAAGTGGGATTATAAGAAAGAAAATTTTGAGTTTTTTTTTTTCCCTTTCTCATTTTTTTTTTTCTTTTCCCCTTTACCTCAGAGTGGCTTAAGCTTGCTGCAGACATGAATGTCCAGACCTTGATTACAAGTGTGGACCAGCTTGCCGCTCGTGTGCAGGGTATACAAGATTATGTTACCAGAAATCCTAGGTCTGAACCCAAGATTCCGATTCCTGAACTGTTTTCAGGAGACCGATTTAAGTTTAGGAATTTCAGGAATAATTGTAAATTATTTTTGTCCCTGAAACCTTGTTCGTCTGGAGACTCTGCTCAACAAGTAAAAATTGTTATTTCATTCTTACGGGGTGACCCTCAGGATTGGGCTTTTTCGTTGGCGCCAGGAGATCCGGCATTGGCTGATATTGATGCGTTTTTTCTGGCGCTCGGTTTACTTTATGAGGAACCCAATCTTGAGATTCAGGCAGAGAAAGCCTTGCTGGCTATGTCTCAGGGCCAGGACGAGGCTGAGGTGTATTGCCAAAAATTTCGGAAATGGTCCGTGCTGACACATTGGAACGAGTGTGCACTGGCCGCTAATTTTAGAAATGGCCTTTCTGAGGCCATTAAGAATGTTATGGTGGGTTTTCCCATTCCCACAGGTCTGAATGATACCATGTCCCTGGCTATTCAAATTGACCGGCGGTTACGGGAGCGCAAAACCGCAAATTCCCTCATGTTGTTGTCTGAACAGACACCTGATGTGATGCAATGTGATAGAAAAACCGCAAATTCCCTCATGGTGTTGTCTGAACGGACACCTGATTTGATGCAATGTGATAGAATCCTGATTAGAAATGAGAGGAAAATTCATAGACGCCGGAATGGCTTGTGCTACTACTGTGGTGATTCTACACATGTTATCTCAGCATGCTCTAAACGTATATCTAAGGTTGTTAGTCCTGTCACCGTTGGTAATTTGCATCCTAAGTTTATTCTGTCTGTAACTTTGATTTGCTCACTGTCATCTTATCCTGTCATGGCGTTTGTAGATTCGGGTGCTGCCCTGAGTCTTATGGATCTCTCATTTGCTAAGCGCTGTGGTTTTATTCTTGAACCATTAGAAAATCCTATCCCTCTTAGGGGTATTGATGCTACGCCATTGGCAGAAAATAAGCCGCAGTATTGGACACAGGTTACCATGTGCATGACTCCTGAACACCGCGAGGTGATACGTTTTCTCGTTCTACATAAAATGCATGATTTGGTTGTTTTGGGGCTGCCATGGTTACAGACCCATAATCCAGTCCTTGACTGGAAGGCTATGTCAGTGTCTAGTTGGGGCTGTCGTGGTATTCATGAGGATTCTCTGCCTGTGTCTATTGCTTCTTCTACGCCTTCGGAAGTTCCGGAGTACTTGTCTGATTATCAGGATGTCTTTAGCGAGTCCAGGTCCAGTGCATTGCCTCCTCATAGGGAATGTGACTGTGCAATAGATTTGATTCCAGGCAGTAAATTTCCTAAGGGAAGACTGTTTAATCTGTCGATACCTGAACATACCGCTATGCGTTCATATATCAAGGAGTCTCTGGAGAAAGGACACATCCGTCCGTCTTCTTCCCCTCTTGGTGCGGGATTCTTTTTTGTGGCTAAAAAGGACGGATCTTTGAGGCCTTGTATTGACTATCGGCTTTTAAATAAGATCACTGTCAAATTTCAGTATCCTTTGCCGCTGTTGTCTGACTTGTTTGCCCGGATTAAAGGTGCCAAGTGGTTTACCAAGATAGACCTTCGTGGTGCGTACAACCTTGTGCGCATTAAGCAAGGGGATGAATGGAAAACCGCATTCAATACGCCCGAAGGTCATTTTGAGTACTTGGTGATGCCTTTTGGGCTCTCTAATGCCCCTTCAGTTTTTCAGTCCTTTATGCATGACATTTTCCGGAACTATCTGGATAAATTTCTGATCGTTTATCTGGATGATATTCTGTTTTTTTCTGATAATTGGGACTCGCATGTGGAGCAGGTCAGGATGGTCTTTAAAATTTTGCGTGAAAATTCTTTGTTTGTCAAGGGCTCAAAGTGTCTTTTTGGTGTACAGAAGGTTCCCTTTTTGGGGTTCATTTTTTCCCCTTCTGCTGTGGAGATGGACCCAGTCAAGGTCCGAGCTATTCTTGATTGGACTCAGCCCTCGTCAGTTAAGAGTCTTCAGAAGTTCTTGGGTTTCGCTAACTTCTACCGTCGTTTTATCGCTAACTTTTCTAGCATTGTGAAACCTTTGACGGATATGACCAAGAAGGGCTCCGATGTGGTTAATTGGGCTCCTGCTGCCGTGGAGGCTTTCCAGGAGTTGAAACGTCGGTTTACTTCGGCGCCTGTTTTGTGCCAGCCTGATGTCTCGCTTCCCTTTCAAGTTGAGGTGGATGCTTCAGAGATTGGAGCAGGGGCCGTTTTGTCGCAGAGAGGCCCTGGTTGCTCTGTTATGAGACCTTGCGCCTTTTTCTCTAGGAAGTTTTCGCCTGCTGAGCGAAATTATGATGTGGGCAATCGGGAGTTGTTGGCCATGAAATGGGCATTTGAGGAGTGGCGTCATTGGCTCGAGGGTGCTAAGCATCGTGTGGTGGTCTTGACTGATCACAAAAATCTGATGTATCTCGAGTCTGCTAAACGCCTGAATCCTAGACAGGCCCGCTGGTCATTGTTTTTCTCCCGATTTGACTTTGTTGTCTCGTATTTACCAGGTTCAAAGAATGTGAAGGCCGATGCTCTTTCCAGGAGCTTTGTGCCTGATGCTCCTGGAGTCGCTGAACCTGTTGGTATTCTTAAGGATGGTATTATCTTGTCAGCTATTTCTCCAGATCTGCGACGTGTGTTGCAGAGATTTCAGGCTGGTAGGCCTGATTCTTGTCCACCTGACAGACTGTTTGTGCCTGATAAGTGGACCAGCAGAGTCATTTCCGAGGTTCATTCCTCGGTGTTGGCAGGTCACCCAGGAATTTTTGGCACCAGAGATCTGGTGGCCAGATCCTTTTGGTGGCCTTCCTTGTCTAGGGATGTGCGGTCATTTGTACAGTCCTGTGGGACTTGTGCTCGAGCTAAGCCTTGCTGTTCTCGTGCCAGCGGGTTGCTCTTGCCCTTGCCTGTCCCTAAGAGACCTTGGACACATATCTCCATGGATTTCATTTCTGATCTTCCGGTGTCTCAGGGCATGTCTGTTATCTGGGTGATATGTGATCGCTTCTCCAAGATGGTCCATTTGGTTCCTTTGCCTAAACTGCCTTCCTCTTCCGATCTGGTTCCTGTGTTTTTCCAGAACGTGGTTCGTTTGCACGGCATCCCTGAGAATATTGTGTCAGACAGAGGATCCCAGTTCGTTTCCAGATTCTGGCGATCCTTTTGTAGTAGGATGGGCATTGACTTGTCGTTTTCGTCTGCTTTCCATCCTCAGACTAATGGACAGACGGAGCGAACTAATCAGACTTTGGAGGCTTATTTGAGGTGTTTTGTCTCTGCTGATCAGGACGATTGGGTGACCTTCTTGCCGTTAGCTGAGTTTGCCCTTAATAATCGGGCTAGTTCCGCCACCTTGGTTTCGCCGTTTTTCTGCAACTCTGGTTTCCACCCTCGTTTTTCTTCGGGTCATGTGGAACCTTCTGACTGCCCTGGGGTGGATTCTGTGGTGGATAGGTTGCAGCGGATCTGGAATCTTGTGGTGGACAACTTGAAGTTGTCACAGGAGAGGGCTCAGCGCTTTGCCAACCGCCGCCGCGGTGTGGGTCCCCGACTACGTGTTGGGGATTTGGTGTGGCTTTCTTCCCGCTTTGTTCCTATGAAGGTTTCCTCTCCCAAATTTAAACCTCGTTTTATTGGTCCTTACAAGATATTGGAAATTCTTAATCCTGTATCCTTTCGCCTGGATCTACCTGTGTCGTTTGCTATCCACAACGTGTTTCATAGGTCCTTGTTGCGGTGGTACGTTGTGCCTGTGGTTCCTTCTGCTGAGCCTCCTGCTCCGGTGTTGGTTGAGGGCGAGTTGGAGTACGTGGTGGAGAAGATCTTGGATTCTCGTCTCTCCAGGCGGAGGCTTCAGTACCTGGTCAAGTGGAAGGGCTATGGTCAGGAAGATAATTCCTGGGTGGTCGCCTCTGATGTTCATGCGGCCGATTTAGTTCGTGCCTTTCACGCCGCTCATCCTGATCGCCCAGGTGGTCGTGGTGAGGGTTCGGTGACCCCTCACTAAGGGGGGGTACTGTTGTGATTTTGCTTTTTGCTCCCTCTAGTGGTCATTAGTGATTTGACTCTGGAGCGTCTGTCTTTTCCTATATCCTCACCTGGGCCGTTAGTTCAGGGGCGTTGCTATATAAGCTCCCTGGACCTTCAGTTCAATGCCTGGCATCGTTGAAATCAGAGCTAATCTGTTGTGCTCTTGTCCTCTGATCCTGGTTCCTGTTTTTCAAGCTAAGTCTGCTTCTTTGCTTTTTGCTTTTGTTTTGTTTGGTATTTTTGTCCAGCTTGTTCCTATCTGTATCCTGACCTTTGCTGGAAGCTCTATGGGGCTGGTGTTCTCCCCCCGGACCGTTAGACGGTTCGGGGGTTCTTGAATCTCCAGCGTGGATTTTTATAGGGTTTTTGTTGACCAGATAAGTTATCTTGCTATATTCTGCTATTAGTAAGCTGGCCTCTCTTTGCTGAACCTGGTTCATTTCTGTGTTTGTCATTTCCTCTTACCTCACCGTTATTATTTGTGGGGGGCTTGTATCTTGCTTTGGGGTCCCTTTCTCTGGAGGCAAGAGAGGTCTTTGTTTTCTTCTCCTAGGGGTAGTTAGATTCTCCGGCTGGCGCGAGTCATCTAGCGATCACCGTAGGCATGATCCCCGGCTACTTCTAGTGTTGGCGTTAGGAGTAGCTATTTGGTCAACCCAGTTACCACAGTCCTATGAGCTGGATTTTTGTATCTTGCAGACTTACACGTTCCTCTGAGACCCTGTCCACTGGGGTCATAACAGATGATGCCAATTGTGAAGGAGAGCTCCTTCAAGCACAAGAATCCCAGGTGAAGGTCTACAACTGAGCTGCAAGGCTGAGACAGTTTAGCTCTTGAGACCAGGTGTTGGTATTGATCCCCACCATGGAAAGTAAGTTCCTGGCCAATTGGCAAGGGCTATACTAGGTGATGGAGAAGTTGAGTGACGTCAACTACAAGGTCCACCAACCACTGAGGAAGAAGCCAAATGGAAAGTGTAATGATTATGATTATGAGTTTAGGGTCAGCCAGATACATTACAACCCTGAACCTAACGAAAGGGTACTGGCAAATTCTCCTGACTCCAAGTGCCAAGGAGAAGACGGCCTTCTCCACACCTGAGGGGTGCTTTCAGTATATCCGGATGCCGTTCAGACTACAGAGGACTATGGACCGGATACTAGTCCCCCAAAAGAAGTACTCCACCGCTTATTTGGACGACATCGTAATATTCTGCCCGAATTGGGAAAGTCACCTGCAGAAGGTCCAGGCGGTACTGGATGCACTGAAGAAGGCACGGTTTACTATAAACCCAAAGAAGTGCGCCCTTGGGAAAGAAGAGGCAAAATACATGGGCTATATCATTGAAAGGGGTGAGATAAAGCCACAAATAGACAAAGCGGAGGCAATCCAAAAGTGGCAGCAGCCGGTGTTAGGGTTTGCGGATAACACTAAATATACATTTTGATAATGGGCGATCGCAACCCGAGGTCTACCGTGCAGTGATGGAAAAGTGAACAATGGCGGAACACACAGTGAGCGGTAACTAGCTCGTCACTCAGTGTATAACAAACGAGGCTGTGTCACTCGCACAGAGCAAGGAAAAGATGCTCTCCAGTAGAGTTGTGTAACTTGCACACAGTAACAGAGCAAGTATGGCGCTAAGAACGATCCCTGTTAACCTCACAGGAGAAAGCAACCCTCACAGGGGCAAGGGAACAGGCAGTGGACACAATCACAGCGTGTGCACACACATGAACTGCTCTCGGGAGGTGTCGGAATTCTAAAGGCTATACGCCTGCCCTGAATTCACCAGAACTCCTCTCTGATGGGGCCGGAATTCTAAAGGTTATATGCCTGCCCTGAGCACACGCAGACAAGTCCACACTACAGTTATGTCCCACACACTCATAAGTTATAAATGATCTTAGCATTGCGGCGTGCGCTCCAGAGAAGCTTTTATACATTCTGCTTAAGTCCAGTCAGAAAGGACCTTGCTTGAGGACCAATCCGGAACTGCCACATCACCCGAGCAGCTGACGACCGACCACCAATGAGAGGTCATCACCTCACGAGCATGCTCAGTAGGGTGATTTCTGGACTTAGCCTCTGGAACGCCTGTTCGCCGCTGCCTATTGCTAGTTACTAGAGCTTTGGCTGGAAAGCCAGCAGTAGTCAAGCAAACAGCATGAGTCTGGGCAAGACGCTGACACTGATGTCTTTGCTGAGCAGCTCCCACTGTGGCTGAAGCAGAATGGGAGACCACAGAGGGAGACTAGGCTTGGGATCTACCCCGTGCAGTGGGAGAATCCCAGCCCCCAACATTACCACCCCGCTAGGCCCCCTCTCAGTGATGTTCGCCACAGTCGAAAGCCGCAATGAGCTGAGGGGCACGAATGTGCTCAATCAGCTCCCAGGTCCTATTCTCCGGCCCATGACCCTTCCAGTCCACCAAAATTTTTTTGCCACGTACTACCTTGGACCCAAAAATGGCATTGACCTCGAAATCATCTGAGGACGTATCCGAACTCCTGACAGTCCTGAACGATTGGGTCATGTATACGGGTTTCAACAGAACATGGAAGGTGTCAGCGATGTTCAGATTTGGAGGAAGGCTGAGACGTAAATATCACAGGGTTCACCTATCCCAGACCCTCGAAAGGACCAAGGTACCGGGAACAAATTTAGTGGACTCTACACGCTGCCTGATGTTATGAGCAGAGAGCTACACTAATTCGCCAGCGGCAAAAACCAAAGTGGGATGACAATGCGCATCGGCGGAGACCCTCATCCTTTCTTTAGAAGCTTTAATGGCATCCTGCATGCGATCCAAGATGTCCTATCCACCACCCTAGGATCGGAGGACGAGACATCATGTGCACAGGTACCGTAATTAAGGAGGAACGGTGTCTGCCCAGTTGAGTCAGAGATGGAGTTATTTAATGCAAACTTCGCCCATGGCAGCAAAGATGCCCAGTCATCATGCCTGGCAGAAACAAAATGCTGTAGGTATGTGATGAGAGTCTGGTTGGCCCTCTCCACCAGCCCACTCGTCTCAGGGTGGTACGCCGAAGAGAGATTGAGCTCTATACTAAGCAGCCGACAAAGCTCCCTCCAGAACCAAGATGCAAATTGTGGACCCCGATTGCTGACATCTTGTCAGGCATGAAGGTGGAAAATGTGTTTTACGAACAGCACCGCTAATGCCTGTGCCGAAGGCACGCGCGGAAGAGGGACCGAATGTACCATTTTTGAGAAATGGTAGATGACCACCCAAATAACTCTGTTGTTACTAGATTTGAGCAAATCCACAATAAAATCCATCCTGACCATCTCCCAAGACATATGTGCCACCAGCAAAGGATGTAACAAGCCATGGGTCTCTGCCAAGAAGACCAATTCCTGGCACATAAAACGGAAGCCTGAATGTAATCCCTTACGTCCCACACCATCCGAGGCCACCAAAAAGTTATCACCAACAGCTCAGTGGTCCTCTTGATGTCGAAATACCCTCCTACCTTGGAGGAGTGAGCCCAAGATAGGACCTCCAGGCGCAAGTTAGGTGGTACATAGGATTTGCCTGGGGGCACCATTGGAGGAAACCCTCCACTAAACTAAACAAAAAAACACCAGAACACAGGCAGGGATGCTTACCTGTTCAAGGCCTCCAACAATTGCACTACCCAGGGTGCACCAGGCCCAAATGAAGATAGCGAAAACACAGGTGCAAATAATACCGATGCAGCCAACCTACAATCAGGAATTGGCTGCTTGGAGCACCCGTGCAAAAAAATAGTCTGTATGTGGCATGTTCACACAGGAATGCAAAGTATATGGTGAAAAGCCTATTAATGACGCCATATATATAGCGGGCTAACCATGATGCATCCTGTGTGAACAGAGGCCACAGTGTACAGAGCCATCTAGGGCCCAGGCGCACCCTGGAAAAATGTACAGTGCACCAAAAACATAACAATGTATGCAAGGTATTGGTTGATATTATGGCCACAATATTGAAGCTGCCAACCCACGTCAAGGGTCCTTGTATCTTGGCAGTCCTAATCTAAAAAAACACCATTGGAGGAAACCCTCCACTAAACTAAACAAAAAAACACCAGAACACAGGCAGGGATGCTTACCTGTTCAAGGCCTCCAACAATTGCACTACCCAGGGTGCACCAGGCCCAAATGAAGATAGCGAAAACACAGGTGCAAATAATACCGATGCAGCCAACCTACAATCAGGAATTGGCTGCTTGGAGCACCCGTGCAAAAAAATAGTCTGTATGTGGCATGTTCACACAGGAATGCAAAGTATATGGTGAAAAGCCTATTAATGACGCCATATATATAGCGGGCTAACCATGATGCATCCTGTGTGAACAGAGGCCACAGTGTACAGAGCCATCTAGGGCCCAGGCGCACCCTGGAAAAATGTACAGTGCACCAAAAACATAACAATGTATGCAAGGCATCGGTATTATTTGCACCTGTGTTTTCGCTATCTTCATTTGGGCCTGGTGCACCCTGGGTAGTGCAATTGTTGGAGGCCTTGAACAGGTAAGCATCCCTGCCTGTGTTCTGGTGTTTTTTTGTTTAGTTTAGTGGAGGTTTTCCTCCAATGGTGTTTTTTTAGATTAGGACTGCCAAGATACAAGGACCCTTGACGTGGGTTGGCAGCTTCAATATTGTGGCCATAATATCAACCAATACCTTGCATACATTGTTATGTTTTTGGTGCACTGTACATTTTTCCAGGGTGCGCCTGGGCCCTAGATGGCTCTGTACACTGTGGCCTCTGTTCACACAGGATGCATCATGGTTAGCCCGCTATATATATGGCGTCATTAATAGGCTTTTCACCATATACTTTGCATTCCTGTGTGAACATGCCACATACAGACTATTTTTTTGCACGGGTGCTCCAAGCAGCCAATTCCTGATTGTAGGTTGGCTGCATCGGTATTATTTGCACCTGTGTTTTCGCTATCTTCATTTGGGCCTGGTGCACCCTGGGTAGTGCAATTGTTGGAGGCCTTGAACAGGTAAGCATCCCTGCCTGTGTTCTGGTGTTTTTTTGTTTAGTTTAGTGGAGGGTTTCCTCCAATGGTGTTTTTTTAGATTAGGACTGCCAAGATACAAGGACCCTTGACGTGGGTTGGCAGCTTCAATATTGTGGCCATAATATCAACCAATACCTTGCATACATTGTTATGTTTTTGGTGCACTGTAAATTTTTCCAGGGTGCGCCTGGGCCCTAGATGGCTCTGTACACTGTGGCCTCTGTTCACACAGGATGCATCATGGTTAGCCCGCTATATATATGGCGTCATTAATAGGCTTTTCACCATATACTTTGCATTCCTGTGTGAACATGCCACATACAGACTATTTTTTTGCACGGGTGCTCCAAGCAGCCAATTCCTGATTGTAGGTTGGCTGCATCGGTATTATTTGCACCTGTGTTTTCGCTATCTTCATTTGGGCCTGGTGCACCCTGGGTAGTGCAATTGTTGGAGGCCTTGAACAGGTAAGCATCCCTGCCTGTGTTCTGGTGTTTTTTTGATTTGCCTGGGGGCACCTGCTCCAGAGACACTGGAGCCATCCTTTGAAGACTCTCTGATGGGACAATAAGCCATGGATCATTCCCCTCCTTGGAAGAGACAGCGGAACAGGATAGAGCATCAGTACGTAAATTCTTCTCTAAATTCTGAAGTTAAAGCTGGAGAACAATAAGGACCATCTGGCCTGGCGAGAATTCAGTTGCTGGGCCATCTGCAAATAAAGCAGATTCTTGTGGTCGGTAAACATCTGAAAGGGGTATCGGGCTCCCTCTAGGAGATGTCTCCACTCAGAGAAAGCTAACTTCATGGCCAGTAAAGGTACCGTCACACTAGGCGATATCGCCAGCGATCCGTGACGTTGCAGCGACCTGGATAGCGATATCGCTGTATTTGACACGCAGCAGCGATCTGGATCCCGCTGTGAAATTGCTGGTCGCTGCTAGAAGGTCTGCACTTTATTTGGTCGCTAGGTCGCCGTGTATCGCCGTGTTTGACAGCAAAAGCAAGGATACCAGCGATATTTTACACTGGTAACCAGGGTAAACATCGGGTTACTAAGCGCAGGGCCGCGCTTAGTAACCCGATGATTACCCTGGTTACCAGCGTAAAAGTTAAAAAAACAAACAGCACATACTCACCAGCGCGTCCCCCAGCGTCTGCTTCCTGACACTGACTGAGCGCCGGCCCTAAACTGAAAGTGAAAGCACAGCGGTGACGTCACCGCTGTGCTGTTAGGGCCGGAGCTCAGTCAGTGTCAGGAAGCAGAGGCTGGGGGACGCGCTGGTGAGTATGTGCTGTTTGTTTTTTTAACTTTTACGCTGGTAACCAGGGTAAACATCGGGTTACTAAGCGCGGCCCTGCGCTTAGCAACCCGATGCTTACCCTGGTTACCCGGGGACCTCGGCATCGTTGGTCGCTGGAGAGCGGTCTGTGTGACAGCTCTCCAGCGACCAAACAGCGACGCTGCAGCGATCGGCATCGCTGTCGCTATCGCTGCAGCGTCGCTTAATGTGACGGTACCTTAACTCCATGTCCCCGATGAATAGCTTCTCTCCGCCGGTTTGAAGGTCTTAGAGAAGAAGAAACATGGGTGTTTCTGACCTTGAGCATCCTTCTGATATAGGACTGCTTCTACACTGATGGAAGAGGCATCCACCTCCAATATGAAGAGCTTATCTATATCGGGCCGATGTAACACAGGAACCCTAGCAAAGTGGGAGTTCACTGAAGTAAATGCCTTGGAGACCTCCTCAGACCACTGCTTTGGGTTAGCTCCCTTCTTGGCGAGGGCTACCAGAGGAGATACTAGGGCAGAGAATTGTGGGATGAACTGGCAATAATTGTTCGAATCTGTTTGGTTTTTGACCATCCGCCATCTTGTTGTGGTTTTCTGTCTGCTGGTCTTTTTCCCCTGGTGCTGGGTTGCCTTAGGTCAGGTGATTGTATCACCCTTTATTACCCAGCACCTGCCTCCATTCCTTGCTGGACAACAGTGTTAATCCACTAGAGTTCTGGCTAGGTGTTTTGATAGCTTTCTGTGTTTGATATTGTGCAGTTCTGGGATCTCTGGTTCTGCTATCTTTGGTTTCTGTTTTCAGTTGGTTTCTGCAGCCATCTCTGTATTTTCTATTAGGAGGTGACCAGTTTTTATACCCAGTCCTTAGATATTTCAGGGACCTCCTTCCACCTATCTATAGGACTTCGCTGAGATTAACCTAGGATCGTTGGTGGGTCTATTCGCAAGGAATGGGTCGCCCACTCCATCGTAGGGTATCAGCTTAGTCTCAGTTTTCCCCCTTCTATCCTAGTTCTGTGTTGCAGTTCCGTAACAATAATAGTTGATAAACCCTATAAAGCACTGCACCGCTTTAGGGGAATGCGGCTCTTGCCAGTTCATCACAGAGTCCAGTTTGTCAGGATCCATGGCCAAGCCCTTGGCCAAGATAATATACACCAGGAAAGGCAAAGATTCCTGCTCAAACACACTCCTCTAACTTGGCGAAAAGGAAATTAGCACGTAAGAATTTGAAGACTTTACAGACATCTCTTCGGTGAGAATCAATACCTGGAGAATAAATACGTATATCATCCAGATATACTACTACCGAGGTGGATGACAAATCACAAAAGATGTTTTAACAAAGTCTTGGAAGATGACAGGCGTATTGCAGAGATCGAACGGCATTACCAGATATTCATAATGACCATCCTGAGTGCTAAACGTGGTCTTCCATTCATCCCCTTCTTGAATACGTATTAAATTGTACGCACCATGTAGATCTAACTTGGAAAATACTCTAGCCCCTCAGAGTCTGTCAAAGAGCTCCAAGATGAGAGGCAGAGGGATTTATTTTTGATGGTAATAGCATTTAACCCCCTATAGCCAATGCATGGATAAAGTTCCCCGTTCTTCTGAACAAAGAAGAATCCAGCCCCAGCAGGAGACACTGACTTCCTCATAAATCCTCTATCTAAATTCTCCTTGATGTATTGGGACATAGCCTCTGTCTCCGGCAGAGATAGCAGGTAAACACGCCCATGGGGAGGCTTAGAACCCGGCAAGAGGTCAATTGGGCAGTCATGTGAGAGATGAGGCGGAAGAGTCTCCGTGGCTTTTTTGAAGAACACGTCTGCGTATTGCCAATAGTGTTTAGGGAGAGATGTTAGATCTTTGGTGACCTCAGATGAACTGACCAGAACCTGAGGCCCCAGACACCATCCCTCACACGACCTACTCCATCCTAATATGCTCCCAGTAGACCAGTCAATGTGAGGTGAATGGTGACGCAACAAGGTATACCCAACAATACATCGTCTATAACCTCAGGAATGATAAATAAGGAAATTATCTCCTGATGTTTTGGAGATATAGCAATGAAGAGAGGAATGGTCTGATGTGTGATCAGAGAGGATAGAGCGGAGCCATTTACCACCCGGATGGTGATCGGCTTGGTGAGAATTACTAGGCGTATTGCATGCCGTTGGCAAAAGTGGAGGACATAAAATTACCCTCAGCCCCAGAATCCAAGCAAACCTCAGTAGTGTGGGAAGTCGATCCATAAGAAAGTGTTGCCCTAAAAGTTACTTTGGAGGACATCCCCTCCATGTCTAGTGAGCCTCCTCCAATAGCCACTAGACGCGGTTGTTTCCCTGCTGCTGGGGACACCTGTTTGTTTAGTGTCTTGCCTGTCTACAGACATGGCAGGTCAGGTGTGTGTGAGCAGAACGAGACCTAGATTCCACTTGCAATACCCTCCATGGTTTCCACGGGCTCGCTAGACTGAGCCGGAGACTCCAGAGGTTTGGAAAAATTTGGAGCCAACCTAAATCTCTGCCTACACTGGGCTTGCTCCAACCTTAATTCGGCATGCCGAAGGGTGATGCGGGTAGAGACTGATATTAGGTCCTCCAGTGTGGCAGGAATCCCCCTAGTGGCAAGGGCATCCTTTACATGATCAGCTAGCCCATTCCAGAACACCGGGATTAGGACTTTATCCAACCACTCCAACTCGGTTGCTAGAGTCCGAAATTGGATGGCAAACTGGCTGACCATGGAGGAGACCTGGGTTAACGCCAAGAGTTGGAGAGTGGAATCCTGGGTAACACGAGGTCCTAAGAAGACCTGTTTCAAAGCCCTCAGAAATCAAGAGATGCTCTGCACCATATGGTCATTGCACTCCCACAGCGGGGTAGCCCACTCCAATGCCCTGTCCATTAATAAAGAGACCACAAACCCCACCTTAGCCTCCTCTGATGGGAATCGTGATGCCACTAGCTCCAAATGAATAGCACACTAGTTCTCGAATCCTCAACAGACTTTGCTGTCTCCCGAGAACTTATCGGGCAGGGGACAGTGAGTGGGAGACGGTACAGGGGTGGCAGTAGAATCTCTGGACACAGCTTCATTGGCTGCATGAGCCGCTACTGCGGTAACATGCACTGCTGAAGTTGTGCGCTCTAGAGCAGACAACCTGCCCTCCAGCTGCTGTATGAATCACTGTAAACACTGCTCGTCTGCCATTGCTAGCCAGACCCTGTTAGGGTTCGCGGATCGCACTAAATATAAATTTTGATAAAGTGCTATCACAACTCGAGGTCCACCGTGCAGTGATGGAAAACCGCAGCTAGTGAACACACAGCGGAACACACAGCGAGCGGTAACTAGATCGCACTGAGTTAAACTTCACTAAGTGTATAACACACGAAGCTGTGTCACTCGCACACAGCAATGGAAAAGATGCTCTGCAGTAGAGCTGTGTCACTTGCACACAGTAACAGAGCAAGTATGGCAGTAAACATGATCCCTGTTAACCTCACAGGAGAACACAACCCTCACAGGGGTAAGGGAACAGGTAGTGGACACAATCACAGTGTGTGCACGCACACAAACTCCTCTCCGGAGGTGCCGGAATTCTAAAGGCTATACGCCTGACCTGAATTCACCCAAACTCCTCTCTGGAGGTGGCAGAATTCTAAAGGCTATATGCCTGCCCTGAGCACTCGCAAACAAGTCCAGACTACCGTTATGTCCCACACACTCATAAGTTATAAATGATCCTAGCGTGCCGGCGTGTGCTCCAGAGAACTTTTTATATGTTCCGCATAAGTCCAGTCAGACAGGACCTTGCTCGAGGACCAATTCGGAACTGCCACGTCACCCAAGCAGCTGACAACCGACCACCAATAAGAGGTCGCCACCTCACGAGCGTGCTCAGTGGGGTGATTAATGGACTTAGCCTATGGAACACCTGTTTGCCCCTGCCTATTGCTAGTTACTATAGCTTTGGCTGGAGAGCCAGCAGTAACCAAGCGAAGAGCATGAGTCTGGGCAAGACGCTGAGACCGACATCTTTGCTGAGCAGCTCCCATTGTAGGCGAAGCAGAATGGGAGACCGCAGAGGCAGACAAGGCTTGGGATCTACCCCGTGCAGTGGGAGAATCCCAGCGCCTAACAGCCAGTCTCCAAAAAGTAGGTTTCGGCATTCCTGGTAATTGTAGGATATTATTGATGATTTAGCCTGAATTTCACAATAATAGCTGCCCCCCCCCCCCCCGACAGATCTTCTCAATGGCACAAAATCGATGATGGTCAAGTGGTCCTCTGAAGCAGGGATGGCATTCCAGGAGTTGAAGCTCGCCCTATGCAGACAAGAGATCTTGGTTGCAATGGATTTCACTATGGAATTTGTGCACCAGACTGACGCCTCTGATGTCAGATTGAGAGCCGTGTTGCCCAGTATATAGATGGGGATGAAAATCCAGTCATATACTTAATTAGGAAGCTCTGATCCTGTGAGAAAAACGGTGCCTTCGCTGAAAAAGAGTGCTTGGCCATCAAGTGGGCAATCGACACCCTAAGATACTTCTTGTTAGGCCGGGGTCATACTAAATGTATGAAAAATCGGTCCGAGTCTCCCTGCTATGATGCAGTGACCCCTGTTACAGCTAGGTGGCGCTGTATGTGCTCCTCGGGATGCGCATGGAGGCATATCTGTGATTTTGATGGTGAAACAGTGACCGGCAGGATTGTAAATGGCCAGTATGTGTCACAGAGGGTCTGCTCTGTAAGCCGGAAGTAAGATTGTTCTGGGACCTGTAGTTCCACAAGTGTTTGTGTTTGTTTGGTTAAAAGGGAGGCTTGCAGGGTTAGTTGGAGAGCTGGGTGGGTCTGGCTAACCACACACACCTCCCACCTTTGGGAGTGGTTACAGGTACATAATGTGACCATGGTGTGGTCACATGGTCTCTGTAGTGGAAAGTGTTTGGACCTGAATGGTCTGTCTTGTAGGTCCTGGAAGCCTATGTGGTGGGAGTGCTAACTTCCTGAATAGCACGTGGTGGGGCTTTGGGACCTGGTGGCCTGTGTGTTGGCTGGTCCCATGTGGGGATGGACGTCCTGAACAGCACACGCAGTGGCCTGTGTTAGATGGTCCCAGGTGGGGACAGACATCCTGAAGAGCGCACTGAAAGGCCGAATGTACAGAGTCTGTGAAGGCACTGCATTGGGGAACTACTGACCTTCGTAGGGTCTGGACTGTCGGGAGTGACCTGGTCGCAAGGACAGTGATCCCTGTAAGGCAGCTCCCCAGGAGAAAGGACTGACAGGAGCTCAGCATGTGGAGCAGGAGCTCCAGAAAGGTAACACCCTGGAAGGGGGCTATTATAACGGCAGAGAAGTATCTGCCAGTGGAACAAACTGTTGGTGCTTGTTTTGTTCCATGAACATTGATGAACTGTTTGGCATACATTCACCCATGATAACTGGGTATAAGATGTATGTAACTGACCACAGTGAGAATAAATCAGAAGACACTGCGGGGCTGGGATTCCCAGGCAGGGCGGCCGCACAGGCGCAGTCAGCTAGACTGGATATGGGGACAGAGGACGGGCAGCGCTCACTGTGCCTGCCTAAGGCATGACAAAAGAGTGCAGGCGCCTGCTGATTTCAAAACAGCGCAGAGGAGGCGGCACCCGGCGCCAAGAAGACTTGAGTGATGGCTATGTGGCGTCTGCAGCGGTGGGAAAGGCCTGCCTCCAGGACTGAAGAAAGGTATTTAGGACAAATTACAAAACGGATTATTTCTGCAGTTACAGCACCAATAACTAAAAGAGCCACCTTGTCAGAATGCAGCATTACTGCTGCACAAGGTGGCTCTTTTAGTTTCAAACGCCTGGGGGGGTGACAGGTTCCCTTTAAAGTTGCATACATGGGCTGGTTTTATGTAGGCATCCATAGAGTGGGTGGGAGGATGCCCACCTTATCTCCACTTGCACTGCCGTGTACTGACAGGACCTGTGTGATGTCAAAATCATGTGGTCAGTCACATGATGGATAGGAGTCACATGGTATAGGGTTTAAGTGGCAGGCTTTGCAACACAGCAGTGTGCAGTGTACCTGCAGCGCCCCAGAGTTCTGGTCATTGCAGTAATGTCGCTCTGCCGCTAAGGGGAGCGATGTTACGTCTGATTGTACTAAAGTAGTTCACCTGACCAGGTATCACAGTCACACACTACACTTCATACTCCGGCCACCAGGGGGAGCAAAAGGTTTTATGTATTAGGCCACTCCTCCCACTCTGGTAAAACTGGGGGTTGGATAGGAAGTTAGAGAGAAGCTGACTGGGTTTTGCCCAGGCAACATCCTGTGAGAGAGGGTGTTGCGGGGAAAGATTCAGGGGGGGTCCCTGTCAGGGGTGGGATCCTGACAGTGGCTTAGCAAGAGACAGATCGTTACGGAACCGCGCCTGCACCTCATTGCGGCGGTATCTTAAGAGAGGACAAGAAGCGAAGTATATTGTGGAGAAGTGAGAAACGAGATCACAGCACTAAGGAGATAATACCGGGAGGAGTCGTGCCTCTAAGATCGTGGCAACATCCTTCTGAGGCGCGTAGCCGGTGGCCGGAAGACCGAGGGAGTACTGGCTCTGCGCACTACTCCGATCGTGGCAGGGCAGTTAACTTTAGGTTGGCTGTCTCACCTATTCACCTAAGCAGACAACGAAGGCAATTGTGGGAGAGGGGCGTCTCTAGGGTCCCTATAAAATAACTCCAGGCTTACCCCGTCATACGGGTGCCTCCTATCCACACTGGGGGACGGAGAGAAAGAGAACATCAGAAACAGATACAAAGGTTGTGAGGATTATCCCGTGGTGCTCAGCAGGGAGGTACTACAACACACAGGCGCAAGTAAGAAGGCTACTGATTTCCACCTGTAAAGGGAACTCTGGATGTGCCTTCTGACCGGCCGGTCTCAGCCAGCCCTGTTAGCAGTGCTCTGGATTGTGGATGCCGAAGTCTACAGTAAAAGGTAAAGAGACTGCAACCCTGTGTCCTCGTTATTTACTGCGACCTACACCATCATCATCTACACCTCAAGGGAAGCCCTGGGGACATACTTCACCTGTGGGAAGGTATACCATCTAGCTGCCATTCTATCACCCCAGCGGACCCCTAGCAGCGTCGGTCATCCTGACCGAATACCACAGGTGGCGTCACGAACACTTGACAGACTTCTACCTACACCTTTAATTGGACGCCCCTCAGCAGGGCCACGGACCGGGTCAAGCCACCGTGACATCCCCAGAACCGAGACAGAGGGACCCGGTACCGAGTACCCCGCTGCCCTGCGTCTGGGGGCGCTCCATACCTGAAGAGGAAACACTCCAGGAACGTGTTTGTGCCCATGTGGCATATTATGGACCTGTACTGTGGAAACTATACCTATGAATGGGCTGCACCCCGCTAGGAAAAGGACTGTGTTTTCTTCCATTTTATTTTGTTTTGCTATTTTGCCCAAAGAGCCGTGTTTATTTTCCCTTGCTTGGTTTATGCTGCCTCAATAAACCAAGCACATTCTTAAAGAGACAGTGTTCCTTTTATACCTCTGTGTCCAGCCGAGCGAGACATTCTACTTCAATATATATACAGCGGTGCTCAAAGTCTACATACCCTGACAGAATTTTTGCTTTCTTGTCCTTTTTTCTGAGAATATGAACGATAACACCAAAACTTTTTCTCCACTCATGGTTAGTGGTTGGATGAAGCCATTTACTGTCAAACTACTGTGTTTTCTCTTTTTAAATCATAATGACAACCCAAAACAACCAAATGACCCTGATCAAAAGTTCACATATCCTGGTGATTTTGGCCTGGTAACATGCACAGAACTTGACACAAAACGGGTTTGCTGGTAATCAGTGTGTGTGCATAAAAGCTGAGTGAATTTCTGGAATCCACTCATGTTTCTGGATGTGAGTTGTGTGGAAAGCAAAAGAACTGTCAATGGATCTATGGGAAAAGTTAGTTGAACTGAATAAAACAAGAAAGGGACACAAAAAGATATCCAAGGTATCGATAATGCCAGTCAGCAGCGTTCAAACTGTGATTAACAAATGGAAAATAAGAGGCTCTGTAAAAACAAAACAACAGTCAGGTAGACAAACAAAAATGTCATCCACAACTGCCAGGAAAACTGCTCGGCATGCAAAGAAAAACCCACCAATAACATCAGCTGAAATACAGGACTCTCTGAAAACTAGCGGTCTGGCTATTTCAAGATGCACAATAAGGAGGCACTTGAAGAAAAATGGTAGGCATGGTCGAGTCGCCAGAAGAAAGCCATTACTGCGCAGATGCCACAAAGTATCTCACATACAATACGCAAAACAGCATAGAGACAAGCCTCAAAACTTCTGGAACAAGGTAATTTGGAGTGATGAGACTAAAATTGGCCACAACTTTTTGGCCAAAACCATAAACGTTACATTTGGAGAGAGGTCAAGGCCTATGATGAAAGGACCACATTCCTACTGTAAAGCATTGAGGTGGATTGCTGATGTTTTGGGGATGTGTGAGCTAGAAAGGCACATGAATCTTGGTCAAAGTTGAAGGAAAGATGGATGTAGCACGTTATCAGCAAATACTGGAGCCAAATTTGCAATCAGCCCAGAAGCTGCGCATGGGATGTACTTGGATCCAAAACACAAGGCCAAGTCAACCTGTCATTGGCTACAGAAGAACAAAGTGAAGGTTCTGGAGTGGCCATCTTAGTCTCCTGACCTCAATATCATTGAGCCACTCTGGGGAGGTATCAAGCACTCAGTTCATGTTAGATAGCCCAGGAATTTACAGGAACTGGAGGCTTTTTGCCAAAAAGAGAGGGCAGCTTTACCGTCTGAGAAAATAAAGAACCTCATCCACAACTGCCACAAAAGACTTCAAGCTGTCATTGATGTTCGAGGGGGCAATACCCGGTATTAAGAAATGGGGTATGTGAACTTTTGATGAGGGTCGTTTGGATGTTTTGGGTTGTCATTTTGATTTAAAAAGAGAAAACAGTAGTTTGACAATAAATGGCTTCAACCAACCACTAACCATGAGTGGAGAATAAGTTTTGGTATTATCATTCATGTTATCATTTATATTCTCTGAAAAAAGGACAAGAAAGCAAAAATTCTGCTGGGGTATGTAAACGTTTGAGCACAACTGTACATTGTTATTTCTTAAATATGTTCGCATATAATAAAAAAACAGATATTTTACCATTTTGCTTCCTTGCTTTTTCTATATAGGTTTATACTAAATAGCTAATTTTTGGAAAATGTTGGAGTTAGGGCTCTGTGACCTAATGTATGCAAAATGTGTGACTGCCTAGACATTTCTTAGTGCTATACTTTTCCCACATAGAGCTATGTGGTACTGTTCAATTCATGATCACCCTATATCACTTTGGGGAATACAGTGAGTACAAATAATATTCAGACCCCATTTTTCACTCTTTGTTTCATTGCAGCCATGTGTTAAATTCAAAAAAGTTCATTTTTGTCTCATGAATGTACATCCTGCACTACATCTTGACTGAAAACCCCCCCAGAAATGTAGAAATTTTTGCAAATTTATTAAATAAGATCAACTGAAATATCATATGGTAATAAGTATCCAGACACTTTGCTCAGACACTCATATTTAAGTCACATGCTGTCCATTTCCTTGTGATCCTCCTTGAGATGGTTCTACTCCTTCATTGGAGTCCAGCTGTGTTAAATTAAACTGATAGGACTTGATTTGGAAAGGCACACATCTGTGTATATAAGACCTTACAGCTCACAGTGCATGTCAGACCAAATGAGAATCATGAGGTCAAAGTAACTGGCCGAGGAGCTCAGAGACAGAACTGTGGCAAGGCACAGATCTGGCCAAGGTTAAAAAAGAATTTCTGCAGTACTCAAGGTTCCTAAGATTACAGTGGCCTCCATAATCCTTAAATGGAAGAAGTTTGGGACCACCAGAAGTCTTCCTAGACCTGGCCGTTCAGCCAAACTGAGCAATCGTGGGAGAAGAGCCTTGGTGAGAGAGGTAAAGAAGAACCCCAAGATCACTGTGGCTGAGCTCCAAAGAGGCAGTAGGGAGATGGGAGAAAGTCCACAAAGTCAACTATCACTGCAGCCCTCCATCAGTCGAGCCTTTATGGCAGAGTGACCAGACAGAAGCCTCTCCTCAGTGCAAGACATAAGAAAGCCCACATAGAGTTTGCTAAAAAAAACACATGAAGACTATGAGAAATAAGATTCTCTGGCCTAATGAGGCGAAGATAGAAATTTTTGGTGATAATTCTAAGTGGTATGTGTGGAGAAAACCAGGCACTGCTCATCACTTGCCCAATACAATCCCAACAATAAAATATGGTGGTGGCAGCATCATGCTATGGGGGTGTTTTTCAGCTGCAGGGACAGGACGACTGTTTGTCATTGAAAGAAACATGAATGCAGCCAAGTACAGAGATATCCTGGATGAAAACCTCTTCCAGAGTGCTCTGGATCTTAGACTTTGCCAAAGGTTCACCTTCCAACAAGACAATGACCCTAAGCACACAGCTAAAATAACAAAGGAGTGGTTTCAGAACAACTCTGTGACCTTTCTTGACTGGCCCAGCCAGAGCCCTGACCTAAACCCAATTGAGCATCTCTAGAGAGACCTGAAAATGGCTGTCCACCAACGTTCACCATCCAACCTGACAGAACTGGAGAGGATCTGCAGGGAAGAATGGCAGATGATCCACAAATCCAGGAGTGAAAAACTTGTCGCATCATTCCCAAGAAGACTCATGTCTGTACTAGCTCAAAAGGGTGCTTCTACTCCATACTGAGCAAAGGGTCTAAATACTTATGACTATTTGATATTTCAGTTTTTCTTTTTTAATATATTTGCAAACATTTCTACATTTCTTTTTTTTCAGACAAGATGGGGTGCAGAGTGTACATTAATGAGAAAAAAATAAACTTTTTTGAATTTACCAAATGGCTGCAATGAAACAAAGAGTAAAAAATTTAAAGGGGTCTGAATACTTTCCATACCCACTGTAATACATTATTAATGGAACATACTTGAATTATGTATCTCCCCTGTGAGTCAGAATCCAAGCATATTGGAGAGAAGGCCACAGAGTTGCTGATAGCTAGCATTACACCTGTTTTTTCTTAAACTGGCTTGTAACACATATGGAAAAAGGGGGTGTCGCAGTCTACCAGCATCTTTATGGATAATGTGAGTTTTCTGGCTGCAATGAAACACAGTGTGAAAAATGTAAAGGGGTATGAATACTTTCCCTACCCACTGTATATACACAACTAAATGCAATTCTCCATATTCTGTTAATAAAATCCAACAATATATGGCAACAACCTGGCCAGCCAAGCCATTGTCTCAAAGGTATGACAAGGGGAAACCCTGCTTACTACTCCTTTTTAATGACAGTCACTTAAAAACACAAGAGTAAGGGTAAATGCAGGGGTTAACTCAGTAACGTCTATGGCAATGAGCTTCATGATATAAAATAGGATTTTGACATACTTAACTTTCCTGCCTTGCCTGCAAATTTAAGGTACATCCTCCTTGATGGATATGGATTTATTAGACATGAAGCCATACTTTATGTACTACTGGGTACAAGTGTCTCAGAAAAAGACTTGTGTATGGGTTGATAGCAAACGCAACTTTAGCGACCAGTGACAGACAGCTGTTGCCAAGGTAAATAACATAATGGGATACATCAAAAGAGGCATAGATGCTCATAACAAGAACATAGTATTGCCTATATACAAGTCACTTGGACAGCCACACACTTTGGTCTTCTAAATAGTTATAGTCAGTCCCTCCCAAAACTCTAATTACATGACTTATACAGGTATGTAGAGGACTTGGATCCTATATAAATCATGTCTATAGCATAGATTTTAGTGTTTTAGTTGTCAAATAAAATATATATATATTCTATGCAAATGAGGGAACTTTGGTGCATAACCCTCGTCACTTTGCATGCTGAGCACTTCATCCTATCTGTTGTGAACTCTGTTTTTGGGCTCCCTCTTGTGGTCACAACTGGTACTGTGTGAGTGCTGTCTTTGGGCTCCCTCTGGTGGCTCTTTGTGTCATTCTGCTTGAACAGCTGTTTCGTTATCTGTTAGCTGGTTTCCTATTTAGTTCACCTGGACTCTCAGTTGTTGCCTGCTGTCAATGTCTTCAGTGCTATTTTGGAGCTCTCCTGCAGTCCTTCGTTATCAGTCTCTTCAAGAGAAGCTAAGTTTCTGTTTGTTCATTTTTTGATCATCAGTGTTCAATATGTTTCTTGGTTTATTATCTGTCCTTGTCCAGCTTGCTAATATGTGATTTCCTCACTTGCTGGTAGCTCTAGGGGGCTGAGTTTCTCCCCTCACACCGTTAGTTGGTGTGGGGGTTCTTGAATTCTCAGCGTGGATATTTTGTATAGGGTTTTCTACTGACCGCACAGTTTCCTATCTGTCTTCTGCTATCTAGTATTAGCGGGCCTCATTTGCTGAATCTGTTTCATTTCTACGTTTGTATTTTCCCCTTACCTCACCGTTATTATTTGTTGGGGGCTTTCTATATCTTTGGGGTTATTTCTCTGAGGCAAGTGAGGTCTTACTTTCTTTCTCTCTAGGGGTAGCTAGTTTCTCAGGCTGCGTCGAGACGTCTAGGAATTTAGGCACGTTCACCGGCTACCTTTAGTGTGTTTGGTTTGGATCAGGTTTTGCGGTCAGTCCAGTTACCACCTCCCTAGAGCTCGTGTCTATGTTCATAAACTTAGCTAGTCCGTTTTGTGATCCTCAGCCACTAGGATCATAACAGTACAGCAGGCCCAAAAGTGTTTAATGCATCGCAGAAGTGGGATAAGAGAAGCCCTGAGTACAATTTTTTTTTTTCCTCTCTATCTTTGCTGCAGTCTGTCCAGTTTCTCTCATCCCCTTAATCTCTGGGTGGTTTTGTGTTCAGCTGCAGACATGGATATTCAGAGTCTGACTTCTAGTGTGGATCATCTTGCTGCAAGGGTGCAAAGCATTCAGGATTTTGTTGTTCATAGCCCTATGTCAGAGCCTAAAATACCTATTCCTGAGTTGTTTTCTGGAGATAGATCTAGGTTTCTGAATTTTAAGAATAATTGTAAATTATTTCTATCTTTGAGACCTCGTTCCTCTGGTGATTCCGCTCAGCAAGTTAAAATTGTTATCTCCTTGTTACGTGGCGACCCTCAAGATTGGGCCTTCTCTCTGGTGCCAGGAGATCCTGCATTGCTGAATGTGGATGCGTTTTTTCTGGCGCTTGGACTGCTTTATGAGGAACCTAATCTTGAGAACCAGGCAGAAAAGGCCTTGCTGGCTCTTTCTCAGGGCCAGGATGAAGCTGAGGTGTATTGTCAAAAATTTCGGAAATGGTCGGTGCTTACTCAATGGAATGAGTGTGCCCTGGCTGCAAATTTCAGAGAAGGTCTTTCTGAAGCCATTAAGAATGTTATGGTGGGGTTCCCCACGCCTGCAAGTCTGAATGACTCAATGGCTTTGGCCATTCAGATTGATCGGCGTTTGCGGGAGCGCAAATCTGCGCACCATCTGGCGGTGTTTTCTGAACAGAGACCTGAGTCTATGCAATGTGACCGAGTTCTGACCAGAATTGAGTGGCAAAATCATAGACGTCAAAATGGGTTGTGCTTTCACTGTGGTGATTCAACTCATGTTATCTCAGCATGCTCTAAGCGCATTAAAAAAATTGCTAAACCTGTCACCATTGGTACCATACAGCCTAAATTCATTTTGTCTGTTACTTTAATTTGTTCTTTGTCATACTACTCGGTTATGGCTTTTTTGGATTCAGGTGCTGCCCTGAATCTGATGGATTTGTCGTTTGCCAGGCGCTGTGGTTTTGTCCTGGAGCCTTTGGAATTCCCTATTCCACTGAGGGGAATTGATGCTACACCATTGGCTGAGAATAAGCCTCAATATTGGACTCAAGTGACCATGTGCATGACTCCTGTGCATCAGGAGGTGATTCGCTTTCTTGTGCTGCATAATTTGCATGATGTTGTCGTGTTGGGTCTGCCATGGCTGCAGGCCCATAATCCAGTTCTGGATTGGAAAGCTATGTCTTTGTCAAGTTGGGGTTGCCAGGGGATTCATGGCGATGCTCCTTTGGTATCAATTGCTTCTTCCACTCCTTCTGAGGTCCCTGAGTTTTTGTCGGACTACCAGGATGTATTTGATGAGCCCAGATCCGGTGCCCTGCCTCCTCACAGGGATTGTGATTGTGCTATAAATTTGATTCCTGGTAGTAAGTTCCCTAAGGGATGACTTTTTAATTTGTCTGTACCAGAACATGCCGCAATGCGGAGCTATATAAAGGAGTCTTTAGAGAAGGGACATATTCGCCCGTCCTCCTCCCCTCTTGGTGCAGGATTCTTTTTTGTGGCCAAGAAGGATGGTTCTCTGAGACCTTGTATAGATTATCGTCTTCTAAATAAAATCACGGTCAAATTTCAGTATCCTTTGCCATTGTTGTCTGATCTGTTTGCTTGGATTAAGGGGTCCAGTTGGTTCACCAAGATAGATCTTCGTGGTGCGTATAACCTTGTGCGCATTAAGCAGGGGGATGAATGGAAAACAGCATTTAATACGCCCGAAGGCCATTTTGAGTACTTGGTGATGCCTTTTGGACTCTCTAATGCTCCTTCTGTGTTCCAGTCCTTCATGCATGACATCTTTCGAGAATATCTGGATAAATTTATGATTGTGTATCTGGATGACATTTTGGTCTTTTCTGAGGACTGGGAGTCCCATGTGAAGCAGGTCAGGATGGTATTTCAGGTCCTGCGTGCTAATGCCTTATTTGTGAAGGGCTCAAAATGTCTCTTCGGAGTACAGAAGGTTTCCTTTTTGGGTTTTATTTTTTCTCCTTCTACTATTGAGATGGACCCAGTCAAGGTCCAGGCTATTCATGACTGGACTCAGCCTACATCTGTTAAGAGTCTTCAGAAGTTCTTGGGTTTTGCTAATTTTTGCCGTCGCTTCATTGCTAATTTTTCTGGCGTGGTTAAACCCTTGACGGATTTGACCAAGAAGGGTTCTGATGTGACTAATTGGTCTCCTGCAGCCGTGGAAGCCTTTCGGGAGCTGAAGCGCCGGTTTTCTTCGGCTCCAGTTTTGTGTCAGCCTGATGTCTCTCTTCCCTTTCAGGTCGAGGTTGATGCTTCTGAGATTGGAGCAGGGGCTGTTTTGTCACAGAGAAGCTCTGATTGCTCTGTGATGAAGCCTTGTGCTTTCTTTTCAAGAAAGTTTTCGCCTGCCGAGCGGAATTATGATGTTGGTAATCGGGAGTTGTTGGCTATGAACTGGGCATTTGAGGAGTGGCGACATTGGCTCGAGGGACCTAAGCATCATGTAGTGGTCTTAACTGATCACAAAAATCTGATTTATCTCGAGTCTGCCAAGCGGCTGAATCCTAGACAGGCTCGTTGGTCGTTGTTTTTCTCCCGTTTCGATTTCGTGGTCTCGTACCTGCCTGGTTCGAAGAACGTGAAGGCTGATGCTCTTTCTAGGAGTTTTGTGCCTGACTCTCCGGGAGTTTCAGAGCCGACTGGTATCCTCAGAGAGGGAGTGATTTTGTCTGCCATTTCCCCAGATTTGCGACGAGTGCTGCAGAAATTTCAGGCGGATAGACCTGACCGTTGCCCACCAGAGAGACTGTTTGTCCCAGATAGATGGACCAGCAGAGTTATTTCCGAGGTTCATTCTTCGGTGTTGGCAGGCCATCCTGGGATTTTTGGTACCAGAGATTTGGTGGCTAGGTCCTTCTGGTGGCCTTCCTTGTCGCGGGATGTGCGTTCCTTTGTGCAGTCCTGTGGGATTTGTGCTCGGGCTAAGCCTTGCTGTTCTCGTGCCAGCGGTTTGCTTTTGCCTTTGCCTGTCCCGAAGAGGCCTTGGACGCACATTTCCATGGATTTTATTTCGGATCTTCCAGTCTCTCAGAGAATGTCTGTCATCTGGGTGGTGTGTGATCGTTTTTCCAAGATGGTCCATTTGGTTCCCTTGCCTAAGTTGCCTTCCTCCTCCGATTTGGTTCCTCTATTTTTTCAGAATGTGGTTCGCTTGCACGGCATCCCTGAAAATATTGTGTCTGACAGAGGATCCCAGTTTGTGTCCAGATTTTGGCGGATCTTTTGTGCTAAGATGGGCATTGATTTGTCTTTTTCGACGGCCTTCCATCCTCAGACGAATGGCCAAACCGAGCGAACTAATCAGACCTTGGAAACTTATTTAAGATGTTTTGTTTCTGCTGATCAGGATGATTGGGTGACTTTTTTGCCATTGGCCGAGTTTGCCCTTAATAATCGGGCTAGTTCTGCTACTTTGGTTTCGCCTTTTTTCTGCAATTCTGGTTTTCATCCTCGTTTTTCCTCGGGTCTGGTTGAGCCTTCTGACTGTCCTGGGGTGGATTCTGTGGTGGATAGGTTGCAACAGATTTGGAACCATGTGGTGGACAATTTGAAGTTGTCACAGGAGAAGGCTCAGCGCTTTGCCAACCGCCGTCGCGGTGTGGGTCCCCGACTTCTTGTTGGGGATTTGGTATGGCTGTCTTCTCGGTATGTTCCTATGAAGGTTTCCTCTCCTAAATTCAAGCCTCGCTTCATCGGTCCTTATAAGATTTTGGAAATCCTTAACCCGGTGTCATTTCGTTTGGACCTCCCAGCGTCGTTTGCCATTCATAACGTGTTCCATAGGTCTTTGTTGCGGAGGTATGTGGTGCCTGTGGTTCCTTCTGTTGAACCCCCTGCCCCGGTGCTGGTTGAGGGCGAATTGGAGTACGTGGTGGAGAAGATCTTGGATTCTCGTATTTCTAGACGGAGGCTTCAGTATTTGGTTAAGTGGAAGGGCTATGGTCAGGAGGATAATTCCTGGGTTGTCGCCTCTGATGTTCATGCGGCCGATTTGGTTCATGCCTTCCATGTGGCTCATCCTGATCGCCCTGGGGGTTTTGATGAGGGTTCGGTGACCCCTCCTCAAGGGGGGGGGTACTGTTGTGAACTCTGTTTTTGGGCTCCCTCTTGTGGTCACAACTGGTACTGTGTGAGTGCTGTCTTTGGGCTCCCTCTGGTGGCTCTTTGTGTCATTCTGCAGGTCTGAGGCTTGATCAGCTGTCTCGTTATCTGTTAGCTGGTTTCCTATTTAGTTCACCTGGACTCTCAGTTGTTGCCTGCTGTCAATGTCTTCAGTGCTATTTTGGAGCTCTCCTGCAGTCCTTCGTTATCAGTCTCTTCAAGAGAAGCTAAGTTTCTGTTTGTTCATTTTTTGATCATCAGTGTTCAATATGTTTCTTGGTTTATTATCTGTCCTTGTCCAGCTTGCTAATATGTGATTTCCTCACTTGCTGGTAGCTCTAGGGGGCTGAGTTTCTCCCCTCACACCGTTAGTTGGTGTGGGGGTTCTTGAATTCTCAGCGTGGATATTTTGTATAGGGTTTTCTACTGACCGCACAGTTTCCTATCTGTCTTCTGCTATCTAGTATTAGCGGGCCTCATTTGCTGAATCTGTTTCATTTCTACATTTGTATTTTCCCCTTACCTCACCGTTATTATTTGTTGGGGGCTTTCTATATCTTTGGGGTTATTTCTCTGAGGCAAGTGAGGTCTTACTTTCTTTCTCTCTAGGGGTAGCTAGTTTCTCAGGCTGCGTCGAGACGTCTAGGAATTTAGGCACGTTCACCGGCTACCTTTAGTGTGTTTGGTTAGGATCAGGTTTTGCGGTCAGTCCAGTTACCACCTCCCTAGAGCTCGTGTCTATGTTCATAAACTTAGCTAGTCCGTTTTGTGATCCTCAGCCACTAGGATCATAACACCTATCCTGATTTACAGCGCTAAAATTCTCATTGCTAATTCCTGTCTATGGTTGCTAGGTGCTGTAGTATAGGAACCATCAATGAGAGCCTGTAATGTGTCTATGTGAGCATGACTGGGCTCTTCAAGTGTCCATGCTGGGGTGCAGAGTTACTGATTGACTTCAGGCAGTAGTCTACTGAGAGCTATCAATCAAGATTTGAAAAAAGTGATCAGTATCTAAAATTGAGCTGGCGTAATGATGCAATGAGCCAGTGGCGACAGCTAGGGTGCACTATGACCCCCTCACTTGCATGCAATATATAAATATATATATATATATATATATACACACAGCATATTTATCGATATTTTTTTTGTCTGGCAACAAAACCTCTAAAATCTATAATATAGGTGTGATTTTAAATTTGTTGGGCAATTTCTCCTGAGTACGCCGATACCTCATATGTGGGGGTAAACCACTGTTTGGGCGCACGGCAAGGCTCGGAAGGGAAGGCGCGCCATTTTACTTTTTGAATGGAAAATTAGCTCCAATCGTTAGCGGACACCATGTCGCGTTTGGAGAGCCCCTGTGTGCCTAAACATTGGAGCTCCCCCACAAGGGACCCCATTTTGGAAACTAGACGCCCCAAGGAACTTACCTAGATGCATAATGAGCACTTTAAACCCCCAGGTGCTTCACAGAAGTTTATAACGCAAAGCCGTGAAAATAAAAAATAATTCTTCTTTCCTCAAAAATGATTTTTTAGCCCGGAATTTTTTATTTTCCCAAGGGTAACAGGAGAAATTGGACCCCAAATCTTGGTGTCCAGTTTGTCCTGAGTACGCTGATACCCCATATGTGGGGGTAAACCACTGTTTGGGTGCACGGCAGGGCTCGGAAGGGAAGGCACGCCATTTGGCTTTTTGAATGGAAAATTAGCTCCAATCATTAGCAGACACCATGTCGCGTTTGGAGAGCCCCTGTGTGCCTAAACATTGGAGCTACCCCACAAGTGACCCCATTTTGGAAACTAGACCTCCCAAGGAACTAATCTAGATGTGTGGTGAGCACTTTGAACCCCCAAGTGCTTCACAGAAGTTTATAACGCAGAGCCATGAAAATAAAAAATAATTTTTCTTTTCTCAAAAATGATTTTTTAGCCCGCAAATTTTTATTTCCCCAAGGGTAACAGGAGAAATTTGACCCCAAACGTTGTTGTACAGTTTCTCCTGAGTACGCTGATACCCCGTATGTGGGGGTAAACCACTGTTTGGGCACATTCCGGGGCTTGTAAGTGAAGTAGTGACGTTTTGAAATGCAGATGTTGATGGAATGCTCTGCAGGCATCACGTTGCGTTTGCAGAGCCCCTGATGTGCCTAAACAGTAGAAACCCTACACAAGTGACCCCATTTTGGAAACTAGACCCCTGAAGGAACTTATCTAGATGTGTGGTGAGCACTTTGAACCCCCAAGTGCTTCACAGAAGTTTATAACGCAGAGCCGTGAAAATAATAAATAAGTTTTCTTTCCTCAAAAATAATTTTTTAGCCCAGAATTTTTAATTTTCCCAAGGGTATCAGGAGAAATTTGACCCCAAAAGTTGTTGTCCAGTTTCTCCTGAGTACGCTGGTACCCCATATGTGGGGGTAAACCACTGTTTGGGCACATTCCGGGGCTCGGAAGTGAAGTAGTGACGTTTTGAAATGCAGATGTTGATGGAATGCTCTGCAGGCATCACGTTGCGTTTGCAGAGCCCCTGATGTGCCTAAACAGTAGAAACCCTACACAAGTGACCCCATTTTGGAAACTAGACCCCTGAAGGAACTTATCTAGATGTGTGATGAGCACTTTGAACCCCCAAGTGCTTCACAGAAGTTTATAACGCAGAGCCGTGAAAATAATAAATACGTTTTCTTTCCTCAAAAATAATTTTTTAGCTCAGAATTTTTTATTTTCCCAAGAGTTACAGGAAAAATTGGAACCCAAAAGTTGTTGTCCAGTTTCTCCTGAGTACGCTGGTACCCCATATGTGGGGGTAAACCACTGTTTGGGCACACGTCTGGGCTCGGAAGGGAGATAGCACCATTTGACTTTTTCAATGCAAGATTGGCTGGAATCAATGGTGGCGCCATGTCGCGTTTGGAGACCCACTGATGAGCCTAAACAGTGGAAACCCCTCAATTCTAACTCAAACACTAACCCCAGCACACCCCTAACCCTAACCACAACCCTAACCGCAACACACCCCTAACCCTAGTCTTAACCCTAATTCCAACCCTAACTCTAATTCCAACCCTAACCCTAAGGCTATGTGCCCACCTTGCGGATTTGTTTGCGGATTTTTCGGCACCGTTTTTGAAAAATCTGCAGGTAAAACGCACTGCGCTTTACCTACGGATTTACCGTGGATTTTCAGTGTTTTTTGTGCGGATTTCACCTGCGGATTCCTATTATGGAGCAGGTGTAAAACGCTGCGAAATCCGCATAAAGAATTGACATGCTGCGGAAAATATAACGCAGCGTTTCCGCGCTGTATTTTCCGCACCATGGGCACAGCGGATTTGGTTTTCCATAGGTTTACGTGGTACTGTAAACGTGATGGAAAACTGCTACGAATCCGCAGCGACCAATCCGCTGCGGATCCGCAGCCAAATCCGCACCGTGTGCACATAACCAAATTCTAACCCTAATTCCAACCCTAGCCCTAATTCTAACCCTAATTGTAACCCTAATTGTAACCCTAATTCTAACCCTAGCCCTAAGTGCAACCCTAGCCCTAAGTGCAACCCTAGCCCTAAGTGCAACCCTAGCCCTAAGTGCAACCGTAAGTGCAACCCTAGCCCTAAGTGCAACCCTAGCCCTAAGTGCAACCCTAAGTGCAACCCTATCCCTAAGTGCAACCCTAAGTGCAACCCTAAGTGCAACCCTATCCCTAAGTGCAACCCTATCCCTAAGTGCAACCCTAAGTGCAACCCTAAGTGCAACATTATCCCTAAGTGCAACCCTATCCCTAAGTGCAACCCTATCCCTGAGTGTGACCCTATCCCTAAGTGCAACCCTAAGTGCAACCCTAAGTGCAACCCTATCCCTAAGTGCAACCCTGTCCCTAAGTGCAACCCTAAGTGCAACCCTAAGTGCAACCCTATCCTTAAGTGCAACCCTATCCCTAAGTGCAACCCTATCAAGTGCAACCCTAACCCTAACCCTACCCCTAACCCTAACCCTACCCCTAACCCTAACCCTAATGGAAAAACAAAAATAAATATATTTTCTGTACTTTATTATTGTCCCTACCTATGGGGGTGATAAAGGGGGGGATTTATTTACTATTTTTTTTATTTTGATCGCTGTGATAGAACTTATCACAGCGATCAAAATGTACAGGGAACGAATCTGCCGGCCGGCAGATTCGGCGGGCGCACTGCGCATGCGCCCACCATTTTCCAAGATGGCAGCGCCCATGCGAGAAGACGGAGGACACCGGGAAGGACACCGGGACTAGGTAAGTATGGGGGGGTGCGATCGGACAGCGGGGGGGACGGAGGGGAGGATGGGGGAGGGGCGTAGGTGAGAGGAAGGCGTTTACAACAGGACGGAGGGGTACGGAACACTGACGGCGGCTGCAGATCGCCGCCGCCAGTCGGTGGGGGGGCCAGATCAGGGTCTCCAGCCATGGCCAATGCTATTGCAGCATCGGCCATGGCTGGATTGTAATATTTCACCAATTTTCATAGGTGAAATATTACAGATTGCTCTGATTGGCTGTTTCACTTTCAACAGCCAATCAGAGCGATCGTAGCCACGGGGGGGCGAAGCCACCCCCCCTGGGCTGTAGCACCACTCCCCCTGTCCCTGCATGTCGGGTGAAATTTGAGTTAACCCTTTCAACCGGCCTGCAGGGACGCGATCCAGCCATGACGCAGCATATGGATTGGCACAGGTTTTCATGACGCATACGGTGCGTCAAAGGTCGGGAAGGGGTTAAAAAGCTTAATAAAAGACTTCTTTGTACACACAGTTGACAGTAAACCATTTGTCAGTTGGTTCAATATTTCATCTGGATCATTTACTGGAGTTGGCAATCCATAGTCAGCATAGGACTTTTTATTGCTTAAGAGCACTTCATTAATATCACAAAGAGCCAGTTGCTCAGCAATTTCTGGAGTATACCACCTGGTGTAATCCTCCATAAATTCGGTTTTATATTTTTGTCATAATGCCAATGGTTTAGCTGGTTCCCCATATACAAAAATTATAGCAAATAATTTGCGAAGTTGGTAGGGCATTTGGAAAGTGATTGCATCCGTTATACCATCTTCCCATTGGGAATCGTCTTCCAATAGATGAAGATCAATGCACGCATTTTTATACGTGTCATGTACGACTCTATTGACAGTCCTTAAGTCAGCATAAGACTTTGCTCCTCTTACGTGAAGTAAAAGGAGTCTTAGGTAATACAGCTCACCATCTGTTAAAGAGACTGTATACATTCCGGCAATTGTTTTCCCAAATTGAGCCCGTCGTTTTTTCCATCCTTCTAGTACAGCTTTTCTATCGTGTTCAGGGATTTTACTGTACAAATACTGACGGGCGGAAGCGTCAACTCTGTTTAGCTCAAAATAAGCCTGCAGAGTAGAGGCTTTTGAGTCTGAAATGACCATATCCACATTACCATCTTCGAAAACACTTGCTGCATGTTTTCAAGGTGAACAGCAAACCTTTTAATGGTATGTGAAGCATCATGCATTTATTTTTTCTGATTCTCCACATGCCCTCAGGGGCGCTTATATACCGAGAATCTAGGCACATGGCTGGTTCATTCTAGTTTAATGTATCAAACTTGATATTGGCACAGTCATGTCCTTTGTATACATATTTGAAAAGATATTTAACACTTTTTATTGATGCACATATCTCAACATTGATATGGCAATTGTACTTGAGTAATAAATAAGGGTTGTATGGAACTACCCAATTTATTGTCGATTTCTCACGTTCTTTGTCTGGTTTTCCCAGTATTTCGTCGATGGTACTGTGGATAACCATCAACATTGGGTTTATATCTGTATTAAATTCCTTTGGGAATTTTTTGGCGCATTGACCATCTGTCATGCATATAGCACCAGGTTGCTCTTCGCCACAAGGGCCATGAATCATGTGCTTCATCACTGCCTCATGCAGTTTTGGATTTGCTGTCTCATTTGGGATTTCAGACCAATTCGTCAATTATTTCTCTGTCCCTCTCCGAGGATTAAGAGCATGTGAGCGTGTGGTAGTCCACGCTTTTGAAATTTTATTACATGCACATAGGCAACTACACGGCCAAAATTGTGTTTTTTCAAAATCTCATTAAGCACGGCTTGGAGTTTGATTTTAAATACTCGTGCAACCAAATCTCGTCTGACAACTGGCCTTTGTCATGGTTCTAAGTGTTCAGTAATTTCTTTCCACTTTGGGTTGCAGCCAGGTCATCGTAACAAAAAGATCTGGCTTTTCCGAATTTTCAGACAATTGTCATGGAGTCTTGGTAATTTTGCTGCATAGGTATTGGGCTTTTAGCTTTTAGCCCTTGGTGTAATGCAGCATTATGGATGTGATCCATAACGCCGGCATAACTGTCGACACGTAATGCCTTTTGATTTTGTTTTATATAGTCGATCCTGTTGGATTCAATTTTGACGTAACTGTCAACGATAAATTGTTGCGTCAACTTCCCAGCATTTAAAAGGGGTTTGAACACGTCACGAATGGCAAGTCTGTATGCATAGTACTGCAACAGGGTGATTTTTTCTTGATCCACTGGTATGGATGGTAGATGAATGTCACCAATTCCTTGATGTTGCACATTTAGGGCAATTGGAGTTGTCAAATTTATTGTCCATCCACTGTCCCCACATGGGTATAGAAGAGGATATGTCATTGCATCACACTTTCTGTGAAGAAAGCTGATTTGAACAGTTTGGTTTTCATTTTTGAGGTGAACTCTGATGTCCCTATTAAATGAGGGTTCACCCATTGCATTTTGATAAATTATAGCTACTTCATTGCACCTTGGTGCATTGTAGCGCCTCTGGTCATCGTTGTAGTCATTTATAATTGACATTTTGAGTGGATCGTGATTTTCTAATTCAGCAATCCTCTCTTCCTCTATTTCAAATTCCCTCATCATTGTGAAGGCTCTTGCGAGTGGGTTAATTGCTTTCATTTTCTCTACAAGAGATGATAGCAGTGCTGGGAGGCACTTTTTATTTGCTTGACTTCTTGTACTTAATGCTTCTTCACTGTCCAAGATATAAATCTGGGAAAACTTGGGAGTACTACCCACAGTGCGGATGCAATGGGGCAGTTCTGTGGTAAATTTGTCCATGAATTCGAAAACAGTATGGACCATGCCCAGGAGGTGGCTCTACATGTCCTCCCATTGATGCCAAAGCAAGTGAGCTATTGTATTGCCTTATATTAGCCATAAAGTTATTGGAGTGCTGATGCTCTCCTTTCATCAACTTGACTAATTGATCATCCATACGAATGGGATGTAATTGGATTTGTCCTCTCTTGCAGCAGGAAGGGAATGTTTTGTCCTGCGCCATTTCGTCTTTGAAATTTTTAGATTGGCAGAACTGACATCGAAATGTCAGTTTCTCTACGTGCAGCAGCGCGCTAAATTTGATCCATCTTTGCAATCTTGCCTCACAGTGTTGCCTCACAGGCTAACATTCAAAAAAGGCTTATGCCTTAACTCGCCACCAGGGGGAGCTCATCTCTTTAGGTATCCATGGTTACGCCCAACTGTGGATGACTCATTGTGCACAGACACACGGACACGTCCAAATTAGGTATATTGATAGCAAACATATGTCTCTAACAACATCCCTGATATTTGGAGCTGGCCAGACTACTGTCCAATGTTGTGAAGGGTTAATGTAAGCTTGAAGCACCCCTAAAATGTCTTCGTCTTTAGTAACTAATTCACCAATAAATACACTTAGTTCTGTATTATGTGGATGTCCATCCTGCAGTTTTGCGACCATAGCCAGAATATGCCCTGCACTTTCTCATTCCTCAGTGTTTCTGTTTCATTAAATATTACATATGGTATCCATTGCTGACAAGGGCGTGACAGCCATGGGTCCAGGAGGTCAGGGACCCGCTGACACCAGCAGAAACTTCAACTGGATGTGTATCCTCGGAAGCACATCCAGTTAAAGTGTATTGTGGCACATAGACACATCACAATACACAAGGCCAGAGAGGTGCCTGGCCCTACACTGCACTATAAGCACCCTACCTACCAGCGGAGGTTGGCACCCTACACCTGCGCAAATGGCGCCCCCGCTCACCATCGACTATCCCTTCTACCCCTGTAAAACCCTATGGGATGGGGTAGGAAAATCAGTTGCATACATACGGTGTATCCAATAGTGTAGATAGATTCTTGTCTTTTGCAAACAGGGGGCCAATAATGGGCTATCCCTGCCTAAACCCGACCTGTCAGCGGATGTTAGCACCCTATTGATGAAAATGATGAAAAGTGGAGTCCCCGCTCCTTGACGGCTGTCCCTGATATGTCCCTAGCAAAATAAATGCTGGAGTTTCCTAAAGAGTGCCCATTCATTCACAACTCATGATACATCAGAGAGAACTCTCCCAGGTGGAACTCTACAATGTTTCTCAGATCCTTATCCCCTAATTAGAGACAGTATAGACATAAATTCATTAGTATCAAATAGGTATATCCATAAAAGAAACTCAACAGCCAGCAAGTATGTCCAAAATTGGTGATGGTTTTGGTTGTTGCACCAGTTAAGATTTTTAGATGAATTAATAAAGGTATTTTTTAACATTCACACTGGGTTTTTTTTTCTGTGAATTGTTGTTATAATTTGCACCCCAAAGGTTATCTTTCTTTTTCTGTGAATAATGCCATAATACAAACGCAATGGATTACTTAAGCAATGTTAATCAATGACATTCCTGAAGTGTTGTGCACTTAATCCGGAAATTTCTGTCCTTATTTGCAGCATTTTATTTCCCGCAGCATTTTATTTCCCGCAGCATGTCAATTCATTTTGCGGATCTGCAGCATTTCTGTACCCATTGACTTCCATTGAGTCAGTCAAATCCACAGCGAAAATGCAGGTGTAAAAAGGTTTGCGGATTTGCTGCCAAAAAAGCTGCCATTTGTCAAAGGGAAATGATGTCAGAAGGAGAAAGAGTGTGTGGGCAGAGAATATGTGTGTGTGTCTCTATGTGTGGGTGGAGAATATGTGCGTGTGTCTCTGTGTGTGTGCAGAGAATATGTGCGTATGTCTGTCTGTGTGTCTCTCGCTGTGTGTCTGTCTGTGTCTGTCTGTGTGTCTGTCTGTGTGTTTATGTTTTTCTCTCTGTGTGTGTGTAAGGGTACTGTCACACAGTGGCACTTTGATCGCTCCGACGGCACGATCCGTGACGTTGCAGCGTCGCTTGATTATCGCTCCAACGTCGTAGACTGCGGTCACACTTTGCAATGCACGGCGCTGGAGCGATAATTTCATGACGTAGTTGCGATGTAGAAGTCATACGGGACATTGGAAATATCGTGCACACCTTTGTTACACGCTGCGATCATGCCGCCACAGCGGGACACTTGATGACGAAATAAAGTTTCAAACGATCTGCTACGACGTACGATTCTCAGCAGGGTCCCTGATCACAGTAGCGTGTCAGACACAGCGATATCGTAACTATATCGCTGGAACTTCACGGATCGTGCCGTTGTAGCGACCAAAGTGCCACTGTGTGACAGTACCCTTACCATGTGACGTGTTTACCCAGGCGTCATCTGATGGGACTACTACTCCCATTCGACTACGTGTTTTGTCACATATAACAGTGACAGCATGAGCCGATGATGAGAGAATAGTCTCATCATCCGGCGCCTGTGTACAATTGTAAAAAAAATCAAAACATTTACATATTCACATACACAATACATACACACCGAACACCTAATCCCTGACGCCTTCATCTCCTGCAACAAAAATAAAATAATAAACCAACATACAGTATAATACTATCCTGTCCGACGTAATCCTTTTAATACCAAGTGTCCCACATCGATCTTACCCGGCTGCCAGTGATACACTGACAGGAGGTGATCGCTGATATTAATAGCCTGGGAATCTTTATAGCTATTAGCTCCTTCCCAGAATATTAACATCAGCCCTCAGCCATCGGCTTTCCCTCTGCTGATTATTAAAATTATGCAGGAGCCCACGCAATTTTTTAAATTTTTTGAAAAATAAACAGATATAGCATTTCACACAGATTTCTGAGGTTATGTTCCCACATCAGTAAAGGCTGCGGGTTGGATGCTGCGAACATCCACAGCGTTCAACCCGCAGAAGCCAGATGTTACAGCATAGTGGATGGGATATCAAGAATTCCCACATCCACTATGCATGCACCAACGCCCATGGCTTCCCTGCGGAGACGGACATGCGGCACGTCTTTCCAGACCACAGCATGTCTATTTATCTTGCAGAGATGCTCAGTCTCAGCAATATAAATATCACCCATCCAATGTATAGGGCACAGTGATTTCACACGGTTCAATGAACACATATGGAATTACCTGCATTTGAAAGCCGGCAGCGCTTTGGATGGAACGGACATGTGGTGCATCCAAAGTGCTGCTGATTACTGACCGTAGGGACGTAGCCACAGTTGCTGTTTTGTTACAGCATACAGTTAGGTCCATATATATTTGGACAGAGACAACATTTTTCTAATTTTGGTTATAGACATTACCACAATGAATTTTTAACAAAACAATTCAGATGCAGTTGAAGTTCAGACTTTCAGCTTTCATTTGAGGGTATCCACATTAAAATTGGATGAAGGGTTTAGGAGTTTCAGCTCCTTAACATGTGCCACCCTGTTTTTAAAGGGACCAAAAGTAATTGGACAGATTCAATAATTTTACATAAAATGTTCATTTTTAGTACTTGGTTGAAAACCCTTTGTTGGCAATGACGGCCTGAAGTCTTGAACTCATGGACATCACCAGATGCTGTGTTTCCTCCTTTTTGATGCTCTGCCAGGGCTTCACTGCGGTGGTTTTCAGTTGCTGTTTGTTTGTGGGCCTTTCTGTCTGAAGTTTAGTCTTTAACAAGGGAAATGCATGCTCAATTGGGTTGAGATCAGGTGACTGACTTTGCCATTCAAGAATATTCCACTTCTTTGCTTTAATAAACTCCTGGGTTGCTTTGGCTTTATGTTTTGGGTCATTGTCCATCTGTAGTATGAAACGACGACCAATCAGTTTTGCTGCATTTGGCTGGATCTGAGCACACAGAATGGCTCTGAATACCTCAGAATTCATTCGGCTGCTTCTGTCCTGTGTCACATCATCAATAAACACTAGTGACCCAGTGCCACTGGCAGCCATGCATGCCCAAGCCATCACACTGCCTCCGCCGTGTTTTACAGATGATGTGGTGTGCTTTGGATCATGAGCTGTACCACGCCTTCGCCATACTTTTCTCTTTCCATCATTCTGGTAGAGGTTGATCTTGGTTTCATCTGTCCAAACAATGTTCTTCCAGAACTGTGCTGGCTTTTTTAGATGTTTTTTAGCAAAGTCCAGTCTAGCCTTTTTGTTCTTGATGCTTATGAGTGGCTTGCACCGTGCAGTGAACCCTCTGTATTTACTTTCATGCAGTTTTCTCTTTATAGTAGATTTGGATATTGATACGCCGACCTCCTGGAGAGTGCTGTTCACTTGGTTGGCTGTTGTGAAGGGGTTTCTCTTCACCATGGAGATTATTCTGCGATCATCCATCACTGTTGTCTTCCGTGGGCGCCCAGGTCTTTTTGCATTGATGAGTTCACCAGTGCTTTCTTTCTTTCTCAGGATGTACCAAACTGTAAATTTTGCCACTCCTAATATTGTAGCAATTTCTCAGATGGGTTTTTTCTGTTTTCGCAGCTTAAGGATGGCTTGTTTCACCTGCATGGAGAGCTCCGTTGACCGCATGTTTACTTCACAGCAAAACCTTCCAAATGCAAGTACCACACCTCAAATCAACTCCAGGCCTTTTATCTGCTTAATTGAGAATGACATAATGAAGGGATTACCCACACCGGTCCATGAAATAGCCTTGGAGTCAATTGTCCAATTACTTTTGGTCCCTTTAAAAACAGGGTGGCACATGTTAAGGAGCTGAAACTCCTAAACCCTTCATCCAATTTTAATGTGGATACCCTCAAATGAAAGCTGAAAGTCTGAACTTCAACTGCATCTGAATTGTTTTGTTTAAAATTCATTGTGGTAATGTCTATAACCAAAATTAGAAAAATGTTGTCTCTGTCCAAATACAGGTCCTTCTCAAAAAATTAGCATATAGTGTTAAATTTCATTATTTACCATAATGTAATGATTACAATTAAACTTTCATATATTATAGATTCATTATCCACCAACTGAAATTTGTCAGGTCTTTTATTGTTTTAATACTGATGATTTTGCATACAACTCCTGATAACCCAAAAAACCTGTCTCAATAAATTAGCATATTTCACCCGTCCAATCAAATAAAAGTGTTTTTTAATAACAAACAAAAAAACCAACAAATAATAATGTTCAGTTATGCACTCAATACTTGGTCGGGAATCCTTTGGCAGAAATGACTGCTTCAATGCGGCGTGGCATGGAGGCAATCAGCCTGTGACACTGCTGAGATGTTATGGAGGCCCAGGATGCTTCAATAGCGGCCTTAAGCTCATCCAGAGTGTTGGGTCTTGCGTCTCTCAACTTTCTCTTCACAATATCCCACAGATTCTCTATGGGGTTCAGGTCAGGAGAGTTGGCAGGCCAATTGAGCACAGTAATACCATGGTCAGTAAACCATTTACCAGTGGTTTTGGCACTGTGAGCAGGTGCCAGGTCGTGCTGAAAAATGAAATCTTCATCTCCATAAAGCATTTCAGCCGATGGAAGCATGAAGTGCTCCAAAATCTCCTGATAGCTAGCTGCATTGACCCTGCCCTTGATGAAACACAGTGGACCAACACCAGCAGCTGACATGGCACCCCACACCATCACTGACTGTGGGTACTTGACACTGGACTTCAGGCATTTTGGCATTTCCTTCTCCCCAGTCTTCCTCCAGACTCTGGCACCTTGATTTCCGAATGACATGCAAAATTTGCTTTCATCAGAAAAAAGTACTTGGGACCACTTAGCAACAGTCCAGTGCTGCTTCTCTGTAGCCCAGGTCAGGCGCTTCTGCCGCTGTTTATGGTTCAAAAGTGGCTTTACCTGGGGAATGCGGCACCTGTAGCCCATTTCCTGCACACGCCTGTGCACGGTGGCTCTGGATGTTTCCACACCAGACTCAGTCCACTTCTTCCTCAGGGTCCGGTCACCTCTTCTCGTTGTACAGCGTTTTCTGCCACATTGTTTCCTTCCAACAGACTTACCATTGAGGTGCCTTGATACAGCACTCTGGGAACAGCCTATTTGTTGAGAAATTTCTTTCTGGGTCTTACCCTCTTGATTGAGGGTGTCAATGATGGCCTTCTTGACATCTGTCAGGTCGCTAGTCTTACCCATGATGGGGGTTTTGAGTAATAAACCAGGCAGGGAGTTTTTAAAAGCCTCAGGTATCTTTTGCATGTGTTTAGAGTTAATTAGTTGATTCAGAAGATTAGGGTAATAGGTCATTTAGAGAACCTTTTCTTGATATGCTAATTTATTGAGACAGGTTTTTTGGGTTATCAGGAGTTGTATGCCAAAATCATCAGTATTAAAACAATAAAAGACCTGACAAATTTCAGTTGGTGGATAATGAATCTATAATATATGAAAGTTTAATTGTAATCATTACATTATGGTAAATAATGAAATTTAACACTATATGCTAATTTTTTGAGAAGGACCTGTATATATGGACCTAACTGTATGTAGGTTAATTATGTTAATGCTCCTACATAGGCTGGTGTGTGTGTGCGTGTGTGTCTTTATTTAATATTGATGAGGGTATCTGGCTGAAGAGTGTGAACAAGGAAATTAAATCACAATTTATTTTTTTTAATAATATATCTTTATTTAGCTTACAAAAAGCATAAAAAACCGCATGAAAAAACGCAAAAAAACCCCACATCAAAAACTCATTAACCCCTTTCTGACCTCGGACGGGATAGTACGTCCGAGGTCAGAAGCCCCGCTTTGATGCGGGCTCCGGCAGTGAGCCCGCATCAAAGCCGGGACATGTCAGCTGTTTTGAACAGCAGACATGTGCCCGTAATAGGGGCGGGCAGAATCGCGATCTGCCCGCGCCTATTAACTAGTTAAATGCCGCTGTCAAACGCAGACAGCGGCATTTAACTACCGCTTCCGGCCGGGCGGCCGGAAATGATCGCATCGCCGGGCGATCATTAACGGGCCAATAACAGGCGATCAAAAGAACGTATCTGCACCGAAATGCTATCATTAAAAACGCCAGCTCGGCACGCAAAAAATAAGCCCTCAACCGACCCCAGATCATGAAAAATGGAGACGCTACGAGTATCGGAAAATGGTGCATTTTTTATTTTTTTTTAGCAAAGTTTGGAATTTTTTTTCACCACTTAGATAAAAAAATAACCTAGTCATGTTAGGTGTCTATGAACTCGTACTGACCTGAAGAATCATAATGGCAGGTCAGTTTTAGCATTTAGTGAACCTAGCAAAAAAGCCAAGCAAAAAACAAGTGTGGGAATGCACTTTTTTTGCAATTTCAGCGCACTTGGAATTTTTTTCCCCTTTTCTAGTACACGACATGGTAAAACCAATGATGTCGTTCAAAAGTACAACTCGTCCCACAAAAAATAAGCCCTCACATGGCCAAATTGACGGAAAAATAAAAAAGTTATGGCTCTGGGAAGGAGGGGAGCGGAAAACGAACACGGAAAGATGGAAAATCCCAAGGCCATGAAGGGGTTAAAAAAAGCACAGATTTTCCACTGCGTTTTTCTGCCAAGAGATGTAGAAACTTTGCAGAAATTCTGCAAGCAAATCCACAACGTGCACAAATAGCCTTAAACTTCCACTTGCTTGAATTATCTCTTCTTGGTAGGTATATTGCAAAAAAAGATTTGAAAATGGTTTGGTTATCATATATCATAATTATAATAAGATGTGTATTTGATACTAATAATAGTAAGAACAAGAAGAAGAGTAAACCATGGAGCCAATAATAATGATCCATCTTTTCCTAAAAACTAATTTTGCTGTAATGTCAATTCTATACAATTGTACACTATATGATTCCTCATGTACTCACAAGTTATTGTGTTTATTGGTGTAAAAAATCTACCAATTTCGTTCATTAGTTTTATATTCAGTGCTCGATTGATTTAATTCTCTTTTCAGCTAACATTGAATGCAATGAAGTCTGAAAGAAGGGTTGTTGGAGACGAGTTATATCGAGCTCACGTCATGCAATGTCTGTCACCCTGAGTATGAATTATTTCTCCTCTACTTGAGAATTAACCACCAAAATAGTCAAAGCTCCAGTTGCTTTATGTAGAGAAGACATTTACCAGGCACTCCACTTAATGTAAAACTCTTCTGAAAAATTAATTCTGCAGGGTGCACAGTAACCGGAGCAGTCATGCAGCATGTATATTTCATAAGCACGCTACTTTAAAGGGTCATGGTCTGATCGCCATACACATAATTCAGATAAATACTGTGTGTCTTCCTGTCTAAAGAGATTTGTACATAATTGAGGACATTTTTATATAGAAGGATGAGGTTTTTGGACTGAACATATCAATCTGTTAAAGATGGCATATACAAGGTCATCAAATTAGACCTTACTCCTTATATATCACAAAGCTTCCAATACAGGGTTTTAGATTAATGTTTCTTCCTTTGAAGGATGGAAACTTGGATATTTGAAGGTCCGAGAAAAAGTTTAATATATTTTAAGTAAATTAATTATTAGTTCATATCAAACATACACGTATAAAGACAGTACATACAAGTATTCTAGCACTTGTTGAAAAAATGCCTTATTGTGAAATAATAATTAGAATTAACATTCTTTGGCACTCAACAACTATATTGATAACAAAGTCCAGTGTAACAATGTATTTAATAAAACCAGAACCATTTTGTACCTGATTTCCATTTGTCTGTTCCTCCAAACAGAACAGACAGATTGTGCAAACAGAAATTTTAATGTAGCCTTATTACATACCCTAGAATAATTAATAATCTATTATTATTTTAGAATCAACTCTCACCCTCCTCAATTAGTAATAATGTAACTGAACTCTACAGGTGGCAAGAAGGGAACAGTTTCCTGTTGTCTGTGCTATAGACAGCATGAAATCTAAACTGGGTCTCTCATTGCAGAGAGTCATGTTTTACTCCAAAACAGTCCAGTGTCTGTAAAAAAAACTATGGACAGAACTGAAAATCCTGCTTATTTCTATACAGCATAGGCTTAAACTAATGTTTTAAAATGCACAAAAATGATCAAAGTGGCTTATGCTGGATTGAATATTTAGCCATTTAGTCTAACTTAACCCCATCTTTTCCTTTGCTTACTTTTAAGCCATTTTTGCACTTTTAGCAACCTAAGTTAAACTTTTCGATGTTTATATTCTAGTAGAGCTGCTCCCTCGGCTGCCCACGGATGTAGACACGGGAACACTGTGGCTTTAAGAATGCACTAGGTTTATTAGATCAGGTTTAAGCACAAAATAAACACAGCCCTCTGTGCAAAATAGCAAAACAAAATGGTAGCACTAGGTACAGTCCTTGCATTAGTGGGGATCACCACCCTCAGGGTTAGCAAGACCCATGGTTCAGGCATGAACAAAAGCACAAACCACTTCTCTGGAGTGTTCCTCTCCAGACACTGAACATTGCTGCCTTTGGAGGCCAGCTACTTAAACCCCAGACTACACCCTGGGGTGGAAATAAGGTGGACATCCTCCCACCCGCTCTATGGATGTCCACAGAAAAGCCAGCCCATTATGGAAATAACTTAACCCCTCACAACACTGTGTGCTAGAGGAAAAACTCTGGGTGATTTTGGCACCTTCACTCACTAAGTAGGGACCTCTGTACAGGTCATCTGCGTACCCATGCTACTTCCCTGGCCTATGCTCCACATGAAAAGTAAAGTTCTGGAGCATGAGAAACCACCTAGTTACCCAGGCATTCGTCCCCTTTTTTCCCTCATCCATCTCAGGGGCATATGATCCGACACCAGCCTGAACTTTCTGCCTAACAGGTAGTATCTCAGGATGTCAATTGCCCACTTGATGGCGAAGCGCTCTTTCTCCACAATGGCACAGCTCTTCTCTCAGGAGGAGAGTTTCCTTCCCTGATATAGGACTGAATGTTTGTCCTCATCTATTTATTGGGACAACACATCTCCCACACCGACCTCAGAGGCATCTGTCTGGAGCACGAACTCCTTAGTGAAGTCTGCTGCGAACAAGACCGGCTGTCTACAGATGATGAGCTTCAACTCCTGGAATGCCATCTCAGCTTCAGAGGACCACTTGACCATCAACAATTTTATGCCATTGAGAAGATCCGTCAGTGGGGCTGCTATCATGGTGAAATTTGGGATAAATTGCCGATAATATCCCACAATTTCCAGAAATGCCCTAACCTGCTTTTTGGAGAACGGCTGAGGCCACTTCTGGATTGCTTCCACTGTGTCTATTTGTGGATTTATCTCGCCCCTTCCAACAATGTAGCCCAAGTACTTTGCCTCTTCTTTCCATAGAGAAAACTTCTTTGGATTTATGGTAAACCCTGCCTTCCTCTGTGCATCCAGTACCACCTGGACCTTTTGCAGGTGACTTCCCCAATCCAGGCTGAAAATCATGATGTTGTCCAAGTAAGCGGCAGTGTACTGCTTGTGAGAGCTAGGATCTGATCCATATTCCTCAGGAAGGTAGCTGGGTCTCCTTGCAGTCCGAATGGCGTCCATGTATACTGAAAGCACCCATCGGATGTGGTGAAGGCCATCTTCTCCTCAGCACTTGGAGACAGGAGAACTTGCCAGTACCCTTTCTTTAGATCCAGAGTGGTGACATTTCTAGCTGACCCTAACCTCTCAATAAGCTGATTGGCCCCGGGGCATCAGATATGCGTCGAACTTGGACACCTCATTGAGCTTCCTGTAATCATTACAGAAGCGCCACTCTCCATTTGGCTTCGGCAAAAGGACAATAGGGTTGGACCAGACACTCTTTGACTCCTGAATACTGCCCAGGCTTTCTTCACCTCCTTGGAGATCACCTCACGGCGGGTTTTAGGGATCTGATACGGCCTTTGGTTCACCCTCATATAGGTTTCAGTCAGGTTTTGTGCTCACAACCTGCGTACATCCTGATAACTCCAAAAACAGGTCTCGGTTCCGCTGAAGCAGATCACGGCACTGTTGTTTCTGGGATGGTGACAGTGTCTCTGCCAATGTGACATCCTCGACCCTGGCTTCAGGATGGGCCCCTAGGCATGTTGCTTCAACCGAATTCCTGTCTCACCACGATTTCAGCAAGTTAATATGGTACACCTGGTATGGTTTTCTTCTCCCTGGTTGGTGGACTTTGTAGTTGACGTCACTCAACTTTTCGACCATCTCGTATGGCCATTGCCATTTGGCCAGGAACTTAGTTTCGAAGGTGGGGACTGTAACATCCCTGCCGGCATCACTGCACGGCTTCCCATCTCCCCTGTTACTCACCACTCCTGGCCATGCTGTGAGTTTTGTCCTCTACCAGCTCCATGCTCTGGACCTCATGTCCTTGCTAGGTCCTATACCTGTGTCCGTTTGTATCCCTGTCTGTAGCCTTCCCTATCCTGCTGTGTGTTTCCTTGTGTTCACTCCTTCTTCTTTTTTGCTCTGCAACCTGCGTCTCTGCTCTTTGCTCTGTAACCAGCATCTCTGCTCTTTTCTCTGCAACCAGTAGCTGTGCTCTTTGCTCCGCAACCTGCAGTTCTGCTCTGCTGTGCAACTTGCAGTTCCGCTCTGCTGCGCACCTTGCAGTTCTGCTCTGCTGCGCACCTTGTGGTTATGCTCTGCGTCGCATCTTGCGATTCTACTTTGCACCGCATCCTGTAGTTCTGCTCTGCTCCACATCCTGTGGTTCTGCCCTGCTTTACATCCTGTGGTTCTGCTCTGCACCGCACTCTGCAGTTCTGCTTTGCTCTGCATCCTGCGTTTCTGCTCTACTCCCTTTTCGCTCCCTGCGGTTCCTGCCCCTTTAGTCTGTACTGGCTCCTACCAGTTCCTGTCCCTCCAGTCTGAACTGGTTCCGACCTGTTCCCTTTTCCCACTCATACCTGCCTATGTTCCTGTCCTACCCAAACCATTTCCAGTCCCACTAGCTGTGCCCGCCTGCCTGAGTGCCCGCCTGCCTGCCTAGATTGCCAGCCATGCCCACCTGTCTGCCTAGAGTGCCAGCCATGCTCGTCTGTCTGCCTAGAGTGCCAGCCATGCCCACTTGCCTGCCTAGAATGCCAGCCATGACCGCCTGACTGCTAAGAGTGCCAGCCATGCCCACCTACCTGCCCGAGTGCCAGCCGTGCCAGCCTGCCTGCCAGAGTGCCAGCCGTGCCCACCACAATTAGTGTTGAGCATTCCCATACCGCAAGTATTGGGTATCGGCCGATACTTGCAGTATCGGCATTCCGATACCGAGATCCGATACTTTTGTGGTATCGGGAATCGGAATCGGAAGTTCCCAGTGTATGGTTCCCAGGGTCTGAAGGAGAGGAAACTCTCCTTCAGGCCCTGGGATCCATATCCATGTAAAAAATAAAGAATTAAAATAAAAAATATTGATATACTCACCTCTCCGGAGGCCCCTGGACATCACCGCTGGTAACCGGCAGCCTTCTTTGCTTAAAATGAGCGCGTTCAGCACCTTCCATGACGTCACGGCTTCTGATTGGTCGCGTGCCGCTCATGTGACCGCCACGCGACCAATCACAAGCCGTGACATAATTCTCAGGTCCTAAATTCCTAGAATTCGGAATTTAGGACCTGAGAATTATGTCACGGCTTGTGATTGGTCGCGTGGCGGTCACATGAGCGGCACGCAACCAATCAGAAGCCGTGACGTCATGGAAGGCCCTAAACGCACTCATTTTAAGCAAAGAAGGCTGCCGGTTACCAGCGGTGATGTCCAGGGGCCTCCAGAGAGGTGAGTATATCAATATTTTTTATTTTAATTCTTTATTTTACACAGTAATATGGATCTCAGGGCCTGAAGGAGAGTTTCCTCTCCTTCAGACCCTGGGAACCATCAGGATACCTTCCGATACTTGGTGTCCCATTGACTTGTATTGGTATCGGGTATCGGTATCAGCGATATCCGATACTTTTCGGGTATCGGCCGATACTATCCAATACCGATACTTTCAAGTATCGGACGGTATCGCTCAACACTAACCACAATGCCAGTTGTTCTCATCCGTACTTGCTCACACCTTTAAATAGACTTCTGTTCCCCAGTGGGATCAGCTGCTATGGCCAGACACCGCTCTGGAGTGGCACATGGCAGCTATTTGCCGCACAAGCCTGAACTCACCACTGGAGGCTCCAGTGAACACCAAGGTAGCTGCTTAGTCATGCCCCTCCAGGGTAGTCTGGTTTGTGGCACAGTGGGGTCACAATCTGCACTTGCACCAACCAGTCAGGGCGTGAGCGTAACAGGGATCAACACCAACACCCGGTCTCCAGGGCTAAACTGTCTCAGTCTTGCTGACTGATTGTGGACTCTTGCCTGGGCCTCTTGTGCTTGGGGGAGGCTCTCCCTCACACTCATGATCCTGTCCTGCATCTGGGCCACATGTTCGACAACGCTTCAGTGGGGTGTTACCTCCCCTTTGCAGGTCTCGTTTGCAATGTCCACAAGATCTCGAGGGTGCCGTCCATATAAGGGCTAAAACAGCAACAACCCCGTAGAGACCTGTGGGACATCTCTAATGGAGAACAGTAAGTATGGCAACAGGCAATCACAATCTCAGCCATCCTTCTCCAGGACCTTCTTCAACATAGATTTCAGGGTCTTGTTCAACCTCTCCACCAGGTCGTCTGTCTGCGGATGGTACACAGACATCCTAAGTTGGGTAATCTGGTGGGCCTTACACAACTCCCTCATTATCTTGGACATGAACAGTGGCGCTTGGTCTCTCAGGACCTCCTTTGACATGCCCATCCAGGAGAAAATATGAACTAGCTCTCGTGCTGTACTTCGGGCAGAGGAGTTTCTCAGCGGTAAAATCCTCCAGGTACAGCGTGGTCCATTACCACCAGGATGTATGGCGGACTTAATTAAGGGCCCAACCAGGGGCATGGCAACCGGGTCAAATGTGACTTCAATTATGGGTAATGGAACTAGGGAATGCAGAAGTGGGATACAGGAGCAGTTTGCTGGCAGGTAGGGCAGGATCGGCAGAAACTAACAATGTCCCTGTTACACCCAGGCCAGTAAAACCTCTGAAAGACTCTTGGGTTTTATCTACACCTATATGCCCCCAAAAGACATGGGCATGAGCCAGATCTAGTACCCTACATCTATAGGGTCCAGGGACTAACAGCTGCTCTAATACTTCCCCTCGCTGTTCAGTAATCTGATAAAGCAACTCCTCATTGACTGCAAAGTATGGGAACTTGGTGCCATCCCCGGCTCCTGGGCAACCCCAGTGAATCCTGCTTCATGATTCTATAACTTCATTTATCACAGTCACATTTTCAAGTACATTTTTTAACCTTATATCCTGCATTTGGGCAGTCCAAAAATTCCCCCCAGAAACCCCCATTTCAGGAATTTCAGCCTCACTGGTCAACATCTCATCCTCGTCACCAGCCAGGACACACAAGGGAACTCATTCACTTCCGACTGTGATGGGGTTTCATCAGGGTTGAGCTGGCTCCTGTCTGCCTCCCTGGGTATCCCCGCCTTTCACCACAAGTCCCAGAAAAGGCTGACGCCCTGCCTGATTCTCACGGGGAGTGGCAAGCCTTTGACTACCCTGACCTCATGGGACTCAGTACCCCGGATCGTTTTGATCGAAACTCTGGAGAGAGGATAGTCCATGGTGTCCATGTGGATACAGTGGATGCCGACGTGTTTCCCTGGGATCAACTGGTGGGGGAGTGTGGCCCTTATCAGGTTCACCAAACTTCCTGAGTCTAAGAGTCCTGACACCAGCATACCATTTATTGTCACGGGACATGCCTGCGGGACCTCATCTGGCTGATAGTCCATACTGCAGACAGGATAGGCATAGTAGGAGCAATGCCTCCCTAGTCTGCAGTCCATCTCTTCGGAGGACAAGGTACAACAGGCGGCTATATGTCCCAGACCACAACATCTCCAGCAAAGTATGTCTTTACCCATGGCATTTGACAACCCCTCAGTGACCCATTGGGATCTAGGACTCCCCCATTGGTGGCTATACTACCTCTCTTTTGGGGCTCAGGTTCCCGCTGGTACTCCAGTATGGTGATGCACCACTCCCTGGCCTTCCTAGGGACCTCGCGACCACCTGGTAACGTTCCACTAGGCCCACTAGTTTGTCCGCATTCCGGGGATCTCCCTGGTCAACCGGCCTAGGAAGGGAGTGAACAAATCTGTCCATGACAACCCGCTTGACCATTTGGACTTGGGTGAGGGGCTGCTAGCCTTCCAAGAATCGCCTCTGTGAGCAAGTCAATCTGCTGCTCGTGCTGCTGTTGCATCTGCTGTATAAGTAGCTTACTGGTTTCTTGTTGCGCCATCTGTTGCTGCTGTAATTGTTGCAGGTGTTGCATGTGTAGCGCCCTCACCGCCGCAGGGCCGAGGGGTATCCGGTACCGGGCCTGTGTGAGTCTCTGCTCTGGGGATGTCACGGCGGCTAGGCCCCGGTCCGTGACCCTGCCGTGGGGCGCACAGGGAATAGCAGGTGTGGATGGTGTAGATGGGGGTGAGACCGTAGTGGTGCGGTGCAGTAAATAACGAGGACCCCAGGTTGCAGTCTCTTTACCTCTTTACTGAAGATCTCTGGGTCCTCAGTCCGGAATACGGTTCACCAGGCTGCGCAAGTCCGGCCGGTCCAATGGCACCTCCAGAGTTCTCCTCACAGGTGGAAATCGGTGCCTTCCTTCTAGCGCTATGTGTTGTGGTCCTTCCCTGCTGTGCTTACGGAAAGTCCCCCACAACTGTTGTGTCTGTTTCTTAAGTTCCCTCACAACTCGATTAAATGATGTTCTTCTAATCCTCCGTCCCTCCCTGATGTTCTGGTTGGAACGGCACCCGTTTGACGGGTAGGCTCGGAGCTCTTCCGGGACCCTAGAGTCGCCCCTCTCCACAAGTTGCCCCCCAAGACTGCATAGGTGATTTGAGTTAGACAGCCCGCCTTAGACTGACTGCCCTGCCGCTGTTTAGAGTATTGCTTGAAGCTGAATGTTATAATACTCTCTCGGCGTTCCGGCCACCGGTAGTGCGCCTCAGTAGGGTGTTGCTCCGGTCTTACAGCACGACCCCTACTGGTATTTCTCCTTTTGCTTGATCTCGTTTCTCACTCAGCACAATCTATCTCGCTTCTAGTCCTTCCTTGGGCACCGCCGCTACCCGGAGCAGGCGCGGTCCCGTTACGTTCGCTCAAGTTGCCAAGCCTCTGTCAGGATCCCACCCCTGACAGAGACCCTACTGTATCTTCCCCCACAACACCCTCTGCCACAAGATGTTGCCTGGTTCCAACCCAGTCAGCTTTCTGATCTAACTTCCTGCCTGACTCCCCACTATGGTGGGGAGTGGCCTAATGAATAGAACCTTTAGCTCCCCCCGGAGGCCCAGCTGTGAAATGTATTGGTGTCTGTGATACCTGGTCAGATGAACTCCTTCAGTGCCATCGGACGCACCATGGCTCCCCATAGTGGCGGAGCCACAGTACTGCAACGACCAGGACTCTGGGGCGCTGCACTCCCCCCTGGTTAAACACAGTACTCCGGGACTGGGAAGAAAACAACAATACAAGTTAGCAAAAAGACATACAGTTTCGTTGAGTGTAATAACAATAAGTATACTTGAACAGGCTTCCCTTTATGGGAGATAAGGACACTTGAACGTTACAAACATAGTTAACATTATAAATTACAGGCTATAAATAACTCCTGTTACCCAACCGGGTATTCTACTAAGTGCAAAATTGTTGGACAATAATTTAACATTGCCTTTAAGGACTTACACTCTAAATCCACTAAAGACCTTCCTATAATCACATTATAAGGTAGTTTAACTTTCTCATTCTCCTACTTTAGATCTGCAGGACCGCCTGTCCTATCGGCACCAGACCTTCTGCCTCTCCTTTCTGTTACAGGACCGCCCCGTTCAGCCAGGGCCTACTGCCTTTTCAACTACTATACACAGTATAGAACATAACATTACTTTCAGTTTAAGAGCACTAAGTCATCTCTACATGACTCCTATGAGGACTCAGGGTTTACCTTCTATCCTAACTATCTATCAGCATTATCAAAAACATTTTCTATTGAACATTAAGCCTTCTCATTATCTTTCTTCCTTTCATGCATGCTGGACACCACGTCTATCCCTACGGGCCCACTGCATCCTTCTTCTATCTTTCACCTTTTTCTTCTCAGAGCACATCATCAGTATTTCTTCACATTTAACTACTTAAATACATATAACTTTCTCATGTAAACATTATCATCTCTTTCTTTGGTCAAGACATTATTGCTTCCTATCTTAAGCAATATCACAGTTTAAGCATAACTGTTGTGAATCCGCTTTTGGGCTCCCCTGGTGGTTGCTGGTGGTACTGGTGACTTGTGTGTCTTTGCTGTCTCAGTTCACCTGCTCCCATCAGTGTTTGGGAGTTTCCTATTTAGCCTTGCTCTCCAGTCATTTCCTTGCCGGTCATCATTGTAACCAGAGCCTTCGGTTGCATGTTCCTGCTACTAGTCTGCTGATCAGCTAAGTGGACTTTGTCCTTTTGTTTTGTATCTTTTGTCCAGTTTGCAGTTTTGTTATTCTCTGTATCTGGAAGCTCTTGTGGGCTGAAATTGCCACTCCTGTGTCATGAGTTGACACAGGAGTCTTAAAGTAATTTCAGGATGGTTTTTTGATAGGGTTTTCAGTTGACCGTGAAGTCCTCTTTTGTATCCTTCTGCTATCTAGTAAGTGGACCTCTCTTTGCTAAATCTACCTTCATACTGTGTATGTCTTTTCCTCTAAACTCACCGTCATTACATGTGGGGGGCTGCTATCATCTTTTGGGGTATTTCCCTAGAGGTAAGCCAGGTCTGTTCCTTCCTCTACCAGGGGTAGTTAGTCCTCCGGCTGGCGCGTGGCATCTAGGGTTAATCAGGTATGCTCCCTGGCTACTATTAGTTGTGTGGTAGATTTAGCTCACGGTCAGCTCGAGATTCCATCACCCAGAGCTCGTCCGTTATCTTTGTGTTTTGATGTTTCCCTGCCATTGGGAATCATGACAGTATGACCGGCCCGTGTTAAAGTTACTGGCAGAAGAAAGGAGAGAAAAAGAAGTCTGTAGAGTTTTTTTTTTTTTTTTCCCCATGTTTGCTCCATAGTTGGATCAGTTGTATTTCAGCTCTAATTACAGCCTTTGCCTTTCTCTCCTTCTAATCCTTGAATGGCTCTGATCTCACCTGTTTAAAGATGGATCCTCAGAGCTTGGCTGCAGGTTTAAATAATCTTGCTACTAAGGTTCAAAATTTACAAGAATTTGTTATACATACTCCGATGTCTGAACCTAAGATTCCTACACCAGAGGTGTTTTCCGGAGATAGATCTCGGTTTCTGAATTTCAAATATAATTGTAAATTATTCCTTTCTCTCAGACCTCACTCCTCTGGAGATCCTGTCCAGCAGGTTAAGATTGTGATTTCTTTGCTGCGAGGTGACCCTCAAAACTGGGCATTTTCATTGACACCAGGGGATCCTGCGTTGCTCAATGTGGATGCCTTTTTTCTGGCTTTAGGCTTGCTTTATGAGGAACCTAATTTGGAGATTCAAGCTGAAAAAGCTTTGATAGCCCTATCTCAAGGGCAAGATGAAGCTGAGATATACTGCCAAAAATTTCGTAAATGGTCTGTGCTTACTCAGTGGAATGAGTGCGCCCTAGCGGCAAATTTCAGAGAGGGCCTCTCTGATGCCGTTAAGGATGTTATGGTCGGGTTCCCTGCGCCTACAGGTCTGAATGAGTCCATGACAATGGCTATTCAGATTGATCGGCGTTTGTGGGAGTGCAAGCCTGTGCACCATTTGGCGGTATCTTCTGAAAAGTCGCCAGAGAATATGCAATGTGACAGAACTCTGTCCAGAAGCGAGCAGCAGAATTACAGGCGTAAAAATGGGTTATGTTTCTATTGTGGTGATTCTGCTCATGTTATATCAGCATGCTCTAAACGCACAAAGAAGGCTGACAAGTCTATTTGCACTTTACAGTCTAAATTTATTCTGTCTGTAACCTTGATTTGTTCATTATCAGTTATTACTGTGGATGCCTATGTGGACTCTGGCGCCGCCCTGAGTCTTATGGATTGGTCCTTTGCCAGGCGCTGTGGGTTTGATTTAGAGCCACTGGAAGTCCCTATACCTCTGAAGGGTATTGATTCTACCCCTTTGGCTAGTAACAAACCACAATTCTGGACGCAAGTGACTATGCGTATGACTCCAGACCATCAGGAGGTGATTCGCTTCCTTGTGTTGTACAATTTACATGATGTTTTAGTGCTTGGATTACCATGGTTACAATCTCATAACCCAGTCCTTGACTGGAAAACAATGTCTGTGATAAGCTGGGGATGTCGGGGGGCTCATGGGGATGTACCTTTGGTTTCCATTTCGTCATCTACTCCCTCTGAGATTCCAGCATTTTTGTCTGATTATCGCGATGTTTTTGAAGAGCCTAAGATTGGTTCTCTCCCTCCCCACAGAGATTGTGATTGCGCCATAGATCTGATTCCTGGCAGTCAATTTCCAAAGGGTCGTTTGTTTAATTTATCTGTGCCTGAACATGCTGCTATGCGAGAGTATATTAAGGAGTCCCTGGAAAAGGGACATATTCGTCCTTCTTCATCTCCTTTAGGAGCTGGTTTTTTCTTTGTGTCTAAGAAGGATGGCTCTCTGAGGCCTTGTATTGATTATCGACTCCTGAATAAAATTACAGTCAAATATCAGTATCCGTTGCCTTTGTTGACTGATTTGTTTGCTCGCATAAGAGGGGCTAAGTGGTTCTCTAAGATTGATCTTCGTGGGGCGTATAATTTGGTGCGAATTAAGCAGGGGGATGAGTGGAAAACCGCATTTAATACGCCTGAGGGCCATTTTGAGTATTTAGTAATGCCTTTCGGCCTTTCAAATGCACCTTCGGTCTTTCAGTCCTTTATGCATGATATTTTCCGTGAATATTTGGATAAATTTATGATTGTGTATTTGGACGATATTTTGATTTTTTCTGATGACTGGGAGTCTCATGTTCAACAGGTCAGGAGGGTTTTTCAGGTTTTGCGGACTAGTTCTTTGTGTGTAAAGGGTTCAAAGTGTGTTTTTGGGGTTCAAAAGATTTCTTTTTTGGGGTACATTTTTTCCCCTTCTTCTGTTGAGATGGACCCTGTTAAGGTTCGGGCTATTTGTGACTGGACGCAGCCTACTTCTCTTAAGAGTCTTCAGAAATTCTTGGGCTTTGCTAATTTCTATCGTCGATTTATAACTGGGTTTTCTGGCGTTGCTAAACCTTTGACTGATTTGACTAGAAAGGGTGTTGATGTTGCCGATTGGTCCCCTGCTGCTGTGGAGGCCTTTCGGGAGCTTAAGCGCCGCTTTTCGTCTGCTCCTGTGTTGCGCCAGCCTGATGTTTCTCTTCCCTTTCAGGTTGAGGTCGATGCTTTCGAGATCGGAGCAGGGGCGGTTTTGTCGCAGAAAAGTTCCGATTGCTCAGTGATGAGACCTTGTGCGTTCTTTTCTCGTAAATTTTCGGCCGCTGAGCGAAACTATGATGTTGGTAATCGGGAGCTTTTGGCCATGAAGTGGGCGTTTGAGGAGTGGCGTCATTGGCTTGAGGGTGCCAGACATCAGGTGGTGGTTTTGACTGATCACAAGAATCTGATTTATCTGGAGTCTGCCAGGCGCCTGAATCCTAGACAGGCACGCTGGTCGTTGTTTTTTTCTCGGTTTAATTTTGTGGTCTCATACTTACCGGGTTCTAAAAATGTGAAGGCAGATGCTCTTTCTAGGAGTTTTGAGCCTGACTCTCCTGGGGATTCTGAACCTGCTGGTATCCTTAAGGATGGGGTGGTTTTGTCTGCTGTCTCCCCAGACTTGCGACGTGCTTTGCAAGAATTTCAGGCAGATAGACCTGATCGTTGTCCACCTGGTAGACTGTTTGTTCCTGATGATTGGACCAGTAGAGTCATTTCGGAAGTTCATTCTTCTACTCTGACAGGTCATCCTGGAATTTTTGGTACTAGAGATTTGGTGGCTAGGTCCTTCTGGTGGCCTTCCCTGTCTCGAGATGTGCGTGTTTTTGTGCAGTCTTGTGATGTTTGTGCTCGGGCCAAGCCTTGTTGTTCTAGGGCTAGTGGGTTATTGTTGCCCTTGCTTATTCCGAAGAGGCCTTGGACGCACATCTCTATGGACTTTATTTCTGATCTCCCTGTTTCTCAGAAGATGTCTGTCATCTGGGTGGTGTGTGACCGTTTTTCTAAAATGGTCCATTTGGTGCCATTGCCTAAGTTGCCTTCCTCATCTGAATTGGTCCCTCTGTTTTTTCAAAATGTGGTTCGCCTGCATGGGATTCCGGAAAACATCGTTTCTGACAGGGGAACCCAGTTCGTGTCTAGATTTTGGCGCACATTCTGTTCCAGGTTGGGAATTGATTTGTCTTTTTCGTCTGCATTCCATCCTCAGACTAATGGCCAGACGGAGCAAGCTAATCAAACTTTGGAGACTTATTTGAGGTGTTTTGTGTCTGTGGATCAGGATGACTGGGTTGCCTTTTTGCCGTTGGCAGAGTTTGCTCTTAATAATCGGGCTAGTTCTGCCACTTTGGTTTCCTCTTTCTTTTGCAATTCAGGGTTTCACCCTCGTTTTTCATCTGGTCAGGTGGAATCTTCGGATTGTCCGGGAGTTGATGCTGTGGTGGATCGGTTGCATCGGATTTGGGGACAAGTGGTGGACAATTTGAAGTTGTCCCAGGAGAGGACTCAGCAGTTTGCTAACCGCCGGCGTCGTGTTGGTCCTCGCCTTCGTGTTGGGGACTTGGTGTGGTTGTCTTCCCGTTTTGTCCCTATGAGGGTTTCTTCTCCTAAGTTTAAGCCCCGGTTCATCGGTCCTTATAGGATTTTGGAGATTCTTAACCCTTTGTCCTTTCGTTTGGACCTCCGGCATCTTTCGCTATCCATAATGTATTCCATCGGTCGTTGTTGCGGAGGTATGAGGTACCGGTGGTTCCTTCTACTGAACCTCCTGCTCCTGTGCTGGTAGGGGGTGAATTGGAGTACGTTGTGGAGAAGATCCTGGACTCCCGTATTTCCAGACGGAGACTTCAGTATCTGGTTAAATGGAAGGGCTATGGTCAAGAAGATAATTCTTGGGTAACTGCCTCTGATGTTCATGCCTCGGATTTGGTTCATGCCTTTCATAGGGCTCATCCAGATCGTCCTGGTGGTTCTCGTGAGGGTTCGGTGCCCCCTCCTTAAGGGGGGGGGTACTGTTGTGAATCCGCTTTTGGGCTCCCCTGGTGGTTGCTGGTGGTACTGGTGACTTGTGTGTCTTTGCTGTCTCAGTTCACCTGCTCCCATCAGTGTTTGGGAGTTTCCTATTTAGCCTTGCTCTCCAGTCATTTCCTTGCCGGTCATCATTGTAACCAGAGCCTTCGGTTGCATGTTCCTGCTACTAGTCTGCTGATCAGCTAAGTGGACTTTGTCCTTTTGTTTTGTATCTTTTGTCCAGTTTGCAGTTTTGTTATTCTCTGTAGCTGGAAGCTCTTGTGGGCTGAAATTGCCACTCCTGTGTCATGAGTTGACACAGGAGTCTTAAAGTAATTTCAGGATGGTTTTTTGATAGGGTTTTCAGTTGACCGTGAAGTCCTCTTTTGTATCCTTCTGCTATCTAGTAAGTGGACCTCTCTTTGCTAAATCTACCTTCATACTGTGTATGTCTTTTCCTCTAAACTCACCGTCATTACATGTGGGGGGCTGCTATCATCTTTTGGGGTATTTCCCTAGAGGTAAGCCAGGTCTGTTCCTTCCTCTACCAGGGGTAGTTAGTCCTCCGGCTGGCGCGTGGCATCTAGGGTTAATCAGGTATGCTCCCTGGCTACTATTAGTTGTGTGGTAGATTTAGCTCACGGTCAGCTCGAAATTCCATCACCCAGAGCTCGTCCGTTATCTTTGTGTTTTGATGTTTCCCTGCCATTGGGAATCATGACACATAACAAATGAACATCCCCTTTAAGAGGGGACCAAGTCTCTATGAGGTAGCATATCTTCTCAAGCTACCAGTCCATACTCAGCAAAGGTTCCAGTGTGGTATCTTCACAAAGAGTCCTTCTTTAAGTAAAACCAGTAGGGAGCGCCTTTAATAAGGTGCAAACTATATACACGAAGTTCGGATCATGCACTGTTCATGATTTCAGCAGTTCTAGAAACTTGTGCAAACAAAACTTTAGAAAAATCAAACAAAAGCAAAACAATAGGGATCCCAGGTCCACAGAAGGATTCCCTTTAGAGTTAACCCTGGACGGGTTCAGCAAAAAATCAGGAAACGACAAACCAACAGTTAAAAAACTATGTACATATTAATAAAGCAATTATGCTTACTCGTTCTTTGTGGAACAGGGTGGTTTCCGATCTGGCCTCACCAGGCCAACAGATCGCACTGGTGAGCCAGGAAACGGTTCCGGTCCTCGCAGCGATAAGATCCCACGCCGGGAGGCCCTTCTCACTGGCAGGTGCACCCGTCCCTCCGGGGCATGGCGAGGCCGGGCTTCTCGAGGTTCCGCGGGGCCGGGCTCTGCTGCTTCCCTCACTGGATCATCTTCTTCCGGTGTTCCGGCAGCAGCCTGGAGGGCAATGCATCGCTGTACGCCTCGGGCTATCCAGCCCGTCTCACCAGCTTCCCTCCTCCACCTTGTGTAAGTCACGGCGTCGCCCGGCTCCAGATCACGAGCGAATCTCCTGCCGCAGGGCTCCACCTCCTCCCGATCGACACGGACCTGCAGCGGCTCTCCAATCTCCTGGATAACTCCTCTCCCGTGCCGGGAGTTAAAAGACACTACCACACCCCAGTGTGACGGCGGGATCTCTGGAGCTCTGACCAAGTCAATCGGCGCTGCAGGCTGGGGCCGGCTCCGCCACGCTGCCATCAGACGCCGTAAATGTTCGGCGTCCGGCATAATCTTCAGGTCCGGTGTCTGTAGCGTACCTCCAGCCGCGGCCAGGTGGGAGGGAACAGGGGACACTGGGGACAACCGGACGTCCGTGGGCTGGCCCAGCCGAGTAAGCACGCGGGCATCAGCCTCCAGCCGGCGGGCTAGCTGTCGGGCCTCGGCTGCAGCCACACACTCCTCAGACAGCGGAAAAGGGGGTCGGCCCATCGGTGGCTCCGTGAGGGTCAGACCCCGCAGCGTTGGCGCTTCTGGGGCTGTGTCAGGTTGCGCAGCCTCAGGCCGGATCGGGTCAGTCCCACGCGGTGTTCCTGGTGTCGCCATCTTTGCCTTTTCTCCAATGTCCTCTTCCCGCGGTCTCTTTCATGGGCGGCCCCGTCTCCATGGTCTCCACCCTCCAAACAGGATCAGGAGGTGGACCTCGGCTGTTGACGGACACGTCCGCAGGACACAGAAATATTTGGACTGGGCGGCCATTGTCGTTCGCGCTTTCCAGCCTGCCTCCGCCTACTCCACGCCCCTTTTCTCCTCCCGCGCTCTCCTCAGCGCTGTAATGGCGGCGGATTTTGGCGGCAAATGGCACAGCACACAGTCTCTCAATAAAGTACAGTCCAAGCACGCCAAGTCACAGTCCCAAGGCACACATGACCTGATTCTTCAGGCTTAAGTAAATCCTGTTCGTGACGCCAAGTTGTAGCGCCCTCACCGCCGCAGGGCCGAGGGGTACCCGGTACCGGGCCTGTGTGAGTCTCTGCTCTGGGGATGTCACGGCGGCTAGGCCCCGGTCCGTGACCCTGCCGTGGGGCGCACAGGGAATAGCAGGTGTGGATGGTGTAGATGGGGGTGAGACCGTAGTGGTGCGGTGCAGTAAATAACGAGGACCCCAGGTTGCAGTCTCTTTACCTCTTTACTGAAGATCTCTGGGTCCTCAGTCCGGAATACGGTTCACCAGGCTGCGCAAGTCCGGCCGGTCCAATGGCACCTCCAGAGTTCTCCTCACAGGTGGAAATCGGTGCCTTCCTTCTAGCGCTATGTGTTATGGTCCTTCCCTGCTGTGCTTACGGAAAGTCCCCCACAACTGTTGTGTCTGTTTCTTAAGTTCCCTCACAACTCGATTAAATGATGTTCTTCTAATCCTCCGTCCCTCCCTGATGTTCTGGTTGGAACGGCACCCGTTTGACGGGTAGGCTCGGAGCTCTTCCGGGACCCTAGAGTCGCCCCTCTCCACAAGTTGCCCCCCAAGACTGCATAGGTGATTTGAGTTAGACAGCCCGCCTTAGACTGACTGCCCTGCCGCTGTTTAGAGTATTGCTTGAAGCTGAATGTTATAATACTCCCTCGGCGTTCCGGCCACCGGTAGTGCGCCTCAGTAGGGTGTTGCTCCGGTCTTACAGCACGACCCCTACTGGTATTTCTCCTTTTGCTTGATCTCATTTCTCACTCAGCACAATCTATCTCGCTTCTAGTCCTTCCTTGGGCACCGCCGCTACCCGGAGCAGGCGCGGTCCCGTTACGTTCGCTCAAGTTGCCAAGCCTCTGTCAGGATCCCACCCCTGACAGAGACCCTACTGTATCTTCCCCCACAACACCCTCTGCCACAAGGTGTTGCCTGGTTCCAACCCAGTCAGCTTTCTGATCTAACTTCCTGCCTGACCCCCAGTTTACCCACTATGGTGGGGAGTGGCCTAATGAATAGAACCTTTAGCTCCCCCCGGAGGCCCAGCTGTGAAATGTATTGGTGTCTGTGATACCTGGTCAGATGAACTCCTTCAGTGCCATCGGACGCACCATGGCTCCCCATAGTGGCGGAGCCACAGTACTGCAACGACCAGGACTCTGGGGCGCTGCACATGTGCTGCGGCTACTGTGCTTTTACCAGATGTTTGAGTAGGCCCTCCATTTTGCCTGACGTATGCTGGCTTGTGGCTGCCTTCATCCAGGACATGCAGTACCTCTTGTAGCCATCACACGTGTTCGCTAGGTATGCTGCCCGCACTTCTACCACAGGTAGTGTTAGATCGGCTGACTCGGCTGCACACGGAGGTAAACACGGGAACAATAAAGCTTTAAAAATGCACTTGGTTTATTAGATCTGGCATAAACCAAATTTAAGCACAAAATAAACATGGCCCTCTGGGCAAAACAGCAAAACAAAACAAAACAATAGCACTAGGTACAGTCCTTCCATTAGTGGGGATCAGCCCGCGCAGGGTTAGCAAGACTCACAGTTCAGGCATAAACAAAAGCACAAACCACTTCTCTGGAGTTTTTCTCTCCAGACACTGAACACTGCTGCCATTGGAGGCCAGCTACTTAAACCCCAGACCCAGAGGCGTAGCTAGGGTTTTGGTTCAAGGGGGGCAAAACTTCTGATTGGGCCCCTAACCAGGTAACCTTGATTACAGCTGGGTGACACACCTTAATAGTGGAGGAGAACCTCAGCAGATGACCGCTCTGTTACTGAAGATAATCTCTGTATAATGAACAACATGGATATCACCGCCATATGGTCAGTGGTAGATAACAGCCCTACAGAACATATAGCAAATCACTGCACAGTTATAGATAATGTCTTACCGCTGACGTTCTTTCTGATGGAATTGTTCATTTTTACCGTCTTTTCCATGGCCCAGACCGACATGACAACTTCTTCCAGCTACAACTCGTCTGCAGAGATTACAACAAAGACACGTTTCACTTCTCATATTCCAGCCCCATCACCATCTATTACCAACCTGTACAAACTCCTTATCCTGCTGATACCCCAATACAGCAGTAATACAATAGAATGAATTGTATTTGTCAGTGCCACAATTTTGGATTCTACATAACTTTGATTAAAGGGAACCTGTCAGCAGGATTGTGCTGACTAACCTACAGACAGTGTCAGGTTGGTGCCATTATACTGATTAATGATACCCTGGTTGTTGTAATCCATCTAGTGGTTGTTGTTTAATCTTTATTTTCAGTTTTGAGTTAATGATATGCTCGTGCTCCAAGGTGGCCCGTGGGGGGGACTTTATGTGATGCTCTGATTAGGTATTCACCAGTATGATTTCTGATAGGTCACTGATCCCTTAGTGACCTGCCCCCAAGTTTAAATAAGGAATATTACATATATTTAATAAAAGGCTACATTTCAGTATATAAATCCTTTGTGCTATTTGTGTGGTCTAGCCAGCAGGCCATATCTTAGCATGGGACAGGGCTTGGAACAGCATTTCTAGCTTAAACATAGATCAGTAACAGGTGGATGAGAGACAGGTGTAGGCCTGGATCTCTGAGAGACCTGCCAAATTCATTCAAGACACATGAAGGAGACCCCATTCGGAGTCCAAGCATTTCCAAAAATTAGGGGCAGACACCACTAAAGTGGCATCAATTTATTTTATTTATTTATTTTACTCACTTAAATAGTGCACAGCACTTTAAAGACAGTATCAATTTCTCCATAGTAGAAATACTATAATGGGGCTCTGACACCCCTTCCACTAGGCAGCCCACCAGATGCAAACACAATGAGGTAGCTGCCAGCTCTGCTACATCTTAGAGGCACATACACTGCAACTTTGAGGCATTACTTATTCTACCACTTTAAAAACATGCATGAGCTGATTGGAGTCTCCGCATTTCATAAAATTGTTAGTAACATTAGCAGCAGTAACAACAGCAGGCACTGAAACACACTAAAAATGACACCATCGTCTAGTCTACCCAGTCTGCGATTGGGGTGCAAAAGTCATTGGAGATCCTTGATGAGAGTTAGGTGGTCTACACTTTCAGGGACAGACAGATGTGCTTATTTGTCAGGACACCACCAGCAGTGCTGAAAACACGTTTTGAGAGAATGCTGGCTGCCAGGCATGAGGAAACCTCCAAGGCATGAAGACCAAAATGCAAAAGGTTACAACTCCCCCCCCGATGGCATTGATATTGAGCTCGAGAGAGATACTCCTGCACCATCTTCTCCAGTCGTTCATTACGTGTCAGTCTTTTATTCTATTCTACTGGTGCACGGGCTGGTCTAAAAAAATGTGTGAAATGACTCACAGAAATTGCTTTTTATATTTTACTTATATAGCACCACCACAGCACTTCACACACATTTTCAGCACTGTCCCCATTGGTGCTCCCAATGAAAATTTCCTATCAGTATGTCTTTGGGATGTGCAGGAAACCAGAGTACCCTCACAAACCCTCACAAACATACAAACTCCTTGCAGATGTTGACCTTAGTGGGGTTTGAACCCAGAATCCCAGTGCTGAAAGGCTGCAGTGCTAACCACTAAGCCACCATGCTGCCTCTGCCACTTATACTGCTGCTAATGTTTTTGCGTTGACGACTCGATGTTCTTGGGGTTGGAAGTCTATAACTGCTATGTACACTGTGTGCCTCACTGCTGTCTTGGGAAAAAAACTCTTAAGATTGTCTTCAAGCGTGTTTCGATACTCCAGCATGCATGCGTCTCTTTTGAGAGAGAAAAGAGTCTTGGGGTTCTCCATCCCCAAGTGCCCTACAAGCCTTTGGAATTCCAAGGCTTGTGAAGTAGCCCCTTCCCTACCTGCCGCCCCACAGCCACCAGAGTCACCCAGTGCCCAGTCTGCGAGATATAACGCCCCTGGCCATGCATGCTTGACCAGGCGTCAGTGTTGTCAACCCTGTCAGACAGATTGTTTCAAGGAATGGTGATGTTGTCTGCGACATGCTTGTGTAGCGCATGCACATCTTTCTTAGAGAAGTAATGGTGACTAGGCAACTGGTTGTCACGTCTGCTGTACCTGCCGCCGTGCCTGTTGCTTCTGTCGCTTCTGTCTCCACTCGCCGGTATACTCACTAGCTCCGTCCCGTCACACTCTCCTTGCAGCCTCGCGTCCTCCCTCTTCCTGAGTACCCGCTTCTTCCTGGTTCACGTCGGGTGCGCGTGCGCACCTCACGCTCCTGCTCCCTCTGCGCATGCGCACTTCCTCCTTTTGTTTTACAGGCGTTCCGTGCCTCCATTCCTGGATCCTGATTCGGAAGTCCCCTTGCACGTCTGGTATTTAAGGTTACTCCTTCCTCTATCCCTTGCCTGTCTGTCATTTGTGCTTTTTTGACCCAGGTCCTCCTTTGTCTCTGCTCGGTCTGTCCTGTGTCTCTTTCAGCCCAGCCAGCCTAGCTTCCTCACCGTTCCTAGCTTTCCTTGCCTCGCCGTCTTGCTCAGTCCGTCCTGTTACCACTCCATCCCTTCTCTACCTAGTGTCGCCTTCCTACCCCGTTACCGCTTTCCTCCCTTCTTCTCCTGTTTTCCTCGTGTCTCTACCATACCTATCCGCCCTGCGTCCTGTTACCCCTAGTCTGTCTTACCCATTGCTCCTTTCTTTGGGATCTCCTACTGCTTGTCCCCAGGTGCCAGCTTCCGTAGCGATAGTCTCCTTTCGGCCTGCCCCTAACGCTCCCTGTATAGGGGGTGGTCTATCTGGCTAGCTCATCTGTGGGAAGTTCAATGCCATGGATCTGCGGGTTCACTCTAGGAGTTCTAAGTATCTCACAGTACACACAGGCCATGGACCCTGCTGGTACCTCGACTCCAACTCAGAAGGAGTTATTGTTCCTACAAGAGAACCAGTCTAGGATTATGTCCTTTTTGAAGTCCATGGAGTCCCGTCTCTTGGTGCTACAGGCTTCTGATCCCAGTAGTGCTTCGCAGTTGGCAACTCTCCAACAGGAGCTAGCTCAACAGCGAGACACTCAAGCTCATATACTTAATTTTATGGCTTCAGTGGACGATTGCCTTTGTGTTCTTCAGGCTTCTGCTCCCGTTTCCTCTCCGGCCTTGGTCCCTCACCCAACTCCTCGTCTGGCTAAACCTCCTCGCCATAGTGGGGATCCCAAATTGTGTAGAGGGTTTTTAAATCAATGCCAGCTCGACTTTGAGTTACTTCCCTTGCAGTATCTCACTGACCGTGCTAAGGTAGCTTTTGTAATCTCACACATGGAGGGCAGGCTTTGGCGGGTGGTGTTATCCTCTCTGGGAGCGGGTTGATCCTCTTGTTTCTCAACTTTCCATTTTTCTTGATACTTTCCGCAAGGTATTTGATGAACCGGGTCGTTTGGCCTCTACCACCAAGTCTCTTTTTAACCTCCATCAAGGTACGCTTTCGGAGGGTCAATACGCCATCCGGTTTTGCACTCTTTCATCCGAATTAGGATGGAATAATGAGGCTTTGGTGGGAGCTTTCTGGCGGGGGCTTTTTCCTCGGATCAAGGACGAGTTAGCAGGTCGTGATGCTCCGACCTCCCTGGACGATGTTATTTCTTTGGCGACCCGCATCGATTTACGTTTTCAAGAACGTTCTCGGGAATTCGCTAGAGAGAGAAGGTCTCCTCGTCTTCTTCCGGCTACTCCTAGTTCTTCCCTTCCTCATTCAGATTCGACTTCTGCTAGTACTGCTCCGGAACCTATGCAGGTGGATCGCCTAAAGCCTGTAGAACAGCGTCAGAAGGAAAGGCTAACCCAAAGTCTTTGTTTCTATTGCGGCAGTTCGTCACATCTTTTGCGTTCTTGTCCAGTCAGGCCGTGAAACGCCTCCACCTAGGGCATGTAAGAGAGGTCTCCCTAGGTATCTCTGAACCCTCTCAACCCCTTACTCTTTCTGTTCTTTTGCATTTGGGTGATAAGTGTTTTTCTGATTTTGCCTATATAGATTCTGGGGCCGCTGGGAATTTAATCCATCTCGAGTCTGTTAGGAGATTGCAGATTCCAGTCAGATCCCTGGAGACTCCTCGACAGATTGCGTCGGTTGACAGTCAACCTCTGCGGGAGTCCGTTACTTTGGTAACCGAAGAATTGGAGCTCCAAATTGGAATTCTACACCGGGAAAAGATCGCCTTCTATGTGCTGCCTTCCTTGTCCCATACTATTTTGCTTGGTCTTCCTTGGTTGAGGATCCATGAGCCTACTCTTGACTGGCGGTCTGGTGAAATCCTGCGTTGGGGTCTCTTCTGTCAGAAGAACTGTCTTCTTCCGGTTCAGCCAAGAAAACCTTCTTGTCCTATTTCTAAGTCCTCTATTTTACCTTTCTCGTATCAGGCTTTTTTGGATGTCTTCAATAAGAGAGAAGCAGAGACCTTGCCTCTGCATCGACCATACGACTGCCCAATCGATCTTTTTCCAGGCTCTACTCCGCCTCGAGGTCGAATCTACCCGTTGTCTCCTACCGAGACATGAGACACAAGCCATGACTGAATATGTTCAGGAGAATCTAGCTAAAGGCTTTATCCGCAAATCCTCCTCCCCAGCAGGCGCAGATTTTTTCTTCGTTAAGAAGAAGGATGTAACCCTCCGTCCTTGTATAGACTACCGAGGTCTCAACAATCTCACGATCAAGAACAAGTATCCACTTCCACTCATTCCTGAGTTGTTTGATCGTCTTAGGGGAGCACGTATTTTTACGAAACTGGATCTTCGTGGAGCCTACAACCTCATTCGTATTCGCTCTGGTGATGAATGGAAAACCGCCTTCAACACCCGAGATGGCCACTATGAATATTTAGTCATGCCTTTCGGCCTGTGTAATGCTCCAGCGGTGTTTCAAGAGTTTGTGAATGATGTTTTCCGGGATTTACTCTACTCCAGTGTGGTGGTATATTTGGACGACATTCTTGTGTTTTCTTCAGATCTAGCTTCCCACAGAAGACACGTCTGCCAAGTCCTGTCACGACTAGTGTTGAGCGATACCTTCCGATATTGGAAAGTATCGGTATCGGAAAGTATCGGCCGATACCGTCAAAGTATCGGATCTCGCCGATTCCGATACCCGATCCCAATGCAAGTCAATGGGACGAAAATATCGGAATTAAAATAAACCCTTTCTTTCCTTGTAGGTTCATTCTATATGAAGGAAAACAACTAAGAATAATGTAGGATGTACTGGGGGATGTGGCGGAGACATTAAAGGCATAGAGGTTTAGCCCAATCAAATAGAATAGCAGTAATTTTATTTTTTTTTAAAGACGTTCGGAGTTACAAAGATATTGACTATGTTAAGATTTTTTTTATTTTGTCAGATATTGATGTTTCACTACTTCCACGCCCTTCACCCTCTTTTTTACTTCTCCCACACTTTCTTCTTCATCATCATCAGCATCTTTGACATCAACTTCTTCTTCACCTTATTCATCTTCTTCATATTCTACCTATAACTTTTTTTTTTTTACATTGTTCATATTCTTTTTATTTAACTATTATTCTTCTTCATATTCAACTTCTTCATCATATTCTTATTTGTGACAGGCATTCCCGTAGTTGTTATCTATAAAAGTTTGAAGATTACACCTTCCGTTCTGCCTGTCACAAAAGAGTTACATTTGTCCGCGTTCAGTTTGGCCTGCAGCATCAGGCTTTATCCAGGGGCACCACGAGGAGGAACGGACTCACCCCCATACACTGCTTAGTCTTCTTCTGCTTATAATTTAGATAATATCTTTTGCTCTGATATTTAGTGTTATGCTTAATGTTCTTCTGCTCTTTGTTCTGCAGCCTCTTGTTCTTCTGCTTCTCGGTCTCCCATGTCGTCGTCGTCTCCAGGGTCGTCGTCTCCAGGGTCGTCGTCTCCGGGGTCGTCGTCATCGGGGTGGTCTTCAGGGTCATCGTCTCCAGGGTCGTTGTCATCTCAGTGGTTGTCGTCTCTGGTGTCGTCGTCATCTTAGGGGTGGTCTTCCGGCTCGTCGTCTTTAGGGTCTTGAACTCGGAAATGTAGCAGAAGGTACAAGAAGGCTGAGAAAATACCGAGAAACAGCTGATGGAATTGGAACTCGGATGGCTACCCGAAGGTCCAAGAGCCAATGGAACTACCGAGGACCAGCTGACGTTACTGGAACCCGGTTACTAAGCAGGAGGTACCCGTGCCTGAAAGCACTACCAAGGACCACCTGACGTTGGTGGAACTCGGATACCCAGAGGGAGGCACCTAAGCCAAAGGCTCTGCCCGGAACCAGCTGATGGTACTGGAACCAGGATGGGGAGCAGAAGGTACAAGAGCAAAAGACACTGCCGAGAACCAGCTGACGGTACTGGAACCCAGATGGGTAGCCGAAGGTCCAAGAGCCAATGGAACTACCGAGGACCAGCTGACGTTACTGGAACCCGGTTACTAAGCAGGAGGTACCCGTGCCTGAAAGCACTACCAAGGACCACCTGACATTGGTGGAACTCGGATACCCAGAAGGAGGCACCTAAGACAAAGGCTCTGCCCGGAACCAGCTGACGGTGCTGGAACCAGGATGGGGACCTATTCAAGCTTGTCTTCTTAGAGCCCCAACTAGCGGTGTTGGAGCAAAGGGTCAGCAGGGGGAGCAGAGTGTAGGCTGAAGCCTGCACTGGAGGCATTTGTAGGTCTGTTGTGTCTGCATGGCGTTTGCAGGACACGATGCCAGCTACACAGCAGGGGAACAGCTGGCGGTGCTGAACCCCACTGACACATTGGCGAGGTGTTTGGCTCTGTGTAGCTAGCAGTACCGGGCACCAACTGGCGGTGTTAGAGCCCAGGCTCTGCAGGGGGAGCAGAGTGTAGGCCGAAGCCTAATTGAACCAATATTAAAGGTAACCTTTAACCCCCCCCTCAGGTGTTACAAAATAGAAGAGCCACGCCTTATGCAGCAGTAGTGCTGCACAAGTGAAAGGTTGCTCTTTTAATTTTGTTCCTTGCACAAGCTGAATGAAACACGTACAACATTTTGGCCCTTATACAGTCAATCTGTCTTGGAGGCGGGAGTTCCCTTCGTAATGAGACGCAGCACAGCTGGCAAAAATACCACCTTGGTGCTGGGCGTGGCCTCCTGAGCATCGCATTTTGATGTACAGGAGTCTGTGTTGTTGCGTTATCCCTTGGCCATGCGCTGCCCGTCTTCTGACATCATTTCATGTCGGCCGGTGCGGTTCGCGATGCCCATGAATCCCAGCCCCGCAGTGTCTTTACAGTGTTTCACACTGCGGGGCTGGGATTCATGGCCTGGCGCAGTACATATGTTCGCCTCTCGCTCGTGTCCTTACACCTACTACAGACTGTGCGGCGTCAGCTGATCCCTTATCGCATGCCACGGTGTTATGGTTCTCAATGGCAAGAGAACATAGCCCAGCAAACATGAGTACTAGCTCTTGGAAGGATGGAAACTAAACTGACCATGAACTAAACCTGCCGCACAACTAACAGTAGCCGGGTAGCGTTGCCTACGTTTTTTATCCCTAGACGCCCAGCGCCGGCCGGAGGACTAACTAATCCTGGCAGAGGAAAATATAGTCCTGGCTCACCTCTAGAGAAGTTTCCCCGATAGGCAGACAGAGGCCCCCACATATATTGGCGGTGATTTTAGATGAAATGACAAACGTAGTATGAAAATAGGTTTAGCAAAATTGAGGTCCGCTTACTAGATAGCAGGAAGACAGAAAGGGCACTTTCATGGTCAGCTGAAAACCCTATCAAAATACCATCCTGAAATTACTTTAAGACTCTAGTATTAACTCATAACATCAGAGTGGCAATTTCAGATCACAAGAGCTTTCCAGACACAGAAACGAAACTACAGCAGTGAACTGGAACAAAATGCAAAAACAAACGAGGACTAAAGTCCAACTTAGCTGGGAGTTGTCTAGCAGCAGGAACATGCACAGAAAGGCTTCTGATTACAATGTTGACCGGCATGGAAGTGACAGAGGAGCAAGGTTAAATAGCGACTCCCACATCCTGATGGAAACAGGTGAACAGAGGGGATGATGCACACCAGTTCAATTCCACCAGTGGCCACCGGGGGAGCCCAAAATCCAATTTCACAACACCACGGCCATGAAGCCGCACAGTCTGAAGAAGGCGGAAGGAGCTGAGTGACAGCCTGGCGAAGATCTGCACTGCTCATGCCCGTCAATCACACCCTCGCAGTCAAAATAAATAAGACACCGAGGGGCGTTGTGTGGGGCAGGGCGGCCGCAGAGGCGCAGCCAGCCAAACAATGATGTCAGAAGAAGGGCTGTGCTACCAAGGGGGTCGTTGCGTGTCATTACAAAGGAAAGTCACACCTCAGGGACGTTTTAATGGTCTCAGAGGACACATTGTAGACGTGTTCCGTTCCACGTGTGTAAGGAGAATAAGTTTATGAGCCACCTTGCACACATGCAGCATTATTGCTGTACAAGGTGGCTGTAAAACATACAAACGCCTGGGGGAGGGGCGACAGGTTCCCTTCAATTTCAGTTCTTGTGTCTGCGTGGCTTTTGCAGGACACGATGCCGGCTACACAGCAGGGGAACAGCTGGCAGTGCTGAACCCCACTGACACATTGGCTGGTGTTTTTCTCTGTGCAGCTAGCAGTACCGGGCGCCAACTGGCGGTGTTAGAGCCCAGGGTCAGCAGGAGGAGTAGAGGGAGCAGAGTGTAGGCCGAAGCCTGCACTGGCGGCAGCTTTGTGTCTGCGTGGCTGTTGAAGGACACGATGCCGGCTACACAGCAGGGGAACAGCTGGCAGTGCTGAACCCCACTGACACATTGGCGAGGTGTTTGGCTCTGTGCAGCTAGCAGTACCGGGCACCAACTGGCGGTGTTAGAGCCCAGGCTCTGCGGGAGGAGCAGAGTGTAGGCCGAAGCCTAATTGAACCAATTTTAAAGGTAACCTTTAACCCCCCCTCAGGGGTTACAAACTAGAAGAGCCACACCTTGGGCAGCAGTAATGCTGCACAAGTCAAAGGTTGCTCTTTTAAATTCTGTTCCTTGCACACGCTGAATGAAACACGTATGACATTTAGCCCCTTAAACAATCAAAACTGTCTTGGAGGCGGGAGTTTCCTTCTTAATGAGACGCAGCACAGATGTCAAGAATCCCACCTTGGTGCTGGGCGCGGCCTCCTGAGCGTCGTTATTTGCTGTACAGGAGTCTGCGCTGTCGTGTTATCCCTTGGCCTTGCGCTGTTAGCGCTGCCCGTCTTCTGACATCATTTAATGTCAGCCGGTGCGGTTCGCAATGACCATGAATCCCAGCCCCGCAGTGCCTTTACAGTGTTTCACACTGCGGGGCTGGGATTCATGGCCTGGCGCAGTACATATGTTCGCCTCTCGCTCGGGTCCTTACACCTGCTACAGACTGTGCGGCGTCAGCTGATCCCTTATCGCATGCCACGGCCATGAAGCCGCACAGTCTGAAGAAGGCGGAAGGAGATGAGTGACAACAGGCGAAGATATGCACTGCTCATGCCCGTCAATCACACCCTCGCAGTCAAAATAAATAAGACACCGAGGGGCGTTGTGTCGGGCAGGACGGCCGCAGAGGCGCAGCCAGCCAAACAATGATGTCAGAAGACGGGCAGCGCTACCAAGGGGGTTGCAGCGTATCATTACAAAGGAAAGTCACACCTCAGGGATGGTTTAATGGTCTCAGGGGACACATTTTAGACGTGTTACGTTCGGCGTGTGCAAGGAGAATAACTTAGTGAGCTACCTTGTACAAATGCAGCATTACTGCTGTACAAGGTGGCTGTTATACATACAAACGCCTGGGGGGGGGGACAGGTTCCCTTCAATTTCAGTTCTTGTGTCTGCTTGGCTTTTGCAGGACACGATGCCGGCTACACAGCAGGGGAACAGCTGGCGTTGCTGAACCCCACTGACACATTGGCTGGTGTTTTTCTCTGTGCAGCTAGCATTACCGGGCACCAACTGGCGGTGTTAGAGCCCAGGGTCAGCAGGAGGAGAGGGAGAAGAGTGTAGGCCGAAGCCTGCACTGGCGGCAGCTTTGTGTCTGCGTGGCTTTTGCAGGACACGTTGCCGGCTACACAGCAGGGGAACAGCTGGCGGTGCTGAACCCCACTGACACATTGGCGGGTGTTTTTCTCTGTGCAGCCAGCACTTCGGGGCACCAACTGGCAATGTTAGAGCCCAGGCTCTGCAGGGGGAGCGGAGTGTAGGCCGAAGCCTAATTGAACCAATTTTAAAGGTAACCTTTAACCCCCCCTCAGGTGTTACACACTAGAAGAGCCACGCCTTATGCAGCAGTAGTGCTGCAGAAGTGAAACGTTGCTCTTTTAATTTTGTTCCTTGCACAAGCTGAATGAAACATGTACAACATTTTGGCCCTTATACAGTCAATCTGTCTTGGAGGCGGGAGTTCCCTTCGTAATGAGACGCAGCACAGCTGGCAAAAATACCACCTTGGTGCTTGGCGCGGCCTCCTGAGCATCGCATTTTGCTGTACAGGAGTCTGCGTTGTTGCGTTATCCCTTGGCCATGCGCTGCCCGTCTTCTGACATCATTTCATGTCGGCTGGTGCGGTTCGCGATGCCCATGAATCCCAGCCCCGCAGTGTCTTTACAGTGTTTCACACTGCGGGGCTGGGATTCATGGCCTGGCGCAGTACATATGTTCGCCTCTCGCTCGGGTCCTTACACCTGCTTCAGACTGTGCGGCGCCAGCTGATCCCTTATGGCATGCCACGGCCATGAGGCCGCACAGTGTGAAGAAGGCGGAAGGAGATAAGTGCCAGGCGAAGATAGGCACTGCTCATGCCCATCAATCACACCCTCGCAGTCTAAAGAAATTAGACACCGAGGGGCGTTGTGTCGGGCAGGGCTGCCGCAGAGGCGCAGCCAGCCAAACAATGATGTGAGAAGACGGGCAGCGCTACCAAGGGGGTTGCTGCGTGTCATTACAAAGGAAAGTCACACCTGAGGGACGTTTTAATGGTCTCAGGGGACACATTGTAGATGTTGTAGCAATATGTTATATGTTCATGTGGCCTCTAAGGGTCTCACTACTTTTATGTGTGTTCTATATTCTTTGTTTGGAACTTGTTGGATGTTGTTGTACAACGGATTCATGTAATGGAGGTTGAGACATGATGTGAATAAAGAGCCTGGAGATACTCAAAGAGTGTGATTCATGACAGGATTCAACAAACAGAACATGGTGGCAGCCGGGCACAGAACCTGCAAATTCTCAGAGCTTATATGAGGCTGGAACTGCACAGATCACTGCAACTGTAAGTACAGATTCCCTGACAGTACAGCAAAAATGGAGACTGGTCTGAAGCCCCCTCAGAGACTGGATGTCACTTTATGTAATCTGTCCCAGACCTGGAGACATTGGAAGGAAGAGTTTACACTGTATGTGGATCTGACTGTGGGCCCCACTGACGACAAACGGAAAGTAAAGCTGTTTTATTACCTAATTGGGGAAAATGGCAGAGAATTAGCCCACACCTTGCTCCCAGACACAGACAACCTCCTCCTAGCAGACATTGTGCAGGCATTTGATAAACACTGTGACCCAAAGAAGAATGAGACAGTGGAAAGATATAAGTTTTTCACAAGACATCAGGAGGATGGTGAAAATGTGGACAGATATCTGACAGAGCTGAGGAGACTTGCAGAAACCTGTGGCTTTGGAGAGATCAGGGACAGTCTAATCAAGGACAGAATGGTGTGTGGCATAAAGGACAGTCATCTCAAAGAAAGATTACTGAGAGAGGAAGGCATGACTTTAGAGAAATGTATGCAAATCTGCAGGGCTGCTGAGCTCACACAGCACAGCCTGAAGATGATGGCAGGCACCAGTGAGAATGATGATGACAAGGTACATGCAGTATCTATGAAAGGAAAGACAGGACCAGACTACCCTATAAACACTGTCCACTGCAAAGTATTGTGGGAAAAGACATGAGAGAGACAAAACCAAGTGTCCAGCATATGGGGAAACCTGCAGGTCATGTGGCAAGAAGAATCATTACACTGCTGTCTGCAGGCAGGGAAGAGGCAAACAGTACAGACAGCTCCACGCTGTGACACCAGACACTGACAGTGCAGAGGACATTACATGGCTACAAATGCAGTCTACAACAGAGAAAGTCAATGTAGTCGGGCAGTCAGTAGTGAAGGATGCCAAGCAGCTTTATGCAACATTCTTGTTGGATGAGAAGCCCATTAGATTTCAGCTGGATTGTGGAGCAAGCTGCAATGTAATTTCATTTGATCTGCTAAACAAACAGGTTTCTATTGAGCCAACTGACAAGGTACTGGTGATGTACAACAAAAGTGTTCTGAAACCAATGGGGACATGTAAGCTAAAAATACGAAACCCATGTAACAGAAAGAGTTATAGAGTTGAATTTACCGTGTTACGGGGTGGTAACCATGTACCATTACTGGGAGTAAAAGCAGTTCAGGCAATGGACTTAATAAAAGTACAGTCTCAGAACATTATGTCTGTTGAAGTTGCCCAGAATATACAAAATCCAAAACTAAATGCAGAGCACAACTTGGACATGCAGAAAATAAAAGCAGAATATGCTGATGTATTTGAAGGTGATGGGTGCTTTGAAGGTAAATATAGGCTAGAAATTGACAACACAGTGCAGCCCACCAGATTACCCACAAGAAGAGTGCCTGTAGCTTTAATGCAACCGCTGAAAGTAGAACTGCAAGATCTACAGAGAAGCGGCATGATAGCACCAGTCCATAAGAGCACAGATTGGATCAGCAGTTTGGTCATAGTGCAGAAACCATCGGGCAAGTTAACAATATGTATTGATCCTAAGCCACTCAACAAGGCGCTGAAACGAAACCATTACCCAATGCCAACATTAGATGATGTCCTACCAGATTTATCAAAGGCTAAAATATTTTCTGTATGTGATATAAAGAATGGATTCTGGCATGTGGCCCTGACTGAAGATTCAAGTTTATTGACAACATTTTCTTCACCATTTGGACGCTTTAAATGGCTGAAAATGCCCATGGGACTAAAACCTGCTCCAGAGATATTCCAGCAGAAATTGATGCAGGCTTTGGAAGGACTTACTGGAGCGAAGACAATAGCGGATGATATCCTGGTAGTGGGAGAAGGTGAAAATATGGAATCTGCAATCAAGGATCACGATCAGAAGATGATACAATTTTTGGTCAGATGCAGAGAAAAAAACATAAAGCTGAATTTGGACAAATTCAAATTAAAAATGACAGAAGTGGCCTATATTGGTCATCGACTGACTTCAACTGGGGTCAGAGTGGATCCTGAAAAGGTGAGAGCAATACAAGATTTGCCTACCCCTACTGATGTTTCTGGAGTACAACGATTTTTTGGCATGGTGAATTATCTCTCAAAATTTTGCAGACATCTGTCAGACATGTGTGAGCCACTGAGACAGCTAACCCACAAAGATGTGCGCTGGGAATGGACAGAAAGCCAGGAGACTGCTTTCCGAGCAGTAAAGAATGCCATTGCAGATACAGCAACCCTAAAGTATTTCGATCCAGATCGAGAAGTGGTGGTACAATGTGATGCTTCGGAAAAAGGCCTTGGAGCCACATTAATGCAGAACAAACATCCAATTACATTTGCAAGCAGAGCCCTTACAACAACAGAGCAGGGATATGCGCAGATTGAGAAGGAACTACTGGCTGTGGTATTTGGGATGGAGAAGTTTCACCAGTACACCTATGGTCGACGGGTAACAGTGCAGTGGGATCACAAACCATTGGAGAGCATTACAAAGAAACCATTACTAAATGCTCCAAAGAGACTACAGCGCATGCTGTTGCGACTTCAGAAATATGATGTTGACATCGGGTACTGTCCAGGAAGAGACTTACTGATTGCAGATACGCTAAGCAGAGCTTACCTTCCTAGCACAAAGGATGAGGAGGAAGACATTGAAACCATCAACATGTGTAACTACCTTGCAGTGTCAAAAGAAAAGGTCAAGCAAATCCAGATGTTTACAGAGAAGGATAAAAGTCTCCAGAGTTTAAAAACTGTCATCTTGCAGGGCTGGCCAAAATACAAGCAGCATGCTCCGAGGGAAGTCTCACCATTCTTCCACATAAGAGATGAATTGTCAGTGCAGCAAGGAATCATCTTTAAAGGAGACAGGGCTGTTATACCTGAAGTTCTCAGAAGAGACATATTGAAAACATTGCACTCTTCTCACTTAGGCATGGAAGGATGCCTACGTCGTGCACGAGAATCAGTTTATTGGCCAGGAATGAATGACCACATAAAAAATTACATAGCACAATGTGAAATATGTGCATCCTGCAATGATAAGCAACCAAAGGAGACATTGCAACCTCATGAAATTCCACATAGGCCTTGGTCAAAAATAGGAACAGACTTGTTCACATGGAATGACAAAGAATACCTGATTACAGTGGACTATTTCTCTAACTTCTGGGAGGTTGATTTGGTGCAGGACACAAGGGCGAGAACAGTGATTAAAAAACTCAAGGCCCATTTTGCCAGGTATGGCATTCCAGATATCGTTTTCTCTGACAATGCGGCACAGTTTACGTCGGAAGAATTCAAAACTTTCAGTAAGAAGTGGGAATTTGAACACCAGACGTCTTCTCCGAGATATCCTCAGAGTAATGGGAAAGCAGAGTCAGCAGTAAAAACGGCAAAAAGACTCATGCAGAAAGCTAACCAGGCGGGTGCTGATGTATATCTGTCTATACTGGATCATAGAAACACACCCACCCAAGGCCTAGACAGCAGTCCGGCACAGAGGCTCATGAGTAGGCGTACAAAGACACTCGTACCAACTGCGTGTCATCTGTTAGAGCCAAAGCTGCTGGGAAACATCGAAGCTAAATTACAGAAGAATCAAGTGAGGCAAGCTTTCTATTACAATAAATCTGCAAAGGATCTGCCTGAGCTCCAGAGAAATGACAACATTCGGCTGCAGCCAAGCAGCACATTTGACACACACTGGCAAAAGGCAAAGGTTGTCCAGAAACTGGGACCTCGGTCCTACGAAATTCTAACAGACGACGGAAGAAGATTAAGGAGGAATCGGAGATATTTGAGGAAAACGCGAGAAAGAGATGATTCATGGCCTTTTGAACAGTATCCAGACACCCAAGACAACGAGGCAGAAAGTACAAGTCAGGCACCAACAGTGACAGCTGATCATCAGGGTGAGGACTCTGGCCAGAGACAGACAATATCAGAAGAACTACCAGATATACCAGATGTAGAAAGGGACACATCTTATATTACCAGAGCTGGCAGAATTAGCAAAAAGCCGGCGCACCTCAAAGATTATATCTAACTGGACGTACTAGGTTAATTTCTAACTTTGTCATAGTATACTTTAGTTTAGTATCTGTTATTGTTCCTCCAGTTAAAAGAGAAAGGATGTAGCAATATGTTATATGTTCATGTGGCCTCTAGGGGTCTCACTACTTTTATGTGTGTTCTATATTCTTTGTTTGGAACTTGTTGGATGTTGTTGTACAACGGATTCATGTAATGGAGGTTGAGACATGATGTGAATAAAGAGCCTGGAGACACTCAAAGAGTGTGATTCATGACAGGATTCAACAAACAGAACTTCCGTTCCACGTGTGCAAGGAGAATAAGTTTATGAGCCACCTTGCACACATGCAGCATTACTGCTGTACAAGGTGGCTGTAAAACATACAAACACCTGGGGGAGGGGGGACAGGTTCCCTTCAATTTCAGTTCTTGTGTCTGCGTGGCTTTTGCAGGACACGATGCTGGCTACACAGCAGGGGAACAGCTGGCGGTGCTGAACCCCACTGACACATTGGCTGGTGTTTTTCTCTGTGCAGCTAGCAGTACCGGGCCCCAACTGGCGTTGTTAGAGCCCAGGGTCAGCAGGAGGAGTAGAGGGAGCGGAGTGTATGCCGAAGCCTGCACTGGTGGCAGCTTTGTGTCTGCGTGGCTGTTGCAGGACACGTTGCCGGCTACACAGCAGGGGAACAGCTGGCGGTGCTGAACCCCACTGACACATTGGAGGGTGTTTTTCTCTGTGCAGCCAGCACTTCGGGGCACCAACTGGCGGTGTTAGAGCCCAGGCTCTGCAGGGGGAGCAGAGTGTAAGCCGAAGCCTAATTGAACCAATTTTAAAGGTAACCTTTAACCCCCCCTCAGGTGTTACATACTAGAAGAGCCACACCTTATGCAGCAGTAGTGCTGCAGAAGTGAAAGGTTGCTCTTTTAATTTTGTTCCTTGCACAAGCTGAATGAAACACGTACAACATTTTGGCCCTTATACAGTCAATCTGTCTTGGAGGCGGGAGTTCCCTTCGTTATGAGACGCAGCACAGCTGGCAAAAATACCACCTTGGTGCTTGGCGCGGCCTCCTGAGCATCGCATTTTGCTGTACAGGAGTCTGTGTTGTTGCGTTATCCCTTGGCCATGCGCTGCCCGTCTTCTGACATCATTTCATGTCGGCTGGTGCGGTTCGCGATGCCCATGAATCCAAGCCCCGCAGTGTCTTTACAGTGTTTCACACTGCGGGGCTGGGATTCATGGCCTGGCGCAGTACATATGTTCGCCTCTCGCTCGGGTCCTTACACCTGCTTCAGACTGTGCGGCGTCAGCTGATCCCTTATTGCATGCCACGGCCATGAAGCCGCACAGTCTGAAGAAGGCGGAAGGAGATGAGTGACAGCCTGGCGAAGATATGCACTGCTCATGCCCGTCAATCACACCCTCGCAGTCAAAATAAATAAGACACCGAGGGGCATTGTGTCGGGCAGGGCGGCCGTAGAGGCGCAGCCAGCCAAGCAATGATGTCAGAAGAAGGGCTGTGCTACCAAGGGGGTTGTTGCGTGTCATTACAAAGGAAAGTCACACCTCAGGGACGTTTTAATGGTCTCAGGGGACACATTGTAGACGTGTTCCGTTCCACGTGTGCAAGGAGAATAAGTTTATGAGCCACCTTGCACACATGCAGCATTACTGCTGTACAAGGTGGCTGTAAAACACACAAACACCTGGGGGAGGGGGGACAGGTTCCCTTCAATTTCAGTTCTTGTGTCTGCGTGGCTTTTGCAGGACACGATGCCGGCTACACAGCAGGGGAACAGCTGGCGGTGCTGAACCCCACTGACAGAGTGGCGGGTGTTTTGCTCTGTGCAGCCAGCACTTCCGGACAGCAACTAGCGGTGTTGGAGCCCGGGGTCAGCAGGAGGAGGAGAGGGAGCTTTGTGTAGGCCGAAGCCTGCACTGGCGGCAGCTTTGTGTCTGTGTGGCTGTTGCAGGACACGATGCCGGCTACACAGCAGGGGAACAGCTGGCGGTGCTGAACCCCACTGACAGAGTGGCGGGTGTTTTGCTCTGTGCAGCCAGCACTTCCGGACAGCAACTAGCGGTGTTGGAGCCCGGGGTCAGCAGGAAGAGGAGAGGGAGCTTTGTGTAGGCCGAAGCCTGCACTGGCGGCAGCTTTGTGTCTGCGTGGCTGTTGCAGGACACGATGCCGGCTAAACAGCAGGGGAACAGCTGGCGGTGCTGAACCCCACTGACAGAGTGGCGGGTGTTTTGCTCTGTGCAGCCAGCACTTCCGGACAGCAACTAGCGGTGTTGGAGTCCGGGGTCAGCAGGAGGAGGAGAGGGAGCTTTGTGTAGGCCGAAGCCTGCACTGGCGGCAGCTTTGTGTCTGGTGGCTGTTGCAGGACACGTTGCCGGCTACACAGCAGGGGAACAGCTGGCGGTGCTGAACCCCACTGACACATTGGCGAGGTGTTTTTCTCTGTGCAGCCAGCACTTCGGGGCACCAACTGGCGGTGTTAGAGCCCAGGCTCTGCAGGGGGAGCAGAGTGTAGGCCGAAGCCTAATTGAACCGATTTTAAAGGTAACCTTTAACCCCCCCTCAGGGGTTACAAACTAGAAGAGCCACAGCTTGGCCAGCAGTAATGCTGCACAAGTCTAAGGTTGCTCTTTAAAATTTTGCTCCTTGCACACGCAGAAAGAAACACGTATGACATTTAGCCCCTTAAACAATCAAAACTGTCTTGGAGGCGGGAGTTTCCTTCTTAATGAGACGCAGCACAGATGTCAAGAATCCCACCTTGGTGCTGGGCGCGGCCTCCTGAGCGTCGTTATTTGCTGCACAGGAGTCTGCGCTGTCGTGTTATCCATTGGCCTTGCGCTGTTAGCGCTGCCCATCTTCTGACATCATTTAATGTCGGCCGGTGCGGTTCGTGATGATGCGATGACCATGAATCCCAGCCACGCAGTGTCTTTACATTGTTAAAACACTGCGGGGCTGGGATTCATGGCCTGGCGCAGTACATATGTTCGCCGAGGCACTCGGGTCCTTACACCGGCTTCAGACTGTGCGGCGTCAGCTGATCCCTTATCGCATGCCATGGCCATGAAGCCGCACAGTCTGAAGAAGGTGGAAGGAGATGAGGGACAGGCGTACATATGCACTGCTCATGCCCATCTATCACACCCTCGCAGTCAAAATAAATAAGACACCGAGGGGCGTTGTGTGGGGCAGGGCGGCCGCAGAGGCGCAGCCAGCCAAACAATGATGTGAGAAGACGGGCAGCGCTACCAAGGGGGTTGCATCATGTCATTACAAAGGAAAGTCACACCTCAGGGACGGTTTAATGGTCACAGAGGACACATTTTAGACGTGTTCAGTTCCACATGTGCAAGGAGAATAAGTTTCTGAGCCACCTTGCAAACATGCAGCATTACTGCTGTACAAGGTGGCTGTGAAACATACAAACGCCTGGGGGAGGGGGGACAGGTTCCCTTCAATTTCAGTTCTTGTGTCTGCGTGGCTTTTGCAGGACACGATGCCGGCTACACAGCAGGGGAACAGCTGGCGGTGCTGAACCCCACTGACACATTGGCTGGTGTTTTTCTCTGTGCAGCTAGCAGTACCGGGCCCCAACTGGCGTTGTTAGAGCCCAGGGTCAGCAGGATGAGTAGAGGGAGTGGAGTGTAGGCCGAAGCCTGCACTGGTGGCAGCTTTGTGTCTGCGTGGCTGTTGCAGGACACGATGCCGGCTACACAGCAGGGGAACAGCTGGCAGTGCTGAACCCCACTGACAGAGTGGCGGGTGTTTTGCTCTGTGCAGCCAGCACTTCTGGACAGCAACTAGCGGTGTTGGAGCCCGGGGTCAGCAGGAGGAGGAGAGGGAGCTTTGTGTAGGCCGAAGCCTGCACTGGCGGCAGCTTTGTGTCTGGTGGCTGTTGCAGGACACGTTGCCGGCTACACAGCAGGGGAACAGCTGGCGGTGCTGAACCCCACTGACACATTGGCGAGGTGTTTTTCTCTGTGCAGCCAGCACTTCGGGGCACCAACTGGCGGTGTTAGAGCCCAGGCTCTGCAGGGGGAGCAGAGTGTAGGCCGAAGCCTAATTGAACCGATTTTAAAGGTAACCTTTAACCCCCCCTCAGGGGTTACAAACTAGAAGAGCCACAGCTTGGCCAGCAGTAATGCTGCACAAGTCTAAGGTTGCTCTTTTAATTTTGCTCCTTGCACACGCAGAAAGAAACACGTATGACATTTAGCCCCTTAAACAATCAAAACTGTCTTGGAGGCGGGAGTTTCCTTCTTAATGAGACGCAGCACAGATGTCAAGAATCCCACCTTGGTGCTGGGCGCGGCCTCCTGAGCGTCGTTATTTGCTGCACAGGAGTCTGCGCTGTCGTGTTATCCATTGGCCTTGCGCTGTTAGCGCTGCCCATCTTCTGACATCATTTAATGTCGGCCGGTGCGGTTCGCGATGATGCGATGACCATGAATCCCAGCCACGCAGTGTCTTTACATTGTTAAAACACTGCGGGGCTGGGATTCATGGCCTGGCGCAGTACATATGTTCGCCGAGGCACTCGGGTCCTTACACCGGCTTCAGACTGTGCGGCGTCAGCTGATCCCTTATCGCATGCCACGGCCATGAAGCCGCACAGTCTGAAGAAGGTGGAAGGAGATGAGGGACAGGCGTACATATGCACTGCTCATGCCCATCTATCACACCCTCGCAGTCAAAATAAATAAGACACCGAGGGGCGTTGTGTGGGGCAGGGCGGCCGCAGAGGCGCAGCCAGCCAAACAATGATGTGAGAAGACGGGCAGCGCTACCAAGGGGGTTGCATCATGTCATTACAAAGGAAAGTCACACCTCAGGGACGGTTTAATGGTCACAGAGGACACATTTTAGACGTGTTCAGTTCCACATGTGCAAGGAGAATAAGTTTCTGAGCCACCTTGCACACATGCAGCATTACTGCTGTACAAGGTGGCTGTGAAACATACAAACGCCTGGGGGAGGGGGGACAGGTTCCCTTCAATTTCAGTTCTTGTGTCTGCGTGGCTTTTGCAGGACACGATGCCGGCTACACAGCAGGGGAACAGCTGGCGGTGCTGAACCCCACTGACACATTGGCTGGTGTTTTTCTCTGTGCAGCTAGCAGTACCGGGCCCCAACTGGCGTTGTTAGAGCCCAGGGTCAGCAGGATGAGTAGAGGGAGTGGAGTGTAGGCCGAAGCCTGCACTGGTGGCAGCTTTGTGTCTGCATGGCTGTTGCAGGACACGATGCCGGCTACACAGCAGGGGAACAGCTGGCAGTGCTGAACCCCACTGAGAGAGTGGCGGGTGTTTTGCTCTGTGCAGCCAGCACTTCCGGACAGCAACTAGCGTTGTTGGAGCCCGGGATCAGCAGGAGGAGGAGAGGGAGCTTTGTGTAGGCCGAAGCCTGCACTGGAGTAAGTTGAAAGGGAACCTTTAACCCCCCCCCCCAGGCGTTTGTAGCTGAAAGAGCCATATTGTACAGCACTAATGCTGGAAAAGGTAAACTTAGCTCTTTTAATTATGGTCCTTGCAAACGCTAAACCTAACACTTATGAAATGTGTCCCCTCACACCGTTAAACCGTCCGGTCGGTGGAACTTTCCTTTGTCATGTGACGCAGCACAGCCGTCATTCTTACCCCCTATGCGCCGTACGCCACCTCCTCAGCGTTGTTTGAATCTGTCCCGGAGCCTGCGCTGTTAGGTTAGCCCTTGCCCATGCACACATTTTGCGCTGCCTGTCTTCTGACATCATTTGGTGTCAGGCTGGCTACGCCTGTGCGGCCGCGCTGGACAAGATCCCGCCTCGCTGTGTCATCTAATGTAATCACTCTGCGGACCTGGGATCCATGGGCATGAGCAGTGCATATCCTCGCCTCTCACTCCCCTCCCTACGGCTTCTGCAGACTGTGCGTCGTCACGGCCGTGGCATGCTATTAGGGATCAGCTGACGGCGCACAGTCTGAAGAAGGCGTAGGGAGATGAGTGAGAGGCGGAGATTCAGATATGCACTGCGCATGTCCATGGATCCCAGGCCCGCAGTGTGATAAAATCAGAAGACACTGCGAGGCGGGATCTCGTCCTGCGCGGCCGCACAGGCGCAGCCAGCCTGACACCAAATGATGTCAGAAGACGGGCAGCGCAAAATGTGTGCATGGCCAAGGGCTAACCTAACAGCGCAGGCTCCGGGACAGATTCAAACAACGCTGAGGATGCGGCGCACGGCGCATAGGAGGTAAGAATGACGGCTGTGCTGCGTCACATGACAAAGGAAAGTTCCACCGACCGGACGGTTTAACGGTGTGAGGGGACACATTTCATAAGTGTTAGGTTCAGCATGTGCAAGGAGCACCGCGAAAAGAGGCACTTTTTCCTTTTGCATCATTATTGCTGCAGAAGGTGGCTCTTTCAGTAACAAACGCCTGGGGGGGGGGACAGGTTCCCTCAAATTTAAGTTGTTGTGCCTGCGTGGCGTTCGCATGACACGTTGCCGTATACACAGCAGGGGAGCAGCAGGTATTACTGAACCCCACTAACACATTGGCGAGGTGTTTGGCTCTGTGCGGACAGCACATCTGGACAGCAACTAGCGGTGTTGGAGCCCAGGGACAGCAGGAGGAGGAGGTGGAGGAGAGAGGAGGGATTGCCACACACACAGCTGGGGAACAGCTGACGTTACTGAACCCCAATAACAGAGGAGCGACTGTTGACTGTGCGGACAGCACTTCTGGACAGCAACTAGCGGTGTTGGAGCCCAGGGACAGCAGGAGGAGGAGGTGGAGGAGAGAGGAGGGATTGCCAGACACACAGCTGGGGAACAGCTGACGTTACTGAACCCCAATAACAGAGGAGCGACTGTTGACTGTGCGGACAGCACTTCTGGACAGCAACTAGCGGTGTTGGAGCCCAGGGACAGCAGGAGGAGGAGGTGGAGGAGAGAGGAGGGATTGCCACACACACAGCTGGGGAACAGCTGACGTTACTGAACCCCAATAACAGAGGAGCGACTGTTCACTGTGCGGACAGCACTTCTGGACATCAACTAGCGGTGTTGGAGCCCAGGGACAGCAGGAGGAGGAGGTGGAGGAGAGAGGAGGGATTGCCACACACACAGCTGGGGAACAGCTGACGTTACTGAACCCCAATAACACGGCAGCAAGTGTTGACTGTGTGGACAGCACTTCCAGGCACCAACTAGCAGTGTTGGAGCCCAGGGACAGCAGGAGGAGCAGAGGAACACAGTGTAGGCCGAAGCCTGATTGGAGAAAGTCGAAAGGGAACCTTTAACCCCCCCCCAAGGCATTTCTAGCTGAAAGAGCCAGCTTGTGCAGCACAAAGGATGCAAAAGGAAAAGGTGGCTCTTTTCATTATGCTCCTTGCAAACACAGAACTAAACACTTATAAAATGTGTCCCCTGATACCGTGAGACCGTCCCGGAGGTGGGACTTTCCTTCGTAATATGACGCAGCACAGCCGTCATTCCTACCCCCTTGGCACCGTGCCCCGGCTCCTCAGCGTTGTGTAATTCCGTCCCGGAGCCTGCGCTGTTATGTTATCCCTTGGCCAGGCACACTTAGCGCTGCCCATCTTCTGACATCATTTGGTGTCAGTCTGGCTGCGCCTGTGCGTCCGCGCTGGCCGAGATCCCGCCTCGCAGTGTCGTCTAATGTAATCCCACCACGGGCCTGGGATCCGTGGCCATGCGCAGTGCATATCCTCGCCTCTCACTCCCCTCCCTACGGCTTCTTCAGACTGTGCGGTGTCACGGCCGTGGCATGCTATTAGGGATCAGCTGACGGCGCACAGTCTGAAGAAGGCGAAGGGAGATGAGTGAGAGGCGGAGGTGAAGATATGCACTGCGCATGCCCATGGATCCCAGGCCCGCAGTGTGATTAAATCAGAAGACACTGCGAGGCGGGATCTAGGCCAGCGCGGCCGCACAGGCGCAGTCTGCATGACACCAAATGATGTCAGAAGAGGGGCAGCGCTAAGTGTGCCTAGCCAAGGGATAACATAACAGCCCAGGCTTCGAGACAGAATCAAACAACGCTGAGGAGCCGGCGCACGGCGCCGGGGGGGTAAGAATGACGGCTGTGCTGCGTCACATTACGAAGGAAAGTCCCACCTCCGGGACGGTTTTACGGTATCAGTGAACACATTTTATAAGTGTTAAGTTCTGCGTGTGCAAGAAGCTAAACAAAAATAGCTACCTTTTCCTTGTGCAGCATTACTGCTGCACAAGGTGGCTCTTTCAGTAACAAACACCATGGGGGGGGGGACAGGTTCCCTTACATTTCAGTTGTTGTGTCAGCGTGGCGGTCGCAGGACACATTGCCGGCTACACAGCTGGGGATCAGCTGACGTTACTGACACCCAATAACACTGGGTCGTATGTTTTGACTGTGCAGACGGCACTTCTGAGCCTCAACTGGCGGTGTTGGAGCCCAGGAATTAAAGTTCAGGTGGTAGAAAGATGAACACAACTGGAGACCTGGATACTGTAGACAGTCACCTAATTATTTAATCAGGAAGAGGAGTGGCAAAGTCCTGCGAGATCCAGGCCTGGTTCATTTTCAGGAAAGTAAGCCGGTCAACGTTATCGGAGGATAGTCGCATGCGACGGTCAGTTAGTACACCACCTGCAGCACTAAAGACACGTTCCGATAGTACACTAGCCGCAGGGCAAGCCAGCACCTCCAATGCATACTGGCTTAGCTCTGGCCATGTATCCAGCTTTGAGACCCAAAACTTGAAAGGGGAAGAGCCGTCTGGGAGTACAGCAAGAGGGCAAGACATGTAGTCTGTCACCATCTGACGGAACCGTTGCCTCCTGCTGACTGGAGCCGTCTGTGATGGTGTAGACTTTTGTGTCGGGCACACAAAACTGTGCCACAGTTGGGCCATACTGGTCTTGCCTTGGGCAGAGGTACTGCTTCTGCTCCCTCTTTGTGCAGAGCCTCCTCCACTGCCTGGACGCACTGAGCTGCTTTGTAATGCACTAGCAGCACTTCTCTCAGTTGGAATGGAGAAGATGATGGAATTCACCAGTGTCTCTTGGTACTCCCGCATTTTTCGCTCCCGGTTCAACGGTGTGATGAGGCTTTCTACGTTGTCCCGGTAGCGAGGATCGAGGAGGGTGAACACCCAATAATCAGACATGTTGAGAATGTGGGCGATGCGGCGGTCGTTTCTCAGGCACTGCAGCATGTAATCCACCATGTGCTGCAGACTGCCAACTGGCCAAGAAACGCTGTCCCCTGCTTGAGGCGTGATCTCTGACCGCTCGTCATCACCCCACCCTCGCTGTACACACTGACTACTGGACAATTGTGTAACTCCCTCCGCTGGACGGATGTCTTCCTCCTCCATTGACTCCTCCTCATCCTCCTCACAAAGTGTCCCCTGCCTACGCGTTTGTGAGGAACCACGTGGCGCTGACTGTCCAGAAGATGATGGAAATGGTGAATCCTCATCCTCCACCTCTTCCACAACATCATCCCTTAGCGCTTGCAGTGATTTTTCAAGCAGGCAGATAAGGGGGACAGTCATGCTGACTAGTGCATCATCTGCACTCGCCATCCTCGCGGAATAATCGAAGGGACGCAAAACCTGGCAGACGTCCTTCATAGTGGCCCACTCTGTGGTTGTGAAGTCTGAACGGCGCGGAGTGCGACTTCTTTGCGCCTGATGCAGCTGGTACTCCATTACTGCTTGCTGCTGCTCACACAACCGCTCCAACATATGTAACGTGGAATTCCACCTGGTAGGTAGGTCACATATGATGCGATGTTCCGGAAGGCGGTATTGGCGCTGCAGAGCCGCAATGCGCAATTTTGCCGTGCTGGAACGCCGCAAGTGAGCACACTCTAGGCGGACTTTGTGCAGCAGTGCATCAAGATCCGGATAGTCCCTCAAAAAACTCTGCACGACCAAATTGAGCACATGTGCCAGACATGGGATGTGAGTGAGGTTGCCGAGGCCCAGAGCTGCCACCAGGTTTCGGCCATTATTACACACTACCATGCCTGGCTGGAGATTCGCTGCCACAAACCACACATCGCTCTCCTGCTTGATGGCATTCCAGAGCTCCTGCGCTGTGTGGCTTCGATTCCCCAAAGAAATTAATTTCAAGACGGCCTGTTGACGTTTGGCCACGGCTGTGCTCATGTCGGTCGTAACAGGTAAACGTTCACGGGTCCATGTGGAGGTGGACTTTGACGGCTCCTGCAGCGATGATTCTGAGGAACTGGTGTAAGAGGAGGAGTCAATGCGTACAGACTGGATTCCTGCAATCCTTGGAGTGGGCAGGACACGTCCTGCGCCACTTGCACGATCTGTACCCGGCTCAACAACATTAACCCAATGGGCTGTGAGGGAAAGGTATCGCCCCTGTCCATGTTGACTGGTCCACGCATCGGTGGTGAGGGGGACCTTGCTACTGACGGCGTTCAGTAGCGCGTGTTTTATGTGTCCCTCCACATGCTTTTGCAGGGCAGGGACAGCTTGCCTGCTGAAGTAAAAGCAGCTGGGCACATTGTACTGTGGGACTGCCAATGACATCAAGTCACGGAAGCTGTCAGTCTCCACCAGCCTGAATGACAGCATTTCCAGTGACAGAAGTTTGACAATGCCTGCAGTCAGAGCCTGTGCTCGTGGGTGGTTTGACGAGAAAGGCCGCCTTTTCTCCCATGCCTGTACTACCGATGGCTGTAGACTGGGCTGGGAGTGTGAGGATGCCTGGGAACGTGGTGCTGCGGGTGGAATTACAGTGGGTCTCTGGACAACAGGGTCAGAGGTTCTTCCACGGCGATCCTGGGAGGAAGCCGAACCAGCTGCGTGTGAGCTGGAGGAAGAGGCAACACGAGCTGAAGAGGTGGTAGCTGCCGCTGTTGGTTGGCCTAGCTCTTCAGTGTGTTTTTCTAACAACGCCGCGTGCCTGGTCCGCACATGTTTCCACATGTTGGAGGTATTGAGGCTGCTGACATTTCGACCTCTTTTGACTTTGTGATGACACACCTTGCATTTGACATAGCAAATGTCATCTGCAACTGTGTCAAAAAAGGCCCAGGCACTGCAAGTCTTGGGAGCGCCCTTTTTTGCTTTTGAAAGAGACATGCTCCTAACGGGTGCCAAAGTGGAGGCTGCAGGATCCGCAGTCTTCCCCCTCCCTCTCCCTCTTTGGCCCGTTCGGGGAATCTCTTCCTCAGAGCTGCTCCCACCACCTTCCTGTCCCTCACGCCAAGATGGGTCAAGGACCTCATCATCTACCCTACCCTCTGCCACCAACTGCTCCTCCTGGGTAGTCTCAGCAGCAGAGCACGCACCAGAAAGTGGCACCTGAGTGTCATCAGCGGATGCGTCCTGCGATGTGGTGACCGGAGGCACTGGCCCACCCGCCTCTTCAGACTCAGAGAGAAAAAGCTGTTGGGCATCACTGCACCCTGCCTCTTCTTCCATTTCTCCAATGCTGCTTGGCTGGACCCCTGTTTCCAAGCCAAGAGATTCAGAGAACAGAAGTAGAGACGGCTCCTGTCCTGGGCTCTCTGTCTGCCTGGGCAATTTGGCAGGTGGTGAAGAGACAGATGGGTGCTCTCCAGTGCTCTGTGTCTGAGAGGATGTGGCACTAATTGAAGTCGATGCATTAGCTGCCATCCATCCGACAACGGCTTCAATTTGGTCTTCACGCAGCAGCGGTGTACGGCGCTCTCCGACAAAGCTGCGCATGAACGACTGTTCCCTGCTGAAAGTGGGTGCTGCGGAGTCACCGGGGCCCGCAGCAGGCACCGAATCCCCACGTCCTTTCCCTGCTCCGCGCCCACGTGCCTTAAGGTACCTTCACATTAAGCGACGCTGCAGCGATAGCGACAACGATGCTGATCGCTGCATCGTCGCTGTTTGATCGCTGGAGAGCTGTCACACAGACCGCTCTCCAGCGACCAACGATGCCGAGGTCCCCGGGTAACCAGGGTAAACATCGGGTGCAGGGCCGCGCTTAGTAACCCGATGTTTACCCTGGTTACCAGCGTAAAATGTAAAAAAACCAAACAGTACATACTTACATTCGCGTCCCCCGGCGTCCGCTTCCTGCACTGACTGAGCGCCGGCCCTAACAGCAGAGCGGTGACGTCACCGCTGTGCTGTACTTTCACTTTCACTTTACAGCGCTCAGTCAGTGTGGGAAGCGGACGCCGGGGGACGCGAAGGTGAGTATGTACTGTTTGTTTTTTTACATTTTACACTGGTAACCAGGGTAAACATCAGGTTACTAAGCGCGGCCCTGCGCTTAGTAACCCGATGTTTACCCTGGTTACCAGTGTAAAACATCGCTGGTATCGTTGCTTTTGGTGTCAAACACGACGATACACGCCGGTCTGACAACCAAATAAAGTTCTGAACTTTGTTCAACGACCAGCGATATCACAGCAGGATCCTGATCGCTGCTGCGTGTCAAACTAAACGATATCGCTAGCCAGGACGCTGCAACGTCACGGATCGCTAGCGATATCGTTTAGTGTGAAGGTACCTTTACTCCCTGCCTTCTTCATCTTGGTTTACTGATAAAGATAAGCAGAAAAGTACTAACGGCTTTGTGTGCTTATTCCTGAACAGCTCCTAACAGGTATAAGAAACACTAATTTTCTAAAGTGTGGACTAGACTTTAATAAGTGCTAATGTGGCCTACAGAAATGTAAAGTGGTGTGTTTGGTGAACTTTATTATTTATTTATTTTTTGGGGGCTGAACTGACAACAGAGAGAGCTGCAGTCACATGGAGACCGTGCAGACAGCTGTAAAACCTCCTCTACTTTATCCTATGTAGTGTTTTTCCACAAGTTAGCTGGATATGGGTGGAAAGTCACTAATAGGAATTATTAGAAAAAATGAGCAGCAGACTACACTACTTAAAACAAAAGGAAAATTGATTTGACGGTATGACGCAGTGAAGAACCCTGAGCTGGATACAACCAGGCTATGGCTGCTCACAGACTACAGGGCGAGCTGCAGTCACACGGAGACCGTGCAGACAGCCGTAAACGGCGCTGCAAGGCCCAAAAAACCTCCTCTACTTTATCCTATGTAGTGTTTTTCCACAAGTTAGCTGGATACGGGTGGAAAGTCACTAATAGGAATTATTAGAAAAAATGAGCAGCAGACTACACTACTTAAAACAAAAGGAAAATTGATTTGACGGTATGACGCAGTGAAGAACCCTGAGCTGGATACAACCAGGCTATGGCTGCTCACAGACTACAGGGCGAGCTGCAGTCACACGGAGACCGTGCAGACAGCCGTAAACGGCGCTGCAAGGCCCAAAAAACCTCCTCTACTTTATCCTATGTAGTGTTTTTCCACAAGTTAGCTGGATATGGGTGGAAAGTCACTAATAGGAATTATTAGAAAAAATGAGCAGCAGACTACACTACTTAAAACAAAAGGAAAATTGATTTGACGGTATGACGCAGTGAAGAACCCTGAGCTGGATACAACCAGGCTATGGCTGCTCACAGACTACAGGGCGAGCTGCAGTCACACGGAGACCGTGCAGACAGCCGTAAACGGCGCTGCAAGGCCCAAAAACCCTCCTCTACGTTATCCTATGTAGTGTTTTTCCACAAGTTAGCTGGATACGGGTGGAAAGACACTAATAGGAATTATTAGAATAAATGAGCAGCAGACTACACTACTTGGAAAAAAAAAATAAAAAAATAGAACAGTATGAGGCAATGAACCACCCTCCCTGAACTGAATACAACCAGCTATGGCCTATGGCTGCACACAGACTAGAGAGTGGGCTGCACTCACACACACACACACACACACACACAGACCTTGCAGATCGCTGTGAAAACAGCGCTGCAAGGCAAAAGCAAGATGATTAGTAGGTGAACACAGCGGTTGCTAAATTAGCCTTGGAAAAGAACAATGAAGCAAATCGCTATCTCTAAACTGGCCCTCAGTCAGCAAACAGCGTCCTGTCACTAACTGAATTCACAGCAGAGTGAGCGCAAAATGGCGCCAGCGACTTTTAAAATGCAGCATGACATCATTTCAGCAGCCAATCACAGCCTTGCCAGTAGTTTCATGCCCTCCATGCTGAACATGATGTTCCCACACTTGGAATCATTCTCATTGGCTGAATTCGTGCAAATTTGTGCAGTTTGAATCCTGGGAACTTCCGATTCCGGTATCCGATACGCGGCAAGTATCGGATCTCGGTATCGGAATTCCGATACCGCTAAGTATCGGCCGATACCGATACTTGCGGTATCGGAATGCTCAACACTAGTCACGACTAAGACAAAACCATCTTTACGCCAAACTCGAAAAGTGCGTTTTTGAACAAACTTCGCTACCGTTTCTTGGCTATATCATTTATGATTCTGGTTTGCGGATGGACCCGGATAAAGTGTCTGCTGTGCTTAACTGGCCGCATCCGCAGGGTGTAAAGGCAATTCAACGCTTCCTCGGATTCGCAAATTATTATCAGCAGTTTATCCAACATTTTTTCCTCTCTGATAGCCTCAATTTTAGCCTTGTCTCATAAAGGATCCAACCCTCACGTTTGGTCTTTGGAAGCTGAAGATGCTTTTCGCTCTCTAAAACAAGCCTTTGCCTCAGCTACAGTACTCCGTCGTTCTGAGGTCAATAAGACCTTCATTTTAGAAGTAGATGCCTCTGACATTATAGCCGGCGCAGTACTTTCCCAGAGATCTACCGGACAACTGGCTACCTGTGGTTTCTTTTCCAAGATCTTCTCCGTCTCAGAGAGAAATTACGCCATTGGCAACAAGGAACTATTGGCCATCAAGTTGGCGTTGGAGGAGTGGCGGTATCTGTTAGAAGGAGCTGTTCATCCTTTCATGATCTATACTGACCACAAGAATCTGGAATATATCCGCTTAGCGCAAAGCCTTAACCCCCAACAAGCCAGATGGTCATTATTCTTTGCCCGCTTTGACTTTGAATTACATTTCCGTCCCGGCGACAAGAACCTCAAGGCTGATGCTTTATCCAGATCTTTTATCGCATCCGATGTGGAGGAGGAGCCTACACACATCGTGGATCCAAGCAAAATCATTCTTGTGGCTCCGGTTAGCATATCTTCCTTGCCCCCTGGTAAAACCTTTGTCTAGGAGAACGAGAGGACTCAAGTTCTTCATTGGGGTCATGCCTCTAAACTGGCAGGCCATGTGGGAAACAAGAAGACACTCGCTCTCATCTCGAACTACTATTGGTGGCCATCTCTTCTTCTGGATGTCAGAGGTTTTGTCACTGCATGTCCTTCTGTAATAATTATAGGGGATAACTCAGGAGACTCTTTGCGTGGAACAAGACAACTACAGGACACAGTTTTATAAGTGGTAAAGTCTATATTATCACACGGTGATTCAAACAGGTGTAGAGAGAAGTCCACAACACTTGGTGTAAATATTAAACGCAGCTTAGCAGTCTATAGGAAACTTCAGAGGAAAATGCAATCAAGCAGTAAGTCTATGAAGCACAGTTATTCTTGAGGATATTTGACACGAATAAATCCTTGACTTAGTCCAAACACAGATAGATAAGCTTATAAGGCAGTTCAAATCATATCTTAGCTCAACCAGGGAGGCCTGGTTAATAGTCTCAGGTTTTTGCAGGGCAGAAACAGCTTACATGTCCAGCAAATGCAGATGGAAGTAAACACGCACAGCAGATGAAGGAGGATTACTGGAAACTGGTGTATGCAGCAGGAACTCAGAGCAGAGTAGCAGGATCACCACACAGGTTCACAGGAGCAGGTATATAGCCAGGGAGTAATCAGAGGTCAGGAGCTGGATGCAAGGCAGAAATGCACAAAAGGTAAAATATGTTCAGAGTCCTGACATTACTCCCTCCTTAGAAGCGGCCTCAGGACGATCCTGGACCTGGTTTCTCAGGGAATCTCTGATGAAAACGAGAAATCTTCTGTTGGGCATTGATGTTTTCCACAGGTTCCCAAGAGTCTTCCTCAGGGGAATATCCCTACCATCTTATCAGATATTGGAGCCGATTCCTGCGAATCCTGGAATCAATAATTTCCTCCACCACAAATTGTTCTTGCCCATCAATCACCACAGGCTGCGGAGGTGGCACAACACGTCCCTGGAAGGTATTAGGAGATACAGGCTTTAGTAAAGATACATGAAAAACTGGGTGTACCTTCATTGTCCTAGGCAGCTTCAGCCGGCAGGCCACAGAGCTCACAATACCGTTGATCTTGAAAGGGCCAATGAATTTCTGTCCAAGTTTTTGTGAAGCAGCATTTAACTTCAGATTCTTAGTTGCTAACCACACGGAATCTCCTACCTTGAACATGGGTGCAGGTTTACGGAATCTATCAGCCGATCTCTTATAACGTTCTTGAGCTGTGGTCAAGGATTCCTTCAGAACCTCCAGATTTTGTCTCATCGCAGTCAGCCTTTCCTCCACTGCCGGAACCGGAGAATTAATTGGAGACCTAGGTAAAATACACGGATGATAACCCAGATTGGCAAAGAAAGGTGTAAATTTAGTGGAGGCGCTCTGAGAATTATTATATGAAAATTCGGCTAACGGCAGTGCAGCGCCCCAGAGTCCTGGTCGTTGCAGTAATGTCGCTCTTCCACCAGGGGGGAGTGATATTACGTCTGATGGTACTAAAAGAGTTCACCTTGCCAGGTATCACAGTCACACACTACACTTCACACTCCAGTCCACCAGGGGGAGCAAAGGTTCTATCTACTAGGCCACTCATCACACACGGGTAAAACTGGTGGGTTGGATAGGAAGTCAGTGAGAAGCTGCCTGGGTTTGACCCAGAGAGGACCTGTCAGGCAGACAGGGGGAGAAGGAGGAACATCTGAGCTGCAGACAGAGGGTCCCTGTCAGGGGCGGGATCCTGACAGAGACCAAGCACGATATAGAACGTTACGGAGCTGCGCCTGCACCCATTGCGGCAGCATCCTAAGAAAGGACATGAAGTGAATTGTATTGTGGAGAGTGAGAAACGAAGTCACAGCACAAGGAGATAATACCGGGAGGAGTTCTGCCCCAAGATCAGCAGCCTCCTTCTGAGGCGTGTAGCCGGTGGCCGGAACACAGAGGGAGTAATAGGCTCTACGCATTACTTCAGAGACCGGCAGGACAGTTGATTCCCGACCTTAATACCTATGAAGACGGAGGCAAATTGTGGGAGAGGGGTGTCTCTAGGGTCCCGATAAAATAGCTCCAGGCCTACCCCGTCGTACGAGTTGTCCTATCCATATCATCTGGGGGACAGAGAGAGAGAGAACATCAGAAACATCCACGAAAGTTGTGAGGACTATCCCGTGGTGCTCAGCAGGGAGGTACTACAACACACAGGCACTAGTAGGAAGGCTACTGATTTCCACCTGGATAAGGGAACTCTGGATGTGCCTTCAGACCAGCCGGACTCTGCTTGTCCTGTGAACGGTACTCTGGACTGTGGACTCTGAAGTCTTCAGTAAAAGGTAAAGAGACTGCAACCTTTGTGTCCTCGTTATTCATTGCGCCTTACGACGTCCACCATCACCACCTATACAACTGGGAAGCCCTGGGGACATACTTCACCTGTGGGAAGGTACACCATCTAGCTGCCATTCCATCACTCCAGCGGACCCATAGCAGCGTCGGTCACCCTGACCGAATACCACAGGTGGCATCACGAACACCGTACAAACAACTACACCTTTAATTGGGCGCCCCTCAGAAGGGTCACAGACCGGGTCGGGCCACCGTGACATTCCCAGTACCGAGAGAGATAGACCCGGTACCGAGTACCCCATTGCCCTTAACGTGGGGGCCTTCAGCAGCAACTCCAACCAATCATCCTGGAGATGGCTGACATAGCATCTTAGATATTGTTCCAGCGTCTGGTTGGTACGCTCAGTCTGACCATTTGTCTGAGGATGGTAAGCGGAAGAGAGACAGACATTAATATTGAGTGCAGAGCAAAACCCCTTCCAGAATCTTGAAGTGAACTGTACTCCACGGTCAGAGATGATCTTATCCGGAACCCCATGCAACCGAAAGACATTCTGTATAACCAAGTTCACTGTATCTTTAGCTGAGGGGAGGCCGGTGCATGGAACAAAATGAGCAGGTTTAGTCAGGCGATCAACTACCACCATGATTGTATTCATGCCCCCCGATGTAGGCAGCTCCACAATAAAGTCCATTGATATAGACCCCCAAGGGCGGGACGGAACAGGTAATGGTTGTAGAAGACCCGTAGGTGCCACATGAGGAGTCTTGTAACGGGCACATACCTTGCAAGAGAGAACATAGTCTTTGGTATCCTTCAGGCAAGTTGGCCACCAGAAGAATCGGCTCAGGAATTCTTGTGTCTTCTGCACCCCCCTGTGACCAGCCAACTTGGAGTCATGTACCAACTTGAGGATCTGCAGACGGACGACCTAAGGGATGTAGATACGTCGATCTCTGTACCACATGCCACCCATAAAGACAAGATTAATATCCACAGGTGGGTTGGCCAGAAATACATCACCATCATAGGCCTCCCTGCACTCCTTCCACAAGTCCTGATCGTGGATAACTCCGATGAAATTGGCATCAGATAGAATGGTCTTGGATGGGGCTCCAGGTACGGAATCCGCACCATGGATTCGGGATAAAGCATAAGCCTTCCCACTACGAGAACCTGGACGGTACGAGATAACAAAGTTAAATTGATTTAAAAATAAGTTCCAACGAGCCTGATGAGGAGAAAGACATCTAGTGGATCTAAGGAACTCTAAATTGCGATGGTCAGCTAGCACTAAGATCTGATGTGCAGCTCCTTGCAGATGATGCCTCCATTCTTTGAAAGCCGCTTTAATAGCCAGCAATTCCTTGTCTCCCACGTCGTAATTCTTCTCTGCTGAGGTTAGTCTACGGGAAAAGAAAGCACAAGGATGTAGCAGACCCTTCTCTCCAGTTCTTTGGGAGAGAATAGCCCCCAAAGCACTATCAGAAGCGTCCACCTCCACAATGAATGAAAGTGTTGGATCTGGGTGTATCTACAGCGGTGCTGATGTGAAACAGATCTTAAGCCGATCAAAAGCTTCTTGAGCCTGTGATGACCACTTAAAGGGCTTTTCCTTCTTTGTCAAGGAAGTAATGGGACGGACAATATCAGAAAAATTTCGAATGAAGCGTCTGTAGAAATGTGCAAAACAAATAAAACGTTGATCCTCCTTAACGTTCTTGGGTACCGGCCAGTCAAGGATAGCCTGAATCTTACCAGATTCCATGTTCAGCCCCTGGGGAGAGATGATATAACCTAAGAACTGTATCTCAGAACGATGGAACTCGCATTTCTCCGGCTTGATATACAGATGGTTCTCTTTCAGACGTCTTAAAACAGCTTTGACATGTTCTTCATGTTCCTGTAGAGAGTCAGAAAAGATTAGAATATCGTCCAAATAGATCACCACAAACTGGTCCAACAAATCTCTGAAAATGTCATTAGCAAAGTGTTGAAACGTTGCAGGGGCATTACAAAGCCCGAAGGGCATCACAAGATATTCAAAGTGTCCATACCGGCATCGGAAATTGGAATGCTGTCTTCCACTCATCCCCTGGACGAATACGCACCAAATTATAAGCCCCACGAAGATCCAGTTTAGAGAACACCTTAGCATGGCGGACTCTTTCCAGTAATTTGGGAATCAGAGGCAAAGGGTACCGGTTTCGTACGGTTACCTTATTGAGTTCCCGATAGTCAACACAGGGTCTCAGGGTCCCATCCTTCTTTTTTTTACAAAAAATATAGGTGCCCCTGCTGGTGAGGAAGAAGGACGTATGAAGCCTTTGGCCAGATTTTCATCAATATACTCCTTTAAGGCTTGAAGCTCAGGTGCCGCCAAAGGATATACGTTACCAAAAGGAATAGCTGCCCCAGGAAGCAACTCAATGGGACAGTCATAATGCCTGTGTGGAGGAAGATGATCTGCAGTCTTCTTATCACAGATGTCAGAGAACTCTTTATATGCTGAAGGTAAAGTAAATACCTGTACCGGTGGTTCCGCAGCTGTGGACTCGGGGACAGCTTCAGTTAATGCTGAGTTGCTCCTTGTTGGAAAGATAATCTCCTTGGTCTCCCATTTGATAGTTGGATTCTGAGAACGCAGCCAAGGGATGCCTAAAATCACAGGAAAATGAGAAGAAATTAGCAAGAAAGAAAGTTGCTCCTCATGATTAGGCTCCAACAAAATTTCAAGGGGTACGGTCTCCTGATCCACAGGCCTAGAGATTAAAGGTGATCCATCCACTGTTTCCATGGTAATTGGAGAGGCTTTTTGCTGAATTTCAATACCATGTTCCTTGGCAAATGCAATATCCATGAAATTGCCACCTGCACCTGAGTCATTCATAGCTGCACTGGAAATCCACTGTCCTGAACACAGGATCTTAATAGAGAGAGAACAGTGAGAGTTCTTCTCCTTCAGCTCCTTGGGGGGTGAAGTCATAGAAAGTGAATGGAATACAGCGTTTAAAGGCAGGCTACATTCAGAGATGTCAGATTCATCATCATCACAGTTGTCATACTCCCCTATTGCTGCTACCACCTTGTTAGGCCGTCTAGAACACTTACGACAATTGATCAAGAAGTGGTCAGACTGGCCGCAGTAGAAACATAGACGTTCACGAAGGCGATGCTCCCGCCTCTGAATGGAATCAATTTGCATGGGCACCTCCTCCACCTCCTGAGAGGTTTTACCTGCATGCTCTTTGGAAGGAAGGGAAAAGTTAGAAATACGGTTATATGCAGCAAATTTCTCCTGCCTACACTCAGTAAGGCGAATGTCTATGCGCACACAATGCTGTATAAATGTCTCTAGCTCTTGTGGTGACTCAGAACGAGCTAGTTCATCTTTTATAATACTAGACAGACCCCTTTTAAAAATAGGCAATTGTTTATAAGTGTCCCAATTGGTATCTACCGCTAATCTCCTGAATTCAGTGGCATACTCAATAACAGAACGTTTAGCCTGGCGTAAAGACAACAAAGCAGATTCAGCGGTTGCACGGCGATTAGGGTCATCAAACATTAATGTCATAGCGGCCAAGAAATCATCCAAGTTATTTAACCGTGGGTCACGAGTCTCAATCATCGGATTCGCCCAGGCGAGCGCTCGTGAGGTCAGTAGCATTATTACACACAATACTTTGGATCTATCAGTAGGAAAACGGTCAGCATGCACATCAAAATATAGCATACATTGATTCACAAAGCCACGAAATTTGTCACGATCACCATTAAATCTGAATGGGGGCAACTTAGGTGGGCTAGCTGGTGGCGGTTGCCCAGAGGGTAAAGTCACTTGTGCAGCTATTTGCGTGCTTATGTCCTGAAAAGACCGTCCATACTGGGACTCTATGCCAGCAAGTTTGTTTTCTTGCGCTGCCATGCGGTTGCTTGAGTCCTGCAAAGTTTGTCCAAACACTTGTTGATTGTGTTCAAAGCTTCCAAACTTCTTTTGCAGACCTTCCACATCTTTCTGCAGTGATCTGATTATGGAAAACACCTGCTCTAGTCTGCTTTCTGCAGTCATTGTTCCAGCAGTCTCCTTTTTTTTTTAGGCTAGAGTATCCTGTAATACACTGTGTTCCAAATTATTATGCAAATAATATTTCCTCATATTTTCTCTAAATTACCTATCTGAATTGCAGTCATTGTTATTTTCCAGTCATCTACTATTCTAGTATAATTGCAATGTTTTGGAACAAACTGCCTATGAAAACAGTATCTTTTAAAAAAAAACTAAACACTCAAAATGCATATTCCAAATTATTATGCACAGCAGAGTTTTCAACCTTTTTTTTTATTTTGAACAAAAAAATGGTCAATTGTGAAGTTATAAGCATTATCAGCTTATTACAAAATGAAATCAAACAGTTTTCAAGTGAAAACTTTATTCTAGGTGATGTTACATTTGCACATAGGACCCCTTGTTCGAATGAAACTTCTGAACTCTCTCGTCCACTGAATTTGTCAGTTTTTGGATGGTTTCTGCTTCAATTGTTTTGCATGTGGACAGAATACCCTCTCAGAGCTGTTGCTTAGATGTGAACTGCCTCCCGCCATCATAGACACTCCTTTTGATGATGCTCCAGAGGTTCTCAATGGGGTTGAGGTCAGGGGAAGATGGTGGCCACACCATAAGTTTGTCCTCTTTTATGCCCATAGCAGCCAGAGATGCAGATGTGCTTTTTTACAGCATGAGACGGTGCATTATCATGCATGAAAATGATCTTGCTGCGGAAAGCACGGTTCTTCCTCTTGGACCATGGCAGGAAGTGTTGTTTTAGAAACTCCACATAGATTATGGAGTTCATCTTTACCCCTTCAGGGATCATAAAAGGGCCGACAATCTCTCTCCCCATGATTCCAGCCCAAAACATTACTCCACCTCCTCCTTGTTGGCGCCTTAGCCATGTTTTCATGGCGTGTCCATCAACCAGCCATACTCCACTCCATCCATCTGTACCATCAAGCGTTGCACGGCACTCATCAAACAGTTTGGAAGTCAGTCTTCATGTATCGTTTGGCCCACTGGAGCCGTTTCTGCTTGTGTGCAGTGGATAGAGGTGGTCGGCAGGATGGCTTACGCACAGCTGCAAACCTCTGAAAGACCCTGCATCTTGTTGTTCTGGGGACGTTGGAGGCAACAGCAGCTTCAAAAACTTGTCTGCTGCTATGACAGGGCATTTTTGCAGCTGCTCTTTTAACCTTACGCAATTGCCTGTTGGAAAGAGTCCTCAATTTTTCCTTATCAGCACGCACACTTGTGTGCTGGGAATCAGCTACATACTTCTTGATTGTGCGATGATCACGATGAAGTGTCTTGGCAATGTTGATTGTAGTCATGCCTTGACCTAAATACTCCAGAATTTGTTGCTTCTCAGCAGCCGAAACATCCTTTTTCTTTCTCATTTTGGCCAAAAATGTAGGCTGCTTAATAATGTGGAACAGCCTTCTTAAGTAGTTTTGCCTTTATTTGTACACAGCTGCCAAACTAATTTTCACAGGTATCTGCAATTGCTTTCAGTGATATAAAGAGCCCTGACACACATCACCATCAATGAGTTTAAATGACAAACAAAAAAATTCTAACCTTATCACTCCTAAACTCTTTGTGCATAATAATTTGGAACACAGTGTAATTATAGGGGATAACTCAGGAGACTCTTTGCGTGGAACAAGACAACTACAGGACACAGTTTTATAAGTGGTAAACTCAATATTATCACACGGTGATTCAAACAGGTGCAGAGAGAAACTCAAGTCCACAACACTTGGTGTAAATATTAAACGCAGCTTAGCAGTCTATAGGAAACTTCAGAGGAAAATTCAATCAAGCAGAAAGTCTATGAAGCACAGTTATTCTTGAGGATACTTGACACGAATAAATCCTTGTCTTAGTCCAAACACAGATAGATAAGCTTATAAGGCAGTTCAAATCATATCTTAGCTCAACCAGGGAGGCCTGGTTAATAGTCTCAGGTTTTTGCAGAGCAGAAACAGCTTACATGTCCAGCAAATGCAGATGGAAGTAAACACGTACAGCAGATGAAGGAGGATTACTGGAAACTGGTGTATGCAGCAGGAACTCAGAGCAGAGTAGCAGGATCACCACACAGGTTCACAGGAGCAGGTATATAGCCAGGGAGTAATCAGAGGTCAGGAGCTGGATGCAAGGCAGAAATGCACAAAAGGTAAAAAATGTTAAGAGTCCTGACACCTTCTTGTGCAAGGAACAAGGTTCCTAGACGTCTGCCCTCCGGTCTCCTGCATCCACTTCCAGTTCCCTCGGCCCCCTGGCAACATATTGCAATGGATTTCATTACCGATTTACCTCGGTCTTCTGGTCATGCAGTCATATTTGTAGTCGTAGATCGATTCTCCAAGATGGCTCAATTCATCCCTTTACCAGGCTTACCTTCTGCTCCAGAATTGGCAAGAATCTTCATTGCTCATATCTTCCGGATTCACGGTCTCCCGCTACACATTGTCTCTGATAGAGGAGTCCAGTTCACATCTTGATTCTGGCGGGCTCTTTGCAAACTAATGAATGTTACTCTAGATTTCTCTACAGCTTACCATCCACAGACCAACAGACAAGCAGAGTGCACGAACCAAATTCTAATGACTATAGTTGAGCGACTTTTACTTTTTTCGGATCGAGTCGGGTTTCGCGAAACCTGACTTTGTCAAAAGTTGGGTCGGGTGACATCGGCCGATTATTGCATAAAGTCGGAGGCCGACTGAAACACGAAACTCAATGCAAGTCAATGGGGAATCAAAGTCGGCAGTGAGTGGAGGACAGGAAAACACCTACAGTGCCCATTTTAATGCCAAAAACATCAATTCTTATTACTAAAGCTTGTCAAACTAAATTTACTTTATAATAATAGTTAGGCATTGAAAACTGGGGGTCATTTGGCTAAAGTTGTGGGGGGGGGGGTAGGGCTGGCTCAAGATTTTCATGGGCCCAGGAAATGCGGAATACATCAGGGTGGTGGAGCAGGGAGAGGTAAGTATTTAAACTTTGCAAGTGCTGTTATCCTGAGCAAGCAGGGGGGCCCACTCGTTGGCATTGGCACTGGCACAGGGCGCCCCTCATAGTACAGCGGTGTGTTTGACGGTGGGTGGCGCCTCCCACCAGCAGAGACACTTTTGCGTACTATGAGGGGCCCTGTGCCAGTGACATCTCCTTCCTCTTTGTCCCCGTTTAAGGTGGTACAGTATGCGGGAAGGGGAACCTGACTTTCAGCAGGGGCAGATTCTGGCTGTGTAGAGTGCAAGGGGAATGTAGTGGTCTGGGTCAATATACCAGCAGACTCATCTAGCAGTGGATGGGCAATGGGCAGGATGAGGAGGAAACACAGATATAGGCCCAAATAATAAAGTGGGCTAAATGCAGTTCAAAATTGGTAACAGGACTAAATTGGCGGCATTGCTTTGTTCAGCGGAGGACAACTGTAAGGAGTGGCAGACACAGTTAGTAGGCCCAAATAATAAAGTGGGCTAAATGCAGTTCAAAATTGGTAACAGGACTAAACTGGCGGCATTGCTTTGTTCAGTGGAGGACAACTGTAAGGAGTGGCAGACACAGTTAGTAGGCCCTAATAATAAAGTGGGCTAAATGCAGTTCAAAATTGGTAACAGGACTAAACTGGCGGCATTGCTTTGTTCAGTGGAGGACAACTGTAGTGAGCGGCAGACACAGTTAGTAGGCCCAAATAATAAAGTAGCCTAAATGCAGTTCAAAATTGGTAACAGGACTAAACTGGCTACATTGATTTGTTCAGCGGAGGACAACTGTAAGGAGTGGCAGACACAGTTAGTAGGCCCAAATAGTAAAGTGGGCTAAATGCAGTTCAAAATTGGTAACAGGACTAAACTGGTGGCATTGCTTTGTTCAGTGGAGGACAACTGTAATGAGGGGCAGACACAGTTAGTAGGCCCAAATAATTAAGTAGGCTAAATGCAGTTCAAAATTGGTAACAGGACTAAACTGGCGGCATTGCTTTGTTCAGTGGAGGACAGCTGTAATTAGTGGCTGACACAGTTAGTAGGCCCAAATAATTAAGTAGGCTAAATGCAGTTCAAAATTGGTAACAGGACTAAACTGGCGGCATTGCTTTCTTCAGCGGAGGACGACTGTAAGGAGCGGCAGACACAGTTAATAGGCCCAAATAATTAAGTAGGCTAAATGCAGTTCAAAATTGGTAACAGGACTAAACTGGCGGCATTGCTTTGTTCAGCGGAGGACAACTGTAAGGAGCGGCAGACACAGTTAGTAGGCCCAAATAATTAAGTAGGCTAAATGTCTGCCAAAAAATTGGTCATAAATAAACAGGTGGCATAGCTAGGTACAGGGGTGGGCTCCTCTGCTGAGTAGCAGACAGTGGTAGTAGGCGCAAAGTATTAACTGGTCTAAATGGAGGCCAGGGCCCCTGTACAGTATATTTTAACTATCATCTATCATTTCAACAAATTTGTATTGTCAGTGCCATTGAAGGATTTAACAGCACAGACTACACAGTGGTGGAGCAGGGAGAGGTAAGTATTGCAAGTGGTGGAGCAATGTTCGAGCTGGGGGGAACACTCTCTCGTGGGTGGCGGTACTGGCACAGGACCCCTCATATTACGACAGTGTGTCTGACGTTGGTTGTGCACCACCACCATCAGAGACACTTCATTGTACTATGAGGGACCCTGTGCCAGTGCCATCGCCCAAGAGTGGGCACACCCACCTGTCCAGGCAAACGGCACTCGCACGGGTGCTTGCGCCAGGTGGTGACCACGGCCCTGTGGGGGGAGTCAGCCCATTTAGGGAGGTATAAAAATGGCCTATGGTGGACATTCAGCAGCTGCAAATGTAGGAATTGAAGCAGTCAGTAAGAGGAGGCCAAAAGCAAGACATTTTTCAGGCAAGCTACGTGTCAGCAGGGGAAGGTGGGGCCAAATAATTTGAAATCCATGATTGGTTCATTTTAATGAAGGTTAGATCATCGACATTTCGGGTAGCCAGACGTGTCCTTTTTTCGGTCAGTATTGAACCAGCAGCACTGAAGATTCTTTCGGATAGCACACTAGCAGCAGGGCAAGCGAGCTCCTGTAATACATATTCTGCCAACTCAGGCCAGGTGTCTATTTTAGATACCCAGTAATCAAAGGGGAATGACCTGTGAGGGAGAACATCGATGAGGGAGGAAAAGTAGTTCGTAACCGTACTGGAAAAATGCTGTCTCCTGTCACTTTGAATCGAAGCAGCAGTACCTGTCGTGTCAGCGGTCATTGCGAAATCACTCCACAACCTGGTCATAAAACCCCTCTGTCCAATGTCACTTTGGATTTGTGCACCTCTAACACCTCTGCCATGTTGCCCCCTACGGCTCGTGTGAGAACCATCACCGCCGCTGTGTGCTGGGAATGCCTGAACCAAACGGTCTACAAGAGTTGCTTGTTTGGTAGCCAATATTTGCTCAAGGTTCTCATGTGGCATGATATTTTGTAATTTTCCTTTATATCGTGGATCCAGGAGGCAGGCCAACAAGTAATCGTCATCAGTCATCATTTTGATAATGCGGGGGTCCCTTTTTAGGATACGCAAGGCATACTCAGCCATGTGGGCCAATGTTTCAGGTGTCAATTCACTGCTTGTGCTGGGTTGAGGAGCACTTTCTTGCAAATCAACATCACTTGTGTCCCACAAAAACTCTGTACCTGACCTTGCAACGCCACCAGTTTCTATTGCCCCCTGAGAGGCATCCTCCTCCCATAAATATTCATCCCCATAATCCTCCTCCTCCTCTTCATCCGCCACCTCGTCCAGGAGAGTTCCCTGAGCAGACAATGGCTGACTGTCATCAAGGCTTCCCTCCTCCTCGGCTGCAGACACCTGCTCCTTAATGTGCGTCAAACTTTGCATCAGCAGACGCATTAGTGGGATGCTCATGCTTATGATGGCGTCGTCTGCACTTACCAGCTGTGTGCATTTCTCAAAACACTGAAGGACTTGGCAGAGGTCTTGTAGCTTCGACCACTGCACACCAGACAACTCCATGTCTGCCATCCAAGTGCCTGCTCGTGTATGTGTATCCTCCCACAAATAAATTACAGCACACCTCTGTTCGCACAGCCTCTGAAGCATATGCAGTGTGGAGTTCCACCTTATTGCAACGTCGATTATTAGGCGGTGTTGGGAAGATTCAGCGATCGCTGATGGTTCAGCATACGGCTGGAGTGTACGGGCGACTGGCGGATGTGCGAGCAAAGTCTTTGCACCTTCATGAGCAGGGCTGGTAACCCCGGATAATTTTTCAGGAAGCACTGCACCACCAGGTTCAAGGTGTGAGCCAGGCAAGGTATGTGTTTCAGTTCTGAAAGGGCTATGGCAACCATAAAATTCCTTCCGTTATCACTGACTACCTTGCCTGCCTCAAGATGTACACTGCCCAGCCATGACTGAGTTTCTTGCTGCAAGTACTCAGCCAGTACTTCCGCGATGTGTCTGTTGTCGCCAAAACACTTCATTTGTAACACAGCCTGCTGACGCTTACCTCTAGCTGTACCTCTATAATGGGACACCTCGTGTGCAACACTGGCAGCTGCGGATGGAGTGGTCATGCGACTGCGCTCTGTGGACGAGCTTTTGCTTCTGGAGGAGGAGGAGGAGGGGTGGCGAACACCTACAGCCAATTGTTTCCTAGACCGTGGGCTAGGCAGAACTGTCCCACTATGGCTGTCCCCAATGGACCCTGCATCCACCACATTAACCCAGTGTGCCGTGATGGACACGTAACGTCCCTGGCCATGCCTACTGGTCCATGCATCTGTTGTGAGGTGCACCTTTCCACTGACTGATTGCCTCAGTGCATGGACAATGCGGTCTTTGACATGCTGTTGGAGGGCTGGGATGGCTTTTCTCGCAAAGAAGTGCCGACTGGGTAGGTCATAGCGTGGTACTGCGTAGGCCATCAGGTCTTTGAAAGCTTTGCTTTCAACCAACCGGTAGGGCATCATCTCTAACGAGATTAGTATAGCAATGTGGGCGTTCAAACCCTGTGTACGCGGATGAGAGGATGAGTACTTTCTTTTCCTAACGAGAGTCTCTTGTAGGGTGAGCTGGACTGGAGAGCTGCATATGATGGAACTAGCGGTGGTTGTGGTGGACATGGCGGATTGAGAGAGGGTTGGTGATGGTATTCTTGATGTTGGCCTGCATACAGTGTTTCCTACCAATAACCTTGTGATTCCCTGACTGCTTTGGCCTTGCAACGATACCTCCACATTTGCTGCTGGTGGTGTCCTAACCGGTGGGCTTACAGTGAGGGAAGCAATGTAGCATTGCTGACTACCTTCATTCTGAGCAGGTGCACCAACGGTACGTGACGCTTGGTAGTTAGTCCAGGCATGCAAGTGCATGCTGGTTAAATGTCTACACATGCACGTTGTATTTAAATTTTGAAGATTCTTCCCTCTGCTAAAGGTCTTTGAGCATTTCTTAAAGATAACTTTTGACTGATCATTCGGATCTTGGTTAAAAAATTGCCACACTGCACTCTTCCTACTATCGAATACCTTTTCGGGCATTGCACGCTGTGCTACTTTCACCGGATGGCCACGCTGTCCTAAAACTGTTTTTGTTTTTGACACACGTTTTTGCCTGATATGGGCCTGCCAGATGACAGCTGTTGCGATGTAGATGGCTTCTGCGGATCATCCTCCTCCGCTTCTGAGCTACTGGCAGCGGCACCCTCTTCCCCCAATGGCTGCCAATCTGGGTCAACAACTGAGTCATCTGTCACCTCCTCTTCAATGTCATGTGCACCTTCCTCTGTGTCACCGTGTTAGGTGCTATAGCGTTCGGGACGGGGCACCATAGTCTCATCAGGGTCAGATTCTGGCTCAGTACACTGAGAGGGCAATGTAGTGATCTGAGTCAATGGAACAGCATAATAATCTAGCTGTGGCTGTGCATCAGTGCACTCCATGTCCGATTCATCTTGTAATGGGCAGTTAACAATTTCCCTTTCTAACCCAGGCACGGTATGTGTAAAGAGCTCCATGGAGTAACCTGTAGTGTCGCCTGATGCATCCTTCACTTTTGGTTTTGGTGAAGGACACAAGGAAACGTCTTGTTCTTGACTGGGAGCATCCACTGACGACTCGCTGCTTTTATATTTTGAACTTTCTGAACAGGAGGCGAAAGAGCTAGAGGCTGAGTCAGCAAGGAAAGCCAAAACTTTTTCCTGCTGCTTCGGCTTTAAAAGCGGTTTTCCTACTCCAAGATAAGGGAGCCTTCGAGGCCTTGTGTAGCCAGACGATGACGCTGGCTCAACATCTCCAGCCTTAGGTGCTATTTTGCTTTTCCCACTACCACCAGATGCTCCACCACCACCACCACCACCATCAGTACCAGCTGGCAACGACAAACTAACAGAACTGACGTATATCCACTTTGTGACAATTTGAATCTCCCTTTTTTGGGGGGGAGACTGCACCAAAACTCAGGCCCAGTGTATAACACAACACAATGTAAGTGGCAGAACGTGGCTGGCTGATATACGACAAACTAACAGAACTGACGTATATCCACTTTGTGACAATTTGAATCTCCCTTTTTTGGGGGGGAGACTGCACCAAAACTCAGGCCCAGTGTATAACACAACACAATGTAAGTGGCAGAACATGGCTGGCTGATATGCGACAAACTAACAGAACTGACGTATATCCACTTTGTGAAAATTTGAATCTCCCTTTTTGGGGGGGAGACTGCACCAAAACTCAGGCCCAGTGTATAACACAACACAATGTAAGTGGCAGAACGTGGTTGGCTGATATACAACAAACTAACAGAACTGACAAATATCCACTTTGTGACAATTTGAATCTCCCTTTTTGAGGGGGAGACTGCACCAAAACTCAGGCCCAGTGTATAACACAACACAATGTAAGTGGCAGAACGTGGCTGGCTGATATACGACAAACTAACAGAACTGACGTATACCGTATTTCGCGGACTATAAGACGCACCGGACCATAAGACGCACCCCAAATTTGGGGTGAAAATTGCAGAAAAAAAGATTTTTTATAAGATGGGGGTCCGTCTTATTGTCCGAATTTACAGTATCTTACCTGTGGGCTGGTGGTGGCAGAGCAGGGTCACAGGAGGCATGGTGTCGGCAGAGGTGGGGTGAGGCGGTACGGCGTGCACCTGAGCAGGGTCCCTTCCTGCTTAGGTGGGCGACGCCACGGCCTGGTGTCCATGGGAGGGTGGCAGCAGTGGTTACCGGCAGAGGTGTTGGGATGAGGAGGCACAGTGAGAGGTATGGCGTGAGAGGGGTGCGGGTGAATCCTGTTGTTACCGTGGTGGCAGAGGTGTGGAGACGAGGAGGCGCAGTGAGCGGGGTCCCTTTCCCTGGTGAGGTGATGCAGCAGCCCCGGTAATGCAGCAGAGCCGGGTGAATCCTGTGGTTACCGTGGTGGCAGAGGTGTGGAGATGAGGAGGCGCAGTGAGCGGGGTCCCTTTCCCCGGTGAGGTGATGCAGCAGCCCCGGTAATGCAGCAGGGCCGGGTGAATCCTGTTGTTATCGGTGCGCGCGGCCATCTTCCTGAGGCCGCGCGTTCGCAGATGGAGCTCTGCTGCCTGGGGCTTCAGGAAAATGGCCGCCGCGATCCCCATCTGCGCACGCGCGGCATCCCGCGGCCATTTTCCTGAAGCCCCGGGCAGCAGAGCTCCATCTGCGAACGCGCGGCCTCAGGAAGATGGCCGCGCGCACCGATAACAACAGGATTCACCCGGCCCTGCTGCATTACCGGGGCTGCTGCATCACCTCACCGGGGAAAGGGACCCCGCTCACTGCGCCTCCTCATCTCCACACCTCTGCCGCCACACCTCTGCCGCCGCACCTCTGCCGCCGCACCTCTGCCGCCACGGTCCACGGTAAGCCTGCATTGTGAATATAAGACGCACCCCCCATTTTCCCCCCTTTTTTTGGGGGGAAAAAGTGCGTCTTATATGCCAAAAAATACGATATCCACTTTGTGACAATTTGAATCTCCCTTTTTTGGGGGGGAGACTGCACCAAAACTCAGGCCCAGTGTATAACACAACACAATGTAAGTGGCAGAAAGTGGCTGGAAGATATATGAAAAAATACTAGGACTGTAGTACAATTTCAATCTCCCTACAATGATCTCAGGACAAGTATGGCAGCAATACAAAGGACTGCTGCACACAAGAGTGTGGACAAATAAACAAGATAACTGTGCAGAAAGGAGCAACAGGATTTTTGCTTTTAAAAAAGAAGTTGGTTTGCACAGCAGCGTGCAAACAGCAATGCAGCTATCAGGGAGCCTTATAAGGCAGCCTAATAAGCTACAGAGCTGATGCACAAAAATATACCCTCCACTGTCCCTGCAAAAAAAAGGTGGTGTTGGACAGTGGAAATCGCTACAGCACAAGCGGTTTGGGGGTTAATCTTCCCTCCCTAACTATATCCCTTCTTCTGATGAAGCTGCAGCAACCTTTCCCTATGCTAAGATCGGCAGAAGTAAGATGGCGGTTGGCGTGCACGCCCCTTTATACCTCCTGTGACGCCGCAGAAAGCAAGCCAATCACTGTCATGCCCTTCTCTAAGATGGTGGGGACCAAGACCTATGTCATCACGCTGCCCACACTCTGCGTCCTCCTTCATTGTGTGGTGGGGACCAAGACCTATGTCATCACACTGCCCACACCCTGCGTCCTCCTTCATTGGATGAAAAATGGTGCTGAACGCGTCATACGAAACGTGACTTTGGCGAGAAGATCGCCGAACTCATGGCCGATCCCACACTAGGATCGGATCGGGTCGGGCTTCAGGAAACCCGACTTTGCCGAAAGTTGGCAATTTTTGAATTTGTCCGATCCGTTTCGCTCAACCCTACTAATGACTTATCTTCGTCATTTTTCCAACGGTCATCAAAATGACTGGTCAGATTTGCTTCCATGGGCCGAGTAAGCGTACAATAACCATCTCAATGTTTCTTCTTCCAAGTCTCCCTTCTTTATCGTCTATGGGCTACATCCTGGTATTCCTCCGCCGGTACTTCCTGCCTCGGATGTGCAGGCAGCTGATCTTCTGTCCAAGGAGCTCTCCAGGGTCTGGCGGGAGACCAAAATCACGTTAGAACAGGCACAGGTCAGGATTAAGAGATATGCCAATAGGAGACGTCTGGATCCTCCGTTATTGCAGCCAGGTGATAAGGTGTGGTTGTCGTCCAAGTTTATTCGTCTTAAAATTCCCTCATATAAACTGGGTCCACGCTACGTAGGTCCTTTCGAGGTTTTGTCTCGTATCAATGATGTTGCCTACAAATTGAAATTGCCCGCCTCACTTCGCATTCCCAACTCTTTTCACATCTCCCTTCTAAAACCTGTCGTTTTCAATCAGTTCCATGTTTCTCCCGCTCAAACTCCTTTACCTGATTCCGATTCGGATGTCTTTGAGATTAAAGATATTCTTGTCATGAAAAAAATCTAGAGGTAAAACTCTCTTTTTGGTTGATTGGAAGGGTTTTGTTCCTGAAGAGAGGTCTTAGGAGCCCCGTGAGAATATACAGGCTCCTCAGATCTTAGCCTCGTTTATTTCTGGTCTTCGAAAGAAGGGGAGTAAAGGGAGGGGTACTGTCACGTCCGCTGTACCTGCCGCCGTGCCTGTCGCTTCTGTCTCCGCTCGCCGGTATACTCACCGGCTCCATCGCACTCTCCCTGCAGCCTTGCATCCTCCCTCTTCATGAGTACCCGCTTCTTCCTGGCTCACGTCGGGTGCGCGTGCGCACCTCACGCTCCTGCTCCCTCTGCGCATACGTACTTCATCTTTTTGTTTTACAGGTGTTCCGTGTCTCCACTCCTGGATCCTGACCCGGAAGTCCCCTTGCACGTCTGGTATTTAAGGTTACTCCTTCCTCTATCCCTTGCCTGTCTGTCATTTGTGCTCTTTTGACCCAGGTCCTCCTTTGTCTCTGCTCGGTCTGTCCTGTGTCTCTTTCAGCACAGCCAGCCTAGCTTCCTCACCATTCCTAGCTTTCCTTGCCTCGCCGTCCTGCTCAGTCCGTCCTGTTACCACTCCATCCCTTCTCTATCTAGTGTCGCCTTCCTACCCTGTTACCGCTTCCCTCCCTTCTTCTCCTGTTTTCCTCATGTCTCTACCATACCTATCTGCCCTGCATCCTGTTACCCCTAGTCTGTCTTACCCATCGCTCCTTTCTTTGGGCTCTCCTACTGCTTGTCCCCAGGTGCCAGCTTCCATGGCGATAGTCTTCCTCGGGCCTGCCCCTAATGCTCCCTGCATAGGGGGTGGTCTATCTGGCTAGCTCACCCATGGGAAGTTCGTTGCCATGGATCTGCGGGTTCACTCTAGGAGTTCTAAGTATCTCACACTGGTATTGGGAGTCTGCGATGGCCATCAACTTTCGGAAACTGTCTGTATCCACAAGGCAGAAAGGCAGCATTTTGGTTGGCCTACAAATTGGGCTGGCCAACCAATTTGTCAAGGATTTCATCACATTATCAAAGAGATCACAGGCCGGGAGTCACTCAGAACCACCAGCTGTGATCTTTGGAGGGAACAGTCTTCAGCTTGCCCCTATCTTCCAAATAAATGAAGGATTGAGTGTCGATCAATTGAGGTAGACACAGGCTGTACCCAATAATTAGTTATCGGAAAACTAACAGTGAATGTACAGCATATACACCTCCAGATTACAAGGCATGGAAAATGTGTATATACTGCAGCAAGATCACTGCTAAGTTAACTCCACTATAACACCACACTACTCGCTGCCATTACCAATCCTTTTTTTTTAAACAAATACAGGCTGACTGGATGTCATTCTTCATTTGAGTTCCACACCCACCATCAGGCTCTTCCATTTCCTCTCCCTCAGAGTAGCGCTCATATACCGTCCCCCAGGCTCACAAACCCACTTCCATGACCACTTTTCTCCCTGGCTGCCGCATTTCTTGTCCTCAGAATTTCCAATCCTTATCCTGGGACACTTCAACATCCCCATTAACAGCCCCACCTCCCCAGCTGCATCCCAGCTCCTACCTTTAGCCACTTTTCTTGGCCTCTCACAACTTTCAACCTTTGAGACTCACAAAGACAGTAACACCCTTGATCTGATCTTTGTCAGGTTCTGTTCAATCTCCTACCTAGATAACTCACCTCTTCCCCTTTCTACCCCAAGAAATTAGGGCTAACTACAGCTTACATAGTTTTAGGCGCTCCCTAAAAGCACATCTGTTTAGGGCAGTCTAACACGTTTCCTAATCAAAATCATTTTTATATTTAGCCCACTCTCTACTTCTCTGAAAATAATTTGCGATTAAACTCCACCACACCCAAACGAACTCACAGGATCCTGTGAGCTTCTGCTGGTGCTGCTCCCCAGGTATTATACCTCAGCATCTCTTTCTCACTATAAATACTTCCAACATTATGCTGTGTTCATTCCCGTGCAGATGTCTATGCACCTCACTATCTAATTATGTGGGATTCAGTATTTGTTATGAATACATTTGTGAGTTATGAGGATTTTACCTACACCATACTGCAGGCTTCATATTTAGTAGGTACGGAAAGTATTCAGACCCCTTTAAATTTTTCACTCTTTGTTTCATTGCAACCATTTGGTAAATTCAAAAACATTCATTTTTTTCTCATTACTGTACACTCAGCACCCCATCTTGACTGAAAAAATAGCAAAAATGTAGACATTTTTGCAAATTTATTGAAAATGAAAAACTGAAATATCACATAGTCATAAGTATTCAGACCCATTGCTAAATATTTAAGTCGCATTCTGTCCATTTCCTTGTGATCCTCCTTGAAATGGTTTTACTCCTTTATTGGAGTCCAGCTGTGATTAATTAAACTGATAGGACTTGATTTGGAAAGGCACACACATGTCTATATAAGACCTCACAGCTCACAGTTAGTGTTGAGCATTCCGATACCGCAAGTATCGGGTATCGGCCGATATTTGCTGTATCGGAATTCCGATACCGAGTTCCGATATTTTTGTGATATCGGAAATCGGAATCGGAAGTTTCCAGTGTATGGTTCCCAGGGTCTGGAGGAGAGGAGACTCTCCTTCAGGCCCTGGGATCCATATTCATGTAAAAAATAAAGAATAAAAATAAAAAATATGGATATACTCACCCCTCCGGCGGACCCTGGACCTTAGCGGTGTAACCGGCAGCCTCCGTTCCTAAGAATGCAGTGAGTGTAGGACCTGCGATGACGTCGCGGCTTGTGATTGGTCGCGTGAGCGGTCACATGAGCGGTCACGCGACCAATCACAAGCCGCGACGTCATCGAAGGTCCTTCACTCTGCATTCTTAGGAACGGAGGCTGCAGGTTACATCGCTAAGGTCCAGGGTCCGTCGGAGGGGTGAGTATATCCATATTTTTTATTTTTATTCTTTATTTTTTACATGAATATGGATCCCAGGGTCTGAAGGAGAGTTTCCTCTCCTTCAGACCCTGGGAACCATCCAGGATACCTTCCGATATTTGTGTCCCATTGACTTGTATTGGTATCGGGTATCGGTATCGGCGAGATCCGATATTTTGCCGGTATCGGCCGATCCAATCCAATACCGATACTTTCGAATATCGGAAGGTATCGCTCAACACTACTCACAATGCATATCAGACCAAATGAGAATCATAAGGTCAAAGGAACTGGCCAAGGAACTCAGAGACAGAATTGTGGCAAGGCACAGATCTGACCAAGGTTACAACAGAATTTCTGCATTACTCACAGTTCCTAAGAGCACAACAGCCTCCATAATTCTTAAATGGAAGAAGTTTGGGACCACCAGAAGACTTCCTAGACCTGGCTGTCCAGCCAAACTGAGCAATCGTGAGAGAAGAGCCTTGATGAGAGAGGTAAAGAAGAACCCCAAGATCACTGTGGCTGGGCTCCAAAGAAGTAGGGAGACGGGAGAAAGTTCCACACAGTCAACTATCACTGCAGCCCTCTGCCAGTCAGGCCTTTATGGCAGAATGGCCTGACGGAAACCTCTCCTCAGTGCAAGACATATGAAAGCCCGCGTAGACTTTGCTAAAAAAACACATGAAGGGCTCCCAGACTATAAGAAATAAGATTCTCTTGTCTGATGAGATGAAGATAGACCTTTTTGGTGATAATTCTAAGCGGTATGTGTGGAGAAAGCCAGGCACTGCTCATCACCTACCCAATACAATCCCAACAGTGAAACCTGGTGGTAAGCATAATGCTATGGGGGTGTTTTTCAGCTGCAGGGACAGGACGACTGGTTGCCATTGAAGGAAACATGAATGCGGCCAAGATATCCTGAATGAAAACCTCTTCCCGAGTGCTCTGGACCTCAGACCTGGCCGAAGGTTCACCTTCCAACAAAACAATGACCCTAAGCACACAGCTAGAATAACAAAGCAGGTGGCTTCAGAACTCTGTGACCATTTTTGACTGGCCCAGCCAGTGCCCTTACCTAAGCCCAATTGAGCATCTCTGGAGAGACCTGAAAATGGCTGTCTACCATCGTTCACCATCCAACCTGATGGAACTGGAGAGGATCTGCAAGGAAGAATGGCAGAGAATCCCCAAAACCTGGTGTGAAAAACTTGTTGCATTCCCAAGAAGACTCAAGCTGTACTAGCTCAAAAGGGTGCTTTTACTCAATTCTGCGCAAAGGGTCTGAATACTTATGACCATGTGAAACCTTTTAATGAGAAAAAAATTAACTTTTTTGAATTTACCAAATGGCTGGAATGAAACAGAGTGGAAAATTGAAAGGGGTCTGAATACTTTCTGTACCCATTGTATGTAAAATAGGGGGCAGGTCACTGAGGGTCAGAATGTCAGAAGTCATACAAATGAATAGCTAAGCAGAGCACCACATAAAGACTCCCCAAAGGCCGCCCCAAATCACGAGCATATCATTAACTCAAAAATGAAAATAAAGTTTAAATAACAACCACAAGACGGATTTTAATCAACCAAGGTATCATTAATCAGTATAACGGTGCCAACCTGACACTGTCTGTAGGTTACTCAGCACAATTCTGCTGACAGGTTCCCTTTAATAGTTCAGAGATATGCTATATTGCAGGCACAAGAACCACAGCAAACTGAGTCTTAAGGTGACTCAGTGGGGAGAATTAATAAGATTGGCGTTCTATATGCCAGTTATGAACAAAATGTCCACTAGAGTAAGGTGCACCAAATTTACTAAGAGGCAAAACTTTTGTAACCAATACAACATCAGCTATACAGAGGTAGCTTATTCAGCCAGGAACATATATAATACAGTGTGGTTTCTGCACAACTCAAATAATATGTGTCCTCCACTGTACTCTCCTCTGCAGTATGCCAATCGAAATACCAACTGTGCCCTCCTACTCTATTTTCTGGAATGTCCTATTGTCATAACAGTTTTTGCCAGTTTAGGGTTTCCCTGTACAAACAGCAAAATGAACAAAGCCTTACAATTGTTGATATATACAGTATATGAAACTAACTTTAACAGGGTGATGACTCTGGCCTACATGCACGGAATTAATCTTCATGAACATTTTGAACTACATGTTATTCTGTAATAAACCCAGTAAATTCCAAACTGGAATTGGCAGTAATTGCAAAATAACTGTCTGAAAAAAGACTGCGTTACTGGCCTTTTAGATCAAACGGACATTATTTTTGTACCATTGACTACTCAGTTGAAATTAAAGAGTAACTGTCATTTAGTTTTCTATTAAATAAAACAGAGGATCTAACTATTTTAAACTACTTTGTAATATACGAGTGCGTCTCACAAAATTAGAATGTCATCAAAAACTTAATTTATTTCAGTTCTTCGATACAAAAAGTGAAACTCATGTAAAATATAGTCAGTACAAACAGAGTAACCTATTTCAAGTGTTTATTTCTGTTTATGTTGATGAATATGGCTTACAGCCAATGAAACCCCAAAAGTCATTATCTCAGTAAATTGGAATAATTAATAGAAAAAAAAACACCTGCAAAGGCTTCCTAAATGTTTAAAAAGGTCCCTTAGTTTCAGTAGGCTCCTCAATCATGGGGAAGACTGCTGACTTGACAGATGTCCAGAAGGAAGTCATTGACACACTCCACAAGGAGGTTAAGCCACAAAAGGTCATTGCTAAAGAAGCTGGCTGTTCACCGAGTGCTGTATCCAAGCATATTAATGGAAAGTTGAGAGGAAGGAACAAGTGTGATATAAAAAGTTGCTCAAGCAACCAAGATAACCACAGCCTTGAAAGGATTGTTAAGAAAAGGTCATACAAAAATTTTGGTGAGATTCACAAGGAGTGGACTGCTGCTGCAGTCATTGCTTCAAGAGCCACCACACACAGAGGTATCCAGGACATGGGCTACAAGTGTCGCATTCCTTGTGTCAAGCCAATCATGACCAATAGACAACGCCAAAAGGGTCTTACCTGGGTCAATGAGAAAAAGTACTGGACTGTTGCTCAGTGGTCCAAGATGTTGTTTTCAGATGAAAGTAAATTTTGCATTTCATTTGGAAATCAAGGTCCCAGAGTCTGGAGGAAGAGTGAAGAGGCACACAATGCAAGCTGCTTGAGGTCTAGTGTGAAGTTTACACAATCTGTGATGGTTTGAGGAGCCATGTCATCTGCTGGTGTAAGTCCACTGTGTTTTATCAAGAACAAAGTCAGCGCAGCCGTCTACCAGGAAATTTTAGAGCACTTCATGCTTCCCTATGCCGACAAGCTTTTAGGAGATGGAAATATCATTCGCCAGCAGGACTTGGCACCTGCCCACACTGTCAAAAGTACCAATGCCTGGTTTAAAAACAACAGTACTTCTATCTCTCACTTCCTCCTTCGGCCTCACTCAATGGTCTTCTGTAGCCACTCACAAAGATGGTCACACACTGGACATCATCTTCACCCGTCTCTGCTCCCTATCTAACCTCTCTAACTCACCTCTTCCTCTCTCTGACCACAACCTTCTCACATTCTCTTCCCTCTCCACTCCATGTCTACAATCCCCACCCCACAAACTTTCACACCCTCGCAGAAATCTTAAACATCTTGACCTACATTCATTCTCTGAATCCCTCCTCCCTCTCACAGACATAAGTTCCTTACACAATGCGGATGACGCTGCTGCTCTATATAACACCACAATAGCTGTAGCTTTGGAATCTGCTGCCCCACTTACACATACCAAAGCTCGCAAAATCAACAGACAGCCCTGGCACACCATCCTGACCAAAGAACTGAGGCGTGCTTCCAGGGCTGCTGAGCGCAGATGGAAAAGATCCCACTCCAACGAGCACTTCATCACATTCAAACAGTCCCTCACTACTTTCAAGACCACACTCGCCACAGCTAAACAAACCTACTTCTCATCTCTCATATCCTCCCTGTCTCACAACCCTAAACAGTTATTCAACACCTTCAATTCTCTCCTCCGTCCCCCAGCACCTCCTCCCTCCCCACTTATCTCAGCTGAAGACTTTGCCTCATTTTTCAAGCAGAAGATTGATAACATCAGAGACAGTTTTTGTCAACAACCCCCAGAGCCCTTCCTCCCGACTTCCCAGCCCTCTACCTCCAAAACCAACTTCTCCACCATTACAGAAGATCAACTCTATACTCTACTCTCAAGATCGCATCTCACCACCTGTGCACTTGACCCACTCCCATCCCACTTCATCCCAAACCTCACCACAGTCTTTATCCCAACCCTCACCCATCTCTTCAACCTATCACTAACAACTGGTGTTTTCCTCTCAAGCTTTAAACATGCCTCCATCACACCTATCCTCAAAAAGCCCTCTCTTGATCCATCCCCTGTATCTAGCTATCACCCTATATGACTTCTCCCTTATGCCTCCAAACTACTGGAACAACACGTCTACCTTGAACTGTCCTCCCATCTCTCTTCTTGCTCCCTCTTTGACCGCTTACAATCTGGCTTCCGGTCACACCATTCCACTGAAACTGCCCTAACTAAGGTCACCAATGATCTCTTAACCACCAAGAGCAAGCGACACTACTCTGTCCTCCTCCTCCTCGACCTGTCGGCTGCCTTTGACATAGTGGACTATTCCCTATTATTACAGACCCTCTCATCCCTTGGCATCACAGACTTGGCCCTATCCTGGATCTCATCATACCTAACAGACCGGACATTCAGCGTCTCCCACTCACACACCACCTCCTCACCTCGCCCCCTATCTGTCAGAGTCCCACAAGGTTCAGTCCTTGGGCCCCTGCTTTACTCCATTTACACCTTTGGCCTGGGACAGCTCATAGAATCTCATGGCTTTCAGTATCACCTCTATGCTGATGACACACAGATCTACATCTCTGGACCAGATATCACCTCCCTACTAACCAGAATCCCTCAATGTCTGTCCACTATTTCATCCTTCTTCTCCGCTAGATTTCTGAAACTTAACATGGACAAAACAGAATTCATCATCTTTCCCCCATCTCACTCGACCCCCCCCAACGAACCTATTCATTACAGTACATGGCTGCCCACTCTCCCCAGTCCCACAAGCTCGCTGCCTCGGGGTAATCCTTGACGCTGATCTCTCCTTCAAACCACATATCCAAGCCCTTTCCACTTCCTGCCGACTTCAGCTCAAAAATATTTCACGAATCCGTACATTCCTCAACCAAGAATCTGCAAAAACCCTAGTCCATGCCCTCATCATCTCTCGCCTTGACTACTGCAACCTCCTGCTCTGTGGCCTCCCCTCTAACATTCTCGCACCCCTCCAATCTATTCTAAACTCTGCTGCCTGACTAATCCACCTGTCCCCCCGCTAGTCCCCGGCCTCTCCCCTCTGTCAATCCCTTCACTGGCTCCCCATTGCCCAAAGACTCCACTACAAAACCCTAACCATGACGTACAAAGCCATCCACAACCTGTCTCCTCCATACATCTGTGACCTCGTCTCCCGGTACTTACCAACACGCAACCTCCGATCCTCACAAGATCTCCTTCTCTACTCCCCTCTTATCTCCTCTTCCCACAATCGTATACAAGATTTCTCTCGCGTATCACCCCTACTCTGGAACCCTCTACCACAACACATCAGACTCTCGCCTACCATCGAAACCAACAAAAAGAGCCTGAAGACCCACCTCTTCCGACAAGCCTACAACCTGCAGTAACCACCGATCAACCAAACAGCTGCATGACCAGCTCTATCCTCACCTACTGTATTCTCACCCATCCCTTGTAGATTGTGAGCCTTCGCGGGCAGGGTCCTCTCTCCTCCTGTACCAGTTATGACTTGTATTGTTTAAGATTATTGACCTTGTTTTTATTATGTATACCCCTCCTCACATGTAAAGCGCCATGGAATAAATGGCGCTATAACAATAAATAATAATAATAATAATAATAACAGTATCACTGTGCTTGATTAGCCAGCAAACTCTCCTGACCTTAACCCCATAGAGGATCTATAAGCCATAATCATCAACATTAACAGAAATAAACACTTGAAATAGATCACTCTATTTGTAATGACTCTATAAATGAGTTTCACTTTTTGTATTGAAGAACTAATATTCTAATTTTGTGAGAAGTATCTGTAATATATTACCAGATCCTCCCTGTTTTGTGTCTCGTTCTGCTCATTAATAACCACCGCTGGTGCTTTCTTTCACCACACTAGATGTGTATTTCTCTGTTCCATTCATACTCTGCTCAGTCCATACTGAGTACGGATACACGACTAAAGGGACGTCCCCTCAGCAGTGCACCTGATTCACACCACTAAAACAAGCACTGGACTCGATGAGCAACTCTGCAGCATGGGAATGGTGGGATGTCAGCATGAGACAGGAGTGCTGGCAAACATCACAGGAGAAAGGTCCTTCCCATCTCTATCCCACAGCATTTCTGAAGAGGAGGAACAGACTTACAGTACTAGGGTACTTCTAAGCTGCACAAGACAAAAATGTTCAGTATACTGGGCTCCAAAATGATTATATGAAGAGTGTTGCGCTTTTTTTAAATTCTTTGTCTAATGACAGTTACATTTTGAGCACAGGTTTACTGGATGTCAAAGTCAACATATCAGGTGTGATGTTTTGTACTGTAATCTTCAAAATTACAGCAAATATTCTCATGCATTAAGTTATCACCAAAGTAGAGGTGGAATCCAATTATCACAAGAATCAAAAATAAAAAAATAGCAACACTTCATTGCTTTTTCCATAATTTTACAATAACTGAAGCATGAAATGTGACATTATTGCAAAAACAGCAACAAAAAAAACAAAAAGCAATGTTTATGCACCCAAAAGGATTGAACAAAGTTGCATTGCAAGTGGGTGGGGGAGATTATGCTGTCAAAAACGTCTAACCACTAGCTTATTGAGAATGAGACAATGCCTTCCAGATTATTATGGAAGAAATATATGAATATGGCTGTGAGTATACAGTGAGTGAAATAGATATTGAACACGACACAAGTTTTCTAAGTAAATATATTTCTAAACGTACAATTAACATGAAATTTTTACCAGATCTTGGTAACAACCCATCCAATCTACATGGGCAAAGAAATCAAACCATATATGTCCATAAATTAAGTTATGTGCAATGATGAGAAATTACATAGGGACAAAGTATTGAACACTTACTGGAATTTAATTCATACTTCTTACAAAAGCCTTTGTGGTGGTGATGACCGTTTCAAGACGCCTCATGTATGGAAAAACTAGTTATATGCATTGCTCAGGTGTGATTTTGGCCCACTCTTCCACACAAACACTCTTCAAATCCTAAAGGTTCCTTGGACTCCTTCTATAAACTTTGAGCTTTAGTTCCTTCCATATGTTTTATATTGGATTCAGGTCAGGTGATTGGCTGGGCCATTTTAGCAGCTTTTTCTTTCTCTGAAAGCAAGTGAGTTTCCTTATCTGTGCGTTTGGGATTATTGTCTTGTGGGAATATCCACCCTCTTTTCATCTTCATCATCCAGGTATATGGCAGCAGATTTTTATCAAGAATGTCTAGGCATGTTTGTCCATTCATCCTTCATTCAATTACATGAAGTTTTCTAGTGCCGTATGCTGAAAAACAGCCCACACCATGTTGTTCCCACCTCCAAACTTCACTGCTGTTATGGCGCTTTTGGGATGATATGCTAACATACCTGAAGTTTTTTGGAAAGGTCTGCACAACCGATTTACATAGCTGGACATGGATGAATAAGTCAAGAAGACAATATAAAAGAGGCATAAGAGACCCCCGCCGCCATGGTTAACAAAAGTGACCCTAACTATCATCATAGAAAGACAAAGCAAAGGTAACAAGCAGGACACAGACAACATCAGTAAAAGACTAAAGAAAGCCATTAGAACAGGCAAATAACTTTACAAAAGATGTGTACAGAGATAGAAAAAGAACATCGAGGGGCAAGACCAAGAAGGCATACCAAAAGATCAAAGCGATACATCGAAAGTTTCAACCAATAAAGGGCATATTGAAAGACATACCATGAGATACAGCCTTCCCAAAACCCTGTCTGATGACAAATGCACATTTACCAGGATGCAGCAGGCCTCCACTGATAAAGGAAAGGGGCAGCACAGGTGCAAACTACTTGATAAAAACAGCCACCCCCACACAAGCCAGACATTGCAGGAGTTGGCTGCCTAGTAGAAAAAATGCACATTGATATAACTCACATAGGACGCCAGTCACACAGGTAAGTGTGATGCACAGTGTCTGATATGCAGCCTATTAATGACTGTATTAACAGGCGGGCTGCCCAGTACTACAGTATGCAGCACACTGTGACAGATGCCCCAAAAAACCTAACCAACAAAAAGAGGCCTGGCCACGTTCCTTTAACAGTGGAGGCCTGCTGCATCCTGCTAAATGTGCATTTGGCATCAGACAGGGTTTTGGGAAAGCTGTATCTCATTGTATGTTTTTTTTCTGAGTTTTTTCTATGTTAGCTGCTTTTTGATATTAGTGGTGGGACTCGCAAGATTATGAGAACCCTTGACGTTGGGTTGCGAGCTTACTTATTTTGGCCAAAATATTAAACCAATACCTCATATAATGTATGTGTTTATCATATGCATTAATTTTTTGCACTATATCATATCTTTTTTTGCGGGATGTGGCCAGGCCTCTTTTTGTTGGTTAGGTTTTTTTGGGCGTCTGTCACAGTGTGCTGCATACTATAGTGCTGGGCAGCCCGCCTGTTAATACTGGGGCTTCATTAATAGGCTGCATATCAGACACTGTGCATCACACATACCTGTGTGACTGGCGTTCTATGTGAGTTATATTAATGTGCATTTTTTCTACTAACAGCCAACCCCTGCAATGTCTGGCTTGTGTGGGGCTGGCTGTTTTTATCAAGTAGTTTGCACCTGTGCTGCCCCTTACCTTTATCAGTGGAGGCCTGCTGCATCCTGGTAAATGTGCATTTGTCATCAGACAGGGTTTTGTGAAGGCTGTATCTCATGGTATGTATTTTTTCGGAGTTTTTTCTATGTTAGCTGCATATTGAAAGACGCCAACAGGAACAGACTAACTGAGCTAGAACAGATCAAGTGAAGATGGAAAGAATACACAGAGCACCTCTACAAGAGCGACTCAGTGATATGGGAAGAAACTGAGACTGGAAATGATAGAGAGCCAAACATCTTAAAAGACATAGTCCTGGCACCGATAAAACTTCTGTCAAACAACAAAGCGCCTGGATGTGACAATATTTCAATAGAGCTAATAAAGTTCTGAAGCAGCAGTTAATATCATCACATGCCTGTGTCAACAGATGTGGGCAACTGGTTAATGGCCCAAAGACTGGAAAAGCTCTGTAAGATGGCCACCGTACAAGTCCTCGAGGGGAGATATGTATAATCGAGGTTGGTAGCCTCATTGATGTACACCTGAAGAGCAGGCTCCAGCACGTACCGTGCTGAGAGAGTTAATAGGGCATGTCTAGGGCTGGGATTAAAAGAAAAGAGATGGGTGGGACTGGCTGCTCACATATCCCCACCCCGGGGCCAGCAAAATACTACTGAAGATCCTATGAAGATGGTTAAAACCTTACTTTGACAAAGAACAGCCTGAGGACAAGCAGGATTTGTAAAAGGCAGAGGAGCAAGAGATATGATTGCTATCATTAGATGGATAATGGAAAAGGCCAGAGAATACAAGACGGAGATAGACGGAGATAGATTTTTGCTTCATTGATTACAGCAAAGCCTTTGAATATGTTAATCACCAGAAACTTTGGAATACCAGGAAGGATTTGGGTGTGCCGAATAGTGATGAGAGAATTTGTCTGGAAAATGATCACCAAACATAAATTCGGCACGAATATGGCACATTCAGATTCGTGATCAGAAACACGAGCAAAATTTTATAAAAGCAGTAAAAATCAGTAACATTCGGTAAAAGTGCAGGAAAATATTAGCATTGTCACAAAAGTATTTTCTGCGCTTTAGCAACTATAATGGTGGTGTATCATAAGCATTTGGCATGTGTTTGATGAGGGGAGGGGGTTTGCAGAGCTCAGAGGCACAGCATTCTTGTAAACAGTCTTTTTTTTCCCCCTAACTTTATGTTGCACATTGCGGCTAGCCAATCAGGGAGCAGGAAACACCCACAAAGTCCTGACACAATGGCTTGTGTCATTGGCTGCTGAAATCACATGTCCCTCTCCATATATATAGCGGACATCTTGTTTTAGTGCCATTTTGACACAGTAACAGCGCAGAGAGGCTGCTTCTGACACTAGCACTGTTAACAGCAAGATTTTAGCTAGTTACTGAGGCGGTTGTATAACAGTCAGATAGCATAGCTAGCTACTGTCCAGTGTGGCTGTTAAATTTACCTTCCAGCACTTATTTTTCTTTTTTGGACATTACTGAGGTCCACAAAGAAAGCCAGCAGGGCACGTGTTGTGCACTGCTTCTATTGTGCTCCATGCACGAGGATAGCATTCTTAATATTTTTTCACTAGCTAAATGTGAAAAATCCTGCTGTATCCCACCTTTTAGCTAGTTAGCTAGGTGGTTGCATATCAGATAGTGTAGCTAGCTAGTGTCCAGTGTGAGTGTTAAATTTACCTTCCAGCACTTTTTTTTGTCATTATTGTGGTCCACAGACAAAGCCAGCAGGTCACATGTCCGACAACTGCTTCTAATGTGCTCTATGTACAAGTATAGCATTCTAATGAATACCTTTTCACTAGCTAAATGTGAAACAGCCTGCTGTATGCCACCTTGTCATTTAGTGCTGTGGTGATACAAAACTGTCTGCAGACCTAAGGCACATTAAAAAAAGTTATAATTTTTTCTGTTGCTAAATGTGAAGCAGCCTGCTGTATCCCACGTTGTCATTTTGTGGCGGTGAAATGAACCTGTCTGCAGACCTAAGGCACATTAAAAAAAATTATAATTTTTCAGTTGCAAAAAGTTAGGTAGACAACCCAACGTATCACACTTTGTCATTTGGTTGGGTTGAAATTAAGCTGTAGAGGCCTAATCCAGAGGCCACAAAAAATCTTCTGTTCCTAGTGTCATACAGTAAGAGACCTGACTTTAAAGTAGTTTGTAGCATCTAGTGTGTTATACAGGCCTGATCCTGTGGCCACAAAAATTCTTCTGTTCTTAACATCTTACAGTAATGGACCTGACTTTAAAATAGTTTATAGCATCTAGTGTGCTATAGAGGCCTGATCCAGAGGCCACACAAAATGTTTCTGTTTTGTTAACGTCATTCAGTAAGGCCTCTTTCACATTTCCATCGGTACGGGGCCGTCGCAAACTGTCGGCCCGATGTACCGACGGACGTTGTGAAAACTTGTGCCCAACATGAACAGCGGATGCAGTTTTCCGACACATCCGCTGCCCATTATGAAGTCCAGGGAGGAGGGGGCGGAGTTCCGGCCGCGCATGCTTGGTCGGAAATGGCAGATCCGACGGACGAAGAAACGTTACATTGAACTTTTTTCATCACGACGGACCACAAAAACACGACGCATCCGTTGCACGACGGATGCGACGTGTGTCCATCCGTCACAGTCCATCATCAATAAAAGTCTATGGCAAAAAAACGCATCCTGTGGGCACATTTGCAAGGATCCGTTTTGTTACCAAAACGATGGATTGCGAAGGATGGCAAAAAAAGGAAGTGTGAAAGAGGCCTAAGGGACCTGACTTTAAAATAGTTTGTAGCAGCTAGTGTGTTATAGAGGCCTGATCCAGAGGCCACAAAAAATTCTTCTGTTCTTAACATCATACAGTAAGGGACCTGACTTTAAAATAGTTTGTAGCATCTAGTGTCTTATAGAGGCTTGATCCAGAGGCGACAAAAAAATTCATTTGATCCTAGTGTCATACCTGACTGTCAAATTGTTTGTAGCATAACTTCTTTGTCATACAGGCCATATCCACACTCAAACAATTATTTTTTCTGTGACTAACACGATACAGCACACCATATTTCAACTTGGAATTTACTGTTGCTGAAATGCAGATGTTTGCAGAGGTGGTGCAGGGTTAAAAATCAAATTTTTTGTTGCTAATACTTGTTCATACCACACTATCTGAGCAACATGGGAAAAAGTGAGGCCATGGTGGAAGGGGAATTAGGCTTGATGTTCAAGGTGTACATGGGGTAGATGGTAATGTTTGTGAAAGCAATAGTGAACCAACATCACGTCCTATGCAAAGACAACTGACAACATATGTTACAGGACAGGCTACACCACTACCTTTCTTTGGCAGACGCACAGCGTTACGCCTTGTCGATGATGCCCATAAATAGCATGTACTCAAGTGGATGGCAAGCGCAGCTCAAGTGGCTTCTCCTCCTCAACATCACACCCAGTACAGTCCACAGAGGTTGCACCCAAATTCCTCTTGCTTCTCCACGCATCCCAACTATACAACCGTTCAACTGACTGTACGGAACCACATATGGGTGAGTCTGAAGAGCAGCTGTACAAGATGCTGCAAGGGAGCATAGGGACAGTAAGTATTATGGGTTTTTTTATGTTTTCTGATGGGGGCCATGCATACCAGGATAGGGCTGTGGGGGCCTTGCATACCAGGATAGAGATGAGGAGCCAAGCATACAAGGATGGGGATGAAGAGGCTGTGCACACAGTGATGGGGATGAGGAGCCATGCATACCAGGATAGGGATGAGGAGGCCATGCATACCGGAATAGAGATGAGGAGCCATACATACAAGGATGGGGATGAGGATGAGGAGGCCATGCATACCAGGATAGGGTTGAGGGGGCCATGCATACAAGGATGGGGATAAGGAGGCTGTACATATCAGGATGGGGATGAGGAGCCATGCATACCAGGATAGGGATGAGATGGCCATGCATAAAAGGATGGGAATGAGAGGGCCATGCATACCAGGATAGGGATGAGGAGGCCATGCATATCAGGATGGGGATGAGGAGGCCATGCATACCGGGATAGAGATGAGATAGCCATGCATACAAGGATGGAAATGAGAGGGCCATGCATACCAGGATAGGGATGATGAGGCCATGCATATCAGGATGGGGATGAGGAGGCCATGCATACCGGGATAGAGATGAGGAGCCAGGCATACAAGGATGGGGATGAGGAGGCCATGCATACCAGGATAGGAATGAGGGGGCCATGCATACAAGGATGGGGATGAGGAGGCTGTGCATATCAGGATGAGGATGAGGAGCCATGCATACCAGGATAGGGATAAGGGGTCATGCATACAAGAATGGGAATGAGAGGGCAATGCATACCAGGATAGGGATGAGGAGGCCATGCATACCGGGATAGAGATGAGGAGCCATGCATACAAGGATGGGGATGAGGAGGCCATGCATACCAGGATAGGGTTGAGGGGGCCACGCATACAAGGATGGGGATGAGGAGGCTGTGCATATCAGGATGGGAATGAGGAGCCATGCATACCAGGATAGGGATGAGGAGATCATGCATCCCAGGATAGGGATGAGATGGCCACGCTTACAAGGATGGGAATGAGAGGGCCATGCATACCAGGATAGGGATGAGGAGGTCATGCATATCAGGATGGGGATTAGGAGGCCATGCATACTGGGATAGAGATGAGGAGCCATGCATACAAGGATGGGGATGAGGAGGCCACGCATACCAGGATAGGGTTGAGGGGGCCATGCATACAAGGATGGGGATGAGGAGGCCATGCATACCAGGATAGGAATGAGGGGGCCATGCATACAAGTATGGGGATGAGGAGGCCATGCATACCAGGATGAGGATGAGGAGCCATGCATAACAGGATAGGGATGAGGGGGCCATGCATACAAGGATGGGAATGAGAGGGCCATGCATACCAGGATAGGGATGAGGAGCCATGCATACCAGGATAGGGATGAGGAGCCATGCAAACCAGGATGGGGATGAGAGGACAATGCAACATGCCAGGGTTATACTCGAGTTAATTTAAGTTTTTTGTACTAAAATTAGGTGCCCCGGCTTATACTCGGTTCGGTTTATGCTTGAGTATATACAGTATGTAATGTGATCACAGCCTTAGGCTTGGGTTAAACAGTTACATAAATAAGGTGAATTAATATACTTCATATTCTCTTCGCAGAAATCTCTACGACTGTAATAATAATAATAATTTTTATTTATATAGCGCCAACATATTTTGCAGCACTTTACAATTAAGCGGGGACATGTACAGACAAATTCAATACAAGTTAAGACTATTTAAACAGTGACATTAGGAGTGAGGTCCCTGCTCGCAAGCTTACAATCTACAAGGAAATGGGGGGGGACACAATAGGTGAAAAGTGCTTGTTATTTCAGGTCTGGCAATTATAATAAATAGGGATTTTCATATAAAGCTGCATGATCCGGTCATCAGCTCGTGTGTTTAAGTGCAATAGTCAAGTATCAGTTATCATGTGCATGGAGGGTGTGGAGACAGATGAATAGTAGGGTGCAGATTCAGAATAATATTTGGAAGGAGGGAACAGGGCAAAGTTAGTTTACTGAGTAGTTGATGTGGTAGGCTTGTTTGAAGAGATGAGTTTTTAAAGCGCGATTGAACAGGTCGGGGCTAGGTATCAGTCTGATCGTCTGGGGAAGTGCATTCCAGAGAGCTGGCGCAGCATGAGAGAAGTCTTGGAGACGGAGGTGTGAGGTTCGGATTACGGGGGATGTTAATCTTAGGTCGTTTGTAGAACGGAGGGCACGTGTAGGGCGATAGACAGAGATGAGAGAGGAGATATAAGGCGGTGCAGAACTGTGGAGAGCTTTGTGGGTGAGAGAGATGAGTTTATACTGGACCATGTAGCGAATGGGTAGCCAGTGTAATGACTGGCACAATATGGAGGCAATGTTCCATTTATCCAAATGATATTCCTTCACATAAATGGGACAGTCACAGACATTTCTGCAGCAAAATCTGCAGCATGTTATTCTGCCAAATAGTCTTAAAATATCTGCACATGGAGTTTTTTTCCTTGAAGTCATCAAAAATGACAAGTTTTTCTAGTGGAAATGGCTTTAGGAAACCCTCTTATTAAGAGGAGTTTTTTATGGCTTTAGATTATATTTGAAACTGTTTTCCAAACAGTTTTGCAGAGTTTTTTTGTTCTTTTCCTGGAGTGTTTTTTACAGACTGTTGATTGGGCAGTGTCTAGTTTCATGAGAATCTTCAAAGAAATAGTAGGGGAGGAGGGAGAGGGATTGAGGTGCTTACCATGTTTTATTATCCTAATCAGTGTTTCAAACTGGAGTTCCTCCTGAAGGTGCCACACCCACTGGTGATCACAGAGGAAATGGTAGAAAAAGGTGGAAGGCATTCGGCACAGCCATCCAGGATATGATAAAAATAAGTTCTTTATTGAAAACTGATTAAAACATTAACCCCTTTCTGTCATTAGACGTACTATTCCGTCCATGTGGGGTGGGCCCTACTTCCCAAGGACGGAATAGTACATCATACACGATCGCGGCCGGGTGTCAGCTGACTATCGCAGCTGACATCCGGCACTATGTGCCAGGAGCGGTCACGGACCGCTCCCGGCACATTAACCCCCGGCACACCGCGATCAAACATGATCGCGATGTGCCGGCGGTGCAGGGAAGCATCGCGCAGGGAGGGGGCTCCCTGCGGGCTTCCCTGAGCCCCCCTGCCTGCTCCAGACCCGGATCCAAGATGGCCGCGGATCCGGGTCCTGCAGGGAGGGAGGTGGCTTCACAGAAGCCTGCTCAGAGCAGGCACTGTGAAGCAGCCTGCACTTCTCTCAGATCGGTGATCTGTCAGAGTGCTATGCAAACTGGCAGATCACCGATCTGTATTGTCCCCCCCTGGGGCAAAGTAAAAAAGTTAAAAAAAAAAATCCAAATGTGTAAAAAAAAATAAAAAAAAATATTCCAAAATAATGAAAAAAAAATATATATATTATTCCCATAAATACATTTCTTTATCTAAATAATAAAAAAAACAATAAAAGTACACATATTTAGTATCGCCGCGTCCGTAACGACCCGACCTATAAAACTGGCCCACTAGTTAACCCCTTCAGTAAACACCGTAAGAAAAAAAAAAACAAAAAGAGGCAAAAAACAACGCTTTATTATCATACCGCCGAACAAAAAGTGGAATAACACGCGATCAAAAAGACAGATATAAATAACCATGGTACCGCTGAAAGCGTCATCTTATCCCGCAAATAACGAGCCACCATACAGCATGATCAGCAAAAAAATAAAAAAGTTATAGTCCCGAGAATAAAGCGATGCAAAAATAATTATTTTTTCCATAAAATAGTTTTTATTGTATAAAAGCGCCAAAACATAAAAAATAATATAAATGAGGTATCGCTGTAATCGTACTGACCCGAAGAATAAAACTGCTTTATCAATTTTACCAAACGCGGAACGGTATAAACGCCTCCCCCAAAAGAAATTCATGAATAGCTGGTTTTTGGTCATTCTGCCTCACAAAAATCAGAATAAAAAGCGATCAAAAAATGTGACGTGCCCAAAAATGTTACCAATAAAAACATCAACTCATCCCGCAAAAAACAAGACCTCACATGACTCTGTGGACCAAAATATGGAAAATGTATAGCTCTCAAAATGTGGTAACGCAAAAAATATTTTTTGCAATAAAAAGCGTCTTTCAGTGTGTGACGGCTGCCAATCATAAAAATCTGCTAAAAAACTCGCTATAAAAGTAAATCAAACCCCCCTTCATCACCCCCTTAGTTAGGGAAAAATAAAAAAAATGTATTTATTTCCATTTTCCCATTAGGGCTAGGGTTAGGGCAAGGGTTGGGGCTAGGGTTAAGGCTACAGTTAGGGTTGGGGCTAAAGTTAGGGTTAGGGTTGGGGCTAAAGTTACGGTTAGGGTTTAGATTACATTTACGGTTGGGAATAGGGTTGGGATTAGGGTTAGGGGTGTGTCAAGGTTAGAGGTGTGGTTAGGGTTACTGTTGGGATTAGGGTTAGGGGTGTGTTTGGATTAGGGTTTCAGTTATAATTGGGGGTTTTCCACTGTTTCGGCACATCAGGGGCTCTCCAAACGCGACATGGCGTCCGATCTCAATTCCAGCCAATTCTGCGTTGAAAAAGTAAAACAGTGCTCCTTCCCTTCCGAGCTCTCCCGTGTGCCCAAACAGGGGTTTACCCCAACATATGGGGTATCAGCGTACTCAGGACAAATAGGACAACAACCTTTGTGGTCCAATTTTTCCTGTTACCCCTGGGAAAATACAAAACGGGGCTAAAAAATAATTTTTGTGGGGGAAAAAAAAAAGATTTTTTATTTTCACGGCTCTGCGTTATAAACTGTAGTGAAACACTTGGGGGTTCAAAGTTCTTACAACACATCTAGATAAGTTCCTTGGGGGGTCTAGTTTCCAAAATGGGGTCACTTGTGCGGGGCTTCTACTGTTTAGGTACATTAGGGGCTCTGCAAACGCAATGTGACGCCTGCAGACCAATCCATCTAAGTCTGCATTCCAAATGGCGCTCCTTCCCTTCCGAGCCCTTCCATGCGTCCAAACGGTGGTTCCCCCCCACATATGGGGTATCAGCGCACTCAGGACAAATTGGACAACAACTTTTGGGGTCCAATTTTTCCTGTTACCCTCGGGAAAATACAAAACTGGGGGCTAAAAAATAATTTTTGTGGGAAAAAATTTTTGTTTTATTTTTACGGCTCTGCATTATAAACTTCTGTGAAGCCCTTTGTGGGTCAAAGCGCTCACCACACATCTAGATAAGTTCCTTAGGGGGTCTACTTTCCAAAATGGTGTCACTTGTGGGGGGTTTCTACTGTTTAGGTACATTAGGGGCTCTGCAAACGCAATGTGACACCTGCAGATCATTCCATCTAAGTCTGCATTCCAAATGACGCTCCTTCCTTTCCGAGCCCTCCCATGCGCCCAAACAGTGGTTCTCCCCACATATGGTGTATCATCGCACTCAGGACAACTTGGACAACAAATTTTGGGGTCCAATTTCTCCTGCTACCCTCGGGAAAATACAAAACTGGGGGCTAAAAAAATAATTTTTGTGGGAAAAAATTTTTGTTTTATTTTTACGGCTCTGCATTATAAACTTCTGTGAAGCCCTTGGTGGGTCAAAGCGCTCAAAACACATATACAGTGGGGCAAAAAAGTATTTAGTCAGTCAGCAATAGTGCAAGTTCCACCACTTAAAAAGATGAGAGGCGTCTGTAATTTACATCATAGGTAGACCTCAACTATGGGAGACAAACGTAGAAAAAAAAATCCAGAAAATCACATTGTGTCTTTTTTTTATCATTTTATTTGCATTTTATGGTGGAAAATAAGTATTTGGTCAGAAACAAAATTTCATCTCAATACTTTGTAATATATCCTTTGTTGGCAATGACAGAGGTCAAACATTTTCTGTAAGTCTTCACAAAGTTGCCACACACTGTTGTTGATATTTTGGCCCATTCCTTCATGCAGATCTCCTCTAGAGCAGTGATGTTTTTGGCTTTTTGCTTGGCAACACGGACTTTCAACTCCCTCCAAAGGTTTTCTATAGGGTTGAGATCTGGAGACTGGCTAGGCCACTCCAGGACCTTGAAATGCTTCTTACGAAGCCACTCCTTCGTTGCACTGGCGGTGTGCTTTGGATCATTGTCATGTTGAAAGACCCAGCCACGTTTCAACTTCAATGCCCTTGCTGATGGAAAGAGGTTTGCACTCAAAATCTCACGATACATGGCCCCATTCATTGTTTCATGTACCCAGATCAGTTGTCCTGGCCCCTTTGCAGAGAAACAGCCCCAAAGCATGATGTTTCCAGCACCATGCTTTACATTAGGTATGGTGTTTGATGGATGCAACTCAGTATTCTTTTTCCTCCAAACACGACAAGTTGTGTTTCTACCAAACAATTCCAGTTTGGTTTCATCAGACCATTGGACATTCTCCCAAAACTCCTCTGGATCATCCAAATGCTCTCTAGCAAACTTCAGACGGGCCCGGACATGTACTGGCTTAAGCAGTGGGACACGTCTGGCACTGCAGGATCTGAGTCCATGGTGGCGTAGTGTGTTACTTATGGTAGGCCTTGTTACATTGGTCCCAGCTCTCTGCAGTTCATTCACTAGGTCCCCCCGCGTGGTTCTGGGATTTTTGTTCACCGTTCTTGTGATCATTCTGACCCCACGGGGTGGGATTTTGCGTGGAGCCCCAGATCGAGGGAGATTATCAGTGGTCTTGTATGTCTTCCATTTTCTAATTATTGCTCCCACTGTTGATTTCTTCACTCCAAGCTGGTTGGCTATTGCAGATTCAGTCTTCCCAGCCTGGTGCAGGGCTACAATTTTGTTTCTGGTGTCCTTTGACAGCTCTTTGGTCTTCACCATAGTGGAGTTTGGAGTCAGACTGTTTGAGGGTGTGCACAGGTGTCTTTTTAAACTGATAACAAGTTTAAACAGGTGCCATTACTACAGGTAATGAGTGGAGGAAAGAGGAGACTCTTAAAGAAGAAGTTACAGGTCTGTGAGAGCCAGAAATCTTGATTGTTTGTTTCTGACCAAATACTTATTTTCCACCATAAAATGCAAATAAAATGATAAAAAAAACTGTCAATGTGATTTTCTGGATTTTTTTTTCTCAGTTTGTCTCCCATAGTTGAGGTCTACCTATGATGTAAATTACAGACGCCTCTCATCTTTTTAAGTGGTGGAACTTGCACTATTGCTGACTGACTAAATACTTTTTTGCCCCACTGTAGATAAGTTCCTTAGGGGGTCTACTTTCCAAAATGGTGTCACTTGTGGGGGGTTTCAATGTTTAGGCACATCAGTGGCTCTCCAAACGCAACATGGCGTCCCATCTCAATTCCTGTCAATTTTGCATTGAAAAGTCAAACGGCGCTCCTTCCCTTCCGAGGTCTCCCATGCACCCAAACAGTGGTTTACCCCCACATATGGGGTATCAGCGTACTCAGGACAAATTGTACAACAACTTTTGGGGTCCAATTTCTTCTCTTACCCTTGGGAAAATAAAAAATTGGGGGTGAAAAGATAATTTTTGTGAAAAAATATGATTTTTTATTTTTACGGTTCTGCATTATAAACTTCTGTGAAGCACTTGGTGGGTCAAAGTGCTCACCACACCTCTAGATAAGTTCCTTAGGGGGTCTACTTTCCAAAATGGTGTCACTTGTGGGGGGTTTCAATGTTTAGGCACATCAGGGGCTCCCCAAACGCAACATGGCGTCCCATCTCAATTCCAGTCAATTTTGCATTGAAAAGTCAAATGGCGCTCCTTCGCTTCCGAGCTCTGTCATGCGCCCAAACAGTGGTTTACCCCCACATATGGGGTATCGGCGTACTCAGGACAAATTGTACAACAACTTTTGGGGTCCATTTTCTCCTGTTACCCTTGGTAAAATAAAACAAATTGGAGCTGAAGTAAATTTTTTGTGAAAAAAGTTAAATGTTCATTTTTATTTAAACATTCCAAAAATTCCTGTGAAGCACCAGAAGGGTTAATAAACTTCTTGAATATGGTTTTGAGCACCTTGAGGGGTGCAGTTTTTAGAATGGTGTCACACTTGGGTATTTTCTATCATATAGACCCCTCAAAATGACTTCAAATGAGATGTGGTCCCTAAAAAAAAATGGTGTTGTAAAAATGAGAAATTGCTGTCAACTTTTAACCCTTATAACTCCCTAACAAAAAAAAATTTTGGTTCCAAAATTGTGCTGATGTAAAGTAGACATGTGGGAAATGTTACTTATTAAGTATTTTGTGTGACATATCTCTGTGATTTAATTGCATAAAAATTCAAAGTTGGAAAATTGCGAAATTTTCTAAATTTTCACCAAATTTCCATTTTTTTCACAAATAAACGCAGGTACTATCACAGAATTTTTACCACTATCATGAAGTACAATATGTCACGAGAAAACACTGTCAGAATCACCAGGATCCGTTGAAGCGTTCCAGAGTTATAACCTCATAAAGGGACAGTGGTCAGAATTGTAAAAATTGGCCCGGTCCATAACGTGCAAACCACCCTTGGGGGTGAAGGGGTTAAAATAGAAACCTCAGGAGCTGACGCGTTTCTGGTATATGAAAACACCCTTATTCATAGGATTGCCGATTTAATGTTTTAATCAGTTTTCACTTAATAACTTAGTTTTATCAAATCCTGGATGGTTGTGCCGATGGACTTACCCCTTTTTCTACCACTTCAAATAAGTAACTTGCACTTATTTTTCCCCCACTAGGTATTTTTCAAAAAGAGAAAAAAAATTGCTCAAAATACTGAACTTATTACCAGCAGAGTGGTTTTACAATATAAATGAATAGAAAGAGTTTATCAAGCAACTTTTATTTTTTAAGGATTTTTAAGACTACATGTTGCTCATTCTACTGTGAGCAGCCTGTGAGGCCTAACCGTGCTACCATAGGCTGCAGTGTCTCCAGAATTGTCTCCCATTGAGCACATCTGAGACATCATAGGCCAACAATTGCAAAGGAAGCTACCAGCAGCGGATCTTGATGATTTGCATGCCCAAGTGCATTCAGTGTGGCAGAACATTCCTTAGACCAGTGTTTCTCAACTCCGGTCCTCAAGACCCACCAACAGGTCATGTTTTCAGGATTTCTTTAGTATTGCATAGGTGATGGAATTAATGCTTGAGCAGGTGATGAAATTATCACCTGTGCAAAGCTAAGGATATCCTGAAAACATGACCTATTGGTGGGTCTTGCACTGGAGTTGAGAAACACTGACTTAGACACTCATTAATAACCTCATTGGTAGCATGCAAAGGCATGTCAATGTGCATTTTTAGTGTGTTTCCGCTGTGGAAATGCAGTAAAAATGCATATAATCTGCACCTGGTTGTATCAATGAAATTTGGTCAAAGTCAAATACCAGAAAGTTTAAAAAACAAAGCAGCTTTATTTAAAACATAATAACCAAAATGAGACAAAAAAACGCATTGTCAAAAACAAACTAAAAAAAGAAAGTTAAAAAACTGCAAGTAATCTAATTTACATAATAAGTGCAGAAACACTGCAGAAATTCTGCAACATCAAAACCTCACCAAAATTTCTTTGTGGGCACGTAGCTTCAAGGGGACCTGTAAGGTTTTCACAGATAGCACTGGGCTTGGCACATGTCCGATTTTTTTTCCCACAGACCGAACGGCTTGCCTAAAATATTGGAAACATGTCTGACTGATACTGATCAAATGCAAGTCTATAGATCTATGAAAAAAAATCAGACCGTATTCAGATTACATCCGAGTCGGTTACAATTTTCACGGACTGGTAGAATGGAGAAGGTGGAGAAACTTTTTTTCTCCTCTCTTTAAATGAGAAAAACTGATGACAGTCTGATGATTTTGATCAGAGATTGATCAGCCTGTTTTATTAGGGCGTGGAAAATACTGATGTCTAAATGAGCCTCAAGCAGAGCATGTTAGAGGTGATAATTAGCATCCAGAACATCTATCCATCACAGCTAGTGTTCACACGTGCGGTAATGAGGCAGTGAGCCAGTAAAGTTAAACGCAAATGTGTTTATTTTCCCAAACTGACAAATTAAAGGCAAACGGTATCCCCTGGATCGCAGTCATTGCATTAATACAGTTTGTCTCCGAAACTTGTTGCCGTGGGCGACTGCACCACCGTGTCACGCTGAGGTGGGCAATGCGTTTTGCTTCCCTTGGCTCTGTGGTAGCTTCACAAAAGTCGGATGTTGCAGAGCCACCTGCTTTGCAGCTTGCAAACACTGGCACACCCAACCTTTGCTGCAGGGTTTTTAAATGAGATTTATCACCATGGGCCACTTGTAAGATCCGGCTGGAGGGAGTGAACCACGCCGCTACCATCCTGTAGTTCACTACAAAAATAAAAGCCCATGTTGGATTTCCTTAAATCTGCCTTGGTCAAATAGTTTGTCCAACACTAAACTTACTTTTATCCTGCACTGTAACAACAGCTCTGTCTGTGACTGCAATGCACTCCAGTGGCTTCAATACACTTCTATGCGCATCGTGGGTGTTATATACCGTCCCTTGCATAAAATACCCCTCACTGCCTCGCAGCATGTAAAGATAAACTTATTGTCACTTTTTACAGGTTTACAGTGAGGAAAATAGTCTCAATGGCATTCTCAAGAGATACTGGAGGGCATCTTCTATGCATATGTGCCCAGTTGTAGATTAAGTTCACTTACATTCCCGGGCCACACCTCTGCATGTTTGCAGTCAGGCTATGCCTTTGCACTCCTATCTGTGTGTTTCTCACAATGTGATGTGTTACACCTACATTGGCTACATTGTACCTACATTAGTACAACAAACTCGAGCAAGTTGAGTGAAGAGCGACTAGAATGGTGACCGGTCTGCAAACCATGTCCTATGAAGAATGGTTACAGGATTTGGGAATGTTTAGCTTGCAAAAAAGAAGACTGAGAGGAGACTTAATAGCTGTCTACAAATATCTCAAGGGCTGTCACATTGTAGAAGGATCATCTTTATTCTCATTTGCACAAGGAAAGACTAGAAGCAATGGGATGAAACTGAATGGGAGGAGACACATTAGATATTAGAAAAAACTTTTTGACAGTTAGGGTGATCAATGAGTGAAAGAGGCTGCCACGAGAGGTGGTGAGTTCTCCTTCCATGGAAATCTTCAAACAGAGGCTGGACATTCATCTGTCTGGGATGATTTAGTGAATCCTGCTTTAAGCAGGGGGTGGGACCAGATGACCTAGGAGGTCCCTTCCAACTCTACCATTCTATGATTCTATGATTCTCATTTGTCTGAATGTCGTATGGTCAGTCACCTCTTGTCCTCTCACTCCTTGCAGTCTCAGTGCCCTCAATCACATTTCTGGCTGTAATGACATGACAATTCCAGACAATTCCACCCTCAGCGATTCATACTCTGTGTACAGTGGTCTCCATGCTGTAGCTCCACATACAAGCCTTTTGCTGTCATAGGCTCTTTTTTAATTTACCACTGCAGGCAGTCTTCTGGTGTGACTTTGTCAACTCCTTGCTACTTAGCAAAAACACAAGAAACCAGCCACACTAAAATGCAAATATCACAAATATACTGACTCAAACGTAATATTGAATAAATAGGAGAACCTGAGTCTTCATATATCAAAAAACACCATAATTTATTAATATCAAAGGTATAATGAAAAATAAAATGGATACACTATTGATTACATGTTACATTCATATGGAGAAAAGTTACTGATCCTAAGGTGACAATATTAAGAGGTCGCCAAGCTGGACTTATGTAACACAGCACTAACGTAAAGTCCAAATGGACTATATAGGAATTATCAATTCCCCGCACTGAAAAAAAGTCATTTACTAACAATCCACAAGTAGAGGAATAAGAGTAACACTACCATATGAATCAAATCATATGGCTAGTCTGAGCTGGAAAGAGACGATATATTATCCCACAATCTAGTGCTGCTTCAGAGAGATGATAAAAACATAAAGTGAATAAATAAAGGGTTAATTACCCATAGCAGTATAGCAGCGCCCCCTTGAGGAAGCGATAGTCACATTCGTGAAACGCGCAACGGGGTGAGTGGTCGCCTCTTTTAGACCGGATTCATCCAGAGATACTGTGTGAGCGGTGAGCGGAGGGGAGTATGTGGGCGCCGGGCACTGAGTGCGGGGAGTAGGGAGCTGCCATTTTCTTCCGGACTGTGCGCGTCGCTGATTGGTCGTGGCAATGGTCGTGGGCGTTTTGCCACGACCAATCAGCGACTTGGATTCCATGACAGACAGAGGCCGCGACCAATGAATATCCGTGACAGAAAGACAGAAGGACAGACAGAAAGACGGAAGTACCCCTTAGACAATTATATAGTAGATATATATATATATATATATATATATATATGTATATATGTTTTGAGGAATATTTGAGCTCATGGATCCATTATATGTCCATTTTGCAAGCCGGCGAGAAAATCTTGGCATACGGATGTCATACGGATATTTTTTGAGAAAAAAAATTGCATCCTCGCATTGCACATGAATGACATATGGATCACCATATGAAGAACATTTGTGCGATTCTCAGCAGACAAAATCGGACAGTTTTTTTTATACGTTGTGTGTGACTCTAGCCTAACGAGCACACTCGCTCATCACTACTGTTAACCTTTTCTCTTGCAAATCTTTAGAAAATTGGTAACGTGTTCAATGCTGATTTCACCCACTGTAAATATCCAACATGGTAAACACAAACATTGAAGAATAGTCATACAATACTATAACATTAATGGGGTCAGAACCCCCCAACAGTGACTTAGTCTACGTTCACATTTGCGGTGTGCGCCGCAGCGTCCTCGCCGCAACGCACGAAGCAATGAAAACGCATAAAAAACGCATGGTTTTGAGACGCATGCATTCAACGCATGCGTCGAAAAACGCAGCGTTTTTTTGAAACGCTATTGCGTTTTGACCAAAAAACGCAGCATTTCCAGACGCATGCGTTTTCCTAAAGTGATGTCATTCTTCAACAAAAAAAAACCAATCGTGTCTAGACACTAGATAAAGACCACCAATGGCTAGAAGAGGGTTGGTGTAATGTAATTGTGTATATATACCCTGGCAGAGATGAATTCCTCCCATTTTGCTTGTATTTACAGCATCATGATGGAGCGTCCCATGGAGAGTATCTACATGGATATGGAGATGGATTTTGCCTTGGCTAATGCCTATGCTCTTGCCTGTTATCATCAAAGGGAAAGGGAAAAACGGAGATGGAGTCATCGCCGCTTTTGGCTACACCCTATCGTGGAAGTCCGGGAGAGCCGTGGAGCCTACCATTGCTTGTTTGGCGAGCTCAATGACAACCTGGAAAAATATTTTGAATATACCAGGATGTCTCAAGATAGCTTCCGCTATCTTCTGCGTCAGGTGGAAGGATCCATTAGCAGGCAGGACACGCAGCTCCGGAGATCAATTTCCGCAGAGGAACGGCTGCTGGTGACTCTACGGTACGTAGCTGTTTGAATGACTGTGATATGTTCTTCCCTTTTTTTACAATGTGTTTTGGGTTTGGTATGGTCAATGTAATATTATAAATTACAATGTACTTTAATGTAATTTCTTTATTTATCTTCTTGGCAGTTTCCTGGCTACCGGAGAGACCTTGAGATCCCTGCATTTCCAATTCAGGATTGGAGTCTCCACTCTTTCCGGAATTATTGCCGACACATGCCGCGCTTTGTGGGATAATCTCCGTGAGGAATTTTTACCCCTCCCTACAAGTGAAATCTGGGAGGCCAACGCCAAGAAATTTGAGCAAGTGTGTTCTTTCCCTAACTGTATTGGCGCAGTTGATGGGAAGCACATTCGGATTACAAAGCCTGCAAAAAGTGGATCTCTTTTTTTTAATTATAAAAAATACTTTTCTACCGTGCTTATGGCAATTGCAGGTGCGGACTGCAGGTTTGTCGCAGTGGACATTGGTGCGTTTGGCCGTGCAAATGACTCACGGACATTTAAGGAGTCGGATATGGGCCAAAGATTATATGGGAACAATTTTAATTTCCCCCAGCCACGACCTCTTCCCCACACCGAAGGCCCGGCAATGCCATTTGTTGTGGTTGGGGATGAGGCATTTCAAATGTCTAACAACCTACTGAAACCCTACTCCAGTCGGGGCTTGGATCATACAAAAAGGATTTTCAATTACAGACTGTCCAGGGCCAGAAGAACTGTGGAGTGCGCCTTTGGCATCCTTGTCTCCAAATGGCGTATATTAGGATCCGCCATTAATCTTAAAATTGAGACAGTGGATGAGGTGGTGAAGGCTTGTGTGGTTCTCCACAATTATATTATGGCCAAAGAGAGACTGAACGTGGAACTCGATGAACCCATAGCAAACCCATTGCCCGATTACCAAGATCATCCTCTGAGGACAAGTGTTGAAATTGCGCAGATGAGGGATCAATTTGCGGCCTATTTTGTTTCAGATGTTGGCCGTGTGTCATGGCAAGATACAATGGTGTAGTGTTAATGTTACTGTTGGACTGTATTCTGGTTTTAACTACACCAATAAATACCTCTACTGTGACTGTGCTAAAAATATAATATAATGATAATAAAATATTTCTCCAGTATTATGTGCAATAAATGTCATCCGTTTAGGTGGATTTTGTTATGTCAAATTTTGCATCTACCTATACTTCATAAATGTTTGTTACTGTAATGTGCCTTATCTAAAAACTTGCAACCCTTTTTTTAAAATGTTGTTGTTTAATAAAAAATGTTTCAAAGTTTTCTACACTGCTTCAAAGAACATATTTCTACCAACTGCGCTAAAACGGTGTACCGCCCAAAATGTACTCTGGTGATCACCAGCTCCCAAATGGTCTGCAAAACCCCCACACTTTTGTTCACATGGCCGTGTGTTCGCTAGTTGAGCAAACATGTTTCTCTCCTTCCTAGGCAAACTGTCAAGATTCCAGACTAGTTTCATGTGGAACACGGCTTCATTGAGCGCACTTGCTGATAATACATTTTTACCCGACGCAGCTGCAGTTGCCTCGGCAGTGTGACTGGCACCACACCATGGCGAGGCCAATAGGCTTCGGTTGTGCATGGGTTGTGCCACTCACACAGCCTTGGAACATGCGGATGCAGTGCCGGAAAAAAGCAGATCAGCAACCGCACACCAGGAAGCCGTGTCCATATGCTATTATTTGGAAACTGTTCAGTTTGCCAACGAGGGAGCCGATCTTGTTCGCTCCATTAAGTATTGAAGTCAGGATGCAGAAATACATCCTGATTCAAATAGTGTCAACACTTTGCCATGTGACTGCAGCGCCCCCACTGCCGCAGGGCCGAGGGGTACCCGGTACCGGGCCTCTGAGTCTCTGCTCTGGGGTTGTCACGGTGGCTAGGCCCGGTCCGTGACCCTGCTGAGGGGCGCACAATAAAAGGTGATGGTATGGTGCTGATGTTATGGTGCGGTGTAGTGCCGGTCACAGTAAATAACGAGAACACCAGGTTGCAGTCTCTTTACCTCTTTACTGAAGGTCTCGAGGTGTCCAATCCAGGGCACTGTTAACCGGGCCGTCTGAGACCGGCCGGTCCGAAGGCACATCAGGAGTCCCCTTTTACAGGTGGGAATCAGCGTCTACCTTCTAGCGCCTGTGTGTTGTAGTCCTTCCCTGCTGAGCACCCCGGGATAGTCCTCACAACCTATTCTGTCTGTCTCTGATCTTCGTTCTCTCCGTCCCCCAGATGATATGGCTAGGACGCACCCGTATGACGGGGTAGGCCTGGAGTTCTTCCGGGACTCTAGAGTTGCCCCTCTCCCACAGCTGCCTCCGTTGTCTGCTTAGGTGTTTAAGTGAGACAGCCAACCTGTAATTGGCTGCCCTGCCGTGGTTTGAAGTATTGCTTAAAGTCTCTTACTTTCTCGGCGTTCCGGCCACCGACTGTTTGCGCCTCAGAAGGATGTTGCCTCGGTCTTACAGCACAACTCCTTCTGGTCCTATTGCCTCTTTGCTGTATTCCTGCTTTTCTCCCTCAGCACGATAAACCTCGCTTCTTGTCCTTTCTTAGGCATCTGTCAGGATCCCATCCCTGACAGGTCCTCTCTCTAGCTCTTTCCAGTTACTTCTCCCTGTCTTCCTGTCCAACCCCCAGTTTTACCAGAGTGTGAGGAGTGGCCTACTAGATAGAACCACTCCCCCTGGTGGCCGGAGTGTGAAGTGTAGTGTGAGTGTTACCTGGTCAGGTGAACTCCTTTAGTGCAATCAGACGTAACATCACTCCCCTTAGCGGCAGAGCGACGTTACTGCAACGACCAGGACTCTGGGGCGCTGCACTTCCCCCCGGTTAAATCTAGTACTCCCGGACTGGGAAAATAAGAACAACAATACATGTTAACAGGAAAACACACAACATTTTGAAAGATTATAAACAATTAAACATAACAGTGCTTCCCTCTATGGGAGGTGAGGACTCTTGAACGTTGCGAAAGTTAGGTCATGCACAGTTTATGACTCTCAGTTCAGTGGTTGAAACGGCGGGGACCCCGGGTAAACAAAGGGGTCCCCTCTTAGAAGTTTTTGGAGTAATTCACTGTCCATTACTCCGTTGTCCATTTTAAAACCTGTAACAAAAGATATGCACACAAACAATTGTTAACTAAATAGCAGCCCTCACTAATACCTCCAAGTTTTGTAGCGGAGGGGAGTTTGATTCTGAGTGCTGCGTGTGGACCTTCGCAGCGCAGTGGTCGCTATTGACCTAACAGGGCCCGCTATGCTTGCTACCGCTGGTGTAGTGCACTGTCTTCTGGCTACACTTCTAGTGAGTCTGGGTAGCACTGGCAGGCTAGAGCTCTCAGGGCTGCTGCTACCAACAGTGGGTACGGCAGGCTCGTCGATAGCAGAGAGAGGATTTGCCATTTCAACGATCGGCACAGCATCTTCAGGTTGGGCTTGTTGAGGCTGCGGGGCCGGATGATCTGGTACCACCATTGTTTCTGGTGGGTCCGGCTGGTGGAACGTTAGAACAGGTACCACAATGGCCTGATTTATCTGAGTCCAGGACTGGGGAAAGTCACCAAGGACAGTGTGGATCATCTTCTCCTTTTCTACAGGTGGGGAGATTCCTGGAGCCGTTTCCCTCTCTCTCAACTTATCAGGGCAGACCTTAAGGTGATCCCTGGATATCGCCATTGAGGTCTCCCCTCCGTCCTTGCTGATGAGACAGACCTTTGTGTTGTTGAAATCGGATGGCAGGATGGTATACGGTTCCGCTTCCCATTGGTCATCGAGCTTGTGTAGTCTCCTCTTTCGTTTGAGTACTTGCTCACCAGGTGACAGGGGAATCGCAGGAGCGTGCTGGTTGTAGTCCCTTTCTTGTTTCTGCCTAGCCTGGGCGAGACTTCTTTCCACGCACTCCTGTACTTTGCGGTACCTTCGCTGCCTCTCTGCATCCCAATCTGCATCCCAATCTGCATCCGGCGAGGTATCTTCGGGGACTAGGACCCCCATGTCCAGATCAACGGGTAACTGGCTAGACCTTCCTCACATCAGGTACGCTGGAGTGCAGTTGGTAGAATTTACTGGGATGTGATTGTATATATCCACCAAGTCAGGCAACTTTGTCGGCCACAGGTTCCGTTCCTCCACGGGCAAGGTCTTCAATAAGTCAATCACCACTTGGTTCATCTTTTCGCACATCCCGTTGGTTTGAGGATGGTACGGTGTGGTTCTGATCTTCTTACACCCGTACAGTTGGCAGAACTCTTGGAACACTTCTGCTTCGAAGGCTGGTCCCTGATCGGTCAGTACCTTCTCCGGGTAGCCATGGGGCCTACAAAAGTACTGTTGGAAGGCCTTAGCGGCAGTCCTGGCCATTAGATCCTTGACAGGCACAACCACCAAAAATCTGGAGTAGTGATCTACAATGGTAAGAGCGTAGATATAGCCTGACCGGCTAGGTGTCAGCTTCACATGATCCAGCGCGACCAGTTCGAGCGGCCGTTTGGTGATGATAGGCCGCAGGGGAGCCCGTTGGCTGTCACGGTCCTTCCTGCGTAGGCTACATGGACCGCACTCCCGACACCACTTCTCAATGGCTCTCTTCATGCCAATCCAATAGAACCTCCCCCAGAGCAGTCTCTCTAGCTTCCTCCATCCGAAGTGTCCGGCTCCATCGTGGTAGCCTCCCAGGACCATGGGCGCATCCCGCCTCGGTACCACTATCTGCCACACCAGTTCATGAGTACGTGGGTCGATGCTCCTCCGGCACAGCTTGCCATCATGGATAAACAGTTTGCTTCTCCCCCGCCACAGCTGTTGGGTCTCCTCTGGATCATCTGGGCCGGGATGCAACCCTGCCTGCGTCAAGAGCTCTTTCACCCGACGGACCGCGGGGTCACCATCCTGGGTTTCCGCCCACCCGTGGTGGGGCAGGGGGTTCAGCGTGGCACCCGGTTGGTTTTTGTGCCTGTTCCTCACATGATGGGAGTTCTGAGTGGCTTTAGGGCGATGGAATGCAGGTAGCTCCACCTCTTCAAGTGCCTCCGGGTCTTCCTCTGCTTCCGGCAAATTGGGCATTCGAGACAAGGCATCAGCATTTGCATTCTTGTGTCCTGCCCGGTACTTGATGGTGAAGTTGTAGTTGGACAGCCGGGCCATCCACCGCTGTTCCAAGGCCCCGGGCTTGGCGGTGTCCAGATGTGTTAACGGATTGTTATCCGTGAAGACAGTGAATTTCGCTGAGGCCAGGTAGTGTTTGAACCTCTCTGTCACGGCCCAGACGATGGCCAGGAATTCCAGCTTAAAGGAACTGTAGTTGTCAGGGTTCCTTTCCGTGGGACGAAGTTTCCTGCTGGCGTAAGCGATTACCCTCTCCTTGCCCTTCTGGACCTGGGACAGCACGGCTCCCAATCCTACATTGCTGGCATCCGTGTACAGCACAAACGGTTGGTCGTATTCGGGGTAGGCCAGTACCTCTTCTCCCGTCAGTGCCGACTTCAAGCAAGTGAAGGATCCTTCCAGCCCCTCGTTCCAATCAAATGGGGTGTTCTTCCCCTTGGTCTTCTTTGATTGGCCCACCAACAGGTCTTGCAAGGGCGCTGCCTTCTTGGTGAAGTCCTTAATGAACCTCCGGTAGTAGCCTACCAGCCCGAGGAACTGCCGGACTTCGTGGAGGTTGCTGGGCTTCGGCCAGTCCTGGATCACCGTGACCTTGTTGGGGTCTGGGGCCACTCCTTCAGCACTCACCACATGGCCCAGGTACTGCACTTTGGGTTTCAGCAGATGACATTTGGACGGTTTCATCTTTAAGCCAAAGTTGGACAGGGCTTCAAACACCTCAGCCAGGTGTTTCAGATGGTCTTCGTAGGTCTTAGAGAAGACAATGACATCATCCAAATACAGCAGTACGGTCTCAAAGTTCTTGTGCCCCAGACAGCACTCCATCATTCTCTGGAACGTCCCCGGGGCATTGCACAATCCGAAGGGCATGTAGTTGAACTCGCAGAGACCCATCGGTGTCGTGAAGGCCATCTTCTCTTTGTCCGCCTCCGCCACGGGAACCTGCCAATACCCACTGGTGAGATCTAAGGTAGAGAAATAGTTAGCAGACTTTAGGGCCGCCAGAGACTCCTCTATCCTGGGCAGTGGGTATGCGTCCTTATGTGTAATGCGATTCAACTGCCTGTAATCAACGCACATCCTCATTGTGCCATCTTTCTTTTTAACAAGGACTAACGGAGCTGCCCAGGGGCTACAACTGTCTCTCACCACCCCAGCCTCCTTCATTTCTCGCAACATGTCCTTAGCGCACTGGTAATGAGCTGGGGGTACAGGGCGGTATCTCTCTTTTATGGGCCGGTGATCTCCCGTGGGGATATGGTGTTGGATCCCTTTCACCTGTCCAAAATCTAAGGGGTGTTTGCTAAATACCCGCTCGTACTCGTGAACCACCCTGTAGGCCCCCTGTTTCTGATGGGATGGGGTGGAGTCAGTGCCCACATGCAATTCCCGACACCAATCTTTCGAGGGCCCTGCAGAACCGTTGTCCCCCGCCAGATTAGATGGGGCCAAGGGTCTAGGTGTCTGTATCACACTATTATTGACGGTGAACAATTTGGCGAGCGTGGCATACTTGGTGAGATGGACCTCTTCCTCCCCACAATTAAGGACACGTACTGGCACCCTCCCCTGGCGGACGTCGACCACCCCCCTGGCTGTTAGGAGCGTAGGTCTATTGTCTGAATAGACAGGTTCTACCAGGGCCTGGTAGTCCTTTCCCCTGAGGCCTATGGCTGCCTGACACCATATTAACATCTCACTCCTGGGGGGTATCGCGATGGGGTTTGAATCACTCACAGTGACACGACCAATCTCACCACCAGTCAGCTCTACCTGCTGTCTCTGCATCAGAGCTCTGATTTCTTTTTGCAGGGCACGTTGTTCACTGTGGCCAGCGGTTTCTGCTACCTGTTGCAACAAAACAATAACTTCTGCAAGGCAATTTTCTATAACATTGGTACCGATAGTCATCATGGGATTACATTCTCGGCGGTCAATATCAACAATTACAATTCCTTGGGCTTTCAATTCCACCAGCCCCACTTTGATGGTGGCCTCTTTATACCCCACTTGTGGCAATGGCTGACCATTACTGGCTATTATGGTGAAATCATCATCGGGGCCACGAGTAATATCGGTGTCCTCCCAATAGCGTTTATAGAGTACGTAAGGCATAGTCGTCACCTGAAAACCGGTGTCCAGCAAAGCATTCAGGGGGATGCCGTCAACCACTACAGGAAGAACTGGTCGCCCTCCAATGTATTTGGCTCTCCAATGCTGTGGGCCTGACCGTCCTACTCCTGGGGGTTGGCCCTTTGCCCCAGGGGTTGCTCGTTTAAAGGACAGTACCTTGCAAGGTGGCCCACCTGATGACAGCGGCGGCAGATGGGTCGTCCATCCTGATAGAAGCGATCGTCAGCCCAGCCTCTGGTCGGCGGAGTCCTCCTCTGTCGCATCCAAGGAACATCCTCCGGTCTGGAGGCCAGCTGGATCTTCTCCTTGGGGGCCTCCTGTAGGGACTGCACCATCCGGGCCAGGGCAGCAACACTCTTGGTCAGCTCCTGCATCTGCAGGCGGAGTCCTGCAGGGGAGTCGTCTTCTAGGCTCTGGGCATCGGCCTCGGCGGCGACTGAGACATCCGATGCCACCTCCTGGTGGTATGTGAGAGCGGGACGCCTGGAAGGTGCTGCACGGCTAGGCTGTCGCTCCTGCAATGCCTGGATAGCTTTATCCTTGAATTGCGCAAAAGTCAAGTCTGGATTTTGCATGGCCAGGAAGTGCAATTGGCCCCGTTGGTGACTGCACAGGAGCCCCTCAATGAACCGCTCCTTCAGGAGTTTATCCTCATCCTGCATGCTGTCGGGGTCACTCTGCTTAATGGCCCGCATTGCCTCCTGGAGATTAAGGGCATAGTCCCATAAGCTATCCTGCGGTCTCTGTTTTCATCCATAGAAAATCAATTTAATTTCTGTAGCTGTACGGGTATCGAAAGTGGCTTTAAGCTTTGCAAAAACCTGCTGTGCTGTTCCCTTATCCGCGGCGGGCCAGGACTTCACTTCTCTCAGAGCCGCTCCAAAGAGTTGGCCGATTATCATGTGAACCTTCTGGGGCTCTGTCAGGGGATAGAACTCGAGCAGGCTGCAGATTCCTTCTTTAAAGTCAGTGAACGCATGTGACTCCCCGGAGTATCGCGGGAGCCAGGCCGCTCTGGGCAGGTATGACATGGAGAAGGGCATTATGGCCTTTGTGGTAGCGGCAGTGTCCGACTGGCCGATGGGGGCAGCGGGCTCCGGGGCTGCCAGTGGTGGTATTAGGGCCGCGGCTTCGCCCGCTGCGGGGACCGGAGCTGTCCCTGCGTCCACGGCTGCGGCCGCCACCTCCTCTCCTCCCGACTCGGACATGTCTGTCCCTTCCTCCCACTAACCTGCTGGATGTCAGGGTTCCTCTTCTGGGGTTGGCGCTTTGCCGTGTTTCTTTTCATTCCGCGCTCCTTTTGGCCGGTTCCGTCCACGAAGCTAAGGCTCCTCCCTCCGTGCGCGGCAATGGCGAATCGTGGCGGGAGCTCTTGGCGGTAATTGGCAACACACAGTCTTTGCAATAAGTCACAGTCCAAGTATAATAAATCACAGTTCCAAGTATAATAAATCACAGTTCCAAGGCACACATGACCCGATTCTTCAGGCTTAAGTAGATCCTGTTTGTGACGCCAAAATTGCAGCGCCCCCACTGCCGCAGGGCCGAGGGGTACCCGGTACTGGTCCTCTGAGTCTCTGCTCTGGGGTTGTCAAGGTGGCTAGGCCCGGTCCGTGACCCTGCTGAGGGGCGCACAATAAAAGGTGATGGTATGGTGCTGATGTTATGGTGCGGTGTAGTGCCGGTCACAGTAAATAAAGAGGACACCAGGTTGCAGTCTCTTTACCTCTTTACTGAAGGTCTCAAGGTGTCCAATCCAGGGCACTGTTAACCGGGCCGTCTGAGACCGGCCGGTCCGAAGGCACATCAGGAGTCCCCTTTTACAGGTGGGAATCAGCGTCTACCTTCTAGCGCCTGTGTGTTGTAGTCCTTCCCTGCTGAGCACCCCGGGATAGTCCTCACAACCTATTCTGTCTGTCTCTGATCTTCGTTCTCTCCGTCCCCCAGATGATATGGCTAGGACGCACCCGTATGACGGGGTAGGCCTGCAGTTCTTCCGGGACTCTAGAGTCGCCCCTCTCCCACAGCTGCCTCCGTTGTCTGCTTAGGTGTTTAAGTGAGACAGCCAACCTGTAATTGGCTGCCCTGCCGTAGTTTAAAGTATTGCTTAAAGTCTCTTACTTTCTCGGCGTTCCGGCCACCGACTGTTTGCACCTCAGAAGGATGTTGCCTCGGTCTTACAGCACAACTCTTTCTGGTCCTATTGCCTCTTTGCTGTATTCCTGCTTTTCTCCCTCAGCACGATAAACCTCGCTTCTTGTCCTTTCTTAGGCATCTGTCAGGATCCCATCCCTGACAGGTCCTCTCTCTAGCTCTTTCCAGTTACTTCTCCCTGTCTTCCTGTTCAACCCCCAGTTTTACCAGAGTGTGAGGAGTGGCCTACTAGATAGAACCACTCCCCCTGGTGGCCGGAGTGTGAAGTGTAGTGTGAGTGTTACCTGGTCAGGTGAACTCCTTTAGTGCAATCAGACGTAACATCACTCCCCTTAGCAGCAGAGCGACGTTACTGCAACGACCAGGACTCTGGGGCGCTGCACTCCCCCCCGGTTAAATCTAGTACTCCCGGACTGGGAAAATAAGAACAACAATACATGTTAACAGGAAAACACACAACATTTTGAAAGATTATAAACAATTAAACATAACAGTGCTTCCCTCTATGGGAGGTGAGGACTCTTGAACGTTGCGAAAGTTAGGTCATGCACAGTTTATGACTCTCAGTTCAGTGGTTGAAACGGCGGGGACCCCAGGTAAACAAAGGGGTCCCCTCTTAGAAGTTTTTGGAGTAATTCACTGTCCATTACTCCGTTGTCCATTTTAAAACCTGTAACAAAAGATATGCACACAAACAATTGTTAACTAAATAGCAGCCCTCACTAATACCTCCAAGTTTTGTAGCGGAGGGGAGTTTGATTCTGAGTGCTGCGTGTGGACCTTCGCAGCGCAGTGGTCGCTATTGACCTAACAGGGCCCGCTATGCTTGCTACCGCTGGTGTAGTGCACTGTCTTCTGGCTACACTTCTAGTGAGTCTGGGTAGCACTGGCAGGCTAGAGCTCTCAGGGCTGCTGCTACCAACAGTGGGTACGGCAGGCTCGTCGATAGCAGAGGGAGGATTTGCCATTTCAACGATCGGCACAGCATCTTCAAGTTGGGCTTGTTGAGGCTGCAGGGCCGGATGATCTGGTACCACCATTGTTTCTGGTGGGTCCGGCTGGTGGAACGTTAGAACAGGTACCACAATGGCCTGATTTATCTGAGTCCAGGACTGGGGAAAGTCACCAAAGACAGTGTGGATCATCTTCTCCTTTTCTACAGGTGGGGAGATTCCTGGAGCCGTTTCCCTCTCTCTCAACTTATCAGGGCAGACCTTAAGGTGATCCCTGGATATCGCCATTGAGGTCTCCCCTCCGTCCTTGCTGATGAGACAGACCTTTGTGTTGTCGAAATCGGATGGCAGGATGGTATACGGTTCCGCTTCCCATTGGTCATCGAGCTTGTGTAGTCTCCTCTTTCGTTTGAGTACTTGCTCACCAGGTGACAGGGGAATCGCAGGAGCGTGCTGGTTGTAGTCCCTTTCTTGTTTCTGCCTAGCCTGGGCGAGACTTCTTTCCACGCACTCCTGTACTTTGCGGTACTTTCGCTGCCTCTCTGCATCCCAATCTGCATCCGGCGAGGTATCTTCGGGGACTAGGACCCCCATGTCCAGATCAACGGGTAACTGGCTAGACCTTCCTCACATCAGGTACGCTGGAGTGCAGTTGGTAGAATTTACTGGGATGTGATTGTTTATATCCACCAAGTCAGGCAACTTTGTCGGCCACAGGTTCCGTTCCTCCACGGGCAAGGTCTTCAATAAGTCAATCACCACTTGGTTCATCTTTTCGCACATCCCGTTGGTTTGAGGATGGTACGGTGTGGTTCTGATCTTCTTACACCCGTACAGTTGGCAGAACTCTTGGAACACTTCTGCTTCGAAGGCTGGTCCCTGATCGGTCAGTACCTTCTCCGGGTAGCCATGGGGCCTACAAAAGTACTGTTGGAAGGCCTTAGCGGCAGTCCTGGCCATTAGATCCTTGACAGGCACAACCACCAAAAATCTGGAGTAGTGATCTACAATGGTAAGAGCGTAGATATAGCCTGACCGGCTAGGTGTCAGCTTCACATGATCCAGCGCGACCAGTTCGAGCGGCCGTTTGGTGATGATAGGCCGCAGGGGAGCCCGTTGGCTGTCACGGTCCTTCCTGCGTAGGCTACATGGACCGCACTCCTGACACCACTTCTCAATGGCTCTCTTCATGCCAATCCAATAGAACCTCCCCCGGAGCAGTCTCTCTAGCTTCCTCCATCCGAAGTGTCCGGCTCCATCGCGGTAGCCTCCCAGGACCATGGGCGCATCCCGCCTCGGTACCACTATCTGCCACACCAGTTCATGAGTACGTGGGTCGATGCTCCTCCGGCACAGCTTGCCATCATGGATAAACAGTTTGCTTCTCCCCCGCCACAGCTGTTGGGTCTCCTCTGGATCATCTGGGCCGGGATGCAACCCTGCCTGCGTCAAGAGCTCTTTCACCCGACGGACCGCGGGGTCACCATCCTGGGTTTCCGCCCACCCGTGGTGGGGCAGGGGGTTCAGCGTGGCACCCGGTTGGTTTTTGTGCCTGTTCCTCACATGATGGGAGTTCTGAGTGGCTTTAGGGCGATGGAATGCAGGTAGCTCCACCTCTTCAAGTGCCTCCGGGTCTTCCTCTGCTTCCGGCAAATTGGGCATTCGAGACAAGGCATCAGCATTTGCATTCTTGTGTCCTGCCCGGTACTTGATGGTGAAGTTGTAGTTGGACAGCCGGGCCATCCACCGCTGTTCCAAGGCCCCGGGCTTGGCGGTGTCCAGATGTGTTCACGGATTGTTATCCGTGAAGACAGTGAATTTCGCTGAGGCCAGGTAGTGTTTGAACCTCTCTGTCACGGCCCAGACGATGGCCAGGAATTCCAGCTTAAAGGAACTGTAGTTGTCAGGGTTCCTTTCCGTGGGACGAAGTTTCCTGCTGGCGTAAGCGATTACCCTCTCCTTGCCCTTCTGGACCTGGGACAGCACGGCTCCCAATCCTACATTGCTGGCATCCGTGTACAGCACAAACGGTTGGTCGTATTCGGGGTAGGCCAGTACCTCTTCTCCCGTCAGTGCCGACTTCAAGCAAGTGAAGGATCCTTCCAGCCCCTCGTTCCAATCAAATGGGGTGTTCTTCCCCTTGGTCTTCTTTGATTGGCCCACCAACAGGTCTTGCAAGGGCGCTGCCTTCTTGGTGAAGTCCTTAATGAACCTCCGGTAGTAGCCTACCAGCCCGAGGAACTGCCGGACTTCGTGGAGGTTGCTGGGCTTCGGCCAGTCCTGGATCACCGTGACCTTGTCGGGGTCTGGGGCCACTCCTTCAGCACTCACCACATGGCCCAGGTACTGCACTTTGGGTTTCAGCAGATGACATTTGGACGGTTTCACCTTTAAGCCAAAGTTGGACAGGGCTTCAAACACCTCAGCCAGGTGTTTCAGATGGTCTTCGTAGGTCTTAGAGAAGACAATGACATCATCCAAATACAGCAGTACGGTCTCAAAGTTCTTGTGCCCCAGACAGCACTCCATCATTCTCTGGAACGTCCCCGGGGCATTGCACAATCCGAAGGGCATGTAGTTGAACTCGCAGAGACCCATCGGTGTCGTGAAGGCCATCTTCTCTTTGTCCGCCTCCGCCACGGGAACCTGCCAATACCCACTGGTGAGATCTAAGGTAGAGAAATAGTTAGCAGACTTTAGGGCCGCCAGAGACTCCTCTATCCTGGGCAGTGGGTATGCGTCCTTATGTGTAATGCGATTCAACTGCCTGTAATCAACGCACATCCTCATTGTGCCATCTTTCTTTTTAACAAGGACTAACGGAGCTGCCCAGGGGCTACAACTGTCTCTCACCACCCCAGCCTCCTTCATTTCTCGCAACATGTCCTTAGCGCACTGGTAATGAGCTGGGGGTACAGGGCGGTATCTCTCTTTTATGGGCCGGTGATCTCCCGTGGGGATATGGTGTTGGATCCCTTTCACCTGTCCAAAATCTAAGGGGTGTTTGCTAAATACCCGCTCGTACTCGTGAACCACCCTGTAGGCCCCCTGTTTCTGATGGGATGGGGTGGAGTCAGTGCCCACATGCAATTCCCGACACCAATCTTTCGAGGGCCCTGCAGAACCGTTGTCCCCCGCCAGATTAGATGGGGCCAAGGGTCTAGGTGTCTGTATCACACTATTATTGACGGTGAACAATTTGGCGAGCGTGGCATACTTGGTGAGATGGACCTCTTCCTCCCCACAATTAAGGACACGTACTGGCACCCTCCCCTGGCGGACGTCGACCACCCCCCTGGCTGTTAGGAGCGTAGGTCTATTGTCTGAATAGACAGGTTCTACCAGGGCCTGGTAGTCCTTTCCCCTGAGGCCTATGGCTGCCTGACACCATATTAACATCTCACTCCTGGGGGGTATCGCGATGGGGTTTGAATCACTCACAGTGACACGACCAATCTCACCACCAGTCAGCTCTACCTGCTGTCTCTGCATCAGAGCTCTGATTTCTTTTTGCAGGGCACGTTGTTCACTGTGGCCAGCGGTTTCTGCTACCTGTTGCAACAAAACAATAACTTCTGCAAGGCAATTTTCTATAACATTGGTACCGATAGTCATCATGGGATTACATTCTCGGCGGTCAATATCAACAATTACAATTCCTTGGGCTTTCAATTCCACCCGCCCCACTTTGATGGTGGCCTCTTTATACCCCACTTGTGGCAATGGCTGACCATTACTGGCTATTATGGTGAAATCATCATCGGGGCCACGAGTAATATCGGTGTCCTCCCAATAGCGTTTATAGAGTACGTAAGGCATAGTCGTCACCTGAAAACCGGTGTCCAGCAAAGCATTCAGGGGGATGCCGTCAACCACTACAGGAAGAACTGGTCGCCCTCCAATGTATTTGGCTCTCCAATGCTGTGGGCCTGACCGTCCTACTCCTGGGGGTTGGCCCTTTGCCCCAGGGGTTGCTCGTTTAAAGGACAGTACCTTGCAAGGTGGCCCACCTGATGACAGCGGCGGCAGATGGGTCGTCCATCCTGATGGAATCGATCGTCAGCCCAGCCTCTGGTCGGCGGAGTCCTCCTCTGTCGCATCCAAGGAACATCCTCCGGTCTGGAGGCCAGCTGGATCTTCTCCTTGGGGGCCTCCTGTAGGGACTGCACCATCCGGGCCAGGGCAGCAACACTCTTGGTCAGCTCCTGCATCTGCAGGCGGAGTCCTGCAGGGGAGTCGTCTTCTAGGCTCTGGGCATCGGCCTCGGCGGCGACTGAGACATCCGACGCCACCTCCTGGTGGTATGTGAGAGCAGGACGCCTGGAAGGTGCTGCACGGCTAGGCTGTCGCTCCTGCAATGCCTGGATAGCTTTATCCTTGAATTGCGCAAAAGTCAAGTCTGGATTTTGCATGGCCAGGAAGCCCCGTTGGTGACTGCACAGGAGCCCCTCAATGAACCGCTCCTTCAGGAGTTTATCCTCATCCTGCATGCTGTCGGGGTCACTCTGCTTAATGGCCCGCATTGCCTCCTGGAGATTAAGGGCATAGTCCCATAAGCTATCCTGCGGTCTCTGTTTTCATCCATAGAAAGTCAATTTAATTTCTGTAGCTGTACGGGTATCGAAAGTGGCTTTAAGCTTTGCAAAAACCTGCTGTGCTGTTCCCTTATCCGCGGCGGGCCAGGACTTCACTTCTCTCAGAGCCGCTCCAAAGAGTTGGCCGATTATCATGTGAACCTTCTGGGGCTCTGTCAGGGGATAGAACTCGAGCAGGCTGCAGATTCCTTCTTTAAAGTCAGTGAACGCATGTGACTCCCCGGAGTATCGCGGGAGCCAGGCCGCTCTGGGCAGGTATGACATGGAGAAGGGCATTATGGCCTTTGTGGTAGCGGCAGTGTCCGACTGGCCGATGGGGGCAGCGGGCTCCGGGGCTGCCAGTGGTGGTATTAGGGCCGCGGCTTCGCCCGCTGCGGGGACCGGAGCTGCCCCTGCGTCCACGGCTGCGGCCGCCACCTCCTCTCCTCCCGACTTGGACATGGCTGTCCCTTCCTCCCACTAACCTGCTGGATGTCGGGGTTCCTCTTCCGGGGTTGGCGCTTTGCCGTGTTTCTTTTCGTTCCGCGCTCCTTTTGGCCGGTTCCGTCCACGAAGCTAAGGCTCCTCCCTCCGTGCGTGGCAATGGCGAATCGTGGCGGGAGCTCTTGGCGGTAATTGGCAACACACAGTCTTTGCAATAAGTCACAGTCCAAGTATAATAAATCACAGTTCCAAGTATAATAAATCACAGTTCCAAGGCACACATGACCCGATTCTTCAGGCTTAAGTAGATCCTGTTTGTGACGCCAAAATTGCAGCGCCCCCACTGCCGCAGGGCCAAGGGGTACCCGGTACTGGTCCTCTGAGTCTCTGCTCTGGGGTTGTCACGGTGGCTAGGCCCGGTGTTGTGAATTTGGATTCTGGGCTCCCCCGGTGGCTACTGGTGGAATTGAACTTGTGACATCATCTTCCCTGTTCACCTGTTCTGATTAGATCTGGGTGTCGCTATATAACCTGGCTTCTCTGTTAGATGCTTGCCGGTCAACAATGTTATCAGAAGCCTCTCTGTGCTTGTTCCTGCTCCCAGACATCTACTAGATAAGTTGGACATTCGTCCATGTTTTGTTTTTGTATTTTGGTTCCAGTTCACAGCTGCAGTTTCGTTACTGTGTCTGGAAAGCTCTTGTTGATCAGGAATTGCCACTCTGGTATTATGAGTTAATGCCAGAGTCCTAAAGTAATTTCTGGATGTGTTTTGTTAGGGTTTTCTACTGACCATGAAAGTATGCTTTCTGTCTTCTGCTATCTAGAAAGCGGACCTCAAATTTGCTAAAACTATTTTCCTGCTGCGTTTGTTATTTCTTCTAAAATCACCGCCAATATATGTGGGGGGCCTCTGTCTCCTTTTTTTGGGCATTTCTCTAGAGGTGAGTCAGGTCTTATATTTCCCTCTGCTAGCATTATTTAGTTCTCCGGCCGGCGCTGGGCATATAGGGATAAAAAGTAGGACATGCTACCTGGCTACTTCTAGATGATGCGGTAGGTTTAGTTCATGGTCAGTATAGTTACATCTTCCAAGAGCTTGTTCCTATAGAGGCTTATGCTAGTTCTCTGGCCATGGAGATCATGACAGTTTGACCGGCCTACTAAAGGGTTAAAATCCTTGGCTGAGAAAGGAGAGAAATAAGAAGTCTGCTGAGAGTTTTTTTTTTTTTTTCTCTGTGCTCTTAATTGGATCACTTGCCAGTCTGTCTATGCTGCAGTCTTTCTTTTTTTTCTCTCTCCTTATAATCTTTGAATGGCTTTGTGTTCACCTGTTAATAATGGATCTTCAGAGTGTAACTGCAGGTTTGAATAATCTCACCACGAAAGTACAAAATTTGCAAGATTTTATTATTCATGCTCCGGTATCTGAGCCGAGAATTCCTTTGCCGGAATTCTTCTCAGGGAATAGATCTAGCTTTCAGAATTTTAGAAATAATTGTAAGCTATTTTTGTCCCTGAAATCTCGTTCTGCTGGAGACCCTGCACAGCAGGTTGGGATTGTGATTTCCTTGCTCCGGGGCGACCCTCAAGACTGGGCTTTTGCATTGGCACCAGGGGATCCTGCGTTGCGCAATGTGGATGCGTTTTTTTTGGCCTTGGGCTTGCTGTATGAGGAACCTCATTTGGAACTTCAGGCAGAAAAAACTTTGATGTCCCTATCGCAGGGGCAAGATGAAGCTGAAATTTACTGCCAAAGATTCCGTAAATGGTCTGTGCTTACTCAGTGGAATGAGTGTGCCTTGGCGGCTACTTTCAGAGAGGGTCTCTCTGATGCCATTAAGGATGTTATGGTGGGGTTCCCTGTGCCTGCGGGTCTGAATGAGTCCATGACAATGGCCATTCAGATCGATAGGCGTCTGCGGGAGCGCAAACCAGTGCACCATCTGGCGGTGTCCACTGAGAAGACGCCAGAAAGCATGCAGTGTGATAGAATTCTGTCCAGAAGCGAGCGGCAGAATTTTAGACGGAAAAATGGGTTGTGTTTCTATTGTGGGGATTCTACTCATGTTATATCAGCATGCTCTAAGCGTACTAAAAAGCTTGATAAATCCGTTTCCATTGGCACTTTACAGTCTAAATTTATTTTGTCTGTGACCCTGATTTGCTCTTTGTCATCTATTACTACTGACGCCTATATCGACTCTGGCGCCGCTTTGAGTCTTATGGATTGGTCCTTTGCCAATCGTTGTGGGTATGATTTAGAGCCTTTGGAAACTCTTATTCCTCTGAAGGGGATTGACTCCACCCCATTGGCTAATAATAAACCACAATACTGGACACAAGTGACTATGTGTATTAATCCGGATCACCAGGAGACTATTCGTTTTCTGGTGCTGTATAATCTACATGATGATTTGGTGCTGGGATTGCCATGGCTGCAGTCTCACAACCCAGTCCTTGACTGGAGAGCTATGTCTGTGTTGAGCTGGGGATGTAAGGGGACTCATGGGGACGTACCTTTGGTTTCCATTTCATCATCTATTCCCTCTGAAATTCCTGAGTTCCTGTCTGATTATCGTGACGTCTTTGAAGAACCCAAGCTGGGTTCACTACCTCCGCACCGTGAGTGCGATTGTGCTATAGATTTAATTCCGGGTAGTAAATACCCAAAGGGTCGTTTATTTAATCTGTCTGTGCCTGAGCATACTGCTATGCGAGAATATATAAAGGAGTCCTTGGAAAAGGGACATATTCGTCCGTCGTCATCTCCCTTAGGAGCCGGTTTTTTCTTTGTGTCAAAAAAAGACGGCTCTTTGAGACCATGTATTGATTATCGGCTTTTGAATAAAATCACGGTTAAATATCAATACCCATTGCCGTTGCTGACTGATTTGTTTGCTCGCATAAAGGGGGCCAAGTGGTTCTCTAAGATTGATCTCCGTGGGGCGTATAATTTGGTGCGGATCAGGCAGGGGGATGAGTGGAAAACCGCATTTAATACGCCCGAGGGCCACTTTGAGTATTTGGTGATGCCTTTTGGTCTTTCTAATGCCCCTTCAGTCTTCCAGTCCTTTATGCATGATATTTTCCGCGATTTTTTGGATAAATTTATGATAGTGTATCTGGATGATATTCTGATTTTTTCGGATGACTGGGACTCTCATGTCCGGCAAGTTAAGAGGGTTTTTCAGGTTTTGCGGTCTAATTCTCTGTGTGTCAAGGGTTCTAAGTGCGTTTTTGGGGTTCAGAGAATTTCCTTTTTGGGATATATTTTTTCTCCCTCTTCCATTGAGATGGATCCTGTCAAGGTTCAAGCTATTTGTGATTGGACGCAGCCCTCTTCTCTTAAAAGTCTTCAGAAATTTTTGGGCTTTGCCAACTTTTATCGTCGATTTATTTCTGGTTTTTCGGATGTCGTTAAGCCATTGACCGATTTGACTAGACAGGGTGCTGATGTTGCTAATTGGTCCCCTGATGCTGTGGAGGCCTTTCAGGAGCTTAAGCGCTGTTTTTCTTCTGCCCCTGTGTTGCGTCAGCCTGATGTGACTCTTCCTTTTCAGGTTGAGGTCGACGCTTCTGAGATCGGAGCTGGGGCAGTGTTGTCGCAGAAAAGTTCTGACTGCGCCGTGATGAGGCCTTGTGCCTTCTTTTCCCGTAAATTTTCGCCCGCTGAGCGGAATTATGATGTTGGGAATCGGGAGCTTTTGGCCATGAAGTGGGCGTTTGAGGAGTGGCGCCATTGGCTCGAGGGGGCCAGACATCAGGTGGTGGTATTGACTGACCACAAAAATTTGATTTATCTTGAGACCGCCAGGCGCCTGAATCCTAGACAGGCGCGCTGGTCATTATTTTTTTCTCGGTTTAATTTTGTGGTATCGTACCTACCAGGTTCTAAGAATGTTAAGGCGGATGCCCTTTCTAGGAGTTTTGAGCCTGATTCACCTGGCAACTCTGACCCCACAGGTATTCTTAAGGAGGGAGTTATCTTGTCAGCCGTTTCTCCAGACCTGCGGCGGGCCTTGCAGGAGTTTCAGGCGGATAGACCGGATCGTTGTCCGCCTGATAGGCTGTTTGTTCCTGATGATTGGACCAGTAAAGTCATCTCTGAGGTGCATTCTTCTGCGTTGGCAGGTCATCCTGGAATTTTTGGTACCAGGGATTTGGTGGCAAGATCCTTCTGGTGGCCTTCCCTGTCACGAGATGTGCGAGGCTTTGTGCAGTCTTGTGACGTTTGTGCTCGGGCCAAGCCTTGTTGTTCTCGGGCTAGTGGATTATTGTTGCCCTTGCCTATTCCTAAGAGGCCTTGGACACACATCTCGATGGATTTTATTTCAGATCTGCCTGTTTCTCAGAAGATGTCTGTCATCTGGGTGGTGTGTGACCGTTTTTCTAAGATGGTTCATTTGGTTCCCCTGCCCAAATTGCCTTCTTCTTCCGAGTTGGTGCCCCTGTTTTTTCAAAATGTTGTTCGTTTGCATGGTATTCCTGAGAATATCGTTTCTGACAGAGGAACCCAATTTGTGTCTAGATTTTGGCGGGCATTTTGTGCTAGGATGGGCATAGATTTGTCTTTTTCGTCTGCTTTTCACCCTCAGACTAATGGCCAGACCGAGCGGACTAATCAGACCCTGGAGACATATCTGAGGTGTTTTGTGTCTGCTGACCAGGATGATTGGGTTGCTTTTTTGCCATTGGCGGAGTTCGCCCTCAATAATCGGGCCAGCTCTGCCACCTTGGTTTCCCCGTTTTTCTGTAATTCGGGGTTCCATCCTCGATTTTCCTCCGGTCAGATGGAATCCTCGGATTGTCCTGGAGTGGATGCGGTGGTGGAGAGATTGCATCATATCTGGGGGCAGGTGATGGACAATTTAAAGTTGTCCCAGGAGAAGACTCAGCTTTTTGCCAACCGTCACCGTCGTGTTGGTCCTCGGCTTTGTGTTGGAGATTTGGTGTGGTTGTCTTCTCGTTTTGTCCCTATGAGGGTCTCATCTCCTAAGTTTAAGCCTCGGTTCATCGGTCCGTATAAAATATTGGAGATTCTTAACCCTGTTTCCTTCCGTTTGGACCTCCCTGCATCCTTTTCTATTCATAACGTTTTTCATCGGTCGTTATTGCGCAGGTATGAGGCACCGGTTGTGCCTTCCGTTGAGCCTCCTGCTCCGGTGTTGGTTGAGGGTGAGTTGGAGTACGTTGTGGAAAAAATCCTAGACTCCCGTGTTTCCAGACGGAGACTCCAGTATCTGGTCAAGTGGAAGGGATATGGCCAGGAGGATAATTCTTGGGTCACTGCATCTGATGTTCATGCCTCTGATCTGGTTCGTGCCTTTCATAGGGCCCATCCTGATCGCCCTGGTGGTTCTGGTGAGGGTTCGGTGCCCCCTCCTTGAGGGGGGGGTACTGTTGTGAATTTGGATTCTGGGCTCCCCCGGTGGCTACTGGTGGAATTGAACTTGTGACATCATCTTCCCTGTTCACCTGTTCTGATTAGATCTGGGTGTCGCTATATAACCTGGCTTCTCTGTTAGATGCTTGCCGGTCAACAATGTTATCAGAAGCCTCTCTGTGCTTGTTCCTGCTCCCAGACATCTACTAGATAAGTTGGACATTCGTCCATGTTTTGTTTTTGTATTTTGGTTCCAGTTCACAGCTGCAGTTTCGTTACTGTGTCTGGAAAGCTCTTGTTGATCAGGAATTGCCACTCTGGTATTATGAGTTAATGCCAGAGTCCTAAAGTAATTTCTGGATGTGTTTTGTTAGGGTTTTCTACTGACCATGAAAGTATGCTTTCTGTCTTCTGCTATCTAGAAAGCGGACCTCAAATTTGCTAAAACTATTTTCCTGCTGCGTTTGTTATTTCTTCTAAAATCACCGCCAATATATGTGGGGGGCCTCTGTCTCCTTTTTTTGGGCATTTCTCTAGAGGTGAGTCAGGTCTTATATTTCCCTCTGCTAGCATTATTTAGTTCTCCGGCCGGCGCTGGGCATATAGGGATAAAAAGTAGGACATGCTACCTGGCTACTTCTAGATGATGCGGTAGGTTTAGTTCATGGTCAGTATAGTTACATCTTCCAAGAGCTTGTTCCTATAGAGGCTTATGCTAGTTCTCTGGCCATGGAGATCATGACAGCCCGGTCTGTGACCCTGCTGAGGGGCGCACAATAAAAGGTGATGGTATGGTGCTGATGTTATGGTGCGGTGTAGTGCCGGTCACAGTAAATAAAGAGGACACCAGGTTGCAGTCTCTTTACCTCTTTACTGAAGGTCTCAAGGTGTCCAATCCAGGGCACTGTTAACCGGGCCGTCTGAGACCGGCCGGTCCGAAGGCACATCAGGAGTCCCCTTTTACAGGTGGGAATCAGCGTCTACCTTCTAGCGCCTGTGTGTTGTAGTCCTTCCCTGCTGAGCACCCCGGGATAGTCCTCACAACCTATTCTGTCTGTCTCTGATCTTCGTTCTCTCCGTCCCCCAGATGATATGGCTAGGACGCACCCGTATGACGGGGTAGGCCTGGAGTTCTTCCGGGACTCTAGAGTCGCCCCTCTCCCACAGCTGCCTCCGTTGTCTGCTTAGGTGTTTAAGTGAGACAGCCAACCTGTAATTGGCTGCCCTGCCGTAGTTTGAAGTATTGCTTAAAGTCTCTTACTTTCTCGGCGTTCCGGCCACCGACTGTTTGCGCCTCAGAAGGATGTTGCCTCGGTCTTACAGCACAACTCCTTCTGGTCCTATTGCCTCTTTGCTGTATTCCTGCTTTTCTCCCTCAGCACGATAAACCTCGCTTCTTGTCCTTTCTTAGGCATCTGTCAGGATCCCATCCCTGACAGGTCCTCTCTCTAGCTCTTTCCAGTTACTTCTCCCTGTCTTCCTGTCCAACCCCCAGTTTTACCAGAGTGTGAGGAGTGGCCTACTAGATAGAACCACTCCCCCTGGTGGCCGGAGTGTGAAGTGTAGTGTGAGTGTTACCTGGTCAGGTGAACTCCTTTAGTGCAATCAGACGTAACATCACTCCCCTTAGCGGCAGAGCGACGTTACTGCAACGACCAGGACTCTGGGGCGCTGCATGACCATTGCAACCACCGGAGCACTGACCTTATTATATGTATACAATCTATGTTACAGTTAAGGTACCTTCACACTAAACGATAACGCTAGCGATCCGTGACGTTGCAGCGTCCTGGCTAGCGATATCGTTGAGTTTGGCAGGCAGCAGCGATCAGGATCCTGCTGTGATATCGCTGGTCGTTGGTTAAAGTTAAGAACTTTATTTGGTCATCAGATCGCCGTGTATCGTTGTGTTTGACAGCAAAAGCAACAATACCAGTGATGTTTTACAATGGTAATCAGGGTAAATATCGGGTTACTAAGCGCAGGGCCGCGCTTAGTAACCCGATGTTTACCCTGGTTACCAGTGTAAAAAAACAAACAGTACATACTCACCTTCGCGTCCCCCGGCGTCCGCTTCCTGCACTGACTGAGTGCCGGCCGTAAAGTGAATGCACAGCACAGCGGTGACGTGACCGCTCTGCTGTTAGGGCCGGCACTCAGTCAGTGCAGGGAAGCGGACGCCGGGGGACGCGAAGGTGAGTATGTACTGTTTGTTTTTTTACACTGGTAACCAGGGTAAACATCGGGTTACTAAGCGCGGCCCTGCGCTTAGCAACCCGATGTTTCCCCTGGTTACCCGGGGACCTCGGCATCGTTGGTCGCTGGAGAGCTGTCTGTGTGACAGCTCTCCAGCGACCAAATAGCGACGCTGCAGCGATCGGCATCATTGTGTGTTTCGCTGCAGCATTGCTTAAATGTGAAGGTACCTTTAGTGTTTGTAAACACCTCATACAGCAATGAGAGACACCCAAAAAAAAGCATAATAAAAATTTTAAAAATACTGTCTGACATTGCATATATGAGGTGTTTGAAGCACAAAATATGTGTAGACGGCGCACGGTGTGAATTGCCGAGAAGAATACTGCAAAATAAAAACAAATATTGTTGTGAAAATAACATTTTTTATTGGGGAAACAGGAAAAAAGATGGGAAATAAACATATGGGGTATCAACCTCAGCTACCATGGGTGAGTGGTAAGTCTCTGGTTGGGAATGGGGAGAGGAAGAGGAGGATGATGAGCCAGAGTCCAGTAGGCTCGACGGCAATTCCAAGCCCTCTGGGTACCCTGGCGACGAGACCGCAACCTCTGTAGGGGAGGGAGGAGGCAAAACAAGTCTTCCACTGGTTCTTGAATGGCTCTGGCTGCTCCTGCTGCGACTAGACCCCTGCCGCGAAGTAGGTGTCTGTATGATTGGAGCAGCCAGAGCTCCTTCTCTTCCTCCTATGTTCTCCCGCGGCAGCTCCCACAGCATGACGGCTACGGGAGGATGAGGGCCTGGCAGGAGCAGGAGTCGGCGGCTCGATGTTATGGTGCCTGTGGTGGCGTCGCTTCGCACGCGGACCTCGGTGGGGTGGCTGGAGTGGCTCTGCAGCAGGAGTCGGAGTCATGCTAGCCAGCGATGGCACTACGGGCATTGTAGTCGCTGACTGCATGACCCGAGCCTGCTGCAGAGCCCTCACGTAGGCAGTGTTACAGGCCTGCATCACCGAAATCTGGAGTTCCGGCGTAAGGTGTTCCACCATGCCCTTAGCAATGGCACTAAAAAAATGTTTGGCCGGCCTCGAGAGCTTGGATTCCATATTTTCAAGGCGCCGGTCGATATTGGACAGAGCAGTGTCCATTCTATCGCCCAGCGCCTTGAAACAATTCTGGAAGACCGTGGTCAAATGCAAAAATTCGGGCATTGTTGGCCTGTCCGAGGCCCGCTGGCGCTGTCGGGAATTCCAGAAAGAAGGAGCGCCAGAGGCCTCGGCCAGGGGAACACCTGATGGACCGGCTGCCGGTTCTCCAGATGGTGGTGCAAGCCTGCTGTCGCTGTGGGATGGCTGTGACGGGTCAGATGGCGATTCATGAAGGTCCGCTTCAGATGGGCGAGCTCGCTCGAGGGTGCTGTTGTGTGTTCTGTGAAAAGATAAGGGAAAAATTAGTCTTCAATTAATAACCTATCACATACGCCAACTCCTGTAATAAAGTTAACATTACATGACACAACAATAGATAACAATCCTCTGTCTCTCAGTCTGTCTGGCCTTTAATAAATTGATGATTGTTATCACCAGCTGCCTGTTATGGCTGACGAGACCAATCATGGACATACCAACTGCAGAAAAAGAGCGCTCCTTCCCGCTGCCAAAGCCTTTTGACCGCATGCCACTGTCATCGGCAAACACACGCGTTGTGTTAGAAAAAACATTTCTGTCATAAACTCTTTATTGACGCTGCCTATGCCGCAGCAATAGTATAAAATTTAAAGTTAAGAGAAAAATGTGAAACAAAACCCAAAAAATTATTTATCTACAGTGACTTTGCAGATGACTGCCATTTTAACGCTGACCGCAGGAACTGCCATGACGTTAGGGTCATGTGATCGAGACGTCATCATTATTCCTGCGATCAGACCTACCCTGACTCAGAACGTAACCTGTCATGGACTACAAGGACTCACGCTGTTAACCAAAAAAATGACTAATGGGCAATATACCATCCCACTAAGGAAAAAGTTACGTGGATGGCCAATATGCTACGCTGACTACATGGATGGCCAATACACTATGTGCCTGGGAAATATACTATGTGGATACGTGGCTAGAACGTGTACTATGTGGCTGCGATATAGTGGCCTGGCAATATACTATGTAGATGCGCAATGTACGTGGCTGGGCAATGTATGCTGTGGCTGCGCAATCTGGTATGTGGACAAAATACTTACTGTCGGCGGCCAAGGACCGGTCTTAGGAACTGTAACGCCCTGTTGTATTTGTAGGGAACACACTTGGCCGCACCAGCACCACTCCGAGCTTGCTCCTCCTCATTACGGAGGCCCTTATTGAAACGGTCCTTCATGGATCGCCATCTGGTCCTCAACTTTTTGACTGTGAATGCAAACCAAAAAAAAGGTTACATATTTAGCATTTAAAAAGGATAAAACAACCATGTGCGATGCAAAGTTGAAGGCGTTGATCGCATCACACACGGTTGTGTTTATCCCGGCATGATGGGTCATAGCGGCGTATCAGCACGGCGTATCACCAATACTCACCAAAGTTGCTTTTGTCCGTGCCTGAAGCGCTGTCAAAGCCATCCCACAGCGACTTTGCCACCTCAACCCACAAACGCCTCAACACCACCTGGTCCATGTGCCGGGGGTCACGGCTGTCCCACAACGGGCCACGCTCCTGTATGCTGGTGATTAGGAGGTCTACATCAATACTCTCACCGTGGTCCCGTTGTGAAACCTAGAATAATTGGAAAACATTAAGGTTAAAGATTTGAAAATATGAACAACCACCAGCACCTGTCATGATATGTACCTTTGCCCTGTCCTGTCTTTGAATAATATGCCATTTGATGTATGTATCTCTGGTTTCTATACCTGTATTTATGTATGTTCTTGTGCAGGGAGTTCAACTGTATGTCACCTTCCCCCAATACTTGCAGCCCTTAAAAGCTATAATGTAATTAAGCTTTGTCAACATCACTAGTGAAAGCAGGATGCTAGTCAAATGTACTGTTCCTCACAGCAGGATGCTAATCAAGAAAAGAAATTTAAATTAAAAAAAAAAAAATACTTACTCGCCGGCTTGACGCCACACCTTGGCCCCGAGCTCGCTGCTCCCGCTGATTCCCTTCCCCCTCACTTGAAGAAGCCTGTAAAAATTGTAGACAAAAATTATTGCCAAGGCTACAAATGACAGCGAATAGTAAGCAACTGGACATAATTACTCACCGCACTCCCCTGCGCCGATTGGCTAGATGCTGACTCAGTCGCCATTCTTGCAAGTTATTCTGCAATAAAAAAATGAACAAAAAATCAAATCCAAAGCAAACACTGCCACATACAAAGAAATAGCAAAAAAAAAAAAAAATTAACAACCACAATGGACTGTTGACTGATAGGACAATGCAACCTCAACAAGCGACACCACAACGCCATACATTGCAAGAGAATACAATAGCAGATACAACACAATGCAGAGTATTAAAAAGTTTCATCCAGAATAGACCCCCAAAAAATTAAGCAAAAATAGACCCCTATGTCCAAATTTAAAAAAAAAAAACTAAAAAAAAACCACACTTTATTTAAACAGAAAAAAAAAAGGACCAATGAAATAGCAAACTAATGAACGCCATACTTTACAATTACAACAAGACATGATCCAAAACAACACCATCTTGTGACATAGAACCACAGAAATACATCAGAAAAAGGTAATAAATACCATTCTAGACAATAAGCAATAAACATTACGGTACAACCGCTGTTAAAATATACAGCAATCCAAAGATAAACCATAGTCAAATAGAAAAAAAACCCATGGAAAAAAAAAAAGGGCCGCCCCCCAAAAAAAATACATCCATACTCCAAACTTTACAATGCAAACAGTCAAGGAAGGAAGATATATGCCATACGGTTAAAAACGACGTAAAACCATCAGAGATTAAAAAAAAAAAAAAAAAAAATACAATTGAAAATAGAATGGCACATAGCCGCACGGAACAATACAATACAAATGAAACATCATAAATGTAGCCCCCCCACCAGCAAGAAAAGACACTCAAGGAAAGAAAAAAAAAGTAGGCAATGCCAACATCATACTTTACAATAAAACACAGCAAGACATGAGCCAAGAAAACGCCATACGGTTACCCCCAACAATAGAAACCAGAAAAAGACATGCACCAGAAATTTAACAATAAAAAATCAGCCAAAAAAAAGACATTGAACAACCGCATGACACCAGAACAATCCAAAACCAATCCAAAACCAAGCAAGGCCGAAGACAAGAAACGCTATCATATAACGCCAGAAATACATCAGAACCAGATTAAAAAAACACAATTTTTCAATAACAACCCACAGTGCCATAACCGTACAATAGCACAGACCAAACATTGCACAAATTAAATCAAAATCAAGAAATAAAACACAGAATAAAAATGCAAAGAGAAATTATATACTTACAGGTTTTGAAAGCAGATTGCTCCTCTCTGTGTCTTCTCTGTAGAGAATAGCCTTGTGAAAGACAATGCCAACCCCTCTTTTTTTTATATATATATATAGTGCTTTTTTTAAGTGTCTAGACAAAGTCTAGACAATTTTTTGCCTTTTTTAATTGAAAACGCATGCGTCGTACAACGCACCACGACGCAAGTACTTGCGTCGTCTGCGTTGTCAATACACTTCAATGGGGAATAAGGCGCATCGGCGACGCAAACACGACGCAAACACGACGCATGCGTTTTTTAAAAGGTCGGCACCGCCCAAAAAATGCAACATGTTGCGTTTGCCGCGCCCTGACAGGTGTGCCCTAACGCCGCATGCGGCGTACAACGCAACACAACGCATGACAACGCATGTACATGCGGCCCCAATGTTAAAGATAGGGCCGCACGACGCATGCGTTGTCTTGCGGCGAGGACGCTGCGGCGCGAACCGCAAATGTGAACGTAGCCTTAATTGTCTCTTGTAAGCAATCTTTTTAGACCTATTCACACATGTGCATAAGTCCATACTCTGGAAGATACAGTAGAATAGGAAACATTGCAAAAATGTATCTGAAAACTCATATGCTTAGTGTTACTGTACTTACAAGCAAAAATTGAGTTAAAGTGTTAACAGGCTGCTTTTGCCCAAAATTCATCATTTGCAGAACAAGTTGTCTCCCCACCCCCATCTTTCTCAGGAGGATGATTGAATCTCTGGGAGAGATTCTGCTGGCAGAGCCTCACGAAAGCTTTTAGTTTAATAACTTTGATTCCTCTTCTCTCAGAATTATTATATTATTAGGGGGCAAGGAGCCAGAACAACAACTCATGCATGTCTGCTCTAGTTATCACAAACAATAACGGTGAACCCCTTGCCTTATTAATTATATGCCCAATAGGATATCTACTCTGATGGTGTCATGGACATAAATAAAAGGCTGAAGTTCCTACATATTGTTTGTAGGACACAACAGGAGGCAAGTACAGTGTCATCATTCACACCAGCGTAGTAGTGTACATTCTCACTATGGAAAGGGTAACCTCTTGGTACCAAATGAGTTTTGAACTTTAAAGAGGTTGACCCCTTCTTTATTTGATTGTCCACTAGGGCACATGGAATTCTAGCGTCAATATACATGAGGAGGGGGGCTCACATTACACTGCAGCCAATCAGCACCCACTGTTTGATTGAAGCCTTCTCTGAGTTGACTTTTTCTACGCAGACGGAAACTGAAGACATAGCAAATCCATGGTGACTCCCACTCACCCCTTCCAACTGGATTTTGATGCCAGGAAACCAGTGGGGTACACAAACTGTGAAAAAGCAGTGTAAATCTCAGGTGTGTTTTTTTTAAATTACTTGAACCTGGGAACATTAGCATTCATTGTTTTAAAGTAAGAGACTGCCTCTTTAACCCCTTAACCCCGAACTATGTTCTGTTTTTAGAACAACCAAAAAAAGAGGCCACTGAGAAAAATTCGCACACCACCAGAAATACGTATCAAAAGGAAAAACTTTATTGGAAGCACAATTTTAAAAACAGTTAAAACCAATGTAAACGACACCTGCCCCCCCCCCAGACCTGTACAACACTGTGTAAACTGCATGCATAGCACAGAAAATGTGACAAATACTACACAAAATCGTATATAAACAGATGTTAGGACACACTGCAAGGGAACAAGATACAATGCTTGACATGGGCACAACCACATGTAGAGGACATCCAAACTCAAATATAAATAAGTGAATGATCCCCCATAACCCTATCTGATGCACGGATATAAACCCAAAATTTGGCGCACCATTGCAAGTCAGGGTATGATGAAATAAATATAGCCCATGTCACCTCCTGATGAAGGTAGATACTAAGAGAATCCAAAGAGGAAAGGTTCCCCAGATAAAGCAGTGTGAATCCCAGTCACCCTATAATCACCTGAAATAGGGAGGGTGACGCCGCAGCCAGAAGTGTGACAGGCCCGGGAGGCAGATGAACCCAACGCGTATCGCGGTCACACAGACCGCTTCGTCAGGGGAAGTGCTCACCTCCATTAGTACCTTCCTTATATATGGCCTGCAGTAATCCCCAGACGCCGGCGTGTGCGCCGCAATGGACCGGAAACCGGGAAACCGGAAGTAAAGATCACAAGCGCAGAGCAATCTGCAGCTGCGCAGAAGAAGAAGAGTGTTAAGAATGGGCAGACGTCTCTGCCCACATTGATCCAATGCGCACGCGCCGGTAAGGTAACCAGCGGTCCGCATGAGAGTCAGATAGTGTAAACCATAGAACCTTGTTCAAGGTCAGAGAGTAAGACACTGATTTGGCGCCTAGAGCAATGACAGGAAAAACCAAAGAAAAGAACGCAGGGAAAAGCACCAAAGTAAGGACAAAGGGCTGCTGGAATTCTTTTACACAGGTCGGATGTATGAAACCTGATCGTTGTACATATAATAGCAGCAGGAAACAAACCCACTGACCACTAACACTGAAACTAAATGATATCCTATACACTGGGACAAACAAGCCCCACAATAAATCAAAATCAAAATGTAATACCAATAAATCAATACATAAGTCAGATAAAGTACATTATGAACATAATTATATACAGTAAGGCTATTTGTCCCAGATAGGGACTATCAGCTGTAAAATGTCACTCTCGATATCAGTAGGTGTCCAACTGAACTATATAGATATGACACATATTCTTCATTTTCCAACGGCTGAAGGTCTAGACCCGCAAGATCTAGATCCCTTAGTGTTAAAAAGACGGCTTCTCCTGTAGAAAACAGTCCAATGCTCGTCCACAGAAACAGGAGTTAGGACCATAGATAAAAAATCTAGCCCAAGAAGCCCGTAAAAAGCAAGTCCTCATTAATCCCCTGGGGTGCTGTGGAATGGAGGGAATAGATCCAACGTGACTCCGTTTGCAGTAATCGTTTGTGAAGAGAACCACCTCTGCCCGAGCTCCTGACGTGTTCCAGGCCAATTATTTTGATCTTGGCACAACTGCCCTTGTGATGTAGAAGAAAATGGGAGGCTACCGTGCTGAGCGTCTTGCCCTTCCGACTGTCCACTGCTGCAGTGTTGATGGTGGAAAGATGACTTTGTATCCTGCGCCATAGTTCTTGCGAAGTCTGGCCTACATAAATACAAGGACACGGGCAAATCAGGGCATAGACAACATGGGAGGTTTTGCAGTTTATGTAGGCCTTTAGTTTATGTTGTATTTGATCAACAGGGTTGCGGAAGACATCACGAGTGGGATACATAAACTGACAAATACTGCAGTCGCCACACGGAAAGGAACCTCTCAAGATCATACCACGATTGAGCCTCTGTGTTGGTCTCCTATAGTGGCTCTGCGTAAGTATGTCCTTGAAATTAGGTGCCCTCCTGGCTGTCATTAATGGCCGAGTGCTGATGACTTGAGATGTTTGTGTGTCAGAGGTTAAGATTCTCCAATGGCTATTAAAAATCCTACTCACCTCAGACCAGTGGATATGGTACCCCGTGATAAACCGTGCATAACCATCAGGTTTCCTTTTATTGGCAGCAAGTAAAGAATCCTGCGACTGCCGATTTGCCCTCTGGAATGCACGAGAGACACATTTTTTGGGGTAGTTCCTGGTTTTGAACCTGGTCGTGAGATCCTGGGCCTCTCTCCTAAAGTCCACATCCTGAGTGCAGTTAAGCCTGGCTCTAAGGAATTGGCCGATCGGGATTCCATCTCTCGTGTGCCTGGGGTGAAAGCTCCGGTAATCCAAGAATCCATTAGCCGCTGTAGGCTTGCGATAGAGGCACGTGGAAAGTGTGCCATCCTGACACCTAATCTCCAGATCCAGAAAGTTGACTGTAATGGAAGAGGATTGATAAGTCAAAAAAATATTGATAGAGTTATTATTGAGAAAGTCCATAAATTGAGAAAGTTCCTCTGATGAGCCTGACCAAGTGAAAAAAACATCATCAATGAAGCGCGACCACTGTCGCACCCTGTTCTTGAAAAAATCAGAGACAAAAACAATAGTGGCTTCCCACCACCCTAAAAAAAGATTTGCGAACGAGGGGGCGCAGCGCGCCCCCATCGCCACACCGGATGTCTGTAAATAATATACCCTGTCAAATAAGAAAAAATTGTGCCTTAAAGCAAAATCAAGCAAATCAATGATGAAAGAGTCATGTAATCTGTTCCAATTTACCTGTTGGTCCAGGAAAAATAAAACCGCCTGCATGCCGTCATCATGATTGATGTTAGAGTATAACGACTCGACGTCGCATGTGACCATGAGGTCACCCGGACTCAGCAGAACCCCTTTGTGCGTACTGATGAAGTGTGAGGAATCTCTTACATATGAAGGAAGTGTAGTCACCAAGGGCTGTAAAAAGATGTTCTGTTTTTACATTTTTTTTCCTCCCCTTTTTCCAAGAGAGATAACTTTTTCAATTTTTTTGTCAATATAGCCGTATGAGGGCTTATTTTTTTCGTGGGACGAGTTGTATTTTCGAATGACACCATTGATTTTAAAAATAAAATCTACTGGAAAACGGAAATAAAAGTATGGTGAAATTGCAAAAAAAAATGTATTTACCATTTTCACTGTGTGGTAAAACTGACAGGGAATATGATTCCCCAGGTCAATATGAGTACGCAGATACCAAATATGTTTTTTTTTATTTAAGTGGTGGAAAAAAAGGGAAATTTGCATGAAATAAATGTAGCTTTTGTCACCATTTTCTAAGACCTGTAATGTTTTCCTTTTTCGTGATCTGGGGTGGGCGAGAGCTCATTTACTGCACCCTGATCTGACGTTTTTATTGATACAATTTTAGGCCGAAACAATGTTTAGATCACCTATTATTGCATTTTATTGCAATGCTGTGGTGGCCAAAAAAACGTAATTCTGGAGTTTTGATTTTTTTTCTCACCGCATTGTTTACAGATCGGATTAATTTATTTTATATTTTGATAGATCGCACTTTTCTGAACACAGTAATAGCAAATATGTGTATTTGTATTGTTTTATTTTGAATGGGGCAAAAGGGGGGTGATTTGAACTTTTTTTTTTAATATTTAAAAATATATTTTTTTTTCTTTTTACTTCATTTAATAGTCCCCTTAGAAAATGTTAAGCTGCGATCATCCGATCACCTGTGCTATAGCCTGTATACATAGCAGGGTTTCAGCCATGATCTGGCATTCACAGGAGTATCATAATGACAGACAGACGTTTGTCTGTATTGTATTCTTAATTGTAAAAAAAATCAAACCAGTGCTGTGCCTTCACCACTGCAATACTAACTATTGTTTGGCTGCAGTGGGAATATAGTGGCAGTGCTGCAGAAATTCACTGACCTCAGGGGTTCACATTATCTTCATCAGTAGAGGTGCTGAGCTCAGTGAGAGGCTGCAATAACGATGTCCCGTCAACAACACTGCAGCCAAACACAGACCAGAGCAGAAGTGGAGACATACAGTACAGACCAAAAGTTTCGACACACCTTCTCATTTAAAGATTTTTCTGTATTTTCATGACTATGAAAATTGTACATTCACACTGGAGGCATCAAAACTATGAATTAACACATGTGGAATTATATACTTAACAAAAAAGAGGGAAACAACTGAAAATATGTCTTATATTCTAGGTTCTTCAAAGTAGCCACCTTTTTCTTTGATGACTGCTTTGCACACTCTTGGCATTGTCTTGATGAGCTTCAAGAGGTAGTCACCGGGAATGGTCTTCCAACAATCATGAAGGAGTTCCCAGAGATGCTTAACACTTGTAGACCCTTTTGCCTTCACTCTGCGGTCCAGCTCACCCCAAACCATCTCGATTGGGTTCAGGTCTGGTGACTGTGGAGGCCAGGTCATCTGGCGTAGCACCCCATCACTCTCCTTCTTGGTCAAATAGCCCTTACACAGCCTGGAGGTGTGTTTGGGGTCATTGTCCTGTTGAAAAATAAATGATGGTCCAAATAAACACAATACGGATGGAAAAGCATGCCGCTGCAAGATGCTGTGGTAGCCATGCTGGTTCAGTATGCCTTCAAATTTGAATAAATCTTCAACAGTGTCACCAGCAAAGCATCCCCACACCATCACACCTCCTCCTCCATGCTTCACGGTGGGAACCAGGCATGTAGAGTCCATCCGTTCACCTTGTCTGCGTCGCATAAAGACACGGTGGTTGGAACCAAAGATCTCAAATTTGGACTCATCAGACCAAAGCACAGATTTCCCCTGGTCTAATGTCCATTCCTTGTGTTCTTTAGCCCAAACAAGTCTCTTCTGCTTGTTGCCTGTCCTTAGCAGTGGTTTCCTAGCAGCTATTTTACCATGAAGGCCTGCTGCACAAAGTCTCCTCTTAACAGTTGTTGTAGAGATGTATCTGCTGCTAGAACTCTGTGTGGCATTGACCTGGTCTCTAATCTGAGCTGCTGTTAACCTGCGATTTCTGAGGCTGGTAACTCGGATAAACTTATCCTCAGAAGCAGAGGTGACTCTTGGTCTTCCTGGGCGGTCCTCATGTGAGCCAGTTTCTTTGTAGCGCTTGATGGTTTTTGCCACTGCACTTGGGGACACTATCAAAGTTTTCCCAATTTTTCGGACTGACTGACCTTCATTTCTTAAAGTAATGATGGCCACTCGTTTTTCTTTGCTTAGCTGCTTTTTTCTTGCCATAATACAAATTCTAACAGTTTATTCAGTAGGACTATCAGCTGTGTATCCCCCAGACTTCTGCACAACACAACTGATAGTCCCAACCCCATTTATAAGGCAAGAAATCCCACTTGGGATTCAAAGTGGCTACTTTGAAGAACCTAGAATATAAGACATATTTTCAGTTGTTTCACACTTTTTGGTTAAGTATATAATTCCACACGTGTTAATTCATAGTTTTGATGCCTTCAGTGTGAATGTACAATTTTCATAGTCATGAAAATACAGAAAAATCTTTAAATGAGAAGGTGTGTCCAAACCTTTGGTCTGTACTGTAGCACAGGATCTGGGGAGGGAAGTAAAATCCAGTTTGTTTGTTTTTGAACAAGTGAACCACTTTTTAATACCACTATTGTTTTTTTCCATTTCTGTCCTGCTGGTTACACTGATGTTAAATAACAAACTAAAGGGAATCTTGTCACTAGGAGCAGCCTTCCTAAACTATGAATGTGGGCATTCAGGTCATAGGAAGCTGAATAAAATGATACCTTGATATATGCAATCTGATGTTTTATTCCAGAAAAAAGCACATTTTCCTTATATGTAAATGAGCTGTTCAAGGCTATGGACCGGACACATGCAAGAGAGTCTGCCTCCAGAGATTGTTGTATATGAAAGAGGGCATTACCAGTGTGAGACAAGTAACTGATCTAGAACAGTAGAACTGAACTTTGTCTCATAATTAGTGTTGAGCGATACTGTTGTGAACTGTGTTTCTGGGCTCCCTCTGGTGGTCACTAACGGTATTGTGTTAGGTATGTCTTGTTGCAGGCCTGAGCTCCAGCTGTGTCGTTAAGCAGCGGGTGTTTCCTATTTGAGTCTCCTCTGGACTCAGTCTCTTGCCTGGCATCGTTGTATCCAGACCTATTTGGTCTCCTCCGGATTCCTTTCAGTCTGCCTCATGCAAGAAAAGCTAAGTCTGTTTTGTACAATTTGGATCGTTTGCATTATTCAGTGTTTTTGTCCAGCTTGCTTTACATTTGATTTTTGACTCGCTGGAAGCTCTAGGGGGCTGATATTCTCCCTCCACACCGTCAGTCGATGTGGGGGTTCTTGAATGTTCAGCGTGGATGTTTTGTAGGGTTTTCTGCTAACCGCATAGTCCACTATCTATTTTCTGCTATCTAGACTATTGGGCCTCACTTTGCTGAATCTAGTTCATCTCTACGTTTGTGTTTTCCTCTTGCCTCACCGTTATTATTTGTTGGGGGCTTTCTATATCTTTGGGGTTCAATTTCTCTGGCAGCAAGCGAGGTCTTTTTTTTTTCCCTCTAGGGGTAGTCAGTTCTCCGGCTGGCTCGAGACATCTAGAACCAACGTAGGCACGTTCACTGGCTACTTTTAGTTGTTTGTGTCAGGATCAGGTATGCGGTTAGCCCAGTTTCCACCTCCCTAGAGCAGTATTTATATTTTTGCTATCTTGCCGGAATATCAGAGATCCTCTGCCATTGGGATCATAACAGAATGCCAGGCCAAAAGAATATGTTTAATGCATCGCAGAAGCGGGATTAAAAAGAAGTTCTGAGTTTTTTTCTTTTGTTTGTTTTTTTTTTGCTGCAGTTTGCCTAGCTTCTTCCATCCCCTTTTTCTCTGAGTGGCTGAAACTCTGCTGCAGATATGAATGTCCAGACTTTGACTTCTAGTGTGGATCAGCTTGCTGCTAGGGTGCAAAGCATTCAGGATTTTGTTATCCATAGCCCTATGTCTGAACCAAAAATACCTATTCCTGAGCCGTTTTTTGGAGATAGATCTAAATTCCTGAATTTTAGGAATAATTGTAAATTGTTTCTGTCTCTGAAACCTCGTTCCTCTGGTGATTCCGCTCAGCAAGTTAAGATTGTTATTTCCTTCTTGCGCGGCGACCCTCAGGATTGGGCCTTCTCTCTGGCGCCAGGAGATCCTGCATTGGTGAATGTTGATGCGTTTTTTCTGGCACTTGGTTTGCTTTATGAGGAGCCTAATCTTGAAAATCAGGCTGAAAAAATGTTGCTGGTTATCTCTCAGGGTCAGGACGAAGCTGAGGTATATTGCCAAAAATTTCGGAAATGGTCCGTGCTTACTCAATGGAATGAGTGCGCACTGGCCGCAAATTTCAGAAATGGTCTTTCTGAAGCCATTAAAGATGTGATGGTGGGGTTTCCTATCCCTACAGGTCTAAATGATTCAATGGCTCTAGCCATTCAAATTGATCGACGTTTGCGGGAGCGCAAATCTGATAATCCTTTGGCGGTGCTGTCTGAACGGTCACCTGATTCTATGCAATGTGACAGAATTCTGACCAGAGCCGAGCGACAAAATCATAGACGTCAAAATGGGTTGTGTTTCTACTGTGGTGATTCAACACATGTTATCTCAGCATGCTCTAAACGTTTAAAGAAAAAAGTTAATCCTGTCGCCATTGGTACTTTTCAGCCTAAGTTTATTTTGTCTGTGACTTTAATTTGTTCATTATCTTCTTACTCAGTTATGGCTTTTGTGGATTCTGGTGCTGCTTTAAGTCTGATGGATTTGTCGTTTGCCAAGCGCTGCGGTTTTGTCCTGGAGCCTTTGGAAAATCCTATTCCTCTTAGAGGAATTGATTCTACGCCATTGGCAGAGAATAAACCTCAGTATTGGACGCAGGTGACCATGTGCATGACTCCTGTACATCAGGAGGTGATTCGTTTTTTGGTACTGCATAAAATGCATGATGTTGTCGTTTTGGGTCTGCCATGGTTACAGGCCCATAATCCAGTTTTAGATTGGAAAGCTATGACTGTGTCTAGTTGGGGGTGTCAGGGGATTCATGGCGATTCTCCATTGGTGTCTATTGCTTCTTCTACTCCTTCTGAGATCCCTGAGTTTTTGTCAGACTTTCAGGATGTATTTAATGAGGCCAGGTCAAGTGCCCTTCCTCCTCATAGGGACTGTGATTGTGCTATAGATTTGATTCCTGGTAGTAAGTTTCCTAAGGGACGACTCTTTAATTTATCTGTGCCAGAGCATGCCGCGATGCGGAGTTATATAAAGGAGTCTTTGGAGAAGGGACATATTCGCCCATCCTCATCCCCTCTTTGTGCAGGATTCTTTTTTGTGGGCAAGAAAGACGGGTCTCTGAGACCTTGTATTGATTATCGTCTTCTGAATAAGATCACTGTTAAATTTCAGTATCCTTTGCCATTGTTGTCTGATTTGTTTGCTCGGATTAAGGGTTCCAGTTGGTTCACCAAGATAGATCTTCGTGGTGCGTATAACCTTGTGCGCATAAAGCAGGGAGATGAATGGAAAACGGCATTTAATACGCCTGAGGGTCATTTTGAGTACCTGGTGATGCCTTTCGGATTATCTAATGCTCCTTCTGTGTTTCAGTCCTTCATGCATGACATCTTCCGGAAATATCTGGATAAATTTATGATTATTTATCTGGATGATATTTTGGTTTTTTCTGATGATTGGGAGTCCCATGTGAACCAGGTCAGGATGGTGTTTCAGGTTTTGCGGGAGAATGCTCTATTTGTGAAGGGCTCAAAATGTATCTTTGGGGTACAGAAGGTTTCTTTTTTGGGTTTTATTTTTTCCCCTTCTACTGTGGAGATGGACCCAGTTAAGGTCCGTGCCATTCATGACTGGACTCAGCCCACGTCTGTTAAGAGCCTGCAGAAGTTCTTGGGCTTTGCTAATTTTTACCGTCGTTTTATCGCTAATTTCTCCAGCGTGGTTAAACCTTTGACGGATATGACCAAGAAGGGTTCTGATGTTGCGAATTGGTCTCCTGCGGCCGTGGAGGCCTTTCGGGAGCTGAAGCGTCGGTTTACTTCAGCGCCAGTCTTGTGCCAGCCGGATGTCTCTCTTCCCTTCCAGGTTGAAGTTGATGCTTCTGAAATTGGTGCAGGGGCTGTTTTGTCGCAAAAAAGTTCTGATGGCTCCGTGATGAAGCCACGTGCCTTCTTTTCAAGAAAATTTTCGCCTGCTGAGCGGAACTACGATGTTGGTAATCGGGAGTTGTTGGCCATGAAGTGGGCATTTGAGGAGTGGCGACATTGGCTCGAGGGAGCTAGACATCGTGTGGTGGTCTTGACTGATCATAAAAATCTGATTTACCTCGAGTCTGCCAAGCACCTGAATCCTAGACAGGCCCGTTGGTCGTTGTTTTTCTCCCGTTTTGACTTTGTGGTCTCGTACCTGCCTGGTTTGAAGAACGTGAAGGCTGATGCACTTTCTAGGAGTTTTGTGCCTGATTCTCCGGGAGTCTCTGAGCCGGCTGGTATTCTCAGAGAGGGAGTAATTTTGTCTGCCATTTCCCCAGATTTGCGACGAGGGCTGCAAAAATTTCAGGCTGATAGGCCTGATCGTTGTCCACCAGAGAGATTGTTTGTCCCTGATGGATGGACCAACAGAGTTATTTCTGAGGTTCATTCTTCGGTGTTGGCGGGACATCCTGGGATTTTCGGTACCAGAGATTTGGTGGCCAGGTCCTTTTGGTGGCCTTCCTTGTCGCGGGATGTGCGTTCTTTTGTGCAGTCCTGTGGGATTTGTGCTCGGGCTAAGCCTTGCTGTTCTCGTGCCAGCGGGTTGCTTTTGCCCTTGCCTATCCCGAAGAGGCTTTGGACGCACATTTCCATGGATTTCATTTCGGATCTTCCGGTGTCTCGGAAGATGTCTGTCATCTGGGTGGTGTGCGATCGTTTTTCTAAAATGGTCCATTTGGTGCCCTTGCCTAAGTTGCCTTCCTCCTCTGATTTGGTTCCTTTGTTCTTTCAGAATGTGGTTCGTTTGCATGGCATCCCTGAGAATATTGTATCTGACAGAGGATCCCAGTTTGTGTCCAGATTCTGGCGATCCTTTTGTGCTAAGATGGGTATTGATTTGTCTTTTTCGTCGGCTTTTCATCCTCAAACTAATGGCCAGACCGAGCGAACTAATCAGACGTTAGAGACTTATTTGAGATGTTTTGTTTCTGCTGATCAGGACGACTGGGTTACCTTTTTGCCACTGGCCGAGTTTGCCCTTAATAATCGGGCTAGTTCTGCCACCTTGGTTTCACCCTTTTTCTGCAACTCTGGTTTTCATCCTCGTTTCTCCTCGGGTCAGGTTGAACCTTCTGACTGTCCTGGGGTTGATTCTGTGGTGGATAGGTTGCAGCGGATTTGGAGCCATGTGGTGGACAATTTGAAATTGTCACAAGACAAGGCCCAGCGGTTTGCCAACCGCCGCCGCGGTGTGGGTCCCCGACTTCGTGTTGGGGATTTGGTTTGGTTGTCTTATCGGCATGTTCCTTTGCAAGTCTCCTCTCCTAAGTTCAAGCCTCGCTTTATCGGTCCTTATAAGATTTTGGAAATCCTTAACCCGGTGTCTTTTCGCTTGGACCTTCCAGCGTCTTTTGCTATTCATAATGTGTTCCATAGGTCCTTGTTGCGGCGGTACGTGGTGCCTATGGTTCCTGCTTTTGAGCCTCCTGCCCCGGTTTTGGTTGAGGGCGAGTTGGAGTACGTGGTGGAGAAGATTCTGGATTCTCGTATCTCTAGACGGAAACTCCAGTATTTAGTTAAGTGGAAAGGCTATGGTCAGGAGGATAATTCCTGGGTTGTCGCCTCTGATGTTCATGCGGCTGATTTGGTTCATGCCTTTCACGCTGCTCATCCTGATCGCCCTGGGGGTCTTGGTGAGGGTTCCGTGACCCCTCCTCAAGGGGGGGTACTGTTGTGAACTGTGTTTCTGGGCTCCCTCTGGTGGTCACTAACGGTATTGTGTTAGGTATGTCTTGTTGCAGGCCTGAGCTCCAGCTGTGTCGTTAAGCAGCGGGTGTTTCCTATTTGAGTCTCCTCTGGACTCAGTCTCTTGCCTGGCATCGTTGTATCCAGACCTATTTGGTCTCCTCCGGATTCCTTTCAGTCTGCCTCATACAAGAAAAGCTAAGTCTGTTTTGTACAATTTGGATCGTTTGCATTATTCAGTGTTTTTGTCCAGCTTGCTTTACATTTGATTTTTGACTCGCTGGAAGCTCTAGGGGGCTGATATTCTCCCTCCACACCGTCAGTCGATGTGGGGGTTCTTGAATGTTCAGCGTGGATGTTTTGTAGGGTTTTCTGCTAACCGCATAGTCCACTATCTATTTTCTGCTATCTAGACTATTGGGCCTCACTTTGCTGAATCTAGTTCATCTCTACGTTTGTGTTTTCCTCTTGCCTCACCGTTATTATTTGTTGGGGGCTTTCTATATCTTTGGGGTTCAATTTCTCTGGAGGCAAGCGAGGTCTTTTTTTTTTCCCTCTAGGGGTAGTCAGTTCTCCGGCTGGCTCGAGACGTCTAGAACCAACGTAGGCACGTTCACCGGCTACTTTTAGTTGTTTGTGTCAGGATCAGGTATGTGGTTAGCCCAGTTTCCACCTCCCTAGAGCAGTATTTATATTTTTGCTATCTTGCCGGAATATCAGAGATCCTCTGCCATTGGGATCATAACACGATACCTTCCGATATTGAAAAGTATCGGTATCGGATTGGATCGGCCGATATCGAAAAAATATCGGATATCGCCGATACCGATACCCGATACCAATACAAGTCAATGGGACACAAATATCGGAAGCTATCCTGGATGGTTCCCAGGGTCTGAAGGAGAGGAAACTCTCCTTCAGACCCCGGGATCCATATTCATGTAAAAAATAAAGAATAAAAATAAAAAATATGGATATACTCACCCCTCCGACGGACCTTGGATCTCAGCGGTGCAAGCGTCTGCCTCCGTTCCTAAGAATGCAGTGAGTGAAGGACCTTCGATGACGTCGCAGTCACATGAGCGGTCACGCGACCAATCACAAGACCGCGATGTCCTACACTCACTGCATTCTTAGGAACGGAGGCTGCCGGTTGCACCGCTGAGAGCCAGGGGCCGTCGGAGGGGTGAGTATATCCATATTTTTTATTTTTATTCTTTATTTTTTACATGAATATGGATCCCAGGGCCTGAAGGAGAGTCTCCTCTCCTCCAGACCCTGGGAACCATACGCACCGCACATGCCTGGGAACTTATAGGAACTTCCAATTCCGATTTCCGATATCACAAAAATATCGGAACTCGGTATCGGAATTCCGATACAGTGAATATCGGCCGATACCCGATATTTGCAGTATCGGAATGCTCAACACTACTCATAATATAACGTTAACCACTGCAGCTCTTACAGCTCGGCTGCATTGCAACAATATTGCAATAATATTGCACCATTGTCTGTCTGTGAGATAGAAGATGAAGCTGAGAGGAACATGCAGATGTGTCATTTATAGTCACACACAGCTCTGCAGTGAGATCAGAGGAGCAGAGAGCAGCCATTACACATCACACTAGTAACTTCCCCTTCATGTAAAATAACCTCTTGAGGCAGATTTTAAGAGAGATCAGTGTCTGGCACATAGCCCTGAACAGTTCACTTACATATAAAAAAATGGATTTATCTGGAATAAGACATTGGATCATAGATATCAAGGTATCATTTTGTTCAGCTTCCTATGATGTACATGATCATATTGATGACTTAGGAGGTTTGATCCCACAGAAAGATTCCATTTAACTTTATACTAAGCATCTGTAAGAATATGGAAATATAAAATAAGCATGTTATTTTTTTGGTTTATGCATTTTAGTACTTTTTAGTATTTTTAGTACTTTTGCACAATAAAATATTTTTAGACACCTTCTGAGCAAATTTCTCACCGTGATGTGCGGTGGGGTCACTGAGAATTACAACTAAAATAATTACATTAGGCTGAAAACGAAACAAATACAATACTTATACTTTATGTATATCCGACTTAACATGTTGATAAATCTGTTGCTGATTTACAAGAAAACTACTGCAGGGACCTAATAATGATATAACCGTACATCTATTTGACACTACTATTAGTTCCGCTATAAGAAAATGTAAGTAAGTAATAGTATTGTATTTGTTTCGTTTTCAGCCTAATGTAATTATTTTAGTTGTAATTCTCTTTTTGTACATATTGTTTTTAATTGTGCTTCAAATATGTTTGTATTTTAAATAGTGGGAGGGTTGAGTAGCCGATGTGGGGAGGTGCCCTAGATGGCACTATATTTCCGCTACCTCACCTTACCACTGATTGACCCGTAGAAGTGCAGGCACAGCACGAAACGGCCGTCGTCTTGGTTCTCCCCTGCTCACAAGAGCTAAGGCTCTAATAGCTCTGGCCATGGAATATATGTGAACATTTTTTCAATAAAGTTTGTATCCTGAGAAGATTGGTGAGTGCCCTCATCTTTTTACTTATTTATTGGACTGTCTACGACTTTTTGCAGAGGTGCACCCCAAGCCAGGATTCATAGGCTGCTGTGTTCAATGCTTGATCATAACACATCCTGTAGTGGTGGATATTGACCGTTGCAGGCAGTGCCACCCATTTGCCTTTTTTTGGATTTACAGTTATATTTATGTTAGCCTGATTTTGTATGTACAGTATATTGCAGCATTTATGTAATGGAGCAGGACATGATAAAGGGGTTACGTACAGCATTTATAGATGTTGCTTACAGTTAGCAAATTGACAATGACAGACTGTTATAGAGGAGACAGGGCCCTGTTCTTGTGTACTTATATTCTATGGGGTTCCCCTTTTATGGGATAGTGGTATTTGTGTGTTTATTTTGCTAATTGCAGATATTAAGTAAGAAATGCAGCTTATAATAGGGCATATTTAAATCTGTGAAATCACTGACACCTTGTGTTACCAATGTGCACAATGTCCTTATACATTATTTTCTTCTCTGTCATTACAGTAGATGATGTTATGAGACGTTGGAGAAGCATTCGGGACCAGTACCGAAGAGAAAGGCAGCAGCGGGTCAGAAGTGGCTCTTCTGCTCCAGCAAAATGAAAATACATTTATTTTGACCGGCTGTCCTTTCTGGATCCCAGTATGGATCTCAGACCGTAAATACAAACCGCACATCACAATACACATATGTTAGGAATGGGAATAGATGATAGTAATTTTTTTTTTTTTTTCGAATAACAGAACTCAATCCAACCTCACTGAGAGGGAGACAACAGGTTCAGATTCAGAGGCACTCATAGATCCTGTTGGTGAAGGAGAAGAGGTGGCTGGACCATCTACGGCTCCTTCTATGATTCTCCCTCCGGATCCATCTTCGGCTGCCCCTCATGTTTCCCAACCACCTGGTCCTGATGCTGCAGCACCATCCACAGATGCACCAGCTTCACTGATGCCCGAGGATACTGGCCACAGCAGCAGTCTCACTGTTCCGCTTGAGGCCTCACCACAGCCTGCTGTGACCTGACGCCATGGCCGCAGAAGGAGAGAGATTAGTGCAAGTCGAAGGAATGTGGACTCTGGTGTCTCAAATTATTTGGCCAGGGCTACTCAGGATGAGGGTGAAGAGTCATTTGCGCATAGCCTGGCCCGGAATCTCCGTCCCATTCCACGTGAGGTGAGGCTACGTGTGAGAGGGTGCATGCAGATCCTTCTTGATGCATGCACCCCCCCAAATGACCCTAATAATTTGTTTGAGTACATTGAGAGTTAGCAGATGTCACCATGTAACCTCTTACGTATGCCAAGAAATCAACCAGTGCATGCTCAAGAGGGATCTGAAGCACCTCCTCCACGTGGGCCTACACCTCAACCCTATCCCAAACAAAACCCACCAATGTCAACCTCACAACCCTATCCCCAACAGAGCCCACCAATGTCAACCTCACAACCCTATCCCCAACAGAACCCACCAATGTGTACAAATTACCAAATGGCATCCTTCCAGCAACCTTACCAATATGGCCACTTGTCTAGACCCAGTGTTGGAGGCTGGTCCGAACCTGGGTTTGGATGACATGGTCATATTGGTGGGGGTTATGACTCACACGACTTCTATTATCGTCATGATGCCCATAGTATGAACCCTTATGGCCAGTACTCAAGTGGGCAATCTGAGCAGGGCCAGATTTTGGGGCAGGGCCAACAGAGATCTCACCAACAGGGTGAAGGGCAATTGGGCCAACAAAGGCCACAAAAGCAGCAACCTGAACTGCCGCCATCACCTCCACCAACATATCAGAATCTACTGATATATGGTAGCCCCCTCATAGAGCATAATGCAGCCCCCCATAGAATATAATGTAGCCCCTCCATAGAATATAATACAGCACCCCATAGAATGTAATACAGCCCTCCCCCATAGAATGTAATGCAGCCAGACCCCATAGATTGTAATGCAGCCAGCCCCCATAGAATGTAATGCAGCCAGCCCCCCATAGAATGTAATGCAGCCAGCAACCCATAGAAAGTAATGCAGCCAGCCCCCATAGAATGTAATGCAGCCAGCCACCCATAGAATGTAATGCAGCCAGCCCCCATAGAATGTAATGCAGCCAGCCCCCATGGAATGTAATGCAGCCAGCCCCCATAGAATGTAATACAGTACAGCCCCCATAGAATGTAATGCAGCCAGCCACCCATAGAATGTAATGCAGCCAGCCCCTATAGAATGTAATACAGCATAGCCCCCACAGAATGCAATGCAGCCAGCCACCCATAGAATGTAATGCAGCCAGCCCCCATAGAATGTAATACAGCACAGCCCCCATAGAATGTAATGCAGCACAGCCCCATAGAATGTAATGCAGCCAGTCCCCATAGAATGTAATACAGCACAGCCCCCATAGAATGTAATACAGCACAGCCCCCATAGAATGTTATACAGCGAGCCCCCATAGAATGCAATACAGCACAGCCCCCATAGCATGTAATGCAGCACAGCCCCCATAGAATGTAATGCAGCACAGCCCCATAGAATGTAATACAGCCCCCCAATAGCCCCACAATCCAATTATCACTAAGTGATATATTTAAAAAAACAAACAAAAAAACACTCACCTCTCCTCATGCCCAGCGCTGCTCCTGGCTCCGGTCTCAGCAGCTGCAGTCTGCCCAGTCACACAGCAGGTGTGCGATGATATGACGTCATCGCGCACCCACAGTGTCAGTGCCAGGCAGAGCGGGGAATGATGGGAGAGGGAGCATCAGCAGACGCTCACTCCTCCATCATTGCATTCAACTATACCGGCGTCATAGACGCCGGTATAGTTGAATGTGGCGGCGCTGGCAGGGGGGGTGAGTCGGCAGCGGGGGGGTGAGTCGGGGGGGAGTTGGCGCTGGCGAGCGGCCCACGTCTGCCACCGGCCCTTCTGGCATTTGCCAGAACTGCCCGATGGCCAGTCCGGCCCTGCCTGTAGCAGTAGGGTTCCCAGACAAGCAGGCCTGCAATTACTTTCAGTCAACTACCTGTGTTACTATCCTTAAATTATTATAACATTTGTGGCATATCAAGCAGTTATTTATGCCACCTGAGAGTGGCTGATCAAAAATCATGTTTAAGATGTTGCATGAGGTATCAGGGCTCCCAGCATAGCAGGCTTACACCGGTCCCTCACCCACCTCATCTTAATTTAAACTTAAATTCCAAGCTGTAAATGCTGGCCCAGACCCTGATACCTCATGCGTGGCCCATGGCTGACTGCTGCTGTGCCATTATCAAATGTCTACTGTGGGTCAATTGATGCCACATTTTCTGGTGTCTGCTCCTAGTTTAAAGGCTTAAACTCAGTACATGTAAATACAACTAAAATGTTTCTGTGCGATGGTGCAATATGTTAGAATATCAGGCCCCACTTAAAAGTTTTACCCCACTTTGTCTAAAATCGGCCCATTCAACCTACCACCTCCCAAGATCCCTTCATGATCTTTAACCCCTTCAAGACATGTGCCATACATGTGATTGGATTGTTTATGGCAGAACAAAAATCCTTGTCCTCAGCAGCACATATAACATGATAACATGATACTGTATCTGGACAGATTAATTTTTTTAGTGATCACTCTGTGCCCATCATGCTTCGTCAGCCTGTGTAAAGAGGCTAGGTAACAAGCGCCAAACAACTTCAATTATGTTGATTTGTGCTTGTTTAGCGGCCTGAAATCAGCACATGTAAATACGAATGAAATGTATTTTGTGTGTTGGTGCAATATGTGTAATATTTGGGGCCCAACTTTAAACTTTTGCCCAGGGCCAGTCTAAACTCAGCCCTAGCTCGGAGAGTGGGTTCCTGTACCAAGTGTGGCCAGGTACACAACTGTCTAGTCAGGAAACAGTTTTAGAGGATGAGGCTGATGGGGAGGAGGAACCCTGTTACAGCAGGGTGGCATTCAAAGGGCATCACTGGAGCATGGCTGGGAGGATACAGAGGACCCAGACTATACACCTCTCACCAAGGACAGCTTGTTTTTACCTCTGGGCAACCAGGCATACATGACCGTTCAACGTGCCTGTGCAACGACCAGTTAGTTGCCTGAATTGTTACCACTGCTGGTTACTGAGTGGCCACCCTGCTTCAAAGACAGCTGCAGAACATGCAAGCAGGTGACAAACAGTACAGTATTTAGTATTCATGATAATACCATGAATTTTAATATTAAACAATTCATAAATTGTAACTCATCTAACATCATATATCAAATTGATTGTTCCACTTGCAACAAAGAATATGTGGGATGTACGTCACGAAAAAATTAAAAACAAAACACGCATATCTGAACATCTCTATGACATTTCGCAACATCTTATCAGTGGCCAGGCATTTTATCTCCAACCACTCATACAGCACAGCTTCTCTTCGGGTATGCGGAATTGAACAAGTTACAAGATCATTACAGGGAGGAGACATCAGGCGGCGTCTCCTCACACTCGAAGCCTTTTGGATATACAACCTGGTGGCTAATGGTTTAAACAAACGTAATGAAATCATGTTTCATTATCGATGTGAAAGCATTGGTTAAATGTATGAATGTTTATGTTTAGGTGTTTTAATTTTTTCAGTTATTTCATTCTTTGTCTATGTATATATGTTTAATATAGAGTCTGTCATGTGATCTGTTTGGATAATCTGATTGGTTATTATGTACCTTAAAGCTTTGTGAGAATTGAAGGGTTTTAGGCTTGATAAAGATCACCTTGCAATCGAAATGCATTGCTTTACTTTCCCTCTTTGAGTGTGGTTCAGGAGCATTCACATGTTTTTCATATGAACTGAATACATTTTGGATTTTATCTAAGCAGCTGTAATATTTCATGTTTTGTACAAAGACAGAGTACCATCATTACTTCCATCACTGAAGCGGGATTACAAAATGCGTGACTGAACAGCACTCTGGTAAAGGCACTACTGATAACGTTGCCACCTGACAGTGTGGCTCACTGGAAAAACAAGGCAGAGGAGGAGGATGTCTTCAATGCAGCTGGGGCATTGACATTACCTCGGAAGACAGGTTTAGCATGACCAAAATGTGGCAATACTTTCTCAGCAAGCCACAACATCCCGCACCACTATTTGATACAGTACGTATTACCAGGGGGCAGCATTTTTACAACAACATGGTGGAAGAGTAACTGTCCACACGTCTCCACAAACTAACTGATGGCTCTGCCCCATTTAACTTCTGGGGGGGCAAATTGGGAACATGGCCTGAGCTTGCCCTTTATAACTTGGAGGTGCTGGCCTGCCCTGCATCAAGTGTCATGTCGGAACATGTGTTTAGCACGGTGTGGGTATTTGATCACAGTCAGGCGCATCTACCTGTCCACAGCCAACATGGGAAAGCTAACATTTAGTAAAATGAACCAGGTGTGGATCCCACAGGACTTGTCCATACCATTGGCTGACTAGACAACTATAACAGCCGCACCCAGTCAATGTTCAACTCTATTTGCTATTTGGTTAATTTTGGGGTCTCCCCAAATAAAAAAACAAAAAAAACAGTGTTGGCTACCTCCTCACTTGCCTTTTCCACCTACACCGCCATGTCCACCTCCTCCACCACTTGGACCTGCACCACCTGAATCTATAAAGTTTTTTTTTTTTGTTAAGTCTATGTTATTTTAAGTAAGTTCCATAAAAAAAACTCAAAACCAGTGTTGGATTACTCCTCCCTTTCCTCTTCCACATACATCAACACATCCACCCCCTACTCCACTTAGATCTCCGCACCCTGGATCTACATTGTTATTTTTTTTTTTGGTTAATTCTATGTCCTCTCATCCCTAGTCATAAGCGTGCGAGTGATTACATGTAGGGAGTGGAAAGATCTGAGTCAAATATAACCCCAAGACAGAGGGCGTGTTGCTTGGGAGCTATAGTAGAACCACATGGTAATATTGAGTTTAGAAAGATTAGTACAGGGAAGAAACACAAGAAGTTCAGTTTTTGACAGATTTAGTTTTAGATAGAGGGAGGACATGATGATAGAGACAGTGGAGATACAATCAGTAGTAGTTTTCAGTAATGTAGGGGTGATGTCAGGAGAATATCTATGCCACTGATACTTTTTGGGAAAAACAGAAAAAGGAGTAGTAGATTAGAAAATGCACTCCTCAACAATGAGATTACAACACCAAGAAGAAAAAGTCATGGAATTATGGAAATTACTGGATTGATAGGCATGTTACTGATAAGCAAATTATGAAAAAATTGAAGCAAAGGTTTCAAATTTAACATTTTTTTAGCATCTAGTATGAGCGTCATATGCCAAAATAACCACACTTGCAAGCTTTGATGTCCTATCAATGAAGTTATTAAATGTTGTCTGAGGAAAGTTCTACCACGCTGATTGCACTTGGGCATGCAAATAATCAAGATCCCCTGATAGCAGCTCCCTTTGCAATTGCCAAATGTGCTCATTGAGAGACAAGTTTGGAGATATTGCATACCTTTGTTGCACTTTTAGGCCACACAGGCTGCTCAATGAAGTGCATGCGACATGTTACTTTGCATTGTTGTATTAAAAAATGGCTCCTGGTACACTTTCATGTTCCATCATGATGAGGATTTCATAAAGTAGCATGACATTGGTTCTACTTCACTTACAATGGTGTGAGGTGGTATAAGGTATGGTAGCCAAACCCATCTAGACTTCATTCCAGGTACAGTAAGAGCTTGGTTGTTACATTTATTTGGTAATGGAACCAGGGGTATGGCCATTTCTCCAAAGTGTCTCGAATGCAGTTTTCCAAAATAAAATCAGTCTGCATGTGGCTCGTGCTACTGTGGGAAGTCTGCATGGCTGTGGGCAGTTTAGGATGTGATAGTGTATAACATAGTTCATAGTTTAGATAATGACATTAGGGTAACATTGGGTTAATGTTTGAGACTATCCCAGTGTGGGAGGGGCCAAGTGTTAGGGCATGCAACTACTTCCTGTAGTTAGGGAGACAGGCTTTAGGGAGTGAAGATAGCAGTGCTGCTGAGGAGTGATCTACAGAAAAAGGAGACCTAAGGACAGGGATAGCAAGATCCTGAGGAGAAGTGACTGACTAGTCATCGTGGCCTTCTGGAAAAGGGTTCATGGATAGGACTTCAACTCACAAAACCTCAGAGTTTGCAATGCCGAAGGTAATATGCCTTAACAGGACTCAGTTTTGTGGGACTAGTGTGGTTCTCGAGAGGTAGATACAGGGCGCCAGTAGTGGAAGAAATACAATGCGGAATGTCATGATTCTCAATGGCGAGAGAACATAGCCCAGCATATATGAGAACTAGCTCTTGGAAGATGGAAACTATACTGACCATGAACTAAACCTGCCGCACAACTAGAAGTGGCCGGGTAGCATGCCTACGTTTTTTATCCCTAGATGCCCAGCGCCAGCCGGAGAACTACCTAATCCTAGCAGAGGAAAAGACAGTCCTGGCTCACCTCTAGAGAAATTTTCCCAAAAGGCAGACAGAGGCCCCCACTAGGGTTGAGCGACTTTCATTTTTTTAAGATCGAGTAGGGTTTTGGGAAACCCGATTTTGTCCAGAGTCGAGTCGAGTGCAGTCGGCCGATTATCGCTAAAAGTCGGGGATCGACCGAAACACGAAACCCAATGCAAGTCAATGGGGAAGCATAGTCGGCAGTGAGTGGAGGCCAGGAAAACACCTACAGTGCCCATTTTAATGCCAAAAACATCCATTCTTGTTTCTGAAGCTTGCCAATCTTAATTAACTGTATAATAATAGTTGGGCATAGGGAATTGGGGGAAAGTTGTGGGGGGAGTAGGGCTGGCTCAAGTTTTTCGTGGGCCCAGGAAATGCGGACTACGTCACGGCGGTGTTGCAGGGAAAGGTAAGTATTTAAAAGTTGCAAGTGCTGTGATCCTGAGCAAGCAGGGGGGGCCCACTCGTTCGCATTGCCACTGGCACAGGGCCCCTCAAAGTACGGCGGTGTGTTTGCATGGCGGGGGCGCCTCCCACCAGCAGCGACACTTTTGCGTACTCTGAGGGGCCCTGTGCCAGTGACGTCGCCAACGAGTATGCCCCCCCACCTGATGAAGGAACCTGCACTTTCATCTGCACCTTCCTCTTTGTCCCTGTGTAAGGTGGTATAACATGCGGGAAGGGGAACCTTACTTTCAGCAGGGACAGATTCTGGCTGTGTAGAGTACAAGGGGAATGTAGTGGTCTAGGTCAATGTACCAGCAGACTCATTTAGCAGTGGCTGGGCAATGGGCAGGATGAGGAGGAAACAGATATAGGGCCAAAGAATAAAGTAGGCTACATGCAGTTCAAAATTGGTAACAGGACTAAACAGGCGGCATTGCTTTGTTCAGTGGAGTAGCAAACCCAAGAGCAGCAGACACTGTTTCAAGGGCCTAACCACACTAGTAGGCCAAATGCAGTTTAATATCTGATAGTATAGGGCGAAAGCCAGAATGTGGAAGCTCAGCTTTGTTCAGTTGAGGACAACACCAGGGAGGGGCAGACACCTTTAGTAGGCCGGAAAAGCCTATTGCATTTTTTAAAATGGTAATTTGGAGCAGAAGGTTGAAGCTCAGCTTTATTTAGTTGAGGGCAACACCAGGGAGGGGCAGAAGCCGTTAGTAGGCCCTAACCACCATTTTTTTTTTTTTTAAAACCACTTAATGAGAGCCGGAAGGTTGAAGCTCAGCTTTATTTAGTTGAGGACAACACCAGGGAGGGGCAGAAGCCGTTAGTAGGCCCTAACCACCATTTTTTTTTTAAAACCACATAATGAGAGCCGGAAGGTTGAAGCTCAGCTTTATTTAGTTGAGGACAACACCAGGGAGGGGCAGAAGCCGTTAGTAGGCCCTAACCACCATTTTTTTTTTAAAACCACTTAATGAGAGCCGGAAGGTTGAAGCTCAGCTTTATTTAGTTGAGGACAACACCAGGGAGGGGCAGAAGCCGTTAGTAGGCCCTAACCACCATTTTTTTTTTTTTTAAAACCACATAATGAGAGCCGGAAGGTTGAAGCTCAGCTTTATTTAGTTGAGGACAACACCAGGGAGGGGCAGAAGCCGTTAGTAGGCCCTAACCACCATTTTTTTTTTAAAACCACTTAATGAGAGCCGGAAGGTTGAAGCTCAGCTTTATTTAGTTGAGGACAACACCAGGGAGGGGCAGAAGCCGTTAGTAGGCCCTAACCACCAATTTTTTTTTTTTTAAAACCACTTAATGAGAGCCGGAAGGTTGAAGCTCAGCTTTATTTAGTTGAGGACAACACCAGGGAGGGGCAGAAGCCGTTAGTAGGCCCTAACCACCATTTTTTTTTAAAAACCACTTAATGAGAGCCGGAAGGTTGAAGCTCAGCTTTATTTAGTTGAGGACAACACCAGGGAGGGGCAGAAGCCGTTAGTAGGCCCTAACCACCATTTTTTTTTTTAAAACCACATAATGAGAGCCGGAAGGTTGAAGCTCAGCTTTATTTAGTTGAGGACAACACCAGGGAGGGGCAGAAGCCGTTAGTAGGCCCTAACCACCATTTTTTTTTTAAAACCACTTAATGAGAGCCGGAAGGTTGAAGCTCAGCTTTATTTAGTTGAGGACAACACCAGGGAGGGGCAGAAGCCGTTAGTAGGCCCTAACCACCATTTTTTTTTTAAAACCACATAATGAGAGCCGGAAGGTTGAAGCTCAGCTTTATTTAGTTGAGGACAACACCAGGGAGGGGCAGAAGCCGTTAGTAGGCCCTAACCACCATTTTTTTTTTAAAACCACTTAATGAGAGCCGGAAGGTTGAAGCTCAGCTTTATTTAGTTGAGGACAACACCAGGGAGGGGCAGAAGCCGTTAGTAGGCCCTAACCACCATTTTTTTTTTAAAACCACTTAATGAGAGCCGGAAGGTTGAAGCTCAGCTTTATTTAGTTGAGGACAACACCAGGGAGGGGCAGAAGCCGTTAGTAGGCCCTAACCACCATTTTTTTTTTTTAAACCACATAATGAGAGCCGGAAGGTTGAAGCTCAGCTTTATTTAGTTGAGGACAACACCAGGGAGGGGCAGAAGCCGTTAGTAGGCCCTAACCACCAATTTTTTTTTTTTTAAAACCACTTAATGAGAGCCGGAAGGTTGAAGCTCAGCTTTATTTAGTTGAGGACAACACCAGGGAGGGGCAGAAGCCGTTAGTAGGCCCTAACCACCATTTTTTTTTAAAAACCACTTAATGAGAGCCGGAAGGTTGAAGCTCAGCTTTATTTAGTTGAGGACAACACCAGGGAGGGGCAGAAGCCGTTAGTAGGCCCTAACCACCATTTTTTTTTTTAAAACCACATAATGAGAGCCGGAAGGTTGAAGCTCAGCTTTATTTAGTTGAGGACAACACCAGGGAGGGGCAGAAGCCGTTAGTAGGCCCTAACCACCATTTTTTTTTTTTTTAAAACCACTTAATGAGAGCCGGAAGGTTGAAGCTCAGCTTTATTTAGTTGAGGACAACACCAGGGAGGGGCAGAAGCCGTTAGTAGGCCCTAACCACCATTTTTTTTTTTTTTAAAACCACTTAATGAGAGCCGGAAGGTTGAAGCTCAGCTTTATTTAGTTGAGGACAACACCAGGGAGGGGCAGAAGCCGTTAGTAGGCCCTAACCACCATTTTTTTTTTTTAAACCACATAATGAGAGCCGGAAGGTTGAAGCTCAGCTTTATTTAGTTGAGGACAACACCAGGGAGGGGCAGAAGCCGTTAGTAGGCCCTAACCAAAGTTGAAGGCCAAATGCAGTTTAATTTCTGATACTATAGGCCGAAAGCCAGAAGGTGGAAGTTCCGATTTAGACAGTGGAGGACAATTTGAATTAGGGACTGCAGACAGACTTAGTAGGCTGTCCCCTGTGGACCATGCATCCACCACATTAACCCATTGCGCCGTAATGGACACGTAATCTTCCGTGGCCATGCCTACAGGTCCATGCGTCTGTTGTCAGGTGCACCTTTGTACTCACAGATTGCCAGAGTGCATGGACAATGCGGTCTTCTACATGCTGGTGGAGGGTTGGGATGGCTTTTCTCGCAAAAGAAGTGTCGACTGGTTAGCTTGTAGCGTGGTACAGCGTAGTCCATCATGGCCTTATTAATAGTAAATAAAATATATAACTAGGCTCTATGAACTTTTAAATAGGTTCCAGGGGTACACGGGCAGCATTGGTGTGGTCAGTGGAGGAGTATTGCAAGTAGGGGCTGCAGACAGGCTATCAAAGGCCTAAAATAACAAACAGTAGGCAGTCATGGCAGTTTTACATCGGTTACATGGATACACAGGCAGGCACTCCAGGCAGCATTGTGCTCAGTGGAGGAGTATTGCAAGTAGGGGCCGCAGACAGGCTATCAAAGGCCTAAAATAACAAACAGTAGGCAGTCATGGCAGTTTTACATCGGTTACATGGATACACAGGCAGGCACTCCAGGCAGCATTGTGGTCAGTGGAGGAGTATTGCAAGTAGGGGCCGCAGACAGGCTATCAAAGGCCTAAAATAACAAACAGTAGGCAGTCATGGCAGTTTTACATCGGTTACATGGATACACAGGCAGCTAGGTGGTGAGTGGAGGAGTATTTAAAGTAAGGACCGCAGACAGGCTATCAAAGGCCTAACATAACAAACAATAGGCTCATGGCAGTTTTACAGCGGTTACATGGATACACGGGCAGGCAGCTTGGTGGTCAGTGGAGGAGTAGGGACCGCAGACAGGCTATCAAAGGCCTAAAATAACAAACAATAGGCTCATGGCAGTTTTACAGCGGTTACATGGATACACGGGCAGGCAGCTTGGTGCTGAGTGGAGGAGTATTTAAAGTATGGACCGCAGACAGGCTTCGAAGGCCTAACACAATAAAATGGGCTGGCTGTAGGCACTTTAAAATTGGTTCCAGGGGTACACGGGCAGCAGTGGTCTGGTCAGTGGAGGCCTAGTGGAAGGAGGGACCGCAGACAGGCTTCGAAGGCCTAACACAATAAAATGGGCTGGCTGTAGGCACTTTAAAATTGGTTCCAGGGGTACACGGGCAGCAGTGGTCTGGTCAGTGGAGGCCTAGTGGAAGTATGGACCGCAGACAGGCTTCGAAGGCCTAACACAATAAAATGGGCTGGCTGTAGGCACTTTAAAATTGGTTCCAGGGGTACACGGGCAGCAGTGGTCTGGTCAGTGGAGGACTAGTGGAAGGAGGGAGCGCAGAAAGGCTTCAAAGGCCTAAAATAACAAACAATAGGCTCATGGCAGTTTTACAGCGGTTACATGGATACACGGGCAGGCAGCTTGGTGGTCAGTGGAGGAGTAGGGACCGCAGACAGGCTATCAAAGGCCTAAAATAACAAACAATAGGCTCATGGCAGTTTTACAGCGGTTACATGGATACACGGGCAGGCAGCTTGGTGGTCAGTGGAGGAGTAGGGACCGCAGACAGGCTATCAAAGGCCTAAAATAACAAACAATAGGCTCATGGCAGTTTTACAGCGGTTACATGGATACACGGGCAGGCAGCTTGGTGCTGAGTGGAGGAGTAGTGCAAGGAGTGTCTGTCCCAGTACTCCCAAAATATAAATAGATGTTAATGTCTCGCAAAACAACCAAAACAAAAAAAAAGATGGCATACTTAGGTACAGGGGTGGGCTCATCTGCTGTGTTTCTGACATAGTAATTTGGCAGTAACTATTTAATGGTGCCAATATAGGACACAGACACAGACTACTTTAAGTTGCATCATAGATGTCTACAAATTTGTATTGTCAGTGCCAGACATTGAATGATGTCAGCGAATAGACTAAAGATTGGTGGAGCTGTGCGACATAATTTTGCACGTAGTAGAGCCCAGTTTGAGCTGGGGTAGGGGGGAACTCTCTTGAGGCCGGCGGGACCGCCCCAGGGCCACTCATGTTACAACGGTGTGTCTGACGTTGGGTGCGCACCACCACCGCCAGAGACACTACATTGTACTATGAGGGACCCAGTAGCAATGCCGTCAACCAAAAGCGAGCACACCCACCTCTTCAGACAAACAGCAGTCTCACGGGTGCTTGCGCCAAGTCGCGATACCACGGCCCCGTGTGGGGAGTTTGGCCATTTAGGGAGGTGTAAACATGTCGTATGCTGTACAATCTGCAGCAGCAAATTAGACATTAGAAAAGTAATTCACAGGCAAGAGCTTTTCATAGGAAAGCTAGGTGTCGGCCGGGCAAGGTGGGGCAAAAGATTTTGAAATCCAGTTGTGGTTCATTTTAATGAATGTTAGATCGTCAACATTTTGGGTAGCCAGACGAGTCCTTTTTTCGGTTAATATTGACCCTGCAGCACTGAATACTCTTTCTGATAGGACACTTGCTGCCGGGCAAGCAAGCTCCTGCAATGCATATTCTGCCAATTCTGGCCAGGTGTCTAATTTGGAGGCCCAGTAATCAAATGGGAATGACGGTTGAGGGAGAACATCGATAAGGGATGAAAAATAGTTAGTAACCATACTGGACAAATGTTGTCTCCTGTCACTTTCAATTGATGCAGCAGTACCTGTCCTGTCTGCGGTCATAGCAAAATCACTCCACAACCTGGTCAGAAAACCCCTCTGTCCAACGCCACTTCTGATGTGTGCACCCCTAACACTCCTAGTCTGCTGCCCCCTGGAGCTCGTGTGAGAACGATCACGTGCGCTGTGTGCTGGGAATGCCTGAAGCAAACGGTCAACAAGAGTTGATTGTTTGGTTGCTAATATTAGTTCCAAGTTCTCATGTGGCATAATATTTTGCAATTTGCCTTTATAGCGTGGATCAAGGAGGCAGGCCAACCAGTAATCGTCATCGTTCATCATTTTCGTAATGCGTGTGTCCCTTTGTAGGATACGTAAGGCATAATCCGCCATGTGGGCCAAAGTTCCACTTGTCAAATCTCCGGTTGTGATTGGTTGAGGGGCAGTTGCAGGCAAATCTACGTCACTTGTGTCCCTCAAAAAACCAGAACCCGGCCGTGACACGCAACCAATTTCCTGTGCCCCCGTGAAAGTTTCCGCATTAAAAATATACTCATCCCCATCATCCTCCTCGTCCTCCACCTCCTCTTCGCCCGCTACCTCGTCCTGTACACTGCCCTGACCAGACAATGGCTGACTGTCATCAAGGCTTCCCTCTTCCTCTGGTGCAGACGCCTGCTCCTTTATGTGCGTCAAACTTTGCATCAGCAGACGCATTAGGGGGATGCTCATGCTTATTACGGCGTTGTCTGCACTAACCAGCCGTGTGCATTCCTCAAAACACTGAAGGACTTGACACATGTCTTGTATCTTCGACCACTGCACACCTGACAACTCCATGTCTGCCATCCTACTGCCTGCCCGTGTATCCTCCCACAAATAAATAACAGCACGCCTCTGTTCGCACAGTCTCTGAAGCATGTGCAGTGTTGAGTTCCACCTTGTTGCAACGTCTATGATTAGGCGATGCTGGGGAAGGTTCAAAGACCGCTGATAGGTCTGCATACGGCTGGCGTGTACAGGCGAACGTCGGATATGTGAGCAAAGTGCACGCACTTTGAGGAGCAGGTCGGAGAACCCAGGATAAGTTTTCAATAAGCACTGCACCACCAGGTTTAAGGTGTGAGCCAGGCAAGGAATGTGTTTCAGTTGGGAAAGGGAGATGGCAGCCATGAAATTCCTTCCGTTATCACTCACTACCTTGCCTGCCTCAAGATCTACTGTGCCCAGCCACGACTGCGTTTCTTGTTGCAAGAACTCGGACAGAACTTCCGCGGTGTGTCTGTTGTCGCCCAAACACTTCATAGCCAATACAGCCTGCTGACGCTTGGCAGTAGCTGGCCCATAATGGGACAACTGGTGTGCAACAGTGTCATCTGCCGATGGAGTGGTTGGCCGACTGCGTTCTGTGGAAGAGCTGTAGCTTCTGCAGGAGGACGAGGAGGAGGAGGAGGGGGTGCGAACGCCTACAGCCAACTGTTTCCTAGACCGTGGGCTAGGCACAACTGTCCCTAAATTGATGTCGCCTGTGGACCCTGCATCCACCACATTCACCCAGTGTGCCGTGATGGACACATAACGTCCCTGGCCATGCCTACTGGTCCATGCATCTGTAGTCAGGTGCACCTTTGTACTCACAGATTGCCTGAGTGCATGGACGATGCGCTGTTTAACATGCTGGTGCAGGGCTGGGATGGCTTTTCTGGAAAAAAAGTGTCGACTGGGTAGCTCGTATCGTGGTTCAGCGTACTCCATCAGGGCTTTGAAAGCTTCGCTTTCAACTAACCGGTAGGGCATCATCTCTAACGAGATTAGTCTAGCTATGTGGGCGTTAAAACCCTGTGTACGCGGATGCGAGGATAAGTACTTCCTTTTTCTAACCAGAGTCTCATGTAGGGTGAGCTGGACTGGAGAGCTGTAGATCGTGGAACTTTCGGGTGTGCCGGTGGACATGGCAGACTGAGAGACGGTTGGAGACGGTATTGTTTCCGCCGGTGCCCTACATGCAATATTTCCTCCTACAAAACTGGTGATTCCCTGACCCTGACTGCTTTTGGCTGGCAAAGAAACCTGCACAGATACTGCCGGTGGTGCGGAAAATGGTGGCCTTACAGTGACGGAAGGGATGTTGCGTTGCTGACTAGCTTCATTGGCCGAGGGTGCTACAACCTTGAGGGACGTTTGGTAGTTAGTCCAGGCTTGAGAATGCATGGTGGTTAAGTGTCTATGCATGCAACTAGTATTTAGACTTTTCAGATTCTGACCTCTGCTTAAGCTAGTTGAACATTTTTGACAGATGACTTTGCGCTGATCAGTTGGATGTTGTTTAAAAAAATGCCAGACTGCACTCTTCCTAGACTCTGATCCCTTTTCAGGGATTGCAGACTGAGCTTTAACCGGATGGCAACGCTGTGCTCCAACAGGTTTTGGCTTTGACACGCGTTTTGGTCCAGATACGGGCCCGGCAGATGGAACCTGTTGCGATGTTGATGCCTGCTGCGGCCCCTCCTCCACCTCCGCTTCTGAACTACTGCCGCCTGCACCCTGTTCCCCCAATGGCTGCCAATCGGGGTCAATAACTGGGTCATCTATTACCTCCTCTTCGAGCTCGTGTGCAACTTCGTCTGTGTCACTGTGTCGGTCGGTGGTATAGCGTTCGTGGCGGGGCAACATAGTCTCATCAGGGTCTGATTGTGGATCTGTACCCTGAGAGGGCAATGTGGTGGTCTGAGTCAAAGGAGCAGCATAGTACTCTGGCTGTGGCTGTGCATCAGTGCACTCCATGTCAGAATATACTTGTAATGGGCATGGCCTGTTAAATGTTTCACTTTCTAAGCCAGGGACGGTATGTGTAAAGAGCTCCATGGAGTGACCCGTTGTGTCGCCTGCTGCATCCTTCTCTCTTGTTGTAGTTTTTGCTGAGGAGGACAAGGAAGCGACTTGTCCCTGACCGTGAACATCCACAAGCGACGCGCTGCTTTTACATTTACCAGTTTCGGAAGAGGAGGCAAAAGAGCTAGAGGCTGAGTCTGCAATGTAAGCCAAAACTTGCTGTTGCTGCTCCGCCTTTAAAAGCGGTTTTCCTACTCCCAGAAAAGAGAGCGTTCGAGGCCTTGTGTAGCCTGACGACGAAACTGGCTCCACAGCTCCAGACTTAGGTGGAATATTTTTATCCCCACGACCACCTGATGCTCCACTACCACTACCATCATTACCAGCTGACAATGAACGCCCACGACGACCTCTTGCACCAGACTTCCTCATTGTTTTAAAATCTTAACCAAAGTAACTTTATTTGTTGCTATCAAACAACTTACACGGTGAGCTATAACTTCAGTATGATTTCAATATCCCTTAACAGGTTGGTGAGACCACAAGGAAAATCAGGCACAATGTTACACACTCTGTTTTCTGTGGCACAAAATCACAGAGATGACACACACGCAGGACTGTCACTCAAGCACTAATGTCAATATTAATCTCCCACCTAATTTATTTATTTTTTTTTCTCAGGGAGACTTTAGAAACCAAATAATATTAAAAAAAAAAAAAAAAAAGGCTTTCTATGGCCCACAATTAGAGAGAGAGAGGTGGCACAACCAGGAGTCAAGACTGGCGCACAAGCTGAAAGGGCAATATTACTCTCCCACTGTTTTTTATGTTTTTTTTGTTTTTTTCAGGGAGACTTTAGAAACCAAATAATATTAAAAAAACCAAAAAAAAAAAAGGCTTTCTATGGCCCACTGAATGAGAGGGAGAGAGGTGGCACACCCAGGAGTCAAGACTGGCACACAAGCTGAAAGGGCAATATTACTCTCCCACTGTTTTTTTATGTATTTTTTGTTTTTTCAGGGAGACTTTAGAAACCCAATAATATTTAAAAAAAAAAATAAATAGGCTTTCTATGGCCCACTGAATGAGAGGGAGAGAGGTGACACACCCAGGAGTCAAGACTGGCACACAAGCTGAAAGGGCAATATTACTCTCCCACTGTTTTTTTAGGTTTTTTTTTTTTTTTCAGGGAGAATTAGAAACCAAATAATATTAAAAAAAAAAAAAAAATAGGCTTTCTATGGCCCACTGAATGAAAGGGAGAGAGGTGGCACACCCAGGAGTCAAGACTGGCACACAAGCTGAAAGGGCAATATTACTCTCCCACTGTTTTTTTATGTATTTTTTGTTTTTTCAGGGAGACTTTAGAAACCCAATAATATTTAAAAAAAAAAATAAATAGGCTTTCTATGGCCCACTGAATGAGAGGGAGAGAGGTGGCACACCCAGGAGTCAAGACTGGCACACAAGCTGAAAGGGCAATATTACTCTCCCACTGTTTTTTTAGGTTTTTTTTTTTTTTTCAGGGAGAATTAGAAACCAAATAATATTAAAAAAAAAAAAAATAGGCTTTCTATGGCCCACTGAATGAAAGGGAGAGAGGTGGCACACCCAGGAGTCAAGACTGGCACACAAGCTGAAAGGGCAATATTACTCTCCCACTGTTTTTTTATGTATTTTTTGTTTTTTCAGGGAGACTTTAGAAACCCAATAATATTTAAAAAAAAAAATAAATAGGCTTTCTATGGCCCACTGAATGAGAGGGAGAGAGGTGACACACCCAGGAGTCAAGACTGGCACACAAGCTGAAAGGGCAATATTACTCTCCCACTGTTTTTTTAGGTTTTTTTTTTTTTTTCAGGGAGAATTAGAAACCAAATAATATTAAAAAAAAAAAAAAAATAGGCTTTCTATGGCCCACTGAATGAAAGGGAGAGAGGTGGCACACCCAGGAGTCAAGACTGGCACACAAGCTGAAAGGGCAATATTACTCTCCCACTGTTTTTTTATGTATTTTTTGTTTTTTCAGGGAGACTTTAGAAACCCAATAATATTTAAAAAAAAAAATAAATAGGCTTTCTATGGCCCACTGAATGAGAGGGAGAGAGGTGGCACACCCAGGAGTCAAGACTGGCACACAAGCTGAAAGGGCAATATTACTCTCCCACTGTTTTTTTAGGTTTTTTTTTTTTTTTCAGGGAGAATTAGAAACCAAATAATATTAAAAAAAAAAAAAATAGGCTTTCTATGGCCCACTGAATGAAAGGGAGAGAGGTGGCACACCCAGGAGTCAAGACTGGCACACAAGCTGAAAGGGCAATATTACTCTCCCACTGTTTTTTTATGTATTTTTTGTTTTTTCAGGGAGACTTTAGAAACCCAATAATATTTAAAAAAAAAAATAAATAGGCTTTCTATGGCCCACTGAATGAGAGGGAGAGAGGTGGCACACCCAGGAGTCAAGACTGGCACACAAGCTGAAAGGGCAATATTACTCTCCCACTGTTTTTTTAGGTTTTTTTTTTTTTTTTCAGGGAGAATTAGAAACCAAATAATATTAAAAAAAAAAAAAATAGGCTTTCTATGGCCCACTGAATGAAAGGGAGAGAGGTGGCACACCCAGGAGTCAAGACTGGCACACAAGCTGAAAGGGCAATATTACTCTCCCACTGTTTTTTTATGTATTTTTTGTTTTTTCAGGGAGACTTTAGAAACCCAATAATATTTAAAAAAAAAAATAAATAGGCTTTCTATGGCCCACTGAATGAGAGGGAGAGAGGTGGCACACCCAGGAGTCAAGACTGGCACACAAGCTGAAAGGGCAATATTACTCTCCCACTGTTTTTTTAGGTTTTTTTTTTTTTTTCAGGGAGAATTAGAAACCAAATAATATTAAAAAAAAAAAATAAATAGGCTTTCTATGGCCCACTGAATGAGAGGGAGAGAGGTGGCACACCCAGGAGTCAAGACTGGCACACAAGCTGAAAGGGCAATATTACTCTCCCACTGTTTTTTTAGGTTTTTTTTTTTTTTTCAGGGAGAATTAGAAACCAAATAATATTAAAAAAAAAAAAATAGGCTTTCTATGGCCCACTGAATGAAAGGGAGAGAGGTGGCACACCCAGGAGTCAAGACTGGCACACAAGCTGAAAGGGCAATATTACTCTCCCACTGTTTTTTTATGTATTTTTTGTTTTTTTCAGGGAGACTTTAGAAACCCAATAATATTTAAAAAAAAAAATAAATAGGCTTTCTATGGCCCACTGAATGAGAGGGAGAGAGGTGGCACACCCAGGAGTCAAGACTGGCACACAAGCTGAAAGGGCAATATTACTCTCCCACTGTTTTTTTAGGTTTTTTTTTTTTTTCAGGGAGACTTTTGAAACCAAATAATATTAAAAAAAAAAAAAAAAAAAAAATATAGGCTTGCTATAGCCCACTGAATGAGAGATAGCGCACACACAGCAGTGGCACACAAGCCCTGACTGAGGCCAATATTTTTCTCCCACTGATTGATGTAGTGTTTCTGTGTTGAGGTAGATTTTAGAACACAAATCACGGAAAAAATAAATAGGCTTTCTATGGCCCACTCAGTGAGAGATGGCACACACAGGGATGGCACTGTAGCAGAAATGCCAATCTTAATCTCCCACAAAAAAAAAACAAAAAAAAAAAAAAAACTGTCCTACAATTACTATCTCCCTGCAGTAATGTAAGCCAGGTATGGCAGGCAGCAATAGGAGTGGACTGATGCACAAATTAAATAAAAAGTGTGGACAAACAAAAAAGATAGCTGTGCAGAAAGGAAGGAACAAGAGGATATGTGCTTTGAAAAAAGCAGTTGGTTTCCACAGTGGCGTACACACAGCAATACAGCTATCACGGAGCCTTCTAGGGCAGCCCAATGAGCTACAGCGCTGAGGGGAAAAAAAAAAAAAAATAGCTTCCACTGTTCCTGCACACCGAAGGTGGTGTTGGACAGTGGAAATCGCTGCAGCACAAGCGGTTTGGTGGTTAGTGGACCCTGCCTAACGCTCTCCCTGCTTCTGATGAAGCGGCAGCAACCTGTCCCTAAGCTCAGATCAGCAGCAGTAAGATGGCGGTCGGCGGGAACGCCCCTTTATAGCCCCTGTGACGCCGCAGACAGCAAGCCAATCACTGCAATGCCCTTCTCTAAGATGGTGGGGACCAGGATCTATGTCATCACGCTGCCCACACTCTGCGTTCACCTTCATTGGCTGAGAAATGGCGCTTTTCGCGTCATTGAAACGCGACTTTGGCGCGAAAGTCGCGTACCGCATGGCCGACAAGCACAGGGGTCGGATCGGGTTTCATGAGACGCCGACTTAGCCAAAAGTCGGCGACTTTTGAAAATGATCGACCCGTTTCGCTCAACCCTAGCCCCCACATCTATTGGTGGTGATTTTAGATGAAATGACAAACGTAGTATGAAAATAGGTTTAGCAAAAATCGAGGTCCGCTTACTAGATAGCAAGAAGACAGAAAGGGCACTTTCATGGTCAGCAGAAAACCCTATCAAAACACCATCCAGAAATTACTTTAAGACTCTAGCATTAACTCATAACACCAGAGTGGCAATTTCCGCTCACAAGAGCTTTCCAGACACAGTAACGAAACAGCAGCTGTGAACAGGAACAAAATGCAAAAACACACAAGGACAAAAGTCCAACTTAGCTGGGAGTTGTCTAGTAGCAGGAACATGCACAGAAAGGCTTCTGATTACATTGTTGACCGGCATGAAACTGACAGAGGAGCAAGGTTATATAGCGACTCCCACATCCTGATAGGAGCAGGTGAACAGAGGGGATGATGCACACAAGTACAATTCCACAAGTGGCCACCGGGGGAGCCCAGAATCCAATTTCACAACAGTACCCCCCCCTCAAGGAGGGGGCACCGAACCCTCACCAGAACCACCAGGGCGATCAGGATGAGCCCTATGAAAGGCACGGACAAGATCGGAGGCATGAACATCAGAGGCAGTGACCCAAGAATTATCCTCCTGACCGTATCCCTTCCATTTGACCAGATACTGGAGTTTCCGTCTGGAAACACGAGAGTCCAAGATCTTTTCCACAACGTACTCCAACTCACCCTCAACCAACACCGGAGCAGGAGGCTCAACGGAAGGCACAGCCGGTACCTCATACCTGCGCAACAACGACCGATGAAAAACATTATGAATCGAAAAGGATGCAGGGAGGTCCAAACGGAAGGACACAGGGTTAAGAATCTCCAATATCTTGTACGGGCCGATGAACCGAGGCTTAAACTTAGGAGAAGAAACCCTCATAGGGACAAAACGAGAAGACAACCACACCAAGTCCCCAACACAAAGCCGAGGACCAACACGACGACGGCGGTTGGCAAAAAGCTGAGTCTTCTCCTGGGACAACTTCAAATTGTCCACCACCTGCCCCCAAATCTGATGCAACCTCTCCACCACAGCATCCACTCCAGGACAATCCGAAGATTCCACTTGACCGGAGGAAAATCGAGGATGAAACCCCGAATTACAGAAAAACGGGGACACCAAGGTGGCAGAGCTGGCCCGATTATTGAGGGCGAACTCCGCCAAAGGCAAAAAAGCAACCCAATCATCCTGATCCGCAGACACAAAACACCTCAAATATGTCTCCAAGGTCTGATTAGTCCGCTCGGTCTGGCCATTAGTCTGAGGATGGAAAGCAGACGAAAAAGACAAATCTATGCCCATCCTAGCACAGAATGCCCGCCAAAATCTAGACACGAATTGGGTCCCTCTGTCAGAAACGATATTCTCCGGAATACCATGCAAACGAACAACATTTTGAAAAAACAGAGGAACCAACTCGGAAGAAGAAGGCAACTTAGGCAAGGGAACCAGATGGACCATCTTAGAGAAACGGTCACACACCACCCAGATGACAGACATCTTATGAGAAACAGGCAGATCCGAAATAAAATCCATCGAGATGTGCGTCCAAGGCCTCTTCGGGATAGGCAAGGGTAACAACAATCCACTAGCCCGAGAACAACAAGGCTTGGCCCGAGCACAAACGTCACAAGACTGCACAAAGCCTCGCACATCTCGTGACAGGGAAGGCCACCAGAAGGACCTTGCCACCAAATCCCTGGTACCAAAGATTCCAGGATGACCTGCCAACGCAGAAGAATGAACCTCAGAGATGACTCTACTGGTCCAATCATCAGGAACAAACAGTCTACCAGGTGGGCAACGATCAGGTCTATCCGCCTGAAACTCCTGCAAGGCCCGCCGCAGGTCTGGAGAAACGGCAGACAATATCACTCCATCTTTAAGGATACCTGTGGGCTCAGAATTACCAGGGGAGTCAGGCTCAAAACTCCTAGAAAGGGCATCCGCCTTAACATTCTTAGAACCCGGTAGAGAAGACACCACAAAATTAAACCGAGAGAAAAACAACGACCAGCGCGCCTGTCTAGGATTCAGGTGCCTGGCAGACTCAAGGTAAATTAAATTTTTGTGGTCAGTCAATACCACCACCTGATGTCTGGCCCCCTCAAGCCAGTGACGCCACTCCTCAAAAGCCCACTTCATGGCCAAAAGCTCCCGATTCCCAATATCATAATTCCGCTCGGCGGGCGAAAATTTACGGGAAAAAAAAGCACAAGGTCTCATCACGGAGCAGTCGGAACTTCTCTGCGACAACACCGCCCCAGCTCCGATTTCAGAAGCGTCGACCTCAACCTGAAAAGGAAGAGCAACATCAGGCTGACGCAACACTGGGGCGGAAGAAAAGCGGCGCTTGAGCTCCCGAAAGGCCTCCACAGCATCAGGGGACCAATCAGCAACATCAGCACCCTTCTTAGTCAAATCAGTCAATGGTTTTACAACATCAGAAAAACCAGCAATAAATCGACGATACAAGTTAGCAAAGCCCAAAAATTTCTGAAGACTCTTAAGAGAAGAGGGTTGCGTCCAATCACCAATAGCCTGAACCTTGACAGGATCCATCTCGATGGAAGAGGGGGAAAAAATGTATCCCAAGAAGGAAATCTTTTGAACCCCAAAAACACACTTAGAACCCTTCACACACAAGGAATTAGACCGCAAAACCTGAAAAACCCTCCTGACCTGCTGGACATGAGAGTCCCAGTCATCCGAAAAAATCAGAATATCATCCAGATACACAATCATAAATTTGTCCAAATAATCGCGGAAAATGTCATGCATAAAGGACTGGAAGACTGAAGGGGCATTTGAAAGACCAAAAGGCATCACCAAATACTCAAAATGGCCCTCGGGCGTATTAAATGCGGTTTTCCACTCATCCCCCTGCTTGATTCGCACCAAATTATACGCCCCACGGAGATCAATCTTAGAGAACCACTTGGCCCCCTTTATACGAGCAAACAAATCAGTAAGCAGTGGTAACGGATATTGATATTTAACCGTGATTTTATTCAAAAGTCGATAATCAATACACGGCCTCAAAGAGCCGTCTTTCTTAGACACAAAGAAAAAACCGGCTCCTAAGGGAGATGACGAAGGACGAATATGTCCCTTTTCCAAGGACTCCTTTATATATTCTCGCATAGCCGCGTGTTCAGGCACAGACAGATTAAATAAACGACCCTTAGGGTATTTACTACCCGGGATCAAGTCTATGGCACAATCGCACTCCCGGTGCGGAGGTAGTGAACCAACCTTGGGTTCTTCAAAAACGTCACGAAAGTCAGACAAGAATTCAGGAATCTCAGAGGGAATAGATGATGAAATGGAAACCAAAGGTACGTCCCCATGAGTTCCTTTACATCCCCAGCTTAACACAGACATAGCTTTCCAGTCGAGGACTGGGTTATGAGATTGCAGCCATGGCAATCCCAGCACCAAAACATCATGTAGATTATACAGCACCAGAAAGCGAATAACCTCCTGGTGATCCGGATTAACACGCATAGTCACTTGTGTCCAGTATTGTGGTTTATTACTAGCCAATGGGGTGGAGTCAATCCCTTTCAGAGGTATCGGAGCCTCCAATGGCTCCAAATCATACCCACAGCGTTTGGCAAAGGACCAATCCATAAGACTCAAAGCAGCGCCAGAGTCGACATAGGCGTCCGCGGTAATAGATGACAAAGAACAAATCAGGGTCACAGATAGAATAAACTTAGACTGTAAAATGCCAATTGAAACAGACTTGTCAGGCTTCTTAGTACGCTTAAAGCATGCTGATATAACATGAGTTGAATCACCACAATAGAAGCACAACCCATTTTTTCGTCTAAAATTCTGCCGCTCGCTTCTGGACAGAATTCTATCACATTGCATATTTTCTGGCGTTTTCTCAGTAGACACCGCCAAATGGTGCACAGGTTTGCGCTCCCGCAGACGCCTATCGATCTGAATAGCCATCGTCATGGACTCATTCAGACTCGCAGGCACAGGGAACCCCACCATAACATCCTTAATGGCATCAGAGAGACCTTCTCTGAAAATCGCCGCCAGGGCGCACTCATTCCACTGAGTAAGCACAGACCATTTGCGGAATTTTTGGCAGTATATTTCAGCTTCATCTTGCCCCTGAGACAAGGACATCAAGGCCTTTTCCGCCTGAAGCTCTAAATGAGGTTCCTCATAAAGCAACCCCAAGGCCAGAAAAAACGCATCCACATTGAGCAACGCAGGATCCCCTGGTGCCAATGCAAAAGCCCAGTCTTGAGGGTCGCCCCGGAGCAAGGAAATTACAATCCTGACCTGCTGTGCAGGGTCTCCGGCAGAGCGAGACTTCAGGGACAAAAACAATTTGCAATTATTTTTAAAATTTTGAAAGTGAGATCTATTCCCCGAGAAGAATTCAGGCAAAGGAATTCTAGGCTCAGACATAGGTGCATGAACAACAAAATCTTGCAAATTTTGTACCTTTGTGGCGAGATTATTCAAACCTGTAGCTACACTCTGAAGATCCATTTGAAACAGGTGAACACAGAGCCATTCAAGGATAAGAAGGAGAGAAAGAGAGGAAGGCTGCAGTATAGGCAGACTAGCAAGTGATTCAATTAAGAGCACACTCAGAACTAGAGGAAAAAAAAAAAAAAAAAAAAATTGTAGCAGACTTCTTTTTTCTCTCCTTTCTCAGCCAGTAATTTAACCCTTTTTTTTGGGCCGGTCAAACTGTCATGATTCTCAATGGCGAGAGAACATAGCCCAGCATATATGAGAACTAGCTCTTGGAAGATGGAAACTATACTGACCATGAACTAAACCTGCCGCACAACTAGAAGTGGCCGGGTAGCATGCCTACGTTTTTTATCCCTAGATGCCCAGCGCCAGCCGGAGAACTACCTAATCCTAGCAGAGGAAAAGACAGTCCTGGCTCACCTCTAGAGAAATTTTCCCAAAAGGCAGACAGAGGCCCCCACATATATTGGCGGTGATTTTAGATGAAATGACAAACGTAGTATGAAAATAGGTTTAGCAAAAATCGAGGTCCGCTTACTAGATAGCAAGAAGACAGAAAGGGCACTTTCATGGTCAGCAGAAAACCCTATCAAAACACCATCCAGAAATTACTTTAAGACTCTAGCATTAACTCATAACACCAGAGTGGCAATTTCCGCTCACAAGAGCTTTCCAGACACAGTAACGAAACAGCAGCTGTGAACAGGAACAAAATGCAAAAACACACAAGGACAAAAGTCCAACTTAGCTGGGAGTTGTCTAGTAGCAGGAACATGCACAGAAAGGCTTCTGATTACATTGTTGACCGGCATGAAACTGACAGAGGAGCAAGGTTATATAGCGACTCCCACATCCTGATAGGAGCAGGTGAACAGAGGGGATGATGCACACAAGTACAATTCCACAAGTGGCCACCGGGGGAGCCCAGAATCCAATTTCACAACAGCGGAACCACTGAGCGAATAGAGACTTGGTGATTAAGACTGTGGCGTTGAAGCTGGGTTGAAGCTCTGAAGCGATGGCCGGGGGAGCACCTCGGTGCAGGGAGACTACTGAACACAAGATGAGGTGCAAACAACAAAGGGTAAATTTATTGGAAGGCAAGGAATGAAGTGGATGAGGAAGGTGCAAACAGGGCTATGCAAAGGCAAAAGATAATTTACAAGAGTTGTATTCTTTAGCTGGGCTGTCAAATAGCGTGGTGCTCCAACTATTACAGACTCAATATACGTCACACAAGCAAATGCAAACACTAAACAAAGAATGATGCTACTCTACATATAGCCTCCCTGGTTTCTACTAAGCAGGCCACACGGCTGCCGTGTTCTGTCTATTGAAGCCTACGCTAGGCCCTGACATGTGCACAAAACAGGAATAAACTCACGGTGATGTTGGGGACTCAGATCCAGTCCCAGGGGGCCCCCAACAGTCTAGTACGGTGGTGCGCACGGCCTTCTGCCAGCTCCGTGAAAAGTGGTCTTCTCCTTGCTTCTGGGTCCTGAAGGTGCTCCTGGAAACTGTAGATCCCTTTCTTGGTATCTTTGTGGCTTCTCAAACTAGCACAGGACAGCCACCCTTGCTACACCCAAAGAGTCTGTCCAATTTCACGAGTCCACTCCGTCCCACAGCATCTTTCTGGGTTTGCCCCAGAAGACCAACAATACATACTTCTTTCTTATCCTAATACACTTCTAACAGGTATCTATTTTTTCATGTGTTATCACTGTGAACTGGACTCATTGACTATTTTGAAACTAATATGTACACTTGTATATATCACTTCCTGGTCATGTTTTCTCCAATTATGCCCATTGGTCAATTTTTTTTGATAAATATTGCTGTAAAATTTTATCTACAGCTATGATTAAGGGTGGACACACCTTAAACACCCAGGTTGTGCTCATGGATGCAACACATGACCACCACATGTATTTTAACCATGACTGAATAAAGGTATTAAATGTTTAGTCAAGGTGCTGCAATATTATCAGCTTTTTGGATTTATTACCAATACTCCACGGTCCAGGTCCAGGAGCATCTGAACACCTGATACTGGGATAATTTCTCCGGATTCTCTAATGTATAAGCTGATAGGCTGGTGAACTGTGTACTCCTTCTTTTTCTTATCTTTTCTTTAAATAATGTCATTATAAGAGAAATCTGATTTATATTTTTTATAATTTTCTCACAAAACTTTTCCTTCAATACCTGGTTGTGACAATTCTAGCAGTTACTACTGCAGCCAAACATTTCCAATAAATAGAAGATCAGTCATTCAAAGCACTGTGGAGGAATCTTGGCTTGGCTTTATTTGCAGAATTGCTGATATTCAATGGCACTGATGGAAATGTACATCTTAATAGGTTTAAATTTAGGACTTTGATTAAGCCACAGCAAACTACATTTTTTATTTGAGACATTTAGAGGTGTACTCTTTTGTATTTTGAACCAAACCATTTTTAAAATTTAAAGTGGAAGAGGCTCTTGCGTGGGAGATGTGGACTGGACAGTTGCCCAGGGTGCCTACCCCAAAAGGTTTCTCAGCCTTTATAAATCAGAAACTGCATTTGCATTGTAGATGCAAATATGTGGGAAAACCCTCACTGAATAAGTAAAGCGCTAATTAATCAGGTGATTGTCTTGTTTATTTCAGAAGAAAAATAATAGTTCTTGGTGGCACATCACATCATGTACAGTGGTAATTAAAAGTTATTGAACCCTTCAAAATTTTCCATATTTCAGCAGAAATTTAGCATAAAAATACTTGTACATCAGATTTTTTAACACAAGTCATAAAAGTAGAGAGCAAATCAAACAAATAAGTACAAGTATTAGTCTTTGTTATTTTTGAATGAGAAAAATGATCCAATATCACATCTGTGAATGGCAAAAGAATGTGAACCTGTATGATTAGCAGATAGCTTAAAGGTGAAATTAGACTTCAGAGTTTTTAATCAGTGGGATGACAATCAGGTGTGAGTGGGGTGACCTGTTTATTTAAAGAACAGGAATCTATCAAAGTATGTACTTCACATGAAATGTTTGTGAAAGTGTTTCATGGCATGAACAAACGGAGATTTCCGGGGAACTCAAAAGAAAAATTGTTGATGTGCATCAGTTTGGAAAAGGTTACCAAAGCATCTCCATGGAGTTTTAACTCCATCAACCACAGTCAGACAAGAGGAGTCCTCAAGAGGAGAGGTTGAAAAACAAAGATCAAGGCATATAATAGTCCATGAGGTCATAAAGCAATTTAAGGTAATCTCTAAACAACTAAGGACCTCTTTTAGGGTATGTGCACACGTCCGGATTTCTTGCAGAAATTTCCTGAAGAAAACCGGAAATTTTCTGCAAGAAATCCGCATTTTTTTTTTTGCGTTTTTTTCCGTTTTTTTAGCGGTTTTTTTAGCATTCTGCAAGCGTAATTAGCTTGCAGAATGCTAAAGTTTTCCAAGCGATCTGTAGCATCGCTTGGAAAACTGACTGACAGGTTGGTCACACTTGTCAAACATAGCGTTTGACAAGTGTGACCATCTTTTTACTATAGATGCAGCTTATGCAGCATCTATAGTAAAAGATAGAATGTTTAAAAATAATTAAAAAAATAAAAAAATGCTTATACTCACCCAGACGATCTCAGCGACGTCCGTTCCTCTTCCTATAGCTGGTGTGTGCGCGCAGGACCTTCCATGACGTCGCGGTCACGTGAGCGGTCACATGACCGCTCACGACCAATCACAAGACAGTGACGTCATCACAGGTCCTTCACCGCACACCAGCTACAGAAACCGAAACGGCAGCATGCAGCGGAGAGGCGGTAAGACATCGAAGGTGAGTATAGGACTATTTTTTTATTTTAATTCTTTTTTTTGACCAATTATATGGTGCCCAGTGCGTGGAGGAGAGTCTCCTCTCCTCCACCCTGGGTACCAACCGCACATAATCTGCTTACTTCCCGCATGGTGTGCACAGCCCTGTGCGGGAAGTAAGCAGATCAATGGACTGCTAGGTGTGCGGAATCCCCTGCAATTCCGCATTTTAATGAACATGTTGCTTTTTTTTCCGCGATGCGATTTTTTCGCGGAAAAAAAGGATACATTTGCACAAAAAATGCGGAATACACTGAAAATAATGGGAGGCATATGTTAGCGTTTTTTCGCGTTTTTATCACGTTTTTATAGCGAAAAAACGCGAAAAAAACGCGAAAAATACTGAACGTGTGCACATGGCCTTACAGTAGCTACAGTTAATGCTCATGGGTCCACCATCAGGAAGATAATGAACAACAATGGTTTACACAGGGCCGGTTTTAGGCAAAGTGGGGCCCTAGGCAAAAGTTTAAAATGGGGCCCCAAATGCTAACATATTGCACCAACAGAAACATTTTGGTTGTAGCTACATGCGCTGATTTCAGGCCACTAAACGTGCGTGATCAACAATATTGAAGTCATTCGCCACTTGTTTCCAGCCTCTTTACACTGGCTGGGGACAGAATGATCACTAGTAAATCAATCTGTCCCCATACAGTATCATCTTAGCAGAATATCTGCAGTTTTAACTGGGCGATGTGCTGATGAGAACAATGATTTTTGTTCTGGCATATACTGTACATACATACACCGTACATACACACAGATACACATACCGTACATACATACACAGACATACACCTTACATGCATACACACATACAGTTATATACACATATAGTATACACATACCGTACATACATATACCATACATACACACAAATACACATACATACACCGTACGTACACACAGATACACATACAAATACAGTATATGCAAACACATACATATATCATACATACAAACAGATACACATACATATACCATCATACATACACATACCGTACATACACACATGCATATACCGTACATTCACACAAATGCCATACACACATATACCGTACATACACAGATACAGTTATATACATATAGTACACACATACCGTACATACATATAAAATACACACACCTAAATGCACATACCGTACATACATACATATACCCTACATGCATACACACACATATACCGAACATACAGATACACATACACGTACCGTACATACACACATACAGTATATACACATACCGTACACCCATATACATACACATATACTGTATGTACATGCATATAAACATACATATATACCATATATCCATACAAATTTATTGCACATACACAGATACACATACTGTACATGCATACACACACAGCCATACAACTATACCATATACATACACACATACACCGTACATACACACAGATACACATACCGTACATACATACACAGACATACACCTTACATGCATACATACATACAGTTATATACACATATAGTATACACATATCGTACATACATATACCATACATACACACAAATACACATACATACACCGTACGTACACACAGATACACATACAAATACAGTATATGCAAACACATACATATATCATACATACAGATACACATACATATACCATCATACATACACATACCGTACATATGGAGCGCCCCCACACCGCCGCAGGGCCGAGGGGTACCCGGAGCCGGGCCTCTGGGGTCTCAGTCCTGGGGTTGTCACGGTGGCTAGACCCGGTCCGTGGCCCTGTCTGTCAGTGGGGGACGTCCGTTGCAAATAGGTGCTGTTAACGGTGCAGGTCGCGGTAAATAACGAGGACACCAGGTTGCAGTCTCTTTACCTCTTTACTGAAGATGTGGGAGACCTCAGTCCAGAGCGCTGTTAACTGGGTTTTCAGAGACCGGCCGGTCCAACGACACATCAGGAGCTCTCTTTACAGGTGGGAATCAGTATCTACCTTCTAGCGCTGTGTGTTGTAGTTCTTCCCTGCTGAGCTCCCGGGATAGTCCTCACAACTGTTTCTTTCTGTCTCTACTGTTCCTTCTCCGTCCTCCAGTTGATATGGTAGGACGCACCCGTATGACGGGGTAGGCCTGGAGTTCTTCCGGGACCCTAGAGTCGTCCCTCTCCCACAGCTGCCTCCGTTGTCTGCTTAGGTGTTAAGTGAGACAGCCAACCTGTAGTTAGCTGCCCTGCCGTGGTTTGCAATGTACTTAAAGTCTCTTACTTGCTCGGCGTTCCGGCCACCGACTGTTTGCGCCTCAGAAGGATGTTGCCTCGGTCTAACAGCAAGACCCCTTCTGGTATTTCTCCTTTTCTGTATTCCCGTTGTTTACTGGTTAGTTCTGCTCTGAGGAGTCTGCCAGGATCCCATCCCTGACAGGTCCTCTCACTAGCTCTTCCCAGCTACTTCTCCCTGTCTTCCTGTCCAACCCCCAGTTTTACCAGAGTTGTGAGGAGTGGCCTACTAGATAGGACCACCCCCCCTGGTGGCCGGAGTGTGAAGTGTGGTGTGAGTGTACCTGATCAGAGAAACTCCCTAGTGCAATCAGACGCACCATAGCTCCCCGTAGTGGCGGAGCCACAGCACTGCAACAACCAGGACTCTGGGGTGCTGCACATACACACATGCGTATACCGTACATTCACACAAATGCCGTACACACATATACCGTACATACACACAGATACACACACACATATACGTACATACACAGATAGTTATATACATATAGTACACACATACCGTACATACATATAAAATACACCCAAATGCACATACCGTACATACATACATATACCGTACATGCATACCCACACATATACCGAACATACAGATACACATACACGTACCGTACATACACCCATACAGTATATACACATACCGTACACACACATATACTGTATGAACATGCACATAAATATACATATATACCATATATCCATACAATCTTATTGCACATACACAGATACACACATATTGTACATGCATACACACACAGCCATACAACTATACCATATACATACACACATATACCTTACATACATACAGATACACACACAGATAGAAACATATACATAGATACACACAGATGCACACATACATATACAAGCATATACAGTACATACACACATACTAATCTTGTATAGGTGATCAGATGAGCCCTGCAGGTCAGTTCAGCTGGAGAAGGCTGCAGACCCCACTGTGGGGGATGGGGCACAGAGCAGACCGATATCAGCCCCCTGGTGCTGCCGTGCGGTCCCCTGCAGTGCGCTCCTCCCCCATCTCTTCTGTGTGAGGAGACGCTGCAGCCTGCTCTGAACAGAACAGTGGAGAGAGCAGAAGAAGTCCTGCTCTTCCTCCACTGATGTCTCTATGTGCTGTGCAGCCGGGGCCCCTGACTGTAGGCGAGTACTCACGAGTGGGACGCTCCATGCAGGGGGACAGACGGCAGCCAGTGAGCGCTCTCCTCAGTCTGGTCACTGTGAGGTAAGGAAAGCGTTCATTGGCCAGCATCTCTCCCTGCATGACACGCCCCCTTTTTGATCTCCTGCACTTCGCGCCCCGCTCTCTCCCCGGCACTCGGTGTTCCATGATTACAGGAGGGAGTGAGAGGGGCCCGACCCTCTGGGCCCTGGAGCAGTGCCATCAACAGTATGTCTGCCCCTGGCTGGGGGCCCCTAGGGCAGCGGGGGCCCCAGGCAGCTGCCTAGTCTGCCTGCCCCTAACGCCGGCCCTGGGTTTACATGGATTGTAAGGAGAAGCATTGCTGCACATCTGCAGTTTGCTAAATATGACCTTGGACAAGCCAGAAGGCATTTGGAAGAAAGTTTTATTGATGGCCGAGACCTAAATAGAGCTTTTTGGTTCAAATGAGCAGCATTATGTTTGGAGAATGTGGGTCATGCAACAAGACAACAACCCAAAAGCCAAAAGTCGTTCTACAAAAGAATAGATAAAAAAGAATAAAGTTAACGATGTGGAATGGCCAAGTCAAATTCCTGACTGTAACTTTATAGAAATGTTGTAGAAGGACCTGAAGCGAGTGGTTTAAACAGTTTTGTAGTGAGGAATAAGCTACAATTCCTCCAAGCCGATGTACAGGACGAATAAAAAATTACTGGAAATGATTAGATGCAGATTTTGCTGTACAAGAAAGTTGCACCAGGTACTGAAAGCAAAGATTCACACACATTTGCACACAGACATGTGACATTGGATATTTTTTCTCAATTACAAGGTAAAATATTTTTGACTCATTTGCTTGATTTGATTCATTTGTCATGATTGGGTACACCTTGTTGCAGTGGGAAGGCTTTTGAACTGTTTTGCTGCTAATTACTTACTGCAGGGTATATATTTATTGTTTGTATTCTAGGATTTGCCTATGTTTAATGATGACCACAGTGTGAATGTGCACCTACACATTGCACTTATACTAACAGGATTGCTGGCCCATGGCTTTGGATTAACTTTAGTTTCTTATACTTGGTAATTTTGGGGAACAGGTAACTCCCCTTTGGGCTGTGCACCTTGTCTACTTAGCTTTCCACGAGCAGGTGCAGGTCCTGCTCTGCCCTCCATCTATTTTAAGGCTTGGTGGCACATAGTGAGGTGAGTCACTAGAGTAATGGACTTACCTAATTTGGCACTCCTTGTTGAGGTGTGATGGCTTTTATACTGTTTGATTAAACGTCAAATAACTCTCCTATGTTTTTTATATGTCCTATTGGTATTCATTTATTTACTTACTACAGGGCATCTATTCATTGTTTTTTATCCTAGATCATGTCACTATACGTAGACAGAGGGATTGTAGTAGCAATTGTTGTGTACCAGTTGTTGTTGATCTTCAAGTGTAAAGGATCTGGTAAAAAAAGAACCAAACAACTTAAATGTAGCAAATTGGTGCTTGTTTAGCAGTCTGAAATCAAGATAAGTAAATGCACCCTAAACATTTTTGTGTCATGATGCAATATATTAGCACCTTTGATTTTTGCCCTGGGCCACACATTATCTAAAACTGTCTTTAACTGAAGGGTCACAGAAAATTGAACAGTTTAAGATACTCTCTAAGGGTACCGTCACACAGTGCAATTTTGATCGCTACGACGGTACGATTCGTGACGTTCTAGCGATATCGTTACGATATCGCAGTGTCTGACACGCAGCAGCGATCAGGGATCCTGCTGAGAATCGTACATCGTAGCAGATCGTTTGGAACTTTCTTTCATCGCTTGATCACCCGCTGACGTCGCTGGATCGTTGTGTGTGACAGCGATCCAGCGATGCGTTCGCTGGTAACCAGGGTAAACATCGGGTAACTAAGCGCAGGGCCGCGCTTAGTAACCCGATGTTTACCGTGGTTACCAGCGTAAAAGTAAAAAAAAACAAACCGTACATGCTCACCATCTGATGTCCGTCAGGTCCCTTGCCGTCCGCTTCCCGCTCTGACTGTCTGCCGGCCGGAAAGTGAGAGCAGATCACAGCGGTGACGTCACCGCTGCACTCTGCTCTCACTGTACGGCCGGATCTGTCAGAGCAGGAAGCGGACGGCAAGGGACCGGACAGACATCAGATGGTGAGCATGTACGGTTTGTTTTTTTTTACTTTTACGGCCCTGCGCTTAGTTACCCGATGTTTACCCTGGTTACCCGGGGACTTCGGCATCGCTCCAGCGCCGTGATTGCAACGTGTGACCGCAGTCTACGACGCTGGAGCCATAATCATACGATCGCTGCGACGTCACGGATCGTGCCGTCGTAGCGATCAAAATTGCACTGTGTGACGGTACCCTAAAGACAGACATTTAGGCATGTCTTGTGGATACGCCATGAATTTCTAATAGATGTGTTTCAAGCTTCTGGCCTAGATTCCTACTATTATACATAAAACTATCCTACTCATATTATATTATATAATTGCTGACTGTGAGGTGTTAAAGTGAACCTGTCTGCAAGATTTTGCTCAGTAAACTACAGACACAGTCAGGTTGGTGATGTAATATTGATTAAAATGATACCTGGGTTGATGAAATTCATCTTTTGGTTGTTGTTTCATTTTTATTTGTATTTTTCAGTCAATGATATGCTCATGCTCCGGGAGGCCTGTGGAGGGATGCGGGTCTTTATGTAGTGCTCTGCTTATATATTCGTCTGTATGGACTTATAACAGGTCACTGATCCCTCAGTGACCTGCCCCCTATTTTACATAATGCATATATTATTGTGGGGTTAAAAAAAAAATTAACTTCATCAAAATACGCTGGTATTGATGTATGCCTGTAATATTCCCGGGTTACCCCACAATAGTATATGCAATATGTAAAATAAGAGGCAGGTCACTGAAAGATCAGTGACCTGTAGTGATGAGCGAATACATTCGGTACTATTACTTGGCGATTAATTAGCTATTCGCCTTGGTATTTTCAAGTGACCCACCCAGCCTGTTTGGTGCTTCATTTGAGGCCAATTAACATGCTGAGCTTACTTGCCAGTCACAGTAATGCCGTCGCCATCTTTGGTGTGGTATTACTGTGATTGACTAGCCTTACAGTGTCATAGGGAATATTTATGCCCTGCCGGTGCCATCTTGCGCACATACCATGAGGAATCAGCATAGTGAGAGCATAGTGTGAGTGTAGTGAGAGTGAAAGCAGTGTATAGGGAGAGTTTCTGATTCCAAAAAGCTCTTTTAAGAGTTACTGAGAGTGAAGATTAGTTCTCTGTTAGGTTGAGATAGCGTAGGGAGAGATTTAATAAGATGGAGAGGGAAAGGCAAGCAGGGAGTTATCCTTGCAAGTACATGCTGCAGATCTCAGCTAGGTTGCATTGTGTATAGTGTAGGAACAGATTGTGCAGTAGAGAGAGAGGCAGGGTTTTATATCCAATACCATAATATACAAAACAGCTCTTTTTAGAGAAAAATAATATTACTCAGTACCAGCATACACTAAACCAATTTTTTTTAGCTAAATAATATTCCTTAATACCAGCATATACTAAACAACTTTTTACAGTTAAATAATATTCCTCAGTGCCAGCATATACTAAACCTCTTTTTTTAGAGCTAATTGCTAAATTATATTCCTCGCCTATTGCTGAAATAGCGTATATTTATCTAGCAGTTGTGCAACTGGTGCAAAAACCTGCAGAGATACGCAAACTTCACTATTAACAAGTAATTTTCCTGGAGCTGCTGTTGACGTGTCTCATAAATATAAAAAAATTACTCTGCTGTTGTTTAAATAAATAGTGTATATTTATTTAGCAGTTATGTAACTGGGGCAAAGCCTGCTGAGATACACCAATGTCACTATTTACCAGTAATTTCACTGAGTCTGCTGTAAGGGTGCTACTGGGTGCCAGTTTAATTCCCTGCACTCCTTGCATATGTTCCTGGTAAAAAGTGGTTTATTCCATATGTTGTTTAATGTTGATATATTGTGTAAAAATATAGGGATAGTATAGGACTTAGACCAGTAGGTGGAGTACAATAGAATAGCATAGGGATTAGTTAGGCTAGGAGGGGTGTTAAATATTAATTATTGAATTATCCTGTACCGAACATATAGCTTCTTGCTGACAGTACAAAGAGCTATTTTTGTGTATGTATAAGTCAACTCCATATACAGGGAACACGTGATCCGTAGAGAAGATATATAAGCGTCTCTTAGGAGGGTGGGGGGGCCTTTTGTCACATGGGACTGTCATCTCCCATCTTCACCCTCATTCTCTCCATGGATGTCCGAGAAGGAAGGAACAACAGCTGTTGGCAGCCATCATGACCTTCAAACTTCACACAAAGAGACGGCTTCCATTCAGGACTTGGGAAAGAGGGGTATCTAATGCTGATCTCTACACATGGACAATCCGTTCGTAACTATTTTCATCTGTTTTATGTTTTTGCTGCAAAGTGATTTTCCTATGGACAATCAATAAACCACTATACTTTTTATGTGAATATGACGACATTTTTCTTTTAAGAATAACGCACCTGGTTAAGTCCTGATTTAAATGAATGTGCAAAATAAGCATATTTAACAAGGGGGTAAGAAAGAGTAGTTGGGGGAGCTTCCTGGAGTTAGTTAGCGTGAGCCGGGAGCAATGACAGGACAGTCATGCTTGGGGGAACGTTTAAGCAGAGGAGCCCAGCAGTCCAGGGCCTAAGAGCTGACAGTCACACAGTGGTGGAAGAATATCAGGGCAGCATAAGAATGGTAGCAGCTAACTTCGTGGGAACAACCCCTAACATCCGAGCCTACAGCCTAGCAAGGAATGAAAGAGTCATCCTTCAACTTCACCTCGGAGAAGGAAGTGGGCGGGGAACTCCTGAAGTGGGTTAGTCTGGCCAGTCAGGAAACTAAGGGACCTGTGGATCTGGTGGGGAAATGTGATATTCCTGGTGGAGAGGGACAGTACAGGGAATGGAATGGTTATATTCTGTGAAGAATCTTGTGCTCTTTCTGTGACTAAACTGGATGAACTGAGTAAAATTATTTTGTTGAAGATGAAATTGGACTCTGACTGTCATTGTGTGGTTTTAAGAGAAAAGGAGTCCCGGCGGTGTTGAATGGACCTTGACTTACAAGTGAGTGGACTACAATGTGTTAATGTGGCGGAGAGCCCGGGTGTGCCAGTATTGCTACCATCAGCCACAACTACCCCCCTGGCCTCCATTACACGGTTGTTGTGTATCATAAAGGCGATATAAAAAAAATTACAATGCCATTGGCAAAATGAATAACGTACATCTAGCAGTTCTGCGACTGGCACAAAGCCTGCTGATACGCAGATGTCACTATTTACCAGTAATATCCCTGACTCTGCTGTAGGAGTGTGTAATAAAGGCAATAAAAAAACACTGTGCTATTGGTTAAATAAATATTTATCTACCAGTGTGCGACCGGCACCAAGCCTGAGATACGCAAACGTCACTATTTACCAGTAATTTCCCTTAAGTCTGCTGTTGGCACGTGTCATAAAGATGATATAAAAAAATTACTCTGCTATTGGTTAAATAAATAGTGTATATTTATCTAGCATTTGTACGACTGGCGCAAAGCCCATGATTAATGCAAACCTCACTTTTTACCAGTAATTTTCCTGAGTCTGCTGTTGGTGTGTAAAATCGAAAAAAGACAGCGCCACAATGGACAGTGATAATAATCTTACTTTTTTAATCTGCCTCCTGCGGCGACGTTTCGGTCCAATGACCTTTATCAAGCAAAGGTCATTGGACCGAAACTTTGCCGCAGGAGGCAGGTTAAAAAATGTAAGATTATTATCACTGTCCATTGTGGCGCTGTCTTTTTTCTATTTTGGATGTGGACTTGTAGCCGGGTTGGACCCCCTGGTATTGAAGTGCGCCAACATGCACATAGAGGTTGTATGGACATAGGGTGCGGTTTAACTTCTTTTTGGATTTTTGCTGTTGGCGTGTGTCATAAAGATGATATAAGAAAAAAATTACTGTGCAATTGGTTAAATAAATAGTGTATATTTATTTAGCATGTGTGCAACTGGCACAAAGCCAGCTGACATATGCAAACGTTACTATTTACCAGTGCCACTCATTTTACTGAGTCTGCTGTTGGCATCTGTCATAAAGGTGATATAACAAAAAAATAACTGTGCTATTGGTTAAATAGTGTATATTTATCTAGCATTTGTGCAACTATTGCAAAGCCTGCTGAGATGTGCAAATATGACTATTTACCAGTAATTTTCCTGAGTCTGCTGTTGGCATGCGTAATAAAGGCAAAATAAAAAAAATTCTATGCTAATGGTTACGTAAATAGCGCATATTTATCTAGCATTTGTGCGACTGGCGCAAAGCCTGCTGAGATACACAAACATCACTATTTACCAGAAATTTCCTGAGTCTGCTGTTAACGTGTGTAATGAAGGTGATATAAAAAAAATTGCTGTGCTATTGGTTAACTAAATAGCGTATATTTACAATGGGTACAGAAAGTATTCAGACCCCTTTAAATTTTTCACTCTTTGTTTCATTGCAGCTATTTGGTAAATTCTAAATAGTTTTTTTTTCATTAACCCCTTTACCCCCAAGGGTGGTTTGCACGTTAATGAGCGGGCCAATTTTTACAATTCTGACCACTGTCCCTTTATGAGGTTATAACTCTGGAACACTTCAACAGATCCTGATGATTCTGACACTGTTTTCTTGAGACATATTGTACTTCATGATAGTGGTAAAATTTCTTTGATATTACCTGCGTTTATTTGTGAAAAAACGGAAATTTGGTGAAAATTTTGAATATTTTGCAATTTTCCAAATTTGAATTTTTATGCCCTTAAATCACAGAGATATATCAATCAAAATACTTAATAAGTAACATTTCCCACATGTCTACATCAGCACAATTTTGGAACCCAAATTTTTTTTTGCTAGGGAGTTATAAGGGTTAAAAGTTGAGCAGCAATTTCTCATTTTTACAACCCCATTTTTTTTTGGGACCACATCACATTTGAAGTCACTTTGAGCGGTCTATATGATAGAAAATACCCAATTGTGACACCATTCTAAACACTGCACCACTCAAGGTGCTCAAAGTTTATTAACTCTTCAGGTGTTTCTCAGGAATTTTTGGAATGTTTAACAAAAAATGATCATTTAACTTTTCTTCACAAAAAATGTACTTCAGCTCCAATTTGTTTTATTTTACCAAGGGTAGCAGGAGAAAATGGAAAAGTTGTTGTGCAATTTGTCCTGAGTACGCTGATACCCCATATGTGGGGGTAAACCACTGTATGGGCGCATGGCAGAGCTCGGAAGGGAAGGAGCGCCATTTGACCTTTCAATGCAAAATTGACTGGAATTGAGATAGGACGCCATGTCGCGTTTGGAGAGCCCCTGATGTGCCTAAACATTGAAACCCCCCACAAGTGACACCATTTTGGAAAATAGACCCCCTAAGGAACTTATCTAGATGTGTGGTGAGCACTTTGACACACCAAGTGCTTCACAGAAAAAAAAAAAAAAGTGCTTCACAGAAGTTTATAATGTAGAGCCGAAAAAATAAAAAATCATATTTTTTCACAAAAATGATCTTTTCGCCCCCAATTTTTTATTTTTCCAAGGGTAACAGAAGAAATTGGACCCCAAAAGTTGTTGTGCAATTTGTCCTGAGTATGCAGATACCCCATATGTGGGGGTAAACCACTGTTTGGGCGCATGGCAGAGCTCAGGAGGGAAGGAGCACCGTTTTACTTTTTCAAGGCAGAATTGGCTGGAATTGAGATCAGACACCATGTCGCGTTTGGAGAGCCCCTGATGTGCTTAAACAGTGGAAACCCCCCAATTCTAACTGAAACCCTAGCCCAAACACACCCCTAACCCTAATCCCAACCCTAACCATAACCACACCCCTAACCCGAACACGCCCCAAACCCTAATCCCAACCATACCCCTAACCCCAACACACCCTTAACCCTAATCCCAACCCTAACCACACCCCTAACTCCAACACACCCCTAACTCTAATCCCAACCATAACCCTAACCACACCCCTTACCCCGACACACCCCTAATCCCAACAGTAAATGTAATCCAAACCCTATCCTTAACTTTAGCCAAATCCCTAACTTTAGCCCCATCCCTAACTTTAGCCCCAACCCCACCCTAACCCTAACCCTAATGGGAAAATGAAAATAAATACATATTTTTATTTTATTATTTTTCCCTAACTAAGGGGGTGATGAAGAGGGTTTGATTTACTATTTATAGCGGATTTTTATGATTGGCAGCTGTCACACACTAAAAGACGCTTTTATTGCAAAAAATTGTTTTTGCGTCTCCACATTTTGAGAGCTATAATTTTTCCATATTTTGGTCCACAGTCATGTGAGGTCTTGTTTTTTGTGGGATGAGTTGACGTTTTTATTGGTACCATTTTCAGGCACGTGACATTTTTTGATTTTTATTCCGATTTTTGTGAGGCAGAATGACCAAAATCCAGCAATTCATGAATTTCTTTTGGGGGGGCGTTTACACCATTCCACATTTGGTAAAATTGATAAAGCAGTTTTATTTTTCGGGTCAGTACGATTACAGCGATACCTCATTTATATCTTTTTTTATGTTTTGGCGCTTTTATACGATAAAAATTATTTTATATAAAAAATAATTATTTTTGCATTGCTTTATTTTGAGGACTATAACTTTTTTATTTTTTCGCTGATGACGCTGTATGGTGGCTCATTTTTTGCGGGATAAGATGACATTTTCAGCGGTACCATGATTTTTTTATATCCTTTTTGATCGCGTGTTATTTCACATTTTGTTCGGCGGTATGATATTAAAGCGTTGTTTTTTGCCTCGTTTTTTTTTTTTTACGGTGTTCACTGAAGGGGTTAACTAGTGGGACAGTTTTATAGGTCGGGTCGTTATGGATGCGGCGATACTAAATATGTCTATTTTTATTGTTTTTTTTATTTAAAGAAATTTATTTATTGGAACAAAATATTTTTTTTATTTATTTAGGATTTTTTTTTTTTTACACGTCTAAATATATATTTTTTTACTTTTGTACATTGCCCCAAGGGGGGACATGACTATATAGTGTCAGATCGCTGATCTGACACTTTGCAGTGCACTGTATCAGATCAGCGATCTGACAGGCACTACAGGGAGGCTTGCAGGCGCCTGCTCTGAACAGGAGCTTGCAAGCCACCTCCCTGCAGAACCCGGAAGGCCCCCCATGGCCATTTTGGATCCGGGGCCTGCAGGGAGGAGGAGGTAGGAGACCCTCGGAGCAACACGACCCCCTCCCTGAGCGATGCTTCCCTATGCCGCTGGAATGCTGCGGTCATGTTTGATCGCAGAGTTCCGGGTGTTAATGTGCGAGGAGGGGTCCGTGACCGCTCCTGGCACTTAGTGCCGGATGTCAGCTGCGATAGTCAGCTGACACCCGGCCTCGATCAGCCGCGCTCCCCCCATGAGCGCGGCTGATCAGTGATCAGTTACTATCCCATCGGCGGTCATACTGGCCCATACAACTTCGACGGGATAGTACGTCATATGTCAGAAAGGGGTTAATGTACATTGCTCACCCCATCTTGATTTAAAAAAAACAGAAATGTAGACATTTTTGCAAATTTTTAAAAAAAGGAAAACTGAAATATCACATGGTAATAAGTATTCAGACCATTTGCTAAGACACTCATATTTAAGTCACATGCTGTCCATTTCCTTGTAATCCTCCTAGAGATGGTTCTACTCCTTCCAGCTGTGTTTAATTAAACTGAGGGCTCAGAGCCCTGACCTAAACCCAATTGAGCATCTCTGGGGAGACATGAATATGGCTGCCCACCAATGTTCCCCATCCAACCTGATGGAACTGGAGAGGATCTGCAAGGAAGAATGGCAGAGGATTCCCAAATCCAGGTGTAAAAACTTGTTGCAAGAAGACTCATGGCTGTACTAGCTCAAAAGGGTGCTTCTACTCAATACTGAGCAAAGGGTCTGAATACTTAAGATCATGTGATATTTCATTTTTCTTTTTTTAAAAATTTGCTCAAATTTCAACATTTCTGTTTCTTTCATTCAAGATGGGGTGCAATGAAACAAAGAGTGAAAATTTTAAAGGGTCTGAATACTTTCCGTACCCACTGTATCTAGCAGTTGTGCAACTTGCGCTAAGTCTGCTGAAATACACAAACCTCACTATTTACCAGTAATTTTCTTGAGTCTGCTGTTGCCGTGTGTCGTAAAGACGATAACTAAAAAAAATTAATTTGTACATAACACCTCTATGAGGGTGAAAACTAAAGCCAAGAATTTTTTTTTCATAACACAATCAGTATATGGAAAAGGGTGACGTTAAGGAACAGGGGATGTGCATGTAGTGGTGGGACAGATCAGAATGTGACTTTATCTCGTTCTAGCTTCCTGTCAAAATTTGGTCTGCACGCTACACCACTGTCGACCCCAAACAACTGCGAGGATGTTGTGGGTTGGATGGCAGACAATGGCTCCAGTGTGTTAACAAGTAGCACCAGAAAGTCTTCCACATGATCCAGTCTCACTAGCCAAGAGGCTGGGCCTCACAGTCCTCAACCTGGTCCTCCTTCCTCCCTCCATCAAGAATCCCAGGAGACATATGACCCCAACGCTGGCCACTCCGAGGAACTGTTTATGTTCCCTTGTAACCATTCTGGCTTCTTACCGTGCACCATTAAAGAGGAACATGAGACAGTGGAGGGCATTGATGCACAAACACTTGAGCACCCACGGCCAGGAGAAAGCCACACTGGGTAGGGTCAATGCATGTCCGAAGCGGTGGAGGATAATCATGAGGCACAGTTGCCATCAGGTCAGCCTAAAATTGCAACTCAGAAGGAGGATCAGATTGATGAATTGGAAGATGACGTGGTTTGACCAGAGGGAGAACTTGGTCAAACATTCCATAGAGCCCCCCACTTGGGAAGAAAACAGGCCAAGGATGCGTTGTTTCACTGTATGGCAGTTTTTTTCTGAAAGTCCTTGAGACAAAACAACTGTAATTTGCAGCATCTGCCATACAAGCTGAGAAGTGGCAAGAACACTGTCAACCTGAGCACCACCAGCATGCAGAAGCACATGGCACCAAACTCCCCAGTAGATGGACGGAAGGCCTGGGTACAAAATCTGTGTTTGAGGATGAAACCTCTGCCTCTTCCCCTGTGTTATGGCCTTCCAAATCTGCTGTCCAGAAAGCAGGCACTGATGCCTCCATCCTACAAGCTATGGTTAAATAGACACAACAATCAGCAACCACATTTAGTTCATTGTCCCAGCGCAGCTTTCAGTAGTCCCTGTCACAGACATTTCAGAGGAAGCAGAAATATACACCTATGCACCCACAGGTCCAAACGCTAAACACCCACATTGACAGATTGTTAGCCATGGAAATGTTGCTGTTTCAGCTTGTGGGGGCTGAGCCTTTCCATGACCTCTTGGCAGTGACAGCCCTACAGTACTCGATTCACAGCCACCACTATTTTTCCCGGTGTGCCGTCCCCACGTTACATAAGCACATGTTACACAATATCAACCATGAGGGTCCAATGTCCATTAGGGTTTCAGTGTCCTCAAATTCCAGTTCCTGCCTCTCCTCCTCCTCATCCTCAGCTGAACTTGCCTCCCCATCACTCTGCAGCACTGCCTTGGCTAAGCGGCAGCACAATCTGCTGAAGCTCATCTGTTTAGGTGATAAAGCTCATAACACTGCAGTGCTGTTGAAATGGATAAAAAACAAGACTGATCAGTGGCTCTCCCCGCTGAACTTCCAACCAGGTTGTGAGCAATAATAGATGTAACTTTGTGGCGGCTTTAAAGCTCGGCAAGTTGGTACACGTTCCTTGCATGGCCCATGTGCTGAACTTGGTTGTACAGCGGTTTTTAAAAACATATGCCAACTTGCCAGACCTACTTGCCAAGGTACGAGCCCATTTCCGAAAGTCATCTCAGGCTTTCGCCGGTCTGGCTTTGCTGCAGCAGCACCTTAATTTGTCTTATCACTGACTGATTTGTGACCTGCCCACAAGGGTGAATTCGACCTTTCATATGTTGGCAAGGATAAGTGAGCAGCAGAGGGCAGTGACTGAATTACAGCTTTTCAATGCCCATTGAAAAGTAACACTCAGCCCCCACACATAAGAACTGCAGAGTGGGTGTGGATCGCTGACGTGTGAGGTTCTTCAAAACTTTGAGTACTGCAAAAAGATCACTAGCGCTGTTGACGCTATTATCAATGTAACTATCAATGCTCCTCTGTCTGTTAAAACATTCGCTGCAGAATATTAAAGAGGAAGCTTTGAATGCTGAGCAGGTGGATATAGAGCAAGATTTTAGGCTTCCTTTACACTAACCGTGGTTTTGCATCCCATTTTTGCGGCCCCAATAGATTTCTATTGGGCCCCAAAAACGGGCCTCAATAATTCCACGGTGCGCCGTATGGCCGTGAGGGCCGCATTTACGGCCGTGAAAAAAGATCGATCCTACTTGATCTTTTTCACCGTTCACGGACACGGCCCTCATTGAAAATCAATTGTCTGTGGAGCACCGTGACTTCTGGTTTTGACAAACGCCGTTTTTTTTCCAATGCTATTTCCATAGTATTGGAAACCCGAAAAACGGCGATCTGCAAGTTATTGTGGCAGACCGTGAATATTGCGGCGATACGGCCCGCAAAAAAGGCCCGCAATAATGGGCCGCAAAAACTCGGTAAGTGTAAAAGAAGCCTTACAGTAGCTGATACCGCACAGCCCAGCCTCACACAATATTCTCACGCCACATTAGGTGATGATGAAGAACAGGAGGAGGAGGAGGCAGAACAGGAGTTTTTGATCTGCGCTACAGAGGGGACTCCCAATACCAACTTCATGCCTGTCCAGCATGAATAGCCTGAACAGCAGAAGGCGTAGGAGGAGGAGGTTATGCGTCGTGAGGAGGAGAGGATGGTTAGTGTTCGTCCTGGTGAGGACACTGAACGTTTGACTCTCTGTAGTCTGCCACACATGGCAGCGTTCATGTCCAGATGCCTTTCCCAAGACCCTTGCATGAAACACATTTTGTTCAACATGAAATACTGGCTGTGCACCTTTCTTGACCCATGGTACAAGGAGAAATTTTCTTCTCTCATGTCGGGAACAGACATGCCATTTTCAGTGCATGTTTGCCAGAGGGCCATTGTCGAACACTTGCTAAAAAGATTACCCTCAGACAAGGCTGCTGGCAGAGGTACCGGCTATTTTCACCCACAAGGATTACAGGGGAAGGCCACACACACCAGGTGCAACTCGGGGGGGGGGATGTCCACCAACTGACACTTTTTCATGGAAAACGCAAACAGGATGACACTTCTGAAATTGAACAAGGGCTGGATTTCTTGTGACTTTGTAAGCCCTACGGTTGACAGCAACGTAATGTAAAAGCAGGCCAAATGTTTTTTGTTAGGAAGTTGTCTTAACATCCATCCCTTACCATCCAAACCCATTTTGTTCATGAAATCACCTCCTCCTCCTGCATCTGCAACAATTGTTTAGTGGTCATGTATGTTTACCCCACATGGCTATTGGTTTGTACCTTGTGAAAACTTGGAACATTGTGCAATGGTGAAACTTATACTCCCTATCGATTCCCTTGCTGACAGACTCCAACAGCAGAGTAATGATGATTATAGCCCCTTCTAAATTGTCACGTAAGAATATCTGTACATGGATTGCGCCAGTTGCACAACTGCAAGATAAAGATAAGCTATTTTTTAGTACAATAGAAAATTATTACTTTTTTTTCAATCAGCTTGCTGACACACTGAAAATGCGGAGTAATGATGATTATTGCCCCTGCTAAATTGTCACGTAAGATTATCTTTACCCGGATTGCGCCAGCCTCACAACTGCTAGATAAAGATACGCTATTTTGAAATAGAAAATTATGATTTTTTTTAAATAAGCTTGGTGACAAGTGATGAGTGAATTTGTTTGGAAAACGATTGCCAAACATAAATTCGGCAGGAATATGGCACATTCAGATTCGTGATCGGAGACACGAGCAAAATTTTATAAAATCTGGAAAAATCGGTAACATTTGGTAAAGTGCCAGAAAATATTTGCTTTGCCACAAAAGTATATTCAGCACTTAAGCAACTATAATGGTGGTGTATCATGAACGTTTGGCATGTGTTTGATAAGGGGAGGGTGTTTGCAGAGCTCAGAGGAGCGGCATTCTTGTAAACAGTCATTTTTTCCCCCTAACTATGTGTGCACATTGCGGCTAGCCAATCAGGGTGCAGGAAACACCCACAATGCCCTGACAAAACGGGTTGTGTCATTGGCTGCTGAAATCACATGTCCCTCTCCGTATAAATAGGGGACATCTTGTTTTAGAGCTATTTTGACACTAACAGCGCAGAGACGCTGCTCCTGATGCTGGCACTGTTAATAGCAAGATTTTAGCTAGTTACCATATATACTCGAGTATAAGCTGAGATTTTCAGCCCAAATTTTTGGGCTGAAAGTGCCCCCTCGGCTTATACTCGAGTCACGGTCGGCGGGTGAGGGGGAGAGGGCGCTGAGGCATACTTACCTAGTCCCGGCGATCCTGGCGCTCCCCCTGCCCGTCCCACGGTCTTCGGTGCCGCAGCTCTTCCTCTGTCAGCGGTCACGTGGGACCGCTCATTAGAGAAATGAATAGGCTGCTCCACCTCCCATAGGGGCGGAGCCGCATAATTCATTTCTCTAATCAGCGGTGCCGGTGACCGCTGACAGAGGAAGAGCTGCGGCACCGAAGACCAGCTGTCCGGGGGAAGGAGCGGGACGCCGGGAGCAGGTAAGTATCGCATATTCACCTGTCTGCGTTCCACACGCCGGGCGCTGTCTCCATCTTCCCGGCGTCTCTCTCTCCGCACTGACTGTGCAGGTCAGAGGGCGCGATGACGCATATAGTGTGCGCGCCGCCCTCTGCCTGATCAGTCAGTGCGGAGAGACGCCGGGAAGATGGCGCCGAGGAGCTGCAAGCAAGAGAGGTGAGTATGTGTTTTATTATTTTTATTGCAGCAGCAGCACAGCTATGGGGCAATAATGGTGCAGAGCACTATATGGCACAGGTATGGGGCAATAATGGTGCAAGCACTGTATGGCACAGCTATGGGGCAATAATGGTGCAGAGCACTATATGGCACAGCTATGGGGCAATAATGAATGGTGCAGAGCACTATATGGCACAGCTATGGGGCAATAATGGTGCAGAGCACTATATGGCACAGCTATGGGGCAATTATGAACGGTGCAGAGCACTATATGGCACAGCTATGGGGCAATTATGAACGGTGCAGAGCACTATATGGCACAGCTATGGGGCAATTATGAACGGTGCAGAGCACTATATGGCACAGCTATGGGGCCATAATGAACGGTATGGAGCATCTATTTTTATTTTTGAAATTCACCGGTAGCTGCTGCATTTTCCACCCTAGGCTTATACTCGAGTCAATAAGTTTTCCCAGTTTTTTGTGGCAAAATTAGGGGGGTCGGCTTATACTCGGGTCGGCTTATACTCGAGTATATACAGTAAGCGGTTGTATATCAGTCAGATCGTGTAGCTAGCTAGTGTCCAGTGTGGCTGTTAAATTTACCTTCCAGCACTTTTATTTTTTTTGGCCATTACTGAGGTCCACAGACAAAGCCAGCAGGACACATGTCCTACAAGTGTGTTGTACACTGCTTCTATTGTGCTCCATGAAGGAATATGGCATTCTAATTAATATTTTTTTCACTAGCTAAACCTGCTGCATCCCAGATTTTAGCTAGTTACATGGGCGGTGTTATGTCAGTCAAATAGTGTAGCTAGCTAGTCTTCAGACCTAGCGCGCATTTTTAAAAATATATACTATTTTCTGTTGCTGAATGTGATACAGCCCGCCGTATCCTTCATTGTCATGTTGTGGCATTGATATGAACCTGTCTGTAGACCTAGCACACATTTTTAAAAAAATTAGAATTTTTCTGTTGTTGAATGTGATACAGCTTGCCGTATCCCACATTGTCATGTTGTGGTGGTGATATGAACCTGCCTGCAGACCTAACGTGCAGTAAAGAAAATTATGATATTTTCTGCTGCTGAATGTGATACAGCCCGCCGTCTCGCACATTGTCATGTTGTGGTGGTAATATGAACCTGTCTGCAGACCTAACGCGCATTTTAAAAAAATATTATTTTTTTCTGTTGCTGAATGTGATAGAGTCCGCCGTATCCCAAGTTGTCATTTTGTGGCAGTGATATGAAGCTGTCTGCAGACCTCAAGCACATTAAAACATTTATTTTCTTCTGTTGATAAACATGATACAGCCCGCTATATCCAACCTTTTCATTTAGTGGCGTTGAAATTGTCCTGTGTGCAGAGCAGTTGCACATTAAAATTATTTATTGATTTTTTTTTCAAATGTGATACAGCAGCCAAGATCTGAGTTTGAAATTGTTTTGAGAATATCTTCTAGATTATGTGCATATTTGGCATGCAATTTCTCAAGGGCATCTTTTATACCTAGCTTGAGATGCGCATCTGTTACACCTATCTTCTGACGAGCATCAAATGCTCTTTGGTAATTGGTGTTGGGTAAATGTGTAATCGTTATAGGCTGGATCCTGGATCTTGTACTTCCCATAGCAGCCCTGTTATTGATCCTGTTCTACGTTCCAATTTCCTCTGTCATCATGGCCCTTTTCCTGATCAGTTCATGTAACGACATGTCGGTCATATTTGTTCAGCAAACCTGCACCTTACCAGCAGCAACTGTGAGAAAGAGGGTGTACCAATGCCAAGGACAATCGTCTAGATTATACAGGCCTCATCCACACTAAAAAAAAAGTATTTTATGTTACTAACCGGATACAGAAGAGGAAATCTCACTTTAAATTGTTATTGACAGGCCCCAAAAAAGTCTTCTGTTACTAACGTTATACAGTATAGACATCTCACTTTGAAATTGTTTGGAGCACCTAGTCAATGTTATACAGGCCTTACTGACAGGCCCAAAAAATTCTTCTGTTACTAACGTTATACAGTATAGACATCTCACTTTGAAATTGTTTGTAACATCTAGTCAATGTTATACAAGCCTTATCGTCAGGCACCCAAAAAATTATTCTGTTACCAATGTCATACAGTAGGGGACATCTCACTTTGAAATTGCTTGTAGCATCTATTCAATGTTATACGGACTTTATCGACAGGCCCCCAAAAGTTCTACTATTGCAAACGTCATACAGTAGGGGACATTTCACTTTGAAATTGTTTGTAGCATCTACTCAATGTTATTCAGGCCTTATTGACATGCTCCAAAAAATTCTACTATTACAAACGTCATACAGTAGAGGAGATCATACTTTGAAATTGTTTGTAGCATCTGGTCAATGTTATACAAGCCTTATCGACAGGCCCAAAATAATTCTTCTGTTACTAATGTCATACAGTAGGAGACATCTCACTTTGAAATTTTTTTGAGCAGATCTTCTTTGTCATACAGGCCTCATCGTTACTGAAACAATTCTTTCTGCTGTGAGAAATGTGATTAATCACAACATATTTCACCTTATTTTGTGCTGCTGAAATTCAGCTGTGCGCAGAGGTTGTGCAGAGTAAAAAATCTATTTTTAGTTACTAATAGTGTGCTCCTAACACACTATCTGAGCACCATGACTGGGAAAAATCGAGGTCGTGGAGGAAGGGGGATTAGGCTTGGTGTTCGAGGTGTATGTGAGGTAGGTGTTAATGTTTCTGAAAGCACTAGTGAACCACTAACATGACGTCCTATCCAAAGACAACTGACAACTTCTGTTACTGGATGTTGCAGTTTTTAGCGTGCTGCATCGTTCTTGCATAATTGCAGTCTCTGATATCTTTAGTGGGGCTTATGTGCCTGCTGTTGCTGCTGCTGCTGGAGATGTTAACACTAATTTGTTGAAATGTGAACAGTCCTTCTTGGGTGTCCATCTGCTGGATTGGGAGAAATGGAAGACCTGTCGGTCCCTATTATACTCTTTCTACTGTGACAAAATTGATGCCACTTTGTTAATGTCTGACACAAATTTTTAGAAATGTGGACACTCTTGGTTGTGTGTTCACCTGCTGGATTGGGTGTAGTGGAAGACCTGTCGGTCTCTATTAGAGTATTTCCACTGTGGTGAAATTGATGTCACTTTGCTGGTGTGTGCAAATTATTTTTTGTAAATGTGTAGATTCCACGTTGGGTCTCCTTTATGTGTGTTGCCTATAGCAGTAGGCCCTTGATACCAGCAGTCTTCCGCTGTCTTTGAGTCAACTACCCATGTTACTATCCTTACATTTTTATGACAATAGTAATCTACGAAACTGATATGTGTGCCATCTGAGTGTGGCTGAGCATCACTTTCAATTTTTTTTTTGGGGGGGGGGTTTATCACTTACATAGTGCCAATAATTCAACATTCGCTTTCCAAACATTACTGGCACTGCTATCATTGGGACTCACAATCTAAATTTACTATCTGTATGTCTTGGTAGTATGGGTAGAAAAATAATTACTGGGAGTAAATCAAGGGTAGAACATGCAAAATCTTTGCAGATGCTGTCCTTGGTGTGGTTGTAACACAGGACTAGAGTGCAGAAAGACCGCTAATGTTTTTGCATTGACAACTGAGTGTTTCTGTGGTTGGAAGGCTATCACTGTGAAAACTATGTGCCTCACTGCTGTGTTGGGGAAAACCACTGTCAAGATTGTCTTCTAGCATGTTTTGATACTGCAGCATGGGCATGTCCTTTTCCAGGGGGGAAACAACAGGTAAAATTTGGAATCATAATTATACAGGTAACAATCATGTTGCAGATAGTGCTGCAAGAAGGTGGTCATGGAGACGGTCTCTTTCATGAGATCAAACTCCACAGTGTGTTGGTGGTGGTATAAGACTCAAGCTTTCTTCTTCCATCCACTTCTGACAACCACGGACAACATAGAGGGAATCGCTATCATCTTCATCTCCTAACTGTTGCGCGTCCATTACCTCTTCCTTCTGGTCCTTTTCATGGTCCTTCTCCATTTGATCTTCCTAAGGCAAACATCTGTGAGACGAAAGAGACCTGAACTTACAGATATTGTTAACCCTAAAGGTATCCTCTTCTTCTTTCTCCTCTTCCCCCTGGACCACCACCACCACCTGCTCACTCATACTATTTAAAGTGTGCTCCAGCATGTAGATGACAGTAATAGGGATGCTGATGACGCTAACCATCTTAGTAGCCACTAAGAAAACGTACAAAAGGGTGCTGAGGTTCTTCATCTGCATCCAGTGCGAAAGTGTGAATTGCACCATGTCCATTGTGCCAGGCTATGAAAATTGTCATCCTGCTGCCACAGTCACTGCAACATGTGTAGAGTTTAATTCCACGGTGTGGTCATATCGCAACTGAAGTGGAATGGTGGAAGTCAGCACGACAGTGGTTTCTGCAGCAGCGCATTCAGGCTGGGACAGTGGTGGAGGAATTGCTGTACGATCAGGTTCTGGATGCGAGCCATGCAAGGCACGTGTGTAAGGGTGGCCCAGTGTAGGGCCGCCACAAGGTTTGCACCGTTATCGCACACTGCCTTCCCTGGCTCTAGGTTGAGTGTACACAGCCATTGCTCAAACTCGGCATGGATAGCTGTCCACAACTGTTCATCTGTATGACTGCGATCTCTGTTGTGAATTTGGATTCTGGGCTCCCCCGGTGGCTACTGGTGGAATTGAACTTGTGACATCATCTTCCCTGTTCACCTGTTCTGATTAGATCTGGGTGTCGCTATATAACCTGGCTTCTCTGTTAGATGCTTGCCGGTCAACAATGTTATCAGAAGCCTCTCTGTGCTTGTTCCTGCTCCCAGACATCTACTAGATAAGTTGGACATTCGTCCATGTTTTGTTTTTGTATTTTGGTTCCAGTTCACAGCTGCAGTTTCGTTACTGTGTCTGGAAAGCTCTTGTTGATCAGGAATTGCCACTCTGGTATTATGAGTTAATGCCAGAGTCCTAAAGTAATTTCTGGATGTGTTTTGTTAGGGTTTTCTACTGACCATGAAAGTATGCTTTCTGTCTTCTGCTATCTAGAAAGCGGACCTCAAATTTGCTAAAACTATTTTCCTGCTGCGTTTGTTATTTCTTCTAAAATCACCGCCAATATATGTGGGGGGCCTCTGTCTCCTTTTTTTTGGGCATTTCTCTAGAGGTGAGTCAGGTCTTATATTTCCCTCTGCTAGCATTATTTAGTTCTCCGGCCGGCGCTGGGCATATAGGGATAAAAAGTAGGACATGCTACCTGGCTACTTCTAGATGATGCGGTAGGTTTAGTTCATGGTCAGTATAGTTACATCTTCCAAGAGCTTGTTCCTATAGAGGCTTATGCTAGTTCTCTGGCCATGGAGATCATGACAGTTTGACCGGCCCACTAAAGGGTTAAAATCCTTGGCTGAGAAAGGAGAGAAATAAGAAGTCTGCTGAGAGGTTTTTTTTTTTTTTTTTTTTTTTCTCTGTGCTCTTAATTGGATCACTTGCCAGTCTGTCTATGCTGCAGTCTTTCTTTTTTTTCTCTCTCCTTATAATCTTTGAATGGCTTTGTGTTCACCTGTTAATAATGGATCTTCAGAGTGTAACTGCAGGTTTGAATAATCTCTCCACGAAAGTACAAAATTTGCAAGATTTTATTATTCATGCTCCGGTATCTGAGCCGAGAATTCCTTTGCCGGAATTCTTCTCAGGGAATAGATCTAGCTTTCAGAATTTTAGAAATAATTGTAAGCTATTTTTGTCCCTGAAATCTCGTTCTGCTGGAGACCCTGCACAGCAGGTTGGGATTGTGATTTCCTTGCTCCGTGGCGACCCTCAAGACTGGGCTTTTGCATTGGCACCAGGGGATCCTGCGTTGCGCAATGTGGATGCGTTTTTTTTGGCCTTGGGCTTGCTGTATGAGGAACCTCATTTGGAACTTCAGGCAGAAAAAACTTTGATGTCCCTATCGCAGGGGCAAGATGAAGCTGAAATTTACTGCCAAAGATTCCGTAAATGGTCTGTGCTTACTCAGTGGAATGAGTGCGCCTTGGCGGCTACTTTCAGAGAGGGTCTCTCTGATGCCATTAAGGATGTTATGGTGGGGTTCCCCGTGCCTGCGGGTCTGAATGAGTCCATGACAATGGCCATTCAGATCGATAGGCGTCTGCGGGAGCGCAAACCAGTGCACCATCTGGCGGTGTCCACTGAGAAGACGCCAGAAAGCATGCAGTGTGATAGAATTCTGTCCAGAAGCGAGCGGCAGAATTTTAGACGGAAAAATGGGTTGTGTTTCTATTGTGGGGATTCTACTCATGTTATATCAGCATGCTCTAAGCGTACTAAAAAGCTTGATAAATCCGTTTCCATTGGCACTTTACAGTCTAAATTTATTTTGTCTGTGACCCTGATTTGCTCTTTGTCATCTATTACTACTGACGCCTATATCGACTCTGGCGCCGCTTTGAGTCTTATGGATTGGTCCTTTGCCAATCGTTGTGGGTATGATTTAGAGCCTTTGGAAACTCTTATTCCTCTGAAGGGGATTGACTCCACCCCATTGGCTAATAATAAACCACAATACTGGACACAAGTGACTATGTGTATTAATCCGGATCACCAGGAGACTATTCGTTTTCTGGTGCTGTATAATCTACATGATGATTTGGTGCTGGGATTGCCATGGCTGCAATCTCACAACCCAGTCCTTGACTGGAGAGCTATGTCTGTGTTGAGCTGGGGATGTAAGGGGACTCATGGGGACGTACCTTTGGTGTCCATTTCATCATCTATTCCCTCTGAAATCCCTGAGTTCCTGTCTGATTATCGTGACGTCTTTGAAGAACCCAAGCTGGGTTCACTACCTCCGCACCGTGAGTGCGATTGTGCTATAGATTTAATTCCGGGTAGTAAATACCCAAAGGGTCGTTTATTTAATCTGTCTGTGCCTGAACATACTGCTATGCGAGAATATATAAAGGAGTCCTTGGAAAAGGGACATATTCGTCCATCGTCATCTCCCTTAGGAGCCGGTTTTTTCTTTGTGTCAAAAAAAGACGGCTCTTTGAGACCATGTATTGATTATCGGCTTTTGAATAAAATCACGGTTAAATATCAATACCCATTGCCGTTGCTGACTGATTTGTTTGCTCGCATAAAGGGGGCCAAGTGGTTCTCTAAGATTGATCTCCGTGGGGCGTATAATTTGGTGCGGATCAGGCAGGGGGATGAGTGGAAAACCGCATTTAATACGCCCGAGGGCCACTTTGAGTATTTGGTGATGCCTTTTGGTCTTTCTAATGCCCCTTCAGTCTTCCAGTCCTTTATGCATGATATTTTCCGCGATTTTTTGGATAAATTTATGATAGTGTATCTGGATGATATTCTGATTTTTTCGGATGACTGGGACTCTCATGTCCGGCAAGTTAAGAGGGTTTTTCAGGTTTTGCGGTCTAATTCTCTGTGTGTCAAGGGTTCTAAGTGCGTTTTTGGGGTTCAGAGAATTTCCTTTTTGGGATATATTTTTTCTCCCTCTTCCATTGAGATGGATCCTGTCAAGGTTCAAGCTATTTGTGATTGGACGCAGCCCTCTTCTCTTAAAAGTCTTCAGAAATTTTTGGGCTTTGCCAACTTTTATCGTCGATTTATTTCTGGTTTTTCGGATGTCGTTAAGCCATTGACCGATTTGACTAGACAGGGTGCTGATGTTGCTGATTGGTCCCCTGATGCTGTGGAGGCCTTTCGGGAGCTTAAGCGCCGTTTTTCTTCTGCCCCTGTGTTGCGTCAGCCTGATGTGACTCTTCCTTTTCAGGTTGAGGTCGACGCTTCTGAGATCGGAGCTGGGGCAGTGTTGTCGCAGAAAAGTTCTGACTGCGCCGTGATGAGGCCTTGTGCCTTCTTTTCCCGTAAATTTTCGCCCGCTGAGCGGAATTATGATGTTGGGAATCGGGAGCTTTTGGCCATGAAGTGGGCGTTTGAGGAGTGGCGCCATTGGCTCGAGGGGGCCAGACATCAGGTGGTGGTATTGACTGACCACAAAAATTTGATTTATCTTGAGACCGCCAGGCGCCTGAATCCTAGACAGGCGCGCTGGTCATTATTTTTTTCTCGGTTTAATTTTGTGGTATCGTACCTACCAGGTTCTAAGAATGTTAAGGCGGATGCCCTTTCTAGGAGTTTTGAGCCTGATTCACCTGGCAACTCTGACCCCACAGGTATTCTTAAGGAGGGAGTTATCTTGTCAGCCGTTTCTCCAGACCTGCGGCGGGCCTTGCAGGAGTTTCAGGCGGATAGACCGGATCGTTGTCCGCCTGATAGGCTGTTTGTTCCTGATGATTGGACCAGTAAAGTCATCTCTGAGGTGCATTCTTCTGCGTTGGCAGGTCATCCTGGAATTTTTGGTACCAGGGATTTGGTGGCAAGATCCTTCTGGTGGCCTTCCCTGTCACGAGATGTGCGAGGCTTTGTGCAGTCTTGTGACGTTTGTGCTCGGGCCAAGCCTTGTTGTTCTCGGGCTAGTGGATTATTGTTGCCCTTGCCTATTCCTAAGAGGCCTTGGACACACATCTCGATGGATTTTATTTCAGATCTGCCTGTTTCTCAGAAGATGTCTGTCATCTGGGTGGTGTGTGACCGTTTTTCTAAGATGGTTCATTTGGTTCCCCTGCCCAAATTGCCTTCTTCTTCCGAGTTGGTGCCCCTGTTTTTTCAAAATGTTGTTCGTTTGCATGGTATTCCTGAGAATATCGTTTCTGACAGAGGAACCCAATTTGTGTCTAGATTTTGGCGGGCATTTTGTGCTAGGATGGGCATAGATTTGTCTTTTTCGTCTGCTTTTCACCCTCAGACTAATGGCCAGACCGAGCGGACTAATCAGACCCTGGAGACATATCTGAGGTGTTTTGTGTCTGCTGACCAGGATGATTGGGTTGCTTTTTTGCCATTGGCGGAGTTCGCCCTCAATAATCGGGCCAGCTCTGCCACCTTGGTTTCCCCGTTTTTCTGTAATTCGGGGTTCCATCCTCGATTTTCCTCCGGTCAGATGGAATCCTCGGATTGTCCTGGAGTGGATGCGGTGGTGGAGAGATTGCATCATATCTGGGGGCAGGTGATGGACAATTTAAAGTTGTCCCAGGAGAAGACTCAGCTTTTTGCCAACCGTCACCGTCGTGTTGGTCCTCGGCTTTGTGTTGGAGATTTGGTGTGGTTGTCTTCTCGTTTTGTCCCTATGAGGGTCTCATCTCCTAAGTTTAAGCCTCGGTTCATCGGTCCGTATAAAATATTGGAGATTCTTAACCCTGTTTCCTTCCGTTTGGACCTCCCTGCATCCTTTTCTATTCATAACGTTTTTCATCGGTCGTTATTGCGCAGGTATGAGGCACCGGTTGTGCCTTCCGTTGAGCCTCCTGCTCCGGTGTTGGTTGAGGGTGAGTTGGAGTACGTTGTGGAAAAAATCCTAGACTCCCGTGTTTCCAGACGGAGACTCCAGTATCTGGTCAAGTGGAAGGGATATGGCCAGGAGGATAATTCTTGGGTCACTGCATCTGATGTTCATGCCTCTGATCTGGTTCGTGCCTTTCATAGGGCCCATCCTGATCGCCCTGGTGGTTCTGGTGAGGGTTCGGTGCCCCCTCCTTGAGGGGGGGGTACTGTTGTGAATTTGGATTCTGGGCTCCCCCGGTGGCTACTGGTGGAATTGAACTTGTGACATCATCTTCCCTGTTCACCTGTTCTGATTAGATCTGGGTGTCGCTATATAACCTGGCTTCTCTGTTAGATGCTTGCCGGTCAACAATGTTATCAGAAGCCTCTCTGTGCTTGTTCCTGCTCCCAGACATCTACTAGATAAGTTGGACATTCGTCCATGTTTTGTTTTTGTATTTTGGTTCCAGTTCACAGCTGCAGTTTCGTTACTGTGTCTGGAAAGCTCTTGTTGATCAGGAATTGCCACTCTGGTATTATGAGTTAATGCCAGAGTCCTAAAGTAATTTCTGGATGTGTTTTGTTAGGGTTTTCTACTGACCATGAAAGTATGCTTTCTGTCTTCTGCTATCTAGAAAGCGGACCTCAAATTTGCTAAAACTATTTTCCTGCTGCGTTTGTTATTTCTTCTAAAATCACCGCCAATATATGTGGGGGGCCTCTGTCTCCTTTTTTTTGGGCATTTCTCTAGAGGTGAGTCAGGTCTTATATTTCCCTCTGCTAGCATTATTTAGTTCTCCGGCCGGCGCTGGGCATATAGGGATAAAAAGTAGGACATGCTACCTGGCTACTTCTAGATGATGCGGTAGGTTTAGTTCATGGTCAGTATAGTTACATCTTCCAAGAGCTTGTTCCTATAGAGGCTTATGCTAGTTCTCTGGCCATGGAGATCATGACAGATCTCCAAGGCATATTTTTGTAAACACTGCCTGATTACGGTGAGCCCTTGCTGCACAGTAGAGAGGGTAAGAGAGGGATTCTCTCTGCAGTATAAGAACGTGTGTTTAATTAAGGCAGAGGTTAAGGGCACAGGTGGAGGCACTACAGGAGGTGGAGAAAGCAGATGCACTGCAGGAACTGTTACATGCAGAGGTTTGTTCCACAAGCCCTGGGGATTCCAAGACTTGGTTTCTAGTGACACCAATGTGTCTACTGCTTTAGTTTTCCATCCCCTGGTGAGTACTAGCTTAGTTCTTCAACCCTAGCTGTTTAGTAGTTTAGTTCTCCAATCCCTATTGTCTATTAGTTTAGTTTTTCATGTTCTGGTGTTAATTTGTTTAGTTCTGCAATCATAGCTGTTTAGTAGTTTAGTTCTCTAATCCTTGTTGTCTATTAGTTTAGTTATCCATTGTGTGGTGGTGTGTAGTGGTTTAGTTCTACAACCCTAGCTGTTTAGTAGTTTAGCTCTCCAACCCCTGTTGTCTAGTAATTTAGCTATCCATCTTATGGTGTGCAGTGGTTTATTTCTCCATCCCCAAGCACCCTGCAAGCCTTGGGGTTTGCAAGACTTGTGTAGCAGCCCCTTCCCTGACTGCCCCTACAGCCACCAGAGTCACCCAGTGCCCAGTCACAGAGATGTAACTCCCCTGGCCATACTTGCTTGTCCAGGTGTCATTGTTGAAATGCACCCTGGCGTACATAGAATTTTTCAGGCAACAGGTGATGTTCCCTCTGCTAAACAGGCCTACTTCACAACCCTCGTATCTTTCCTATCCTACAACCCCAAACAGTTATTCAAAACCTTTAACTCCCTCCTCCGCCCTCCACTGCCCCCTCCAACCTCCCTCATCTCTGCTGAGGACTTTGCCACACACTTTAAAAATAAGATTGATCAAACAATGCAAGTCTTCATTGTTCAACCACCACAACCCCTTTGTATACCAGACCAATGCCCAAAACCCATAACCTCCCTCTCTAAGATCACTGAAGGGGGGCTTAATTGTCTCCTCTCCAAATCGCACCTCACCACTTGTGCGCTTGACCTCATCCCATCCCACCTCCTCCCCATCCTCACCACCACACTTATCCCATCCCTAACCCACCTCTTCAACCCATCACTAACTTCTGACACCTTCCTTTCTGCTTTCAAACATGCCACAATCACTCCTATCCTTAAAAAGCCAACCCTCGACCCAACAGCTATGTCCAGCTATCGCCCAATATCGCTGCTTCCATTCGCTTACAAAATCCTGGAGCAGCACGTCCATGCTGAACTTTCCTCCCACCTCTCATCTAACTTGCTCTTTGACAATCTACAATCTGGTTTCTGCCCCATCACTCAACTGAGACAGCCCTGACCAAAATCACTAATGACATACTTGCAGCCAAAGCTAACGGACAATACTGTGTACTCCTCCTTCTAGACCTGTCCTCTGCTTTTGACACAGTTGACCACTGCCTCCTACTACAGATCCTCTCCTCCTTTGGCATCAAAGACCTCGCCCTATCGTGGATCTCCTCATACCTTTCCAACCGCACATTCAGCGTCTCCCACTCCAACACTACCTCCTCATCCCACCCTCTCTCTGTTGAAGTCCCCCAAGGCTCTGTTCTAGGACCCCTACTCTTCTCAATCTATACACTTGGCCTGGGACAACTCATAAAGTCCCATGGATTCCAGTACCACCTTTATGCTGATGACACTCAGATCTACCTTTCTGGCCCAGACGTCACCTCTCTGCTGTCCAGAATCCCGGAGTGTCTATCAGCCATATTCTCCTTTTTCTCCTCTCGCTTCCTCAAACTCAATGTGGACAAATCTGAACTCATCATCTTTCCTCCATCTCATAGATCTTCCATACCTGACCTATCTATTGCAATTAATGACATCACACTTTCCCCCGTACCGGAAGTCCGCTGCCTCGGAGTAACCCTTGACTCTGCCCTGTCCTTCAAACAGCACATCCAAGCTCTTTCCACCTCCTGTCGCCTCCAGCTCAAAAATATCTCCAGAATCCATCCTTTCCTCAACTGTCAATCTACTTAAATGCTTGTGCATGCCCTCATCATCTCTCGTCTTGACTACTGCAACATCCTTTTCTGTGGCCTCCCTGCTAACACCCTTGCACCTCTCCAGTCCATCCTTAACTCTGCTGCCCGACTAAATCATCTCTCTCCTCGCTACTCCTCTGCTTCCCCCCACTGCAAATCTCTTCACTGGCTCCCATTCCCTCAGTGTATCCAGTTCAAATTACTAATACTGACCTACAAAGCCATCCATAACCTGTCTCCTCCATATATCTCTGAACTAAACTCTCGATATCTTCCCTAATGTAATCTCCGGTCCTCCCAAGACCTCCTTCTCTCCTCCACACTTATCCGCTCCTCATCCAACTGCCTCCAAGACTTCTCCAGAATATCCCCCATCCTCTGGAATTCTTTGCCCTAACACATCCGACTATCAACCACATTTGGATCCTTCAGACGGAACCTGAAAACCCACCTCTTCAGGAAAGCCTACAGCCTGCACTGACCCTGCTGCCTCCTCACCACGACCGAAGCTACTGCCTCACCAACACCGTAGTTCCTACAACCTTCAACCTATTGTCTCCATCTCCACCATCCTGTAGAATGTAAGCCCGCAAGGGCAGGGTCGTCACCCCCCTGTATCTGTCTGTAATTGTTAGTTTGCTTACTGTAAGTGATATCTGTTTTTGTATGTAACCCCTTCTCATGTACAGCACCATGGAATCAATAGTGCTATATAAATAAATAAATAATAATAATAATGTTGTCTGCAACTTGTTGCTGTAGCGCAGGGACATCTTTCTTAGATAAGTAATGGTGACTGGGCAACTGGTACTGGGGGGACTGCGACGGCCATCAGCTTTCAGAAACCATCTGTATCCATAAGGCGGAAAGGTGGCATTTCTGTGGCCAACAGATTGGAGTGGCCATACAATAATCACAGAGAGCAAAGGCCATGGATCATACAGAAACAAGTGCTGTGATCTTTGTAGAGAATAGCTCTCAGCTGGCCCCTATCGTCCAGAAACTGACACAATTGGGTGACGAATCATCCGAGGAGGCCACAGGCTTTTCACAATAATTAGTTCTCAGAAATGTAATAGTGAGCGTACAGCTTATCAACGTCCAGATTACGACACATGGAATACGCGTATATCATACTATACGATCACTGCTAACTCCACGATAACCCTCTGCTGAGCTACTCAGCTGCATGCCTCTGGGTTTGCACCAAGTGTGATCTACTACCTCATTGTCATCCTCTCTGTTCTCCAACTCCTTGCTCTGAGAGTCTTCCTCCTCCTCTTCCTGCCTTGACAGCATAGTACAGTCCGCGGGTGTCTCAAATATCTGAGTCTTGTCACAAATGGATCACTTTCACCCAACGTGGTTAACATCTCTTGAGGAGGGTTTTGTTTATGCTCGTACAAAACTTCGTCCATCCATGGATCAAAGTGAGATAAAATTTGGTCATCAGTGCAGATGAGTTCCTCCTCTTAACACTGTGAATCTTAGAGTACACTTCCTTTTCCCGTGGCATACAAAAGTGTGAAGAGATCTGCAGACTCAGCCATCTGTGATTCCCAACAGTCTGTTGGGTGCTTGGAGAGTTGTGATGTGAGGGAAAAAAATGGGTACTAGGGGTGCCACCACTGAGGACTGTACTGTGTGTGATGTTAAGGTGGAGGAAGAGGAGCAGAGGCCACTTGATGCAGTACTTGCCATCTGCTGGAGCACATGTTCTTTCTGGCCCTCATCCACAAAGCATACCGTTGTACGGCTGCCAAAGATAGGGAGCGGAGTTGCCCGTCCAGTAACAGAAGTTGTAAAAATGCTGTGCAAATTCTGACTGCAGCAAAACAAACAGACTTCTCATCCCTTATATCATACCTGTCTCACAACCCTAAACAGCTATTCAGTACTTTCAACTCTTTCCTGTGTCCACCAGTTCCCCCTCAATCTCCTCTCATCTCAGCTGTATACTTTGCCTCACCACCTGTGAATTTGACACAATAAATTCCCACCTCATTCCAAACTTTACCACAGTTTTCATCACAAGCCTAACCCACCTCTTCAACCTGTCACTAGCAACTGGTGTCATCTTCCATCCTGATTGAAACATACCTCAATCACACCCATCCTCAAAAAGCCCACCCTTGACCCATCCTCAGTGTTTACCTATCGCCCCATATAATTTCTCCTCTTTGCCTCCAAACTACTGGAACATCACGTCCATGTTGAACCGTCCTCCCACCTCTCCTTTTGCTCCCTCTTTGAACGCTTACAATCTGACTTCAGACCGCACCATTCCACTGAAACTGCCCTGACTAAAGTCACCAACGACCTACTAACTGCCAAATGAAAGTGATGCAAGTTTCTCCTTCTCCTTCTCCTGGACCTGGCATCTGTCTTTGACACAGTGGACCATTCCCTCTTACTACAGACTTTCTGATCTGTTGACATTACAGACTTTGTTGGATCTCCTTGTGCCTAACAGACAGGACATTCAGTGTCTCCCACTCACACACCACCTCCTCATCTCGCCCCCTATGATTAATTTGTAGGACCGTGAACTATGCTTTGAGGTCGCACGCATGTGCTCCCTCTTAAAGGGACCACCCGCATAAACCTAAGGTATTCCCAACCTATAGCTGGGCGACACTTTCTATTTAAGGCTTCTCCTCCAATATGGAGGTGCCAGAGCTAAGATGTTAGTTTGCCTTGCATGCTTGCTAGTTGTCAGGTTCCCCAGGTCCGCTTGTCTGCTTGTCTACCCTGTACCCGTCTGTTCTTACCTGTGTGTTTCTGTCTGGTCGTACCTCTCTGCGCTCTTCTGTCCATCAGCTGGTCCATATCGCACCTGCCAGTGCCCATCTGTCTAACACCAAGTCCAGCCCACACCTGCCAGTGCTTTTCTGTTCCTCAGCTGGTCCCAACTGCAGCCATGGCTCCAGAGTCCCTACAGTGCCTGCCTGCAGTTTTCATCCCTCCTTTGGGTAGTAGCAGCATAGGGTTACAGCTGCCATTTTCTGTAGGTTTGCCATGGAGTAGCACCTGGTTCCACCTCTTTGCACCTCCAGGTTTTCACCTGCTGCCACTTGTCCAAGTAGGGATTTGGTAGGTCATGTAGTTACGCCCCTTCCAAGCTTTCAGAGGGATACGGAACAGTGATTCTACCACCTTGACCGTTACAGTCTCCATCTGCTGGGTTGGCTTTAGTGGAAGAGGTGTCTGTCCTTGCTATACTAATTCTACTTTATTGCAATTGATGCCACTTTGTTGGTGTCTGCCACTAATTTTTGTAAATGTGTAGACTCCTGTTTGAGTCTCCTTCATGTGTGTTGCCTGTAGCAGTAGGACTCCAAGATCGTCAGGCCTCCACTTCCTTGACTCCTTGCTACTATCCTTAGATTTTTCTGACAATAGTACTCTACAAAATTTATGTGATATTTATGCCACCTGGGTGTGGCTGAGTATGAATACAGGTTGAGCTGTTGCATGTGGTATCGGGGCTCCCAGCAAAGGAGGCCTATACTGATCACTCACCCACCTCGTCTTACTGTGACATTCAATTGAAAGCTGTAAATGCTGTCACAGACCCCGATACCTCATGCCTGGCTGATTGCTGAAATGCCATGCTACAATTAGTACTGTGGGTAAATTGAGGCCACTTCCCTGGTGTCTGCCCCTAATTTGATGTGTTTTGGAAGCATTTGGGGCCGTTATAAGTTGTTGTGCATGCGTTTGTTTTTGCCTCCCATTGATATGAATGGTGTTCAGTTATGTTTGGTGAATATTCATAGGCGAATATTGCAAATTCGGCAAACGTAATCCGAACCTAACATTGAAATATTCGATCATCTCTATTGCTGACACTGTAAATGTGGAGAAATGAAGATTATTACACCTGCTAAAATGTCAACTGCTAAATAAAGACACGCTATTTTTTAGAACAATAGAAAATTATGATTTTTTTAACCCCTTAACGACCGTTGACGCATACGCTGCGTCATGAAAGTCGGTGCCTTAACGACCTGTGACGCAGCGTATGCGTCATGGAGGGATCGCGCTCCTGCAGATCGGGTGAAAGGGTTAACTCCAATTTCACCCGATCTCCAGGAACAGGGGGAGTGGTGCTTCAGCCCAGGGGGGGTGGCTTCACCCCCCCGTGGCTACGATCGCTCTGATTGGCTGTTGAAAGTGAAACTGCCAATCAGAGCGATTTGTAATATTTCACCCCAAAAAACGGTGAAATATTACAATCCAGCCATGGCCGATGCTGCAATATCATCGGCCATGGCTGGAAAACCTAATCTGCCCCCACCCCACCCCACCGATCGCCCCCCCAGTGCTCCGGTGCGCGGTCCGCCCCCCTAATTCGTTCTGTCCGCTCCTCCGTTCTCCTGTCCGCTCCCCCCGTGCTCCGGTGCCCCCTCCCTGTGCTCCGGTCCCCCCCCCCCTGTGCTCCGGTCCCCCTCCCGTGATCCGATCACCCCCCCTTCATACTTACCGGGCCTCCCGATGTCCGTCCGGCTTCTCCATGGGCGCCGCCATCTTCCAATATGGCGGGCGCATGCGCACTGCGCCCGCAGAGTCTGCCGGCTGGCAGATTCATTTCAGATGTATTTTGATCACTGCGATATAGCCTATCACAGTGATCAAAATAAAAAAAAGTAAATGACCCCCCTTTATCACCCCCATAGGGACAATAATAAAAATAAATAAAATTTTTTTTTTTTTTTTCTGCTAGGGTTAGGGTTAGAACTAGGGTTAGAATTAGGGTTAGAATTAGGGTTAGGGTTAGGGGTAGGGTTAGGGCATGTGCACACAGTGCGGATTTGGCTGCGAATCCGCAGCGGATTGCCGCGGATCCGCAGCGGATCGGCCGCGGATCCGCAGCGGATCCGCAGCGGATTGGCCGCTGCGAATTCGTAGCAGTTTTCCATCAGGTTTACAGTACCATGTACACCTATGGAAAACCAAATCTGCTGTGCCCATGGTGCGGAAAATACCGTGCGGAAACGCTGTGTATTTTCCGCAGCATGTCAATTTTGTGCGGATTCCGCAGCGTTTTACACCTGTTCCTCAATAGGAATCCGCAGGTGAAATCTGCACAAAAAAACACTGGAAATCCGCTGTAAATCCGTAGGTAAAACGCAGTGCCTTTTACCTGCGGATTTTTCAAAAATGGTGCGGAAAAATCTCACACGAATCCGCAAAGTGGGCACATAGCCTTAGGGTTAGGGTTGGAATTAGAGTTAGGGTACCGTCTCACAGTGGCACTTTGATCGCTACGACGGTACGATCTGTGACGTTCCAGGGATATTCATACGATATCGCTGTGTCTGACACGCAGCAGCGATCAGGGACCCTGCTGAGAATCGTACGTCGTAGCAGATCGTTTGGAACTTTCTTTCGTCACTGGATCTCCCGCTGTCATCGCTGGATCGTTGTGTGTGACAGCTATCCAGCGATGCGTTCACTTGTAACCAGGGTAAACATCGGGTTACTAAGCGCAGGGCCGCGCTTAGTAACTCGATGTTTACCGTGGTTACCAGCGTAAAAGTAAAAAAAAACAAAAAACGTACATACTCACATTTTGGTGTCCTTCAGGTCCCTTGCCGTCTGCTTCCTGCTCTGACTGTCTGCCGGCCGGAAAGTGAGAGCAGAGCGCAGTGGTGACGTCACCGCTGTGCTGTGCTCTCACTGTACGGCGGCGCTCAGTCAGAGCGGGAAGCAGACGGCAAGGGACCTGAAGGACACCAAAATGTGAGTATGTACGTTTTTTTTTTTTACTTTTACGCTGGTAACCACGGTAAACATCGGGTTACTAAGCGCGGCCCTGCGCTTAGTAACCCGATGTTTACCCTGGTTACCCGGGACCTTGGCATCGTTGGTCGCTGGAGAGCGGTCTGTGTGACAGCTCCCCAGCGACCACACAATGACTTTCCAACGATCACGGCCAGGTCGTATCGCTGGTCGTGATCGTTGGTAAATCGTTATGTGAGACGGTACCCTTAGGGTTGGAATTAGGGCTAGGGTTGGAAATAGGGTTAAGATTAGGCTTGTGGTTAGGGTTAAGGATAGGGTTAGGGTTGTGTTGGGGTTACAGTTGTGGGTAGGGTTGGGATTAGGGTTAGGATTAGGGTTGGATTTAGGGTTACGGGTGTGTTGGGGTTAGGGTTGTGGTTAGGGGTGTGTTGGGGTTAGGGTTGTGATTAGGGTTATGGCTACAGTTGGGATTAGGGTTAGGGGTGTGTTGGGGTTAGTGTTGAAGTTAGAATTGAGGGGTTTCCACTGTTTAGGCACATAAGGGGTCTCCAAACGCAACATGGCGCCACCAATGATTTCAGCCAATCTTGCGTTCAAAAAGTCAAATGGTGCGCCCTCCCTTCCAAGCCCCGACGTGCGCCCAAACAGTGGTTTACCCCCACATATGGGATACCAGCGTACTCAGGACAAACTGGGCAACAACTATTGGGGTCCATTTTCTCCTGTTACCCTTGCAAAAATAAAAAATTACTTGCTAAAACATAATTTTGAGGAAAGAACAATTATTTTTTATTTTCACGGCTCTACGTTATAAACTTATGTGAAACACTTGGGGGTTGAAAGTGCTCACCACACATCTAGATAAGATCCTTTTGGGGTCTAGTTTCCAAAATGGGGTCACTTGTGGGGTGTTTCTACTGTTTAGGCACATCAGGGGCTCTGCAAATGCAACGTGACGCCCGCAGACCATTCCATCAAAGTCTGCATTTCAAATGTCACTACTTCCCTTCCGAGCCCTGACGTGCGCCCAAACAGTGGTTTACCCCCACATATGGGGTACCAGCGTACTCACAACAAACTGGGCAACAAATATTGGGGTCCAATTTCTCCTGTTACCCTTGTGAAAATAAACAATTGCTTGCTAAAACATCTTTTTTGAGGAAAGAAAAAATGATTTTTTATTTTCACGGCTCTGCGTTGTAAACTTCTGTGAAGCACTTGGGGGTTGAACGTGCTCACCACACATCTAGATAAGTTCCTTGGGGGGTCTAGTTTCCAAAATGGGGTCACTTGTGGGGGGTTTCTACTGTTTAGGCACATCAGGGGCTCTGCAAACATAACATGATTCCCGCAGACCATTCCATCAAAGTCTGCATTCCAAATCGTCACTACTTCCCTTCCGAGCCCCGCCATGTGCCCAAACAGTGGTTTACCCCCACATATGGGGAATCAGCGTACTCAGGAGAAACTGGACAACAACTTTTGGGGTCAAATTTTTCCTGTTACCCTTGGGAAAATTAAAAAATTCTGGGCTAAAAAAATATTTGTCAGGAAAGAAAACACATTTTTTATTTTCACGTCTCTGCGTTATAAACTTCTGTGAAGCACTTGGGGGTTCAAAGTGCTCACCACACATCTAGATAAGTTCCCTTGGGGGTCTAGTTTCCAAAGTGGGGTCAATTGTGGGGAGTTCCTACTGTTTAGGCACATCAGGGGCTCTGCAAACGCAACGTGACGCCCGCAGAGCATTCCATTAAAGTCTGCATTTCAAAACATCACTACTTCCCTTCCGCTCCCCGACGTGTGCCAAAACAGTGGTTTACCCCCACATATGGGGTATCAGCGTACTCAGGAGAAACTGCACAACAACTTTTGGGGTCCAATTTCTCCTGTTACCCTTGGGAAAATAAAAAATTGTGGGTTAAAAAATCATTTTTGAGGAAAGAAAAATAATTTTATATTTTCATGGCTCTGCGTTATAAACTTCTGTGAAGCACTTGAGGGTTCAAAGTGCTCACCACACATCTAGATTAGTTCCTTGGGAGGTCTAGTTTCCAAAATGGGGTCACTTGTGTGGGAGCTCCAATGTTTAGGCACACAGGGGCTCTCCAAACGCGACATGGTGTCCGCTAATGATTGGAGCTAATTTTCCATTCAAAAAGCCAAATGGCGTGCCTTCCCTTCCGAGCCCTGCCGTGCGCCCAAACAGTGGTTTACCCCCACATATGGGGTATCATCGTACTCAGGACAAACTGGACAACAACATTTGGGGTCCAATTTCTCCTATCATCCTTGGGAAAATAAAAAACTCCGGGCTAAAATTCATTTTTGAGGAAAGAAAAATATTTTTTTATTTTCATGGCTCTGCGTTATAAACTTCTGTGAAGCACCTGGGGGTTTTAAGTGCTCACTATACATCTAGATTAGTTCCTTGGGGAGTCTAGTTTCCAAAATGGGGTCACTTGTAGGGGAGCTCTAATGTTTAGGCACACAGGGGCTCTCCGAACGCAACATGGTGTCCACTAACGATTGGAGCTAATTTTCCATTGAAAAAGTCAAATGGCGCGCCTTCCCTTCCAAGCCTTGCCGTGCACCCAAACAGTGGTTTACCCCCACATATGAGGTATTGGCGTACTCAAGAGAAATTGCCCAACAAATTTTAGGATCCATTTTATCCTGTTGCCCATGTGAAAATGAAAAAATTGAGGCTAAAAAATTTTTTTTATGAAAAAAAGTACTTTTTCATTTTTTACGGATCAATTTGTGAAGCACCTGAGAGTTTAAAGTGCTCACTATGCATCTAGATAAGTTCCTTGGGGGGTCTAGTTTCCAAAATGGGGTCACATGTGGGGGAGCTTCAATGTTTAGGCACACAGGGTCTCTCCAAACGCGACATGGTGTCCGCTAACGATGGAGATAATTTTTCATTCAAAAAGTCAAATGGCGCGCCTTCCCTTCCGAGCCTTGCCGTGCACCCAAACAGTGGTTTACCCCCACATATGAGGTATCGGCGTACTCAGGAGAAATTGCCCAACAGATTTTAGGATCCATTTTATCCTGTTGCCCATGTGAAAATGAAAAAATTGAGGCTAAAAAAATTTTTTGTGAAAAAAAAGTACTTTTTCATTTTTACGGATCAATTTGTGAAGCACCTGGGGGATTAAAGTGCTCACTATGCATCTAGATAAGTTCCTTGGGGCGTCTAGTTTCCAAAATGGGGTCACTTGTGGGGGAGCTCCAATGTTTAGGCACACGGGGGCTCTCCAAACGCGACATGGTGTCCGCTAAAGATTGGAGCCAATTTTTCATTGAAAAAGTCAAATGGCGCTCCTTCGCTTCCGAGCCCTGCCGTGCCCACAAACAGTGGTTTACCCCCACATATGAGGTATCAACGTACTCAGGACAAATTGGACAACAACTTTTGTGGTCCAGTTTCTCCTTTTACCCTTGGGAAAATAAAAAAATTGTTGCTAAAAGATCATTTTTGTGACTAAAAAGTTAAATGTTCACTTTTTCCTTCCATGTTGCTTCTGCTGTTGTGAAACACCTGAAGGGTTAATAAACTTCTTGAGTGTGGTTTTGAGCACCTTGAGGGGTGCAGTTTTTAGAATGGTGTCACTTTTGGGTATTTTCGGCCATATAGAACCCTGAAACTGACTTCAAATGTGAGGTGGTCCCTAAAAAAAATGGTTTTGTAAATTTTGTTGTAAAAATGAGAAATCACTGGTCAAATTTTAACCCTTATAACTTCCTAGCAAAAAAAAAATTTATTTCCAAAATTGTGCTGATGTAAAGTAGACATGTGGGAAATGTTATTTATTAACTATTTTGTGTCACATAACTCTCTGGTTTAACAGAATAAAAATTCAAAATGTGAAAATTGCGAAATTTTCAAAATTTTCGCCAAATTTCCGTTTTTTTCACAAATAAACTCAGAAATTATCGACCTAAATTTACCACTAACATGAAGCCCAATATGTCACGAAAAAACAGTCTCAGAACCGCAAGGATCCGTTGAAGCGTTCCTGAGTTATTACCTCATAAAGGGACACTGGTCAGAATTGCAAAAAATGGCAAGGTCATTAAGGCCAAAATAGGCTGGGTCATGAAGGGGTTAAATCGGCATAATGACACTGCAAATGTGGAGTAATGAAGTTTAGTCTCCCTGCTGAATTGTCGCGTAAGATTATCTGTACCCGGACTGCACCAGTTGCACAACTGCTAGACAAATGTTAGGTATTTTAAGTGGAAAATAGCAGAGAGCTGCAGCATGTACTTGCAATGATCAGAACACCCAGGTGCCTGACTTTCACTCGAATATACCGAGGCAAATACCTAATTACTCGCCGAGTAACGAATAGCCCATATAGTGTACTATTCATACGTGTAATGAATAGTGCCGAATGTATTCGCTAATCACTAGTAATGAAACATGCTCTATATATACAGCTCTGGCAAAAATTAAAAGACCACTGCAAAATGTTCAGTTTTTCTGATTTTTCTCTTTATAGGTTTATTTTTGAGCAAAATTGTTATTCTAGTCTATAAACTTCTGATAACATGTTTTCGAATTTCCAAGCAATAAATTTGTATTTTTTTCTGAAAAGGTCAAAATTAAAAAACAAACAAACAGTGCTTTCAGACCTCAAATAATGCAAAGAAAGCAAGTTAATAATCATTTAGAAACAACAATTCTAATGTTTTAACTTATGAAGAGTTCAGAAATCAATATTTTTGTGGAATAACCATGATTTTTAATCACAGCTTTCATGCGTCTTGGCATGCTTTCCACTAGTCTTTCACACTGCTTCTGGAGCAAGAATTTAAGCAGTTCTTCTTTGTTTGATGGCTTGTGACTATCCGTCATCCTCTTGATTACATTCCAGAGGTTTTCAATGGGGTTCAGGAGATTGGGCTGCCCATGACAGGGTTTTGGTGGTCTCTTAATTTTTGCCAAAGCTGTACTCTAATCTTACTAACACATCTCTTTGTAAAAGGATGTACAATAACAAATGATATTGTGGTACTGTACCATACCGATGTACAATAACAAATTATACTGAGGGGATAACAACAGGGTGCCTCTTGTGGTCACATTCAACCCCCACATGAGCATCCTAAGGAAAATTGGTGCTGATCTCCAACCCATATTCAACAGAGACCACAAATTGAAAGACATATTCCCAGAACTACCACTTCTCTCCTATAAACAGCCCCCTAACTTAAGGAATCTGCTTGTCAGAAGTGTCCTCTCATCACCATCAGTGACTGGCACAATCCCTTGTAACAATAAAAAATGCAAAACGTGTACCCACATATTACCAACAAATATAGTCCACGTGCCAAACACAAATCAGGACTATAAGGTCATGGACTCTTTTTCATGTATATCCTCCAACGTGGTGTGCATGATACAATGTACGAGGTGCCCTGGAAGTATTTATATTGGGGAAACTATGCAAAGACTACAAACTAGGATGAATCTACACAATCAGGAATGAAATGGACACACCTGTGGGAAAACATTTCCCTGGACCTGTACACAGTATGACAGATTTAAAAGTCTTAATACTAAAAGGACATTTTAAGGATGACAGAGAAAGAAAAATTTGGGAAATCAAACTAATGAAAATGTTCAATTCTTTAACACCGGGACTGAATTTAACACCTGGATTTATGAGTCACTACATGGATACAATTCACACCTCCACCAGATGGACTCCGGATAACTAAGAACATTATTCTCACTGCCTCTCCATTTGTAAGACAATGCCTCAGTTGATTTCCTTGACTTATCTATGGACTCATCACTTCCCACCCCCTAACAAATGTCCTACTGTAGTACTCTTTGAATGTTGTGCTTTCTTCTTATTAATCTATTTGTAATATTGCCTGAAGAAGGAGCCACTGTGCTCTGAAAGCTTGCAAACATTATTTTCTGGTTAGCCAATAAAGGTATCACTCCCAGAATACTTTTGTTGTCATTGGGCAGAAAAGTATTCACATCTTTATAAAAGGGAAATTTAACATAAAACCTCTGTTAGCATAAGCCATATACTGCTGACATATGCAGCACCCCAGTAGGTGGGCGGAGCACCTGGGTAGAAAATCTGTGTTTGAAAGTGAAACCAATGGCCCTTCCCCTGTGTTACGTTCTCCCCAATCTGCTGTCCAGAAAGTAGGCGCTGATGCCTCCTGTTCACAATCTGCAGTTGCACAGACACAACAGTCAGCAACCACGTCCAAGTTTGTTGTCCCAGTGCAGTGTTCAGTTGTCCCTTGTCAGCATACATGTTTGTTCCCAAGTTGTTAGTTAGATAGAGCATACATATTCGTTAGCACTTTACATTGTCTGTTGCTGGACAAAGACCATTCCTGGCTTTTCCAGGCTCCTAAATGAGACTTGTGTTTCTTTATTAAACTGTCCTTTCCCTTACATTTTCTACATTTTGGTTAAAAAAAATCGAGATGGGGTATTGCCAGTTTCTGTACATTTTAATCAGGTTTAAGAGACAGGGTTAATGTGATCCACAGACCTATTTAGGCCTCAGCCTTACACATATTGGAACATGGTCATTGCCACGCTAAGGCCTTTACCTGAGGTCTGTAGCACTGCATGTCACCTGAGTAATACACTTCACAGACCTCAACACTCTCTGGGACATGTCCTGTAATTACTCCATTGTTGCTCAAAACCATGTAAGGCTACGTTCACATTTGCGGTGTGCGCCGCAGCGTCGTCGCCGCAACAAAACGCATGCGTCGTGCGGCCCTATCTTTAACATTGGTGCCGCATGGGGCCGCATGTACATGCGTTGTCATGCGTTGTGTTGCGTTGTACGCCGCATGCGGCGTTAGGGCGCACCTGTCAGGGCGCGGCAAACGCAACATGTTGCATTTTTGGGGCGGCGCCGTCCTTTTAAAAAACGCATGCGTCGTGTTTGCGTCGTCGATGCGCCTTATTCCCCATTGACTTGTATTGACAACGCAGACGACGCAAGTACTTGCGTCGTGGTGCGTTGTACGACGCATGCGTTTTCAATTAAAAAATGCAAAACATTGTCTAGACTTTGTCTAGACACTAAAAAAACACTATATATATATATATATATATATATATATATATATATATATATATATATATATATATATATATATATATAAAAAGGGGTTTGGCATTGTCTTTCACAAGGCTATCACACAAGACAAGACTGAGAGGAGAATCTGCTTTCCAAACCTGTAAGTATATATTTATCTTTGCATATTTTTTATTCTGTGTTTTATTTCTTGATTTTGATTTAATTTGTGCAATGTTTGGTCTGTGCTATTGTACGGTTATGGCACTGTGGGTTGTTATTGAAAAATTGTTTTTTTTTATCTGGTTCTGATGTACTTCTGGCGTTATGATGGCGTTTATTGTCTTTGGCCTTGCTTGGTTTTGGATTGGTTTTGGATTGGTTTTGGGTTGTTCTGGTGTCATGCGGTTGTTCAATGTCTTTTTTTTGGCTGATTTTTTATTGTTAAATTTCTGGTGCATGTCTTTTTCTGGTTTCTATTGTTGGGGGTAACCGTATGGCGTTTTATTGGCTCATGTCTTGCTGTGTTTTATCATGCTGTTGGCATTTTTTTTTCTTTCCTTGAGTGTCTTTTCTTGCTGGTGGGGGGGCTACATTTATGATGTTTCATGTATTGTTCCGTGCGGCTATATGCCATTCTATTTTCATTTTTTTAATTTATTTATTTTTTTATCTCTGATGGTTTAACGTCGTTTTCCATATGGCATATATCTCGTTCCTTGACTGTTTGCATTGCCAAGTGTGTAGTATAATGGATGTTTTTTGTTTTTTTTTTGGTGGGGCCCTTTTTTTTTAGTTTCATGGGTTTTTTTTTTCTATTTGACTATGGTTTATCTTTTGGGTTGCTGTATATTGTAACAGCGGTTGTCCCGTAATGTTTATTGCTTATTATCTAGAATGGTATTTATCGCCTTTTTCTGATGTATTTCTGTGGTTATAAGTCAACAGATGGTGTTGTTTTGGATCATGTCTTGTAGTAATTGTAAAGTATGGCGTTCATTAGTTTGCTATTTCATTGTGCCTTTTTTTTCCTGTATAAATAAAGGTATTTTTATTTTTAAAAATTTGGACATAGGTGTCTATTTTGTTTGGGTCTATTCTTGTGTTGTATCTTCTATTGTATTCTCTTGCAATGTATGGCGTTGTGGTGTCGCTTGTTGAGTTTGCATTGTCCTATCAGTCAACAGTCAATTGTGTTTTTGTTTTTTTTTGGCTATTTTAGTGTATGTGGCATTGTTAGCTTTGGATGTGATTTTTTGCTCATTTTTTCATTGCAGAACAAACTTGCAAGAATGGCGAGTGACTCTGAACATAGCCAATCGGCGCGGGGGAGTGCGGTGAGTAATTATGGCCAGTTGCTTATTATTCGCTGCCATTCGTAGCATTGGCAATAATTTTTGTATACAATATTTACAGGCTTCTTCAAGTGAGGGGGAAGGCACTCAGCGGGAGCAGAGAGCTCGGGGCCAAGGTGTGGCGTCAGGACGGCGAGTGAATATTTATTTATTTATTTTTTTTTAAATTTCTTGACTAGCATCCTGCTGTGAGGAACATTACATTTGAGTAGCATCCTGCTTTCACTAGGGATGTTTACTAAGCTTAATTACATTATAGCTTTTAAGGGCAGCAAGTATTGGGGGAAGGTAACATATAGTTGAACTCGCTGCACAAAAACATTCCTAAATACAGGTGTAGAAACCAGAAATATACATACAGACAGGATAGGGCAAAGGTACATATCATGACAGGTGCTGGTGGTTGTTAATATTTGCATATTTGTAACCTTAATGTTTTCTAATTTTTCTAGGTTTCACAACGGGACCAAGGAGATCGTGGGATAGATGTGGACCTCCTGATCTCCAGCATCCAGGAGCGTGGCCCGTTGTGGGACAGCCGTGACCTCCGGCACATGGACCAGGTGGTGTTGAGGCGTTTGTGGGTTGAGGTGGCAAAGTCGCTGTGGGATGGCTTTGAAAGCGCTTCAGGCACAGACAAAAGCAACTTTGGTGAGTATTGCTGATACGCCCTGCTGATACGCTGCTATGACCCATCTTGCCAGGATAAACACAACCGTGTGTGATGCGATCAACGCCTAAACTTTGCATCGCACACGGTTGTTTTATCCTTTTAAAATGCAAAATATGTAACCTTTTTTTTTTCTTTGCATTCACAGTTAAAAAGTTGAGGACCAGATGGCGATCCATGAAGGACCGTTTCAATAAGGGAATCCGTGCTGAGGAGGAGCAATCTCGGAGTGGTGCTGCTTCGCCAAGTCTGTGCCCTACAAATACAACAGGGCACTACAGTTCTTAAGACCGGTCCTTGGCCGCCGACAGTAAGTATTGTGTCCACATACCATATTGCACAGCCACATTGTACATTGCCCAGCCACATAGCATATTGCACAGCCACATAGTACATTGCCTAGCCACGTACATTGTGCATCCACATAGTATATTGCCAGGCCACTATATCGCAGCCACATAGTACACGTTCTAGCCACGTATCCACATAGTATATTTCCCATGCACATAGTGTATTGGCCATCCACGTAGTCAGCGTAGCATATTGGCCATCCATGTAACTTTTTCCCTAGTGGACTGGTATATAGCCCATTAGTAATTTTTTTGGTTAAGCGTGAGTCCTTGTAGTCCATGACAGGTTACGTTCTGAGTCAGGGTAGTTCTGATCGCAGGAATAATGATGACGTCTCGATCACATGATCCTAACGTCATGGCCGTTCCTGCGATCAGATCAGCAAAGTCACTGTGTTTTTTTTTTGTTTGTTTTTGTTTTTTAATTTTTATCTTGACTTTAAATTTTATACTATTTTTGCGGCATAGGCAGCGTCAAGAAAGAGTTTTAGACCAAATTTTTTTTTACCCATGACAGTGGTATGCGGTCAAAAGGCTTTGGCAGCGGGAATGAACAGTCATTTTCTGCCGTTGGTATGTCCATGATTGTTATCGTCAGCCATAACGGTCAGCTGGCGATAACAATCAGCAAGTTATTATAGCCAAACACAGACTGAGAGACAGAGGATTGTAATGTATTGTTGTGTAATGTAATGTTAATTTTATTACAGGAGTTGGCGTAAGTGATAGGTTATTAATTGAAAACTAATTTTTCCCTTATCTTTTCACAGGACACACAGCAGCACCCTCGAGCGAGCTCGCCCCGCAGGAGCGGACCTTCATGAATCGCCATCTGACCCGTCACAGCCCTCCCACAGCGACAGCAGGCTTGCACCACCATCTGGAGAACCGGCAGCCGGTCCATCAGGTGTTCCCCTGCCCGAGGCCTCTGGCGCTCCTTCGTTCGGGAATTCCCGACAGCGCCAGCGGGCCTCGGACAGGCCAGCCATGCCCGAATTTTTGCATTTGAGCACGGTTTTCCAGAACTGTTTCAAGGCGTTGAGCGATAAAATGGACACTCGTCTGTCCAATATCGACCAGCGCCTTGAAAATATGGAATCCGAGCTCTCGAGCCCGGCCAAACATTTTTTTAGTACCATTGCTAAGGGCATGGTGGAACACCTTACGCCGGAACTCCAGATTTCGGTGATGCAGGCCTGCAACACTGCCTACGTGAGGGCTCGGCAGCAGGCTCGGGTCATGCAGTCAGCGACAATGCCCGTAGTGCCGTCGCTGGCTAGCATGACTCCGACTCCTGCTGCAGAGCCACTCCAGCCACCCCACCAAGGTCCACGTGCCGAGCGACGCCACCACAGGCACCATAGCATTGTGCCGCCGACTCCTGCTCCTGCCAGGCCCTCATCCTCCCGTAGCCGTCATGATGTGGGAGCTGCCGCGGGAGAGAAAAAAAGAAAAAGAAGGAAGAGGACACACACTGAGGCTCTGGCTGCTCCAATACAGACACCTAGTTCGCGTCGGGGCTCTAGCCGCAGCAGGAGCAGCCAGGGCCCTTCAAGAACCAGGCCAAGACTAGTGTTGCCTCCTCCCTCCCCTACAGAGTTGGCGGTTTCTTCCCCAGTCTACCCTGCGGAGGGTTTGGACCTGCCATCGAGCCTCCTGGACTCTGGCTCATCATCCTCCTCTTCCTCTCCCCATTCCCAACCAGAGACATACCATTCCCCCATGGTGGCAGAGGTTGATACCCCCTAAGTTTATTTCCCCTTTTTTTTTTCTGTTTCCCCCCAATAAAAATTGTTCATTTTAAAACAACAATATTTGTTCTTATTTTCCAGTATACTTCTCGGCAATTCACGCCGTGCGCCGTCTACACATATTTTGTGCTTCAAACACCTCATATATGCAATGTCAGACAGTACTTTTACAATTTTTATTTTGCCTTTTTTTGGGTGTCTCTCATTGCTGTATGAGGTGTTTACAAACACTAAGGGTATGTGTCCACGTTCAGGATTGCATCAGGATTTGGTCAGGATTTTACATCAGTATTTGTAACCCAAAACCAGGAGTGGGTGATAAATACAGAGGTGGAGCATATGTTTCTATTCTACTTTTCCTCTAATTGTTCCACTCCTGGTTTTGGCTTACAAATACTGATGAAAAATCCTGACAAAATCCTGATGCAATCCTGAACGTGGACACATACCGTAAAGGTACCTTCACACTTAACAATACTGCAGCGAAACAGACAATGATGCAGATCACTGCAGCATCGCTATTTGGTCGCTGGAGAGCTGTCTGTGTGACAGCTCTCCAGCGACCAACGATGCCGAGGTCCCCGGGTAACCAGGGTAAACATCGGGTTGCTAAGCGCAGGGCCGCGCTTCCGATGTTTACCCTGGTTACCAGTGTTAAATGTAAAAAAAACAACAGTACATATACTCACAATCGCGTCCCCCGGCGTCCGCTTCCCTGCACTGACTGAGTGACGGCCCTAACAGCAGAGCGGTCACATCACCGCTGTGCATTCACTTTACGGCCAGCGCTCAGTCATTGCAGGAAGCGGACGCCGGGGGACGCGAAGATGAGTATATGTACTGTTTTTTTTTTAACATTTAACACTGGTAACCAGGGTAAATATCAGGTTACTAAGCGCCGCCCTACGCTTAGTAACCCGATATTTACCCTGGTTACCATTGTAAAACATCGCTGGTATCGTTGCTTTTGCTGTCAAACACAACGATGCACGGCGATCTGACAACCAAATAAATATGTTATATGGTATGGTATAAATTTGTTCTTTGAAGCAGGGTAGAAAACTTAGAAAACATTTTTATTAAACAACAACATTTTAAAAACAAAGGGTTCCAATTTTTTAGATACGGCACATTACATTTGTGAAGTATAGGTAGATGCCAAATTTGACATAACCAAACCAACCTAAACGGATTACATTTATTGCACATAATACTGGAGAATTAGTTTATTATTATATTATATTTTTAGCACAGTCACAGTAGAGGTATTTATTGGTGTAGTTAAAACCAGAATACAGTCCAACAGTAACATAACACTACACCATTTGATCTTGCCATGACACACGGCCAACATCTGACACAAAATAGGCCGCAAAACGATCCCTCATCTGCGCAATTTCCACACTTGTCCTCAGAGGATGATCATGGTAATCGGGCAATGGGTTGGCTATGGGTTCATCGAGTTCCACATTCAGTCTCTCTTTGGCCATAATGTAATTGTGGAGAACCACACAAGCCTTCACCACCTCATCCACTGATTCAATTTTAAGATTAATGGCGGATCCTAATATACGCCATTTGGAGACAAGGATGCCAAAGGCGCACTCCACAGTCCTTCTGGCCCTGGACAGTCTGTAATTGAAAACCCTTTTTGTATGGTCCAAGCCCCGACTGGAGTAGGGTTTCAATAGGTTGGCAGACATTTGGAATGCCTCATCCCCAACCACAACAAATGGCATCGCAGGGCCTTCGGTGTGGGGAAGAGGTCGTGGCTGGGGGAAATTAAAATTGTTGCCATATAATTTTTGGCCCATATCCGACTCTTTAAATGTGCGTGAGTCATTTGCACGGCCAAACGCACCAATGTCCACTGCGAGAAAACGGCAGTCCGCACCGGCAATTACCATGAGCACAGTTGAAAAGTATTTTTTATAATTGTAGAAAAGGGATCCACTTTTCGCAGGCTTGGTAATCCGAATGTGCTTTCCATCCACTGCGCCAATACAGTTTGGAAAAGAACACACTTGCTCAAATTTCTGTTCGTTGGCCTCCCAGATTTCACTTGTAGGGACGGGTAAAAATTCCTCCCGGAGATTATCCCACAAAGCGCGGCATGTCTCAGCAGTAATTCCGGAAAGAGTGGAGACTCCAATCCGGAATTGAAAATGAAGTGATCTCAAGGTCTCTCCGGTAGCCAGGAAACTGCCAAGAAGATAAAGAAATTACATTAAAGTACATTGCAATTTTTAAAAGTACATTGACCATACCAAACCCCCAAAAAATTGAAAAAAAACAAAACAAAGGGAAGAACATATCACAGTCATTCAAACAGCTACGTACCGTAGAGTCACCAGCAGCCGTTCCTCTGTGGAAATAGCTCTCCGGAGCTGCGTGTCCTGCCTGCTAATGGATCCTTCCACCCGACGCAGAAGATAGCGGAAGCTGTCCTGAGACATCCTGGTATATTCGAAATATTTCTCCAGGTTGTCATTCAGTTCGCCAAACAAGCAATGGTATGCTCCACGGCTCTCCCGGACTTCCACGATAGGGTGTATCCAAAAGCGGCGACGACTCCATCTCCGTTTTTCCTTTCCCTTTGATGAAAACAGGCGACAGCATAGGCATTAGCCAAGGCAAATTCCATCTCCATATCCATGTAGATACTGTCCATGGGACGCTCCATCATGAATACCAGCAAAATGGGAGGAATTCATCTCTTCCAGGGTATATATACACAATTACATTACACCAACCCTCTTCTAGCCATTGGTGGTCCTTATCTAGTGTGTAGACACTTTTTTTTTTTTGGGTGATGAAGAATGACTCACTGTAGGAAAACGCATGCGTCGAAAAACGCAGCGTTTTTTGGTCAAAACGCAACTGCGTTTCCAAAAAACGCAGCGTTTTTCGACGCATGCGTTGAACGCATGCGTCGAAAAACCATGCGTTTCTATTGCGTTTTTGTTGCGTTGTGCGTTGCGGCGACGACGCTGCGGCGCACACCGCAAATGTGAACGTAGACTAAAAGATACATTCTGCCTGGGTGTGTAGTTTCCAGAAGAAGTGCGTAGGCTTGTGCAGATTGGTCAATGGCACTCCTGTCTCTTTCCCTTGAGGAAGCTGCTTCCAAATAAATTGAGGCTTGTACATGTTCCTGACATGGGTTTCAGGCCTTACAGACTGCGCACAATACAGGTCCTCGCTTGCATACACTGTATTCAGAAATTCAAATGTTTTTGGTGTCTGGTAGAATCCAATTTACTGACATTGATCATCCAAGCTCTCCCAACACCTGTATTATATTCACCTTACAGCGGTTTCACCCGCTATGACAGTGGCTCTATTGGGATCCGGTGGCAAAAATGAACTGTCGAGCTCACGAAACTCAGGTGTCACGATCCGTTTTTGGATTTGAGGTAGACCTGGTTTCCCTCAGTTCAAAACCTTTTTCCTTTCAGGTCATCAGGGGTTAATGGAGTTTCCCCAGTGGCCCGCTGGTGTATTGCATTGCATTGCTGCTGGGTCAGCTGATGTGGGTGGTGACCACTCCCACCATCCTTAAAGAGGTCACTTGGTGCATCAGCTGACAGTTGGTGTTAGTTCATTCTGCGGCAACCTAGCTGGGAGAAGGAGCTTTCTGGGAGCAGTGGTTCTACAGCTGAGTTCGGTTTTCCTGGTGTCGTTTTCTTGCTGTGCTGTGCTTTGCAGCAGAAAGCTAAGTGTGGTGTTTTTAATACCCAGTCCCTTTTTGGTGTCTGTCTTTTCCTTACCTCTTGTTGTATTAGTGCAGCGGTGGGACCAGTGCTCTCACCTGCCAGTTCCCTACGTAGGGATAAGAGCGGGGCAAGTGAGGGGCAAGGTATCCTGGTCAGTGATGGGGTAAAAAACCCATATAGGGACGATAGCAAGATCAGGGCACATCCTCAGGTGAGCGCAGGAGGTGTCCATTCCCCCGTTCCCTATCGACAGGGCCCACCATTGTTAACATTTCCCTGGTGTTCCCTGGTGTGTCTTTCTGTCTGGTGACCGACCAATTGTTAGGTTGTGTCACACTGCTGTGGTCACATCGTGACATTAACACCGACCATCACATTATTTCTGGTGAGCCATGGCCCAAATGCAGACTTTTGCTCATCTACTCCAAAATTTATCCCGTCCTTGGAAAACCTATCCGGAAGGGCCACCTTAGGTTCTGATTCAGCTTGACTGTCCTTCAGACCAACAGTCTGATGCTGTGAGACCCTAAATTGTAGGTCTGACAGTTCAAGCAACAGACCCTGTAATTGTTTGGCAAGGACTGTAACAGAATCCATACCAAGGTACAAAATATGGGGCCGGTGAATATTTTGGCATTATAGAAATACAATTATTATTATACTCCATAGTGGGTAGCAGGCTACTGCAAAGAATTGAGACGTTTACTTAGCCATGTAAAATATGATTGCCAATAGATTTCAATGGGCAGCTTGTACTTTATGATTGTGGCAAACCTGAACAAATGTTCTTTATGAAGATCGGGCATGAGTTTAATGCTCTTCATGTAGATCAGCCATTAGTTCCACCATATTTACTCAGTTATTGATTAATCTGTTTATATTTTCCAATGAAACATTTGGAAGCCAAATACCTGTGGGCATGTATCAACTTTACCTAATGGGAAATGCAGCCCTGCCAATGTTCTCTTTTTCTGGCCATCAGTGATTCTTTTGGCATTCTATATACCGTATTTTCCGGCGTACAAGACGACTTTTTAACCCCTGAAAATCTTCTTAAAAGTCGGGGGTCGTCTTGTACGCCGGGAATCGCCTTGTACGCCGGGTGTATATGGTGGGTGGGGGGGGGAGTGATCCTGATGACGACGAGGGGGCGTCTCACAGAAAAGTGAGTATCCCCCATTACCTTATCATAGCGCTGCAGCGTGGGGTCTCTGTGCTGGGAGCGGCGGCGGCTGCTGTGCTGTGGCGGCTCCTCTTCTGCAGTGTGGGGCCTGTGGGGCGGTGGCGGCGGCGGCGGCGTATCTTCATGCAGTCGGGGCTCCTCCGGCATCTCAGCCTGGAAGCCCCGCCGGCAACTCCATCGGTACAATGCGCTGGCCTCCGGGAAAATGGCCGCTGCTTAGATTCAGATCTCGTTGAGATCTGAATCTGAGCATGCGCAGCCCCCAGCGGCCGGGCCACCGCATCGCACCTATTGAGCTGCCTCCGGGAAAATGGCCACTGCTCAGATTCAGATCTCGTCTCCCGAGATCTCGGGACGAGATCTGAATCTGAGCAGCGGCCATTTTCCCGGAGGCCACCTGACCGCATTGTACCCATGGAGTTGCCGGCGGGGCTTCCAGTCTTTGAGATGCCGGAGGAGCCCCGACTGTATGAAGATACGCCGCCGCCACCGCCCCACAGCACCAGAGGCCCCACACTGCAGAAGAGGAGCCGCCACAGCACAGCACAGCACAGCACAGCACAGCACAGCAGCCGCCGCTCCCAGCACAGAGACCCCACGCTGCAGCGCTATGATAAGGTAATGGGGGATACTCACTTTCCTGTGAGACGCCCCCTCGTCCTCATCAGGATCACTCCCCCCCCCCCCAAAAGGCACATATTCACCGGCCCTATAAGACGACATAGGGTGTATAAGAAGACCCCCGACTTTTAAGAAGATTTTATTTTTTAACTGGTAAAGTTGGGGGGTCGTCTTATACGCCCAGTCGTCTTATACGCCGGAAAATACGGTAAATGCAAAACTAACTGCTAACTTAAGCGACTTTATTTTTGCTTCCAATTTTTAAAAAAAGCCATAAATATTAATAACACCTTATTTTAGTTTCTTTCTGGGTTTCCTTCAAATGTATTAATTCAGTTAAATGAACTCAGCCAACCTTTAATCATACTTTTTGCTACAGTCTTGGTAATTTCTTCATAAACTCTAAAGTTCAAAAAATATTTTAACCCTATTTTTGTCAGCATGTCGAAATTGAGAAACGTAATCTAAATTCCTATACAAATGCTGCTTTATGCTTTCAAAATTAAATCTATTTTACATTGATATAAGTCTAACACATGAAACATAGCAATAACTAGAGATGAGCGAACTTTTTCGGAAAACGTTTGCCAATCTCAAATTCGGCACAAATGAGGTTCCCACGCTATCAAATGACTACTACTCCGTTAATAACAGCGAGAGCAAGTGGTGGTGTGGGTTCCACTGTATTTTTGATAAACAGCCAGGCAAAAGTGTTGCATGCCATAATCCCTCTGTGCGACATGTACTCTTCAGCATGAATGATGGCATCATGCTACCATTCATGCTGAGAAGCAAGGAAGAATGAGCTGCAGCGAATGGGTCCCTGAACAATGGTGATCACTGCTAGCACAGTGAGTGTGCAGCAATGAGTTCACCGTGAGAAATTTCTCCAGGTGAAATGCAGTGAACCCACTGCAGTTCACTGGCCCGACTTGGAACGCAGCCTCAGTGGCCAGCAATAACCTAGATGACATCACCGCTAGTCACTGATGCTGTGCTCGTAGCAGCTCATTCTCCCAGTGGTTCTCAGCCTGGATTGCGGCGTGGCACAAATGTTGGACAGGTGAGGGATATGGGGTTTTTTTATTTTTGTTTTATTACCTGAGGCGAGGGATTCAATGATATGAGTATTAGGTGAGTATAACTGTGTTTGTTATTTGTACATAAAAATGGAAACGTGTGTTTTGTTTTTATAAAAACGGAAACGTGTGTTTTATTTTTATTTGGAATAAAGTACTTTATTCTGGCTGCGTGTTTATTTACAATATAACTATAGGATTACTAACCTGTGGGCTTGATGTCACCAGACAATACATAGGTCAACCCCACAAATATAAACCTCACTTGCCAACCTAACAGGGCATGTGGGAAGAGCCGGGCAAAGCACCAGAATTAGCACATCTAATAAATGCGCCTTTTCTGGGTGACTGCGAGCTGTTATTTTCAGACTGGAGAGGCAATATCCATGGCCTCTTACCAGCCTGAGAATGTCAGCCCCCACTTGTCTGATTTAGTGTGGCTGTTTGTCAAAAATAGAGACACATCACAACTTTTTTTTAAATTATTTATTTAAATAATTTAAAAAAAACAGCGTGGGTACCCCTCTATTCTTGATAACCAGCTAAGGCTGAAAGCTGAGGATTGCATCCTGCAGCTGTCAGTTTTGAATGGCTGGTTATCAAAAATACAGGGGAACCCATGCTGTTTCTTCTTTGTTAATTATTTATTTAGAGCGCAGGCAGCGGTGGATGAATACCCCCATCAGCCTGGTCTCGCTATTATTAGTGGCAGCAGGCGTAGTTCCATCAGCAGACGCCAGTGACCAGAGGTAAATTTTTACCTCTGATATCAGCTGCAGGCTCACGCTGATCAGAAGCAGTGTTTGCCGTGCTGTCATGTACATGACAGCGCGAGAAACACCCAGTGCTCGGGGAGCCAAATCCGAACAGTAACAAAGGACTTCATGGTGAAGTCCATGTTTGGTGTTCATGCCCGAACAGTAGGTATTTGGTACGCATTCAGAACTTTACTTTTTGGGTTCGCCCATATCTATTCACAACGTCATGACACAAGGTCTTCTGTGATTGGCTGCCGAAGTCACATGTGCCCCCCTGCCTTCCAGGGTGTCAGCCATGCCCACCTGCCTGTCAGGATGTCAGCTGTGCCCACCAGCCCTTGTCTAAACATCAGCTATCTACAGTACTCGCCTGCACCTGTCATTAGTGTCCTGTCCCCCTGTGAGGTCAGCTGCTACTGCCAGAATCTGCCCTGGATTTGTAACTGGTAGCTACCTGGCGCACAAGTCTGACCTCACCAATAGAGGCTTCAGTTAACACCAAGGTAGCTGCTTAGTCATGCCCCTCCAGAGTTAGTCTGGTTTATGGCACAGTGGGGTCACAATCCTCGTTCGCACCATCCAGTCTGGGTGCGAGCATTATATAATGTTTGCAAAGTGGGCACAGATGAAGGACCTCTGCACCCTTCTCCACAGTTTTGAAATGGCTACTAAGATGGTTGCGTTGACGATGCCATCATCAGCATCACTAGGAACAGTCTGTGTGAGGAGGTGGTGGTCCCAGAAGAAGATGTGGAAGCTGAGCAGGATGTTGAAGGAATAACCATATCTCAAATTTCCGGACTGTTGTCACACAGGCGGCTGCCATGGAAGTGTGGCTGACAGAGAACGAGGGGTGCTCATGGCACCAGACAAACTGTTAGTGAAGGTGCAGGAGGCAAAGAACAAATGAAGGACAACAAGGAAGATGGGCAGCAGTCAGGAGATGAAGAGGATAATGATCCCCTCTCTATTGTTTGTGGTTGGCAGAGGGGATGGAGGAGGCAACTTTGAATGTTACCACACCACCAACACACCATAGACTTGGACCTAATGGAAGCACTCAACACATGAGCGCCTTCTTGCTCCTCTATCTTCAACATGATACCCATATACTTAGGGTTAGAAATAATGCTGACTACTGGGTTGCCACTCTGTTAAATGGAAAGGGACGCGTTCATGCTGGAGTGTCGAAACATGCTTGTAGACAATCTTAAGAGTTGTTTTCCCCAAGACAGCAGTGAGACACACAGTGTGCATCACAGTTCTAGACATCCAACCCTGGGAACTTCAAGGCCTCATTGCAAAAAACGTTAGTAGCAGTAACAGCAGCAGTGTAAGTGGCATACGCAATTTGTGTGTCGTTTCACACATTTTTTAGACCAGCCCATGCACCAGCAGAACAGAGTACAGGTCCGACACATAGTGAACAACTGGAGAGGATGGTGCAAGAGAATCTGGAGCTGAATATCAATGCCATCAGAGGGGTTTGGACATTTTGCAGTTAAGTTTTCAAAAATGGAAATCTGTCCTGAGCTTGTCTGTCATGCCTTGGAGGTTTTGTCATGCCCAGTAGCCAGTGTTCTCTCAGAATGTGTCTTCAGTGCTGCTGGTGTTATCCTGATGGATAAGAGCATCCGGCTGTCCCCTAAAAGTGTAGACCGACAAACTTTCATCAAAATGACAAGTCATGGATCTCTAAGGACTTTTGCACCCCAGTTGCAGACTGGGCAGACTAGGCAATGGTGTCATTTTTAGTGCCATGCATTGATATTTTGTTATTGCTCTCTGTGATACCTTTGTCATGGCATCTGTGCCTGCTGTGGCTACTGCTGCTAATGTTAAAAACAATTTTTTTAAATGTGGAGGATGAAAGTTGAGTTTCCATCTATTGGGTTGCCTGTAGTAGGAGGTATGTCAGAGGCCTATTATACTGTTTCTACTCTGTGGAAATTGATGCCGCTTTAGTGGTGTGTGACAATAATTTTTTAAATTTGGAGACCCCAAGTTGGTTCTCCATCTGGTGAGTTGCCTGTGTAGTAGTCAGGCCTGCACTTACTTTCAGTCAACTACCTGTGTTACTTTTCTTACATTTTTCTACCAATAGTTCTGTATGAAACTAATGTTTGTGCCGTCTGAGTGTGGCTGGAAAAAAAACATTGGAGGTGTTGCATAAGGTATCAGGGCTCCCAGGTAAGAAGGCTTACATTGCTCCCTTAATTCAAAACTGTAAATGCTGGCCCAGACCTTGTACGTCCTGCATGGCCCATGGCTGACTGCTTCTGTGCCATTGGAAAAGATTCTACTCTGGTTTAATTGATCAGTCAACTACCTGTGTTACTTTCCTTACATTTTTTACCAATAGTATTGTATGAAACCGATATTTGTGCCATTCCAGTGTGGCTGGAAAGAAATAAGCAAATTTGGAGGTGTTACATGAGGTATCAGGGCTCCCAGCTAAGAAGGCTTACACTGCTCCCTTAAAACAGGGTCCTCATTGAAACTTCAATTCAAAGCTGTAAATGCTGGCCCGTACCCTGATACCTCATGCATGGTCCATGGCTGACTGCTGCTGTGCAATTTGCATATTTATACTGTGGGTCAATATATGCCACTTTTCATTGTGTTTGCCGCTAATTTTAGCTGTTTGGGAAGCTTTTTGTCACCCCTTAATGTGTTGTTTACATGTTTGGTTTGGCCTTCCATTGAATCTAATGGGGTTCAAGTATATTCATCGAACTCTTCGGCGAATCGAACCGAACCTTGAAAAGTTCGCTCATCTCTAGCAATAACATAAAGATATGCTCATGTATTTATACTAGATACGGTACCCATATGCAAAGTAGTGGTTGCCGAAATGGTGTTATATGACACTGCTCTGTCCTTCAAACTCCATATTAAAAGCCCTTACCACCTCTTGCTACCTCCAGTTCAAAAATATTTCCAGAATTTGTCCTTTCCCGAACCCCAAATCTACTAAAATGTCGATGCATACCATCACCACCTCTAACCTTAAGGCCATGTGCACACGTTCAGGATTTTTAGCGTTTTTTTCGCGTTTTTTCGCTATAAAAACGTGATAAAAACGCGAAAAAAACGCTAACCTATGCCTCCTATTATTTACAAGGTATTCCGCATTTTTTGTGCAAATGTTGCGATTTTTTCCGCGAAAAAATCGCATAGCGGAAAAAAAAGCAACATGTTCATTAAAAATGCGGAATTGCAGGGATTCCGCACACCTAGGGGTCCATTGATCTGCTTACTTCCCGCACGGGGCTGTGCACACCATGCGGGAAGTAAGCAGATTATGTGCGGTTGGTACCCAGGGTGGAGGAGAGGAGACTCTCCTCCACGCACTGGGCACCATATAAGTGGTCAAAAAATAAGAAATAAAATAAAAAATAGTCATATACTCACCCTCGATGTCCCGCGCAGTGTTCCCGCCTCCACTGCACGCTGCCGTTCGGTTCCTGTAGCTGATGTGCGGCGAAGGACCTCGCCGATGACGTCACTGTCCTGTGATTGGTTGTGAGCGGTCATGTGACCGCTCACGTGACCGTGACGTCACGGAAGGTCCTGCGCGCACACACCAGCTATAGGAAGACGAACGGATGCCGCTGATGAGATGTCTGGGTGAGTATAAGCATTTTTTTATTTTTTTTATTATTTTTAAACATTCTATCTTTTACTATAGATGCTGCATAAGCTGCATCTATAGTAAAAAGTTGGTCACACTTGTCAAACAGTATGTTTGACAAGTGTGACCAACTTGTCAGTCAGTTTTCCAAGCGATGCTACAGATCGCTTGGAAAACTTTAGCATTCTGCAAGCTAATTACGCTTGCAGAATGCTAAAAAAACGCGAAAAAAACGGAAAAAAAACGCAAAAAAAAAAATGCGGATTTCTTGCAGAAAATTTCCGGTTTTCTTCAGGAAATTTCTGTAAGAAATCCTGAACGTGTGCACATACCCTTACTGCTGAAATATTCTCCTCTGTAAACTCCCAAATAGCACTCTTGTACCTCTCCTGTCTAACCTTAACTCAGCTGCCTGATTAATCCACCTCTCACCTCCCCTTCCCCTGCTATTCCTCTACCTCTCCCCTCTGTCGCTCCCTCCACTGATTTCCAATTCCCCAGCAATTCTAGATTAAACTACTAATAACGACTTACAAGGTCGTCCATATTCTATCTCCCACATACATTTCCAAACTAATCTACTGATACCTCCACACAACTAATCTCCAAAGTAATCTAAAGGACTCACAAGAACTCCTTATGTCCTCTGCTCTCATACGTTACTCACCCAATTGCCTCCAAGACTTCATCCCAGCATCCCCTAGCCTCTATAACTCAGTGTTTCAACATGTCTGATTATCTCATACATTTGGAACCCTCAAACATAACGTGAAAACTCATCTATTCAAAACTGCCTACAGCCTGCAATAACCCTGCTGCTACCTCACTACCAGTGGAGCTGCAGCAACCCTCCCGCCCATCTATTGTCTCCTTCCCCAATACCCTGTAGCTTGTAAGCCCATAAAGACAGGGTCGTCTCCCTCTCTGCACCTTCTCCCCTTTACACCTAAATATGTTATACATGTAAACCATTTTTCACAAGTATAGCACCCTGGAATTAAGGGTGCTTTAAAAATTAATACTACTACTAATAATAATAGTTATTATTATTATTATTATTATTATTATATAAGCCCATGCATTGCTTTTGTAGAAAATATGGCACGTCATCAAGGCACCATGTGGTGGCAAATAGAGTGCCTACGTAATTATGGTGGCTGGGGGACAGTATATTACCCCTCAAATGCACTGAATATAATGCACTGCATATATTGTGTCCATGAATTGCTTCTACGAGAGAATAGAATATTTTACATATGCACTATTTATTTTTCAAATGGGCACTGTGAATACACTGTTTATTCATAATTATGCCTGACATGTTATTCAGCAGGTCAGGAGACTTGAGCCATTATTCATATGAGTGTTATGACCCCAATGGCAGAGGGTCTCAGAAATAATTACTAAGTCTGCAAACACTAAAAACCAGCTCATAGGGCAGTGGTAACTGAGCTGACCATATATCTAATCCTAGCACCACAAATAGCAGCAGCCGGGGAACGTGCCTACGTTGGTTCTAGACGTCTCGCGCCAGCCGGAGAACTAACTAACCCTAGAAGGGAAAAGAAAGACCTTTCTTGCCTCCAGAGAAAAGACCCCAAAAGTTGGATACAAGCCCCCAACAAATAATAACGGTGAGGTAAGAGGAAAAGACAAACGTAAGAATGAGCTAGGTATTTAGCAAAGAGAGGCCCACTAGCTAATAGCAGAATATAGTAAGATGACTTATATGTAGTGTTGAGCATTCCGATACCGCAAGTATCGGGTATCGGCCGATATTTGCTGTATCGGAATTCCGATACCGAGATCCGATATTTTTGGGGTATCGGTATCGAAACAACATTAATGTGTAAAAGAAAGAATTAAAATAAAAAATATTGCTATACTCACCTCTCCGACGCAGCCTGGACCTCACCGAGGGAACCGGCAGCGTTGTTTGCTTAAAATTCACGCGTTTACTTCCTTACGTGAAGTCCCGGCTTGTGATTGGTCGCGTGCCGCCCATGTGGCCGCGACGCGACCAATCACAGCAAGCCGTGACGTAATTTCAGGTCCTTCAGGATTTTAAAATTACGTTCCGGCTTTGTGATTGGTCGCGTCGCGGTCACATGGGCGACGCGACCAATCACAAGCCGTGACGTCACGGGAGGCAGGACACGCGCGCATTTTAAAATGCGCGCGTGTCCTGCCTCCCGTGATGTCCCGGCTTGTGATTGGTCGCGTCGCCCATGTGGCCGCGACGCAACCAATCACAGCAAGCCGTGACGTAATTTTAAGTCCTTCAGGATTTTAAAATTACGTTCTGGCTTGTGATTGGTCGCCTCGCGGTCACATGGGCGACGGTGACCTCGGTGAGGTCCAGGCTGCGTCGGAGAGGTGAGTATAGCAATATTTTTTATTTTAATTCTTTCTTTTACACATTAATATGGATCCCAGGGCCTGAAGGAGAGTTTCCTCTACTTCAGACCCTGGGAACCATCAGGGATACCGTCCGATACTTGAGTCCCATTGACTTGTATTGGTATCGGGTATCGGTATCGGATTGGATCCGATACTTTGCCGGTATCGGCCGATACTTTCCGATACCGATACTTTCAAGTATCGGACGGTATCGCTCAACACTACTTATATGGTCAGCAAAAACCCTATCAAAATATCCACGCTGGATATTCAAGAACCCCCGAACCGTCTAACGGCCCGGGGGGAGAACACCAGCCCCCTAGAGCTTCCAGCAAAGTCAGGAATCACATTTAGTACAAGCTGGAAAAATATAAGAGCAAAGCAAATAACCAAAAAACAAAAGAAGCAGGACTTAGCTTAATTTTGCACGAACCGGACCAGCAGACAGGAGCAAACAGAAAGGATCTGATTACAATGATGCCAGGCACTGGACTAAGGATCCAGGAAGTTTATATAGCAACACCCCTGGACTAACGACCCAGGTGAGTGCCAAACTGAGGAAAGACAATCCCAGAGTCATATCACAAGTAACCACAAGAGGGAGCCAAAAAGTCTAATTCACAACAGTACCCCCCCCTTAAGGAGGGGTCACCGAACCCTCACCAAGACCACCAGGGCGATCAGGATGAGCAGCGTGAAAGGCACGAACTAAATCGGCCGCATGCACATCAGAAGCAACCACCCAGGAATTATCCTCCTGACCATAGCCCTTCCACTTGACCAGATACTGAAGCCTCCGTCTGGAGAGATGAGAATCCAAGATCTTCTCCACCACGTACTCCAACTCGCCCTCAACCAACACCGGAGCAGGAGGCTCAACAGAAGGAACCACAGGTACAACGTACCGCCGAAACAAAGACCTATGGAACACGTTGTGAATGGCAAACGACACCGGAAGATCCAAGCGAAAGGACACAGGATTAAGGATTTCCAATATCTTGTAAGGACCGATGAAGCGAGGCTTAAATTTAGGAGAGGAGACCTTCATAGGAACAAATCGAGAAGACAGCCATACCAAATCCCCAACACGAAGTCGGGGACCCACACCGCGGCGGCGGTTGGCAAAACGCTGAGCCTTCTCCTGTGACAACTTCAAGTTGTCCACCACATGATTCCAGATCTGCTGCAACCTATCCACCACAGAATCTACCCCAGGACAGTCAGAAGGCTCCACATGTCCCGAGGAAAAACGAGGATGGAAACCAGAGTTGCAGAAAAATGGCGAAACCAAAGTAGCGGAACTAGCCCGATTATTAAGGGCAAACTCAGCCAACGGCAAGGTCACCCAATCATCCTGATCTGCCGAAACAAAACACCTCAAATAAGCCTCCAGAGTCTGATTAGTTCGCTCCGTTTGTCCATTAGTCTGGGGATGAAAGGCAGACGAAAACGACAAATCAATGCCCATCCTAGCACAAAAGGATCGCCAGAACCTGGAAACAAACTGGGATCCTCTGTCAGACACAATATTCTCAGGAATGCCGTGTAAACGAACCACATTCTGAAAGAACACAGGAACCAGATCGGAAGAGGAAGGCAGCTTAGGCAAAGGCACCAAATGGACCATTTTAGAAAACCGATCACATACCACCCAGATGACAGACATGCCCTGAGACACCGGGAGATCTGAAATGAAATCCATGGAAATGTGTGTCCAAGGCCTCTTCGGGACAGGCAAGGGCAAGAGCAACCCGCTGGCACGAGAACAGCAAGGCTTAGCTCGAGCATAAGTCCCACAGGGCTGCACAAATGACCGCACATCCCGTGACAAGGAAGGCCACCAAAAGGACCTAGCCACCAGATCTCTGGTGCCAAAAATTCCCGGATGCCCTGCCAACACCGAGGAATGAACCTCGGAAATGACTCTGCTGGTCCACTTATCAGGAACAAACAGTCTGTCAGGTGGACAAGAGTCAGGTCTACCAGCCTGAAATCTCTGCAACACACGTCGCAAATCAGGAGAAATGGCCGACAAGATAACTCCCTCTTTAAGAATACCAACAGGTTCTGCGACTCCAGGAGAGTCAGGCACAAAGCTCCTTGAAAGAGCATCAGCCTTCACATTCTTTGAACCTGGTAAATACGAGACCACAAAGTCAAAACGGGAGAAAAACAATGACCAGCGGGCCTGTCTAGGATTCAGGCGTTTAGCAGACTCAAGATACATCAAATTCTTGTGATCAGTCAAGACCACCACACGATGCTTAGCACCCTCGAGCCAATGACGCCACTCCTCAAATGCCCACTTCATGGCCAGCAACTCCCGATTGCCAACATCATAATTCCGCTCAGCAGGCGAAAACTTCCTAGAGAAGAAAGCACATGGTCTCATTACCGAGCAACCAGGGCCTCTCTGCGACAAAACGGCCCCTGCCCCAATCTCAGAAGCATCCACTTCGACCTGAAAGGGAAGTGAGACATCAGGCTGGCACAAAACAGGCGCCGAAGTAAACCGGCGCTTCAACTCTTGGAACGCCTCCACGGCTGCAGGAGCCCAGTTAGCAACATCAGAACCTTTCTTGGTCATATCCATCAAAGGTTTAACAACGCTAGAAAAATTAGCGATAAAACGACGGTAGAAGTTAGCAAAACCCAAGAACTTCTGAAGACTCTTAACTGACGTGGGTTGAGTCCAATCATGAATAGCTCGGACCTTGACTGGGTCCATCTCCACAGCAGAAGGGGAAAAAATAAACCCCAAAAAGGGAACCTTCTGTACTCCAAAGAGACACTTTGAGCCCTTAACAAACAAAGCATTCTCACGCAAAACCTGAAACACCATCCTGACCTGCTCCACATGTGAGTCCCAATCTTCAGAGAAAACCAGAATATCATCAAGATAAACAATCATAAATTTATCCAGATACTTCCGGAAAATATCATGCATAAAGGACTGAAACACTGAGGGAGCATTAGAGAGCCCAAAAGGCATCACCAAGTACTCAAAATGACCTTCGGGTGTATTAAATGCTGTCTTCCATTCATCTCCTTGCTTAATGCGCACAAGGTTGTACGCACCACGAAGATCTATCTTGGTGAACCACTTGGCACCTTTAATCCGGGCAAACAAGTCTGACAACAGAGGCAAAGGATACTGAAATTTAACAGTGATTTTATTAAGAAGCCGATAGTCAATACAAGGTCTCAAAGATCCGTCCTTCTTGGCCACAAAAAAGAATCCCGCACCAAGAGGGGAAGAGGATGGACGGATATGCCCCTTCTCCAGAGACTCCTTGATATACGAACGCATTGCGGCATGTTCAGGTACAGACAGATTAAATAGTCTTCCCTTAGGAAATTTACTACCTGGAATCAAATCTATGGCGCAGTCACAGTCCCTATGAGGAGGCAGAGCATTGGACCTGGACTCGCTGAATACATCCTGATAATCAGACAAATACTCAGGAACTTCCGAAGGAGTAGAGGAAGCAATAGACACCAGCGGGGAATCAGCATGAATTCCCTGACAGCCCCAACTTGACACAGACATTGCCTTCCAATCCAAGACTGGATTGTGGGTCTGTAACCATGGCAGACCCAAAACGACCAAATCATGCATTTTATGCAGAACAAGAAAATGAATCACCTCCCGATGTTCAGGAGTCATGCACATGGTTACCTGCGTCCAAAACTGCGGTTTATTTTCCGCCAATGGCGTAGCATCAATACCTCTAAGAGGAATAGGATTTACCAACGGTTCAAGAACAAAAACCACAGCGCTTGGCAAATGACAGATCCATAAGACTCAGGGCAGCACCTGAATCCACAAACGCCATAACAGGGTAAGAAGACAATGAGCAAATTAAAGTCACAGACAAAATAAATTTAGGTTGCAAATTACCAATGGTGACAGGACTAACAACCCTTGTTAGGCGTTTAGAGCATGCTGATATAACATGTGTAGAATCACCACAGTAAAAACACAACCCATTCTGACGTCTATGATTTTTCCGCTCATTTCTAGTCTGAATTCTATCACATTGCATTAAATCAGGTGTTTGTTCAGACAACACCACCAGAGGATTAGCGGTTTTGCGCTCCCGCAAACGCCGGTCAATTTGAATAGCCAGCGCCATGGAATCATTCAGACTTGTAGGAATGGAGAAACCCACCATCACATTCTTATGGCTTCAGAAAGGCCATTTCTGAAATTTGCGGCCAGAGCACACTCATTCCACTGAGTAAGCACGGACCATTTCCGAAATTTTTGGCAATACACTTCAGCTTCATCCTGGCCTTGAGAAATAGCCAGCAAGGCTTTTTCTGCCTGAACTTCAAGATTGGGTTCCTCGTAAAGCAATCCGAGCGCCAGAAAAAACGCATCAATATTTGCCAATGCCGGATCTCCTGGCGCTAGCGAGAAAGCCCAATCCTGAGGGTCGCCCCGTAAAAAAGAGATAACAATTTTAACTTGCTGAGCTGAATCTCCAGATGAACGGGGTCTCAGAGATAGAAACAATTTACAATTATTCCTGAAATTCCTAAACTTAAATCGGTCTCCAGAGAACAGTTCAGGAATAGGTATTTTAGGTTCAGACATTGGACTACTGGTAACAAAATCTTGTATGCCCTGCACACGAGCAGCAAGCTGGTCTACACTTGTAATCAAGGTCTGGACATTCATGTCTGCAGCAAGCACAAGCCACTCAGAGGTAAAGGGGAGGAAGAGAGGTAAAAAAAAAAAAAAAAAAACAACCCACTTCTGCAATGCATTAAACATTCAATGTTGGCCTGGCATACTGTTATGACCCCAATGGCAGAGGGTCTCAGAAATAATTACTAAGTCTGCAAACACTAAAAACCAGCTCATAGGGCAGTGGTGACTGAGCTGACCATATATCTAATCCTAGCACCACAAATTGCAGCAGCCGGGGAACGTGCCTACGTTGGTTCTAGACGTCTCGCGCCAGCCGGAGAACTAACTAACCCTAGAAGGGAAAAGAAAGACCTTTCTTGCCTCCAGAGAAAAGACCCCAAAAGTTGGATACAAGCCCCCAACAAATAATAACGGTGAGGTAAGAGGAAAAGACAAACGTAAGAATGAGCTAGGTATTTAGCAAAGAGAGGCCCACTAGCTAATAGCAGAATATAGTAAGATGACTTATATGGTCAGCAAAAACCCTATCAAAATATCCACGCTGGATATTCAAGAACCCCCGAACCGTCTAACGGCCCGGGGGGAGAACACCAGCCCCCTAGAGCTTCCAGCAAAGTCAGGAATCACATTTAGTACAAGCTGGAAAAATATAAGAGCAAAGCAAATAACCAAAAAACAAAAGAAGCAGGACTTAGCTTAATTTTGCACGAACCGGACCAGCAGACAGGAGCAAACAGAAAGGATCTGATTACAACGATGCCAGGCACTGGACTAAGGATCCAGGAAGTTTATATAGCAACACCCCTGGACTAACGACCCAGGTGAGTGCCAAACTGAGGAAAGACAATCCCAGAGTCATATCACAAGTAACCACAAGAGGGAGCCAAAAAGTCTAATTCACAACATATGAGCCTGAACGTTGACTCTTGAATTAATATTTGTTGCAGCTTATTGTCTGCTATCCTTGGGGGACAGGGACACAGGGTAACTGAACAATTGATGTTTGCTAATATTTTGATTACCTATTGTATCAGTCTATGCAGTTTATTGATCTACAAACATTGAAGGACCAATTAGAAAGATTGATTGAACACTCGAACAATGACAGATGACCTCCACCCACCTTCCCCCAGACCTGTGGATAATGGTCTGGAAGACAGCTGTGGGTATAAAAAGGACCTCTATCTTTCTGCAAAGAGAATCTACATGACAGTAGACAAGACACCATGGCTCCAACCAGAGGCATACGGATTTGAGACACTCTGCAGGATGACAGTTTGAGAGACCAGGGCCTCACCTGGAGGAATACAGATGTGCTTCATTGACAATTACTGAACCCATGGAGACATTTGGAGAAGGTTGGTACAATCATGTCACCTGGCCACATACCTCAATGGACTGTAAGCTTCCTAAGCTTGCCTCTGCCTTCTCTCTGTAGGTGCTTGCCCAAAGCATTGTGCCAATGGTTGGGGTAGTTGGCCTTGGAAGACCCGAAGTCGCATACGTTTTAGTTCCCGATGAGGGTGTGACTCTGTAATTTGCACCCTCTTGTGTATTTGCTTAGACTGTTCTACATGTTATTGTCTGTTGGTTGTTCAATAAAGTATTACAACACTGTGCTACCCTCACCTTGTGGTGTTTGAGTAGTATTCTGCCCATGGGAAAAGAGCATGGGCATACAGTGGAATGAGCTCTTATCCATGTAGTCTTTCTAAAGACAGCCAGGCCAGAGGATGAGAGCACCCACTTGTAAGGAGGTGAAGAACAAGAAGAGTCCGGGGGCGGTTACCTTCTCGGCTCTGTGCCTGGAACCATTGAGCTGTGTTACAGGTTCCCCAGGGGGCAGACTTAGAGACTGGGACAGGAAGGAAGCCGGGCAAAGCGCGGGAAAGGCGCGCGCGCAAGGAGCAGAGCAGCGTGAGCAGTGGTCAGAGCAGGGTGCAGCTGCGCTTCGGGAGAGAGAGAGAGCTCCCGGTCAGAGGACAAATACAGGGAGATTGCCCAGAAAGACTGCATCTTGTGAGTACATGAAAGCGGACCCTGCTGTGACTGGAGAGGGGCGCTTTGAGACCCGTGCAGAGTCATTGGCCCTTGCAGAGACTGTGACCCCCTGGTACCCACAGTATCAGTGCAGAGACTGTGACCCCTGGTACCCACGGTATCAGTGCAGAGCCTTTGATTCCTGGTGAGAGACTTAATAATAGACTGACCATCGTTTTCCCGGGATAGGCTGTGCTGTAAAAGCTAAAGACTCAGAGCCTGTGCATATCACATCAACTCCCTAAACCCCAGGCAGCGGGCTCCTAGAGACTACTCAGCCCACGGACAACAGAGGGACGACAAGTGCCGCTGTTTCTCGGAACCTACGTTGGAGAAGACAACCCTTCAAGCAAGTCCTCATCAGACTGATAAGTGTTCTTTTTCTCAAGAAATCCTGCTTAATTCTGTTACACTGTTTGATTCCCATATTTTTGCTTTTAGCTTTATTGCTAGTTATATTCCACTGCTTCCTCCCTGCGAGGAGAACCTGATTCCTGTTATTAAACCCATCAACTGTTGGTCTGTCTGTTCCGCGGTGACATACTCAGTACCTGCATACTATTACACACTGATCCTTGTGTATCCAAAGGCACCATGTTTGTTGACAAATACTCATGTATAAACTGCCCAGTAACACATAATACCTGCAGCTTCCTTTCAGAGGAAAATATAGTGCTACCCCCATGCACCATATCCATTGGAAATGTTTGTGAAGTGCCTTCCATAAATGATATGCCATTATAAGTATGTGTGTCATTATATTGGATCGATGCATATGCCACTTTTGTATGTATGACCCTTATTCCTTCCATAAGAAATTCAGTTGATCAGAAAAGCGATCCATTTTTAATTTATCAATAATAAAAAATATATAAATTATTTGACAGTAAATCAAATATATACATACTAATTCAACCCATTTAACTCTTTATACAAATCTAATTCTACGCTAAAAGTTTTGGAGCATTTTAGAAGTCAGACATCCTAGATAATCAGATCAAATTATAGTCTATAGTGATTGCTGTAAAACTTCTAGGATAGCTCATTGTCCTTGGCTTATGCATAGTTACCAAGTGCCTAGCATATAGAGGAGATGAGAATAGCAGATGCCTAACTATCTAATTCTTAGTGTAGATGGGTATAACAGATTGTTTATTGCTGAAATAAAAGGCATATTATCACAATAGAATGTAGACAATTTTATAATCGCCTCATTGCAGGAGCTACAGCAATGAAGAAAGATTGTAAATGTGATTGATGCACTGAAGAGAACCATGAATAAAAAATATATTAGGAGTCATCAGGGAAACATACTTACATGATATTTACAGACCTCTAACGTTTTGAAATGAGAACAGGCAAATTGAAATGAGGTTGAATGTGCATTCTGGTCCACCTTGTGTGGAAGAATTAATAATGGCTCTTTTTAATGGACCCAGACATTCTGACTGTATGCCACAGTTGCATTCCTAGAGAAAACCAAAAAAGATGGCCTAGGTCTAGTATCAAGAGAAGAAAAAAACAATGAATTACAAAAAAAAGACGTAAAACATATTCTTTAATGACAATAATTAAAATATAGAACTAGAAACCACACATACCAAACAAAAACAATGGTGGGGAACCCAAAAATAGGATCAGATAATCATTAGGTAAAGATAATCGCTAATAAGGAAAGGGCTAGGGAAGATAGAAGTGCCTCACCCTACTGAAGTCCCTTCCTAGCAGCGGAGGTTGGCACCCTGGGATATGATATGGAGCCCCCGCTCAACATTGACTGACCCTGAAAACTCTAAAAGGTATCCCTACCAAAGCCACCACCCAAAACACGCCACAAAAAATGACAATAAATAGATACACTAATGTGCTGTTGCTGCTAATGGCTGTCAGTGCAAAAATGACGTTACTGAGCCTTATTAAATTCCATCTGAGGAAATGTATAAACTCTGAGTGATATCAGATCTAGGAGAATGAGTGATTTAGAAGGATGTATATAACAATAGACAATACTCCTTTTTTAATATCATTTTGTTTATAAATACAGCAGTGACTAATCATAGAAAAAATTATTACGTGTCTCCGTCATTCGCAGATTGTCTGAGACGGTAAAAGAAAATGTTTGTCACTTCAATAGGAGACACATCTTATATAATACTGTAAAATTTTCTCTCCTAAAAGAGTATATAGATAAAGGATATGATCACCTGTTCAGAGATCATGCCTTCTATTGGTAGCATGGGTAATATGCACTCATCATGGTAAAATTACCAAAAAGACCTCAGATGCTTAGTCATAAAGACAAGTATCGGCATCACCGCCAGAATCATATAGGCATCATCGCCAGAATAGAACCATTATTAAGATACTCCAATGGTTACATGCGCATGATGGCATATACATTGGTAATGGTAAGGTTTACAAAAACTCAAATGCTTAAGCACCATCAGAAAATTGGCTTCACCACCAGAATCATGTAGGCATCATCACCAGAATAAAGCCATAATTACCATATTCAATAATTATATGCAAGTGATGGCATCACCGCCAGAAATATGTGGGCATCATCGCCAGAGATATAATGATCCGTCAATATAGATACAGTGGGGCAAAAAAGTATTTAGTCATTCAGCAATAGTGCAAGTTCCACCACTTAAAAAGATGAGAGGCGTCTGTAATTTACATCATAGGTAGACCTCAACTATGGGAGACAAACTGAGAAATAAAAATCCAGAAAATCACATTGTCTGTTTTTTTATCATTTTATTTGCATATTATGGTGGAAAATAAGTATTTGGTCAGAAACAAACAATCAAGATTTCTGGCTCTCACAGACCTGTAACTTCTTCTTTAAGAGTCTCCTCTTTCCTCCACTCATTACCTGTAGTAATGGCACCTGTTTAAACTTGTTATCAGTATAAAAAGACACCTGTGCACACCCTCAAACAGTCTGACTCCAAACTCCACTATGGTGAAGACCAAAGAGCTGTCAAAGGACACCAGAAACAATATTGTAGCCCTGCACCAGGCTGGGAAGACTGAATCTGCAATAGCCAACCAGCTTGGAGTGAAGAAATCAACAGTGGGAGCAATAATTAGAAAATGGAAGACATTCAAGACCACTGATAATCTCCCTCAATCTGGGGCTCCACGCAAAATCCCACCCCGTGGGGTCAGAATGATCACAAGAACGGTGAGCAAAAATCCCAGAACCACGCGGGGGGACCTAGTGAATGAACTGCAGAGAGCTGGGACCAATGTAACAAGGCCTACCATAAGTAACACACTACGCCACCATGGACTCAGATCCTGCAGTGCCAGACGTGTCCCACTGCTTAAGCCAGTACATGTCCGGGCCCGTCTGAAGTTTGCTAGAGAGCATTTGGATGATCCAGAGGAGTTTTGGGAGAATGTCCTATGGTCTGATGAAACCAAACTGGAACTGTTTGGTAGAAACACAACTTGTCGTGTTTGGAGGAAAAAGAATACTGAGTTGCATCCATCAAACACCATACCTACTGTAAAGCATGGTGGTGGAAACATCATGCTTTGGGGCTGTTTCTCTGCAAAGGGGCCAGGACGACTGATCCGGGTACATGAAAGAATGAATGGGGCCATGTATCGTGAGATTTTGAGTGCAAACCTCCTTCCATCAGCAAGGGCATTGAAGATGAAACGTGGCTGGGTCTTTCAACATGACAATGATCCAAAGCACACCGCCAGGGCAACGAAGGAGTGGCTTCGTAAGAAGCATTTCAAGGTCCTGGAGTGGCCTAGCCAGTCTCCAGATCTCAACCCTATAGAAAACCTTTGGAGGGAGTTGAAAGTCCGTGTTGCCAAGCGAAAAGCCAAAAACATCACTGCTCTAGAGGAGATCTGCATGGAGGAATGGGCCAACATACCAACAACAGTGTGTGGCAACCTTGTGAAGACTTACAGAAAACGTTTGACCTCTGTCATTGCCAACAAAGGATATATTACAAAGTATTGAGATGAAATTTTGTTTCTGACCAAATACTTATTTTCCACCATAATATGCAAATAAAATGATAAAAAAACAGACAATGTGATTTTCTGGATTTTTTTTTCTCAGTTTGTCTCCCATAGTTGAGGTCTACCTATGATGTAAATTACAGACGCCTCTCATCTTTTTAAGTGGTGGAACTTGTACTATTGCTGAATGACTAAATACTTTTTTGCCCCACTGTAGATGATGGCATCACCGCCAGAAAAGTAATTCATTCAAATATATATGAGGGCATCATCACCAGACAATAGCATATGAATCAAATTAGTGAAGAGGTCATATAGTAATATTCATGGCTAAACTGGTGCAAGCATAGACATAATGGCAAGCAGCCAGTTCAACAGCACAAGTGTGTGGTTACGATACACTTATCTTAGGGAAGCAGTGTCCCATCCCGACGCATTTCTCTCCAAAAGAGATCCAAAGGGGTTCATCAGGGGATGCCAGTAATAGGCAACGGGCAGCGGGATATAAAGACGCTGCACGCGGTCCGGATACAATGCATTCCTAACAGTGTGTCAGCCACAGATGTGTGTCAGAAAAAGAGGCTACAATTATATTGTCTTCCAGTCATCATTAACAATGTGCTTGCTACAAGTGTTCCTTAAACTGAACGTCAGCAACAGAAGACTTCATTACAGTATGTCAGCCACAAATGGCTGCATAACTGTGTGTTACCAACTGATGCCTCTTAAAATGTGGCTACCACGAATGCCTCCATAACAGACAGCGCCTCCATAACAGACAGGGCATTTCTGCCCTGACTGGCATATGGGGCTCGATGGGCAGAGGTGGTCTGCATCAGGCCCCATCTCTACTGCTCATCAGGCCCCAGCGGCAGGCCTCTGCCGGTGCAGTAACTGAACCTGCGTCCGAGACGCAGGTTCAGTTAAACACTATTGCTGTCTATGTATGTATGTATGTATGTAATCTATGTATACCCCTCCTCCCATGTAAAGCGCCATGGAATAAATGGCGCTATAACAATAAATAATAATAATATTGCCGTGCATTGTCATTCGCCGGCGAGTGCGCACTTGAACTGCATGGAGGGATCATCGGCGTAGGAGCGCGGCCAAGTAAAGAGAACATTTTTTTAAAACTTTTATTGAAAGCGGTACGGTAGCAGGATGGGAGACACTGTGGCAGGATGGGAGACATGGGGGCAGGATGGGAGAAATGGTGGCAGGATGGGAGACATGGTGGCTGGATGGGAGACATGGTGGGAGGATGGGAGACACAGGTGGCAGGGTGGGAGACACGGTGGCAGGATGGGAGACACAGGTGGCAGGATGGGAGACATGGGGCAGGATGGGAGACAGGTGGCAGGATGGGAGACATGGGGCAGGATGGGAGACACGCGGCAGGATGGGAGACACGGTGGTGGGATGGGAGACACAGGTTTCAGGATGGGAGACACAGGGGGCAGGATGGGAGACACAGGTGGCAGGATGGGAGAAACGGGGCAAGATGGGAGACATGGGGAAGGATGGGAAACATGGTGGCGGGATGGGAGACACAGGTGGTGGGATGGGAGACACAGGTGGCAGGATGGGAGGCACGGTGGCAGGATGGGAGACACAGGTGGCAGGATGGGAGACACAGGTGGCAAGATGGAGACATAGGGGGTAGGATCATGGGGAAGGATGGAGACAGATGGGGCAGGATCACTGGGCAGGATGCAGACAGATGGGGCAGGATCATGGGGTAGGATGGAGACAGATGGGGCAGGATTACGGGGCAGGATGGAGACAAATGGGGCAGGGTCACAGGGCAGGATGGGGCAGGATCATGGGGCAGTATGGAAACACATGGTGGAGGATCATGGGCAGGATGGATACAATGGAGAAAGATGGGGCAGGATCATGGGACAGATGGGGCAGGATCATGGGGCAGATGGGGCAGGATCATGGGACAGATGGGATAGGTTGATGTGACAGATGGCGCAGGATCTCTTGTGTATAATGGCACTTATGATGATATTAGTATTGCGTTTTTTTATTAATGATCAGTATTGTAGTATTCAGCCACTGTATTTTGGTAATATGTTGTCCGACCATGGTGTGGCGGCATTTTTTCCTTGTATCTGCTATTTAGTCACTATGTGGTGGTAATATGTGGTCTGGTTATGGTATGGTGGTATTTCCTCCTTGTATGTGGTATTATTGGTCACCATGTGGTGGTAATATGTGATCTGGACATGGTGCAGTGTTATTTATCCCTTGTATGTAATATTATTCGGTCACTGTAGTGGTAATGTGGTCTGGAAATGGTGTGGTGGTATTTGTTCCTTGTATGTGGTATTATAGGTGACTATGTGGTGGTAATATGGTGTCTGGTCATGGTGAGGTGGTATTTGTCCCTTGTATGTGATATTATTGGTCATTTTAAAAATTTAAAAATAAATAAAAATATACCTTTAGGATTCTATTGGATATTTTAACAAATGATTAATAGGATAGAGTAGAGTAGAGCTTGGCCAAAAGAGACTACCTTGTCGTTTTAGCGACTTAAAAAATCTTTTGGCCAAAGCAAAAGCTGCTGGCTATATGTGTGATCTGGTGATGAGAACTGTAAGATTATGTGCCCATGTTGCAGAAATGCTGCAGAAATGTCCTCAGCATTTCCGCAACTCCCTGCCGCGGGTAAAACGCATGTGGAATTCGCATGCGTTTTCCCGCAAACACAAGCGTTTTGCAAGCGTTTTTAGCTTGCAGAATGCTGGCACTTTACAAGGGATTTGAAGCATCACTTGGAAAAGTAATTGACAGGTTGGTAACACTTAGCATAGTGCTTGACAAGTGTGACCAACTTTTTACTATTGATGCTGCCTATGCATCATCAATGGTAAAAGATAGTAAAAGAATGTTAAAAATAATTTAAAAAAGTAAAAAATATGGTTATTCTCACCTTCCGACGGCCCCGATCTCCTCAGGGGCACTCCCGGTACGTTCCATTCCCAGGGATGCTTTGCGCGAAGGACCTTTGTGACGTCACGGTCGCATGACCACGATGTCATCTCAGGTGATTCGCGCAGTGTATCCCTGGGAATGGAAGCCGCCGCGTGCACCGCTGAGAGGCTGGAGGACTCCGGGGGCCATCGGAAGGTAAGTATATCCCTATTTTTTATTTTAATAATTTTTTTTTACAGGAATATTGTACCCAGGACCTGAAGGAGAGTCTTCTCTCCTTCAAACCCTGGTTACCATCCGCATATGAAGTGTTTCAATTCAATCCTATGGCGGCGGAATCCCCGCGATTCCGCAGAATTAATGAACATGCTGTGGACTTCACCACTATGCGATTCCGCAGCGGGAATATCCGCAGCAAGGGCACAGCAACTGCAGAATCTCATAGGATTGCATGGGAATGCGTTTTTAGTTTTTTTAGCGTTTCCGCTGCGGCAAAAGACGAGGCGGAAACGCATAAAAAATGCAACGTCGGCACACAGCCTTAATGTGTGATTGGTGAGAAGTGGAGTTTTTCCAAGACAGAGCGGTGGGGTTGTGGACAGTTTGGGGGGTGGAGCCTGGGCGGAGTCTCAAGGGAGCTCCAAAAATGTTGCCAGTATGGGGCCCCAAACTTCCTAGTGGCAGCCCTGATAACAGATGACTTCATTATAGTTTGGCTGAAACACCACGATTACACAATAATTGAATTGCAATTTTACATGAGCATTTTATTTCTTCCCTTTGAAGTCTATTGGTATAAAAGCACCAAAAAACATATATGGATATGAGTTTTCAGGAAATCTCATTAACTTTGCTTGAAATGTAAATTGCAGCATATTTTCAGTACAAACTTTTCTTCCCGGTATGATGGAATATGGCCTGACTGTGCCACAAGAGTAACATACTCTACTGAGCAGCTAATACATTATTTTAAACTGAATCTTTAGGACATGGTGTCACTTTTTTAGCAAACCATGTACATTTTGATTTTTTGCAGAGTTGCCTAAAATGTAAAGGGCGTGATTAATCAAATTGCTTAAGCCAGTTTTCAGCATAAAACACTTTGAAAATGCAAGCAAAAAGGACGGCAGGATGGGAGACACGGTGGCAGGATGGCAGACATGGTGGCAGGATGGGAAACACGGAGCAGGATGGGAGACACAGGTGGCAGGATGGCATACACGGTGGCAGGATGGGAGACACAGTTGGAAGGATGGGAGACACAGGGGGCAGGATGGAGACACAGGGGCAGGATCATGGTGCAGGATGGAGACAGATGGGGCAGGATCGCAGGGCAAGATGGATACAGATGGGGGAGGATGGATACAGATGGGGCAGGATGGAGACAGATGGGGCAGGATCACGGGGCAGTATGGAGACAGATGGTGCAGGATCATGGGACAGGATAGAGACACATGGTGCAGGATCTTGGGCAGGGTGGATACAATGGAGACAAATGGGGCAGGATCATGGGGCAGATGGGGCAGGATCATGAGACAGATGGGGTAGGTTAATGTGACAGATGGGACAGGACCTCCTGTGTATAACGGTACTTATGGTGATATTAGTATTGCATTTTTTTATTAATGATCGGTATTGTAGTATTCAGTCACTATGTGGTGGTAATTGTCATGTTCCCAATGGCAGGGAATTAACAAAAGAACATGGGCAAAAACAGGACGAGCTCTAGGGTGATGGAACCTGAGCTGACCGCGATCCTGAACCTCAACACACAACTAGCAGCAGCCGGGGAACGTTCCTGGGGGGGCTCTAGACGTCTCGCGCCAGCCGGAGATCTAGCTTCCCCTATCAGAAGAATCACAGACCTCTCTTGCCTCCAGAGAAATATTCCCACAGAAATAGCAGCCCCCCACATGTAATGACGGTGAAATGAGAGGAAGGCACAAACGTAGTTATGAAAACAGATTCAGCAAAATGAGGCCCGCTAAAGCTAGATAGCAGAGGATACAAAAGGTGAACTGCGCGGTCAGCTTAAAACCCTTCAAAATACCATCCTGAAATTACTTGAACTCATGTTCCAACTCATGGTACATGAGTGGTAATTTCAGCCCACTAGAGCAACCAGCAGCAGAGAATTACATATCTGCAAGCTGGACTAAAAACATGAAAGCAAACATGAAACAGGGAAATCCAGACTTAGCTTGTCCTGTAGGCTTTAGGAGCAGGTAGCAAAGGTAACAGAGACACACTGATACATTGATAGCCGGCGAGGCAATGACAAAGAAGCCAGGTTAAATAGGAACTCCCACTTCCTGACGGAACAGGTGGATGCCAGAGACCTGTTGTGAATTTGGATTCTGGGCTCCCCCGGTGGCTACTGGTGGAATTGAACTTGTGACATCATCTTCCCTGTTCACCTGTTCTGATTAGATCTGGGTGTCGCTATATAACCTGGCTTCTCTGTTAGATGCTTGCCGGTCAACAATGTTATCAGAAGCCTCTCTGTGCTTGTTCCTGCTCCCAGACATCTACTAGATAAGTTGGACATTCGTCCATGTTTTGTTTTTGTATTTTGGTTCCAGTTCACAGCTGCAGTTTCGTTACTGTGTCTGGAAAGCTCTTGTTGATCAGGAATTGCCACTCTGGTATTATGAGTTAATGCCAGAGTCCTAAAGTAATTTCTGGATGTGTTTTGTTAGGGTTTTCTACTGACCATGAAAGTATGCTTTCTGTCTTCTGCTATCTAGAAAGCGGACCTCAAATTTGCTAAAACTATTTTCCTGCTGCGTTTGTTGTTTCATCTCATATCACCGCCAATATATGTGGGGGGCTTCTGTCTCCTTTTGGGCATTTCTCTAGAGGTGAGTCAGGTCTTATATTTCCCTCTGCTAGCATTATTTAGTTCTCCGGCCGGCGCTGGGCATATAGGGATAAAAAGTAGGACATGCTACCTGGCTACTTCTAGATGATGCGGTAGGTTTAGTTCATGGTCAGTACAGTTACATCTTCCAAGAGCTTGTTCCTATTGAGGCTTATGCTAGTTCTCTGGCCATGGAGATCATGACAGTTTGACCGGCCAGCTAAAGGGTTAAAATCCTTGGCTGAGAAAGGAGAGAAATAAGAAGTCTGCTGAGAGTTTTTTTTTTTTTTTTTTTTTTCCTCTGTGCTCTTAATTGGATCACTTGCCAGTCTGTCTATGCTGCAGTCTTTTTTTTTTTTTCTCTCTCCTTATAATCTTTGAATGGCTTTGTGTTCACCTGTTAATAATGGATCTTCAGAGTGTAACTGCAGGTTTGAATAATCTCACCACGAAAGTACAAAATTTGCAAGATTTTATTATTCATGCTCCGGTATCTGAGCCGAGAATTCCTTTGCCGGAATTCTTCTCAGGGAATAGATCTAGCTTTCAGAATTTTAGAAATAATTGTAAGCTATTTTTGTCCCTGAAATCTCGTTCTGCTGGAGACTCTGCACAGCAGGTTGGGATTGTGATTTCCTTGCTCCGCGGCGACCCTCAAGACTGGGCTTTTGCATTGGCACCAGGGGATCCTGCGTTGCGCAATGTGGATGCGTTTTTTTTGGCCTTGGGCTTGCTGTATGAGGAACCTCATTTGGAACTTCAAGCAGAAAAAACTTTGATGTCCCTATCGCAGGGGCAAGATGAAGCTGAAATTTACTGCCAAAGATTCCGTAAATGGTCTGTGCTTACTCAGTGGAATGAGTGTGCCTTGGCGGCTACTTTCAGAGAGGGTCTCTCTGATGCCATTAAGGATGTTATGGTGGGGTTCCCTGTGCCTGCGGGTCTGAATGAGTCCATGACAATGGCCATTCAGATCGATAGGCGTCTGCGGGAGCGCAAACCTGTGCACCATCTGGCGGTGTCCACTGAGAAGACGCCAGAAAGCATGCAGTGTGATAGAATTCTGTCCAGAAGCGAGCGGCAGAATTTTAGACGGAAAAATGGGTTGTGTTTCTATTGTGGGGATTCTACTCATGTTATATCAGCGTGCTCTAAGCGTACTAAAAAGCTTGATAAATCCGTTTCCATTGGCACTTTACAGTCTAAATTTATTTTGTCTGTGACCCTGATTTGCTCTTTGTCATCTATTACTACTGACGCCTATATCGACTCTGGCGCCGCTTTGAGTCTTATGGATTGGTCCTTTGCCAATCGTTGTGGGTATGATTTAGAGCCTTTGGAAACTCTTATTCCTCTGAAGGGGATTGACTCCACCCCATTGGCTAATAATAAACCACAATACTGGACACAAGTGACTATGTGTATTAATCCGGATCACCAGGAGACTATTCGTTTTCTAGTGCTGTATAATCTACATGAGGATTTGGTGCTGGGATTGCCATGGCTGCAGTCTCACAACCCAGTCCTTGACTGGAGAGCTATGTCTGTGTTGAGCTGGGGATGTAAGGGGACTCATGGGGACGTACCTTTGGTGTCCATTTCATCATCTATTCCCTCTGAAATCCCTGAGTTCCTGTCTGATTATCGTGACGTCTTTGAAGAACCCAAGCTGGGTTCACTACCTCCGCACCGTGAGTGCGATTGTGCTATAGATTTAATTCCGGGTAGTAAATACCCAAAGGGTCGTTTATTTAATCTGTCTGTGCCTGAACATACTGCTATGCGAGAATATATAAAGGAGTCCTTGGAAAAGGGACATATTCGTCCATCGTCATCTCCCTTAGGAGCCGGTTTTTTCTTTGTGTCAAAAAAAGACGGCTCTTTGAGACCATGTATTGATTATCGGCTTTTGAATAAAATCACGGTTAAATATCAATACCCATTGCCGTTGCTGACTGATTTGTTTGCTCGCATAAAGGGGGCCAAGTGGTTCTCTAAGATTGATCTCCGTGGGGCGTATAATTTGGTGCGGATCAGGCAGGGGGATGAGTGGAAAACCGCATTTAATACGCCCGAGGGCCACTTTGAGTATTTGGTGATGCCTTTTGGTCTTTCTAATGCCCCTTCAGTCTTCCAGTCCTTTATGCATGATATTTTCCGCGATTTTTTGGATAAATTTATGATAGTGTATCTGGATGATATTCTGATTTTTTCGGATGACTGGGACTCTCATGTCCGGCAAGTTAAGAGGGTTTTTCAGGTTTTGCGGTCTAATTCTCTGTGTGTCAAGGGTTCTAAGTGCGTTTTTGGGGTTCAGAGAATTTCCTTTTTGGGATATATTTTTTCTCCCTCTTTCATTGAGATGGATCCTGTCAAGGTTCAAGCTATTTGTGATTGGACGCAGCCCTCTTCTCTTAAAAGTCTTCAGAAATTTTTGGGCTTTGCCAACTTTTATCGTCGATTTATTTCTGGTTTTTCGGATGTCGTTAAGCCATTGACCGATTTGACTAGACAGGGTGCTGATGTTGCTAATTGGTCCCCTGATGCTGTGGGGGCCTTTCAGGAGCTTAAGCGCCGTTTTTCTTCTGCCCCTGTGTTGCGTCAGCCTGATGTGACTCTTCCTTTTCAGGTTGAGGTCGACGCTTCTGAGATCGGAGCTGGGGCAGTGTTGTCGCAGAAAAGTTCTGACTGCGCCGTGATGAGGCCTTGTGCCTTCTTTTCCCGTAAATTTTCGCCCGCTGAGCGGAATTATGATGTTGGGAATCGGGAGCTTTTGGCCATGAAGTGGGCGTTTGAGGAGTGGCGCCATTGGCTCGAGGGGGCCAGACATCAGGTGGTGGTATTGACTGACCACAAAAATTTGATTTATCTTGAGACCGCCAGGCGCCTGAATCCTAGACAGGCGCGCTGGTCATTATTTTTTTCTCGGTTTAATTTTGTGGTATCGTACCTACCAGGTTCTAAGAATGTTAAGGCGGATGCCCTTTCTAGGAGTTTTGAGCCTGATTCACCTGGCAACTCTGACCCCACAGGTATTCTTAAGGAGGGAGTTATCTTGTCAGCTGTTTCTCCAGACCTGCGGCGGGCCTTGCAGGAGTTTCAGGCGGATAGACCGGATCGTTGTCCGCCTGATAGGCTGTTTGTTCCTGATGATTGGACCAGTAAAGTCATCTCTGAGGTGCATTCTTCTGCGTTGGCAGGTCATCCTGGAATTTTTGGTACCAGGGATTTGGTGGCAAGATCCTTCTGGTGGCCTTCCCTGTCACGAGATGTGCGAGGCTTTGTGCAGTCTTGTGACGTTTGTGCTCGGGCCAAGCCTTGTTGTTCTCGGGCTAGTGGATTATTGTTGCCCTTGCCTATTCCTAAGAGGCCTTGGACACACATCTCGATGGATTTTATTTCAGATCTGCCTGTTTCTCAGAAGATGTCTGTCATCTGGGTGGTGTGTGACCGTTTTTCTAAGATGGTTCATTTGGTTCCCCTGCCCAAATTGCCTTCTTCTTCCGAGTTGGTGCCCCTGTTTTTTCAAAATGTTGTTCGTTTGCATGGTATTCCTGAGAATATCGTTTCTGACAGAGGAACCCAATTTGTGTCTAGATTTTGGCGGGCATTTTGTGCTAGGATGGGCATAGATTTGTCTTTTTCGTCTGCTTTTCACCCTCAGACTAATGGCCAGACCGAGCGGACTAATCAGACCCTGGAGACATATCTGAGGTGTTTTGTGTCTGCTGACCAGGATGATTGGGTTGCTTTTTTGCCATTGGCGGAGTTCGCCCTCAATAATCGGGCCAGCTCTGCCACCTTGGTTTCCCCGTTTTTCTGTAATTCGGGGTTCCATCCTCGATTTTCCTCCGGTCAGATGGAATCCTCGGATTGTCCTGGAGTGGATGCGGTGGTGGAGAGATTGCATCATATCTGGGGGCAGGTGATGGACAATTTAAAGTTGTCCCAGGAGAAGACTCAGCTTTTTGCCAACCGTCACCGTCGTGTTGGTCCTCGGCTTTGTGTTGGAGATTTGGTGTGGTTGTCTTCTCGTTTTGTCCCTATGAGGGTCTCATCTCCTAAGTTTAAGCCTCGGTTCATCGGTCCGTATAAAATATTGGAGATTCTTAACCCTGTTTCCTTCCGTTTGGACCTCCCTGCATCCTTTTCTATTCATAACGTTTTTCATCGGTCGTTATTGCGCAGGTATGAGGCACCGGTTGTGCCTTCCGTTGAGCCTCCTGCTCCGGTGTTGGTTGAGGGTGAGTTGGAGTACGTTGTGGAAAAAATCCTAGACTCCCGTGTTTCCAGACGGAGACTCCAGTATCTGGTCAAGTGGAAGGGATACGGCCAGGAGGATAATTCTTGGGTCACTGCATCTGATGTTCATGCCTCTGATCTGGTTCGTGCCTTTCATAGGGCCCATCCTGATCGCCCTGGTGGTTCTGGTGAGGGTTCGGTGCCCCCTCCTTGAGGGGGGGGTACTGTTGTGAATTTGGATTCTGGGCTCCCCCGGTGGCTACTGGTGGAATTGAACTTGTGACATCATCTTCCCTGTTCACCTGTTCTGATTAGATCTGGGTGTCGCTATATAACCTGGCTTCTCTGTTAGATGCTTGCCGGTCAACAATGTTATCAGAAGCCTCTCTGTGCTTGTTCCTGCTCCCAGACATCTACTAGATAAGTTGGACATTCGTCCATGTTTTGTTTTTGTATTTTGGTTCCAGTTCACAGCTGCAGTTTCGTTACTGTGTCTGGAAAGCTCTTGTTGATCAGGAATTGCCACTCTGGTATTATGAGTTAATGCCAGAGTCCTAAAGTAATTTCTGGATGTGTTTTGTTAGGGTTTTCTACTGACCATGAAAGTATGCTTTCTGTCTTCTGCTATCTAGAAAGCGGACCTCAAATTTGCTAAAACTATTTTCCTGCTGCGTTTGTTGTTTCATCTCATATCACCGCCAATATATGTGGGGGGCTTCTGTCTCCTTTTGGGCATTTCTCTAGAGGTGAGTCAGGTCTTATATTTCCCTCTGCTAGCATTATTTAGTTCTCCGGCCGGCGCTGGGCATATAGGGATAAAAAGTAGGACATGCTACCTGGCTACTTCTAGATGATGCGGTAGGTTTAGTTCATGGTCAGTACAGTTACATCTTCCAAGAGCTTGTTCCTATAGAGGCTTATGCTAGTTCTCTGGCCATGGAGATCATGACAGAGACCGTAGGGAACGCAAGTCACCCAGTACCATCTGCAGCCACCAGAGGGAGCCCAAAAACAGAATTCACAACAGTACCCCCCCCTTGAGGAGGGGTCACCGAACCCTCACGAGAACCAAAAGGGCGATCAGGATGAGTCCTATGGAAGGTACGGACTAAACCAGTGGCATGAACATCAGAGGCGACTACCCAAGAATTATCCTCCTGACCATAACCCTTCCACTTAACCAAATATTGGAGTCTCCGTCTGGAAACTCGAGAATCCAAGATCTTCTCCACAACATACTCCAATTCACCCTCCACCAGCACCGGAGCAGGAGGCTCCACCGAAGGAACAACCGGTACCTCATACCTCCGCAATAACGACCGATGGAAGACGTTATGGATAGCAAACGATGCTGGGAGGTCCAAACGAAAAGACACAGGGTTAAGAATCTCCAAGATCTTATAAGGACCGATAAACCGAGGCTTAAACTTAGGAGAGGAGACCTTCATAGGAACAAAACGAGAAGACAACCATACCAAGTCCCCAACACAAAGTCGAGGACCCGCACGACGACGGCGATTAGCGAACTGCTGAGTCTTCTCCTGGGACAACTTCAAATTGTCCACCACATGACTCCAAATCTGGTGCAGCCTATCCACCACCATGTCCACTCCAGGACAATCAGAAGTCTCAACCTGACCAGAGGAAAAACGAGGATGAAACCCCGAATTACAAAAGAAAGGAGAAACCAAGGTAGCAGAGCTAGCCCGATTATTGAGGGCAAATTCAGCCAGGGGCAAAAAGGCAACCCAGTCGTCTTGATCAGCAGACACAAAACACCTTAAATAAGTTTCCAAGGTCTGATTAGTTCGTTCCGTCTGGCCATTCGTCTGAGGATGGAATGCAGACGAAAAAGACAAATCAATGCCCATCCTAGCACAGAACGCCCGCCAAAATCTAGACACAAACTGGGATCCCCTGTCAGAAACGATGTTTTCCGGAATCCCATGCAAACGAACCACGTTCTGAAAAAACAGAGGGACCAACTCAGAGGAGGAAGGCAACTTAGGCAAGGGTACCAGATGAACCATTTTAGAAAAACGGTCACACACAACCCAGATGACGGACATTTTCTGAGAGACAGGGAGATCTGAAATAAAGTCCATGGAAATGTGCGTCCAAGGCCTCTTCGGGATAGGCAAAGATAACAACAGTCCACTGGCCCGAGAACAGCAAGGCTTAGCCCGAGCACAAACCCCACAAGACTGCACAAAAGAACGCACATATCTTGACAAAGAAGGCCACCAAAAGGACCTGGCCACCAAGTCTCTAGTACCAAATATTCCAGGGTGGCCCGCCAACACAGAAGAATGGACCTCAGAGATGACTCTACTGGTCCAAATATCTGGAACAAACAGTCTTTCAGGCGGACAACGATCAGGTCTATCCGCCTGAAACTCCTGCAAAGCACGACGCAAGTCCGGGGAGACAGCAGATAATATCACCCCATCCTTAAGGATACCAGAGGGCTCAGAATCTCCAGGGGAGTCAGGCGCAAAACTCCTAGAAAGAGCATCCGCCTTAACATTCTTTGAACCTGGCAGGTATGAGACCACAAAATTTAAACGGGAGAAAAACAACGCCCAACGAGCCTGTCTAGGATTCAGACGCCTGGCAGACTCAAGGTAAATCAGATTCTTGTGATCAGTCAAGACCACCACACGATGCTTAGCACCCTCCAGCCAATGACGCCACTCCTCAAATGCCCACTTCATGGCCAAAAGCTCCCGATTACCAACATCGTAATTCCGCTCGGCGGGCGAAAATTTTCTAGAAAAGTACGCACATGGCCTCATCACCGAGCCATCGGAACTTCTCTGCGACAAAACTGCCCCCGCACCAATCTCGGAAGCATCAACCTCAACCTGAAAAGGAAGTGAAACATCTGGCTGGCGCAACACAGGAGCAGAAGAAAACCGGCGCTTAAGTTCCCGAAAGGCCTCCGCAGCCGCAGGAGACCAATCAGCAACATCAGCACCCTTCTTAGTCAAATCAGTCAAAGGTTTAACCACACTAGAAAAATTAGTTATGAAGCGACGGTAGAAATTAGCAAAGCCCAAGAATTTCTGAAGACTCTTAAGAGAAGTAGGTTGCGTCCAGTCACAAATAGCCTGACCCTTGACAGGATCCATCTCAATAGTAGAAAGGGAAAAGATGTACCCCAAAAAAGAAATCTTCTGGACCCCAAAAAGACATTTTGAGCCCTTTACAAACAAAGAATTGGCCCGCAAAATCTGAAATACCTTCCTGACCTGTTGGACATGGGACTCCCAATCATCAGAAAAAATCAAAACATCATCCAAATACACAATCATAAATTTATCCAGATATTCACGGAAAATATTGTGCATAAAGGACTGGAAGACTGAAGGAGCATTAGAAAGTCCAAAAGGCATTACCAAATACTCAAAATGGCCCTCAGGCGTATTAAATGCGGTTTTCCACTCATCCCCTTGCTTTATTCGCACAAGATTATACGCACCCCGAAGATCTATCTTAGTAAACCATTTAGCCCCCTTAATGCGAGCAAACAAATCAGTCAATAATGGCAAAGGGTACTGATATTTGACTGTAATTTTATTCAAAAGACGATAATCTATACAAGGCCTCAGGGAACCATCTTTTTTGGCCACAAAAAAAACCCCTGCTCCTAAAGGGGATGAAGATGGATGGATATGTCCCTTTTCCAAGGACTCCTTAATATAATCCCGCATTGCAGTATGCTCTGGCACAGACAGATTAAACAAACGACCTTTAGGAAATTTACTGCCAGGAATTAAATCTATAGCGCAATCGCAATCCCTGTGAGGAGGGAGCGAATTGAGCTTAGGCTCCTCAAAAACATCTCGATAGTCAGACAAAAACGCAGGGACCTCAGAGGGAGTAGACGAAGCGATGGAAATCGGAGGTGCATCATCATGAACCCCCTGACATCCCCAGCTTAACACAGACATTGTTTTCCAGTCAAGGACTGGATTATGAGCTTGTAACCATGGCAGACCAAGCACTAGGACATCATGTAGATTATACAGTACAAGGAAGCGAATCACCTCCTGATGAACGGGAGTCATACGCATAGTCACTTGTGTCCAATATTGTGGTTTATTCCTAGCCAATGGTGTAGAGTCAATTCTCTTCAAGGGGATAGGGACTTCCAGAGGCTCCAGACAAAAACCACAGCGCTTGGCAAATGACCAATCCATAAGACTCAGGGCAGCGCCCGAATCTACATAGGCATCTACGGAAATGGATGACGATGAACAAATCAGAGTCACAGACAAAATGAACTTAGACTGTAAAGTGCCAATGGCAAAAGACTTATCAACCTTTTTTGTGCGTTTAGAGCATGCTGATATAACATGAGCTGAATCACCACAATAAAAACACAACCCATTTTTCCGTCTATAGTTTTTCCGTTCGCTTCTGGACAGAATTCTATTACATTGCATAGTCTCAGGTGCCTGTTCAGTAGACACTGCCAACTGGTGTACAGGTTTGCGTTCCCGTAAACGCCGATCAATCTGAATAGCCATTGTCATAGACTCATTCAGACCTGTAGGCGCAGGAAACCCCACCATAACATCTTTTACTGCCTCAGAAAGGCCCTCTCTGAAATTGGCAGCCAAGGCGCACTCATTCCACTGAGTAAGTACTGACCATTTCCGAAATTTCTGACAATATATTTCTGCTTCATCTTGCCCCTGAGAGAGAGCCAATAAAGCTTTTTCAGCCTGAATCTCTAAGTTAGGTTCCTCATAGAGCAAATCCAATGCCAGAAAAAACGCATCCACACTGAGCAACGCAGGATCCCCTGGTGCCAATGCAAATGCCCAATTCTGAGGGTCGCCCCGCAGGAAAGAAATAACAATCTTAACCTGCTGAGCCGGATCTCCAGAGGAGCGAGATTTCAAAGAAAGAAACAATTTGCAATTGTTCCTGAAATTCAGGAAACTAGATCTATCCCCAGAAAAAAACTCTGGGGTAGGAATTCTAGGTTCAGACACAGGAGCATGTACAACAAAATCTTGTATATTTTGCACCTTAGCAGCAAGATTATTCAGGCTGGAAGCCAAACTCTGGACGTCCATGTTAGGCCTCTTTCACACGTCAGTGTCTCCGGTACGTGTAGTGACAGTTTTCTCACGTACCGGAGACACTGACACACGTAGACCCATTCAAATGAATGGGTCTATGCACATGTGCGTGTTTTCACACGGACCGTATGTCCGTGCTGAAAACACATCGACATGTCCGTTTTCCACCGGCAGCACGGACCACAATACGGACAGCACACGTGCACACGGAGAACAGTGTGCACTCTCCTCCGTGTGCACGTACTGCCCGCAGGAGAGACAGCGCTACACTAAGCGCTGTCCCCCCCGCGTGTGGTGCTGAAGGCGGAATTCATCTCTTCTCCCCCGCCGGAGAGAAGAGATGAAAGATCTTTCTTTTTTTTTTGTCTGGGGGGGGGTGAAAAATAAAGTTTGCATGTGCCCCGGCGTCCCCCCCCCCCCCCCAGTGCGCCGCCTGGCCTCTTGCCGCAGAAATACTTGTTGTGAAATTGGATTTTGGGCTCCCCCGGTGGCCACTGGTGGAATTGAACTTGTGTGCATCATCCCCTCTGTTCACCTGTTCCCATCAGGATGTGGGAGTCGCTATTTAACCTTGCTCCTCTGTCACTTCCATGCCGGTCAACATTGTAATCAGAAGCCTTTCTGTGCATGTTCCTGCTACCAGACAACTTCCAGCTAAGTCGGACTTTTGTCCTTGTTTGTTTTTTGCATTTTGTTCCAGTTCACAGCTGCAGTTTCGTTTCTGTGTCTGGAAAGCTCTTGTGATCTGAAATTGCCACTCTGATGTTATGAGTTAATACTAGAGTCTTAAAGTAATTTCAGGATGGTGTATTGATAGGGTTTTCAGCTGACCATGAAAGTACCCTTTCTGTCTTCCTGCTATCTAGTAAGCGGACCTCGATTTTGCTAAACCTATTTTCATACTACGTTTGTCATTTTCATCTTAAATCACCGCCAATATATGTGGGGGCCTCTGTCTGCCTTTCGGGGAAATTTCTCTAGAGGTGAGCCAGGACTATATTTTCCTCTGCCAGGATTAGTTAGTCCTCCGGCCGGCGCTGGGCGTCTAGGGATAAAACGCAGGCTACGCTACCCGGCTACTGTTAGTTGTGCGGCAGGTTTAGTTCATGGTCAGTTTAAGTTTCCATCCTTCCGAGAGATAGTTCCTATGTATGCTGGGCTATGTTCTCTTGCCATTGAGAACCATAACAGTTTGACCGGCCCACAAAGGGTTAAATTAATTGGCAGAGAAAGGAGAGAAAAAAGAAGTCTGCTGAAAATTTTTTTTTTTTTTTTTTTTTTTTTCCTTCAGTTCTGAGTGTGCTTTCAATTGAATCACTTGCAAGTCTGCCTATATTGCAGCCTTCCTCTCTCTCTCTCCTTCTAATCCTGGAATGGCTCTGTGTTCACCTGTTTAAAATGGATATTCAGAGTTTAGCTGCAGGTTTGAATAATCTCACCACGAAAGTTCAAAATTTACAAGATTTTGTTGTTCATGTTCCTATATCTGAACCTAGAATTCCTTTGCCTGAATTTTTCTCGGGGAATAGATCTTGCTTTCAAAATTTCAAAAATAATTGCAAGTTGTTTTTGTCCCTGAAATCTCGCTCTGCTGGAGATCCTGCTCAGCAGGTCAGGATTGTGATTTCCTTGCTCCGGGGCGACCCTCAAGATTGGGCTTTTGCATTGGCTCCAGGGGATCCTGCGTTGCTCAATGTGGATGCGTTTTTTCTGGCCTTGGGGTTGCTTTATGAGGAACCTCATTTAGAGCTTCAGGCGGAAAAAGCCTTGATGTCCCTATCTCAGGGGCAAGATGAAGTTGAAATATACTGCCAAAAATTCCGTAAATGGTCTGTGCTTACTCAGTGGAATGAGTGCGCCCTGGCGGCGAATTTCAGAGAGGGTCTCTCTGATGCCGTTAAGGATGTTATGGTGGGGTTCCCTGTGCCTGCGGGTCTGAATGAGTCCATGACAATGGCTATCCAGATCGATAGACGTCTGCGGGAGCGCAAACCTGTGCACCATTTGGCGGTGTCTACTGAGAAGACGCCAGAGAATATGCAATGTGATAGAATTCTGTCCAGAAGCGAACGGCAGAATTTTAGACGAAAAAATGGGTTGTGCTTTTATTGTGGTGATTCAACTCATGTTATATCAGCATGCTCTAAGCGTACTAAGAAGCTTGATAAGTCAGTTTCAATTGGCACTTTTCAGTCTAAGTTTATTCTATCTGTGACCCTGATTTGTTCTTTATCATCTATTACCGCGGATGCCTATGTCGACTCTGGCGCCGCTTTGAGTCTTATGGATTGGTCCTTTGCCAAACGCTGTGGGTATGATTTAGAGCCTCTTGAAACTCCTATACCTCTGAAGGGGATTGACTCCACCCCATTGGCTAGTAATAAACCACAATACTGGACACAAGTAACTATGCGAATTAATCCGGATCATCAGGAGATTATTCGCTTTCTTGTGCTGTATAATCTACATGATGTGTTGGTGCTTGGATTGCCATGGCTGCAATCTCATAACCCAGTCCTCGACTGGAACGCTATGTCTGTGTTAAGCTGGGGATGTAAGGGGATGCATGGGGACGTACCTTTGGTTTCCATTTCGTCATCTATTCCCTCTGAGATTCCTGAATTCTTGTCTGACTATCGTGACGTTTTTGAAGAACCTAAGCTTGGTTCATTACCTCCGCACCGGGAGTGCGATTGTGCCATAGATTTGATTCCGGGTAGTAAATACCCTAAGGGTCGTTTATTTAATCTGTCTGTGCCTGAACATGCTGCTATGCGAGAATATATAAAGGAGTCCTTGGAAAAGGGACATATTCGTCCTTCGTCATCTCCCTTAGGAGCCGGTTTTTTCTTTGTGTCTAAGAAAGATGGCTCTTTGAGGCCGTGTATTGATTATCGGCTTTTGAATAAAATCACGGTTAAATATCAATATCCGTTGCCACTGCTGACTGATTTGTTTGCTCGCATAAAGGGGGCCAAGTGGTTCTCTAAGATAGATCTCCGTGGGGCGTATAATTTGGTGCGAATTAAGCAGGGGGATGAGTGGAAAACCGCATTTAATACGCCCGAGGGCCACTTTGAGTATTTGGTGATGCCTTTTGGCCTTTCAAATGCCCCTTCAGTCTTTCAGTCCTTTATGCATGACATTTTCCGTGATTATTTGGATAAATTTATGATCGTGTATCTGGATGATATTCTGATTTTTTCGGATGACTGGGACTCTCATGTCCAGCAGGTCAGGAGGGTTTTTCAGGTTTTGCGGTCTAATTCCTTGTGTGTGAAGGGTTCTAAGTGCGTTTTTGGGGTTCAAAAGATTTCCTTCTTGGGATACATTTTTTCCCCCTCTTCCATCGAGATGGATCCTGTCAAGGTTCGGGCTATTTGTGATTGGACGCAACCCTCTTCTCTTAAGAGTCTTCAGAAATTTTTGGGCTTTGCTAACTTTTATCGTCGATTTATTGCTGGTTTTTCTGATGTTGTTAAACCATTGACTGATTTGACTAAGAAGGGTGCTGATGTTGCTGATTGGTCCCCTGCTGCTGTGGAGGCCTTTCGGGAGCTTAAGCGCCGCTTTTCTTCCGCCCCTGTGTTGCGTCAGCCTGATGTTGCTCTTCCTTTTCAGGTTGAGGTCGACGCTTCTGAAATCGGAGCTGGGGCGGTTTTGTCGCAAAGAAGTTCCGACTGCTCCGTGATGAAACCTTGTGCTTTTTTTTCTCGTAAATTTTCGCCCGCCGAGCGGAATTATGATATTGGGAATCGGGAGCTTTTGGCCATGAAGTGGGCTTTTGAGGAGTGGCGTCATTGGCTTGAGGGGGCTAGACATCAGGTGGTGGTATTGACCGACCACAAGAATTTGATTTATCTTGAGTCCGCCAGACGCCTGAATCCTAGACAGGCGCGCTGGTCGTTGTTTTTCTCTCGGTTTAATTTTGTGGTGTCATACCTACCGGGTTCTAAGAATGTTAAGGCGGATGCCCTTTCTAGGAGTTTTGAGCCTGACTCCCCTGGTAATTCTGAACCTACAGGTATCCTTAAGGATGGAGTGATATTGTCTGCCGTTTCTCCAGACCTGCGGCGGGCCTTGCAGGATTTTCAGGCGGATAGACCTGATCGTTGCCCACCTGGTAGACTGTTTGTTCCTGATGATTGGACCAGTAAAGTCATTTCTGAGGTTCATTCTTCTGCGTTGGCAGGTCATCCTGGAATCTTTGGTACCAGGGATTTGGTGGCAAGGTCCTTCTGGTGGCCTTCCCTGTCACGAGATGTACGAGGCTTTGTGCAGTCTTGTGACGTTTGTGCTCGGGCCAAGCCTTGTTGTTCTCGGGCTAGTGGATTGTTGTTGCCCTTGCCTATCCCGAAGAGGCCTTGGACGCACATCTCGATGGATTTTATTTCGGATCTTCCTGTTTCTCAGAAGATGTCTGTCATCTGGGTGGTGTGTGACCGTTTCTCTAAGATGGTCCATTTGGTTCCCCTGCCTAAGTTGCCTTCTTCTTCCGAGTTGGTTCCTCTGTTTTTTCAAAATGTGGTTCGTTTGCATGGTATTCCGGAGAATATCGTTTCTGACAGAGGAACCCAATTCGTGTCTAGATTTTGGCGGGCATTCTGTGCTAGGATGGGCATAGATTTGTCTTTCTCGTCTGCTTTCCATCCTCAGACTAATGGCCAGACCGAGCGGACGAATCAGACTTTGGAGACATATTTGAGGTGTTTTGTGTCTGCAGATCAGGATGATTGGGTTGCTTTTTTGCCTTTAGCGGAGTTTGCCCTCAATAATCGGGCCAGCTCTGCCACCTTGGTGTCTCCTTTCTTCTGTAATTCGGGGTTTCATCCTCGATTTTCCTCCGGTCAGGTGGAATCTTCGGATTGTCCTGGAGTGGATGCTGTGGTGGAGAGGTTGCATCAGATTTGGGGGCAGGTGGTGGACAATTTGAAGTTGTCCCAGGAGAAGACTCAGCTTTTTGCCAACCGCCGGCGTCGGGTTGGTCCTCGGCTTTGTGTCGGGGACTTGGTGTGGTTGTCTTCTCGTTTTGTCCCTATGAGGGTTTCTTCTCCTAAGTTTAAGCCTCGGTTCATCGGCCCGTACAAGATATTGGAGATTCTTAACCCTGTGTCCTTCCGTTTGGACCTCCCTGCATCTTTTTCTATTCATAATGTTTTTCATCGGTCATTGTTGCGCAGGTATGAGGTACCGGTTGTGCCTTCCGTTGAGCCTCCTGCTCCGGTGTTGGTTGAGGGCGAGTTGGAGTACGTTGTGGAAAAAATCTTGGACTCCCGTGTTTCCAGACGGAAACTCCAGTATCTGGTCAAATGGAAGGGATACGGTCAGGAGGATAATTCTTGGGTGACTGCCTCTGATGTTCATGCCTCCGATCTGGTCCGTGCCTTTCATAGGGCTCATCCTGATCGCCCTGGTGGTTCTGGTGAGGGTTCGGTGCCCCCTCCTTGAGGGGGGGGTACTGTTGTGAAATTGGATTTTGGGCTCCCCCGGTGGCCACTGGTGGAATTGAACTTGTGTGCATCATCCCCTCTGTTCACCTGTTCCCATCAGGATGTGGGAGTCGCTATTTAACCTTGCTCCTCTGTCACTTCCATGCCGGTCAACATTGTAATCAGAAGCCTTTCTGTGCATGTTCCTGCTACCAGACAACTTCCAGCTAAGTCGGACTTTTGTCCTTGTTTGTTTTTTGCATTTTGTTCCAGTTCACAGCTGCAGTTTCGTTTCTGTGTCTGGAAAGCTCTTGTGATCTGAAATTGCCACTCTGATGTTATGAGTTAATACTAGAGTCTTAAAGTAATTTCAGGATGGTGTATTGATAGGGTTTTCAGCTGACCATGAAAGTACCCTTTCTGTCTTCCTGCTATCTAGTAAGCGGACCTCGATTTTGCTAAACCTATTTTCATACTACGTTTGTCATTTTCATCTTAAATCACCGCCAATATATGTGGGGGCCTCTGTCTGCCTTTCGGGGAAATTTCTCTAGAGGTGAGCCAGGACTATATTTTCCTCTGCCAGGATTAGTTAGTCCTCCGGCCGGCGCTGGGCGTCTAGGGATAAAACGCAGGCTACGCTACCCGGCTACTGTTAGTTGTGCGGCAGGTTTAGTTCATGGTCAGTTTAAGTTTCCATCCTTCCAAGAGCTAGTTCCTATGTATGCTGGGCTATGTTCTCTTGCCATTGAGAACCATAACAAATACTCACCCGGCCAGCTCCTGCGATGTCTCCTGTGTCCTCTCCGCGCTGCCAGCTTCTCCTGTGTGAGCGGTCACGTGGGACCGCTCATTACAGTCAGGGATTATTCACTGACTGTAACCACGTGACCGCTCACACAGGAGAAGCTGGCAGCGCGGAGAGGACACAGGAGACATCGCAGGAGCTGGCCGGGTGAGTATTTCTGCGGCAAGAGGCCAGGCGGCGCACTGGGGGGGGGGGGACGCGGGGGCACATGCAAACTTTATTTTTCACCCCCCCCCCCCAGACAAAAAAAAAGAAAGATCTATCATCTCATCTCTCCGGCGGGGAAGAAGAGATGAATTCTGCCTTCAGCACCACATGCGGGGGGACAGCGCTTAGTGTAGCGCTGTCTCTCCTGCACGGTCCGTGTGGTCCTCAGGGGGCACACGGGCGGCACACGGATGCTGCACGTATGTGCCACTTGAGCACACGGACATACCGACACGGATATCTCCGGTACCGGTTTTTCCCGGTACCGGAAATATCAGGACGTGTGAAAGAGCCCTTAAACAGCTGAGGTCAGAGCCATTCTAGGATTAAGAGGAGGAAAGAAGCAGCAGGCTGCAATTATGGCTAGGCAGCACACTCTGAGTAAGAGAGAGGAAAGGAAAAAAAAAAAAAAAAAAGGTTCCTCAGACTTCTTTTCCTCCAACTTCAGCCAATACAATTAACACTTTGTGGGCCGGCTATACTGTCATGTTCCCAATGGCAGGGAATTAACAAAAGAACATGGGCAAAAACAGGACGAGCTCTAGGGTGATGGAACCTGAGCTGACCGCGATCCTGAACCTCAACACACAACTAGCAGCAGCCGGGGAACGTTCCTGGGGGGGCTCTAGACGTCTCGCGCCAGCCGGAGATCTAGCTTCCCCTATCAGAAGAATCACAGACCTCTCTTGCCTCCAGAGAAATATTCCCACAGAAATAGCAGCCCCCCACATGTAATGACGGTGAAATGAGAGGAAGGCACAAACGTAGTTATGAAAACAGATTCAGCAAAATGAGGCCCGCTAAAGCTAGATAGCAGAGGATACAAAAGGTGAACTGCGCGGTCAGCTTAAAACCCTTCAAAATACCATCCTGAAATTACTTGAACTCATGTTCCAACTCATGGTACATGAGTGGTAATTTCAGCCCACTAGAGCAACCAGCAGCAGAGAATTACATATCTGCAAGCTGGACTAAAAACATGAAAGCAAACATGAAACAGGGAAATCCAGACTTAGCTTGTCCTGTAGGCTTTAGGAGCAGGTAGCAAAGGTAACAGAGACACACTGATACATTGATAACCGGCGAGGGAATGACAAAGAAGCCAGGTTAAATAGGAACTCCCACTTCCTGACGGAACAGGTGGATGCCAGAGACCGTAGGGAACGCAAGTCACCCAGTACCATCTGCAGCCACCAGAGGGAGCCCAAAAACAGAATTCACAACAGGTAATATGTGGTCTGGTCATGGTGTGGTGGTATTTGTTCCTTGTATGTGGTATTATTGGTCACTATGTGGAGCTAATATGTGATCTTGACATGGTGCGGTGTTATATGTCCCTTGTATGTGATATTATTCGGTCACTGTGGTGGTAATCAGGGCCGGACTGGCGATCTGGCAATTCTGGAAAATGCCAGAAGGGCCTGTCTGGTCGTGGGCTGCCTTGTCTGCTACATAGCAGAGTCTGTGTTCTCAAGACACCCTTAACGTTAAACTTTGTGAAGGAGCACAAACTCGCTGACTCCGTAACTTACCACAGCAGGCCATGGGTATCATTAGAAATATTGGTCTTGTAGCAAATCTTGCTTTCCTCCATCCAGGGTAATATTAGTAATATATCCCCATCTGGTGCTAGTTGGCGGTGACAGCATGGGCCTGTGTGATTTCAAATGCCAGGGCTGAATTTCAGCCCCAGTCCGTACCTGGTGGTAATATGTGGTCTAGATATGGTGTGGCGGTATTTTTTCCTTGTATATGGTATTATAGGTCACTATGTGGGGGTAATATGGTGTCTGGTCATGGTGCGGTGGTATTTGTCCCTTGTATGTAATATTATTGGTAATTTTAAAAATTGAAAAATAAATAAAAGTATACCTAAATTGTATTGGATATTTTAACAAATGGGTAATAGGATAGAGTAGAGTAGAGCTTGGCCAAAAGAGTCTACCATGTCGTTTTGCCGACTTAAAAAATCTTTTGGCCAAAGCAAAAGCTGCTGGCTATATGTATGATCTGGTGATGAGAACTGTTAATGTCTGATTGGTGAGAAGTGGAGTTTTTCCAAGACAGAGCGGTGGGGCTGTGGACAGTTTGAGGGGTGGAGCCTGGGCGGAGTCTCAAGGGAGCTCCAAAAATGTTGCCAGTATGGGGCCCCAAACTTCCTAGTGGCAGCCCTGATAACAGATGACTTCATTATAGTTTGGCTGATACACCACGATCACGCAATAATGCAATTGCAATTTTACATGATCATTTTATTTCTTCCTATTGAAGTCTATTGGTAAAAAAGCACCAAAAAACATATATGGATATGAGTTTTCAGGAAATCTCATTAACTTTGCTTGAATTGTAAAATGCAGCATATTTTCAGTACCAGCTTTTTTCCCCGCTACGATGGAATATGGCCTGAGTGTGCCACAAGAGTAACATACTGCACTGAGCAGATAATACATTGTTTTAAACTGAATCTTTAGGACATGGTGTCACTTTTTTAGCAAACCATGTACATTTTGATTTTTTGCAGACTTGCATAAAATGCAAAGGGCGTGATTACTCAAATTGCTTAAGCCAGTTTTTGGCGTAAAACACTTTGAAAATGCAAACAAAAAGTCGCACCCCATAGTTGCACAAGAATGTTGTGACTTTTGGCATTTTCACAATATTCAGATAGAAAAACACTTAAAATGTAACCTTTAGTAAAAATAGTTGAAATTGCCCATACAAACAAATATCCCACAGATAAAAGTGAAAAAAATAATAAAAATGCACAAAACTAATTGTGGAGACACTGGGGTTAGTGGACTTGCTGTTTTTAGAAAGACTATATGGACCAGGGTTCATTCCACTAAATACCTGTGCTCCTTCCCTGTGGGCAGAATACGACTCAGACAACACAGTGTGAGGGTAACTCAGTATGGCAATAGTTTATTGAACCACCAACAGACTTAACATATAGTACAGTCCCAAGAAATACAAAAGAGGGTGCAAATTACAGAGTCTCAGCCTTCCGCTGGTTCACCGGGAATTAGAACATCTGAGCTTTGTGGCTTCCAGGGCTAACTACCCCAACTAGTGGCACCCCACTTTGGTGCGTACACCCACAGAGAGGATGCAGCAGCAAGCTTAAGAAGCAGATAGTCCATTGAGGTATACTGCCAGGTGACCTGATAGTACCCAGACTGGGTACTTCAAATGTCTCCATGGGGCCAGTGACTTAATTGTCCCAACCTGGCTTCTCCAAATGTCTCCATGGAGCCAGGTGACTTAATTGTCCTAGCCTGGTTTCTCCAAATATCCTAATGGGTCCAAGTGTCTCCGTGGGTTCAGTAATAGTCAATGAAGTATATCTGTATTCCTCCAGCTGGGGCCATTGTCCCTTAAGATGGCATCCTGTAGAGTATCAAATCTGCATTCCTCCAGATGGAGCCATTGTGCCTTGGCTGGTGTCATGTAGAGTCTCTATGCAGATGAATAGAGGTCCTTTTTATATTCACATTTGTCCTCCATGCCATCATCTACAGGTCTGAGGGAAGGTGGGAGGAGGTCATCTCTCAATGTTCAAGTATTCAATCAATCTGCATAGTTGGTCCTTCAATGTTTGCAGAACAAGCGGCTGCATGGACAATGTATATATTATCAAACATTGATTTCTCAATTACCATGTGTCCCTGTCCTCCAAAGATAGCAGCACAATAAGCTGCAACAAACATCAATTCAAGAGTCAATGTTCAGGCTCATATGAACAATGGCTTAAGTCTCTTGACCTACTGGAAAATACGTCTTGTATAATTAAGAATAAATGCTATGTCGTCACACTAATGATATACAAGACATCTTACATACTCCCCAATCTGCTTCACTGCCATTAGTGACAAATGCATCTATAAATTTTACCTCACCGTTCTCTTTACCCTCCTCTTCTTCTTTTTTGAAGTAGAGTGAGACCTTCGGCTATCTATTGATTACACAGAACACACTAAAGGGGCCTACATCCAATTAAATAATCAATCTGACAACTTACACTTTGCTTTGTGATGAGATCCAAGTTTTACAGTAAGGCTTATCCTTTGTTCCCACCACCCAGTACAATTCCTTCATGTGGGTTAAATATATCAATGGATTCAGACTAACACAAATGATTAAGGTTCTGGACCTTTCACAGACCTAAAGAAAAAAAGCACCAAACTGTCTCCCTCAGAAGAACTGGATAGTATCAACATATTCTTAAGAGTTGTTGAAGAGGATCTACAGTTGGTATGGAAAGTATTCAGACCCCTTTAAATTTTTCACTCTTTGTTTCATTGCAGCCATTTGGTAAATTCAAAAAAGTTTGTTTTTCATATTAATGTGCACTCTACACCCCATCTTGACTGAAAAAAAGAAGAAATGTAGAAACTTTTGCAAATTTATTAATAGAGAAAAACTGAAATATCACATGGTCATAAGTATTCAGACCCTTTGCACAGACACTGATATTTAAGTCACATGCTGTCCATTTCCTTGTAATACTCCTTGAGATGGTTCCACTCCTTCCTTGGAGTCCAGTTGTGTTTAATTATATGGATAGGACTTGATTTGGAAAGGCACACACCTGTCTACAGAAGAAAGTGCATGTCAGACTAAATGAGAATCATGAGGTCAAAGGAACTGGCCAAGGAGCCCAGAGATAGAATTGTGGCAAGGCACACATCTGGCCAAGGTTACAAAAGAATTACTGCAGTACTCAAGGTTCTTAAGAGCACAGTGGCCTCCATAATTCTTAAACGGAAGAAGTTTGGGACCACCAGAAGTCTTCCTAGACCTGGCCGTCCAGCCAAACTGAGCAATCGTGGAAGAAGAGCCTTGGTGAGAGAGGTAAAGAAGAACCCCAAGATCACTGTGGCTGAGCTCCAGAGATGCAGTAGGGAGATGGAAGAAAGTTCCACAAAGTCAACTATCACTGCAGGCCTCTACCAGTCAGGCCTTTATGGCAGAGTAGCCCGACGGAAGCCTCTCCTCAGTGCAAGACATATGAAAGTCCACATAGAGTTTGCTAAAAAACACATGAAGGACTCCCAGACTATGAGTAATAAGATTCTCTGGTCTGATGAGATGAAGATAGACCTTTTTGATGATAATTCTAAGCAGTATGTGTGGAGAAAACCAGGCACTGCTCATCACCTGCCCATTACAATCCCAACAGTGAAACATGGTGGTGACAGCATCATGCTATGGGGGTGTTTTTCAGCTGCAGGGACAGGACGACTGGTTGTGATTGAAGGAAACATGAATGCGGCCAAGTATGAGATATCCTGGATGAAAACCTCTTCCAGAGCGCTCTGGACCTCAGACTTGGCTGAAGGTTCAACTTCCAACAATACAATGACCTTAAGCACACAGCTAGAATAACAAAGGAGTGGCTTCAGAACAACTCTGTGACCATTCTTGACTGGCCCAGCCAGAGCCCTGACCTAAATCCAATTGAGCATCTCTGGAGAGACCTGAAAATGGCTGTCCACCAATGTTCACCATCCAACCTGACGGAACTGGAGAAGATCTGCAAGGAAGAATGGCAGAGGATCACAAATCCAGGTGTGAAAAACTTGTTGCATCATTCCCAAGAAGACTCATGGCTGTAATAGCTCAAAAGGGTACTTCTACTCAATACTGAGCAAAGGGTCTGAATACTTATGATCATATGATATGTCAATTTTTCTTTTTTAATAAATTTGCAAAAATGTCTACATTTATGTTTTTTTCAGTCAAGATGGAGGTGCAGAGTGTACATTGATTTGAAAAAAATAAACTTTTTTGCATTTACCATTAGCTGCAATGAAATAAAGAGTGAAAAATTTAAAGGGCTCTGAACACTTTCCATACCCACTGTATGTAGAATCCACACCTTGAGGAATGTAGACTACAAATCTAAACTTACGGAATCTGAATGTGAGGCCTTGAATACCTTGGAAAGGCATCAGCAGTTGGTTATTAAGCCATCAGATAAGGGTGGTAATTTGGTGATTTTATGCCATCTGTCTATGTATCTTTCTATCCTACAAGATTCAGGAACTTATTAAATGTTAACCAGAGATGCTACATCCGAGTACCTATTATCCTTGACATTTTCACTTACAGAGAATCGAGACCTTAGAGAAATCTAAAAAAATGAATTTGAAATCTTATTACCTACATATCCAAGGTGTTCAATGTGCATAAAGGGTTTACTACTTTAAAGGGTTGACCAATAGTAATGTCTTGAGATTAGAAATAGCGAACCTTTTAAGATTCAGTTTGGCTCGACGAACTTCCCGATGTTCACCGAGCGAGGGTTGCTACAGTTTGTAAGCTTGTCGGAAGAGGTAGATCTTCAGGTTCCTTTTGACGGTTTCCACGGTAGGTAAGAGTCTGATATGTTGGGGTAGAGAGTGCCAAATAAATCTAGTATGCGATTGTGGGAAGAAGAGATTAGAGGGGAGTAGAGAAAGAGATCTTGTGACGATTGGAGGTTGCATGCAGATAAGTACCAGGAGACTAGTTCACAGATATATGAAGGAGACAGGTTTTGGATGGTTTGTATGCCAAAGTTAGGGTTTTGAACTGGAATCTCTGGGCAATAGGGAGCAAGTGCAAGGATTGACAGAGGGGAGCAGGGCCGGACTGGGACTAAAATTCAGCCCTGGCATTTGAAGTTACACAGGCCCACTTGTCACATGGTGACTGTATAATATCTTTGTACACTTGTAGGCAGGGCCGGTTTTAGGCAAAGTGGGGCCCTAGGTAAAGTTTAAAATGGGGCCCCAAATGCTAACATATTGCACATCACACAAAAGCATTTCTGTTGTATTTACGTGCGCTGAGTTCAGGCCGCTAAATGAGTTTGATCGACAATACGGAAGTTGTTCAACGCTTGTTTCCCGGCCTCTTTCCACCAACTGAGAAATAATGATGGGACAGAACGATCACTAATAGATCACTAACAGATCACCATACAGTATCATGTTATAAGCAGCACATCTACAGTTTACACCCGCGATGTGCTGCTGAGAACAATGATTTTTGTTCCAGCAAAAACAATCTGAATATTCAGCATTTTACTTTTTAAGTAAAATACACCCCATAGTCCTCCATATATTATAATGTGCTCCACAGTCCTCCATATAGTATAATACACTTCCTATAGTCCTCTATATTAAAATACACTGCTCAGTCCTCCACATAGTATAATACACTCCTCATAGTGCTCCATATAGTATAATGCACCGCCATAGTCATCCATGTACTACAATTCACTTTCCATAGTATAATGCACCCCATAGTTCTTCATATAGTATAACGTATTCCCCATAGTCCTCGATACAGTATAATGCAGCCCACATATAGTATAATGCAGCCACCCCAGAGTATAATGCAGCCACCCCACAGAGTATAATGTAACCCCCCATAGAATATAATACAGCCTACCTCCCCATAATATATAATGTAGCCCCCCATAGAATATAATGCAGCCCCCCATAGTATATAACACAGCCTCCCCCATAGAATATAATATACCCCCACAATAGTACATAACACAGCCACATAGTACCTAACATGGCCTCCCCCATAGAATATAATATACTCCCCATAGTATATAGCAAAGCCCGCATAGTATATAGCACAAACCGTATAGTATATAGCACAGCCTGCATAATATAGCACAGCGCGTGTAGTAGATAACAAGCCCACACAGCAGTATACAGCACAGCCCACGCAGTAGTATACAGCACAGCCCACGCAGTAGTATACAGCACAGACCACACAGTAGTATACAGCACAGACCAAACAGTAGTATACAGCACAGCCCACAGAGTACTATATACAGCACAGCCCAGAGTACTATATACAGCACAGCCCACAGAGCACTATATACAGCACAGCCCACAGAGCACTATATACAGCACAGCCCACAGAGTAATATATACAGCACAGCCCACAGAGTAATATATACAGCACAGCCCACAGAGCACTATATACAGCACAGCCCACAGAGCAATATATACAGCACAGCCCACAGAGTACTATATATAGCACAGCCCAGAGTACTATATACAGCACAGCCCACAGAGCACTATATACAGCACAGCCCAGAGTACTATATACAGCACAGCCCACAGAGTACTATATGCAGCACAGCCCACAGAGCACTATATACAGCACAGCCCACAGAGTAATATATACAGCACAGCCCACAGAGTACTATATATAGCACAGCCCAGAGTACTATATACAGCACAGCCCACAGAGCACTATATACAGCACAGCCCAGAGTACTATATACAGCACAGCCCACAGAGTACTATATACAGCACAGCCCACAGAGCACTATATACAGCACAGCCCACAGAGTAATATATACAGCACAGCCCACAGAGTACTATATATAGCACAGCCCAGAGTACTATATACAGCACAGCCCACAGAGCACTATATACAGCACAGCCCAGAGTACTATATATAGCACAGCCAAGAGTACTATATACAGCACAGCCCAGAGTACTATATACAGCACAGCCCACAGAGTAATATATACAGCACAGCCCAGAGTACTATATACAGCACAGCCCACAGAGCAATATATACAGCACAGCCCACAGAGTACTATATACAGCACAGCCCACAGAGCACTATATATACAGCACAGCCCACAGAGCACTATATATACAGCACAGCCCACAGAGCACTATATACAGCACAGCCCACAGAGTACTATATACAGCACAGCCCACAGAGCAATATATACAGCACAGCCCACAGAGTACTATATATAGCACAGCCCACAGAGCACTATATACAGCACAGCCCACAGAGCACTATATATAGCACAGCCCACAGAGCAATATATACAGCACAGCCCACAGAGCACTATATACAGCACAGCCCACAGAGTACTATATACAGCACAGCCCACAGAGCACTATATACAGCACAGCCCACAGAGTAATATATACAGCACAGCCCACAGAGCACTATATACAGCACAGCCCACAGAGTACTATATACAGCACAGCCCACAGAGCAATATATACAGCACAGCCCACAGAGCACTATATATACAGCACAGCCCACAGAGCACTATATACAGCACAGCCCACAGAGTACTATATACAGCACAGCCCACAGAGCAATATATACAGCACAGCCCACAGAGTACTATATATAGCACAGCCCACAGAGCACTATATACAGCACAGCCCACAGAGCACTATATATAGCACAGCCCACAGAGCAATATATACAGCACAGCCCACAGAGCACTATATACAGCACAGCCCACAGAGTACTATATACAGCACAGCCCACAGAGAACTATATACAGCACAGCCCACAGAGTAATATATACAGCACAGCCCACAGAGCACTATATACAGCACAGCCCACAGAGCACTATATACAGCACAGCCCACAGAGCACTATATACAGCACAGCCCACAGAGTAATATATACAGCACAGCCCAGAGTACTATATATACAGCACAGCCCACAGAGTACTATATATAGCACAGCCCAGAGTACTATATACAGCACAGCCAAGAGTACTATATACAGCACAGCCCAGAGTACTATATATAGCACAGCCAAGAGTACTATATACAGCACAGCCCAGAGTACTATATACAGCACAGCCCACAGAGTAATATACACAGCACAGCCCAGAGTACTATATACAGCACAGCCCACAGAGCAATATGTACAGCACAGCCCACAGAGTACTATATACAGCACAGCCCACAGAGCAATATATACAGCACAGCCCACAGAGCACTATATACAGCACAGCCCACAGAGTAATATATACAGCACAGCCCACAGAGTACTATATATAGCACAGCCCACAGAGTAATATATACAGCACAGCCCACAGAGTACTATATACAGCACAGCCCAGAGTACTATATACAGCACAGCCCACAGAGTAATATATACAGCACAGCCCAGAGTACTATATACAGCACAGCCAAGAGTACTATATACAGCACAGCCCAGAGTACTATATACAGCACAGCCCACAGAGTAATATATACAGCACAGCCCAGAGTACTATATACAGCACAGCCCACAGAGCAATATATACAGCACAGCCCACAGAGTACTATATACAGCACAGCCCACAGAGTAATATATACAGCACAGCCCAGAGTACTATATACAGCACAGCCAAGAGTACTATATACAGCACAGCCAAGAGTACTATATACAGCACAGCCCAGAGTACTATATACAGCACAGCCAAGAGTACTATATACAGCACAGCCCAGAGTACTATATACAGCACAGCCCACAGAGTAATATATACAGCACAGCTGTTATGATCCCAATGGCAGGGGACCTCAAAGATTACAGCAAAGTCTGCAAAACATAAATACCAGCTCATAGGGAAGTGGTAACTAGGCTGACCATATACCTGATCCTAGCGCAAACACTAACAGCAGCCGGGGAACGTGCCTACATTGATTCTAGACGTCTCGCGCCAGCCGGAGAACTAACTACCCCTATCAGGGAAAATAAGACCTCTCTTGCCTCCAGAGAAAAGACCCCAAAGTAATACAAGCCTGTTGTGAATTTGCTTTTTGCTCCCTCTAGTGGTTACTAGTTTTTTGACTCTGGTTTTTCTGTCATTCCTTTTATCCGCACCTGGGTCGTTAGTTAGGGGTGTTGCTATATAAGCTCCCTGGACCTTCAGTTCAATGCCTGGCAACGTAGTTATCAGAGCTAGTCTGCTGTGCTCTTGTCTACTGATCCTGGTTCCAGTTATATCAGCTAAGTCTGCCTTTTGCTTTTTGCTATTTGTTTTGTTTTTGTATTTTTGTCCAGCTTGTTCCAAATCTATATCCTGACCTTTGCTGGAAGCTCTAGGGGGCTGGTGTTCTCCCCCCGGACCGTTAGACGGTTCGGGGGTTCTTGAATTTCCAGTGTGGATTTTGATAGGGTTTTTGTTGACCATATAAGTTACCTTTCTTTATTCTGCTATCAGTAAGCGGGCCTCTCTGTGCTAAACCTGGTTCATTTCTGTGTTTGTCATTTCCTCTTACCTAACCGTCATTATTTGTGGGGGGCTTCTATCCAGCTTTGGGGTCCCCTTCTCTGGAGGCAAGAAAGGTCTTTGTTTTCCTCTACTAGGGGTAGCTAGATTCTCCGGCTGGCGCGTGTCATCTAGAATCAACGTAGGAATGATCCCCGGCTACTTCTAGTGTTGGCGTTAGGAGTAGATATATGGTCAACCCAGTTACCACTGCCCTATGAGCTGGATTTTTGTATTCTGCAGACTTCCACGTTCCTCTGAGACCCTCGCCATTGGGGTCATAACACAAGCCCCCAACAAATAATAACGGTGAGGTAAGAAGAAAAGACAAACGTAAGAATGAACTAGATTTAGCAAAGAGAGGCCCACTGACTAATAGCAGAATATAGTAAGAAGACTTATATGGTCAGCAAAAAACCCTGCAAAATATCCACGCTGAATATCCAAGAACCCCCAAACTGACTGACGGTGTGGGGGGAGAATATCAGCCCCCCTAGAGCTTCCAGCAATAACAGGAATCACATATTGTACAAGCTGGACAAAAAATATGAAAAATGCAAATGATCAAGAGTACGAAAGCAGGACTTAGCTTATCTTGCAAAGAACCAGGACCTGAAGACAGGAGCAAACAGAAGTGAACTGATTACAACGATGCCAGGCACTGGACTGAGAATCCAGGAAGTTTAAATAGCAACACCCCAGGCCTAACAAAGCAGGTGAGCACCAACCTGGTAAAAGACAATCCAAGTGCCAAATCACTAGTGACCACAAGAGGGAGCCAAAAAGTATAGTTCACAACAGTACCCCCCCTTTAAGGAGGGGTCACCGAACCCTCACCAAGACCACCAGGGCGACCAGTATGAGCAGCGTGGAAGGCACGGACCAAATCGGCCGCATGAACATCAAAGACGGCCACCCAGGAATTATCCTACTGACCATAGCCCTTCCATTTGACCAAATACTGGAGCCTCCGTCTAGAGAGACGAGAATCCAAGATCTTCTCCACCACGTACTCCAACTCGCCCTCAACCAACACCGGAGCAGGAGGCTCAACAGCAGGAACCACAGGCACAACGTACCGCCTTAACAAAGACCTATGGAACACGTTGTGAATGGCAAACGACACCGGAAGATCCAAACGAAAAGAAACCGGGTTAATAACTTCCAAAATTTTATAAGGACCAATAAAGCGCGGCTTAAACTTAGGAGAGGAAACCTTCAGAGGGACATACCGAGAAGACAACCAAACCAAATCCCCAACACGAAGTCGGAGGCCCACACCGCGGCGGCGGTTGGCAAAACGCTGAGCCTTCTCCTGTGACAACTTCAAGTTGTCCACCACATGATTCCAAATCCGCTGCAACCTATCCACCACGGAATCCACCCCAGGACAGTCAGAAGACTCAACATGACCCGAGGAGAAAAGAGGATGAAAAACCAGAGTTGCAGAAGAATGGCGAAACCAAAGTAGCGGAACTAGCCCGATTATTAAGGGCAAACTCCGCCAATGGCAAGAAGGTCACCCAATCATCCTGGTCCGCAGAAACAAAACATCTCAAATAAGCCTCCAGTGTCTGATTAGTTCGCTCCGTTTGACCATTAGTCTGAGGATGGAAGGCAGATGAAAACGACAAATCAATGCCCATCTTAGCACAAAAAGATCGCCAGAATCTGGACACAAACTGGGATCCTCTGTCGGACACGATATTCTCCGGAATGCCGTGTAAACGAACCACATTCTGAAAAAACAAAGGAACCAGATCGGAAGAGGAAGGCAACTTAGGCAAGGGTACCAAATGGACCATCTTGGAAAAACGATCACACACCACCCAGATGACAGACATTCCCCGAGACACCGGAAGATCAGAAATGAAATCCATGGAAATGTGCGTCCAAGGCCTCTTCGGGACGGGCAAGGGCAAAAGCAACCCACTAGCACGAGAACAACAAGGCTTAGCCCGAGCACAAGTCCCACAGGACTGCACAAATGACCGCACATCCCGTGACAAGGAAGGCCACCAAAAGGACCTAGCCACCAAATCTCAGGTACCAAAAATTCCTGGCGCCCTGCCAACACCGAGGAATGAACCTCGGAAATGACTCTGCTGGTCCATTTATCAGGAACAAACAGTCTGTCGGGTGGACACGAGTCAGGTCTACCAGCCTGAAATCTCTGCAACACACGTCGCAAATCTGGAGATATGGCCGACACGATCACTCCCTCTTTAAGAATACCAGCTGGCTCCGAGACTCCAGGAGAGTCAGACACAAAGCTCCTAGAGAGAGCATCAGCCTTAACATTCTTCGAACCAGGCAGGTATGGGACCACAAAGTCAAAACGAGAGAAAAACAATGACCAACGAGCCTGTCTAGGATTCAGGCGCTTAGCAGACTCGAGATACATCAGATTTTTGTGATCAGTCAAGACCACCACACGATGCTTAGCACCCTCGAGCCAATGACGCCACTCCTCAAATGCCCACTTCATGGCCAACAACTCCCGATTACCAACATCATAGTTCCGCTCAGCAGGCGAAAATTTCCTAGAGAAAAAGGCACATGGTCTCATCACAGAACAACCAGAGCCTCTCTGCGACAAAACAGCCCCAGCACCGATCTCAGAAGCATCCACTTCAACCTGAAAGGGAAGTGAGACATCAGGCTGGCACAAAACAGGCGCCGAAGTAAACCGGCGCTTCAGCTCCTGGAAGGCCTCCACGGCTGCAGGAGCCCAATTAGCCACATCAGAACCTTTCTTGGTCATATCCGTCAAAGGTTTAACAACGCTAGAAAAATTAGCGATAAAGCGACGGTAGAAATTAGCGAACCCCAAGAACTTCTGAAGACTCTTAACAGACGTGGGCTGAGTCCAATCATGAATAGCTCGGACCTTGACTGGGTCCATCTCCACGGCAGAAGGGGAGAAAATAAAACCCAAAAAGGAAACCTTCTGCACTCCAAAGAGACACTTTGAGCCCTTCACAAACAAAGCGTTATCACGCAAAACCTGAAACACCATCCTGACCTGCTTTACATGAGAATCCCAATCATCCGAGAAAACTAGAATATCATCAAGATACACAATCAAAAATTTATCCAGATACTTCCGGAAGATATCATGCATAAAGGACTGAAACACTGAAGGGGCATTAGAGAGCCCAAAGGGCATCACCAAGTATTCAAAATGACCTTCGGGCGTATTGAATGCAGTTTTCCATTCATCTCCCTGCCTAATGCGCACAAGGTTGTACGCACCACGAAGATCTATCTTGGTGAACCACTTGGCGCCCTTAATCCGAGCAAACAAGTCTGACAATAGCGGCAACGGATACTGAAACTTAACAGTGATTTTATTCAGAAGCCGATAGTCTATACAAGGTCTCAAAGACCCGTCTTTCTTGGCCACAAAAAAGAATCCCGCACCGAGAGGGGAAGAGGATGGACGAATATGCCCCTTCTCCAAAGACTCCTTGACATAAGAACGCATCGCGGCATGCTCGGGTACAGACAAATTAAATAATCGTCCTTTAGGAAATTTACTGCCAGGAATCAAATCTATAGCGCAGTCACAGTCCCTATGAGGAGGAAGAGCACTGGACCTGGACTCACTGAATACATCCTGATAGTCACACAAATACTCAGGAACTTCTGAAGGAGTAGAAGTAGCAATAGACACCGGCGGAGAATCGCAATGAATTCCCTGACAACCCCAACTTGAGACAGACATAGCCTTCCAATCCAAAACAGGATTATGGGTCTGTAACCATGGTAGACCTAAAACGACCAAATCATTCATTTTATGCAGAACAAGAAAACGAATCACCTCCCGATGTTCAGGAGTCATGCACATGGTCACTTGTGTCCAATACTGCGGTTTATTTTCCGCCAGTGGTGTAGCATCAATTCCTCTGAGAGGAATCGGAACCTTTAAAGGCTCCAGGACAAAACCGCAGCGCTTGGCAAACGACAAGTCCATAAGACTCAGGGCAGCACCTGAATCCACAAATGCCATAACAGGGTAGGAAGACAATGAACATATTAAAGTCACAGACAAAATAAATTTAGGCTGCAAATTACCAATGGTGACAGGACTGACAACCTTGGTTAGGCGTTTAGAGCATGCTGATATAACATGTGTAGAATCACCACAGTAAAAACACAGCCCATTCTGACGTCTATGATTTTGTCGTTCGGTTCTAGTCAGGATTCTATCGCATTGCATTGAGACAGGTGTCTGTTCAGACAACACCGCCAGAGGTTTAGCGGATTTGCGCTCCCGCAAACGCCGATCAATCTGAATAGCCAGCGCCATAGAATCATTCAGACTTGTAGGAATTGTAAAACCCACCATCACATTCTTAATGGCTTCAGAAAGGCCATTTCTGAAATTTGCGGCCAGAGCACATTCATTCCATCGAGTAAGCACGGACCATTTCCGAAATTTTTGGCAGTACACCTCAGCTTCATCCTGGCCCTGAGAGATGGCCAGTAGAACTTTTTCTGCCTGAATTTCAAGATTAGGCTCCTCATAAAGCAATCCGAGCGCCAGAAAAAACGCATCAACATCCACCAATGCAGGATCTCCTGGCGCTAACGAGAAAGCCCAATCCTGAGGGTCACCACGCAAGAAGGAGATAATAATTTTAACTTGCTGAGCTGAATCTCCAGACGAACGAGGTTTCAAAGATAGAAACAATTTACAATTATTCCTAAAATTCCTAAATTTAAATCGATCTCCAGAGAACAGCTCCGGAATAGGTATCTTAGGCTCTGACATAGGACTGCTAACAACAAAATCCTGATTGCCCTGCACACGTGCAGCAAGCTGATCCACACTAGTAATCAAGGTCTGAACATTCATGTCTGCAGCAAAGCTTCAAGCCACTCAGAGATAAAGGGGAGGAAAAAAAAAAAAACAACTCAGAACTTCTTTTCTTTTAATCCCACTTCAGCAATGCATTAACTATTTATGGGCCTGGCATACTGTTATGATCCCAATGGCAGGGGACCTCAAAGATTACAGCAAAGTCTGCAAAACATAAATACCAGCTCATAGGGAAGTGGTAACTAGGCTGACCATATACCTGATCCTAGCGCAAACACTAACAGCAGCCGGGGAACGTGCCTACGTTGATTCTAGACGTCTCGCGCCAGCCGGAGAACTAACTACCCCTATCAGGGAAAATAAGACCTCTCTTGCCTCCAGAGAAAAGACCCCAAAGTAATACAAGCCCCCAACAAATAATAACGGTGAGGTAAGAAGAAAAGACAAACGTAAGAATGAACTAGATTTAGCAAAGAGAGGCCCACTGACTAATAGCAGAATATAGTAAGAAGACTTATATGGTCAGCAAAAAACCCTGCAAAATATCCACGCTGAATATCCAAGAACCCCCAAACCGACTGACGGTGTGGGGGGAGAATATCAGCCCCCCTAGAGCTTCCAGCAATAACAGGAATCACATATTGTACAAGCTGGACAAAAAATATGAAAAATGCAAATGATCAAGAGTACGAAAGCAGGACTTAGCTTATCTTGCAAAGAACCAGGACCTGAAGACAGGAGCAAACAGAAGTGAACTGATTACAATGATGCCAGGCACTGGACTGAGAATCCAGGAAGTTTAAATAGCAACACCCCAGGCCTAACGAAGCAGGTGAGCACCAACCTGGTAAAAGACAATCCAAGTGCCAAATCACTAGTGACCACAAGAGGGAGCCAAAAAGTATAGTTCACAACACACAGCCCAGAGTACTATATACAGCACAGCCCACAGAGCAATATGTACAGCACAGCCCACAGAGTACTATATACAGCACAGCCCACAGAGCAATATATACAGCACAGCCCACAGAGCACTATATACAGCACAGCCCACAGAGTAATATATACAGCACAGCCCACAGAGTACTATATATAGCACAGCCCACAGAGTAATATATACAGCACAGCCCACAGAGTACTATATACAGCACAGCCCAGAGTACTATATACAGCACAGCCCACAGAGTAATATATACAGCACAGCCCACAGAGTACTATATACAGCACAGCCCAGAGTACTATATACAGCACAGCCCACAGAGCAATATATACAGCACAGCCCACAGAGCACTATATATACAGCACAGCCCACAGAGCACTATATACAGCACAGCCCACAGAGTACTATATACAGCACAGCCCACAGAGCAATATATACAGCACAGCCCACAGAGTACTATATATAGCACAGCCCACAGAGCACTATATACAGCACAGCCCACAGAGCACTATATATAGCACAGCCCACAGAGCACTATATACAGCACAGCCCACAGAGTACTATAAACAGCACAGCCCACAGAGCACTATATACAGCACAGCCCACAGAGTAATATATACAGCACAGCCCAGAGTACTAAATATACAGCACAGCCCACAGAGTACTATATATAGCACAGCCCAGGGTACTATATACAGCACAGCCCACAGAGCACTATATACGGCACAGCCCACAGAGCACTATATATAGCACAGCCTACAGAGTAGTATACAGCACAGAGCACAGCCCGCATCTCTTCTCTTCCTCCACCTTCCCCCCCCCCCTCCCCGAGAATGGCCCACAGTCCAGTAAAAAAAAAAAAAACACTCTCCTCACCTCTCCTCGTGCCCCGTGTTGCTTCCTGGTTCCTGCTCCTGTCTCAGCAGCTGCAGTATGCCCGGGACACAGCAGGTGCGCGATGATATGACATCATCGCGCACCCGCAGTGTCAGAGGCAGAGCGGGGAATGATGGGAGAGGAAGCGTCTGTAGACGCTCTCTCCTCCATCATTGCATTCAACTGTACCGGCGTCTATACGCTGGTATAGTTGAATGCGACAGCGAGGGGGGGAGACGGCGGGGGCGGGGGGAGGCGGATCGAGCAGCCCACGACTGGCACCGGCCCTTTTGGCATTTGTCAGAAGTGCCCGATGGCCAGTCCGGCCCTGGAGGGAGAAGCCTGTGAATAGCGGATGGCAGAAGAAATAGTCGCCCAGCAGAGTATTGGAGAGATTGGAGGGTTGGGAGAGTGTTAGAAGGGAGGCCATGAAGAAGGAGATTTCAGTAGTGGAGGAGGGAGATGATGAGGTCATGCACTAGTGTTTTTGCAGATTCATGGTTGAGGAATGTGTGGATCCGGGAGATATTTTGGAGTTGTTGTCAGTGGGTAGTGGATCTCAGGTTTGAAGAAGAGATCAGAATAAAGCTTGCAGGACTGGGGAGAGTGGGCAGCCATTGACTTTGATGTATAGGTCAGTTGGGGGGTTGAATGAGATAGTGGAAAGATTACGAATTTGGTTTTATCCATGTTAAGTTTCATAAATTTAGCAAAGAGAGATGAAATAGCAGACAGACATTGTGGGATTCTGTTTAGTAAGAAGGTGATATCAGGTCCAAAAAGGTAGATCTGTGTGTCATCAGCATAGAGCAAATTGTCTCTTCAGAGAGGAAGAGGACTAGAACTCTAGTGCCACCTATTGGAAGTAGCAATCCTAACAGTCAATGTCAACCCTTTAATGAGCCTTGTCACATGACTTAGGATAAAAGACAAACCAGAATCTCAAATTGTAGACACTGTTTCGGGGTACTGCCCCTCGTCAGTGCAAAGTGGAGATCTGGTTTGGCTGATTGAGAGGTATCTGACTAGGATCCAAGAAATATTGTTTCTCCTTGCAGAGAGTGACTGGCTGTCTGCCGTCCAAGCCAGGCTTTCACACTGCGCCTGCGTGGGCAGTGCGGCCCCCACCTTTGGAATCCCCGCCCCGCACTGTGTTATGCATTATGCACAGTGCGGGGTTGGTATTCCTGGGCATGCGCACAGCGTGTTGCATCCTGTCAGCCCGGTCCCCCGCCTTACTGCTTCTGGATACAATATACAGATCGTGCCTCCTCCTCCTCTAGCAATCGCCAGGCAAGAAGCAACTTTGGAAACTTGCCTGCTAGGTGGGTAAAGATCACCCCCAATTTATTATCAGATCAAGACCCATAAATAACACACCTACACACAACACACACCACCTAGCAGGCAAGTTTCCAAAGTTGCTTCTTGCCCGGCGATTGCTAGAGGAGGAGGAGGCACGATCTGTATATTGTATCCAGAAGCAGTAAGGCGGGGGACCGGGCTGATAGGATGCAACACGCTGTGCGCATGCCCAGGAATACCAGCCCCGCACTGTGCATAATGCATAACACAGTGCGGGGCGGGGATTCCAAAGGTGGGGGCCGCACTGCCCACGCAGGCGCAGTGTGAAAGCCTGGCTTGGACGGCAGACGGCCAGAGCTTACTGCGTCTGCTTAGAACAGTACTACACAGCGCAGGCGCCGGTTTGAAAACGTAAACAGCGCTGAGGGGGCGGCGCAGAAAGACCAAGAAGATGTGAGTGACGGCAGAGGAGCGTTTCGAGCTGGGGAGGGAGGAGCAGCCTACGTGGCTAGAGACACCAATTATGGCTAAGTATCAAATCGCGGCCATTTTCCTGAAGCAGAATTCGCATCTCGGCTTCAGGAAAATGGCCGCCGCGATCTCCATCTGCGCACGCGCGGCATCCCGCGGCCATTTTCCTGAAGCCGCGGCCAGCAGAGCGCCGCTTCTGCGCACGCGCGGCCAAAGGAAGATGGCCGCCCCCACCGATCACCAATGAAATAGCACACATCGCGCTCTTTTCACTCCCCTGTGCAGTGGATTCGGGACCTTGGACATGCGCACACCACTACGCCACCAACGGAAAACTAAGCAAGATCTGGGGGAAGACACCACGCCCTTTTGACCAGACCAGCTTGATTGACAGGCGAAAACGGCTACTTTGGTAACGTATTTTGGCAGCATAGGTGGGGAATCGGGGTCCACAAAATACACTGTTGTAATGCACAGCTCAGGCCCTATTTAACAGTATTTTTATCTCATACGGAAAAAACGGGGTGACAGGTGCCCTTTAAAGCTGCAATGCTCCCCTTGGAAATATGCAAATTGTCTCTTCAGAGAGGAAGAAGACTAGAACTCTAGTGCCACCTATTGGAAGTAGCAATCCTAACAGTCAATGTCGACCCTTTATTGAGCCTTGTCACATGTCTTAGGATAAAAGCCAAATCAGAATCTCAATTTGCAGCATAGAGGTGATACTGTGCGCCGTGAGACTCTATAAGTTGTCCCTGGCTGGAGGTGTAGATGGAGAAGAGCAAGGGTCTTAGAACTGAACCTTGGGGGATAACGACAGATAGGAGGCGAACTTAGGAGGTGATGTGTGATTGGGAGACACTGAATTTCTGGTCTGTTAGATATGAAGAGATCTAAGATAAGGCCAAATCTGTGATGCCAAGAGATTAGAGAGTCTGTAGTAAGAGGGAATGGTCCACTGTGTCAAAGGCAGATGACAGGTTCTCCAGGAAGAGGACAAAGTAATGTCACTTGGATGTGGCGGTTAGTAGGTCGTTAGTGACTTCAGTCAGAGCAGTTTCAGTGGAATGGTGCTGTCGGAAGCCAGATTGTAAGCGGTCAAAGAGAGATCAGGAGGAGAGGTGGGAAGACAGTTCAAAATGAATGTACTGTTCCAGTAGTTTTGAGGCATAGGGGAGAAGTGATACGGGCCGATAGCTATACTCAAAGGATTGGATGAGGGAGGGCTTTTTGAGGATGGGTGTGATCAAGGTATGCTTGAAACATGAGGGGAAGACACCAGTTGTTAGTGACATGTTGAAGAAGAGGGATAGGGTTGGGATGAAAACTGTGGTAAGGTTTAGAATGAGGTGGGATATGATTGGGTCAAGTTCACAGGTGGTGAGATGTGACTTGGAGAGTAAAGAGGAAAGTTGATCTTTCAAGATGGTGGAGAAGTTGGTTTTGGAGGAGAAAAGGTGAGTAGTTATAAGGAGGGGCTGTGGAGACGTTAGGCAAAAGCTTTGCCTTATATTGTCAATCTTCTGCTTGAAGAATGATGCAAAGTCTTTAGCTGAGATAAGTAGAGAGGGAGGAGGAGCTGGGGGATGAAGCAGAGAATTTAATGAACTAAATAGTTCTTTAGGGTTGTGAGACAGGGATGATATGAGAGATGAGAAGTAGATTTGTTTTGCACAGTGACTAACAGCATTTTGACAACTTCTGTTACTGGACTCCCTTTGTTTGGCAGCCATACAGCAGTAAGCCTTGTTGATGAGGGACAGAAAGAACATGTGCTCCAGTGGATTGAAAACTCTACATCAAGTGGCCTCTCCTCCTCTTCCTCCACCTTAACATTACACACAGTACAGTCCTCTGAAGAGGCAGAGCAATTACCCTTGTTTCCTCCCACATCTCCAACTGTTGTGAATTCTGCTCTTGGGCTCCCTCCGGTGGTTATAAGTGGTAGTGCTGCTGTCTCTGGATCGCAGCATTCATCAGGTGTGTCAAGTTTTTGCAATCCTGACTGGGCTATTTAGCCTTGCTTGACCCTTTAGTCAGTGCCAGTTGTCCATTGTTCCTGGAGGATTCACATCCTTGCCTGCTCTCTCCTGCTTTGCTGTTCCTTTCAACAAAGATAAGTTCTGGCCTTGATTTTTGCTGTCCACATGCTGTGGCCTTATTGTTCAGTTCTTTTCCATGTTTTTGTCTTGTCCAGCTTGGTCTGAATAAGGTTTTGTTTTGCCAAGCTGGTATCTCTGGAGATGCAGATATACCCTCCATATCTTTAGTTAGCTGTGGAGATTTTTGTATTTTCTGTGGTGGATATTTTCTAGTGTTTTAATACTGACCGCATAGTACTCTGTCCTATCCTTTCTATTTAGCTAGAAGTGGCCTCCTTTGCTAAATTCTGATTTCAGTCTGTGTATGTTTTTTCCCTCTCCTCTCACAGTCAATATTTGTGGGGGGCTGGCTATCCTTTGGGAATTTTCTCTGAGGCAAGATAGTTTTCCCTTTTCTATCTCTAGGGGTAATTAGTCCTCCGGCTGTGTCGAGATGTCTAGGGAGTGATAGGTACATTCCACGGCTACTTCTAGGTTGCGGTGTTAAGTTCAGGGTCTGCGGTCAGTACAGGTACCACCTTCTCCAGAGTACGTCTCATGCTGCTCTTTGGCCACCAGATCATAACAGTACAACTGGCCAACAATGAGTTAACCGCATCTCAGAAGAAGGGAAGGAAAGTGCTGAGCCATTTTTTTTTCTGTAGTCTGTTGTGTTTTTTTTTTTCCCTCTTTACCTCTGGGTGGCTCAGGAGTTCGGCGCTGGTATGGATGTTCAGGGATTGGCTTCTCGTGTGGATTAACTTGCTGCTAGAGTACAGGGTATTTCCGATTATATCATTCAGACTCCAGTTTTAGAGCCTAGAATTCCAACTCCTGATTTGTTTCTTGGGGACAGGTCCAAATTTTTGAGCTTTAAAAATAACTGTAAACTGTTTTTTGCTCTGAAACCCCGTTCCTCTGGTGATCCCATCCAGCAGGTTAAAATTGTTATATCTCTGCTGCTTGGTGACCCCCAGTGTTGTGAATTCCGCTCTTGGGCTCCCTCCGGTGGTTGTAAGTGGCACTTTTGTGAGTTCTGCTCTTGGGCTCCCTCCGGTGGTTTTGAGTGGAACTGCTGCTCCTTGGATTTAGCAGTCAGCAGCTGCTTCCACTGATCGTCTTTCTGGCTCGGCTATTTATCCTGGCTCTATCCTTCAGCCTGGGCCAGTTGTCAATGGTTCCTAGTTGGATTCACATCTCTGCTTGGATTTCCCTGATATTCTGACCAGTTCAGCAAAGATAAGTCCTTGCTTGTTCTTTTGCTGTCCACATATTGTGGACTTAATCGTTCAGCTCTTTCTATGTTTTTTCTCCCTCGTCTATATTAAATAAATATAGAAAATTAAATAAATTCTGTAAAAAGCAAATCAAGGTAGCAAAGATTGAGACAGAGAGACTCATTGCCAGAGAGAGCAAAAATAACCCCAAAATATTCTTTAACTACATAAATAGTAAGAAACTAAAAAATGATAGTGTTGGCCCCCTTAAAAATAGTCTGGGTGAAATGGTGGATGAGGATGAGGAATAAGCCAATATGCTAAATGACTTTTTTTCATCAGTATTTACAAAAGAAAATCCCATGGCAGCCAATATGACTAGTGATAAAAATTCCCAATTAAATGTTACCTGCTTAACCCAGCAGGAAGTACGGCGGCGTCTAAAAATCACTAAAATTGACAAATCTCCGGGCCCGGATGGGATACACCCCCGAGTACTGCAGGAACTAAGTACAGTCATTGATAGACCGTTATTTTTAATCTTTAAAGAGTCCATAATAACAGGGTCTGTACCACAGGACAGGCGTATATCAAATGTGGTGCCAATATTTAAAAAGGGGACAAAAACTGAACTCGGAAATTATAGGCCAGTAAGCTTAACCTCTACTGTGGGTAAAATCCTGGAGGGCATTCTAAGGGATGCTATACTGGAGTATCTGAAGAGGAATAACCTCATGACCCAGTATCAGCACGGGTTTACTAGGGACCGTTCATGTCAGACTAATTTGATCAGCTTCTATGAAGAGGTAAGTTCCGGACTGGACCAAGGGAGCCCAGTGGATGTAGTGTATATGGACTTTTCAAAAGCTTTTGATACGGTGCCACACAAAAGGTTGATACATAAAATGAGAATAATGGGGATAGGGGAAAATATGTGCAAGTGGGTTGAGAGCTGGCTCAGGGATAGGAAACAAAGGGTGGTTATTAATGGAGCACACTCGGACTGGGTCGCGGTTAGTAGTGGGGTACCACAGGGGTCAGTATTGGGCCCTCTTCTTCTCTGCAGGGTAATCAAGACAGAGGAGAACAATTTTGTATTACAGGATGATTTATGTAAACTAGAAGCTTGGGCTGATAAATGGCAAATGAGCTTTAATGGGGATAAATGTAAGGTCATGCACTTGGGTAGAAGTAATAAGATGTATAACTATGTGCTTAATTCTAAAACTCTGGGTAAAACTGTCAATGAAAAGGACCTGGGTGTATGGGTGGATGACAAACTCATATTCAGTGGCCAGTGTCAGGCAGCTGCTACAAAGGCAAATAAAATAATGGGATGCATTAAAAGAGGCATAGATGCTCATGAGGAGAACATAATTTTACCTCTATACAAGTCACTAGTGCGACCACACTTAGAATACTGTGCACAGTTCTGGTCTCCGGTGTATAAGAAAGACATAGCTGAACTAGAGCGGGTGCAGAGAAGAGCGACCAAGGTTATTAGAGGACTGGGAGGTCTGCAATACCAAGATAGGTTATTACACTTGGGGCTATTTAGTTTGGAAAAACGAAGGCTAAGGGGTGATCTTATGTTAATGTATAAATATATGAGGGGACAGTACAAAGACCTTTCTGATGATCTTTTTAATCATAGACCGGTGACAGGGACAAGGGGGCATCCTCTACGTCTGGAGGAAGAAAGGTTTAAGCATAATAACAGACGTGGGTTCTTTACTGTAAGAGCAGTGAGACTATGGAACTCTCTGCCGTATGATGTTGTAATGAGTGATTCATTACTTAAATTTAAGAGGGGAAAAGTATAATGTTACAGGGTATATACACTAGATTCCTTGATAGGGCGTTGATCCAGGGAACTAGTCTGATTGCCGTATGTGGGGTCGGGAAGGAATTTTTTTCCCCACGGTGGAGCTTACTCTTACCACATGGGGTTTTTTTGCCTTCCCCTGGATCAACATGTTAGGGCATGTTAGGTTAGGCTATGGGTTGAACTAGATGGACTTAAAGTCTTCCTTCAACCTTAATAACTATGTAAACTAACTATGTAACTATCTATATAGAAATGGATCCTGTTAAGGTCCAAGCCATTCATGACTGGATTCAACCCACATCGGTGAAGAGCCTTCAGAATTTTTTGGGCTTTGCTAATTTTTATCGCCGTTTCATTGCCAACTTTTCCAGTGTGGTTAAGCCCCTGACAGATTTGACGAAGAAAGGCGCTGATGTGACGAATTGGTCCTCTGCGGCGGTTGAGGCCTTTCAGGAGCTTAAACGCCAATTTACTTCTGCCCCTGTGTTGCGTCAGCCGGATGTTTCTCTTCCTTTTCAGGTTCAGGTTGACGCTTCTGAGATTGGGGCAGGGGCCGTTTTGTCTCAGAGGAATTCTGATGGTTCTTTGATGAAACCATGTGCCTTTTTTTCCAGAAAGTTTTCGCCTGTGGAGCGCAATTATGACGTTGGCAATCGGGAGTTGTTGGCTATGAAGTGGGCATTTGAGGAGTGGCGACATTGGCTTGAGTTAGCCAAGCACCGCGTTGTGGTCTTGACCGATCATAAGAATCTGATTTGCCTCGAGTCGGCCAAGCGGCTGAACCCTAGACAGGCTCGATCGTCCCTGTTTTTCTCCCGTTTTGATTTTGTGGTCTCGTATCTTCCGGGTTCTAAGAATGTTAAGGCTGATGCCCTCTCTAGGAGTTTTTTGCCTGATTCTCCTGGAGTCCTTGAGCCGGTTGGCATTCTTAAGGAAGGGGTGATTCTTTCTGCCATCTCCCCTGATTTGCGGCGGGTGCTTCAGGAATTTCAGGCTGATAAACCTGACCACTGTCCAGTGGGGAAGCTGTTTGTTCCTGAAAGATGGCCTAGTAAGGTAATTTCTGAGGTTCATTCTTCAGTGTTGGCTGGTCATCCTGGGATTTTTGGTACCAGAGATTTGGTTGCTAGGTCCTTTTGGTGGCCTTCCTTGTCGCGGGATGTGCGTTCTTTTGTGCAGTCCTGTGGGACTTGTGCCCGGGCCAAGCCTTGCTGTTCCCGCGCTAGTGGGTTGCTTTTGCCTTTGCCGGTCCCTGAGAGGCCCTGGACGCATATTTCCATGGATTTTATTTTGGATCTTCCTGTTTCCCTGAAGATGTCTGTTATCTGGGTGGTTTGTGACCGGTTCTCTAAAATGGTCCATTTGGTACCTTTGCCTAAATTGCCTTCCTCCTCTGATTTGGTTCCATTGTTTTTTCAGCATGTGGTTCGTTTGCATGGCATTCCGGAGAATATTGTGTCTGACAGAGGTTCCCAGTTTGTTTCTAGGTTTTGGCGGGCCTTTTGTGCTAGGATGGGCATTGATTTGTCTTTTTCTTCGGCGTTCCATCCTCAGACAAATGGCCAAACTGAGCGAACTAATCAGACCTTGGAAACCTATTTGAGATGCTTTGTGTCTGCTGATCAGGATGATTGGGTGGCTTTCTTGCCGTTGGCCGAGTTTGCCCTTAATAATCAGGCTAGTTCGGCTACTTTGGTTTCGCCTTTCTTTTGTAATTTTGGTTTTCATCCTCGTTTTTCTTCGGGGCAGGTTGAGCCTTCTGATTGTCCTGGTGTGGATTCTGTGGTGGACAGGTTACAGCAGATTTGGACTCATGTGGTAGACAATTTGACGTTGTCTCAGGAGGGGGCTCAGCGTTTTGCTAACCGTCGTCGGTGTGTTGGTCCCCGGCTTCGGGTGGGGGATTTAGTCTGGTTATCTTCCCGTCATGTTCCTATGAAGGTTTCTTCCCCTAAGTTCAAGCCTCGGTTTATTGGTCCTTATAAGATTTCTGAGATTATCAATCCAGTGTCTTTTCGTTTGGCCCTTCCAGCCTCTTTTGCCATCCATAATGTTTTCCATAGATCTTTGTTGCGGAGATATGTGGTGCCCGTTGTTCCCTCGGTTGATCCTCCTGCCCCGGTGTTGGTTGAGGGGGAGTTGGAATATGTGGTGGAGAAAATTTTGGATTCTCGTTTTTCGAGGCGGAGGCTTCAGTATCTTGTCAAGTGGAAGGGTTATGGCCAGGAGGATAATACTTGGGTTGTTGCCTCCGATGTCCATGCCGCCGATTTGGTTCGTGCCTTTCACTTGGCTTGCCCTGATCGGCCTGGGGGCTCTGGTGAGGGTTCGGTGACCCCTCCTCAAGGGGGGGTACTGTTGTGAATTCCGCTCTTGGGCTCCCTCCGGTGGTTGTAAGTGGCACTTTTGTGAGTTCTGCTCTTGGGCTCCCTCCGGTGGTTTTGAGTGGAACTGCTGCTCCTTGGATTTAGCAGTCAGCAGCTGCTTCCACTGATCATCTTTCTGGCTCGGCTATTTATCCTGGCTCTATCCTTCAGCCTGGGTGAGTTGTCAATGGTTCCTGGTTGGATTCACATCTCTGCTTGGATTTCCCTGATATTCTGACCAGTTCAGCAAAGATAAGTCCTTGCTTGTTCTTTTGCTGTCCACATATTGTGGACTTAATCGTTCAGCTCTTTCAATGTTTTTTCTTGTCCAGCTTGTCAATATGGATTTATTCAGTTAAGCTGGAAGCTCTGGGAAGCAGATTTACCCTCCACACCTTTAGTCAGGTGTGGAGATTTTTGTAAACTCTGTGGTGGATTTTTCTAGTTTTTTTATACTGACCGCACAGTATTCTGTCCTGTTCTATCTATCTAGCTAGACTGGCCTCCTTTGCTACATTCTGATTTCATTCTGCGTATGTCATTTCCCTCTCCACTCACAGTCAATATTTGTGGGGGGCTGCCTTTCCTTTGGGGATTTTCTCTGAGGCAAGATAGCTTTCCTGTTTCCATCTTTAGGGGTAGTTAGTCCTCCGGCTGTGACGAGGTGTCTAGGGAGTGACAGGAACATCCCACGGCTACTTCTAGTGTTGTGATAAGCTCAGGAACTGCGGTTAGTACAGGTACCACCTCCTCCAGAGCTCGTCCCATGTTGCTCCTAAACCACCAGCTCATAACACCCCAGGATTGGGCATTTGCCCTGGAACCTGGGAATCCGGCGTTGCTTAATGTAGACACCTTTTTTCAGGCGCTTGGGTTATTGTATGATGAACCTAATTCAGTGAATCATGCTGAGAAGACCTTGTTGGCCCTGTGTCAGGGTCAAGAAGCGGCAGAATCATATTGCCAGAAATTTAGAAAATGGTCTGTACTGACTAAATGGAATGAGGATGCCTTGGCGGCAATTTTCAGAAAGGGTCTTTCTGAATCCGTTAAAGATGTTATGGTGGGGTTCCCCACGCCTGCTGGTCTGAGTGATTCTATGTCTCTGGCCATTCAGATTGATCGGCGCTTGCGCGAGCGCAGAGTTGTGCACACTATGGCATTGTCTTCCGAGCGGAGTCCTAAGCCTATGCAGTGTGATAGGATTGTGTCTAGAGCTGAACGACAAGGATTCAGACGTCAGAATAGGTTGTGCTTTTACTGCGGCGATTCTGCTCATGTTATTTCTGATTGCCCTAAGCGTACCAAGAGAATCGCTAGTTCTGTTACCATCAGTACTGTACAACCTAAATTTCTGTTATCCGTGACCCTGATCTGCTCATTATCGTCATTTTCTGTCATGGCATTTGTGGATTCAGGCGCCGCTCTAAACTTAATGGACTTAGAATTTGCCAGACGTTGTGGTTTCCCCTTGCAGCCTTTGCAGAGTCCTATTCCTTTGAGGGGCATTGATGCTACACCGTTGGCTAAAGATAAACCTCAGTTTTGGACACAGCTGACCATGTGCATGACGCCAGTCCATCAGGAAGATTGTCGTTTTCTGGTGTTGCATAATTTGCATTATGCTATTGTGCTGGGTTTCCCATAGTTACAGGTGCATAATCCGGTGTTAGATTGGAAATCTATGTCTGTGACTAGTTGGGGTTGTCAGGGGGTTCATGGTGACGTTCCTTTGATGTCAATTGCCTCCTCCCTCTCTTCTGAAATTCCTGAGTTTTTGTCAGATTTCCAGGATGTATTCAATGAGCCCAAGTCCAGTTCCCTTCCACCGCATAGGGACTGTGATTGTGCTATTGACTTTATTCCAGGCTGTAAGTTCCCTAAGGGCCGACTTTTCAACCTGTCTGTGCCAGAACATACCGCCATGCGGAGCTATGTTAAGGAATCTTTGGAGAAGGGGCATATTCGCCCATCTTCTTCATCATTGGGAGCAGGTTTTTTTTTTGTTGCCAAAAAAGATGGCTCCTTGAGACCCTGTATTGATTATCGCCTCTTGAATAAGATCACGGTCAAATTCCAATACCCTTTGCCTTTGCTTTCCGATCTGTTTGCTAGGATTAAGGGGGCTAGTTGGTTTACTAAGATTGACCTTCGAGGGGCATATAATCTTGTTCGTATTAATCAGGGTGACGAATGGAAAACTGCGTTTAATACGCCCGAGGGCCATTTTGAGTATCTTGTGATGCCATTCGGACTCTCTAATGCCCCATCGGTGTTTCAGTCCTTCATGCATGATATATTTCGGAATTATCTTGATAAATTCATGATTGTATATTTGGATGATATTTTGATTTTTTCAGATGATTGGGAGTCTCATGTGAAACAAGTCAGGATGGTATTTCAGATCCTTCGTGATAATGCCTTGTTTGTGAAGGGGTCTAAGTGCCTCTTTGGAGTACAGAAGATTTCTTTTTTGGGCTTCATTTTTTCTCCCTCATCTATAGAAATGGATCCGGTTAAGGTTCAGGCCATTCATGATTGGATCCAGCCCACATCCGTGAAGAGCCTTCAGAAATTTTTGGGCTTTGCTAATTTTTATCGCCGTTTCATTGCCAACTTCTCCAGTGTGGTTAAACCCCTGACCGATTTGACGAAAAAAGGCGCTGATGTGACGAATTGGCCCTCTGTGGCTGTTTCTGCCTTTCAGAAGCTTAAACGCCGATTTACTTCTGCCCCTGTGTTGCGTCAGCCGGATGTTTCTCTTCCTTTTCAGGTTGAGGTTGACGCTTCTGAGATTGGGGCAGGGGCCGTTTTGTCTCAGAGGAATTCTGATGGTTCCTTGATGAAACCGTGTGCCTTCTTTTCTCGAAAGTTTTCGCCTGCGGAACGCAATTATGATGTCGGCAATCGTGAGTTGTTGGCTATGAAGTGGGCATTTGAGGAGTGGCGACATTGGCTTGAGGGGGCCAAGCACCGTATTGTGGTCTTGACCGATCATAAGAATCTGATTTACCTCGAGTCTGCCAAACGGCTGAATCCTAGACAGGCCCGATGGTCCCTGTTTTTCTCCCGTTTTGATTTTGTGGTCTCGTATCTTCCGGGTTCTAAGAATGTTAAGGCTGATGCCCTCTCTAGAAGCTTTTTGCCTGATTCTCCTGGAGTCCTTGAGCCGGTCGGCATTCTGAAGGAAGGGGTGATTCTTTCTGCCATCTCCCCTGATTTACGACGGGTTCTTCAGGAATTTCAGGCTGATAAACCTGACCGCTGTCCAGTGGGGAAACTGTTTGTTCCTGACAGATGGACTAGTAAAGTGATTTCGGAGGTTCATTGTTCTGTGTTGGCTGGTCATCCTGGGATTTTTGGTACCAGAGATTTGGTTGGTAGGTCCTTTTGGTGGCCTTCCTTGTCGCGGGATGTGCGTTCTTTTGTGCAGTCCTGTGGGACTTGTGCCCGGGCCAAGCCTTGCTGTTCCCGCGCTAGTGGGTTGCTTTTGCCTTTGACGGTCCCTGAGAGGCCCTGGACGCATATTTCCATGGATTTTATTTTGGATCTTCCTGTTTCCCTGAAGAAGATGTCTGTTATCTGGGTGGTTTGTGACCGGTTCTCTAAAATTGTCCATTTGGTACCTTTGCCTAAATTGCCTTCCTCCTCTGATTTGGTTCCATTCTTTTTTCAGCATGTGGTTCGTTTGCATGGCATTCCGGAGAATATTGTGTCTGACAGAGGTTCCCAGTTTGTTTCTAGGTTTTGGCGGGCCTTTTGTGCTAGGATGGGCATTGATTTGTCTTTTTCTTCGGCGTTCCATCCTCAGACAAATGGCCAAACTGAGCGAACTAATCAGACCTTGGAAACCTATTTGAGATGCTTTGTGTCTGCTGATCAGGATGATTGGGTGGCTTTCTTGCCGTTGGCCGAGTTTGCCCTTAATAATCGGGCTAGTTCGGCTACTTTGGTTTCGCCTTTCTTTTGTAATTTTGGTTTTCATCCTCGTTTTTCTTCGGGGCAGGTTGAGCCTTCTGATTGTCCTGGTGTGGATTCTGTGGTGGACAGGTTACAGCAGATTTGGACTCATGTGGTAGACAATTTGACGTTGTCTCAGGAAAAGGCTCAACGTTTTGCTAACCGCCGTCGGTGTGTTGGTCCCCGGCTTCGGGTGGGGGATTTAGTCTGGTTATCTTCTCGTCATGTTCCTATGAAGGTATCTTCCCCTAAGTTCAAGACTCGGTTTATTGGTCCTTATAAGATTTCTGAGATTATCAATCCGGTGTCTTTTCGTTTGGCCCTTCCAGCCTCTTTTGCCATCCATAATGTTTTCCATAGATCTTTGTTGCGGAGATATGTGGTGCCCGTTGTTCCCTCGGTTGATCCTCCTGCCCCGGTGTTGGTTGAGGGGGAGTTGGAATATGTGGTGGAGAAAATTTTGGATTCTCGTTTTTCGAGGCGGAGGCTTCAGTATCTTGTCAAGTGGAAGGGTTATGGCCAGGAGGATAATTCTTGGGTTGTTGCTTCCGATGTCCATGCCGCTGATTTGGTTCGTGCCTTTCACTTGGCTCGCCCTGATCGGCCTTGGGGCTCTGGTGAGGGTTCGGTGACCCCTCCTCAAGGGGGGGTACTTGTCATGATCTCCATGGCCAGAGAACTAGCATAAGCCTCAATAGGAACAAGCTCTTGGAAGATGTAACTGTACTGACCATGAACTAAACCTACCGCATCATCTAGAAGTAGCCAGGTAGCATGTCCTACTTTTTATCCCTATATGCCCAGCGCCGGCCGGAGAACTAAATAATGCTAGCAGAGGGAAATATAAGACCTGACTCACCTCTAGAGAAATGCCCAAAAAGGAGACAGAAGCCCCCCACATATATTGGCGGTGATATGAGATGAAACAACAAACGCAGCAGGAAAATAGTTTTAGCAAATTTGAGGTCCGCTTTCTAGATAGCAGAAGACAGAAAGCATACTTTCATGGTCAGTAGAAAACCCTAACAAAACACATCCAGAAATTACTTTAGGACTCTGGCATTAACTCATAATACCAGAGTGGCAATTCCTGATCAACAAGAGCTTTCCAGACACAGTAACGAAACTGCAGCTGTGAACTGGAACCAAAATACAAAAACAAAACATGGACGAATGTCCAACTTATCTAGTAGATGTCTGGGAGCAGGAACAAGCACAGAGAGGCTTCTGATAACATTGTTGACCGGCAAGCATCTAACAGAGAAGCCAGGTTATATAGCGACACCCAGATCTAATCAGAACAGGTGAACAGGGAAGATGATGTCACAAGTTCAATTCCACCAGTAGCCACCGGGGGAGCCCAGAATCCAAATTCACAACAGTACCCCCCCCTCAAGGAGGGGGCACCGAACCCTCACCAGAACCACCAGGGCGATCAGGATGGGCCCTATGAAAGGCACGAACCAGATCAGAGGCCTGAACATCAGATGCAGTGACCCAAGAATTATCCTCCTGGCCGTATCCCTTCCACTTGACCAGATACTGGAGTCTCCGTCTGGAAACACGGGAGTCTAGGATTTTTTCCACAACGTACTCCAACTCACCCTCAACCAACACCGGAGCAGGAGGCTCAACGGAAGGCACAACCGGTGCCTCATACCTGCGCAATAACGACCGATGAAAAACGTTATGAATAGAAAAGGATGCAGGGAGGTCCAAACGGAAGGAAACAGGGTTAAGAATCTCCAATATTTTATACGGACCGATGAACCGAGGCTTAAACTTAGGAGATGAGACCCTCATAGGGACAAAACGAGAAGACAACCACACCAAATCTCCAACACAAAGCCGAGGACCAACACGACGGTGACGGTTGGCAAAAAGCTGAGTCTTCTCCTGGGACAACTTTAAATTGTCCATCACCTGCCCCCAGATATGATGCAATCTCTCCACCACCGCATCCACTCCAGGACAATCCGAGGATTCCATCTGACCGGAGGAAAATCGAGGGTGGAACCCCGAATTACAGAAAAACGGGGACACCAAAGTGGCAGAGCTGGCCCGATTATTGAGGGCGAACTCCGCCAATGGCAAAAAAGCAACCCAATCATCCTGGTCAGCAGACACAAAACACCTCAGATATGTCTCCAGGGTCTGATTAGTCCGCTCGGTCTGGCCATTAGTCTGAGGGTGAAAAGCAGACGAAAAAGACAAATCTATGCCCATCCTAGCACAGAATGCCCGCCAAAATCTAGACACAAATTGGGTTCCTCTGTCAGAAACGATATTCTCAGGAATACCATGCAAACGAACAACATTTTGAAAAAACAGGGGCACCAACTCGGAAGAAGAAGGCAATTTGGGCAGGGGAACCAAATGGACCATCTTAGAAAAACGGTCACACACCACCCAGATGACAGACATCTTCTGAGAAACAGGCAGATCTGAAATAAAATCCATCGAGATGTGTGTCCAAGGCCTCTTAGGAATAGGCAAGGGCAACAATAATCCACTAGCCCGAGAACAACAAGGCTTGGCCCGAGCACAAACGTCACAAGACTGCACAAAGCCTCGCACATCTCGTGACAGGGAAGGCCACCAGAAGGATCTTGCCACCAAATCCCTGGTACCAAAAATTCCAGGATGACCTGCCAATGCAGAAGAATGTACCTCAGAGATGACTCTACTGGTCCAATCATCAGGAACAAACAACCTATCAGGCGGACAACGATCCGGTCTATCCGCCTGAAACTCCTGCAAGGCCCGCCGCAGGTCTGGAGAAACGGCTGACAAGATAACTCCCTCCTTAAGAATACCTGTGGGGTCAGAGTTGCCGGGTGAATCAGGCTCAAAACTCCTAGAAAGGGCATCCGCCTTAACATTCTTAGAACCCGGTAGGTACGATACCACAAAATTAAACCGAGAGAAAAATAATGACCAGCGCGCCTGTCTAGGATTCAGGCGCCTGGCGGTCTCAAGATAGATCAAATTTTTGTGGTCAGTCAATACCACCACCTGATGTCTGGCCCCCTCGAGCCAATGGCGCCACTCCTCAAACGCCCACTTCATGGCCAAAAGCTCCCGATTCCCAACATCATAATTCCGCTCAGCGGGCGAAAATTTACGGGAAAAGAAGGCACAAGGCCTCATCACGGCGCAGTCAGAACTTTTCTGCGACAACACTGCCCCAGCCCCGATCTCAGAAGCGTCGACCTCAACCTGAAAAGGAAGAGTCACATCAGGCTGACGCAACACAGGGGCAGAAGAAAAACGGCGCTTAAGCTCCTGAAAGGCCTCCACAGCATCAGGGGACCAATTAGCAACATCAGCACCCTGTCTAGTCAAATCGGTCAATGGCTTAACGACATCCGAAAAACCAGAAATAAATCGACGATAAAAGTTGGCAAAGCCCAAAAATTTCTGAAGACTTTTAAGAGAAGAGGGCTGCGTCCAATCACAAATAGCTTGAACCTTGACAGGATCCATCTCAATGGAAGAGGGAGAAAAAATATATCCCAAAAAGGAAATTCTCTGAACCCCAAAAACGCACTTAGAACCCTTGACACACAGAGAATTAGACCGCAAAACCTGAAAAACCCTCTTAACTTGCCGGACATGAGAGTCCCAATCATCCGAAAAAATCAGAATATCATCCAGATACACTATCATAAATTTATCCAAAAAATGGCGGAAAATATCATGCATAAAGGACTGGAAGACTGAAGGGGCATTAGAAAGACCAAAAGGCATCACCAAATACTCAAAGTGGCCCTCGGGCGTATTAAATGCGGTTTTCCACTCATCCCCCTGCCTGATCCGCACCAAATTATACGCCCCACGGAGATCAATCTTAGAGAACCACTTGGCCCCCTTTATGCGAGCAAACAAATCAGTCAGCAACGGCAATGGGTATTGATATTTAACCGTGATTTTATTCAAAAGCCGATAATCAATACATGGTCTCAAAGAGCCGTCTTTTTTTGACACAAAGAAAAAACCGGCTCCTAAGGGAGATGACGATGGACGAATATGTCCCTTTTCCAAGGACTCCTTTATATATTCTCGCATAGCAGTATGTTCAGGCACAGACAGATTAAATAAACGACCCTTTGGGTATTTACTACCCGGAATTAAATCTATAGCACAATCGCACTCCCGGTGCGGAGGTAATGAACCCAGCTTGGGTTCTTCAAAGACGTCACGATAATCAGACAGGAACTCAGGGATTTCAGAGGGAATAGATGATGAAATGGACACCAAAGGTACGTCCCCATGAGTCCCCTTACATCCCCAGCTCAACACAGACATAGCTCTCCAGTCAAGGACTGGGTTGTGAGACTGCAGCCATGGCAATCCCAGCACCAAATCATCATGTAGATTATACAGCACCAGAAAACGAATAGTCTCCTGGTGATCCGGATTAATACACATAGTCACTTGTGTCCAGTATTGTGGTTTATTATTAGCCAATGGGGTGGAGTCAATCCCCTTCAGAGGAATAAGAGTCTCCAAAGGCTCTAAATCATACCCACAACGATTGGCAAAGGACCAATCCATAAGACTCAAAGCGGCGCCAGAGTCGATATAGGCGTCCGTAGTAATAGATGACAAAGAGCAAATCAGGGTCACAGACAAAATAAATTTAGACTGTAAAGTGCCAATGGGAACGGATTTATCAAGCTTTTTAGTACGCTTAGAGCATGCTGATATAACATGAGTAGAATCCCCACAATAGAAACACAACCCATTTTTCCGTCTAAAATTCTGCCGCTCGCTTCTGGACAGAATTCTATCACACTGCATGTTTTCTGGCGTCTTCTCAGTGGACACCGCCAGATGGTGCACTGGTTTGCGCTCCCGCAGACGCCTATCGATCTGAATGGCCATTGTCATGGACTCATTCAGACTTGCAGGCACAGGGAACCCCACCATAACATCCTTAATGGCATCAGAAAGACCCTCTCTGAAAGTAGCCGCCAAGGCACACTCATTCCACTGAGTAAGCACAGACCATTTACGGAATTTTTGGCAGTAAATTTCAGCTTCATCTTGCCCCTGCGATAGGGACATCAAAGTTTTTTCTGCCTGAAGTTCCAAATGAGGTTCCTCATAAAGCAAGCCCAAGGCCAGAAAAAACGCATCCACATTGCGCAACGCAGGATCCCCTGGTGCCAATGCAAAAGCCCAATCTTGAGGGTCGCCGCGGAGCAAGGAAATCACAATCCCAACCTGCTGTGCAGGGTCTCCAGCAGAACGAGATTTCAGGGACAAAAATAACTTACAATTATTTCTAAAATTCTGAAAGCTAGATCTATTCCCTGAGAAGAATTCCGGCAAAGGAATTCTCGGCTCTGATACCGGAGCATGAATAATAAAATCTTGCAAACTTTGTACTTTCGTGGCGAGATTATTCAAACCTGCAGTTACACTCTGTAGATCCATTATAGACAGGTGAACATAGAGCCATTCAAAGATTAGAAGGAGAGAGAAAAAAAAGAAAGACTGCAGCATAGACAGACTGGCAAGTGATCCAATTAAGAGCACACTAACTACTAGAGAAAAAAAAAAAAAAAAATTTTCAGCAGACTTCTTATTTCTCTCCTTTCTCAGCCAAGGATTTTAACCCTTTAGTGGGCCGGTCAAACTGTCATGATCTCCATGGCCAGAGAACTAGCATAAGCCTCAATAGGAACAAGCTCTTGGAAGATGTAACTGTACTGACCATGAACTAAACCTACCGCATCATCTAGAAGTAGCCAGGTAGCATGTCCTACTTTTTATCCCTATATGCCCAGCGCCGGCCGGAGAACTAAATAATGCTAGCAGAGGGAAATATAAGACCTGACTCACCTCTAGAGAAATGCCCAAAAAGGAGACAGAAGCCCCCCACATATATTGGCGGTGATATGAGATGAAACAACAAACGCAGCAGGAAAATAGTTTTAGCAAATTTGAGGTCCGCTTTCTAGATAGCAGAAGACAGAAAGCATACTTTCATGGTCAGTAGAAAACCCTAACAAAACACATCCAGAAATTACTTTAGGACTCTGGCATTAACTCATAATACCAGAGTGGCAATTCCTGATCAACAAGAGCTTTCCAGACACAGTAACGAAACTGCAGCTGTGAACTGGAACCAAAATACAAAAACAAAACATGGACGAATGTCCAACTTATCTAGTAGATGTCTGGGAGCAGGAACAAGCACAGAGAGGCTTCTGATAACATTGTTGACCGGCAAGCATCTAACAGAGAAGCCAGGTTATATAGCGACACCCAGATCTAATCAGAACAGGTGAACAGGGAAGATGATGTCACAAGTTCAACTGTCATGATCTCCATGGCCAGAGAACTAGCATAAGCCTCAATAGGAACAAGCTCTTGGAAGATGTAACTGTACTGACCATGAACTAAACCTACCGCATCATCTAGAAGTAGCCAGGTAGCATGTCCTACTTTTTATCCCTATATGCCCAGCGCCGGCCGGAGAACTAAATAATGCTAGCAGAGGGAAATATAAGACCTGACTCACCTCTAGAGAAATGCCCAAAAAGGAGACAGAAGCCCCCCACATATATTGGCGGTGATATGAGATGAAACAACAAACGCAGCAGGAAAATAGTTTTAGCAAATTTGAGGTCCGCTTTCTAGATAGCAGAAGACAGAAAGCATACTTTCATGGTCAGTAGAAAACCCTAACAAAACACATCCAGAAATTACTTTAGGACTCTGGCATTAACTCATAATACCAGAGTGGCAATTCCTGATCAACAAGAGCTTTCCAGACACAGTAACGAAACTGCAGCTGTGAACTGGAACCAAAATACAAAAACAAAACATGGACGAATGTCCAACTTATCTAGTAGATGTCTGGGAGCAGGAACAAGCACAGAGAGGCTTCTGATAACATTGTTGACCGGCAAGCATCTAACAGAGAAGCCAGGTTATATAGCGACACCCAGATCTAATCAGAACAGGTGAACAGGGAAGATGATGTCACAAGTTCAATTCCACCAGTAGCCACCGGGGGAGCCCAGAATCCAAATTCACAACAGGTACTGTTGTGAATTCCGCTCTTGGGCTCCCTCCGGTGGTTGTAAGTGGCACTTTTGTGAGTTCTGCTCTTGGGCTCCCTCCGGTGGTTTTGAGTGGAACTGCTGCTCCTTGGATTTAGCAGTCAGCAGCTGCTTCCACTGATCATCTTTCTGGCTCGGCTATTTATCCTGGCTCTATCCTTCAGCCTGGGTGAGTTGTCAATGGTTCCTGGTTGGATTCACATCTCTGCTTGGATTTCCCTGATATTCTGACCAGTTCAGCAAAGATAAGTCCTTGCTTGTTCTTTTGCTGTCCACATATTGTGGACTTAATCGTTCAGCTCTTTCAATGTTTTTTCTTGTCCAGCTTGTCAATATGGATTTATTCAGTTAAGCTGGAAGCTCTGGGAAGCAGATTTACCCTCCACACCTTTAGTCAGGTGTGGAGATTTTTGTAAACTCTGTGGTGGATTTTTCTAGTTTTTTTATACTGACCGCACAGTATTCTGTCCTGTTCTATCTATCTAGCTAGACTGGCCTCCTTTGCTACATTCTGATTTCATTCTGCGTATGTCATTTCCCTCTCCACTCACAGTCAATATTTGTGGGGGGCTGCCTTTCCTTTGGGGATTTTCTCTGAGGCAAGATAGCTTTCCTGTTTCCATCTTTAGGGGTAGTTAGTCCTCCGGCTGTGACGAGGTGTCTAGGGAGTGACAGGAACATCCCACGGCTACTTCTAGTGTTGTGATAAGCTCAGGAACTGCGGTTAGTACAGGTACCACCTCCTCCAGAGCTCGTCCCATGTTGCTCCTAAACCACCAGCTCATAACACCCCAGGATTGGGCATTTGCCCTGGAACCTGGGAATCCGGCGTTGCTTAATGTAGACACCTTTTTTCAGGCGCTTGGGTTATTGTATGATGAACCTAATTCAGTGAATCATGCTGAGAAGACCTTGTTGGCCCTGTGTCAGGGTCAAGAAGCGGCAGAATCATATTGCCAGAAATTTAGAAAATGGTCTGTACTGACTAAATGGAATGAGGATGCCTTGGCGGCAATTTTCAGAAAGGGTCTTTCTGAATCCGTTAAAGATGTTATGGTGGGGTTCCCCACGCCTGCTGGTCTGAGTGATTCTATGTCTCTGGCCATTCAGATTGATCGGCGCTTGCGCGAGCGCAGAGTTGTGCACACTATGGCATTGTCTTCCGAGCGGAGTCCTGAGCCTATGCAGTGTGATAGGATTGTGTCTAGAGCTGAACGACAAGGATTCAGACGTCAGAATAGGTTGTGCTTTTACTGCGGCGATTCTGCTCATGTTATTTCTGATTGCCCTAAGCGTACCAAGAGAATCGCTAGTTCTGTTACCATCAGTACTGTACAACCTAAATTTCTGTTATCCGTGACCCTGATCTGCTCATTATCGTCATTTTCTGTCATGGCATTTGTGGATTCAGGCGCCGCTCTAAACTTAATGGACTTAGAATTTGCCAGACGTTGTGGTTTCCCCTTGCAGCCTTTGCAGAGTCCTATTCCTTTGAGGGGCATTGATGCTACACCGTTGGCTAAAGATAAACCTCAGTTTTGGACACAGCTGACCATGTGCATGACGCCAGTCCATCAGGAAGATTGTCGTTTTCTGGTGTTGCATAATTTGCATTATGCTATTGTGCTGGGTTTCCCATAGTTACAGGTGCATAATCCGGTGTTAGATTGGAAATCTATGTCTGTGACTAGTTGGGGTTGTCAGGGGGTTCATGGTGACGTTCCTTTGATGTCAATTGCCTCCTCCCTCTCTTCTGAAATTCCTGAGTTTTTGTCAGATTTCCAGGATGTATTCAATGAGCCCAAGTCCAGTTCCCTTCCACCGCATAGGGACTGTGATTGTGCTATTGACTTTATTCCAGGCTGTAAGTTCCCTAAGGGCCGACTTTTCAACCTGTCTGTGCCAGAACATACCGCCATGCGGAGCTATGTTAAGGAATCTTTGGAGAAGGGGCATATTCGCCCATCTTCTTCATCATTGGGAGCAGGTTTTTTTTTTGTTGCCAAAAAAGATGGCTCCTTGAGACCCTGTATTGATTATCGCCTCTTGAATAAGATCACGGTCAAATTCCAATACCCTTTGCCTTTGCTTTCCGATCTGTTTGCTAGGATTAAGGGGGCTAGTTGGTTTACTAAGATTGACCTTCGAGGGGCATATAATCTTGTTCGTATTAATCAGGGTGACGAATGGAAAACTGCGTTTAATACGCCCGAGGGCCATTTTGAGTATCTTGTGATGCCATTCGGACTCTCTAATGCCCCATCGGTGTTTCAGTCCTTCATGCATGATATATTTCGGAATTATCTTGATAAATTCATGATTGTATATTTGGATGATATTTTGATTTTTTCAGATGATTGGGAGTCTCATGTGAAACAAGTCAGGATGGTATTTCAGATCCTTCGTGATAATGCCTTGTTTGTGAAGGGGTCTAAGTGCCTCTTTGGAGTACAGAAGACTTCTTTTTTGGGCTTCATTTTTTCTCCCTCATCTATAGAATTGGATCCGGTTAAGGTTCAGGCCATTCATGATTGGATCCAGCCCACATCCGTGAAGAGCCTTCAGAAATTTTTGGGCTTTGCTAATTTTTATCGCCATTTCATTGCCAACTTCTCCAGTGTGGTTAAACCCCTGACCGATTTGACGAAAAAAGGCGCTGATGTGACGAATTGGCCCTCTGCGGCTGTTTCTGCCTTTCAGAAGCTTAAACGCCGATTTACTTCTGCCCCTGTGTTGCGTCAGCGAATGTTTCTCTTCCTTTTCAGGTTGAGGTTGACGCTTCTGAGATTGGGGCAGGGGCCGTTTTGTCTCAGAGGAATTCTGATGGTTCCTTGATGAAACCGTGTGCCTTCTTTTCTCGAAAGTTTTCGCCTGCGGAACGCAATTATGATGTCGGCAATCGTGAGTTGTTGGCTATGAAGTGGGCATTTGAGGAGTGGCGACATTGGCTTGAGGGGGCCAAGCACCGTATTGTGGTCTTGACCGATCATAAGAATCTGATTTACCTCGAGTCTGCCAAACGGCTGAATCCTAGACAGGCCCGATGGTCCCTGTTTTTCTCCCGTTTTGATTTTGTGGTCTCGTATCTTCCGGGTTCTAAGAATGTTAAGGCTGATGCCCTCTCTAGAAGCTTTTTGCCTGATTCTCCTGGGGTCCTTGAGCCGGTCGGCATTCTGAAGGAAGGGGTGATTCTTTCTGCCATCTCCCCTGATTTACGACGGGTTCTTCAGGAATTTCAGGCTGATAAACCTGACCGCTGTCCAGTGGGGAAACTGTTTGTTCCTGACAGATGGACTAGTAAAGTGATTTCGGAGGTTCATTGTTCTGTGTTGGCTGGTCATCCTGGGATTTTTGGTACCAGAGATTTGGTTGGTAGGTCCTTTTGGTGGCCTTCTTTGTGACAGGATGTGCGTTCTTTTGTGCAGTCCTGTGGGACTTGTGCGCGGGCCAAGCCTTGCTGTTACCGCGCTAGTGGGTTGCTTTTGCCTTTGCTGGTCCCTGAGAGGCCTTGGACGCATATTTCTATGGATTTTATTTCGGATCTTCCGGTTTCCCAGAGGATGTCGGTTATCTGGGTGGTTTGTGACCGGTTTTCTAAGATGGTTCATTTGGTACCTTTGCCTAAGTTGCCTTCCTCTTCTGATTTGGTTCCCTTGTTTTTTCAGCATGTGGTTCGTTTGCATGGCATTCCGGAGAATATTGTGTCCGATAGAGGTTCCCAGTTTGTTTCTAGGTTTTGGCGGGCCTTTTGTGCTAGGATGGGCATTGATTTGTCTTTTTCTTCGGCGTTTCATCCTCAGACAAATGGCCAAACCGAGCGAACTAATCAGACTTTGGAAACTTATTTGAGATGCTTTGTGTCTGCTGATCAGGATGATTGGGTGGCTTTCTTGCCATTGGCCGAGTTTGCCCTTAATAATCGGGCTAGTTCTGCTACCTTGGTTTCACCCTTCTTTTGTAACTCTGGTTTTCATCCTCGTTTTTCTTCGTGGCAGGTTGAGCCTTCTGATTGTCCTGGGGTGGACTCTGTGGTTGACAGGTTGCAGCAAATTTGGGCTCATGTTGTTGACAATTTGGTGTTGTCTCAGGAGGGGGCTCAGCGTTTTGCTAACCGTCGTCGGTGTGTTGGTTCCCGGCTTCGGGTTGGGGATTTGGTCTGGTTGTCTTCCCGTCATGTTCCTATGAAGGTTTCTTCCCCTAAGTTTAAGCCTCGGTTTATTGGCCCTTATAGGATTTCTGAGATTATCAATCCAGTGTCTTTTCGTTTGGCCCTTCCAGCCTCTTTTTCCATCCATAATGTTTTTCATAGATCTTTGTTGCGGAAATATGTGGTGCCCGTTGTTCCCTCTGTTGATCCTCCTGCCCTGGTGTTGATTGATGAGGAGTTGGAGTATGTGGTTGAGAAGATTTTGGATTCTCGTTTTTCGAAGCGGAAGCTTCAGTATCTTGTCAAATGGAAGGGTTGTGGCCAGGAGGATAATTCTTGGGTTGTTGCCTCCGATGTTCATGCTGAGGATTTGGTTCGTGCCTTTCATTTGGCTCGTCCGGATCGGCCTGGGGGCTCTGGTGAGGGTTCGGTGACCCCTCCTCAAGGGGGGGTACTGTTGTGAATTCTGCTCTTGGGCTCCCTCCGGTGGTTATAAGTGGTAGTGCTGCTGTCTCTGGATCGCAGCATTCATCAGGTGTGTCAAGTTTTTGCAATCCTGACTGGGCTATTTAGCCTTGCTTGACCCTTTAGTCAGTGCCAGTTGTCCATTGTTCCTGGAGGATTCACATCCTTGCCTGCTCTCTCCTGCTTTGCTGTTCCTTTCAACAAAGATAAGTTCTGGCCTTGATTTTTGCTGTCCACATGCTGTGGCCTTATTGTTCAGTTCTTTTCCATGTTTTTGTCTTGTCCAGCTTGGTCTGAATAAGGTTTTGTTTTGCCAAGCTGGTATCTCTGGAGATGCAGATATACCCTCCATATCTTTAGTTAGCTGTGGAGATTTTTGTATTTTCTGTGGTGGATATTTTCTAGTGTTTTAATACTGACCGCATAGTACTCTGTCCTATCCTTTCTATTTAGCTAGAAGTGGCCTCCTTTGCTAAATTCTGATTTCAGTCTGTGTATGTTTTTTCCCTCTCCTCTCACAGTCAATATTTGTGGGGGGCTGGCTATCCTTTGGGAATTTTCTCTGAGGCAAGATAGTTTTCCCTTTTCTATCTCTAGGGGTAATTAGTCCTCCGGCTGTGTCAAGATGTCTAGGGAGTGATAGGTACATTCCACGGCTACTTCTAGTTGCGGTGTTAAGTTCAGGGTCTGCGGTCAGTACAGGTACCACCTTCTCCAGAGTACGTCTCATGCTGCTCTTAGGCCACCAGATCATAACATCCAACCACTCAACTGACTGTGGGGAACAGCAGATGGGCAAGTCAACAGAGCTGTTTTCACATTCTATTCCATGGGCATCAGACGTCTGCTCAAAAGATTCACAGACTCAAGAGGAGGAAAGCATCTGCAATGATGGGCAAAATCTTTTTCCTTGGATCCGGGGCTGGATGAAATAGGGTCCTAGCAGAATCCATACCCTCATCATCAGACGTTAACTCCCGAGGTTGGAGGTTAACCTGATGAGACTCACATACCTGAGTCGCACATGGACTATACTGTGCTGTCAGGGCAGGAAGAGGAGGAGGGTGACTCTCAGTGCGTGGAATGAGAGAAAAGAGAGGATGACAATGAGGTTGAAGATTCCACTTGGTGTAAACTAAGAGGCACGCAGCTGAGTAGCGCATCATAGAATGTGGAGGTGGAGGAAGACGAGTAGATTACATCTCGGCTTCATGCACAGACACTGAGTGATGCAACCGTGACAAGCACTGCATCCTCAGCTACAACTCTGGCTATGGCAAGCAGTGGTCGTAGGTTTGCAGTTCCCAGAGCCGGCAAAGGTTGGATAGCCTGACCCTTTTTTGAGGCCGCAAAGGATGACCCAACTCATGTTATCTGCCAACTTTGTAAAAAATGACTGAGTAGGGGCTAAAAATCCAATAATTTGACTGCTACATGCATGAACCGGCAGATGTACGATCAACGTTCATTAGTCTGGGAATCTTACTGTGCTAAAATACAGACTAGCAGGCCTCACCTACTAACAGCCGCCCCATCAATCGCATCTTCTGCTTCTTTCTCTTCTGTCACCATGGCAAGTGTTCTCCCACAGGTCTCTATCCGCAGAACCTCCACTTGTTTACCAACTACAATCAGAGTGAGCGAGAGCCCGTCAACTATTACAGAAGTGGACATGCCTGCTGTTTTTGATCGATCTCAGACACCGAGCAATTCACATCTTTGTCAATCCACCATAACATTACCGCCTGCACCTGACGCACAGTCCAGCAGTTTGTCATGTTCACCCTATTCTACCCTCTGTTAGCACAGCAGCCAGGCCTCGTTTGTGCAGTTGTGGCCCAATAAAATATTCCTCTTACACATTGCAAAGCGAAGGGCTTAAGCTTCACCATCTCCAATCTGTTTCCCATGCAAATGCTGCTTTTCTGCCTTGTGTATACAGATACTTTCCAAAATCTGTTGCCTGTCACAGTCCCCCAGTATCATTTGCAAAGTCACCATTACTTATCTAAGAAAGCTGTGCCTGGGCTACACCAGTATGTTGTGGACAATATCACTTGAAAAAATCTATGTCTGCTAGGGTGCATTTCACCTCTGAAACCAGACGAGCAAGCATGGCCAGGGGCATTACATCTCGCTGACCGGGCACTGGGTGACTCTAGTGGCTGTTGGGGCAAGCAGGTAAGGGGCTGCTCCACAAGTATTGGAATCTCCAAGGCTTTCAGGGTGCTTGAGGATGGAGAACTAAACTATTAAATACCCAGGGTTGGAGAAATAATTCACTATACAATAGAAGATGGAAAACTAAACTACTAGACAACAGGGATTGGAGAACTAAATTAATAAACACCTAGAGTTTGAAAACTAAACCACTACACACTAGAGGATGGAGAACTAAATCACTACCCACCAAGGGATGGTGAACTAAAACACTAGACATAAAAGGTGTCACTAGACAGCAAATCTTGGAATCCCCAAGGCTTGCGAGACAAACCTCTGAATCTAACAGTTTTTCTACAGCTTCTACCTCTTCCACCTCCTGTAGTGCCTAAACCAGAGCCCTCAACCTCTCCTTTAATGAGACACACTTTCCAATAGTGCAGAGGGAATCCCCCCACCTAAGTACTGCTCAAACAGGGCTCACCACAATCGGGCAGCGTTTAAAATAATATGCCTTGGATATTGCAGTCACACAGCTCAAGAATTATGGACAGCTATCCAGGCCAAGTTTGAGCAATAGCTGTCTCCTAATGGTGCAAACCTGGTGGTGGACCTACGCCGGGGCAACCTCACACACTGTGCCAACATCATGGAATTACACATATGTTTCAGTGATTGTGGCAGCAGCAATGACCCCTGGTAAAGTATGACATTTTGCATAGTGTGGCCCAACACAGTACGTGTAGCAAATCATGCTTGTGGAGTGGACAAAGATGAAGGACCCTTGCACCTTTATGCACAGCTTCAAATGGCTACTAAGATGGTTAGCTCTGACAATGCCATCATCAGCATCATTATTCTCGTCATCTACATGCGTGATCACACATTAAATAGTCTGCGGTAGGAGGTGGTGGTCCCAGAGGAAGAGGAGGAAGCAGAGGAGAATGCAGAAGGGCTAACAATATCCCTAAGTTCTGGACTGTCATCGCACAGTCGGGTGCAATAGGAGGGTCAATTACAGCAATCGAGGGGTCTCATAGTACCAGACAAGCTGTTAGTGAAGGTACAGGAGCTGAGGAACAAATGAATAAGGATCAGGAGGAAGAGGTGATGGGCGTACAACAGTAAAAAGATGAAAAGGATAATGATCCACTCCCTGTAGTCCATGATTGTTGGGAGGGGGCGGAGGATGCAAGCTTGAGTGTTTCCCCACCACCAACACACCATGTACATGGCTCATGCAAGCGCCCGAAACATGAACACCTTCTTGCTGCACTATTTGCACCATGATTGTTAGAAATAGAAATAGTGCTGACTACTGGGTTGCCACTCTGTTAGATTCACGGTATAAGAGTACATTTTGTCAGATGCTTCACCCCCTCATACTTTCTGTAATATGGAAACATGCTTATAGAAATTAAAATTAAAATTTTAAAATTCAAAATTAAAATTAATATACTCTTCATCCAGTGCTTGTTGTTAGTCAAACGTGACCCCAGTTCCACTCGGTTGGAACCCTGGAACATCCAGTCCAAGTCTCTTTATTAGCCCGGCCCTTTGGCCAACAATACACATTTGCCCGAAGATGCATGGGCACAGTCCCTTTTAACCCGGCACAACCCTAGGGTTGTATGTCCAGTGGTACGGGTCCATTTGACCCTGGTCCCTCCACCATGGGGACCATTGCACAGCGTGTCTAAGTACCTGTGCAAGAACGGGTGCACATGACCCCAGTCCCTTTTCCTAGGGGCACCGACATAGAGTGTCCAAGTTACTTTTTCCTTAAATATGTGTCTGACTGACCCCAATCCCTCTCCGTAGGGAGCCCTGGCAGAGTGTCCAAGTTCCTGTTTAAACACGGGTCTGACTGACCCTGGTCCTCTTGCTCCTGGGACTCAGACACACATCGTGCTCACTTAAAACATTTCAGGCCTGTTGGCCACTCCTTTCCTGTTCCAGGTGTCAAAACATAGGAAGTTCTTTTAAAACTTAACAGCCCAGTGGCCAACTCACTACAGCTCTGACAGTCCAGTCCATTCACTGTCCATGTGGTCCTGACCCGACTCACTCCTCGGATCTTTCTGTTCAGGTTTTCCTTGCCTTCAAATATGGAGGAGTATGCAGTATGCAGAGTATGGCTCCTGTAAAATAAGTGGGTGTCAGGGACACCACACTGTACTTACCACCTGAGTCAGTGCGCGTGTCCGGAGCGGAGCTGGCAGAGCCTAGAGATTCCTGAGATGTGGTGTGGCTGTAGTGGTGAGACGTGCAACAGTTGTAAAGGACCTGAAGCACGTGACTGCTGGGGGATTGGCCAAGGCAGAGCCTAACCCCGGAGCCCCAGAGAGTAGAGCACTGGCTAAGGAATCCATAAGAAGTGTCCGACAGGAGCGGGTCAAACCAGAGGACGGCGTGGTTACCGAAGGAAGAGAACAGGAACGTGGTGGTCAACAACTAGCTGGGGTCAGAACCAGAGAGATACAGGAGGTACAGAATCAGAGGGCAACATTCAGAAATGTGAACAGACTGGATCATACACAAGCAAGCAATCAAGAGCAAACAGTATCCACAGATACACGGGGTCAGTAACTCAGCTGAGAACAAAAGTATCACTGACAACGGACAGAGCCCAAAAGAGGCTATTTAAAGCGCTCAACAGCCAGAATGAGGCCAAAGGCATTAACCCCTGATGCCCCAGACAAGAACATCCATACAGACCATAACAGTGGGCTTCTCTAAACTCCTGGGAGTTGCCCGAGGATCCGCTGGAGGAGGACTCTCAGCTGCTTATCTTACTCCTCCCTCCAGCAGACAGTTGGTCCGGAGACCTTGGAGCCACCTGCTCTTGTGGCCTGGCAGCCTCCACCGCTTCATTTGGAAGCGTCGCCACTCTCAAGGTTGTGAGGCCCTCAGGTGGCTACTTGCGCTGCGGCCATAACAGATGACCACACAATATGTCGGGCCTCCCTTGTCCACCGCTACTCCATACTGTAGATAATAGTGACCGCGACGTTGTAGGGTCCCCTGGGCTCCTCCTCCTTTATGAAGGCCACCCAGTCCCACTCTTGCAAAGGACCCTCATATATGATGTACCCAGTATTTACATAGATCCTTTTACTGGTCACGGCCTCTTGAATAAACCCATATCCTCTGAAAGGGTTAAAGTATTTTATCAGGCCGCACCTCCATACTGGAGATCATACAGTGGTGACTGTGATAGCGTAGGGTCCCCTTGGCCCCTCCTGTTTTATGAAGGTCATCCAGTCCCACTCTTGCAAGGAACACTTATATTTGATGGACTCTGTATTTACATAGATCTTTTCACCGGTCCTGGGCTCTTGGATAAACCCATATCCTCTGGTAGGGTTAAAATATTTTATTATGCCATGTGTCATCTGGCTGACCATGGCTCCACCTCCAGGCTTCTGCATCTCATGCCTAATGTGACGCTCCCTCCGCTTTGTTTCTTCCACAACCCCTGATATCCACCTAGCTTCCTCAGTGGTGGGGACCCGGGATTCTCTTTGGTACATGATGGATTGTAGGGCAGGGGCAAGGGCTAAGGTGTTGTGAACTATACTTTTTGGCTCCCTCTTGTGGTCACTAGTGATTTGGCACTTGGATTGTCTTTTACCAGGTTGGTGCTCACCTGCTTCGTTAGGCCTGGGGTGTTGCTATTTAAACTTCCTGGATTCTCAGTCCAGTGCCTGGCATCGTTGTAATCAGTTCACTTCTGTTTGCTCCTGTCTTCAGGTCCTGGTTCTTTGCAAGATAAGCTAAGTTCTGCTTTCGTACTCTTGATCATTTGCATTGTACATATTTTTTGTCCAGCTTGTACAATATGTGATTCCTGTTATTGCTGGAAGCTCTAGGGGGGCTGATATTCTCCCCCCACACCGTCAGTCGGTTTGGGGGTTCTTGGATATTCAGCGTGGATATTTTGCAGGGTTTTTTGCTGACCATATAAGTCTTCTTACTATATTCTGCTATTAGTCAGTGGGCCTCTCTTTGCTAAATCTAGTTCATTCTTACGTTTGTCTTTTCTTCTTACCTCACCGTTATTATTTGTTGGGGGCTTGTATTACTTTGGGGTCTTTTCTCTGGAGGCAAGAGAGGTCTTGTTTTCCCTTATAGGGGTAGTTAGTTCTCCGGCTGGCGCGAGACGTCTAGAATCAACGTAGGCACGTTCCCCGGCTGCTGTTAGTGTTTGCGCTAGGATCAGGTATATGGTCAGCCTAGTTACCACTTCCCTATGAGCTGGTATTTATGTTTTGCAGACTTTGCTGTAATCTTTGAGGTCCCCTTCCATTGGGATCATAACAGTATGCCAGGACAATAAATAGTTAATGCATTGCTGAAGTGGGATTAAAAGAAAAGAAGTTCTGAGGTTTTTTTTGTTTTTGTTTTTTTTTTCTTCCTCCCCTTTATCTCTGAGTGGCTTGAAGCTTTGCTGCAGACATGAATGTTCAGACCTTGATTACTAGTGTGGATCAGCTTGCTGCACGTGTGCAGGGCATTCAGGATTTTGTTGTTAGCAGTCCTATGTCAGAGCCTAAGATACCTATTCCTGAGCTGTTCTCTGGAGATCGATTTAAATTTAGGAATTTTAGGAATAATTGTAAATTGTTTCTATCTTTGAAACCTCGTTCGTCTGGAGATTCAGCTCAGCAAGTTAAAATTATTATCTCCTTCTTGCGTGGCGACCCTCAGGATTGGGCTTTCTCGTTAGCGCCAGGAGATCCTGCATTGGCGGATGTTGATGCGTTTTTTCTGGCGCTCGGATTGCTTTATGAGGAGCCTAATCTTGAAATTCAGGCAGAAAAAGCTCTACTGGCCATCTCTCAGGGCCAGGATGAGGCTGAGGTGTACTGCCAAAAATTTCGGAAATGGTCCGTGCTTACTCGATGGAATGAATGTGCTCTGGCCGCAAATTTCAGAAATGGCCTTTCTGAAGCCATTAAGAATGTGATGGTGGGTTTTACAATTCCTACAAGTCTGAATGATTCTATGGCGCTGGCTATTCAGATTGATCGGCGTTTGCGGGAGCGCAAATCCGCTAAACCTCTGGCGGTGTTGTCTGAACAGACACCTGTCTCAATGCAATGCGATAGAATCCTGACTAGAACCGAACGACAAAATCATAGACGTCAGAATGGGCTGTGTTGTTACTGTGGTGATTCTACACATGTTATATCAGCATGCTCTAAACGCCTAACCAAGGTTGTCAGTCCTGTCACCATTGGTAATTTGCAGCCTAAATTTATTTTGTCTGTGACTTTAATTTGTTCATTGTCTTCCTACCCTGTTATGGCATTTGTGGATTCAGGTGCTGCCCTGAGTCTTATGGACTTGTCGTTTGCCAAGCGCTGCGGTTTTGTCCTGGAGCCTTTAAAGGTTCCGATTCCTCTCAGAGGAATTGATGCTACGCCACTGGCGGAAAATAAACCGCAGTATTGGACACAAGTGACCATGTGCATGACTCCTGAACATCGGGAGGTGATTCGTTTTCTTGTTCTGCATAAAATGAATGATTTGGTTGTTTTAGGTCTGCCATGGTTACAGACCCATAATCCTGTTTTGGATTGGAAGGCTATGTCTGTCTCAAGTTGGGGTTGTCAGGGAATTCATTGCGATTCTCCGCCGGTATCTATTGCTACTTCTACTCCTTCAGAAGTTCCTGAGTATTTGTGTGACTATCAGGATGTATTCAGTGAGTCCAGGTCCAGTGCTCTTCCTCCTCATAGGGACTGTGACTGCGCTATAGATTTGATTCCTGGCAGTAAATTTCCTAAGGGACGATTATTTAATTTGTCTGTACCCGAGCATGCCGCGATGCGTTCTTATGTCAAGGAGTCTTTGGAGAAGGGGCATATTCGTCCATCCTCTTCCCCTCTCGGTGCGGGATTCTTTTTTGTGGCCAAGAAAGACGGGTCTTTGAGACCTTGTATAGACTATCGGCTTCTGAATAAAATCACTGTTAAGTTTCAGTATCCGTTGCCGCTATTGTCAGACTTGTTTGCTCGGATTAAGGGCGCCAAGTGGTTCACCAAGATAGATCTTCGTGGTGCGTACAACCTTGTGCGCATTAGGCAGGGAGATGAATGGAAAACTGCATTCAATACGCCCGAAGGTCATTTTGAATACTTGGTGATGCCCTTTGGGCTCTCTAATGCCCCTTCAGTGTTTCAGTCCTTTATGCATGATATCTTCCGGAAGTATCTGGATAAATTTTTGATTGTGTATCTTGATGATATTCTAGTTTTCTCGGATGATTGGGATTCTCATGTAAAGCAGGTCAGGATGGTGTTTCAGGTTTTGCGTGATAACGCTTTGTTTGTGAAGGGCTCAAAGTGTCTCTTTGGAGTGCAGAAGGTTTCCTTTTTGGGTTTTATTTTCTCCCCTTCTGCCGTGGAGATGGACCCAGTCAAGGTCCGAGCTATTCATGATTGGACTCAGCCCACGTCTGTTAAGAGTCTTCAGAAGTTCTTGGGGTTCGCTAATTTCTACCGTCGCTTTATCGCTAATTTTTCTAGCGTTGTTAAACCTTTGACGGATATGACCAAGAAAGGTTCTGATGTGGCTAATTGGGCTCCTGCACCCGTGGAGGCCTTCCAGGAGCTGAAGCGCCGGTTTACTTCGGCGCCTGTTTTGTGCCAGCCTGATGTCTCACTTCCCTTTCAGGTTGAAGTGGATGCTTCTGAGATCGGTGCTGGGGCTGTTTTGTCGCAGAGAGGCTCTGGTTGTTCTGTGATGAGACCATGTGCCTTTTTCTCTAGGAAGTTTTCGCCTGCTGAGCGGAACTATGATGTTGGTAATCGGGAGTTGTTGGCCATGAAGTGGGCATTTGAGGAGTGGCGTCATTGGCTCGAGGGTGCTAAGCATCGTGTGGTGGTCTTGACTGATCACAAAAATCTGATGTATCTCGAGTCTGCTAAGCGCCTGAATCCTAGACAGGCTCGTTGGTCATTGTTTTTCTCTCGTTTTGACTTTGTGGTCTCATACCTGCCTGGTTCGAAGAATGTTAAGGCTGATGCTCTCTCTAGGAGCTTTGTGCCTGACTCTCCTGGAGTCTCGGAGCCAGCTGGTATTCTTAAAGAGGGAGTGATCGTTTCGGCCATATCTCCGGATTTGCGACGTGTGTTGCAGAGATTTCAGGCTGGTAGACCTGACTCGTGTCCACCCGACAGACTGTTTGTTCCTGATAAATGGACCAGCAGAGTCATTTCCGAGGTTCATTCCTCGGTGTTGGCAGGGCATCCGGGAATTTTTGGTACCCGAGATTTGGTGGCTAGGTCCTTTTGGTGGCCTTCCTTGTCACGGGATGTGCGGTCATTTGTGCAGTCCTGTGGGACTTGTGCTCGGGCTAAGCCTTGTTGTTCTCGTGCTAGCGGGTTGCTTTTGCCCTTGCCCGTCCCGAAGAGGCCTTGGATGCACATTTCCATGGATTTCATTTCTGATCTTCCGGAGTCTCGGGGAATGTCTGTCATCTGGGTGGTGTGTGATCGTTTTTCCAAGATGGTCCATTTGGTACCCTAGCCTAAGTTGCCTTCCTCTTCCGATCTGGTTCCTTTGTTTTTTCAGAATGTGGTTCGTTTACACGGCATTCCGGAGAATATCGTGTCTGACAGAGGATCCCAGTTTGTGTCCAGATTCTGGCGATCTTTTTGTGCTAAGATGGGCATTGATTTGTCGTTTTCATCTGCCTTCCATCCTCAGACTAATGGTCAAACGGTGCGAACTAATCAGACACTGGAGGCTTATTTGAGATGTTTTGTTTCTGCGGACCAGGATGATTAGGTGACCTTCTTGCCATTGGCGGAGTTTGCCCTTAATAATCGGGCTAGTTCCGCTACTTTGGTTTCACCATTCTTCTGCAACTCTGGTTTTCATCCTCGTTTCTCCTCGGGTTATGTTGAGTCTTCTGACTGTCCTGGGGTGGGTTCCGTGGTGGATAGGTTGCAGCGGATTTGGAATCATGTGGTGGACAACTTGAAGTTGTGACAGGAGAAGGCTCAGCGTTTTGCCAACCGCCGCCGCGGTGTGGGCCCCCGACTTCGTGTTGGGGATTTGGTTCGGTTGTCTTCTCGGTATGTCCCTCTGAAGGTTTCCTCTCCTAAGTTTAAGCCTCGCTTTATTGGTCCTTATAAAATTTTGGAAGTTCTTAACCCGGTTTCTTTTCGTTTGGATCTTCCGGTGTCGTTTGCCATTCACAACGTGTTCCATAGGTCTTTGTTACGGCGGTACGTTGTGCCTGTGGTTCCTGCTGTTGAGCCTCCTGCTCCGGTGTTGGTTGAGGGCGAGTTGGAGTACGTGGTGGAGAAGATCTTGGATTCTCGTCTCTCTAGACGGAGGCTCCAGTATTTGGTCAAATGGAAGGGCTATGGTCAGGAGGATAATTCCTGGGTGGCCGCCTCTGATGTTCATGCGGCCGATTTGGTTCGTGCCTTCCACGCTGCTCATCCTGGTCGCCCTGGTGGTCTTGGTGAGGGTTCGGTGACCACTCCTTAAAGGGGGGGTACTGTTGTGAACTATACTTTTTGGCTCCCTCTTGTGGTCACTAGTGATTTGGCACTTGGATTGTCTTTTACCAGGTTGGTGCTCACCTGCTTTGTTAGGCCTGGGGTGTTGCTATTTAAACTTCCTGGATTCTCAGTCCAGTGCCTGGCATCGTTGTAATCAGTTCACTTCTGTTTGCTCCTGTCTTCAGGTCCTGGTTCTTTGCAAGATAAGCTAAGTTCTGCTTTCGTACTCTTGATCATTTGCATTGTTCATATTTTTTGTCCAGCTTGTACAATATGTGATTCCTGTTATTGCTGGAAGCTCTAGGGGGGCTGATATTCTCCCCCCACACCGTCAGTCGGTTTGGGGGTTCTTGGATATTCAGCGTGGATATTTTGCAGGGTTTTTTGCTGACCATATAAGTCTTCTTACTATATTCTGCTATTAGTCAGTGGGCCTCTCTTTGCTAAATCTAGTTCATTCTTACGTTTGTCTTTTCTTCTTACCTCACCGTTATTATTTGTTGGGGGCTTGTATTACTTTGGGGTCTTTTCTCTGGAGGCAAGAGAGGTCTTGTTTTCCCTTATAGGGGTAGTTAGTTCTCCGGCTGGCGCGAGACGTCTAGAATCAACGTAGGCACGTTCCCCGGCTGCTGTTAGTGTTTGCGCTAGGATCAGGTATATGGTCAGCCTAGTTACCACTTCCCTATGAGCTGGTATTTATGTTTTGCAGACTTTGCTGTAATCTTTGAGGTCCCCTGCCATTGGGATCATAACACTAAGGTGAATGTTGGACTCACCACCCCTGATGCATCTGACCAGAATGATCCTCCTCTCCATCCACATGTGTTGGGAGCCACTGCTGCAACCACTCCACGGCTACTCGACTCAGGCAACCTGACCGCTTCTTCCTCCTGCTTATTTAGTTACAGCAGGGTTTTTGCTCATTTTGTTTTCTTTTAGGTTTTGTATATTTTATGGCCAATGTGAACATGTGTTTATATGCTTCATGTATACCAACTCAAGCCAAGCTCATTTTTTTGTTTTTTCTTTGAATTTTTGCATTCTGTGCAAGCCGGGGTGTGGTTTCCCTTTCCTGAGCTGGAAATTACATTTAAAGGCTTCCCTAGACTGGTGTCCACTGATTGGGACTCGGTCCTTTTGTCTGCCCTTAATAATAATAATAATAATAATAATAATAATAATTTTTATTTATATAGCGCCAACATATTCCGCAGCACTTTACATTTAAGCGGAGACATGTACAAACAATAAATTCGGTACGAGTTAAGACAATTTAAACAGTGACATTAGGAGTGAGGTCCCTGCTCGCAAGCTTACAATCTACAAGGAAATGGGGGGACACAATAGGTGAAAAGTGCTTGTTATTTCAGGTCTGGCAATTATAATAAATAGGGATTTTCATACAAAGCTGCATGATCCGGTCATCAGCCCGTGTGTTTAAGTGCAATAGTCAAGTAGCAAAAGATACAGTGAAGGAGCGGTCAGAGAGGTAGGAGGAGAACCAGGAGAGGGCTGTGTCCTTGAGGCCTATAGAGCGGCGCATAGTGAGGAGGAGCTGGTGATCCACAGTGTCAAATGCGGCAGAAAGATCCAGGAAAATCAGCAGAGAGCATTGACCTTTGGATTTAGCTGTTATTAGATCATTAGAGACTTTAGTGAGGGCAGTTTCAGTGGAGTGTAAAGAGCGGAAACCAGATTGTAAGGGGTCAAGAAGAGTTATCCGAGAGATAGCGGATTAGACGGGAGTGGACCAAGCGTTCCAGGAGTTTAGAGATGAAGGAAAGGTTAGAGACAGGTCTGTAGTTAGCAGTGCAGTTCTGGTCCAGGGATGGCTTTTTAAGTAAAGAGGTTATGATGGCATGTTTAAATGAGGAGGGAAAGATACCTGAAGAAAGAGAGAGGTTAAATATTTTAGTCAGGTGAGTGGTGACCACTGGTGAGAGAGACTGCAGGATATGTGAAGGAATGGGGTCACTGTTGCAGGTTGTAGGCCGAGCAGAAGCGAGGAGCTTGAAAACTTCTTCTTCTGAAACAGGCTCAAAGATGTCTAGTTAGCTTGAGGTGCGGCAGGGAAGGGGATCCAGGCACTGAGGAGATTGCGCTGAGATATCCTCATGGATGTGGTTGATTTTTTCTAAGAAATAAGTGGCCAGATCCTCACCACTGAGGTTGGTGATGGGGGCCTGTACTTTAGGTTTCAGGAGGGAGTTTAAGGTTTCAAAAAGTCGTTTTGGGTTGTTGGAAAGTGAGGTGATGAGGGTGGTGAAGTAGGATTGTTTGGCCAGATAAAGGGCAGAGTTATAGGTTTTTGAGCATGAACTTATAGTGGATGAAGTCTTTTGCTAAGAGAGATTTTCTCCACTGCTGCTCTGCACACCTTGAGCAACGCTGCAGAAAGCGTCTTTGCATAGTGTGCCAGGATTGCCTTTGTCTGTGTCGGGTCTTTCTGCATGTAGAAGGTGCTGCTTCATCTAGGGCATTCTTCAGTGTATTATTGAAGTGTGACAATGCTAAGTCTGGACAAGAGAGGCAGGAGATGGGGGCTAGAGATGTGTGGAGATTGTCCACAAGTTGCTGGGTATTAATGGTACGTGTATTCCGATAAGTGTGGTAAGTGGGGGTGTCCCGGGTGAGGAGACAAGTCTTGACAGAGAAGGAAATAAGGTTGTGGTCTGAGAGCGGGAGAGGGGAGTTAGTAAAGTCGTGAAGTTAACCGGGAGGGGAGAAACCCAGGTCCAGAGTATTCCCGTCCTCGTGCGTAGGAGAATTAGTAAACTGTGAGAGGCCGAATGAAGAAGTTAGAGAAAGAAGATGAGAGGCAGATTGAGAGAGGGGATCATTGATGGGGATGTTAAAGTCTCCCATGATGAGGACGGGGATGTCACAAGATAGAAAGTGAGTAAGCCAGGTGGCAAAGTGGTCTAGAAACTGGCGGGAGGAGCCTGGAGGGCGATAAACAACCGCCACTCGCAAGGAGAAGGGCTTAAAGAGTCTGACGGCGTGGAATTCAAAGGAAGGAAATGTGAGTGAGGGAACCGGGGGGATGACTTGGAAATCACATTGTGATAAAAGGAGCAAACCAACACCTCCACCCTGTTTGTTCTCAGGTCTGGTGGTATGTGAAAATTTCAGCCCACCAAACGAGAGCGGCAGCGGCGTCTGAATGCTGGATCCAGGTTTCTGTAATAGCTAGAAGGTTAAGGGAATTAGAGAGGAAAAGATTGTGAATGTAAGGGTACCTTCACACAGTGCAATTTTGATCGCTACAACGGCACGATTCGTGACGTTCCAGCGATGCATTTACGATATCGTTGTGTCTGACACGCTACTGCGATCCGGATCCCCGCTGAGAATCGTACGTCGTAGTAGATCGTTTGAAACTTTCTTTCGTCGTCTAGTGTCCCGCTGTGGCAGCATGATTGCATCGTGTGACACAGGTTGTATACGATGTGCGCACAGTAACCAACGGCTTCTACATCGCAAATACGTCATGAAATTATCGCTCCAGCGCCGTGTATTGCAACGTGTGACCGCAGTATACGACGCTGGAGCGATACTTATACGACGCTGCAACGTCACGAATCGTGCCGTCGTAGCGATGAAAATGGCACTGTGTGACGGTACCCTAAGTTAGTTTGTTACACACAGACCGTGCATTCCAGAGAGCACAGTGGAAAGCAATATGAGAAAGCATGCACTGAATGTTAATAAGATTAGCAGGGTTTCTATATGTAGCTGGAGGAGAGTAATGTATGCTGGTGGAGGTAGGCCCAGGGTTGGGGGAGATGTCACCTGCAACTAGTAGAAGGAGAAAAAACAGAAAGAGCAGGTGGTGGGATGATTTGTATGAACATTTTGAGTGCTGCATGGCGGTAGTGGCTGGTTTGGAGTGGGTAAGAAATGTCAGTAGAGCCTCAGAGTTATACATGGGAGAGGGGAGAAAGGAGGGGTGGATATAGAGAGAGTGCCCAGAATGTGTTAAAGGGCGGGCGAGTTGTGAGAAAACAGAAGTAAAAACAAATAAGAAGCAGATTGATATGATCAATGCATAATGTAGTATGACTGACCAAGAAGCATGATTGTGTGTATAAATAAATATATTTTTATTCACAAACTGAGGTCAATATTGACACATGGTAAGGTTCTAATATTAGACAGTGTAGGACCGTCCTGTTCAGAGTCACCTTGTCGACGGTGGGATGGCTTTTATGCTATTTTTGATCAAAAACAGTATTACTAAGAACACTGTGTTATTTAAATGCACTTTTGCTCTTTACTTATTTAGTTACAGCAGACTTTTTACTAATTTTGTTTCATGTAGGTTTTCTTCCTCCTGCTGTTTCATTTCGGAGCCCTTGGCCTCCTTCGTCTCACAGCTGCCGTCATCCTTCCTCAACAGCCATTTGAACGGAAACTAGTCATCTGGGAAAGGGAAAACATCTTTCTCGAGGTCCTCCTCTTCAGATTCCACGTTCCACAGGCATCCGGGTCGTGGCTCCAACTTTGGCCAAGTCAGGGACTTCTCTCAGTCCTGCCGCCTGATCCCTCCTCCAAATGACATGCTGCTCTACTGCATTCATGTCAACTGTGTGATCAGCAATGGCATTGTTCTGTTCTCTGCATGAGCTTCTCCTTCTGGACTCTGCCTGTTCCTGAGTGGAGCAGCTTGCAGTTTCTCTGTCCATTCAGCTTTGGACTCCTCCCGCATTTCAGGGATCTGCTGTAGAGGATGGGGCTTCTTCTTTCTTTGCCGCGCCCACTGCGGGTGGGCACTGTTCACGAGGGATGTGACCTAGGCTCTGGTCATTGCTTCTGCCAGGAGGATTTTCGCACTGTTTTCAGTTTAGGATGGCCATGATGGGCGGAGCTATCTCCAGCCTCTGCACAATCATCCGCGATTTTAAAGTTTATAATGGCTGCCATCTTTGCCGTTCCAGGAGTTCCTTCACTTTCTAAATCCTGCCGACTATGCCAATTTTGTGAAGGGTCCAGGGTGGTAGTCATGGTAAGGGGCTGCTGTTCTGGCAAACCCTGGCACCCCGCAAAGAAAATGTAATGTCTTGTCTGTTGTGTGGTATGGGAGTATTGCACAAAAACTCACGTTTGCAGATTCTGCTGATCCCATAGTCCGGTCTCCAGACAATATCACACACTCAGGAGCAGACACCGTATTCCATTTTAACTGTGTATCTTTACTTGATAACAAAGAATCCATGGCAGTTTCAGTACAGCACAAGTTCATATTTTCAGCCTGAGATGCTCGTCCTGACTCCGCGGTCCCCATATTCCTGCACCCACTTTCCTGTACTGGTTTCCGATCTGGCTCCCTTTGCTGGGAGATGAAAAAGGTTACCGTGTCCTGATTTGAGCCATTGGCCCCGGAATCTTTAAAGGATACCATTGTACCAAGTGGTGTCTGACCGCATTTTGCTTTTCCCAAGCGTTCTGTGCCTTTCCATACTGTGTGGCCCTCTGGCCTGTTATGCCTTCTCCTGAATCACTCTCCAGCACTTTCTTAGCGTTGCAACTATAGTAAACTACTTTCCACAGCTAACTCCCTTAGAAAAACTCACTCACTCTTACCCCTCCCAACCTGGAAATCCCCTACTTTAACTATTCTTATACTGGCACCTTAGTTTCCTGACACTATTGTGCCCCACTGTACTAAACCCAATCCTATCTTAATTTATGGTTACCCTCTTATCTTATCCTTTACATCTTTTCCTAATCTTGTAACAATATCCAAACACATAAAATTAGATGTAAAACCATTATACAATATAACAACCACATTATTATTAGCAGGGTACATGTAAAGGCCCCGTCACACTTAGCGACGCTAAAGCGATCCCGACAACGATACGACCTGTCAGGGATCGTTGCTGCGTCGCTATGTGGTCGCTGGTGAGATGTCAAACAGTGAGATCTTCCCAACGACGCAGCAGCGATGCGGCGACCTGTAGCGACCTGTACAACAATGTCGTTGGTCGTTGTGACCCTGTCACATGGCAGCTATTATGACGATTCAGACCTCGATGAGGGACGACCTGTGTGATGTTGTAGTCAACGAGGTCGTTGGTAAGGTGTCAAACACAGCGATGTGTGCTACCCAGCGGGACCTCAACGATCAAAAAAAGGTCCAGGCCATTCCGACACGACCAGCGATCTCACAGCAGGGGCCTGGTCGCTGCTACGTGTCACACATAGCGAGATCGCTACTGAGGTTGCTGTTGCGTCACAAAACTTGTGACTCAGCAGCGATCTCGCTAGCGACCTCGCTTAGTGTGATGGGGGCTTAAGCGTCATCTACATCACAACGCATTAACTATACACACATTGTCACCAGGGAGAGATACCCATGACAGCGTCTTTTACACTCTTACACAACAAGGCCACTATTCCAAGCTGTCAATCATGAAGAAGCATGCTACTCAAAGGCAAGCAGAAAGCTGAGATGCAGGGGAAGAGTGTGCTAATGCAAAAGTTTGGAAAACCTTTTAATAGATGTGACTGAGAGATAAAAGAAAGCAAAATATTATGGTAGCATCTACACATTACACAGACTCCCAACACACTTATGCATTTCGATAAAGTGAAGGGAAAAAATAGAGCAGAAAGTTAATTTCTGAATTTCAATAAGAACCCAAAAGACTTTGCTGAAAATAACACCTTTCCTACGATGACTATCAAAGAGGGGAACCATATGATGAGTGTGGCCCCTACTCGGACAGTCTCAATTTGTCCATACATACATGTTAATGGCTACCATATAATAGTACATGTTTGCTTGACTGATCCCTAAAATGAAAGGAGTTCTCTCTGGTGTAAAATAATAGATTCTTCAAAAATAGTTATATAAAATATTTTTTCTCTTTTAATATAGTAGAATGCTTTAAGTATTTATTAACATTTTTGCCTGACCAATTTATAGTTACGCTGATCTATAGTGTTCAGAAAGTTAGGATTTAGTACTCTTAGCTTTCCCATGCATATATAATTGAATATACCTTCATTATGCTTTATTTACATGGAGCCACACCGTTCTGACTAGTATTCCAGAAGCAAGAGTTTCTCATTCATCCTAGATCATAGTATGATCTATCAACTGGGATATGGGTCCCTCGGCTCTTCCATCTATCTGTAACTGAGTGAAACAGAGGTACAATGCAAGGGCAAGCAATAGCAAGAAAGTAATAAAAGCAATGAGCATGACTATGATGTGCTGACTGTAGGAAAGTAGAAGGGAACATCAGAAAGTAGGGACACTCCCAGCTCAACTAGAATAAAATATACGGGTTCATTTAAAAGGTTACTTATAGTAGATGAATTCTTATCTGTTGAAGTGGTAAATTGCAGGACTGTTCTGTAGACAACTCTTATAATTCCCGACATAGATTTTATTATCTGCTATTCATGAACTTGATTTCAATATTGTGGCAAGAGTGATTTGTAATTTTTACTTACAGATAAGCAAAGTATCAAAAGTGAATATTTGTAAATCATAAATTTCTCATAATATGTCACATCATATAGAAAATCAGTGCTGTATTTTGGGCATTCCAAAGGAATTGAATATTAAGTCCCACCTTCCATCCATACAAGAACATTACATGCTGAGTTCTAGTTAGGTGTTATCCTTGTCATAACTCATGCTACTTAAAGAGCTGCTTTCTTTCTTTTTTGGTGCAACCACTGCAGAGAGCTGTAGGCTGTATTGCAGCTAAAGAAAAGCAACCATATATTGGATTGCTTAAATGGAATCCGTCAGCAGGTTTTTGCTACCTCATCTGAGAGCAGTGTGAAGTAGGCAAAGAGACCCTGTATCCAACGATGTATCACTTTGATTACTGGATGCAGCTAGGGTTGAGCGAAACGGGTCGATCATTTTCAAAAGTCGCCGACTTTTGGCTAAGTCGGCGTCTCATGAAACCCGATCCGACCCCTGTGCTTGTCGGCCATGCGGTACGCGACTTTCGCGCCAAAGTCGCGTTTCAATGACGCGAAAAGCGCCATTTCTCAGCCAATGAAGGTGAACGCAGAGTGTGGGCAGCGTGATGACATAGATCCTGGTCCCCACCATCTTAGAGAAGGGCATTGCAGTGATTGGCTTGCTGTCTGCGGCGTCACAGGGGCTATAAAGGGGCGTTCCCGCCGACCGCCATCTTACTGCTGCTGATCTGAGCTTAGGGACAGGTTGCTGCCACTTCGTCAGAAGCAGGGAGAGCGTTAGGCAGGGTCCACTAACCACCAAACCGCTTGTGCTGCAGCGATTTCCACTGTCCAACACCACCTTCGGTGTGCAGGGACTGTGGAAGCTATTTTTTTTTTTTTTTCCCTCAGCGCTGTAGCTCATTGGGCTGCCCTAGAAGGCTCCGTGATAGCTGTATTGCTGTGTGTACGCCACTGTGGAAACCAACTGCTTTTTTCAAAGCACATATCCTCTTGTTCCTTCCTTTCTGCACAGCTATCTTTTTTGTTTGTCCACACTTTTTATTTAATTTGTGCATCAGTCCACTCCTATTGCTGCCTGCCATACCTGGCTTACATTACTGCAGGGAGATAGTAATTGTAGGACAGTTTTTTTTTTTGTTTTGTTTTTTTTTGTGGGAGATTAAGATTGGCATTTCTGCTACAGTGCCATCCCTGTGTGTGCCATCTCTCACTGAGTGGGCCATAGAAAGCCTATTTATTTTTTCCGTGATTTGTGTTCTAAAATCTACCTCAACACAAAAACACTACATCAATCAGTGGGAGAAAAATATTGGCCTCAGTCAGGGCTTGTGTGCCACTGCTGTGTGTGCTATCTCTCATTCAGTGGGCTATAGCAAGCCTATTTTTTTTTTTTTTTTTTTTTAATATTATTTGGTTTCTAAAGTCTCCCTGAAAAAAAAAAAAAAACCTAAAAAAACAGTGGGAGAGTAATATTGCCCTTTCAGCTTGTGTGCCAGTCTTGACTCCTGGGTGTGCCACCTCTCTCCCTCTCATTCAGTGGGCCATAGAAAGCCTATTTTTTTTTTTTTTTAAATATTATTGGGTTTCTAAAGTCTCCCTTAAAAAACAAAAAATACATAAAAAAACAGTGGGAGAGTAATATTGCCCTTTCAGCTTGTGTGCCAGTCTTGACTCCTGGGTGTGCCACCTCTCTCCCTTTCATTCAGTGGGCCATAGAAAGCCTATTTATTTTTTCCGTGATTTGTGTTCTAAATTCTACCTCAACACAAAAACACTACATCAATCAGTGGGAGAAAAATATTGGCCTCAGTCAGGGCTTGTGTGCCACTGCTGTGTGTGCTATCTCTCATTCAGTGGGCTATAGCAAGCCTATTTTTATTTTTTTTTTTTTAATATTATTTGGTTTCTAAAGTCTCCCTGAAAAAAAAAAAAAAACCTAAAAAAACAGTGGGAGAGTAATATTGCCCTTTCAGCTTGTGTGCCAGTCTTGACTCCTGGGTGTGCCACCTCTCTCCCTTTCATTCAGTGGGCCATAGAAAGCCTATTTATTTTTTCCGTGATTTGTGTTCTAAATTCTACCTCAACACAAAAACACTACATCAATCAGTGGGAGAAAAATATTGGCCTCAGTCAGGGCTTGTGTGCCACTGCTGTGTGTGCTATCTCTCATTCAGTGGGCTATAGCAAGCCTATTTTTATTTTTTTTTTTTTAATATTATTTGGTTTCTAAAGTCTCCCTGAAAAAAAAAAAAAAACCTAAAAAAACAGTGGGAGAGTAATATTGCCCTTTCAGCTTGTGTGCCAGTCTTGACTCCTGGGTGTGCCACCTCTCTCCCTCTCATTCAGTGGGCCATAGAAAGCCTATTTATTTATTTTTTTAAATATTATTGGGTTTCTAAAGTCTCCCTGAAAAAAAAAAAAAAAACATACAAAAAACAGTGGGAGAGTAATATTGCCCTTTCAGCTTGTGTGCCAGTCTTGACTCCTGGGTGTGCCACCTCTCTCCCTTTCATTCAGTGGGCCATAGAAAGCCTATTTATTTTTTCCGTGATTTGTGTTCTAAATTCTACCTCAACACAAAAACACGACATCAATCAGTGGGAGAAAAATATTGGCCTCAGTCAGGGCTTGTGTGCCACTGCTGTGTGTGCTATCTCTCATTCAGTGGGCTATAGCAAGCCTATTTTTTTTTTTTTTTTTTTTATATTATTTGGTTTCTAAAGTCTCCCTGAAAAAAAAAACAAAACCTAAAAAAACAGTGGGAGAGTAATATTGCCCTTTCAGCTTGTGTGCCAGTCTTGACTCCTGGGTGTGCCACCTCTCTCCCTTTCATTCAGTGGGCCATAGAAAGCCTATTTATTTTTTCCGTGATTTGTGTTCTAAATTCTACCTCAACACAAAAACACTACATCAATCAGTGGGAGAAAAATATTGGCCTCAGTCAGGGCTTGTGTGCCACTGCTGTGTGTGCTATCTCTCATTCAGTGGGCTATAGCAAGCCTATTTTTATTTTTATTTTTTTAATATTATTTGGTTTCTAAAGTCTCCCTGAAAAAAAAAAAAAAACCTAAAAAAACAGTGGGAGAGTAATATTGCCCTTTCAGCTTGTGTGCCAGTCTTGACTCCTGGGTGTGCCACCTCTCTCCCTCTCATTCAGTGGGCCATAGAAAGCCTATTTATTTTTTTTTTAAAATATTATTGGGTTTCTAAAGTCTCCCTGAAAAAAAAAAAAAAAATACATAAAAAAACAGTGGGAGAGTAATATTGCCCTTTCAGCTTGTGTGCCAGTCTTGACTCCTGGGTGTGCCACCTCTCTCCCTTTCATTCAGTGGGCCATAGAAAGCCTATTTATTTTTTCCGTGATTTGTGTTCTAAATTCTACCTCAACACAAAAACACTACATCAATCAGTGGGAGAAAAATATTGGCCTCAGTCAGGGCTTGTGTGCCACTGCTGTGTGTGCTATCTCTCATTCAGTGGGCTATAGCAAGCCTATTTTTATTTTATTTTTTTTAATATTATTTGGTTTCTAAAGTCTCCCTGAAAAAAAAAAAAAAACCTAAAAAAACAGTGGGAGAGTAATATTGCCCTTTCAGCTTGTGTGCCAGTCTTGACTCCTGGGTGTGCCACCTCTCTCCCTTTCATTCAGTGGGCCATAGAAAGCCTATTTATTTTTTCCGTGATTTGTGTTCTAAATTCTACCTCAACACAAAAACACTACATCAATCAGTGGGAGAAAAATATTGGCCTCAGTCAGGGCTTGTGTGCCACTGCTGTGTGTGCTATCTCTCATTCAGTGGGCTATAGCAAGCCTATTTTTATTTATTTTTTTTTAATATTATTTGGTTTCTAAAGTCTCCCTGAAAAAAAAAAAAAAACCTAAAAAAACAGTGGGAGAGTAATATTGCCCTTTCAGCTTGTGTGCCAGTCTTGACTCCTGGGTGTGCCACCTCTCTCCCTCTCATTCAGTGGGCCATAGAAAGCCTATTTATTTTTTTTTTTAAATATTATTGGGTTTCTAAAGTCTCCCTGAAAAAAAAAAAAAAAACATACAAAAAACAGTGGGAGAGTAATATTGCCCTTTCAGCTTGTGTGCCAGTCTTGACTCCTGGGTGTGCCACCTCTCTCCCTTTCATTCAGTGGGCCATAGAAAGCCTATTTATTTTTTCCGTGATTTGTGTTCTAAATTCTACCTCAACACAAAAACACGACATCAATCAGTGGGAGAAAAATATTGGCCTCAGTCAGGGCTTGTGTGCCACTGCTGTGTGTGCTATCTCTCATTCAGTGGGCTATAGCAAGCCTATTTTTTTTTATTTTTTTTTATATATTATTTGGTTTCTAAAGTCTCCCTGAAAAAAAAAACAAAACCTAAAAAAACAGTGGGAGAGTAATATTGCCCTTTCAGCTTGTGTGCCAGTCTTGACTCCTGGGTGTGCCACCTCTCTCCCTTTCATTCAGTGGGCCATAGAAAGCCTATTTATTTTTTCCGTGATTTGTGTTCTAAATTCTACCTCAACACAAAAACACTACATCAATCAGTGGGAGAAAAATATTGGCCTCAGTCAGGGCTTGTGTGCCACTGCTGTGTGTGCTATCTCTCATTCAGTGGGCTATAGCAAGCCTATTTTTATTTTTATTTTTTTAATATTATTTGGTTTCTAAAGTCTCCCTGAAAAAAAAAAAAAAAACCTAAAAAAACAGTGGGAGAGTAATATTGCCCTTTCAGCTTGTGTGCCAGTCTTGACTCCTGGGTGTGCCACCTCTCTCCCTCTCATTCAGTGGGCCATAGAAAGCCTATTTATTTTTTTTTTTAAATATTATTGGGTTTCTAAAGTCTCCCTGAAAAAAAAAAAAAAAACATACAAAAAACAGTGGGAGAGTAATATTGCCCTTTCAGCTTGTGTGCCAGTCTTAACTCCTGGGTGTGCCACCTCTCTCCCTTTCATTCAGTGGGCCATAGAAAGCCTATTTATTTTTTCCGTGATTTGTGTTCTAAATTCTACCTCAACACAAAAACACGACATCAATCAGTGGGAGAAAAATATTGGCCTCAGTCAGGGCTTGTGTGCCACTGCTGTGTGTGCTATCTCTCATTCAGTGGGCTATAGCAAGCCTATTTTTTTTTTTTTTTTTTTATATTATTTGGTTTCTAAAGTCTCCCTGAAAAAAAAAACAAAACCTAAAAAAACAGTGGGAGAGTAATATTGCCCTTTCAGCTTGTGTGCCAGTCTTGACTCCTGGGTGTGCCACCTCTCTCCCTCTCATTCAGTGGGCCATAGAAAGCCTATTTATTTTTTTTTTTAAATATTATTGGGTTTCTAAAGTCTCCCTTAAAAAACAAAAAATACATAAAAAAACAGTGGGAGAGTAATATTGCCCTTTCAGCTTGTGTGCCAGTCTTGACTCCTGGGTGTGCCACCTCTCTCTCTCATTCAGTGGGCCATAGAAAGGCTATTTTTTTTTTGTTTTTTTTAATATTATTTGGTTTCTAAAGTCTCCCTGAAAAAAAAAAAAAAAAACATACAAAAAACAGTGGGAGAGTAATATTGCCCTTTCAGCTTGTGTGCCAGTCTTGACTCCTGGGTGTGCCACCTCTCTCTCTCATTCAGTGGGCCATAGAAAGGCTATTTTTTTTTTGTTTTTTTTAATATTATTTGGTTTCTAAAGTCTCCCTGAAAAAAAAAAAAAAAACATACAAAAAACAGTGGGAGAGTAATATTGCCCTTTCAGCTTGTGTGCCAGTCTTGACTCCTGGGTGTGCCACCTCTCTCCCTTTCATTCAGTGGGCCATAGAAAGCCTATTTATTTATTTTTTTAAATATTATTGGGTTTCTAAAGTCTCCCTGAAAAAAAAAAAAAAAACATACAAAAAACAGTGGGAGAGTAATATTGCCCTTTCAGCTTGTGTGCCAGTCTTGACTCCTGGGTGTGCCACCTCTCTCCCTTTCATTCAGTGGGCCATAGAAAGCCTATTTATTTATTTTTTTAAATATTATTTGGTTTCTAAAGTCTCCCTGAAAAAAAAAAAAACATAAAAAAACAGTGGGAGAGTAATATTGCCCTTTCAGCTTGTGTGCCAGTCTTGACTCCTGGGTGTGCCACCTCTCTCTCTCTAATTGTGGGCCATAGAAAGCCTTTTTTTTTTTTTTTTTTTTTTAATATTATTTGGTTTCTAAAGTCTCCCTGAAAAAAAAAAAACATAAATTAGGTGGGAGATTAATATTGACATTAGTGCTTGAGTGACAGTCCTGCGTGTGTGTCATCTCTGTGATTTTGTGCCACAGAAAACAGAGTGTGTAACATTGTGCCTGATTTTCCTTGTGGTCTCACCAACCTGTTAAGGGATATTGAAATCATACTGAAGTTATAGCTCACCGTGTAAGTTGTTTGACAGCAACAAATAAAGTTACTTTGGTTAAGATTTTAAAACAATGAGGAAGTCTGGTGCAAGAGGTCGTCGTGGGCGTTCATTGTCAGCTGGTAATGATGGTAGTGGTAGTGGAGCATCAGGTGGTCGTGGGGATAAAAATATTCCACCTAAGTCTGGAGCTGTGGAGCCAGTTTCGTCGTCAGGCTACACAAGGCCTCGAACGCTCTCTTTTCTGGGAGTAGGAAAACCGCTTTTAAAGGCGGAGCAGCAACAGCAAGTTTTGGCTTACATTGCAGACTCAGCCTCTAGCTCTTTTGCCTCCTCTTCCGAAACTGGTAAATGTAAAAGCAGCGCGTCGCTTGTGGATGTTCACGGTCAGGGACAAGTCGCTTCCTTGTCCTCCTCAGCAAAAACTACAACAAGAGAGAAGGATGCAGCAGGCGACACAACGGGTCACTCCATGGAGCTCTTTACACATACCGTCCCTGGCTTAGAAAGTGAAACATTTAACAGGCCATGCCCATTACAAGTATATTCTGACATGGAGTGCACTGATGCACAGCCACAGCCAGAGTACTATGCTGCTCCTTTGACTCAGACCACCACATTGCCCTCTCAGGGTACAGATCCACAATCAGACCCTGATGAGACTATGTTGCCCCGCCACGAACGCTATACCACCGACCGACACAGTGACACAGACGAAGTTGCACACGAGCTCGAAGAGGAGGTAATAGATGACCCAGTTATTGACCCCGATTGGCAGCCATTGGGGGAACAGGGTGCAGGCGGCAGTAGTTCAGAAGCGGAGGTGGAGGAGGGGCCGCAGCAGGCATCAACATCGCAACAGGTTCCATCTGCCGGGCCCGTATCTGGCCCAAAACGCGTGTCAAAGCCAAAACCTGTTGGAGCACAGCGTTGCCATCCGGTTAAAGCTCAGTCTGCAATCCCTGAAAAGGGATCCGAGTCTAGGAAGAGTGCAGTCTGGCATTTTTTTAAACAACATCCAACTGATCAGCGCAAAGTCATCTGTCAAAAATGTTCAACTAGCTTAAGCAGAGGTCAGAATCTGAAAAGTCTAAATACTAGTTGCATGCATAGACACTTAACCACCATGCATTTTCAAGCCTGGACTAACTACCAAACGTCCCTCAAGGTTGTAGCACCCTCGGCCAATGAAGCTAGTCAGCAACGCAACATCCCTTCCGTCACTGTAAGGCCACCATTTTCCGCACCACCGGCAGTATCTGTGCAGGTTTCTTTGCCAGCCAAAAGCAGTCAGGGTCAGGGAATCACCAGTTTTGTAGGAGGAAATATTGCATCTAGGGCACCGGCGGAAACAATACCGTCTCCAACCGTCTCTCAGTCTGCCATGTACACCGGCACACCCGAAAGTTCCACGATCTCCAGCTCTCCAGTCCAGCTCACCCTACATGAGACTCTGGTTAGAAAAAGGAAGTACTTATCCTCGCATCCGCGTACACAGGGTTTTAACGCCCACATAGCTAGACTAATCTCGTTAGAGATGATGCCCTACCGGTTAGTTGAAAGCGAAGCTTTCAAAGCCCTGATGGAGTACGCTGAACCACGATACGAGCTACCCAGTCGACACTTTTTTTCCAGAAAAGCCATCCCAGCCCTGCACCAGCATGTTAAACAGCGCATCGTCCATGCACTCAGGCAATCTGTGAGTACAAAGGTGCACCTGACTACAGATGCATGGACCAGTAGGCATGGCCAGGGACGTTATGTGTCCATCACGGCACACTGGGTGAATGTGGTGGATGCAGGGTCCACAGGCGACATCAATTTAGGGACAGTTGTGCCTAGCCCACGGTCTAGGAAACAGTTGGCTGTAGGCGTTCGCACCCCCTCCTCCTCCTCCTCCTCGTCCTCCTGCAGAAGCTACAGCTCTTCCACAGAACGCAGTCTGCCAACCACTCCATCGGCAGATGACACTGTTGCACACCAGTTGTCCCATTATGGGCCAGCTACTGCCAAGCGTCAGCAGGCTGTATTGGCTATGAAGTGTTTGGGCGACAACAGACACACCGCGGAAGTTCTGTCCGAGTTCTTGCAACAAGAAACGCAGTCGTGGCTGGGCACAGTAGATCTTGAGGCAGGCAAGGTAGTGAGTGATAACGGAAGGAATTTCATGGCTGCCATCTCCCTTTCCCAACTGAAACACATTCCTTGCCTGGCTCACACCTTAAACCTGGTGGTGCAGTGCTTATTGAAAACTTATCCTGGGTTCTCCGACCTGCTCCTCAAAGTGCGTGCACTTTGCTCACATATCCGACGTTCGCCTGTACACGCCAGCCGTATGCAGACCTATCAGCGGTCTTTGAACCTTCCCCAGCATCGCCTCATCATAGACGTTGCAACAAGGTGGAACTCAACACTGCACATGCTTCAGAGACTGTGCGAACAGAGGCGTGCTGTTATTTATTTGTGGGAGGATACACGGGCAGGCAGTAGGATGGCAGACATGGAGTTGTCAGGTGTGCAGTGGTCTAAGATACAAGACATGTGTCAAGTCCTTCAGTGTTTTGAGGAATGCACACGGCTGGTTAGTGCAGACAACGCCGTAATAAGCATGAGCATCCCCCTAATGCGTCTGCTGATGCAAAGTTTGACGCACATAAAGGAGCAGGCGTCTGCACCAGAGGAAGAGGAAAGCCTTGATGACAGTCAGCCATTGTCTGGTCAGGGCAGTGTACAGGACGAGGTAGCGGGCGAAGAGGAGGTGGAGGACGAGGAGGATGATGGGGATGAGTATATTTTTAATGCCGAACCTTTCCCGGGGGCACAGGAAATTGGTTGCGTGTCACGGCCGGGTTCTGGTTTTTTGAGGGACACAAGTGACGTAGATTTGCCTGCAACTGCCCCTCAACCAATCACAACCGGAGATTTGACAACTGGAACTTTGGCCCACATGGCGGATTATGCCTTACGTATCCTAAAAAGGGACACACGCATTACGAAAATGATGAACGATGACGATTACTGGTTGGCCTGCCTCCTTGATCCACGCTATAAAGGCAAATTGCAAAATATTATGCCACATGAGAACTTGGAACTAATATTAGCAACCAAACAATCAACTCTTGTTGACCGTTTGCTTCAGGCATTCCCAGCACACAGCGCACGTGATCGTTCTCACACGAGCTCCAGGGGGCAGCAGACTAGGAGTGTTAGGGGTGCACACATCAGAAGTGGCGTTGGACAGAGGGGTTTTCTGACCAGGTTGTGGAGTGATTTTGCTATGACCGCAGACAGGACAGGTACTGCTGCATCAATTGAAAGTGACAGGAGACAACATTTGTCCAGTATGGTTACTAACTATTTTTCATCCCTTATCGATGTTCTCCCTCAACCGTCATTCCCATTTGATTACTGGGCCTCCAAATTAGACACCTGGCCAGAATTGGCAGAATATGCATTGCAGGAGCTTGCTTGCCCGGCAGCAAGTGTCCTATCAGAAAGAGTATTCAGTGCTGCAGGTTCAATATTAACCGAAAAAAGGACTCGTCTGGCTACCCAAAATGTTGACGATCTAACATTCATTAAAATGAACCACAACTGGATTTCGAAATCTTTTGCCCCACCTTGCCCGGCCGACACCTAGCTTTCCTATGAAAAGCTCTTGCCTGTGAATTACTTTTCTAATGTCTAATTTGCTGCAGCTGATTGTACAGCATACGACATGTTTACACCTCCCTAAATGGCAAAACTCCCCACACGGGGCCGTGGTATCGCGACTTGGCGCAAGCACCCGTGAGACTGCTGTTTGTCTGAAGAGGTGGGTGTGCTCGCTTTTGGTTGACGGCATTGCTACTGGGTCCCTCATAGTACAATGTAGTGTCTCTGGCGGTGGTGGTGCGCACCCAACGTCAGACACACCGTTGTAACATGAGGGGCCCTGGGGCGGTCCCGCCGGCCTCAAGAGAGTTCCCCCCTACCCCAGCTCAAAATGTGCTCTACCACGTCCAAAATTATGTCGCACAGCTCCACCAATCTTTAGTCTATTCGCTGACATCATTCAATGTCTGGCACTGACAATACAAATTTGTAGACATCTATGATGCAACTTAAAGTAGTCTGTGTCTGTGTCCTATATTGGCACCATTAAATAGTTACTGCCAAATTACTATGTCAGAAACTCAGTAGATGAGCCCACCCCTGTACCTAAGTATGCCACCTTTTTTTTTGTTGTGGTTGTTTTGCGAGACATTAACATCTATTTATATTTTGGGAGTACTGGGACAGACACTCCTTGCACTACTCCTCCACTCACCACCAAGCTGCCTGTGTATCCATGTAACCGCTGTAAAGCTGCCATGAGCCTATTGTTTGTTATTTTAGGCCTTTGAAGCCTGTCTGCGGTCCCTCCTTCCACTAGTCCTCCACTGACCAGACCACTGCTGCCCGTGTACCCCTGGAACCAATTATAAAGTGCCTACAGCCAGCCCATTTTCTTATGTTAGGCCTTTGAAGCCTGTCTGCGGTCCCTACTTTAAATACTCCTCCACTGACCACCAAGCTGCCTGCCCGTCTATCCATGTAACCGCTGTAAAACTGCCATGAGCCTATTGTTTGTTATGTTAGGCCTTTGATAGCCTGTCTGCGGTCCCTACTTTAAATACTCCTCCACTCACCACCAAGCTGCCTGTGTATCCATGTAACCGCTGTAAAACTGCAATGAGCCTATTGTTTGTTATTTTAGGCCTTTGATAGCCTGTCTGCGGCCCCTACTTGCAATACTCCTCCACTGACCACAATGCTGCCTGGAGTGCCTGCCTGTGTATCCATGTAACCGATGTAAAACTGCCATGACTGCCTACTGTTTGTTATTTTAGGCCTTTGATAGCCTGTCTGCAGCCCCTACTTGCAATACTCCTCCACTGACCACACCAATGCTGCCCGTGTACCCCTGGAACCTATTTAAAAGTTCATAGAGCCTAGTTATATATTTTATTTACTATTAATAAGGCCATGATGGACTACGCTGTACCACGCTACAAGCTAACCAGTCGACACTTCTTTTGCGAGAAAAGCCATCCCAACCCTCCACCAGCATGTAGAAGACCGCATTGTCCATGCACTCTGGCAATCTGTGAGTACAAAGGTGCACCTGACAACAGACGCATGGACCTGTAGGCATGGCCATGGAAGATTACGTGTCCATTACGGCGCAATGGGTTAATGTGGTGGATGCATGGTCCACAGGGGACAGCCTACTAAGTCTGTCTGCAGTCCCTAATTCAAATTGTCCTCCACTGTCTAAATCGGAGCTTCCACCTTCTGGCTTTCGGCCTATAGTATCAGAAATTAAACTGCATTTGGCCTTCAACTTTGGTTAGGGCCTACTAACGGCTTCTGCCCCTCCCTGGTGTTGCCCTCAACTAAATAAAGCTGAGCTTCAACCTTCTGCTCCAAATTACCATTTTAAAAAATGCAATAGGCTTTTCCGGCCTACTAAAGGTGTCTGTCTGTGTGCCCCTGCCTGGTGTTGTCCTCAACTAAATAAAGCTGAGCTTCAACCTTCTGCTCCAAATTACCATTTTAAAAAATGCAATAGGCTTTTCCGGCCTACTAAAGGTGTCTGTCTGTGTGCCCCTGCCTGGTGTTGTCCTCAACTAAATAAAGCTGAGCTTCAACCTTCTGCTCCAAATTACCATTTTAAAAAATGCAATAGGCTTTTCCGGCCTACTAAAGGTGTCTGTCTGTGTGCCACTGCCTGGTGTTGCCCTCAACTAAATAAAGCTGAGCTTCAACCTTCTGCTCCAAATTACCATTTTGAAAAATGCAATAGGCTTTTCCGGCCTACTAAAGGTGTCTGTCTGTGTGCCCCTGCCTGGTGTTGTCCTCAACTAAATAAAGCTGAGCTTCAACCTTCCGGCTCTCATTAAGTGGTTTTTAAAAAAAAAAATGGTGGTTAGGGCCTACTAACGGCTTCTGCCCCTCCCTGGTGTTGTCCTCAACTAAATAAAGCTGAGCTTCAACCTTCCGGCTCTCATTAAGTGGTTTTAAAAAAAAAAATGGTGGTTAGGGCCTACTAACGGCTTCTGCCCCTCCCTGGTGTTGTCCTCAACTAAATAAAGCTGAGCTTCAACCTTCCGGCTCTCATTAAGTGGTTTTAAAAAAAAAAAATGGTGGTTAGGGCCTACTAACGGCTTCTGCCCCTCCCTGGTGTTGTCCTCAACTAAATAAAGCTGAGCTTCAACCTTCCGGCTCTCATTAAGTGGTTTTTAAAAAAAAAATGGTGGTTAGGGCCTACTAACGGCTTCTGCCCCTCCCTGGTGTTGTCCTCAACTAAATAAAGCTGAGCTTCAACCTTCCGGCTCTCATTAAGTGGTTTTAAAAAAAAAAATGGTGGTTAGGGCCTACTAACGGCTTCTGCCCCTCCCTGGTGTTGTCCTCAACTAAATAAAGCTGAGCTTCAACCTTCCGGCTCTCATTAAGTGGTTTTAAAAAAAAAAAATGGTGGTTAGGGCCTACTAACGGCTTCTGCCCCTCCCTGGTGTTGCCCTCAACTAAATAAAGCTGAGCTTCAACCTTCTGCTCCAAATTACCATTTTGAAAAATGCAATAGGCTTTTCCGGCCTACTAAAGGTGTCTGTCTGTGTGCCCCTGCCTGGTGTTGTCCTCAACTAAATAAAGCTGAGCTTCAACCTTCTGCTCCAAATTACCATTTTGAAAAATGCAATAGGCTTTTCCGGCCTACTAAAGGTGTCTGTCTGTGTGCCCCTGCCTGGTGTTGTCCTCAACTAAATAAAGCTGAGCTTCAACCTTCCGGCTCTCATTAAGTGGTTTTAAAAAAAAAAAATGGTGGTTAGGGCCTACTAACGGCTTCTGCCCCTCCCTGGTGTTGTCCTCAACTAAATAAAGCTGAGCTTCAACCTTCCGGCTCTCATTAAGTGGTTTTAAAAAAAAAAATGGTGGTTAGGGCCTACTAACGGCTTCTGCCCCTCCCTGGTGTTGTCCTCAACTAAATAAAGCTGAGCTTCAACCTTCCGGCTCTCATTAAGTGGTTTTAAAAAAAAAAAATGGTGGTTAGGGCCTACTAACGGCTTCTGCCCCTCCCTGGTGTTGTCCTCAACTAAATAAAGCTGAGCTTCAACCTTCCGGCTCTCATTAAGTGGTTTTAAAAAAAAAAATGGTGGTTAGGGCCTACTAACGGCTTCTGCCCCTCCCTGGTGTTGTCCTCAACTAAATAAAGCTGAGCTTCAACCTTCCGGCTCTCATTAAGTGGTTTTAAAAAAAAAAATGGTGGTTAGGGCCTACTAACGGCTTCTGCCCCTCCCTGGTGTTGTCCTCAACTAAATAAAGCTGAGCTTCAACCTTCCGGCTCTCATTAAGTGGTTTTAAAAAAAAAAATGGTGGTTAGGGCCTACTAACGGCTTCTGCCCCTCCCTGGTGTTGTCCTCAACTAAATAAAGCTGAGCTTCAACCTTCCGGCTCTCATTAAGTGGTTTTAAAAAAAAAAATGGTGGTTAGGGCCTACTAACGGCTTCTGCCCCTCCCTGGTGTTGTCCTCAACTAAATAAAGCTGAGCTTCAACCTTCCGGCTCTCATTAAGTGGTTTTAAAAAAAAAAATGGTGGTTAGGGCCTACTAACGGCTTCTGCCCCTCCCTGGTGTTGTCCTCAACTAAATAAAGCTGAGCTTCAACCTTCCGGCTCTCATTAAGTGGTTTTAAAAAAAAAAATGGTGGTTAGGGCCTACTAACGGCTTCTGCCCCTCCCTGGTGTTGTCCTCAACTAAATAAAGCTGAGCTTCAACCTTCCGGCTCTCATTAAGTGGTTTTAAAAAAAAAAATGGTGGTTAGGGCCTACTAACGGCTTCTGCCCCTCCCTGGTGTTGTCCTCAACTAAATAAAGCTGAGCTTCAACCTTCCGGCTCTCATTAAGTGGTTTTAAAAAAAAAAATGGTGGTTAGGGCCTACTAACGGCTTCTGCCCCTCCCTGGTGTTGTCCTCAACTAAATAAAGCTGAGCTTCAACCTTCCGGCTCTCATTAAGTGGTTTTAAAAAAAAAAAATGGTGGTTAGGGCCTACTAACAGCTTCTGCCCCTCCCTGGTGTTGCCCTCAACTAAATAAAGCTGAGCTTCAACCTTCTGCTCCAAATTACCATTTTGAAAAATGCAATAGGCTTTTCCGGCCTACTAAAGGTGTCTGCCCCTCCCTGGTGTTGTCCTCAACTGAACAAAGCTGAGCTTCCACATTCTGGCTTTCGCCCTATACTATCAGATATTAAACTGCATTTGGCCTACTAGTGTGGTTAGGCCCTTGAAACAGTGTCTGCTGCTCTTGGGTTTGCTACTCCACTGAACAAAGCAATGCCGCCTGTTTAGTCCTGTTACCAATTTTGAACTGCATGTAGCCTACTTTATTCTTTGGCCCTATATCTGTTTCCTCCTCATCCTGCCCATTGCCCAGCCACTGCTAAATGAGTCTGCTGGTACATTGACCTAGACCACTACATTCCCCTTGTACTCTACACAGCCAGAATCTGTCCCTGCTGAAAGTAAGGTTCCCCTTCCCGCATGTTATACCACCTTACACAGGGACAAAGAGGAAGGTGCAGATGAAAGTGCAGGTTCCTTCATCAGGTGGGGGGGCATACTCGTTGGCGACGTCACTGGCACAGGGCCCCTCAGAGTACGCAAAAGTGTCGCTGCTGGTGGGAGGCGCCCCCGCCATGCAAACACACCGCCGTACTTTGAGGGGCCCTGTGCCAGTGGCAATGCGAATGAGTGGGCCCCCCCCTGCTTGCTCAGGATCACAGCACTTGCAACTTTTAAATACTTACCTTTCCCTGCAACACCGCCGTGACGTAGTCCGCATTTCCTGGGCCCACGAAAAACTTGAGCCAGCCCTACTCCCCCCACAACTTTCCCCCAATTCCCTATGCCCAACTATTATTATACAGTTAATTAAGATTGGCAAGCTTCAGAAACAAGAATGGATGTTTTTGGCATTAAAATGGGCACTGTAGGTGTTTTCCTGGCCTCCACTCACTGCCGACTATGCTTCCCCATTGACTTGCATTGGGTTTCGTGTTTCGGTCGATCCCCGACTTTTAGCGATAATCGGCCGACTGCACTCGACTCGACTCTGGACAAAATCGGGTTTCCCAAAACCCTACTCGATCTTAAAAAAATGAAAGTCGCTCAACCCTAGATGCAGCTATTCTGACACTATCAAAGTTTTTAGATTCAGAATGATGCAAAGTTGAAAAGCTGCCCCCGCCCATACCAGGCTCTGTATAAACAACGTCCATATACAGTGAGATGCTTATCACAGAAGGGGGTGTATTGTACCAGAGCTCATACCAGCTAGGAACAGCAATGATAACCGACTGATGCTAAAACAATCATTGCAAGAAAACAAAACCTCAGAGCTTGATAAGAGAAGCATCTCTGAAATCTGTGTTTTAACCCCTACAGCATGCAGTGTTCAGATTACGTATCAAAAACCTGTTGACAGATTCCACTTAAGTCTGACCTGAGATTCAGGTACTTTAGATTCAGGAAGTTTAGAAAGTTTACCATGACAGAGAGGAGCCAGAAAACTGCAGCGTCTGCATTTCTCCTACTCCTGCACTGATTAGAAGTACTTCACCTTCTTATTAAATTGTGTACATTTCTTTGGGCAGTGCAGGGGTTAATCTGCTCTGTTGAGAGCTCCTGGAGCTTTTAGGCTCTCAGCTGTGCACTGTTAGCCACTCCAATCTCCTATATAAACTAGGTCCTGGGTAGCACTCATTGTCAGAGTAGCTTTTGCTGCATGGCTAGAGGTTGTTGTTGGTTATTATAGGAGAAGACGGTTGGTGGGTTTATCTGTGACACTTGTTAGGTTTTGAGTGTGTGATCATTCTCTTTCTTCCCCTACTTTGGTTTAACCCCATCCTCCAATCCCTGGTGCTTTCCTCTGTTATATGTGTGAGTTTATTTGTATGTTTGGAATATTTTGTTACCCCTTTTCATATTACCTTGTTAATCTGCTTGGTGTACTACGGTATACTACTACTCCTTTCTTCCCTGGGTGGGGGAAGGGTACAGACTGAGGGTGGATTCAGGAGCTAAGACAAGGTACATGGCACTGGCATCTTTACGATCAGAAGTAATTTGGGGAACAGTGTGAGCTAGGGCGCCCCTAGCGTTAGGGACAGGGAAGGAGCTCCTGGTCCCGGAACACCCGGCAGAGTCATGATACAAACATTAAGTTACTGTTTATATTTACTAGTTTATATTCCTGTGTTGTGTATTCCCCTTTAGGAATAGCCAATGATTCTGAGAAATGCTCTCACCTGTTTGGTGGTAACAGGTCAGAGCCAGTTCTGAATGGCCTCAGTTTTATTAATTTGGGGTTTGATAACCACACAGCCGATCACGTGTCCCACGTACCGGGCTTCCTCGAGCCCTATAGCAGATTTCTTGGCATTTGTCATCAAGCCTGAACGAATCTACTGCCGCTTGCACCCGGGACAAGTGCGACTGACAGTCAGTACTAAAAATTATGATGTCATCCAAATATGCTGACGTATACGTCCAATGGGGTTGTAGCACTATGTTCATCAGCCTCTAGAACTTGGCTGGTGCCCCATGCAGTCCAAAGGTCAATGCGACATAGTGATACAGACACTCCGGTGTTATGAAGGCGGTCTTCTCTTTTGCCGATTCTGTAAGACGCAGCTGCCAATAACCCTTGTCAGATCGAGAGTGGTAAAGTACTGGGCCTGACCTAGTCGCTCGATCAGCTCGTCCACCCGGGGCATTGGATAAAGATCATTCTGCAGTTCATGCCAAAAATAAAAACTTTAATGGGTTTTCCGGAACATAGCTGTGGTCAAATAACTCGCCCAGGCCCACACTTGCTTTTATTTTGCACTGCAGCCACAGCTATGCCTGTGACTTCAATGCACTCTAGGGGGTTTAACAATCTTCTATGCCCATCCTGGGAGATACATAGCGATCCTTGCATATAACTCCTGTCACTGCCTTATATAGATTTGAGCTTTGTTCAAGCCTTCCATTTGCCACTAAAATTTGGTTCTAATATAATTTGCAAGTAGCACTTTATTATATAGTTTCCAGGAGCTTTTTTTTATCATGGCTTAATATGCAACAATAATATTAGTTTCTTGTAGTAGCCTTTATCATGGCTTAATAATATGCAATGAATAGTAGCTACAGTTATAAGTACCCGAATTATGCCAATCCATAGTGCCTCACGATTCTGGCTCTTAGCCACTATCAATCTTTCATATCCCCTTGTACACATTAATATTTGCATGTGAAATAAAAGTTTATTGTTTATACATTTTGTTCCTTGTGCTCTTTTTTCACTTACTATTCAATAGTATGGAACATATTATGTTCTGCATAGGTACCCTAGGTAAATGCTAGAGTGCTAGGTTAGTAATATACAGGTGCTTCTCACAACATTTGAATAACATAAAAAGTTAATTTATTATTTCTTCAATGCAAAAAGTGAAACTCATATATTATATAGAGTCATTACAAACAGAGTGATCTATTTCAAGTGTTTATTTTTGTTAAAGGGCCACTGTCACCCCCCTCCAGCTGTTATAAAATAAAAGAGCCACCTTGTGCAGCAGTAATGCTGCATTCTAACAAGGTGGCTCTTTTAGTTTTTGGTTCAAGTATTCCCAAAATAAAGCGTTTTGAAACTTATCCAAAATACCTGTCTTTAGCCAGGGAGGCGGGTCCTCACTCCCCAGCTTGAACCGCTACTCTGCCGTCACTCAAATCTTCAGGGGCTTTCGGCGCCGCCCCCTCAGCGCTGTTTACGCTTCAAAACCGGCGCCTGCGCTGTGTACTACTGTGCTGCGCAGGCGCAGTAAGCTCTGGCCGTCTGACGTCCCAGCCAGGCTTGCAGACTGCGCCTGTGGGGGCAGTGCGGCCACCCACCTTTGGAATCCCAGCCCCGCAGTGTGTTATGCATTATGCACAGTGCGGGGCTAGGATTCCTGGGCATGCGCACTGCGTGTGTCAGACGCTCCCCCAGGTCCCCCGCCTTCCAGCAGTCCCTCCGCCTCCCTCATTTGTGGTCCCCCCTTCAGTTCATCATTTGCAGTCCCTGTCCATCATTTGCGGTCCTCCTCACCCATTTAATACATTTTATAAAGAAAATAAACCTTTTTCATACTTGCCTCACTGACCATTACCTGCAGGGGCAGCTTCGGTGTCCTGGCCGCAATTACATGCCAGCACGTACACGATGAATGACGTCATCGCGTATGTGCCATCACCTGATCAAAGACAGAAGGAGCTGGAGTTGCACAGCCATTCAGGTATAATAACCGTGGAGCTTCATGAAAGCTCCTAGCGCCGAGGTGTGCAGCACATATCATGTTATTACACCCTGAGGCCCGGTGAGCAGAAGCACAAGAGTGGGGCTTGGACTGTGTCCAGGGCCCCCCTTTGTACTTCTGCTCGCAGGGCCCCATACAGCAGTAAGGGCAGTAATGCCCTGATGGCGGTACTGGCTCCGATTTGAGTATGGTACAAGTTGTATCTACCTGCACTTAATGATAATATTTCAAAATCTGCTGTTATAGATAAGCCGCTCCAACATACCTCCCACCTTCAGGATATCTGCCCCCCTGGAGATCCTGAGAGGGAGCTATTAATGCCATATTTTCTATCATGATTTTAGCTTTCGATAGTTAGGAAACATAGAGTATATAACGTTATTAGGGATGATTGAACATGTTCGGTGATACTCTGTTATCACTCAAGTATCACAGTGTTAGGACGTACTTGTTACTTGGTGACTAATGAGTGGTGCTCAATGTAAAACTCGAATCCCCGCCCTGCATATTTGGCACCTGTTACACAGCCAAAAAGGATGCGGGAATTGCCTGTGAGTAACTGTAATACCATAACCATCTTGGTTGTGGCATTACTGTGATTGCCTGGCCACCTGACATCATCAGGGATTACAAAAGGACAGGCGCTGCCTGGCTCGGCACACTGACGCCATTGCACAGCTTTGTGACACTTCATATTGGAGGGAGAGAGTGCTTGTCCAGGCCTGTGTGCACAGTATAACGAATCAGAGGCCTGTAGTGTTGATACTGGGGCTGAGCTGAGCCATCATACCAACAGCCCTTTTTGGAGCTAATCGTTTGCAGCACATACAATCTCTATTTAGCCTAGGGAGGGAGAGAGAGTTGCAGGAGCAGGAAAAGTGACAGAATACACAGTCTGTAGAGAGGGATTTGGTCTGTGCAGTCCCTTGGCAAAAATATAGCTGCAGTTTTTTTGTGGAGGCTAAACAATTTAATATATTTTGATGCAGCCAGTATTACGAGCTTTGAGGTCCTTTTTTGCGTTATATAACAAATCTAAAATCACTGAAACAGTGTCCTGGGCTACATTTCTCAGCCACTTTTCTGTAGTGTGGAGTAAAACTGCTAAAAAGCTTTTAAAAGTTTTGTAGGCTTACATTTCTCAGCTGTACAGTGTTAAGTGGCCTGTGAACAATTCTGTGAGCTCTTAAACTGATAAAAAGCTTTAAAATTTTTCTTAGGCTTTCAGTTCTCAACCATATAGTGTTAAAACTGACAAAAGGCATTGAAATATTTTTCTGGTTTGAATTTCATTGTTATCCATACACTTTTGTGTTTTTTCTGTTACATTATGATGGAGTAAACTCACAAAAACCGCTTTGATTGCTGCATGTGACCAATTTTTTAAATGTATTAAAAATAAACCTGGTTTAAAGAGACATAGCAATTACAAAATGCGTAAGACATGCGTTAAGGGATGGGGAAATGGAAGTGCTGATGATTGTGCATGCAGATGCCAAGGCGCAGATGCCAAGGATGTGGGGCAGGTGTGAGTATGCCTGTTGCTGGAGCTCAAGAAAAACTTCCATCCACGACACATAGGTTCCTGTACCATTTTGCAAGGAGGCACGGTACACCACTTCTGAAGCCAGAGCAGTGTGAACAAGTGATTGGTTGGATAGCAGACGATGCTTCCAGCAGGCTTTACAGCACCACTCGGTCTTCCACATGGTTCAGCCTCACCAGCCTAAAGCCTGGATCACTTAATCCTCATCCTGATTCTCCTTTCTCCCACCATGTTGAGTCCCAAGAGACTAGTGACTCCACACTAAGACACTTCAAGGAGCACTTTACAACATAATTTCTTGATTGTGGCCTCTCAACCTGAATGCTCCAAGAAGGACAGGAGGACATGCTGTTCAGTGAGCAGCCCCGGCCACAAGAACGGCAAATTTAAGATATGGATGAAGATGATGATGAGACACAGTTGTCGCTAAGTCTTGTTATTGTTAAGTCACAAATTCAGGAGGACCAGGGTGTGGTGGTGGAAGACGAGGTGGTGGATGATGATGTCACCGTCCCAACCTGAGAAGCTAGCATGTAGAGCGAGGCCAACAGCGTTGTGGGGGAGATATCGGCAGCACTGAAACAAACAGGAAGAAATAGTGGGGTGACCAAAGGGAGAAGGCGGGCATCTGTTCTGCAGAGAACTGATACTCCTGAATTTCTCCATCAAAGACTTGGATGTTCATCGGTCTGAGACTTTTTTAAAGAGAATTCTGAGACAAACAAAATGGTCTTTTCCAACCTGTGCCATGCAAAGATCAGCAGGGGCCTGACCACTAAAAATCTAACCACCACCAGCATGATCGGGCACATGTAATCTAAGCACCTCACTTGTTGGGTCAGAAACCTGGGTCCATAATTGGTACCATCGGGTGATTCCACTGCCTCTTCACCTTTGGTAGGTGCTTCCCAATCCCATGTTCAAAACATATATAAACGTATCTAAACCCTCAAAAAATGTGTTGAAAATTTTATCGTTATTATATTGATCACCCATAGACTTATTCTGTCTTTCCTTAGTATATAAACCTCCTACAAACTTGCTCCAAATCTATCAGTATTCTTTTGCTCATTCTTACGGTATTATATTTTCTTAGGTACTTTTCATTGCTATATAAGCCTCAAAAAACTTGTTCCAAATTTATTTGTATCATATTGCTCACTCATTGTCACGATCTTGGTTTGTGGAACCACTGTGCCACAGAACGTGGACAGCCTGGAAGGGTGTGACTAAGCGATCACCTGACTATTCACTGGAGCCTCTGATGGTGAGGTTAGACTTGGCTCCCAATGAATGCCAGGTGCCACTCCAGGACAGACCAATGGTCGCGCAGCAGCTGGACTGGAAGGGCAGATTGGTTGGAGCAGCAGGCAGAGCTTGTATCAGATAGCAGCTGACCAAGTCCGTATCAGAGTGCAGCAGACTGAGTTTGTGTCAGAGACAGAGTTTGTGTCAGAGTGCAGAAGGCGGGATTTACTTCAGAGTGCAGCAGGCAGGATCTGTACTTGGAGTACAAAAGGCAGGATTTGTACTTGGAGTACTACAGGCAGGATTTGTACTTGGAGTACAACAGGCAGGATTTGTACTTAGTGTACAGCAGGCAGGACTTGCACTGGTATGCGACCTTACACAACATAGACTGAAACAGGAAGATTGCTCAGGCACCTCCCCAGTGGGGAGGAGGCAATATATACATAGTGTTTCATAGCCATTGGCTGGGGAGGAAATAGCAAATGCACGTGCTGGCTCTTTAAGAGGGCGGGAGCGCACGTGTGCGAGACATAAGGGCATGGCTAGAGGAACAGCTGGAAGAATGCTGAGCATGGGGAAGTGTTGTGAATTCTGTTGTGGGTTCTGCTCTTAGGCTCCCTCCGGTGGTTATAAGTGGTAGTGCTGCTGTTTGTCCTTCACAACAGTCATCAGCTGCTTCCACTTTGGACGGGGCTATTTAGTCTGGCTTCTTCCTTTAGTGAGTGTCAGTTGTCCATTGTTTTCTAGGGATCCAGATCTCTGCTTGGTTTCTCCTTCTGGATTGTCCAAATCATCAAAGATAAGTCCTGGCTCTGTTTTTGCAGTCCACAAGCAGTGGACTTAATAGTTCTGTGAATTGCTATGTTTTTTCTTGTCCAGCTTTGTCTGTGTTCAGATTTACTCAGCCAAGTTGGAAGCTCTGGAGTCACAGAGTTACCCTCCATGCCTTTAGTTAGGTGTGGAGATTTTTGTATTCTCTGTGGTGGATTTTGTAGTATTTTTTATACTGAACGCACAGTACTCTTTCCTGTCTTTTCTTTCTAGGTAGCGTGGCCTCCTTTGCTAAATTCTGTTTTCAGTCTGCGTTTGTAATTTCCCTCTCCTCTCACAGTCAATATTTGTGGGTGGCTGCCTTTCCTTTGGGTATTTTCTCTGAGGCAAGATTGTATTCCTGTTTCTTTCTTTAGGTGTATTTAGCCCTCCGGCCGTGATGAGGTGTCTAGGGAGTGACTGGAACATCCCACGGCTACTTCTAGTTGATGTGTTAAGTTCAGGGTCTGCGGTCAGTATAGAGGCCACCTACTCCAGAGCTCGTCCATGCTGCTCCTAGGCCACCAGTTCATAACAGGGAAGGAAAGAACCATCTGCAGAGTGCGTGAAGAGACATGCCACCGACCCTGCCTGTCAGACCAGGTACCCGGCATGGTGCTAACAGTACCCCCCTCTTTATTCCCCCTCCTCTTCAAGCCATCAAGGAAATTCCAGAGAAGAATCGGAGCATGAATATTCTCCTTTGGCTCCCAGGACCTTTCTTCAGGACAAACTCCCTTCCAGTCAACAAGGAACAAGGTCTTCCCTCTCACCTTCTTCATGGCCAAGATGTTCTCCACTTCAAAAACATCATCAGAGGCTGTTGGCATTGGGGTGGTACTGGGAACCTTGAAGAAGGGACTCAGGATGACTGACTTCAGTAGGGACACATCAAAGTAATTTGGAATCTGCAGAGAAGGAGGCAGCTTCAATTTATAGGAAACCTCATTGATTTGTTTCAACACCTCGAAAGGCCCTATAAAACGAGGACCCGACTTGTAAGAAGGGATCTTCAGCAGGACGTACCAGGACGAAAGCCATACATTGTCTCTAGGACAGATGCATGGAGGATCCAGATGCCTCTTGTCTGCATGTCACTTCATATGAGCCAAAGATGCTTCTAACCTGACTCTGGTGTCCTCCCACAACATCACAAAATCCTTGGAAAGGACATCTGCCTCAGGGACATCAGAAGGAACCGTCACCAGGAGGGAAATCTCGGGTTGCCGACCGAACACAATGTAGAATGGAGACTCTCCCGAGGCTTCACCAATGTGATTGTTGTACACTGAATTTAATGGCTCAATGGGCAGAAATGAGGAAAATGTGCACGTATTTGTCGCAAGCTAGATGGATGGTCCGTGTGGTGTCCGACATTTTCTCCCACCCATAGGCTTGCATTGGTGAGTCTTGGACGATATACAAGTACAATCGCAGCATGCTGCGATTTTACACGCATGTCGAATATGCCTGAGAAAAAATACAGTGATGTGAGCTGCCCCATAAATTAACGTATGTGCGAGTGCGATGTTTTCTCGCATAGCACTCGTCCGTATTCTACGGTAGTGTGATGACGGCCTAATATTACCTATCACATCTCTTGTTACTCTGCCTTTTTATGAAACCTGATTATTAATAATGTTTGTAAAGCACTGTGGAATTAATGGCGCTATATGAATGAGTAAAATAAATAAATAATTCCTCTGGCATCTGTTTGTCAAAGTAAGACTGTAACCGTCTTTATAGGATCTTCAGCAGTATTTTGCTGGCGCAAGAGTCCAATAATATCTCTCTTCAGAATAGGATTAAACACTGATCTTGTCCAGTCCTTAGGACAGTTACCCATGAGCCTGACAAAGGATAGAAATTAAACTACTACCTCATCCTGCTACCACATCAAGCGGGAATGTGCTTTTCTACTGCAGACTCCTGGCCTGAAAGCATCCTGTGGCCTGCCTGAGTAAATGGCAAGGCAGGGAGCTGATGGCTCTCAGTCCTACTCCATTTGTTAACATTATCAGCATCCAATGGTGCTGATACTGTTATAAATGTTGTTGGCTAGTGTGGCCCGCTGCCGGACACGACCATCTGGTGTTTGCCAAAATTGCTGGCTGGCCAGTCCAGTCCTGGTAATAATTGATCACAGATTGTGTGGAAGAATTTGTCTAAGAAGGCAACATTGAAGACAAGAGGAGGCGATATGCATTACCTGGCAGCGGCCACTCAGTGTGATGAAGATGTAGTGCTCCACTGCATATACCAAATATATTTGGCTGCCAACATAGATGATAAAAGCTGATCAGTGACTGGTGTTGGACCCTATAAATCTTATATTGATGACATATCCATCAATACAGTATATAATTAGCACACATAGCCAAGAATAATAAATGACAAAACAATAGTTTCTTTTGCTCGCTTTTATAATTTTAAATTACAGTCTTGAAAGGAATGTGTAATCAGAAAATGAGCTATTTTTAAATATGGGGTTTTATATTAAATGCGTTCTGTTTTAATTTGTGGCACTTTTCTTGTTTTCATACAATAGTCTGTATTTAAAACAATATAGAGGTCTTTCAATTTTCAAATTAACCATTGGTTCATATTTATCACAACTGTCTAATTCTTAGAAAGTGCAATCTTGGGCTACATAGTCTTAAAATGCACCAGATTAACAAAGTGGTTCATGCAGTTTGATATATCTGTCTAATTTTAAGATTGTCTAGGTAATGTTGACACCACTGAATAGTAAGCTTACATTGCATCAGAAATACGCGCTATAATTTTGGCACATATTATTTGTGCATTGTGCTTCATACTAAGCCACGCATTTTTTCCAATAAGCCACACCAGTTTTCAGCAAGGTTACACCCTCTACACTGTGTTCCAAATTATCATGCAAATAATATTTCCTCATATTTTCTCTAAATTACCTATCTGAATTGCAGTCATTGTTATTTTCCAGTCATCTACTATTCTAGTATAATTGCAATGTTTTGGAACAAACTGCCTATGAAAACAGTATCTTTTAAAAAAAAAATAAACACTCAAAATGCATGTTCCAAATTATTATGCACAGCAGAGTTTTCAACCTTTTTTTTTTATTTTGAACAAAAAAATGGTCAATTGTGAAGTTATAAGCATTATCAGCTTATTACAAAATGAAATCGGTTTTCAAGTGAAAACTTTATTCTAGGTGATGTTACATTTGCACATAGGACCCCTTGTTCGAAAGAAGCTTCTGAACTCTCTCGTCCATTGTATTTGTCAGTTTTTGGATGGTTTCTGCTTCAATTGTTTTGCATGTGGACAGAATACCCTCCCAGAGCTGTTGCTTAGATGTGAACTGCCTCCCGCCATCATAGACACTCCTTTTGATGATGCTCCAGAGGTTCTCAATGGTGTTGAGGTCAGGGGAAGATGGTGGTCACACCATAAGTTTGTCCTCTTTTATGCCCATAGCAGCCAGAGATGCAGATGTGTTTTTTGCAGCATGAGACGGTGCATTATCATGCATGAAAATGATCTTGCTGCGGAAAGCACGGTTCTTCCTCTTGAACCATGGCAGGAAGTGTTGTTTTAGAAACTCCACATAGATTATGGAGTTCATCTTTAACCCCTTCACCCCCAAGGGTGGTTTGCACGTTAATGACCGGGCCAATTTTTACAATTCTGACCACTGTCCCTTTATGAGGCTATAACTCTGGAACGCTTTGACGGATCTTGGCGATTCTGACATTGTTTTCTCGTGACATATTGTACTTCATGTTAAATGTAAAATTTATTCGATATAACTTGCGTTTATTTGTGAAAAAAATGGAAATTTGGCGAAAATTTTGAAAATTTTGCAATTTTCCAACTTTGAATTTTTGTGCCCTTAAATCACAGACATATGTCACGCAAAATACTTAATAAGTAACATTTCCCACATGTCTACTTTACATCAGTACAATTTTGGAACCAAAATTTTTTTTTGTGACGGAGTTATAAGGGTTAAAAGTTGACCAGCAATTTCTCATTTTTACAACACCATTTTTTTTTAGGGACCACATCTCATTTGAAGTCATTTTGAGGGGTCTATATGATAGAAAATACTCAAGTGTGACACCATTCTAAAAACTGCACACCTCAAGGTGCTCAAAACCACATTCAAGAAGTTTATTAACCCTTCAGGTGTTTCACAGGAATTTTTGGAATGTTTAAATAAAAATGAACATTTAACTTTTTTTCACACAAAATTTATTTCAGCTCCAATTTGTTTTATTTTACCAAGGGTAACAGGAGAAAATGGACCCCCAAAGTTGTTGTACAATTTGTCCTGAGTACGATGATACCCCATATGTGGGTGTAAACCATTGTTTAGGCGCATGGCAGAGCTTGGAAGGGAAGGAGCGCCATTTGACTTTTCAATGCAAAATTGACTGGAATTGAGATGGGACGCCATGTTGCGTTTGGAGAGCCCCTGATGTGCCTAAACATTGAAACTCCCTACAAGTGACACCATTTTGGAAAGTAGACCCCCTAAGGAACTTATCTAGATGTGTGGTGAGCACTTTGACCCACCAAGTGCTTCACAGAAGTTTATAATGCAGAGCCGTAAAAATAAAAAATCATATTTTTTCACAAAAATGATCTTTTTGCCCCCAATTTTTTATTTTCCCAAGGGTAAGAGAAGAAATTGGACCCAAAAAAATGTTGTGCAATTTGTCCTGAGTACGCTGATACCCCATATGTGGGTGTAAACCATTGTTTGGGCGCATGGCAGAGCTTGGAAGGGAAGGAGCGCCATTTGACTTTTCAATGCAAAATTGACTGGAATTGAGATGGGACGCCATGTTGCGTTTGGAGAGCCCCTGATGTGCCTAAACATTGAAACTCCCTACAAGTGACACCATTTTGGAAAGTAGACCCCCTAAGGAACTTATCTAGATGTGTGGTGAGCACTTTGACCCACCAAGTGCTTCACAGAAGTTTATAATGCAGAGCCGTAAAAATAAAAAATCATATTTTTTCACAAAAATGATCTTTTCGCCCCCAATTTTTTATTTTCCCAAGGGTAAGAGAAGAAATTGGACCCCAAAAAATGTTGTGCAATTTGTCCTGAGTATGCTGATACCCCATATGTGGGTGTAAACCATTGTTTGGGCGCATGGCAGAGCTTGGAAGGGAAGGAGCGCCATTTGACTTTTCAATGCAAAATTGACTGGAATTGAGATGGGACGCCATGTTGCGTTTGGAGAGCCCCTGATGTGCCTAAACATTGAAACTCCCTACAAGTGACACCATTTTGGAAAGTAGACCCCCTAAGGAACTTATCTAGATGTGTTTTGAGAGCTTTGAACCCCCAAGTGTTTCACTACAGATTATAACGCAGAGCCGTGAAAATAATTTTTTTTTTTTTTCTCAAAAATGATTTTTTAGCCCCCAGCTTTGTATTTTTACAAGGGTAACAGAATAAATTGGACCCCAAAATTTGTTTTCCAATTTGTCCTGAGTACGCTGATACCCCATATGTGGGGGGGAACCACTGTTTGGGCGCATGACAGAGCTCGGAAGGGAAGGAGCGCCATTTGGAATGCAGACTTAAATGGATTGGTCAGCAGCCGTCACGTTGCATTTGCAGAGCCCCTGATGTACCCAAACAGTACAAACCCCCCACAAGTGACCCCATATTGGAAACTAGACCTCCCAAGGAACTTATCTAGATGTGTTTTGAGAACTTTGAACCCCCAAGTGTTTCACTAAAGTTTATAGCACAAAGCCGTGAAAATAAAAATTCTTTTTTTTTTTTCACAAAAATGATTTTTTAGCCCCCAGTTTTGTATTTTCACAAGGGTAACAGGATAAATTAGACCCCAAAAGTTGTTGTCCAATTTGTCCTGAGTACGCTGATACCCCATATGTCGGGGGGAACCACTGTTTGGGCGCATGACAGAGCTCGGAAGGGAAGGAGCGCCATTTGGAATGCAGCCTTAAATGGATTGGTCTGCAGGCGTCACGTTGCATTTGCAGAGCCCCTGATGTACCCAAACAGTACAAACCCCCCACAAGTGACCCCATATTGGAAACTAGACCTCCCAAGGAACTTATCTAGATGTGTTGTGAGAACTTTGAACCCCCAAGTGTTTCACTACAGTTTATAATGCAGAGCCGTGAAAATAAATCATCTTTTTTTTCCCACAAAAATGATTTTTAGCCCCCCAAATTTTTATTTTCCTAAGGATAACAAGAGAACTTGGACCCCAGAAGTTGTTGTTCAATTTGTCCCGAGTACGCTGATAACACATATGTTGGGGTAAACCCCTTTTTGGGCGCACGGGAGAGCTCGGAAGGGAAGGAGCACTGTTTTACTTTTTCAACGCAGAATTGGCTGGAATTGAGATTGGACGCCATGTCGCGCTTGGAGAGCCCCTGATGTGCCTGGACAGTGGAAACCCCCCAATTCTACCTGAAACCCTAACCCAAACACACCCCTAACCCTAATCCCAACGGTAACCCTAACCACACCCCTAGCCCTGACACACCCATAATTCTAATCCCAACCCTAATCCAAACGTAAATGTAATCCAAACCCTAACCCTAACTTTAGCCCCAACCCTAACTTTAGCCCCAACCCTAACTTTACCTCCAACCCTAGCCCTAACCCTAAACCTACCCCTAACCCTAAACGTGACTGAAATACGTGGCACTGAAATACGTGGCACTGAAATACGTGGCACTGAAATACGTGGCACTGAAATACGTGGCACTGAAATACGTGATACGTGGCACTTAAATACGTGGCACTGAAACACGTGGCACTGAAATACGTGGCACTGAAATACGTGGCACTGAAATACGTGGCACTGAAATAAGTGGCACTGAAATAAGTGATATTCACATAAATACGTGGCACTGAAATACGTGGCACTGAAATACGTGGCACTGAAATACGTGGCACTGAAATACGTGGCACTGAAATACGTGGCACTGAAATACGTGGCACTGAAATACGTGATACGTGGCACTTAAATACGTGGCACTGAAACACGTGGCACTGAAATACGTGGCACTGAAATACGTGGCACTGAAATACGTGGCACTGAAATACGTGGCACTTAAATAAGTGGCACTGAAATATGTGATATGTGGCACTGAAATACGTGGCACTGAAATACGTGGCACTGAAATACGTGGCACTGAAATACGTGGCACTGAAATATGTGATACGTGGCACTTAAATACGTGGCACTGAAACACGTGGCACTGAAATACGTGATACGTGGCACTGAAATACGTGGCACTGAAATACGTGGCACTGAAATACGTGCAACTGAAATACGTGGTACTAAAATATGTGGCACTGAAATACGTGATACGTGGCACTGAAATACGTGGCACTGAAACACGTGGCACTGAAATACGTGATACGTGGCACTGAAATACGTGGCACTGAAATACGTGGCACTGAAATACGTGGCACTGAAATACGTGGCACTGAAATACGTGGCACTGAAATACGTGGCACTATGACTGTCAGAAAATGTTCATTAAACGGTTAGGGGTGAGGTTAGGGGTAGAGTTAGGGTTAGGGTTTGGATCCCTTTATCACCTTGATGGTGGTGGGTGGCTTTTCAGTGTGTTTTCTGTTTTTTTCGATAAAAATGCATGCGTTTTTAACGCAAACAAACGCATGTGCTTAAAAACGCAAGAAAATACTGCAGGTTGTATTTCTGAAAATGAACGCATGCAGAAAAAAACCGCATGCGTTTGAAAACGCGACCAAACGCGTACAAAAAAACCGCATGCGTTTTCAATGTTAAATATAGGGAAAAAACGCATGCGTTTTTTTGTGCAAAAAACGCTGCAGACAAAAACGCAAGTGTGAAACCAGCGACGCTTTTTATAGCAAAAAAGTTTTTGCGTCTCCCCATTTTGAGACCTATAATTTTTCCACATTTGCTCCACAGAGTCATGTGAGGTCTTGTTTTTTGCGGGACGAGTTGACGTTTTTATTGGTAACATTTTCGGACACGTGACCATTTTTGATCGCTTTTTATTCCGATTTTTGTGAGGCAGAATGACCAAAAACCTGCTATTCATGAATTTCTTTTGGGAGAGGCGTTTATACCGTTCCGGGTTTGGTAAAATTGATAAAGCAGTTTTATTCGTCGGGTCAGTATGATTACAGCGATATCTCATTTATATCATTTTTTTATGTTTTGGCGCTTTTATACGATAAAAACTATTTTATAGAAAAAATAATTATTTTGGTATCGCTTTATTCTCAGGACTATAACTTTTTTATTTTTTTGCTGATGATGCTGTATGGCAGCTTGTTTTTTGCGGGACAAGATGACGTTTTCAGCGGTACCATGGATATTTATATCAGTCTTTTTGATCGCGTGTTATTCCACTTTTTGTTCGGCGGTATGGTAATAAAGCGTTGTTTTTTGCCTCGTTTTTTTTTTTTTTTCTTACGGTGTTTACTGAAGGGGTTAACTAGTGTGGCAGTTTTATAGGTTGGGTCATTACGGACGTGGCGATACTAAATATGTGTACTTTTATTGTTGTTTTTTTTTAATTTAGATAAAGAAATGTATTTATGGGAATAATATTTTTTTTTTTTTTTCATTATTTTGGAATATTTTTTTTTTATTTTTTTTTACACATTTGGAAATTTTTTTTTTTACTTTTTTACTTTGCCCCAGGGGGGGACAATACAGATCGGTGATCTGCCAGTTTGCATAGCACTCTGACAGATCACCGATCTGCGAGAAGTACAGGCTGCTTCACAGTGCCTGCTGTTGTGAATTCGGTTTGTGGGCTCCCCCGGTGGTCTGTTATGGTAGTGTCTCTTATGTGCCTTCCTCCATCTCTGATTACCTGTCGCCACCCTCTTGGGGAGTTTCCTATTTAAGGCTGCTTGGCTGTTAGTCACATGCCGGCCAACAATGTGCTAGTAGCATTCTGTTGCATTCACCTGCCTCAAGTTCCAGTTCAGCTAAGTTGAATTTTGTTTCTTGTTTTGCTATTTTTGTCCAGCTATCTGCTATGTGACTCTTCAGTGCTGGAAGCTCTTGTGGACAGAAAATTACTACTCCAGTGGCATGAGTTGTCACTGGAGTTTAAAGTAATTTCTGGATGGTGTTTTTGAATAGTGATTTTTAGGTCGACCGTGAAGTAACTCTTTCCTGTCCTTCTGCTATCTAGTAAGCGGACCTCACTGTGCTAAATCTGCTGTTCATCCTACGTATGTCATTTCCTCTGAACTCACCGTCAATATCTGTGGGGGCCTACTATCATCTTTTGGGGTTCCTCACTGGAGGTAAGGCAGGCCTGTATATTCCTCTTATAGGGGTAGTTAGATCTCCGGCTGGCGCGTGGTGTCTAGGGCATCGTAGGTACATCCCCCGGCTACTGTAAGTGTTGGGTCAGGTTCAGGTCACGGTCGACCTTAGTTTCCATCACCCGAGAGCTAGTCCGTTTTGTATTTTTTTCCCATGGTCATTGGGGTAACCATAACAGTTTGGCCGGCCTGTAAAAAATCTATGTGTTAAAATATGCACTAAAGTAGGAAGGAGAAGAAAAGGTTTTTTTTTTTTTTTTTTTTTTTTTCTGTGTTTGAAAGTGCACCTTAGTTTGATCATTTGTATTCCTTGCTTAAACTGCAGTCTTCAGCCTTTTTTTTTCTCCTCTCCTCTTAACCTCTGAATGCTTGGGTTACACCCATTTGAAACATGGATCCACAGAGTTTAGTTGCGGGTTTGAATAACCTTGCGACAAAAGTACAGAACCTACAAGATTTTGTTATACGTGCTCCAATGTCTGAACCTAAGATTCCTCTGCCTGAATACTTTACCGGAGACAGATCCCGGTTTTTGAGTTTCAGAGAAAATTGCAAATTGTTTTTGTCTCTGAGATCTCACTCTGCTGGTGATCAGACTCAACAAGTTAAAATTGTTATCTCTCTACTGCGCGGCGACCCACAAAGTTGGGCATTTGCATTATCGCCAGGGGATCCTGCGTTGTTAAATGTAGATGCGTTTTTTCAGGCTTTGGGGTTGCTTTATGAAGAACCTAATTTGGAGATTTTGGCTGAGAAAGCCTTGATAGCTCTTTCCCAAGGGCAAGATGAAGCTGAGATATACTGCCAGAAATTCCGTAAATGGTCAGTGCTTACTAAATGGAATGAGTGCGCTTTAGCAGCTAATTTCAGAGAAGGTCTCTCTGATGCCGTGAAGGATGTCATGGTGGGGTTCCCTGTGCCTACAGGTCTGAATGATGCCATGAAATTGGCTATCCAGATTGATCGGCGTTTGCGGGAGCGCAAATCTGTGCACCATATGGCGGGGTCTTCTGAGGAAGAATCTGTGCACCATATGGTGGTATCTTCTGAGCAAAAACCTGTGCACCATATGGCGGTGTCTTCTGAGCAAGGACCTGTGCACCATTTGGCGGTGACCTCTGAAAAGGCATTAGAGCATATGCAATGCGATCGTGTTTTGTCTAGAGGCGAACGTCAAAATTACAGGCGCAAAAATGGATTGTGCTTCTACTGTGGAGATCCAGCTCATGTTATATCAGCATGCTCTAAACGTATAAATAAGGTTGATAAAAAGGTTGATAAATCTTTTTCTACAGGTACCTTGCAGTCAAAATTTCTTTTGTCCGTGACATTGATTTGTACCTTATCATCTGTGACTGTGAATGCTTATGTGGATTCTGGCGCCGCTCTGAGTCTCATGGATTGGTCCTTTGCCAAGCGTTGTGGGTTTGATTTGGAGCCATTGGAAGTTTCTATTCCCCTGAAGGGTATTGATTCTACACCTTTGGCTAGCAATAAACCACAATATTGGACACAAGTGACTATGCGTCTTACCCCAGACCATCAGGAGATTATTCGTTTCCTTGTATTATATAACCTACATGATGTCTTAGTGCTTGGATTACCATGGTTACAGATTCATAATCCCGTCTTGGACTGGAAATCTATGTCTGTGTTGAGCTGGGGATGTCGGGGTATTCATGGGGATGCACCTTTGGTTCCTATTTCTTCATCTACTCCCTCTGAGATCCCAGCATTTCTGTCAGATTTTTATGATGTCTTTCAAGAGCCTAAAGTTGATTCTCTCCCTCCCCACAGAGAGTGTGACTGCGCTATTGAATTGATCCCCGGTAGTAAGTTTCCTAAGGGTCGCTTGTTTAATTTGTCTGTACCTGAACATACTGCTATGCGGGAGTATATCAGAGAATCCTTGGAAAAGGGTCATATTCGCCCCTCGTTGTCTCCACTAGGGGCAGGATTTTTCTTTGTAGGTAAAAAGGATGGTTCATTGAGACCTTGTATCGACTATCGACTTTTGAATAAGATTACAGTTAAATACCAGTACCCGTTACCTTTACTGACTGATCTGTTTGCTCGTATAAAGGGGGCTAAGTGGTTCACTAAGATCGATCTACGTGGTGCGTATAATTTGGTGCGGATTAAGCAGGGGGATGAGTGGAAGACCGCATTTAATACGCCTGAAGGCCATTTTGAGTATTTGGTAATGCCTTTCGGTCTCGCAAATGCCCCTTCCGTTTTTCAGTCCTTTATGCACGATATTTTCCGTGAATATCTGGATAAGTTTATGATTGTGTATTTGGATGATATTCTTGTTTTTTCGGAGGACTGGGAATCTCACGTTCAACAGGTCAGGAGAGTTTTTCAGGTTTTGCGAGCTAATTCTCTTTTTGTAAAGGGCTCAAAGTGTAGTTTTGGAGTTCAGAGAATTTCCTTTTTGGGATATATTTTTTCCCCTTCATCTATGGAGATGGACCCTGTCAAGGTCCAGGCTATTTGTGATTGGATGCAACCTACTTCTTTGAAGAGTCTGCAAAAGTTCTTGGGTTTTGCTAATTTCTATCGCCGATTTATAGCGGGTTTTTCTGCCATTGCTAAACCTTTGACTGATTTGACCAAAAAGGGTGCTGATGTTGCTAATTGGTCCTCTGCGGCTGTGGAGGCCTTTCAAGAGCTTAAGCGCCGCTTTTCTTCCGCTCCTGTGTTGCGCCAACCTGATGTGTTACTTCCGTTCCAGGTTGAGGTGGATGCTTCGGAGATCGGAGCAGGTGCAGTTTTGTCGCAGAAAGATCCTGACTGCTCAGTAATGAGACCATGTGCGTTTTTCTCCCGAAAGTTTTCGCCCGCTGAGCGAAATTATGATGTGGGAAATCGGGAACTTCTGGCCATGAAGTGGGCGTTTGAGGAGTGGCGTCATTGGCTTGAGGGTGCTAGACACCAGGTGGTGGTCCTCACTGACCACAAGAATCTAATTTATCTTGAGTCGGCCAGGCGTCTGAATCCTAGACAGGCGCGCTGGTCGTTGTTTTTCTCCCGATTTAACTTTGTGGTGTCATATCTGCCTGGGTCCAAGAATGTGAAGGCGGATGCCCTCTCTAGGAGTTTTGAGCCTGACTCGCCTGGTGATTCCGAACCTACCGGCATCCTGAAGGATGGGGTGATATTGTCAGCTGTCTCCCCAGACCTGCGGCGTTCTTTGCAGGAGTTTCAGGTGGATAGGCCTGATCGCTGTCCGCCTGGTAGACTGTTTGTCCCTGATGATTGGACCAGTAGAGTTATCTCGGAGGTTCATTCTTCCGCGTTGACAGGTCATCCTGGAATTTTTGGCACCAGGGATTTGGTTTCTAGGTCCTTCTGGTGGCCTTCTTTGTCTCGAGATGTGCGCATGTTTGTGCAGTCTTGTGATGTTTGTGCTCGGGCCAAGCCCTGCTGTTCTAGGGCCAGTGGGTTGTTGTTGCCCTTGCCTATTCCTAAGAGGCCTTGGACGCACATCTCTATGGACTTTATTTCTGACCTTCCGGTTTCTCGTAGGATGTCTGTCATCTGGGTGATTTGTGACCGTTTTTCCAAGATGGTTCATTTGGTACCTTTACCCAAATTGCCCTCCTCCTCTGAGTTGGTTCCTCTGTTTTTTCAGAATGTGGTGCGTTTGCATGGTATTCCTGAGAATATAGTGTCTGACAGGGGTACTCAGTTTGTGTCTAGATTTTGGCGGACGTTCTGTGCCAGGATGGGTATCGATTTGTCTTTTTCGTCTGCATTCCATCCTCAGACTAATGGCCAGACTGAGCGTACTAATCAGACCTTGGAGACTTACTTGAGGTGTTTTGTGTCCGCTGATCAGGATGATTGGCTTGACTTTTTGCCATTGGCAGAGTTTGCCCTTAACAATCGGGCTAGTTCTGCCACTTTGGTTTCTCCATTTTTTTGTAATTCAGGGTTTCACCCTCGGTTTTCGTCCGGTCAATTGGAGTCTTCGGATTGTCCTGGAGTGGATGCTGTGGTTGATAGGATGCATCAGATTTGGGGACAGGTTGTGGACAATCTGAAGTTGTCCCAGGAGAAGACTCAACAGTTCACTAATCGTCATCGGCGTATTGGTCCTCGTCTTTGTGTTGGGGACCTGGTGTGGCTGTCTTCTCGATTTGTTCCTATGAAGGTCTCGTCTCCTAAGTTTAAGCCTCGGTTTATCGGCCCTTATAGGATTCTGGAGGTTCTTAATCCTGTGTCCTTTCGTTTGGACCTCCCAGCATCTTTTAATATCCATAATGTTTTCCATCGGTCATTATTGCGGAGGTATGAGGTACCGGTTGTTCCTTCTGCTGATCCACCTGCTCCTGTGTTGGTTGAGGGTGAATTGGAGTATGTGGTGGAAAAGATCTTGGACTCCCGTGTTTCCAGACGGAAACTTCAGTATCTGGTTAAGTGGAAAGGTTATGGCCAGGAGGATAATTCTTGGGTGACAGCATCCGATGTTCATGCTCCCGATTTGGTTCGTGCATTTCATAGTGCTCATCCAGGTCGCCCTGGTGGTTCTGGTGAGGGTTCGGTGCCCCCTCCTTAAGGGGGGGGTACTGTTGTGAATTCGGTTTGTGGGCTCCCCCGGTGGTCTGTTATGGTAGTGTCTCTTATGTGCCTTCCTCCATCTCTGATTACCTGTCGCCACCCTCTTGGGGAGTTTCCTATTTAAGGCTGCTTGGCTGTTAGTCACATGCCGGCCAACAATGTGCTAGTAGCATTCTGTTGCATTCACCTGCCTCAAGTTCCAGTTCAGCTAAGTTGAATTTTGTTTCTTGTTTTGCTATTTTTGTCCAGCTATCTGCTATGTGACTCTTCAGTGCTGGAAGCTCTTGTGGACAGAAAATTACTACTCCAGTGGCATGAGTTGTCACTGGAGTTTAAAGTAATTTCTGGATGGTGTTTTTGAATAGTGATTTTTAGGTCGACCGTGAAGTAACTCTTTCCTGTCCTTCTGCTATCTAGTAAGCGGACCTCACTGTGCTAAATCTGCTGTTCATCCTACGTATGTCATTTCCTCTGAACTCACCGTCAATATCTGTGGGGGCCTACTATCATCTTTTGGGGTTCCTCACTGGAGGTAAGGCAGGCCTGTATATTCCTCTTATAGGGGTAGTTAGATCTCCGGCTGGCGCGTGGTGTCTAGGGCATCGTAGGTACATCCCCCGGCTACTGTAAGTGTTGGGTCAGGTTCAGGTCACGGTCGACCTTAGTTTCCATCACCCGAGAGCTAGTCCGTTTTGTATTTTTTTCCCATGGTCATTGGGGTAACCATAACAGCCTGCTCTGAGCAGGCGTCTGTGAAGCCACCTCCCTCCCTGCAGGACCCGGATCCGCGGCCATCTTGGATCCGGGTCTGGAGCAGGCAGGGAGGGAGGTAAGACCTTCGCAGCAACGCGATCACATCGCGTTGCTCCGGGGGTCTCAGGGAAGCCCGCAGGGAGCCCCCTCCCTGCGCGATGCTTCCCTGCATCGCCGGCACATCGCGATCATGTTTGATCGCGGTGTGCCGGGGGTTAATGTGCCGGGGGCGGTCCGTGACCGCTCCTGGCACATAGTGCCGGATGTCAGCTGCGATATGCAGCCGACACCCGGCCGCGATCGGCCGCGCTCCCCCCGTGAGCGCGGCCGATCGGCTATGACGTACTATCCCGTCGGCGGTCATACGGGCCCACCCCACCTCGACGGGATAGTACGTCAAATGTCGGGAAGGGGTTAATCCTTCAGGGATCATAAAGGGGCCGACAATCTTTTCTCCCCATGATTCCAGCCCAAAACATTACTCCGCCTCCTCCTTGTTGGCGCCTAGAGCCGTTTCTGCTTGTGTGCAGTGGATAGAGGTGGTCAACAGGATGGCTTACGCACAGCTGCAAACCTCTGAAGGACCCTGCATCTTGTTGTTCTGGGGACGTTGGAGGCACCAGCAGCTTCAAAAACTTGTCTGCTGCTATGACAAGGCATTTTTGCAGCTGCTCTTTTAACCTTGCGCAATTGCCTGTTGGAAAGAGTCCTCAAATTTTCCTTATCAGCACGCACACGTGTGTGCTGGGAATCAGCTACATACTTCTTGATTGTGCGATGATCACTATGAAGTGTCTTGGCAATGTTGATTGTAGTCATGCCTTGACCTAAATACTCCACAATTTGTTGCTTCTCAGCAGCCAACACATCCTTTTTCTTTCCCATTTTGGCAAAAAATGTAGGCTGCTTAATAATGTGGAACAGCCTTCTTAAGTAGTCTTGCCTTTATTTGGACACACCTGCCAAACTAATTTGCACAGGTATCTGCAATTGCTTTCAGTGATATAAAGAGCCCTGACACACATCACCATCAATGAGTTTAAATGACAAACAAAAAAATTCTAACCTTATCACTCCTAAACTCTTTGTGCATAATAATTTGGAACACAGTGTAGTCATACGGATTTAAAAACTGTCTAAAACAAAGAATAAAAATGGTGCAAGTTATTAAAGATGCTTTTCTTTATGTAAATGATCCTAGAATTCTGGTGCATTTAACTTATTACATGCTCTTTTCTTCATGTTTTTTTGCTTTTTCAGAACCTTCAGTAGTCTCACTTTCATATAACACACTGATAACACATGACAAGGTTACAAGGGGGACACACTTCGCTTTGTACAAAGTACAAAAGATTACAGCAAAACCAAAGAAATGAGCCGGATTATAAGCTGGTATATGAAACAAAATGAGCATGTAACTTACAGCAAGCAAATAGTAATAGTACATTTTAAAAACATGTACCTGTTCTGTACTTATTCACATTGAGGTCATTTCACAGATGGTAAGGTTTTAATACTAGAGACACATTAGGACTGCTCGTCATCACTGAAATCACTGAAGCTACCTCACTAGCTTAGCTCAGTGTCTCCTGAAAAAATAAAAGTACACCTATTTTGGTATCACCGCATCTGTAACGACCACCCCCCCCCCAAAAAAAAATGTAATTGAAAATGGTATAGCTGAAAACATCATCTTGTTGCGCAAAAAACAAGCTGCCATACAGCTCCATCAGCAGAAAAATAAAAAAGTTATAGCTTTCAAAATAAATTGATGCAACAATAATTATTTTTTCTATAAAATAATATTTATTGTATAAAAGCACCAAAACATAAAAAAAATATAAATGTGGTACCTCTATAATCGTACTAACCTGAGGAATATAGCTGCCTTGTCAATTTTAACACACATGGAAAGGCATAGAAAAAAAACAATTGCTGAATTTCGTTTTTTTGTTCATTCTGCCTCTGAAAAATCGAAATAGAAAGCGAAAATGGTAATAATAAAAAGGTTAACTCATCTTGCAAAAATAAGCCCTCAAATTACTCTGTCGGCAGAAATATGGAAAAACTAGTGTGTGATGCAAAAACTAGTGTGTGATAGCAGCCAAACATAAAAACCTGATATAAATCTGGTATTGCTGTAATCGCACAGAACCGAAGAATAAAGTAATCTAATCACTTATATACCACACGAGGAACTGTGTGCAAAATAACAAACAATTCTTCATCTGTTGATTTGTTCATTCTCCCTCCCAAAGATCACAGTAAGGCTCAGCGAACATTTATCCTGCGCTCTACACTGAGCACTTACACTGCTACGCATAACGCATATTACCACTAGTGATGAGCGAATATACTCGTTACTCGAGATTTCTTGAGCATACTCGGGTGTCCTCCGAGTATTTTTTAGTGCTCGGAGTTTGAGGCTTCGTGCATACGTCAGGATTTCTGGCAGAAATTTTCCTGACAGAAACCGGACATTTCTGCCAGAAATCCGCATGCGTTTTTACCGCGATTTTACCGCGTTTTTACAGCGTTTTTTACGCTTTTTTTGTGCGTTTTTTGTGCGTTTTTTTCCAAATGCATAGAATTGCAGGAAAATCCACAAAATTAATGAACATGCTGCTTTTTTTTACCGCGATGCATTTTTTTCACTGAAAAAAAAGCACCATGCGCACAAAACACGCAGAATGCATTCTAAATTATAGGATGCATAATGTATGCATTTTTAATGAGTTTGTATAGCGTTTTTGTCGCGAAAAAACACGGAAAAAAACGCGAAAAAACCTGAACGTGTGCACATAGCCTTAGTTTTTCTTGCCGCAGCTGAATGATTTACATCTGTTAGCCAGCATAAGTACATGTGGGGATTCTCTAGCAACCAGGCAATCCCCACATGTACTTATGCTGACTAACAGATGAAAATCATTCAGCTGCGGCAAGAAAAACTAAATCTCCAAGCACTAAAAAATACTCAGAGGACCCCCGAGCATGCTCGAGAAATCTCGAGTAACGAGTATATTCGCTCATCATTAATTACCACTGTGTATATGAGAACTGCTACACCTTATGTGTATTGCTCTGTCTAATGCATAATATGTTTTGCCATGTATTTGCACACTCTCAGGGAAAGCATGTGCCCCGGGCCAGTATAGTGTTTAGGGAGTAGTATCCCAAGTTGGCCACTAGATGGGGGCATCATAGAAAATAGCATAGGAGATAAGATAATGAGGGCTTCCTGTTTTAGCTCAGTTGGGGCCAGGGCGCCTGTGTGGGAGATAGGGATGGCTAGCCCAGGGCAATACCATGCCCCGCAATGTTTGACAGAACTGCTAGCCCAGCTGATAGGATCCAGGGGCTGGAGAGTTACATCACACACAGCAGCAGCATTGGCGGTGCAGAATTAGTGGGTCTGCAGTTGTCATCAGAAGGAAAAGCTAAGCAGCACGAGACCAGGTCACACGAAATGTGACAGATTTTTGCGTGGGCAGCGGTTTTGAGATCTGGGGCAAAAAGGTGGAGAACCCCCCACAGGAGGCAAGAATACAGTGAGTACGTTAAGGGACCTAAGAATGCGATCCGTCCCGGGGACAAGCTTAGCATATGTGAGAGAAGGCAAGGAAAATTGGAAGCATTGCCTGATAAGAATTCCTGTGTGTGTATTGAATATGCCCTAGATGAAGTGCTGAGTAAAGGAGTTGATGTTGAAAAGTTGGAACCGGACTGTGACTCTCATTTTGTGGAGCCGTCTGTGAGGAATACATCCCCATATCGGGCAAGTTCCGATGGCGCTGAGGAACAGCACCGAGGCACTCAGAGTACACATGTTTGTATGGAGGGGGAAGGCCAGAGAGTGATAAAGGGATTGCTGTCTGCCATGACTACGGTTCTGGCCCCTTCATCCTACACTCGGCGTAGTTGGCAGGATCTCACTGCCCCATATGGCGGTAAAGCTGAGCTGGAGGAAAAGAAAGGCCTGTATTGGATGTGACTAAAGCCGAGACTTCAGGAGAAACGGAAGCCCTGGAGATGACCAGAAACCTGGATGTGACTACAAATTTGCAAAGGACTGGTGAAACAAATATGACGGCGGAGAATGGTGCCAAAATAGGAGGTCACTGCTGTGCCTGCACCCTTCTTGGGCATAACTGCACGGAAATGGCACAAAGATCTTTCAGGCGGTGCCTCCGGAGAATGCGCCGAAGACATCTAGCCCCACGCCTTCTGGGACAGTTTGAGAGAGAATGGGTGGAGCGACAGGAAGTAACCCCAGAAGGGAATCATGGGTGCAGCTGCACGCCGTCAGAATGCGACCCGGCACTGGCAGCAATGCATTGATCCTGTGGCTCTGGAGGAGTAAGCCACCTAGAGTGGTAATGGCAACAGGAGAGAGGTTGGGCCCGGTCCGTGCAGCAGAGCAGTGAGGAATGGGGAACGATGCCCCTACCTGATGCCTGAGGACCTCAGCGGCTGCCTGAGATCATGCGCTACCCAGAAGTTGACAAGCGACGAAGCGCGGTGGGACAAAGTGACCAGCATCGGGAATTCCTGGAGTCGGAGCCCAAACGTCCATCGAGATTGGGTTCATCTGCTAAAAAGCCGGAGTCCTCACCCAATGGGAGCCTGAACCGGAAGCAAGGCCAAAAGCGGAACTAATTTCAGAAATACCAGTCCGCGTCACCTCCATGGATGGAAGGAAACAGTGGTCGCGGAGATTACGTGATCCAGAGACAACCATTTGAGGCGGTGAGTGTGCCTCGACCCGTGGCCCAAGTGAGCGAGATCCCTTCCCCGTCACCTACCCTTGGAGACCGACCTAAGTCAGTTACCCTTGCCACAATCAATCAACCTGCGGTGGCTCCGGAGCATACCTTGGCTTGCCGGGTGCTGCAGGGCAGGCATGTCATGGGCTCTGAAGCATCCCAGGGAGCTGCATGTCCTGCCCCTGTTACCGAGGGGCCGTTTCCCTCTTCCAACCAGCTGGCCTGGATAGCCAGCGTAGTGGAGCAAAAAAAGAATAGAGAGAAGGAGGTGTGGGTCGAGTTGCGCCAGCCAGGAGGGCAGCTGGTCTATGTGGCGTTGGGCCGGAGTTTTTGCTTCATCCGCGAAGTCGGGACGCGCCAGAAAGATTATGTGAATGCTGCATCTGTGAAATTTGGGAGACCCCTGGAAGAAGGGGTTTGGGTCTCCTTCTATAAAGAACATTGTCCTCAGGGCTATTATGTGGTGGCTGTGACCCTGTGTACACCGGAGGAGGTCAAACAACATGTGGCACCGAGCTCGGTCTAGTCTGATTCCCGCACAGTTTTGATTTCTAAAGCTCCCACCTCAACTGCCTCACCGGGGCAGCTAGTGGTTTCTGCGGCTGTAGAGCCACCCTCATCCCAACGTTGAAGATGGGATTAACAAGACAGTGATATTTGTGGTGAAGCTGCATTATATATATATAAAAAAAAATATATATATATATATATATATATATATATATATATATATATATATATATATATATATATATAGGACTGTTCCGCGTCTTTCCGGGCAAAGGAGAATGCCCTGGAGTTTTTCCCAAGGGACCTAAGGATGCGGTCCGTCCCGGGGACAAGCTTAGCATATGTGAGAGAAGGCAAGGAAAAGTGGAAGCATTGCCTGATAAGAATTCCTGTGTGTATTGAATATGCCCTGGATGAAGTGCTGAGTAAAGGAATTGATGTTGAAAAGTTGGAACTGGACTGTGACTCTTATTTTGTGGAACAGTCTGTGAGGAATACATCCCTGTGCCGGGCAAGTTCAGATGGCGCTGAGGAACAGCACTGAGGTACTCAGAAAGGTACACATGTTTGTATGGAGGGGGAAGGCCAGAGAGTGATAAAGGGATTGCTATCTGCCAAGACTACGGCCCTGGCCCCTCTATCATCTCTTCACCATCTTGAACTATGCCCCCCGTAGTACAAGCAGATTTTTCTCTGCAGCATGGACCTAGATCTGGCCAGCTTCAGAGAAGTGCTTACAAGATCTACTGGAAAGAGCTAGTAAGCAATGCACTTCTTGCCTAAGAAAATAGCCACCATTAGTAGACTGTAGAGGTGGCCAGTAGCATAGTCAACAACCCATAAACAATGAAATCACTTGAAAATGGAGAGGATTTTTAAAAACATCTAAATTGCAAAGTTGCTTACTTTTACAAGCATTTTGCTTTTTCCCCAGAGAGTGAGGACATTTTGAGAGGATGCAGAGAAATCAAGTGAAAGAAGTACTAAATGTGAAATGTGAATTTGAGGATTTGGATACTGTACAGATCTGAATCCAATCCATGTCTCAGTCAAAATAGTATTTGGTTTGTGCCAGTATTTGGTCAGTATTTTGCGTTAGTATTTGCATGCTAAAGTCAAGAGTAGAACTTAGGGTACCGTCACACAGTGCAATTTTGATCGCTACGACGGTACGATTCGTGACGTTCTAGCGATAATCGTTACGATATCGCAGTGTCTGACACGCAGCAGCGATCAGGGATCCTGCTGAGAATCGTACGTCGTAGCAGATCGTTTGGAACTTTCTTTCGTCGCTTGATCACCCGCTGACATCGCTGGATCGTTGTGTGTGACAGCGATCCAGCGATGCGTTCGCTGGTAACCAGGGTAAACATCGGGTAACTAAGCGCAGGGCCGCGCTTAGTAACCCGATGTTTACCGTGGTTACCAGCGTAAAAGTAAAAAAAAACAAACCGTACATGCTTACCATCTGATGTCCGTCCGGTCCCTTGCCGTCCGCTTCCCGCTCTGACTGTCTGCCGGCCGGAAAGTGAGAGCAGATCACAGCGGTGACGTCACCGCTGCGCTCTGCTCTCACTGTACGGCCGGATCTCAGTCAGAGCAGGAAGCGGACGGCAAGGGACCGGACGGACATCAGATGGTGAGCATGTACGGTTTGTTTTTTTTTACTTTTACGCTGGTAACCACGGTAAACATCGGGTTACTAAGCGCGGCCCTGCGCTTAGTTACCCGATGTTTACCCTGGTTACCCGGGGACTTCGGCATCGTTCCAGCGCCGTGATTGCAACGTGTGACCGCAGTCTACGACGCTGGAGCGATAATCATACGATCGCTGCAACGTCACGGATCGTGCCGTCGTAGCGATCAAAATTGCACTGTGTGACGGTACCCTTACAGAGAGAAAAACTATCATTGAAAGACAAACACATTCCATGTTTCGAAGCTAATTCTGGTTTTAGCTTATGAATACTAATAAAATATTTATAAAAAATACTAACGTGAGAATAAGACCTAAAGGGAGCCCGTCAGCATATAATGAGCCATGAAACCAAGCAGAGCAGATGTTATGGTACATTAAACTAGTAAAATTGTACTTTTAGTGTCCATATTCGTTGGTGCATTTACAAGAAATATTTTAATGGAGTTCTTGGCCCACCATGGGCATGACCGAGTGGATCATTGCACCTTTTAAACTAAAAACTTTAAGCACTGACTACATTGAAATCTCCAACATGTGTGCATCATCAGTTTCGTTCTATGTGCAAGATTGCAGTGGTGACAGCATCGGCTCCTGTGAAGTCAGAGATGTGAATCAATTAAGAGGAGAAAAGATAGCAGGTTTGAAAACTGCATTAAACTGTTCAGCCACACAACTGAAAAATGCACCAACGAACACCGAGGATTCAAGATTTTTATTAGATTAGTGTCCCCTACAAGCTGTTGTGCTTGGTTTTGTAATAGGCGGGGCAGCCATCTCTGAGGGTCGCATCCAGACCTCACCATGCTACAGTAAAACGGGAATCATGGCTGGGTGTGTACCTTTAGCTTAGTGATAATGCAAACCACATGCTACTGCTCGACACGGTAGGCCTAGAACCGATGAAGTAAAGATGAATTAGGGAGACCAGATTCCAAAAATAAACTTAACTGTATATACATCAGATAGCTGACATAATACTTTAAAAATACATCATCTACACAATTCCGAGGAAGGAACTTCACGGTTACATATGGCAGTCCTTTACTTGTGTTAAATATTGCAGTAGACTAGCAAACCACAATGGGACCCTTCATCTTTCCTACTTTTGACGATCTCACTGGCTGAGGTGCATCACTACGACTCTTGACAAATACTCTCATAATCCGTTTGATGTGGGCCACACGCTCCTTGATGTGCCACTGCATCGTCAATTCCCTGTAGGAGGACATGTGTCCCAACATGGCGATCTTCTCCTCAATAACTCTCAGGTCTGGCTACACTTCACTTCTTATCTAATATAGATAATGTTTTCTGCAGGCCACCCATTTACCTGATTTAAGGAACTTTTTTGCCATTTAATCTTTGTTTACAACAGAGGGAACCATAACAAATTCGCTCATCTCTACATATAACCACCAAAACAGTTCTAATCCTAGCCATGCAGCATAAGCTAGCTCTGAGGATGTGTTTCAATCAGGACCCAGATTATAAAGGGGATAGGAGAGGGTAACCGAGCTCAGCTAAGAGCTCAGACTCCCAGAGCTCCCAACATGGCCAATTAACCCCTGTTCTGCCAAAGGAAACTAACACCATTTAAAATAAAGGTGAAGTGCTTCTTTTCAGCACAGGAGTAGGAGCACTCAGATGCTGCGGTCTACTGGCTCCTCTCTGTTGCGGTAACCCCGTGACAATTAGACTGAAAAGGATCCATATATTGTTCTTCCACAGGGGACCTCTTCTGTTTTCATACACTCCTTCTGATGCCATTCCTAGTCTACCTGCAAAAAAAGCAACAACAAAAAAGTGACTATTGTCATCTTTAAGAATCATGAAAATTTGTAAACCATATTACCAAGATCAGGGAGTGGTTTTGGAAACTAGTTGTCTGCAAAAATGTCTGTAAAGTAAAAAGTAAAAGATGGATTGCCAGACAATAGAAAAGACTGTGAAGGAGAATTAATTTGTATAGTTTTTGAATACTTTTAGATGAATTATACCCCTTTTTCTTTAATCTGTCCTCTAAAGGTCTACTTCTCATAAAAGAGAATTTAGAAATAGTAGAGACGTTGATCTTTGCCAACAATGCCACATGTAATTATGAAGATTAATTACTAAGTAGAGATGCCAAGTACTTCCTGACAATGTGAAGACGTATTTGTTCTGATTATTATTATTATATGTTCTTACTCATAAACTGATCAGTCCATACTTCTCCATTACCCTAAATTCAACTTAATTACCAGTTTAAAGTACATTTAAAGAAAAAAATGCAACATTTGCCGCCTACATGATACATTAGACTAGTATCAGGTTTAACCCCTTTTCGACATTGGGCGTAAAAGTACGACCATGCCGGACACCCCCTGTTTGGTTAAGGCTCCGGTGGGGAGCCTGCACTTTTCCAGGCACATGACAGCTGAACTATACAGCTAACATGTGCCCGCAACAGCCACGGTTGGAATCGCGATCCACCCGTGGTTGTTAACTAGTTAAATGCCGCTGTCAATCTCTAACAGAGGCATTTAACTCACACTTACCGGAAGCACGTTGCTAATCCTGCCCATTGGTGACCTCGTCACATGATTGTGGGCCACCGATGGGTCTGCAGCAGACCTCTATCATTAAACGGCATACTGAGAAAAAAAATTTGAAACTCCAGAATTATGTTTTTTTGTTGCAGCTACATAGCAATAAATTGCAATAGCGGGCAATCAAAAGATCATATCTACACCAAAATGGTATCAATAAAAATGTCAGATCGGCATGCAAAAAATAAAAGCCCTCACTCAGGGCTAGATCTAGAAAATTGGAGATGCTACAGGTCTTGGAATATGGCGCCATTTTTTTTTTTTTACCAAATTTTGGATTTTTTTCACTACTTAAATAAAAAAGAACCTAGACATGTTTGGTGAATATATTGCAGCAAGGTTTATTGTAGTATGAATAATAAAAAGTTTCGGTCCGTGATGACCTTCATCAGTTGCTACATAGATAAATCAAAATATAGATTACAAACACAAATATAATGTATACAAAAGTACAACCAAAAGTGGGTATATTAAACCACTAAGGTATATACAATAGAATGGCACAAAGTCATGGTACATAGTAAATATGCAGACGCAGAGCCAAATATCCTGCACAACTCTAAACCCATACCGGTGAAGTGGAGTCTATAAGAGGAGAGTGAACGGAAGTAGGTAAAAGACCATAATGTTCAATAGCAGAAGTAGACCGTAGATAAGTAGTGCCGTTTGTATAAGGCCTACATGAAAATAGGGTTAATAGGATTAAAATGGTGGACACTAAATAATATCAAAGTTATTCACTGCTGGGGGAGCAGGAGAATAACTTACAAGTATGGGGCTTCAAGCACAATGTAGATCGCTGTAGGAGAGAGTGAATGGTATTAGTACCTGAAAGGGATTAAGAGAATTAGCCGGGGATTGTCCTGTGTTGTGGCAATAGGGTGGCCAGCTGTGTGCTACCTTACCTGGAGCAAACGTGCTCCCTGACGTGGAGTCCAAGGCTCGTCTGAGGGCAGTGTGGCAGCGTGAGTTGCTTAAAAGAAAAAGGGGCGGTACTAGGATGAGGGGTGGCCAATAGGAGGAGAGGGGGCATGTCGGAGGCTGGAACAAGATGGATATTTGTTCCACCCACCGCTGTGAGTGCCTTCCAGCAATAAAAAACAACGTGGAGAGTTAGAAATAACTCCCAGTACTAAGGAAGTTATTGTAAGGCGCTAAGATAGGGTGGGAAAGATAAATGGGAAAATAATGCGCGAGGTTGAGCTGAGAATTGAGCCAGAGGAGTGTCTATAATGCGTAATGGGCGGAGTTAGGGATGAGGAGCGGAGGAGCTGTGGAAAAAGATAAAAAAGGGTATCAACAACTATTAGGTTGAGTAGGTGCAGAAGCCAGTGCAAGGCAGTGCAAGGCGCATTATTTTCCCATTTATCTTTCCCACTCTATCTTAGCGCCTTACAATAACTTTCTTAGTACTGGGAGTTATTTCTAACTCTCCGCGTTGTTTTTTACTGCTGGAAGGCACTCACAGCGGTGGGTGGAACGCACAGCCATCTTGTTCCGGCCTCCGACATGCCCCCTCTCCTCCTATTGGCCGTGCCTCTTCCTAGTACTGCCCCTTTGTCTTTTAAGCAACTCACTCTGCCCTCAGACAAGCCTTGGACTCCGTGTCAGGGAGCACGTTTGCTCCAGGTAAGGTAGCACACAGCTGGCCACCCTATTCCCACAACACAGGGCAATCCCCGGCTAATTTTCCTAATCCCTTTCAGGTACTAATACCATTCACTCTCTCCTTTAGCGATCTGTATTGCGCTTGAAGCCCCATACTTCTAAGTTATTCTCCTACACCCCCAGCAGAGAATAACTTTGATATTATTTAGTGTCCACCATTTTAATCCTATTTTCATATAGGCCTTATATAAACGGCACTACTTATCTACGGTCTACTTCTGCTATTGAACATTATGGTTTTTTACCTACTTCCGTTCACTCTCCTCTTATAGACTCCACTTCACCGGTATGGATTTAGGGTTGTGCAGGATATTTGGCTCTGCGTCTGCATATTTACTATGTACCCTGACTTTGTGCCATTCTATTGTATATACCTTAGTTGTTTAATATGTCCCCTTTTTGTTTATTATACCCACTTTTGGTTGTACTTTTGTATACATTATATTTGTGTTTGTAATCTATATTTTGATTTATCTACGTGGTAACTGATGACGGTCACCACGGACCGAAACTTTTATTGTTCATACTACAATAAACCTTGCTGCAATATATACTTAAGTTGAGTGCTGGGTTTACTATCTGGCATCTATATGGTTTGGGAACCTAACCCTAGCACCTCCCTTTATTTTGTAGTTGTGCTCACGCTGTCTTTTCTATACGTGATTCCCCATACGTGATTGCACACTACACGGTCATGACCACCACTACGTTTTCCTATAATGCAGAGGAAACCGCCAGTATTCTCGCACAATCTAAAATTTCTAGTGATTTTCTGGTAATTCACCCTCATGAAATATGGGTTAGGAATTTGGAGCGGGAACTGAGGTTTCTCACCAACTCTGAATTACATTTTGCCACATTATCTGAATACTTAAAAGTCCAGCGGATTCCTAGAGGTCTCCGGGTTCCTCTGCACCATACACTGTTCCGTGACACACCTGAATTCTGCACCAAATTTGAACAGATTCTCAATAAATGCTCATTTGACTTGATAACCCTCACAATTGAATATCTCCAGAAAGCCATAACGACCAGTTTGGAGCAGATTAAGACTATTGAGAACCAGTTAGCAGCCACTGGAACCCCAGAGGATCTGTCTACCCTTAAGACTGAAATCCAAGAACGTATCAACCGCCACAAACGGGACACTGAAGTTAGAAAGTGAAACAAGTTTGACAGAGATGCAGAGGACTATAAATCCAACAGAGTCTATAGATGGCAAGACAACTCCAGACCTAGGAACTCTAGATCACACTACAGAGCATCCTCAGACTATACTACTTCCGGCTCGGATCAAGAGCAAGGTACATCTACCGCCACTCAGGTTCCTTTTTTAGGGCAAAACAGACGCTACAATCACAAAAGAAGACAAGACTGGGACAGAGGCACAAGGCGGGACCAGGACCAAGGACGAATCACTCGGTCCAAGGTACCGACAATCTGGTAATCAACATTTCCTCATGAACTTTAAGCATTATGGAACATTCGGTCCTTCAGAAGGGACTAACCTTTTGCCCCTCATATAGGTGCCGAACCTTTGATTTGGACATGGATTTTCAAAGATTTTATTGTGCTCCTTGGGATGTTTAAAGTTTTGGAAATCATTTTATATCCAAATCTGGCTTTAAACTTCTCCACAACAGTATCACGGACCTACCTGTTGTGTTCCTTGGTCTTCATGATGCTCTCTGTGCTTCAAACAGAACCCTGAGACTATCACAGAGCAGTTGCATTTATACGGAGATTTGGTTACACACAGGTGGATTATATTTATCATCATTAGGCATTTAGGACAACATTGGATCATTCAGAGATCCATAATGAACTTCTGGATTGAGTTTGCTGCTCTGAAAGTAAAGGGGCCGAATAATATTGCACACCCCACTTTTCAGTTTTTGAATTTCCACAAAAATTTAAAATAACTAATAAATTTTGTTCAACTTCACAATTGTGTTCCACTTGTTGATTCTTCACCAAAAATTTACATTTGGTATCTTTATGTTTGAAGCATGATATGTGGGAAAAGGTTGAAAAGTTCCAGGGAGCCGAATACTTTTGCAAGGCACTGTAAGTACACAGTGCTTCCGCTTATAATATATGATGACTACAATATATTAAGAGGATACAAATTTTGATGAGAGGAGTGCTTCTTTAACTTACTTTTCTGTCCTTCATTCAGATACATGTTTTTGCCAGTTGTAAACATTATTTTTCTACATCCTGGAAAAGAAAAGTTCCTACCATGAAGTGAATTTCAAATATATTTACCTGATCCTCAAAATAGAAAATATGTGTTTTTTTCTATTAAATGGTATTAATAAAATAATTATAATTTCATTTGGCTGCTATATAGGTTGGAACTCATAGATTTAATACACCCACATACTTCATACTCCACATCATCGTTTTAATGTGAAAAACATATAATATTCCTACAACAGACTCAGTTATCTTCCTTTTGGTCTATTGTTCCTTCTGTACATCTTAAACTATTAGGCTAGGTTCACATTGCGTTAATGGGTTAACGCTAACGGACTGCGTTGCACAGCGAAAATGTCGCAATTAACGCCGTGCAACGGGACCGTTAGCGCACCCATTGACAGCAATGTGATTTTTGGATGTAGCGCATCGCTAGCGCATGCCATTTTCGGCACGCGCTAGCGATGTGCCGTTCTTTTGTGACGGACCTCGGACGCTGCTTGCAGTGTCCGAGGTGCGCCCGAGGTCCGTTCCTCGCTAGCGCAGATCGGGGATCTGCGCTAGCGGGGACACCGAACGTGGACCCTAGAGAAACATTGCGTTAGCGCAATCCGCTAGCGATATGCGCTTAACGGATTGCCCTAACGCAATGTGAACCTAGCCTTAGGGAGGTGACAGTGATGAGGCACTCCGCACTAGAGATGAGCTAACTTGTTCGAAAACGTTCTCCAATCTCAAATTAGGCACAAACGTAAGCAGATTCGGATTTGTGTTGGGTTTCCTGAGCATTTTTCCTCAAAGTCGGCAAAATTTGGTCATAGATGGGTAAATGATTGCATTACCATTAATGCCTTTGCTTTGACTTTGTCTAGGATAGTGGTGGTGTATAATGAGCAGGGGTGGGACAGGTTTTATGAGGGGAGCGGGTGTGTCTAGGTCAGAGGAGCAGCAGTGTGTAATTTTCTTTCAGTTTTTTTCTTCAATAACTTAATATATGTGCATTCTGGCAGCCAATCAGGTTGCAGAAACTATCCTCAACATCATGACACAAGCACTCACCGGTCCTTAAACCCGTTGAAGCGCTAAGTGGCGCGAAACGGCCGTCGTCTTACACCAGCTCGCACATCCCAGCAACCTGTTCCTCTGGCCATGACATTTTAAAGTTTGAATAAAGGATGAAGTTTTAAGGACCGGTGAGTGCTATCTGCATTTGTCTTCTTTGCTGCATACACCCTGTTTTTGCTTGAGCACCCGGAGTCCATAGAGGCGGTCTCTATCCGGAAAGCACTCCATTCAGCATATGGTTGTCTGGCCCCACAGCAGTGCCGTTATATTTTTCTCTCTTGTATATGTGTCATGACACAAGATCTTCTGTGATTGGCTGTCCATATAAAAAGCAGAAATCTTGTTTTGCTGACTCAATTTTCTCAGCGTAACAGTACAGAGAGGCCATTGTCAGTTAGCTAAATAAGATTTTGTCCTGTGTGAAATCGATCTTCCAGCATCTAACTAGATTGTGCCAAAACTGTGTTGCAGTCGGAGGCCCCATTTGCAAATCCAAATCGTTTGGGCAAAAACTGTGCTGCAGTGAGGAATCAGGAGGCCCAATTGGCTTTTAAAAATAATTAGTGCTAATATTATGGTTCAGCCAGAAGGCCCTATTTGCTAGTCCAAATCCTTTGAAATAAAATTGTGTTGCAGTGAGGAATAAGGAGGCCGTATTTGCTCATCAAAATTGATAGGTATAAGAATGTTGTTCAGGCACACTAGCTAAGAAAATAAATAGTGATAGTTCATTTAGTGACAGGTGACTGCCAGGTGTGGGCCTAAGGTTGTGAAAGAGCAGATTAAAAGAGGGGAAGGGTACATATATGGGTGGGAAAAAGTGAGGTGAAGGTGGAAAGGGGAAAAGGATTGGTGTTCAACGTGTACATGAGTTTGGTATTAATGTTAATGAAAGCTCATCTGAACTAACACAGTCTCATCCTATCCAAAGTCCACTGGCAACATCTGTTACTGGACTGGCTACTCCACTCTCTTTGGCAGCCACACAGCAGTACGCCTTGTAGTGAGGGTCAGAAAGAGCATGTACTCCAGTGGATGGCATGCAATGCATTAAGTAGCCTCTCCTCCTCTTCCTCAACCTTAACATTACACACAGTATAATCCTCAGAGGTGGCACCTTAATCACCCTTGTTTTCCCCCACGTTACAAATTTCCAAACGCCCAACTGACTGTGGGGAACCACAGATGTGTCATTCTGCAGACCTGTTCACATACTGTATTCTATTCCACGGGCATTAGAGGTCTGCCCCAAAGATTCACAGAATCCAGAAGAGGAAAGGATCTGCACTGATACCCAAAATGTTTTCATGTTGGATCCGGGGACGTACGAAGCAGGGTCCTAGCAGAATCCAGACTCTCATCACCAGATGATAACTACCAGGGGTGGAGGTGATCCTGATGAGACTCAGATACCAGAGGCACACGCAGACTGCACTGTGTGGTCAAGGCAGGAAGAGGAGAAGGGTGACTCTCAGGGTGAGGAGTGTGAAAACAGAGAGGATGGCAATGTGGTTATAGACCCCACTTTGGTGTGAATCCAGAGCTATGCAGCTGAGTAGCTCAGCAGAGAGGATGGAGGAGGAGGAAGACGAGGAGGTTACGTTCCGGCTTCATGCACAGACATGGAGTGATGCAACTACGACAAGCACTGCATCCTCAGTCACAACTCTGGTTGTGTCCAGCATTGGTCACAAGTCTGCAGTTCGGAGAGGCAGCAAGGGTTGATTAGCCTGGGCCTTTTTTGAGACCACAAAGGATGACCCAACTCACCTTATCTGTCAAATTTAAAAAGAAAACTCCTTAGAAGCAAAAATTGCAATAATTTGACAACTACATGCATAAACCAGCACATGTACAATCAACATTCCTCAGTCTGGGAATCTCACGGAGCTAAAATGCGGACTAGCGGGCCTTGCCAACCACCAGCTGTCAGATCAACCACATCTGCTGCTTTTTCCTCCTCTGTCACCATGCCAAGTGTTCTCACACAGGTCTCTAGTCGCAGAAACTCCACTTGTTTACCCCCTACAGTCGGGGTGAGTGAGAGCCTGTCAGCTGTTACAGAAGTGGACATCCCTGCTGTTTTTGTGTCACCTAGCACAACACATCTTTCTCAATCCACCATAACATCTCCGCCTGCACCTCACTTTCAGTCCAGCAGTTTGTCCTGTTCACCCTACTCCACCCTCTCTCAGCACAGCAACCAGCTATTGGTCCTCCAGTTGTAGTCCCGCAAACGAATGTTTCCTCCTACACATGCCAAAGCTAAGAGCTTGAACTCCACTATCTCCAATCTGTTGGCCATGGAAATTATGCCTTTCCACCTGGTTGATACAGACGGTTTCCGAAAGTTGATGGCCATTCCCAGTCCCCCAGTACCAGTGGCTTAGTTACCATTACTTCTCTAAGAAAGATGAGCCTGCATTACACCAGCATGTCACAGACAGCAACACCCGTTCCCTGAAAAAAATCTATGTCTGCCAGGGTTCATTTCACTAGTGACACCTGGATGAGCAAACATGGGCAGGGGCGTTACATTTCACTGACTGGGCACTGGGTGACTTGTGGCTGTGAGGCAGGCAGTCAAAGGGCTGCTCCACAAGTCTTGGAATCCCCAAGACTTTCTGTACAAACCTTTGAATCTAACACTTCCTTCACTGTTTCTGGGTCCTCCACCTTCTCTAGAGCCTCCACCTGCACCCTCAACTTCTCCCTTAATGAGACACGCATTCACCCAATTCCATACTGCGCAGCCACAGCTCACAGCAATCAGGCAGTGTTTAATTTAATATGCCTTGTGCATCGCAGTCACACAGCTCAAGAGTTGTGGACAGCTATCCAGGCCAAGTTAGAGCAAAGGCTGTCTCCAATGAGCCAGGAGCCAGAGAAGTCCATGTGCTATAACGGTGCAAACCTGGTGGGGGCCCTACTCCGGGGCAACGTCACACACATGCCTTGCATGGCTCATGTCCTCAACTTGGTGGTACAGCAATTTCTCCACCACTATCCCGGCCTGAATGCTCTGCTACAGAAAGTACAGTCTCTGTGCACTGACTTCCAACATCGCACCCCGCAGGTCATCGACCTGCATCGCTACAGAGGTCTTTCGGCCTACTACTTAACCATTTGATTTGCGATATTCCGACAAGGTGGAATTCCACTCTGCACATGTTGCAGTGACGGTAGTAGCAGCGATGAGCCCTGGTGCAGTATGTCCTTTTGCAAAGCCTGGGTCAATGCAGTATGGACATAGTGCAAATCACCCTTGCTGAGTAGGCACAGATTAAGGACCTCTGCATAACTAACTTCTGTGAGTCATTTCGCATATTATTTAGACCAGCCCGTGCACAGTACAAGTCTGACACGTTGTGAACACCTGGGGAGGATGGTGCAAGAGTATCTCAAGCTCAATATCAATGCCATCAGGGGGAATCTGGACCCTTTTGCATTTTGATCTTCTAAAATGGAAGACTGGCCTGGGCTCGCCTGTCATGCCTTGAAGGTTTTGTCAGGCCCGATAGCCAGCGTTCTCTCAGAACATGTTTTCAGCGATGCTGGTGGGGTTCTGACAGATAAGCGCATCCGGCTTTTCCCTGAAAGTGTAGACCACCTACGTTTCAACAAAATGAACAAGTCATGGATCTCTAATGACTTATGCACCCCAGTTGCAGACTGGGTACAATAAGCAATGGTGTCGTTTTTAGTGTAATGTATTGATCTCGTGTTATTGCAGTCTGTGCCATCTTTGAGATGTCTTCTTCTGCCTGCTGTTTCTACTGTTGCTGCTGTTGCAAACAATTTTTTGATATGTGGAGACTCCAAGTTGGGTCTCCATCTGGTGGGTTGCCTGTCATGGAAGGTGTGTCAAAGTCTTACTATACTGTTTCTACTCTGTGGAAATTGATTCTGCTTTTGTGGTGTGTGATATTTTTTGCAATGTGGAGACTACAAGTTGGGTCTCCATCTGGTGGATTGCCTGTATAAGTAGCGCTCCCAGACAGGCAGGCCAGCACTCACTTTCAGTTAACTACCTGTGTTACTTTCCTTATATTTTTCTAACAATAGTACTGTATGAAACTGATGTTTGTGCCATCTGAGTGTGGCTGGGGAAAAAAGGTGTTGCATGAGGTATCAGGGATCCCAGATGAGAAGGCTTACATTGCTCCGTTAGTCACCAGGTCTTAATTGAAACTTCAGTTCAAAGCTTTAAATGCTGGCCCAGACCCTGATACCACATTCATGGCACATGGCTGACATCTGAATTTTAGCTGTTTGGGAATCTTTTTGTCACCACTTAAGGCAGGGGTGTGGAATCTTTTTTCTGCCAAGGGCCATTTGGATATTTATACCATCCTTCGGGGGCCATACAAACTCCACCCACAAAGTACATCCTGACTCTGGCACTGGTTTCAGGATGTAATCTTTCATTGCATGTGTATGTCTGTTATCAGAGCAAGAAGAAATTAATGAATTGGTGGCAATCAAAAGCGGTCCCTGAGAATCTGTCTGGGGGCCTGATAAAAGGTCATCAAGGGCTGTAAATGGCCCTGGGGCCTGAGGTTCCCCACCCCTGCCTTAAGGTGTTGATAATACGTTTGGTTTGGCCTCCATTTGAATCTAATGGAGTTCGGGAACATTCGTCAAACATGTTCACTTATCTCTAGTCTTAATTTAAACTTCAATTCAAAGCTCTAAATGCTGGCTCAGACCCTGAATACCTCATGCATGGCCCATGGTTGACTGCCTCTGTGCCATTATAAAATGTTCTATTGTGGGTCAAATTATTAGTGAACTACCTGTGTTACTTTCCTTACATTTTTCTACCAACAGTACTCTATTAAACTGATGTTTGCGCTTCCAGCAAAGAAGGCTCACACCTCTCTCTTAACCACAGGTCTTAATTTAAACTTAAATTCGAAGCTGTAAATGCCGGAGCAGACTTTGATACCTCATGCATGGCCCATGGCTGACTGCTGCTGTGCCATTAGCAAATTTCTACTGTGGGTCAATTGCTGCCAATTTTAATGGTGTCTGCTCCTAATTTTAGATGTTTGGGAAGCTTTTTGTCACCCCTTAAGGCAGTGTTTCTCAACTCCAGTCCTCAAGACCCACCAACAGGCCATGTTTTCAGGATTTCCATAGGTGATGGAATTAATGCTGAAGCAGGTGATGAAATTATCACCTGTGAAATACTAAGGGTACCGTCACACAGTGCCATTTTCATCGCTACGACGGCACGATCCGTGACGTCGCAGCGTCGTATGATTATCGCTCCAGCGTCGTAGACTGCGGTCACACTTTGTAATCACGGCGCTGGAGCGATGCCGAAGTCCCCGGGTAACCATGGTAAACATCGGGTTACTAAGCGCAGGGCCGCGCTTAGTAACCCGATGTTTACCCTGGTTACCAGCGTAAACGTAAAAAAAACAAACAGTACATACTTACATTCCGGTGTCTGTCCCCCGGCGTTCTGCTTCTCTCCACTGTGTCTGTGCCAGCCGGAAAGCACAGCGGTGACGTCACCGCTGTGCTCGCTTTCCGGCCGGCCGGCGCTCACAGTGCAGAGAAGCTGAGACGCCGGAGGACAGACACCGGAATGTAAGTATGTACTGTTTGTTTTTTTTACGTTTACGCTGGTAACCACGGTAAACATCGGGTTACTAAGCGCGGCCCTGCGCTTAGTTACCCGATGTTTACCCTGGTTACAAGCGAACACATCGCTGGATCGGTGCCACACACAACGATCCAGCGATGTCAGCGGGTGATCAAGCGACGAAAGAAAGTTCCAAACGATCTGCTACGACGTACGATTCTCAGCAGGGTCCCTGATCGCTGCTGCGTGTCAGACACAGCGATATCGTAACGATATCGCTAGAACGTCACGAATCGTACCGTCGTAGCGATGAAAATGGCACTGTGTGACGGTACCCTAAGAGATCCTGAAAACTTGACCTGTTGGTGGGTCTTGAGGACCGGAGTTGAGAAACACTGCCTTAAGGTGTTGTGTATACATTTGGTTTGGCTTCCCATTTAATTTAATGGGGTCCAGGTATGGTTGTCAAACATGTTCATCGAAACATGGGGACATTCGGTGAACCGAACCGATCCTTGGAAGGTTTGCTCATGTCTAGTCATAAGGAGGCTCAATTGAGAATCACTATCATTATAGGGAGAGAATAGAAAGCATTATTAAAGGCACCTTTGTATTATTATAAGTAGGTTCTTAATCATTATTGTAAAGGGTGAAGGAAGATTATTATTCTTAATGGAGGACATTTTTTCTATGAGAAGGTACAGAGGGAACAATATTACTATGTAGAGGCTCAAAATGAGCACTAGATTCGGTGCATATGTTGCAGATTTGTCTAATTTTCTTTTAAGGCTACGTTCACATTTGCGTTGTGCGCCGCAGCGTCGGCGCCGCAGCGCACAACGCAAACAAAAACGCAGCAAAACGCATGCACAACGCTGCGTTTTGCGCCGCATGCGTCGTTTTTTTCATTGAATTTGGACGCAGCAAAAATGCAACTTGCTGCGTCCTCTGCGCCCCGACGCGGGCGCCGCAGCGACGCATGCGGCGCAAAACGCAAGTGCGCCGCATGTCCATGCGCCACCATGTTAAATATAGGGGCGCATGACGCATGCGGCGCCGCTGCGGCGCCCGACGCTGCGGCGCTGGCCGCAAATGTGAACGTAGCCTAACAGATTTGTCACAAAGCCTGAAGGGTTTCCTGATGCCAGCAAAGTGAATAAGAATCCTGAAGTCTAATGAAAATGTTGTTTATTTGTGTCTTGCAAATTTGGTGCAGATTTAAATCTGCAGCATGCCAATTATTTCAGTATTTTTGCTGCAGATTTCACTCGTACTAATGAGTGACGAAAAATCTGCTCCGAAAACAGGTGTAAAAAACATACCAAAAAATGTGGCAAAAACGTGCATATTGTCCTCGCTCTGCATGTCCTCCTGCCAGATTGGGTCAGTTACTATATCATCCACCACCTCATTTTCCACTTCCGCACCCTGGTCCTCCTCCTGACTTTCTGGCAATTGTGTCTCACCATCTTCCACCTTTTGTGACACTTTCTCACCTTTGCATTTGTGTGACCCCCATGGCTGCTCAAATATTTGGACATTGCTACATGCGATCTCCTATTGCCTCGCTTCAAGTGGACTGGGCGAGAGGCCCGAATCTACAAATGGAAAAGTCAACAGCTCTTTGGCGTGTTCAAGTGTGGGATCAGTTGTCTCTGGGCACTCGGCATGGTGGGAGGAAGGAGGATCAGGGTGAGGAAAATGTGGTCCAGATTCAAGGCTACTGAGACTTGACCGTGTGTAAGACAGGGTGGTGATAGTGGTGGCAAAGTGACTGGAAGCAGTATCCGCTATCCAACCAACAACCTTTTGACACTGCTCTGGGTTCAATAGTGGTGTGCTGCGGTCCCCTAGTAATTGGGACAGGAAGGTCGGGTGAGAAGATGTGGGTGTTTGTTGTGGCACAATTTCAGTTTGCCCACAGCCTCGGCCTTGACATGCACCATCACCATCACGTCCAGTTCCCTGTCCCTTGCCATGCACCTTGCCCTTTTTAAATGGAGGACAATACTTTCCACGTTCACTACAAATGGCTGAACTTTGAGAGCACTTATATGTGAGCCGTGTGATGGACAAACCACAGGTTTAACCCCTTAACGACCGCCGATACGCCTTTTAACGGCGGCCGCTAAGGGTACTTAATCCACAGCGCCGTTAATTAACGGTGCTGTGGAAAAAGTGAATAGCGCCCCCCAGAGTCGGATTTTCTCTGGGGTCTCGGTTGCCGAGGGTAGCCGAGACCCCAGAGAACATGATTCGGGGGGTTTTTACCGACCCCCGAGTTGCGATCGCCGGTAATTAACCGTTTACCGGCGGTCGCAACAAAAAAAACAAAAACGCGATTTGCCGTTTAATTTCTCTGTCCTCCGATGTGATCGCACATCGGAGGACAGAGAAATGTGGTCCCCGATGGCCCCCAATAGCCCCCCAATACTTACCTACCTCCCCCGGTGCTCCTCGTGTCTCCCCATGGGCGCCGCCATCTTTTTTCCGGGAAAAAATGGCGGGCGCACGCGCAGTGCGCCCGCCGCCCGGCACCCGGATGTTCTTTGGGGTCTCGGCTGCCGGGGGTAGCCGAGACCCCAAAGAACATGATCGGGGTCGGTTTGCACCGACCCCTGCTTTGCGATCGCCGGTAATTAACAGTTTACCGGCGACCGCAAAAAAAAAAAGAAAAAAAAAAAAAAAAGCGATCAGTTATTTCTCTGTCCTCTGATGTGATCGCACATCAGAGGACAGAGAAATAGGGGGATTCGGGGACCCTATCATACTCACCCGGGGTCCCTGGGTCCTCTTCTGTCTTCTCCTGCCAGCCGGCTTTTTCATCATGGCGGGCGCATGCGCAGTGCGCCTGCCATCTGCTGCCATCTGCCGGCCGGCAGGAGAAGACAAGTTGGGGCTAAAATTAGGGTTAGGGTTAGGGTTAGGGTTAGAGTTAGGGTTAGAGTTAGGGTTAGGGTTAGAGTTAGGGTTAGGGTTAGGGTTAGAGTTAGGGTTAGGGTTAGAGTTAGGGTTAGAGTTAGGGTTAGGGTTAGGGTTAGGGTTAGGGTTAGGGTTAGGGTTAGAGTTAGGGTTAGGGTTAGGGTTAGGGTTAGAGTTAGGGTTAGAGTTAGGGTTAGGGTTGGGGCTAAATTTAGGGTTAGGGTTAGGGCTAGGGTTAGGGTTAGGCTACTTTCACACTAGCGTTTTTTGGCTTCCGTCGCAATGCGTCGTTGGAGAAAAAACGCATCCTGCAAAAGTGCTTGCAGGATGCGTTTTTTCTCCATTGGCTTGCATTAGCGACGCATTGCGACGGATTGCCACATGTCGCATCCGTCGTGCGACGGATGCGTCGTGCTTCGGCGGACCGTCGACACAAAAAAAACTACATGTAACTTTTTTGTGCGACGTGTCCGCCATTTCCGACCGCGCATGCGTGGCCGGAACTCCGCCCCCGCCTCCCCGCACCTCACAATGGGGCAGAGGATGCGTTGAAAAAACAGCATCCGCTGCACCCGTTGTGCGGCGCTTACAACGCTAGCGTCGGTACGTCGGCCCGACACACTGCGATGGGCCGAGTACGACGCTAGTGTGAAAGTAGCCTTAGGCTTCTTTCACACTTGCGTCGGTACGGGGCGGTCGCAATGCGTCGGCCCGATGTACCGACGCACGTTGTGAAAATTGTGCACAACGTGGGCAGCGGATGCAGTTTTTCAACGCATCCGCTGCCCAGTCTATGTCCTGGGGAGGAGGGGGCAGAGTTACAGCCACGCATCCGCGGAAATGGCGGATGCGACGTACAAAAAAAAGGTTACATTGAACTTTTTTTGTGACGACGGGGGCTAAAGTTATGGTTAGGGTTGGGGCTAAAGTTAGGGTTGGGGCTAAAGTTAGGGTTAGAGTTGGGATTAGGGTTAGGGTTTGGATTAGGGTTGGGATTAGTGTTACGTTTGGGATTAGGGTTGGGATTAGGGTTAGGGTTGGGATTAGGGTTAGGGGTGTGTTGGATTTAGGGTTTTGATTAGGGTTATGGTTAGGGTTGAGATTAGGGCTGTTTTGGGGTTAGGGTTGTGATTATCGTTAGGGTTGTGATTAGGATTATGGATCGGGTTGAGATTAGGGTTAGGGGTGTGTTGGGGTTAGGGTTGGAGTTAGAATTGGGGGGTTTCCACTGTTTAGGTACATCAGGGGGTCTCCAAACACGACAGCCAATTTTGCGCTAAAAAAGTCAAATGGTACTCCCTCCCTTCTGAGCTCTGCCGTGCGCCCAAACAGTGGTTTACCCCCACATATGGGGCATCAGCGTACTCGGGATAAATTGGACAACAACTTTTGGGGTCCAATTTCTCCTATTACCCTTGTGAAAATAAAAACTTGGGGGCTAAAAATCTTTTTTGTTGGAAAAAAATATATTTTTTTATTTTCACTACTCTGCATTATAAATTTCTGTGAAGCACTTGAGCTTTCAAAGTTCTCACCACATATCTAGATAAGTTCCTTAGGGGGTCTAGTTTCCAAAATTTGGTCACTTGTGGGGGTTTCTACTGTTTAGGTACATTAGGGGTCTGCAAACGCAACATAACGCCCGCAGACAATTCTATCAAAGTCTGCATTCCAAAATGGCACTCCTTCCCTTCCGAGCTCTGCCGTGCGCCCAAACAGTGGTTTACCCCCACATATGGGGTACCAGCATACTCAGGACAAATTGGACAACAACTTTTGGGGTCCAATTTCTCTTGTTACCCTTGTGAAAATAAAAATTTGGGGGCTACAAAAATCTTTTTTGTGGGAAAAAAAATATTTTTTATTTTCACTACTCTGCATTATAAACTTCTGTGAAGCACTTGAGCATTCAAAGTTCTCACCACATATCTAGATAAGTTCCTTGGGGGGTCTGTTTTCCAAAATGGGGTCACTTGTTGGGGGTTTCTACTGTTTAGGTACATTAGGGGTCTGCAAAGGCAACATAACGCCCGCAGACAATTCTATCAAAGTCTGCATTCCAAAATGGCACTCCTTCCCTTCCGAGCTCTGCCGTGCGCCCAAACAGTGGTTTACCCCCACATATGGGGTACCAGCATACTCAGGACAAATTGGACAACAACTTTTGGGGTCCAATTTCTCTTGTTACCCTTGTGAAAATAAAAATTTGGGGGCTAAAAAAATCTTTTTTGTGGGAAAAAAAATATTTTTTATTTTCACTACTCTGCATTATAAACTTCTGTGAAGCACTTGGGCATTCAAAGTTCTCACCACATATCTAGATAAGTTCCTTGGGGGGTCTATTTTCCAAAATGGGGTCACTTGTTGGGGGTTTCTACTGTTTAGGTACATTAGGGGTCTGCAAAGGCAACATAACGCCCGCAGACAATTCTATCAAAGTCTGCATTCCAAAATGGCACTCCTTCCCTTCCGAGCTCTGCCGTGCGCCCAAACAGTGGTTTACCCCCACATATGGGGTACCAGCATACTCAGGACAAATTGGACAACAACTTTTGGGGTCCAATTTCTCTTGTTACCCTTGTGAAAATAAAAACTTGGGGGCTAAAAAATCTTTATTGTTAAAAAATATATATTTTTTATTTTCACGACTCTGCATTATAAACTTCTGTGATGCACTTGGGCATTCAAAGTTCTCACTACACATCTAGATAAGTTCCATGGGGGGTCTAGTTTCCAAAATGGGGTCACTTTTGGGGGGTTTCTGCTGTTTAGGCACATCAGGGGCACTCCAAACGCGACATGGCGTCCGATCTCAATTCCAGTCAATTTTGCATTGAAAAGTCAAATGGCGCTCCTTTGCTTCCGAGCTCAGCCATGCGCCCAAACAGTGGTTTACCCCCACATATGGGGTGTCGGCGTACTCAAGACAAATTGTACAACAGCTTCTGGGGTCCATTTTCTCCTGTTACCCTTGGTAAAATAAAAATTTGGAGGCAAAAAGATCATTTTTGTAGAAAAAATGCGATTTTTTTATTTTCACAGCTCTACGTTATAAACTTCTGTGAAGCACCTGGGGGTTTAAAGTGCTCACCACACATCTAGATAAGTTCCTTAAGGGGTCTAGTTTCCAAAATGGTGTCATATGTGGGGGGTCTCTACTGTTTAGGCACATCAGCGGCTCTCCAAACGTGACATGGCGTCCGATCTCAATTCCAGCCAATTCTACATTGAAAAAGTAAAACGACACTCCTTCTCTTCCAAGCTCTGCGGTGCGCCCAAACAGTGGTTTACCCCCATATATGGGGTATCGACGTACTCAGGAGAAATTGCACAACAACTTTTGTGGTCTAATTTCTCCTGTTACCCTTGTGAAAATAAAAATTTGGGGGCAAAAAGATCATTTTTGTAGAAAAAATGAGATTTTTTATTTTCACGGCTCTACGTTATAAACTTCTGTGAAGCACTTGGGGGTTCAAAGTGCTCACCACACATCTAGATAAGTTCCTTAAGGGGTCTAGTTTCCAAAATGGTATCACTTGTGGGGGGTTTCCACTGTTTAGGCACATCAGGGACTCTCCAAACGCGACATGGCATCCGATCTCAATTCCAGCCAATTCTGCATTGAAAAAGTCAAACGGTGCTCCTTCACTTCCAAGCTCTGCGGTGCGCCCAAACAGTGGTTTACCTCCACATATGGGGTATCAACGTACTCAGGAGAAATTGCACAACAACTTTTGTGGTCTAATTTCTCCTGTTACCCTTGTGAAAATAAGAATTTGTGGGCGAAAAAATCATTTTTGTGAAAACAAATGCGATTTTTTATTTTCACGGCTCTACGTTATAAACTTCTGTGAAGCACTTGGGGGTTCAAAGTGCTCACCACACATCTAGATAAGTTCCTTGGGGGGTCTAGTTTCCAAAATGGTGTCACTTGTGGGGGGTTTCCACTGTTAGGCACATTAGGGGCTCTCCAAACGCGACATGGCGTCCGATCTCAATTCCAGCCAATTCTGCATTGAAACAGTCAAACGGTGCTCCTTCACTTCCAAGCTCTGCGGTGCGCCCAAACAGTGGTTTACCTCCACATATGGGGTATCGGCGTACTCAGGAAAAATTGCACAACAAAATTTGTGGTTAAATTTCTGTTTTTACACTTGTGAAAATTAAAAAAAATGGTTCTGAAGTAAAATGTTTGCAAAAAAAAGTAAAATGTTCATTTTTTTCTTCCACATTGTTTTAGTTCCTGTGAAGTACGTAAAGGGTTAATAAACTTCTTGAATGTGGTTTTGAGCAGCTTGAGGGGTGCAGTTTTTAGAATGGTGTCACACTTGGTTATTTTCTATCATATAGACCCCTCAAAATCACTTCAAAGGTGATGTGGTCCCTAAAAAAAACATGGTGTTGTAAAAATGAGAAATTGCTGGTCAACTTTTAACCCTTATAACTCCCTAACAAAAAAAAAAATTGTTTCCAAAATTGTGCTGATGTAAAGTAGACATGTGAGAAATGTTATTTATTAACTATTTTTTGTGACATATCTCTCTGATTTAAGGGCATAAAAATACAAAGTTTGAAAATTGCAAAATTTTAAAAATTTTCGCCATATTTCCATTTTTTTCATAAATAATCGCAAGTAATATCGAAGAAATGTTACCACTAACTTGAAGTACAACATGTCACAAAAAAACAATCTCAGAATCAGCGGGATCCGATAAAGCGTTCCAGAGTTATAACCTCATAAAGTGACACTGGTCAGAATTGTAAAAATTGGCTCGGTCATTAAGTACCAAATTGGCTCTGTCACTAAGGGGTTAAATACTGGCATGTATTTAACTATTTTTAACAGCAAACTTGTATCAATAACTTCGCTAACAAACTGCAGCAAAATTTAAATGGAGGCCAGAAATTGCAGAATTTTGAGCAGACTTATGTGTGATCTGTGTGACGGATAAAACACAGTTTTAAATAGATGGATTTTTAGCACTGTAACATGGAAAGGATCTGGCTGTATTCTGCAGTGCCAACAAGCAAATGGAGCAGGAAAATGGTGTTCTCTGGATTACTATTAGGCACGTTGCGGATTTGCAGCTTTTTTTCTATGTTGAAATGCTATAAATCCGCAATGGATTATTAAAGTAATGTTAATCAATGGCATTCCTGAATTGAGGTGCACATGCTACGGAAATTTCCATCCTTATTTGCAGCATTTTATTTTCCGCAGCATGTCAATTCTTTTTGCGGATCTGCAGCGTTTCTGCAACCGTCGACTTCCGCTGAGTCAGTCAAATCTCCAGCAAAACCGCAGGTGTAAAAAGGTTTGCGGATTTGCGGTGGAGTTGCGTGCCAAAAATGCTGCAGAAAGGAAATGATGTCAGAAGGAGGAAGAGTGTGTGGGCGGCAAATATGTGTGTAGGCGGAGACTATGTGTGAGCGGAGAATATGTGCGGGTCTGTCTGTATCTGTCTGCAGGTGTCTGTGTGTGTCTGCATCTGTCTGCGGGTGTCAGTGGGTGTAGCTGAAGTCAGCGGATGTCTGTGTGTGTACCCATGCAACGTGTGTACCCAGGCGTCGTCTGATGGGAATACTACTTCATATAAATGACAGCATGAGCCGATGATGGAAGCATAGACCCAACATCCGGTGCCTGTGTTCAATTGTAAAAAAAATCTAAACATTTACATAATTACATACACAATACTTACTCACGGAACACCTAATCCCCGACGCCCATATATCCGGCAACAAAAATAAAATAATAAACCAACATATACTCCTTGCCCACCGTAGTCCACACCGAGTGTCCCATGACAATCTCACGTGTAGAACACCGCTCTACCCGGCCTTCATTGATACACTGACAGGAGGTAATCGCTCCCGCAGTGTATCACTGCGCCGCCGTGAGAGCTCACAGGAGCTTTTGTAGCTCATTCCAGCTTTGTGCAGGTCTATGATCTTGTCCCTGACACCCTTAAAAATATCTTGGTCTTGCCCATGTTGTAGAGATTAGAGTCAGACAGATTAATTGAGTCTGTGAACAGGAGTCTTTTATAAAGGTGACTATGTAAGACAACTGTGTTTAATGCAGGTAACGAGTTTATTAGGAGCGTCTAACTGGTCTGTAGGAGCCAGAACTCTTAATGGTTGGTAGAGGATCAAATACCGTATATACTCGAGTATAAGCCGAGATTTTGAGCCCATTTTTTTTAGGCTGAAAGTGCCCCTCTCGGCTTATACTCGAGTCATTGTCCCAGGGGTCGGCAGGGGAGGGGGAGCGGCAGGAGTGGCGGCTGTAACATCATACTCACCCCCACCTGACACGTCTCTGCACATCCCTGCTTCTCAGATGGTCTCTGGTGCCTGCAGCTCTTCCTATGTTCAGCGTTCACGTGGTACCGCTCATTAATGAATATGAACACTACTCCACTCCCTTAGGCGTGGAGCGCATATTCATTACTTTAATGAGCGGTACCATGTGACCGCTGAACACAGGAACAAGCTGCCGGCGCGTGCCGGAAACCATCGGAGAAGCAGGGAATTGCAGAGAGACCAATATTGGAGGGGGTGAGTATGATGGGGGAAGGTGAGCCATGCGATATCCACCGGTCCCCGTTTCACCACTAGACTGTGTCTTTGGCATCCTCTGGCTGTGACGTTCAGGTCAGAGAGCACGATGATGAGGTTAGTGCGTGCCCTCTGCCTGAACAGTCACTGCAGAGAGCCGGAAGTCACGGCGGAGCACGGCGGTGGAACGGGGACAGGTGAATATCGCAAGTGCCAGGGGCCTGAGCCAGCAGTGACTCCGGCACCTGGCCACCATAGTGCACCAGTGCCCCGCCTGCTCAGGACACTCGGCGCCAGTGTACTGAGGGATGAGAGGTCCAGCGATGAGAGGTGAGTATGTAATTTTGTTTTTTTTTTTAAATCACAGCAGCATATGTGGCATAGTATGCTGTGGAGCATCTTATGGGGCCATCATGCTTTATGGAACAGCATATGGGCATATTATGCTATGGAGCATCTTATAGGGCCATCAACCTTTATGGAGCAGCATATGGGGCATATTATGGTGAGGAGCATTTTATGGGGCCATCAACTTTTATGGAGCAGCATATGGGGCATATTATGCTATGGAGCACCTTATGGGGCCATCAGCCTTTGTGAAGCAGCATATGTGGCATAGTATGGTATGGAGTATCTTATGGGGCCATCAACTTTTATGGAGCATTATATGGGGCATATTATTCTATGGAGCATCTTATGGGGCCATCAACCTTTATGGAGCATTATAAGGGGCATGTTATTCTATGGAGCATCTTATGGGGCCATCATTAACCTTTGTGCAGCATTATATGGGGCATGTTTTAATATGGAGCATCTTATGGCGCCATTATTAACCTTTGTGCAGCATTATATGGGGCATATTTTTGTATGGAGCATCTTATGGGGCCCATCATGAACTTTATGGAGCATTATATAGGGCGTATTGTGTATGGAGCATCTTATGGGGCCATCATGAACTGTATGGAGCATTATATGGGGCTCCTGATTCAATATGGATTTTCAAAAACATTTAACCTACTGATGTCTCAATCAATTTTACTTTTATTGGTATCTATTTTTATTATTGAAATTAACCAGTAGCTGCTGCATTTCCAACCCTAGGCTTATACTCAAGTCAATACGTTTTCCCAGGTTTTGGTGGCAAAATTAGGGGTCTCGGCTTATACTCGGGCCGTCTTATACTCGAGTATATACGGTACTTATTTCTCACTGCAAAATGCAAATAAATGTATATAATTTATACAATGTGATTTTCTGGATTTTATTTTTGACATTCTATCTTTCAATGTTAAAATTAACCTAGCCTTAAAATTATAGACTGTTCATGTCTTTGTCAGTGGGCAAACTTACAAAATCAGCAAGGGATCAAATACGTATTTCCCCCACTGTAGTAACATAGTAACATAGGTAGCAAGGCCGAAAAAAAGACATTTGTCCATCCAGTTCAGCCTATATTCCATCACAAAAAATCTCTAGATCTACGTCCTTCTAAAGAACCTAATAACTGTAAGATACAATATTGTTATGCTCCAGGAAGACATCCAGGCCTCTCTTGAACCCCTCCAGTGAGTTCGCCATCACCACCTCAGGCAGGGAATTCCAGATAAAGAATCCTCTGCTATGTTGGTGGAAAAACCTTCTCTCCTCCAGACGCAGAGAATGCCCCCATGTGACCGTCTCCTTCCTTGGTATAAACAGATCCTTGGAGAGATATTTGTATTGTCCCCTTATATACTTATACATGGTTATTAGATCGCCCCTCAGTCAGCTTTTTTCTAGACTAAATTATCCTAATTTTGCTTATCTCTCTGGGTATTGTAGTACCCCCACCCCCTTTATTAATTTTGTTGCCCTCCTTTGTACTCGCTCTAGTTCCATTATATCCTTCCTGAGCACCGGTGCCCAAAACTGTATACAGTACTCCATGTGCGGTCTAACCAGTGATTTGTACAGAGGCAGTATAATGCTCTCATCATGTGTATCCAGATCTCTTTTAATGCACCCCATGATCCTGTTTGCCTTGGCAGCCGCTTCCTGGCACTGGCTGCTTCAGGTAAGTTTATCATTAACTAGGATCCCCAAGTCCGTCTCCATGTCAGATTTACCCAGTGGTTTCCCGTTCAGTGTGTAATGGTGATATTGATTCCTTCTTCCCATATGTATAACCTTACATATATCATTGTTAAAATGCATCTGCCACCTCTCGGCCCAAGTTTCCAAGTTATCCAGATCCATCTCTAGCAGAATACTATCTTCTCTTGTATTGACTACTTTACATTAGTTTTGTATCATCTGCAAATATCGATATTTTACTGTGTAAACCTTCTACCAGATTGTTAATAAATATGTTGAAACAAATAGGTCCCAACACCTACCCCTGCAGTACCCCACTGGTCACAGTGACCCAGTTACAGAATATACCATTTATAACCACCTTCTGCATTCTATCACTATTACCTATCCATTTACACACATTTTCCCCCAGACCCAGAATTCTCATTTTGTGTACCAAACGCTTTGGAAAAATCATGATATACCACATCCAGTTACTCACCTTGGTCCAGTCTATAGCTTACCTCTTCATGAAACCTGATTAGATTGGTTTGACAGGAGCGGTTCCTCATAAACCCATGCTGATATGGAGTTAAACAGTTATTCTCATTGAGATAATCCAGAATAACATGCCTCAGAAACCCTTCAAATATTTTACCAACAATAGAGGTTAGACTTACTGGCCTATAATTTCCAGGTTCACTTTTAGAGCCCTTTTTGAATATTGGTACCACTTTTGCTATGCGCCAGTCCTGTGGAACAGACTCCGTCGCTATAGAGTCCCTAAATATAAGAAATAATGGTTTGTCTATTACATTACTTAGTTCTCTTAGTACTTGTGGGTGTATGCCACCCGGACCCGGAGATTTAACTATTTCAATCTTATTTAGCCAGTTTCACACGTCTTCTTGGGTTAGATTAATGACACTTAATATAGAGTTTTGTTTGTCTCTCGGCATTTCACCTAGCATTTTATTTTCCACAGTGAATACCATGGAGAAGAAGGTGTTTAACATATTAGCTTTTTCCTCGTCATCTACAACCACTCTTTCCTCACATTTTTTTAAGGGGCTACACTTTCACTTTTGTATATATGGTACTACAATGCTAAAATTTTCATTGCCATATTCTATGCTGCTTATTTGACTGTGGTAAGTTTTGGATAGAAATGTATATAAATGATCTATATGAGTATATATAATATATTTTTTGAGACTACTATCCCTTTTTGATTGACAGCCTAGCTAGTGATATTGTGTGACTTGAATAGAGAGGCTAGGGGGCATCAGGGACAGACGACAAGGAGCGGGAACGCCATTGCCGACTTTCAAGGGTGCCAACTTCCATGGCATAGGTAGGAGTAAAGTATAGGAGAAAGACCCCCTCGCAACCCTCCCCCTTACTTTTCTGTCTTTACAGCATTATATGTAATTACTGATTGTAGGATAACCTTCCTTGTTTACTGACAGTTACATCAGAGGAAGGGGTCCTACTTATGGAGCAGCCCCCAAACGCAGGGGAGCGGGGTACTCGGTACCGGGTCTCTCGGTTCTGGGAATGTTACGGTGGCCCGACCCGGTCCGTGGCCCTGCTAAGGGGCGCCCAATAAAAGGTGTAGGTGGTGGTGTAGGTTGCAATAAATGACGAGGACACAGGGTTGCAGTCTCTTTACCTCTTTACTGAAGGCTTCGGCATCCGCAATCCAGAGCACTGCTAACAGGGCTGGCTGAGACCGGCCGGTCCGAAGGCACATCCAGAGTTCCCTTTGCAGGTGGAAATCAGTAGCCTACCTACTAGCGCCTGGGTGTTGTAGTACTTCCCTGCTGAGCACCACGGGATAGTCCTCTCAACTGTCGTGTATGTTTCTGTTCTTTCTCTCCGTCCCCCAGATGATATGGATAGGACGCACCCATATGACGGGGTAGGCCTGGAGTTATTATATAGGGACCCTAGAGACGCCCCTCTCCCACAATTGCCTCCGTTGTCTTCATTAGGTGTAAAAGGTGAGACAGCCAACCTAGAGTTAACTGCCCTGCCGTAGTTCAAAGTAATGCGTAGAGTCTATTACTTCCTCGGCGTTCCGGCCGCCTCAGAAGGATGTTGCCGATCTCGGGGCACGACTACTTCTGGTTCTATCGCCTTTGTGCTGTGATCTCGTTTCTCACTTCTCCACAATATACCTCGCTTCGTGTCCTTTCTTAAGATGCCGCCGCAATGAGGTGCAGGCACGGCTCCGTAATGATCTGTCCTTTTGCTAGGCCACTGTCAGGATCCCACCCCTGACAGGGACCCCCCTGAATCTTCCCAAGTAACGCTCTCCTCTCACTAGATGTTACCTGGGCAAAACCCAGTCAGCTTCTCCCTGACTTCCTATCCAACCCCCAGTTTTACCAGGGTGTGAGGAGTGGCCTAATACATAGAACCCTTTGCTCCCCCTGGTGGCCGGAGTGTGAAGTGTAATGTGTGACTGTGATACCTGGTCAGGTGAACTCTTTTAGTGCAATCAGACGTACCATCACTCCCCTTAGCGGCAGAGCGACGTTACTGCAACGACCAGGACTCTGGGGCGCTGCACTTACTGGCTAGTCCATTTTAATATATGTGTGTTATTCGCAACTTGTGTTTTGGCACTTTATAGGTGATTTTTAATGATGTTTAATAGTGATGAGCGAGTGTACTCGTTGCTTGGGTTTTCCCGAGCACGCTCGGGTGACCTCCGAATATTTATGACTGCTCGGAGATTTAGTTTTCATGATGGCAGCTGAATGATTTACAGCTATTAGCCAGCTTGATTACATGTGGGGATTCCCTAGCAGCCAGGCAACCCCCACATGTACTCAGGCTGGCTAGTAGCTGTAAATCATTCAGCTGCCGCGATGAAAACTAAATCTCCGAGCAGTCATAAATACTCGGAGGTCACCCGAGCAACGAGTACACTCGATCATCACAAATGTTTAATAAAGAGTAATTTTAACCCCTTCACCCCGAAGCCTGTTTTCACCTTCCTGACCAGGCCAATTTTTACAATTCTGACCACTGTCACTCTATGAGGTCATAACTCTGAAACGCTTCAATGGATCCCACTGATTCTGAGAATGTTTCTTGTGACATATTATACTTCATCATAATGGTAAAATTTCTTGGATATGACTTGCATTTATTTGTGCAAAAAAAAGGAAATTTGGTGAAAACTTTTTTCAAATTTTCCATTTTTATGCCCTTTACTCAAAGAGTCATATCGCACAAAATAGTTAATAAATAACATTTCCCACATGTCCACTTTACATCAGCACAATTTTTGAAACATATTTATTTTTTGTTAGGAAGTTATAATGGTTAAAAGTTGACCAGCGATTTCTCATTTTTACAACATTTGCAAAACGATTTTTTTAGGGACCACATCGCATTTGAAGTGACCTTGAGAGGCCTATATGATAGAAAATACCGCAAAGTGATGCCATTCTAAAAACTGCACCCCTCAAGGTACTCAAAACCACATTAAAGAAGTTTATTAACCCTTCAGGTGCTTCACAGAAATTTTTGGTATGTGGAAGGAAAAATAAACATTTTCTTTTCTTTCCAAAAAAAATTTCTTTAGACCTATTTTTTTTTTACTTTTTCAAGGGTAACAGAAGAAAATGAACCATATAATTTGTTGTGCAATTTCTCCTGATATGCCAATACCCCATATGTGGAGGCTCAGAAGGGAAGGAGCGCCAGTTCACTTTTTGAATGTAAAATTTGCTGGAATCACTAGCGGATGCCATGTTGCGTTTGGAGAGCCCCTGATGTGCCTAAACAGTGGAAACAACCCAACAAATGACACCATTTTAGAAACTAGACCACTTAGGGAACTTATATATATGTGTATTGAGCACGTTGAACCCCCAAGTGCTTCACAGAAGTTTATAATGTAGAGTCATGAAAATAAAAAAATTAAAATTTTCACCCAAAAATCTTTTTTAGCTCCAAATTTTGCATTTTCACAAGGGTAACAGAAGAAAATGGATCCCAACATTTGTTGTGCAACTTCTCCTGAGTTTACCAGTACTGCACATATCGTCAAAAACTACTTTTGAGGCACAGTCCAAAGCTCAGAAGGAAAGAAATGCCCATTTTGCAAATTAAACCTCTCAATGAATTCATCTAGGGGCACAATGATTATATTGACACCACAGCTATGTCACAGACTTTTATACCATTGGGCAGTGAAGATAAAATAATTTACATATTTATAACCAAAATTGTGTGTTAGCCCCAAGTTTTACATTTTCATACTGAGAAATGGGTAAAAATGTCACCATATTTTCAATTGAACGTGGCAATACCCCATGTGTATATACAGTACTACTCAGCCATACAGAGAGATTCGGAAGGGATGGAACACTATTTGCTTCCTGGAACGCAGATTTTCTTAGAATAGTTTGCGGATTCCATATAAAGAGCCCCGAAGTAATAGAAAAGCAGAATCCCCCCTTAAATGACCCCATTTTGTTAATTATAACCCTTTGGGAATTTATCTACAGATGTAGTGACAATTTTTACTTCATAGGTGTTTTCCAGAAACAAGTAGTAGTGGATGTTGCTTAATGAAAATTGTAAACTGACATTGTAGTGACCAGTACATTATGCCAAGCCCGTGCTTCAGGAGACACACAGCTGCAAATTAGGTGGGTTCTCATCACTACAGAAATTCCAAACATGTGGGTGTTAATGTGGATTAGGCACATTGGGCTCAGAAGAGAGGGGGGATTTGGATTTGGGAGCGGAGAATTTGATTAATTTCTTTTTGGGGGCGAGGAGCCATTTAGCTTTTCCAGAGCCTTTGTACTACTAGTAACATGGAAGCACCTATATTTCCATTAACAGATGACGGACCTGAGTGAGGACTTGCTTTTCTTGTGGAACCTTTTAATGTGAACATTTTGCATAACAAAAGCACTTATTCCATTCGGTTTGCGTTTAGTCGGACCATTATTTATTTTTTCAACAGGACAATGACTCCAAACACACCTCCAAGCTGTGTAAGGGCTATTTGACCAAGAAGGAGAGTCATGGGGTGCTACGCCAGATGACCTGGCCTCCACACTCACCAGACCTGAGCCCAATCGAGATGGTTTGGGGGTGAGCTGGACCGCAGAGTGAAGGCAAAAGGGTCAACAAGTGCTAAGCATCTCTGGGAACTCCTTCAAGATTGTTGGAAGACCATTCCCAGTGACTACCTCTTGAAGCTCATCAAGAGAATGCCAAGAGTGTGCAAAGCAGTCCTCAAAGCAAAAGGTGGCTACTTTGAAGAACCTAGCATATAAGACATATTTTCAGTTGTTTCACACTTTTTTGTTAAGTATATAATTCCACATGTGTTATTTCATAGTTTTGATGCCTTCAGTGTGAATTTCCAATTTTCATAGTCATGAAAATACAGAAAAATCTTTAAATGAGAAGGTGTGTCCAAACTTTTGGTCTGTACTATATACATATATATGTTTTCACAAATATTTGAGCCTATGGATCCATTATATGTCCATTTTGCAAGCCGGCGAGAAAATCTTGCCATACGGATGTCACACGGATGTTTACATGCGAGAAAATCGTATCCTCGTTTTGCACACAGATGACATATGGATCACTGTTCAGGGAACATTTCTGCCATTGTCGTTCGTATAAAACAGACCAATTTTTTTATACGTTGTGTGTGACACCAGCCTAAAGGAGATCCCCCAACATTAAACATAATGGTATTTTACTTAATGATCAGAAGTGGTCTGATTGGCAGGACCTTGCAAAAGAACAGGGGCAGCAGCATTTTTTTCCCCTTCACAGCAGCACTGCCATCTATCTGCAGTATAGGGAAGTGCAACACAGCCCTATGTATGGGAACAGAGCAGCTCGCTGTACAGCAGTGCCACTTTGACAGTAAGGCTATGTGCACAAGTTGGGGATTTTGCTGCGGATCCGCAGCGGATTTGATGCTGTGGATCTGCAGCTGTTTTTGTACAGTACCATGGAAACGTATGGAAAACAAAATCCGCAGTGCACATGCATGGAAACGCAGCATATCAATTCTTTGTGCAGATTCCACAGCGGTTTTACACCTGCTCCTCAATAGGAATCCGCAGGTGTAAAACCGCAGGTGGAATCCGCACAATAACCGCACAAAAAACGTGGCAAATCTGCGGGTAATCCGCAGTGCGGTTTACCTGCGGATTTTGAAAGAACAGTGCGGAAAAATCCGCACACCAATCCGCAACGTGTGCACATAACCTAAAAATGATGAAGGAGAATTTACCCCATAACTGAGCATATTTACACCATTGTATAATAATTGGGAATATCCCTTTAAAAAAAGAAAAAAGTAATACCTGCAGATTATTTTACCTTTTTGTTTTCCCTACTGTTGGATTTTTTTTTTCCAACTTTTGCAAGGTTGCTTCCACCAATCTCTCCCATCGGGAAACAATGTACAGTCTGAGTTATGTCAATGCTGCAGTTTTTTACTTGGAACCAGAGGTGACTCCTGGTCACCAATAAGCTGCAACCTAAGAAGGAAGATAGACTTTTCAATGACTGTTCAATAATATGGAAAATCTGATGGTTCAGAACCTGTCCGGTCCCTTTAAGGCTGCATTCATTTATATCTTCAGTTTTAAAGCTGAAGTCTTAAACAGGTAAAGTTTTACTTTTATTCTACTTTCACATATGTAGCAAATATTTTATATGTACCCGCCTGAAATCGGCTGGACAAGGAGTTCGGCAAGCTGGAAAGCCCCCAAGGCAAATGTTAGGATTTGGTTCAGCTTTGTGGTAGTATGCATGGGGTAGTGTGGTGCCACCTGCAGGTCATTTTTCCTTACTGCAGGTTTATGAAAATTAATGTTTAAAGTTTATTTTTGTGATCACATCATGGATGTTTGGTTTGTTTGGCTATTTTCTTGCTGAAGGGGGCAAGTTTACCTTTCAAATGGTGTATCATTTGTGTGTGAGTGCAGTATGAACGGAAATACAAAGTAATCACCGAAAAAGAGTGTTTTGAAATAATATAGAAGGATTATTTTTACAAAAATGTTTTACTTTTTTACGTTGACCCCCTATGTCACTATTATTTTTTGCAGGCTTATTTCTTGTACAGCATGGGGATGCAGCAACATCCCCATGCTGTAGAAACTGTCAGCTCTGCACTGACAGTAAAAGTTACTGATCATGTACTGCGCATGATCAGCAAGTTTTCTAGCTCTGGTGAATCAGATGCGGTCATGACGACATCCGGTCACCATGGCAACAATCGGGTCACCGTGTAATGCCGCGGGGTCTCCTATCCAAAGGCAGAGAGTCTCTGCCGGCTCTCTGAATGCTGCAATCTCATTCAATCACAGCATTTTGGGTGTTAAAGTGCCGGGAGCGGTACGTGACAGACATGCGGACGTAATAATCTGTCCCTGGTCAAATAGGCCCAGGTCACACGGATTATTACGTCCAATGTCAGAAAGGGATTAAATTATGTACATTGAAGAATTTCCAATATATTACTCACAGATTTGTTTGCAGCATGGATCATACTTGAATAGAGGGTAAAAAATGTGTTAAAATAAGACGTATATCGCACATCATGACATCTCGGAACTTAATAAGCACCAGAGGTGCCCAGGATGCCAGGCTGAGGATGATGGTTGCAGAAGTGAAAACTGGCTGTCACAGAAGACCAGACTATTAACATGGAAGAGCGCAGCATGAGAAGCACCAGATGGTTTAATTGGGATGTTTCAATGAAAGGTGGGGGGATTAGCCTCTCACCTGGAACGGTTGTGCATCCCTGTTCCTGGGGCTGTGGGAGAGGGACCTCTCCCTGCCGGATCAGTCGTCGCCGATGTGCCGTGTCCTTTCGTGGACGCGGTACATCGACATTTTACTGATCTGGCAGGGGTCCAGTGATGATTTGAAGAGGTTCATGGCATCATTAAATGATAATCAGTTGAACATATTTATTACGTATAAATATGATTCTAAAACTATCGAATTTCTGGATGTCCTACTCTCTAAAGATGCGAGGGGGGAGGTGCAAACAAGTATATATCGTAAGCCTACATCTACTAACATGTTGTTGCATGCCACCTCCTCCCACCCGGGCCACATGATCCAGTCAGTTCCCACCGGACAGTTCCTCCGCCTACATAGACTGTGTTCAAATAATGAAGAATTCTATACACAGGCTGAAGATCTTAAACGGAGATTACAGGAACGTGGGTTTAGTAACCGAATGATTAAGAGGGCCTATAACAGGGCTAAATATTCATCCAGGGATGCATTGTTATATGGCCCTAAACAGATAAGCAGGGATAGTCAGGATCGAGTGAGATTTGTAACGGACTACCATTCTCAATTTGGTCGTATGAGAGAAATATTAAATAAATCATGGCATATTCTGAAAGCGGATCCAGTGATCTCTAGGTTCATACCTGAAAAAGCAGCGATAGCGGCTAGAAGATCAAGGAACCTGAGGGATCATCTGGTCCGCAGCCACTACACTGGACCGCCCGGGAGCACATTTTTAGATCAGGTCAGGGCACCGAATGGGTGTTTCCCATGCGGCCGGTGTGTGGCATGCACCAATATTGATCGAATCGACCACTTTGAGAATCAGGCAGGGTCACGAAGGTTTTCCATCAAAAAAAGGATCACATGCAATAGTAGATATGTGGTCTATTATGCAGTGTGCCCCTGCCAGAAAATATATGTGGGTATGACCACCAGACCATTGAAGATAAGGATCCGTGAGCACGTTTTAGGGATTACGGCGGCGGCCAGTGCAGAGGACATCACGGCACTTAAAACGATCCGACGCCATTTCAGACGGTACCATGATTGTAATGGGGACCTCTTGAGGTGTAGGGGGATCGATATGTTGGATATGAATATCCGTGGTGGTAATATGACCAAGAGGTTGGCTCAACTAGAGTCCAGATGGATATGGACCCTCGACACGGTCCATCCATCTGGACTCAATGAATATATTAGTTATGCCCCCTTCTTATAACCACGATACCGCCGATACCCATTCGGTACCATTGTTACATATTTTTATATGATGTTTTTATATGTTTGTTTACTATTTTATTTTATACTAGCTGTACTACCCGGCTTCGCCCGGGTTAATGACTGCTGTTAGCAAAATAGAATGTGTTAACAAAAATTTATTCTGCACACAAAAACCACAAAACAAATAGATAGAAATGTAATTATTAAAAGGCAAAAACTAAGCAAATAGAAGCATTTCACAACATATATTAGCTTTGTTATACTGAGAATGTCTTTGTTGCCTATATTAACCAATCAGAGCTCAGGTTAATTAACTGTAGCAAAATAGAAGCTGAGCTGTGATTGGTTGCTATTGGCAGCCTGATAAATCCCCAGCCAACAGGAAGCCCTCCCCCCTGGCAGTATATATTAGCTCACACATACACATAATAGACAGGTCATGTGACTGACAGCTGCCGTATTTCCTATATGGTACATTTGTTGCTCTTGTAGTTTGCTTATTAATCAGATTTTTATTTTTGAAGGACAATACCAGACTTGTGTGTGTTTTAGGGCGAGTTTTATGTGTCAAGTTGTGTGTGTTGAGTTGCGTGTGGCGACATGCATGTAGCGACTTTTGTGAGATGAGTTTTGTGTGGCGACATGCGTGTAGCAACATTTTGTGTGTTGAGTTGCATGTGACAGGTTAGTGTAGCAAGTTGTGTGCAGCAAGATTTGTGCATGGCGAGTTTTGCGCGTGGCGAGTTTTATGTGTGGTGCATTTTGAGTATGTGCAAGTTTTGTGTGAGGCAACTTTTGCATGTGGTGCAACTTTTGTACATGTGGCAATTTTTCTGTGTGTGCAAGTTTTGCATGAGGTGAGTTTTCCATGAGGTGAGTTTTGCACGTGTGGCGAGTTTTGCGTGAGCCTAGTTTTGCATATGGCGAGTTTTGCATGTAGCGAGTTTTGAGTGGTGACTTTTGTGTTTCGACTTTTATGTGGCGAGGTTGGTGTGTGTGTGTGGTGAAATGTGTGCTGAGGGTGGTATATGTGTTCAAGCACGTGGTAGTGTGTGGCGCATTTTGTGTTTGTGTTCATATCCCCGTGTGTGGTGAGTATCCCATGTCGGGGCCCCACCTTAGCAACTGTACGGTATATACTCTTTGTCGCCATCGCTCTCATTCTTTAAGTCCTCATTGTTCACATCTGGCAGCTGTCAATTTTCCTCCAACACTTTTCCCTTCACTTTTTCCCCATTATGTAGATAGGAGCAAAATTGTTTGGTGAATTGGAACGCGCGGGGTTAAAATTTCACCTCACAACATAGCCTATGACGCTCTCGGGGTCCAGACGTGTGACTGTGCAAAATTTTGTGGCTGTAGCTGCGACGGTACAGATGCCAATCCCGGACATACACACATACATACATACACACATTCAGCTTTATATATTAGATATACCTGTATGTAATCTCCTGTATATAGTATATACCTGTGTGTCATCTCACCTATATATAGTATATATCTGTGTGTCATCTCCTGTATATAGTATATACCTGTATGTCATCTCCTCCTATACATAGCATATACCTGTGTCATCTCCTCCTGTATATACTATATACCTGTAGGTAATCTGCTCCTGTATATAGTATATACCTGTGTGTCATCTCCTCCTGTATATAGTATATACCTGTATGTCATCTCCTCCTGTATGTAGTATGTACCTGTATGTCATCTCCTCCTCTATATAGTATATACCTGTGTGTCATCTCTCCTGTATATAGTATATATCTGTGTGTCATCTCCTCCTGTATATAGTATATACCTGTGTGTCATCTCCCCTGTAAATAGTATATACCTGTGTGTCATCTCCTGTATATAGTATATAGCTGTATGCCATCTCCTCCTGTATTAGCCCTCGTTCACACGTTATTTGGTCAGTATTTTTACCTCAGTATTTGTAAGCTAAAATGGCAGCCTGATAAATCCCCAGCCAACAGTAAGCCCACCCCCTGGCAGTATATATTAGCTCACACATACACATAATAGACTGGTCATGTGACTGACAGCTGCCGGATTCCTATATGGTACATTTGTTGCTCTTGTAGTTTGTCTGCTTATTAATCAGATTTTTATTTTTGAAGGATACCAGACTTGTGTGTGTTTTAGGGCGAGTTTCGTGTGTCAAGTTGTGTGTGTTGAGTTGCGTGTGGCGACATGCATGTAGGGACTTTTGTGAGATGAGTTTTGTGTGGCGACATGCGTGTAGCAACTTTTTGTGTGTCGAGTTGCATGTGACAGGTTAGTGTAGCAAGTTGTGTGCAGCAAGTTTTGCGCATGGCGAGTTTTGCGCGTGGCGAGTTTTATGTGTGGTGCCTTTTGAGTATGTGCAAGTTTTGTGTGAGGCAACTTTTGCATGTGTTGCAACTTTTGTGCATGTGGCAATTTTTCTGCGTGTGGCAATTTTTCTGCGTGTGCAAGTTTTGCGTGTGGCGAGTTTTGCACGTGTGGCGAGTTTTGCATGTGGAGAGTTTTGCGCGTGGCGAGTTTTGAGCGGCGACTTTTGTGTTTCTACTTTTATGTGGCGAGGTTGGTGTATGTGTGGTGAAATGTGCACTGAGGGTGGTATATGTGTTCGAGCACGTGGTAGTGTGTGGCGCATTTTGTGTGTGTGTTCATATCCCCGTGGTGGTGTGATTATCCCATGTTGGGGCCCCACCTTAGCAACTGTACAGTATATACTCTTTGGTGCCATCGCTGTCATTCTTTAAGTCCCCCTTGTTCACATCTGGCAGCTGTTAATTTGCCTCCAACACTTTTCCTTTCATTTTTTCCCCATTATGTAGATAGGGGCAAAATTGTTTGGTGACTTGGAAAGCGCGGGGTTAAAATTTCACCTCACAATATAGCTTTGACGCTCTCAGGGTCCAGACGTGTGACTGTGCAAAATTTTGTGCCTGTAGCTGCGACGCCTCCAACACTTTTCCTTTCACTTTTTCCCCATTATGTAGATAGGGGCAAAATTGTTTGGTGAATTGGAAAGCGCGGGGTTAAAATTTCACCTCACAACATAGCCTATGACGCTCTCGGGGTCCAGACGTGTGACTGTGCAAAATTTTGTGGCTGTAGCTGCTACGGTTCAGATGCCAATCCCGGACATACATACATACATACACACACACACACATTCAGCTTTATATATTAGATATTTCAGTGTTGATCGTTCATGCACATTGTGGTGATTTATGCGAAAGTGGGGAGCAACAAAGTATTGGACATGCATATTTGAGTAACTGCATTGGACAGACTATGGACGCAATACTCGAGTTATAATCTATACTTTATATGGCGTGATGCTCTCATTGGAGGACTCGAGATGTTGTTTTTGATGCATTGTTCCAATTGTCTGTAAATGCCCCCCTATACTATGTATGTTATGTAGAATATTTCGCGATGTTCTACCACAGTTTATATTTATTTTTGTTGGTTAAGGCGGGGTAATTGTAATTTTGGTAAGTGAGGTATCCCAAATCCTCCCCCTGACGCGTGCTGTGTCTATTCACCGCTGCGTTTGCCTGCTTTCGGCGTCTCTACATGGGTGCTGGGCTTGTCCCGCCTCTCATGTGACGCCGACGCCGGCCAGCGTCGGCTGTTGACCGGGCAACAGTACGCGTCACATCCGGGGGTGTGTAGGTCATATCCGGCCGCGCGGTATCCACGCGGCGGCCGGTGACTATATAACAGGAAGACCAGGGATGTGTGTATGTGCGGCCCCTTGAGAAAGGTGACCGAAACGCGCGTCGGGGCGTACGTGCTACCGCAGGATCGACAACATTCCCCCACTATTCGTAGCAGGTAATTATGTTTGCACAGGCATTTAGGGCTGTTCAGCCGGGTGTGCTACAATTATGGGGGTGTGGGGAACACGCTTGGTAGTAAGTTACTTTACTCCACACGATTTAGCGAGGTTTCCCTGTGGGCTGTGATCAGGCTCAATGTCATTTTAGACATATATTAGTGCCATTTGGTTAGTTTATGAGCCTGTACTGTCCCAATACATGATTATATGTTGCCATATGTATCCTGCGGGTGCGCGTAATATGTATGATGGTATCTTGTGGGTAGATGTGCTTTCCCTGTATTTTACACTTTGATCATATGCTTTTATGTGGGTATTATTAAATAAAGTTTGGTAATTTTTCATATTTTGGCCTTCTGATCTTTTTTGTTTATTTGCTATGTAGTAATTGATCATAGGCTCTATTGTCCTATTAGTTCTAGCATGGTATATGGTTTAATATTTAGTGAGTTATTTCTGATCATTGTATTACCATGTTTATGTGTCATATTTATCCCTGCACAACTACGGTAGTGGACGTCTCCGTGCACTCTTGCTCTGTTGCACCGGGACCGTTCCTGTGCTGTGCTTCCTGGTCTGGTCACGTGGGCCCAAGATGCAGTCATGTGATCCCACTTCACAGGATGTGATGTCACTTCAGGTCCTGTTGCCTGGATATGAACTCTATGGCTCCAAGCTGCTCCAGCCACAATCCCTCAAGGGGAATATCAATATTTTTGGGAAAAAATATGTATGTGCTCAATTTAAGGAGCGCTATGACTATAGAGCACACAGCAATGGATTAGTGGTAAACAAACCTTTTATTAAACCACTACACGTTTCGGCAGCAGACCACTACCTTCCACCTGAAATCCACCTGAGGAATATAGCGGTCCGCTGCCGAAACGCATAGTGGTTTAATAAAAGATTTGTTTACCACTAATCCATTGCAGTGTGCTCTATATCCATAGTGCTCCTTACATTGACCACATACATATTTGTTCTAAAAAAACAGAAAGCCAGACTGGCATCGGAGCACTGGGAATTGAATTACTCATCTCAAGTGTGTGCATGTAAAAAACCTGACTCATTTGCATTACTCTTTTCTTTTGTTAAATATTCAGATGAGTAGGAAAAAATATTGTCCCTTTTTAAGTGTAGAAGGGTTTATAAAGGAAATTATAAGGGTATGTTTCCACGGTCCAGAAGCTCTGCGCTTTGGACGCAGCGGATACTCCGTTACGCCCAAAGCGCTGCCTCCTGTTGTACGTGTGGCACCCCAGGAGTTCGGGTACCACAGTAGTGCTACCTTCCTCTCGGGGAGGGTAGTGCTATGCCTGGAAACGAGAGGGATCTCTTTGGCAGGTAACCTCACACACACAACACCTTCTGAATCCAGGCCAGGAGGGGGAGCTCAAAACCCAGTTTTAGGGCAGCTTCCCTGAATAAACATCCTGGTTTGGAGGAGGAGTTAGCCAGTCTAAGAGAGACAGTAGACAGAGACAGTTAGTCCAGAGAGACCAGTGAGTACAGTTTAGTCTGGAGCAGACAGTGAAGGGAAAGGAGCACAGAGGAGAGAATAGAGCTCAAGGCTGCTGCGAGTGGGCCTCCGAGGAGCCAGAGCGCAGAGACCGGGTACCGGGAGCCCGAGGCTGTGGGGAGCTGCAAGCCCCATAGCAGAACCAGGGGGCACAGAACTACACATATATTGCCCAAATTAAGCCTGCGGTACAGTAGCATTCTGGAGCCTGGAGTCACTGTGCAGAGACCCCATAAGAAGCGGTTCAAGCTGCCTTCCATACAGGTACCTGTCCCAGGACAGGGGAAAGAACCAGGACCTTGTTAGGACACTTCAGGCAGCAAGGGACTTATAGCGAACGCAAAGTGGAAGGCTCCCAACCTGACTTGCCATGGGGATTTCACTTGTTTCCGGGCTGCCTGGACACCTAATGTACCTGTTGCCGGTACCCTGGACTGAGGCCTGTTACATCTTCAGTAAACCAGGTAAAAACTGCAACGCTGTGTCCTTTACTCATTGACCGGCATACACCATCATCGCCACACACCTTGGGAGCCCTGGGGACTCCGCTTCACCTGTGGGAATCATCACTATCATTGCAGCAACAACATCCCCCAGAGGACCACTTTAAAGCAGCGTCGGTCCCTACTGACCGAGAACCACAGGTGGCGTCAAGAAAGAGTTTATCACAATTCCCTTTAAAGACCGTCCCCCTTTTACAGTGAGTCCCAGGGTCACGGACCGGGTCACAGCCATCGTGACAACCCCTTTAATAGCGACCGGACCCGGTACCCCGCTGCCCTGGTGGGCGACTCATCTGCGCGGTGATTCCGCCTGTGTTCAATGAACACAGGCGGAATCACCGCATCCTATCCATAGACTGGGTTATTTATCTTGCGGAGACGGAGTGTCTCCGCAAGATAAAATCGACATGCTACGGTCTATAAAGACGCGCAGCATGTCCGGATATGAAGGGCCACCGGATGTGGCCGTGTGCACATAGTGGAGATGGGATTTCATAAAATCCCCTCCACTATGCTGTAACATCTGGACACTGTGGATTGGATGCTGCGGCTGTACGCAGCGTCGAATCTGCAGCAAATCGTGATGTAATACGCCACATGGAAACATACCCCAAGGAAAAGGTGAAGTTGGGGATAAATTAAAAACTGATCAAGTAATGTGAATGTTGCCAATAGGTAATATGTCTTCCAGTAGAGAATACAGCTGAAAGTCACTACAGCTGAAAGTCACAACTTCTAAACTACAACATATACAAGTAAATGCTATACCTATTTAAATGGAAGGCATCACCAAGATTTTATTTGTAGAATGTATAACCATTAATTCATTTCTAAGAACACATTCTCTTTAAAGGGACATTCCCATCTCAAACATCCTATCCTACATATATTTGTAGTAGGTGTAATAGTAATAATATTGGCAAATACCTTCAATTGCAAATGTAGGATAGTTTTTCTGATTTGCTGTGTCTCTTTCCTCATGTACAGGCATTGCAGGACCTTAGGTATCCATGGTTAAGACCCCTAGCAACTAGCTAACTATGGATACCTCAGGTCCTGCAATGCCTGCAAATGAGGAAAGAGTCATAGCGAATTAGAGTGACTATACTACATTTCAAATGGGAGGTATTTGGTAATATTATTATTATTACACCAACTACATATTGGGGTAGGAACTTGGAGATGGGAATACCGCTTTAAAGAAGTTGTTAGCAGTTCCCCTTTCTGGTACATCATTGACACTGAGGGTTGTCACTCTATTGTGCATGGTAACTAAAGCAGGCAGGCACATAAATTGTTATTCTGGCTCCTTGCCCCCTAATAATATAACGATTCTGAGAGAAGAGGAATTAAAGTTATTAAACTAAAAGCTTCTCCCAAGGCTCTGCCAGCAGAATCTCTCCTAGAAATTTAATCATCCTCCTGAGAAAGATGGGGGTGGGGAGACGACTTGCTCTGTGAATGATGGATTTTGGGGTAGTGAAGCAGATTAACACATTAACTCTTTGTATAAATTCAACAATTACATCCTAATATTATTGTTTTATATTTGAAGATTTATAATGAATATCTTCACAAGAAGCAGTAGTCAGAAAGCTGCACCATTATATCAAAAGAAATTCTACAAAAAATTACATATTAATATATACTGTACAGTTTTCACTGCACTTTAGATATGAATGCTTTACTCAGATTGTCCCTCTGTTCAGTTACATGTTGTCTAATAAAATGACAGGGGTTGTATCAGAAAGAGCGCCACCCTTGTTCATAAGCTGTGCTGGTACTGCAACTACTGTAAGCTCCGTTTACTGCAATACCACAAAGCAGATAATGTAGTAGAACATTTATTATAAACAACAAGGATACCAACAGTATAAATTGCCAGTACAAACAATCAAAATTTTTATTTAGTCATTATAAAAGTAATCATGGAATGAATGTGAACAAGATGACTGCTGACCAAGCAGGGACAACATACCATACAAGAAAGGTAAAGTGCATATAAGACCTAAATAATGTAGCGCTAATAGTGCAGGTACAAATTCAAAGGATAAAGAGTTCCCAGTTGAGCTACATAACAGCAAAGACAGTATAAGAAGGCACTTATGCAGCGCCCCAGAGTCCTGGTCGTTGCAGTAATGTTGCTCTGCCACTAAGGGGAGTGATGTTACATCTGATTGCACTAAAGGAGTTCACCTGACCAGGTAAGACTTACACTACACTTCACACTCCGGCCACCAGGAGGAGTGGTTCTATCTAGTAGGCCACTCCTCACACTCTGGTAAAACTGGGGGTTGGACGAGAAAACAAGAGAGAAGTAACAGGGAAGAGCTAGAGAGAGGACCTGTCAGGGATGGGATCCTGACAGATTCCTAAGAAAGGACAAAGAGTGAGAAAACGGGAATACAGAAAAGAGGCGATAGGACCAGAAGGAGTCGTGCTGTAAGATCGAGGCAACATCCTTCTGAGGCACAAACAGTCGGTGGCCGGAACGCCGAGAAAGTAAGAGACTTTAAGCATTACTTCAAACCACGGCAGGACAGCCAATTATAGGTTGGCTGTCTCACCCAAATCACCTAAGCAGACAACGGAGGCAGCTGAGGGAGAGGGGCGACTCTAGAGTCCCGGAAGAACTCCAGGCCTACCCCGTCATACGGGTGCGTCCTAACCATATCATCAGGGGGACGGAGAGAACGAACATCAGAGACAGACAGAATCAGTTGTGAGGACTATCCTGGGGTGCTCAGCAGGGAAGGACTACAACACACAGGCGCTAGAAGGTAGACACTGATTCCCACCTGCTAAGGGAACTCCGGATGTGCCGTTGGACCGGCCGGTCTCAGCCAGCCCTGTTAACAGTGCTCAGGATTGAGTACCTCCAAACCTTCAGTAAAGAGGTAAAGAGACTGCAACCTGGTGTCCTCGTTATTTACTGCGACCCGCATCAATACAGCATCACCACCCACACCTTTCATTGGGCGCCCCTCAGCAGGGTCACGGACCGGGTCTAGCCACCGTGACAACCCCAGAGCAGAGACTCAGAGGCCCGGTACCTGGTACCCCTCGGCCCTGCGGCAGGGGGGGCGCTACAACTTGGCATCACGAACAGGATCTACTTAAGCCTGAAGAATCAGGTCATGTGTGCCTTGGAACTGTGATTTATTGTACTTGGACTGTGACTTATTGTAAAGACTGTGAATTGCTGATTGCCGCCAAGAGCTCCCGCCACAATTCGCCATTGCCATGCACGGAGGGAGGAGCCTTAGCTTCGTGGGCGGAATCGGACGAGAAAGCGTGGTAAAGTGCCAACTCCGGAAGAGGAACTCCAACCTCCAGCAGGTTAGTGGGAGGAAGGGACAGCCATGTCCGAGTCGGGAGGAGCGGAGGCGGCGGTCGCAGCCGTGGACGCAGGGGCAGCTCCGGTCCCCGCAGCGGACGAAGCTGCGGCCCTAATATCACCACCGGTTGCCGCAGAACCCGCTGCCCCCCCTCAGCCAGTCGGACGCTGCCGCTACCACAAAGGCCATAATGCCCTTCTCTATGCCGTACCTGCCAGGAGCGGCCTGGCTCCCGCGATACTCCGGGGAGTCGCATACATTCACTGACTTTAAAGAAAGGATCTGCAGCCTGCTCGAGTTCTATCCCCTGATAGAGCCTCAGAAGGTTCATATGATAATCGGCCAACTCTTTGGGGCGGCTCTGAGAGAAGTGAAGTCCTGGCCCGCCACAGATAAGGGAACGGCACAGCAGGTTTTTGCAAAGCTTAAAGCCACCTTCGATATCCGTACTGCTACAGAAATTAAATTGACTTTCTATGGATGCAAACAGAGACCGCAGGATAGTTTACGGGACTATGCCCTTAATCTCCAGGAGGCGCTGCGGGCCATTAAGCAGAGTAACCCCGGCAGCATGCAAGATGAGGATAAACTCCTGAAAGAGCGGTTCATTGAGGGGCTCCTGTGCAGTCACCAAAGGGGCCAATTACACTTCCTGGCCATGCAGAATCCAGACTTGACTTTTGCGCAATTCAAGGATAGAGCTATCCAGGCGCTGCAGGAGCGACAACCCAGCTGCACAATACCACCCAGGCGTCCCGCTCTCACATACCACCAGGAGGTGGCGTCGGATGCCCCAGTCGCCGCCGAGGCCGACGCCCAGAGCCTAGAGGACGACTCCCCTGCGGGACTCCGCCTCCAGATGCAGGAGCTGACCAAGAGCGTTGCTGCCCTAGCCCGGACGGTGCAGTCCCTACAGGAGGCCCCCAGGGAGAAGATCCAGCTGGCTTCCAGACCAGAAGATGTCCCCTGGATGTGACAGAGGAGGACTCCGCCGACCAGAGGCCGGGACGACGATCGTTTCCATCGGGACGGACGACCCATCTGCCGCCGCTGTCACCAGGTGGGCCACCTAGCAAGGTACTGTCCTTTAAACGAGCAACCCCTGGGGCAAAGGGCCAACCTCCAGGAGTAGGACGATCAGGCCCGCAGCATTGGAGAGCCAAATACGTTGGGGGGCGACCAGTTCTTCCTGTTGTGATCGACGGTATCCCCATGAATGCTCTGCTGGACACCGGTTCTCAGGTGACGACTATGCCTTACATGCTTTATAAACGGTATTGGGAGGACACCGATATTACTTGTGGCCCTGATGACGATTTCACCATCATAGCCAGTAATGGTCAGCCGTTGCCACAAGTGGGATATAAAGAGGTCACCATCAAGGTGGGGCGGGTGGAATTGAAGGCCCAAGGGATTGTAATTGTTGATATTGACCGCCGTGAATGTAATCCCATGATGAACATCGGTACCAATGTTATAGAAAATTGTCTTGCAGAAGTTATTGTCTTGTTACAACAGGTAGCAGAAACCACTGGCTACAGTGAACAACGCGCCCTGCAAAAAGAAATCAGAGCTCTGATGCAGCGACAGCAGGTAGAGCTGACTGGTGGTGAAATTGGTCGTGTCACTGTGAGTGATTTAAACCCTATTGCGATATCCCCCAGGAGTGAGATGTTAATATGGTGACGGGCGGCCATAGGCCTCCGGGGAAAGGACTACCAGGCCCTGGTAGAACCCGTGTACTCAGACAATAGGCCTACTCTCCTGACAGCCAGGGGGGTGGTCGACGTCCGCCAGGGGAGGGTGCCCGTACGTGTCCTTAATTGTGGGGAGGAAGAGGTCCACCTCACCAAGTATGTCACGCTTGCCAAACTGTTCGCTGTCAATAATAGTGTGATACAGACACCTGGACCCTTGGCCCCGTCTAACCTGACGGAGGACAACGGTTCTGCGGGGCACTCGAAAGATTGGTGTCGGGAATTGCATGTGGGCACTGACTCCACCCCATCCCATCAGAAACAGGGGGCCTACAGGGTGGTTCACGAGTACGAGCGGGTATTTAGCAAACACCCCTTAGATTTTGGACAGGTGAAGGGGATCCAACATCATATCCCCACGGGAGATCACCGGCCCATAAAAGAGAGATACCGCCCTGTACCCCCAGCTCATTACCAGTGTGCCAAGGACATGTTGCGAGAAATGAAGGAGGCTGGAGTGGTGAGAGACAGTTGTAGCCCCTGGGCAGCTCCATTAGTCCTTGTTAAAAAGAAAGATGGCACAATGAGGATGTGCGTTGACTACAGGCAGTTGAATCGCATTACACAGAAGGATGCATACCCACTGCCCAGGATAGAGGAGTCTCTGGCTGCCTTAAAATCTGCTAACTACTTCTCTACCTTAGATCTCACCAGTGGGTACTGGCAGGTTCCCGTGGCGGAGGCGGACAAAGAGAAGACGGCCTTCACGACACCGATGGGTCTCTGCGAATTCAACTACATGCCCTTTGGATTGTGCAATGCCCCGGGGACATTCCAGAGGATGATGGAGTGCTGTCTGGGGCACAAGAACTTTGAAACCGTACTGCTGTATTTGGATGATGTCATTGTCTTCTCTAAGACCTACGAAGACCATCTGAAACACCTGGCTGAGGTGTTTGAAGCCCTGTCCAACTTTGGCTTAAAGGTGAAACCGTCCAAATGTCATCTGCTGAAACCCAAAGTGCAGTACCTGGGCCATGTGGTGAGCGCTGAAGGAGTGGCCCTAGACCCCGACAAGGTCACGGTGATCCAGGACTGGCCGAAGCCCAGCAACCTCCACGAAGTCCGGCAGTTCCTCGGGCTGGTAGGCTACTACCGGAGGTTCATTAAGGACTTCACCAGGAAGGCAGCGCCCTTGCAAGACCTGTTGGTGGGCCAATCAAAGAAGACCAAGGGGAAGAACACCCCATTTGATTGGAACGAGGGGATGGAAGGATCCTTCACTTGCTTGAAGTTGGCACTGACGGGAGAAGAGGTACTGGCCTACCCTGAATACGACCAACCGTTTGTGCTGTATACGGATGCCAGCAATGTAGGATTGGGGGCCGTGCTGTCCCAGGTCCAGAAAGGCAAGGAGAGGGTAATCGCTTACGCCAGCAGGAAGCTCCGTCCCACGGAAAGGAACCCTGACAACTACAGTTCCTTTAAGCTGGAATTCCTTGCCATCGTCTGGGCAGTGACAGAGAGGTTCAAACACTACCTGGCCTCGGCGAAATTCACCGTCTTCATGGATAACAATCCGCTGACGCACTTGGATACCGCCAAACTCGGGGCCTTGGAACAGCGGTGGATGGCCCGGCTGTCCAACTACGACTTCACCATCAAGTACCGGGCAGGACGCAAGAATGCGAATGCCGATGCCTTGTCTCGAATGCCCAATTTGCCAGAAACAGGGGAGGACCCGGAGGCACTTGAAGAGGTAGAACTGCCTGCATTCCATCGCCCCAAAGCCGCTCAGCACTCCCATCATGTGAAGAATAAGCACAAGAACCAATAGGATGCCACGCTGAATCCCCTTCCCCATCACGGATGGGCGGAGACCCAGGATGGTAACCCCGCGGTCCGTCGGGTGAAAGAGCTCCTGATGCAGGCAGGGTTGCATCCCAGCTCCGATGACCCGCAGGAGACACGACAGCTGTGGAAGGGGAGAAGCAAACTGTTTATCCATGATGGCAAGCTGTGCCGGAGGAGCATCGACCCACGTACTCATGAATTGGTGTGGCAGATAGTGGAACCATGCGCCCATGGTTCTGGGAGCCTACCACGATGGAGCCGAGAGATCAGCAGAGATGTGGGAGAAACCTCAACGGTCATATCCAGAGACCACCTTAAAGTATGCCCTGATAATTTGAGAAAGAGGGAAACAGATCCAAGAACCTCCCCACCTGTAGAAGAGGAGATGATGCACACTGTTCTTGGCGATTTTCCCCAGTCCTGGACTCAGATTAATCAGGCCATCGTGGTACCTGTCCTAATGTTCCATCAACCGGATCCACTAGAACTAACGGTGGTGCCAGATCGTTCGGACCCGCAACCTCAGCAGATCCCGCCCGAAGAAGCCATGCCAATCGTTGAACCGGCAGGTCCTCCCTCTGCTATTGGCGAACCTGCCGTACCCACTGTTGGTAACAGCAGCTCTGAGAGCTCCAGCCTGCCAGTGCTACCCAGACTCACTAGAAGCGTAGCTAGAAGACAGGGCACTACACCAGCGGTAGCAAGCATAGCGGGCCCTGTTAGGTCAATAGCGACCCCTGCGCTGCGAAGGTCCACACGCAGCACTCAGAATCAAACTCCCCTCCGCTACAAAACTTGGAGGTATTAATGAGGGCTGCTAATATGAAGTAAAAGAACAATGCGGCACTCACCCTTTAGTTGCTATGCTTACGTGTTCTTTATTGGATAAGAAAAAGTTAATCACAAACGTCCATTAGGACTACAGATGAGCGAGAGGGTGCGGGAGTGTGGACGACGGCCGTTTCGCACCAAATGTGCTTCGACGGGTCCAGGTACCTGGACCCGTCGAAGCACATTTGGTGCGAAACGGCCGTCGTCCACACTCCCGCACCCTCTCGCTCATCTGTAGTCCTAATGGACGTTTGTGATTAACTTTTTCTTATCCAATAAAGAACACGTAAGCATAGCAACTAAAGGGTGAGTGCCGCATTGTTCTTTTACTTCATATTAATATCTAGTCTATTATTCCATGCTGAGCACCATATACCCAATCAGCTCGTGTTCCCTGCACAACAGTGGTTAATCTACTCAAGACTGAGAAACTTTGCACGCTTCTAGTGCCGTCTGACTCTTGTCTCATGGACTGATTAATGAGGGCTGCTATGTAGTTGAAAATGTTTGTGTGCATATCTTTTGTTACAGGTTTTAAAATGGACAACGGAGTAATGGACAGTGACTGCTCCAAAAAACTTCTAGAAGGGGACCCCTTTGTTTACCCGGGGTCCCCACTGTTTCAACCACTGAACTGAGAGTCATAAACTGTGCATGACCTAACTTTCGCAACGTTCAAGAGTTCTCACCTCCCATAAAGGTAAGCACTGTAATGTTTAATTGTTTATGATATTTCAAAATTGTGTGTGTTTTCTGTTAACATGTATTGTTGTTCTTGTTTTCCTAGTCCGGGAGTACTGGATTTAACCGGGGGGGAGTGCAGCGCCCCAGAGTCCTGGTCGTTGCAGTAATGTCGCTCTGCCACTAAGGGGAGTGATGTTACGTCTGATTGCACTAAAGGAGTTCACCTGACCAGGTAACACTCACACTACACTTCACACTCCGGCCACCAGGAGGAGTGGTTCTATCTAGTAGGCCACTCCTCACACTCTGGTAAAACTGGGGGTTGGACGAGAAAACGAGAGAGAAGTAACTGGGAAGAGCTAGAGAGAGGACCTGTCAGGGATGGGATCCTGACAGATTCCTAAGAAAGGACAAAGAGTGAGAAAACGGGAATACAGAAAAGAGGCGATAGGACCAGAAGGAGTCGTGCTGTAAGATCGAGGCAACATCCTTCTGAGGCGCAAACAGTTGGTGGCCGGAACGCCGAGAAAGTAAGAGACTTTAAGCATTACTTCAAACCACGGCAGGACAGCCAATTATAGGTTGGCTGTCTCACCCAAATCACCTAAGCAGACAACGGAGGCAGCTGAGGGAGAGGGGCGACTCTAGAGTCCCGGAAGAACTCCAGGCCTACCCCGTCATACGGGTGCGTCCTAACCATATCATCAGGGGGACGGAGAGAACGAACATCAGAGACAGACAGAATCAGTTGTGAGGACTATACTGGGGTGCTCAGCAGGGAAGGACTACAACACACAGGCGCTAGAAGGTAGACACTGATTCCCACCTGCTAAGGGAACTCCGGATGTGCCGTTGGACCGGCCTGTCTCAGCCAGCCCTGTTAACAGTGCTCAGGATTGAGTACCTCCAAACCTTCAGTAAAGAGGTAAAGAGACTGCAACCTAGTGTCCTCGTTATTTACTGCGACCCGCATCAATACAGCATCACCACCCACACCTTTCATTGGGCGCCCCTCAGCAGGGTCACGGACCCCACCGTGACAACCCCAGAGCAGAGACTCAGAGGCCCGGTACCGGGTACCCCTCGGCCCTGCGGCAGGGGGGGCGCTACACTTACATGAGTGTATGGTTTATATGTATGGCGTCCCCGTCGCCCCAGCGCATGTTTTGCTTCTTCGTCATGCTTGTTTAATGGCTGACTCAGCCCATGTAACTACAACCAAAATGTTTCTGCGTGATGGTGCAATATGTGTGTGGTACCCCTGGGGTTCAGTCGCCACAGAGGAACTGCACCTCACCCAGAGGTGTGGCATCCCACTCTCAGGTAAGGCGGGAGTACTACCCAGGATCCTTAACATTCACATCCAACACACACCAGTTCAGTCGAGGCACCTGGGCGTACCCTTAGGTAAGGCCTCATCCCAGGCTGCATAGGAAAGGGTGTTGGGGAGTGGATGCGGTAGGTAGAATAGGGAAGCTGCAGCTCCTGACAGCCAGAAGAGAAAACTGAGAGGGAGAGACAGAAGGAAGCTCCTGAGAGGACAGAAGGGGTCCTAGGGGCACGGGTAGTGCAGAAGCCACCTGTGGGGCCCGCATCCAGATGTGGAGAGACCAGGTCGCAGACAGGGGAAAGGCCCCAACTTAGTGGAATACTTCAAGTTCAGCTAAGAAACCGGAGGCTGTGACTTTTGCAAGAAGCACAAGGACATCCACTCATAATTTGCCAAAAAGGCAGCCGGATAGAATCCAGGGGACTCAGAGGAAGTCGCCCGACCAGGTTAATGGCTGCTGGCTTGGGACACTCTGGGTAAGGAGCTGGGCAGAAGAGGAATGCCAGTGTAGTGAGACAGCCAGAGTAAGGCATACGAAAGGAGTCCTGGAAATGTGCATCCCAATTTGCCTGGGAGTTTGCTGGGCCAATAACCTGAAGAACACAGCATCATGCTCACGTGCGTGGACTGGAGAACTGTGAGTAAAAGTGGAAATTGCACCTTATTGTGTCCTTTGCGTTATTTCTACAACACCTGCCCGGCCTACCACAACCACCATCATCCCACCATTTATTCATACAGTCACCCTGGGGTCTAGCTCTACCTGTGGAGCTGTACCACCTCTGCTGCATCACCATCAGCCCCAGTGGACTCTGAAGCAGGGTCGGCTAACAGCTTTATTGCCGAGTACCACAGGTGGCATCACCATTTTGTCTAAAACCGACCCTGCAGGCAAGGCCATCATCCTTTAATCCACAGAAGTCAGCTGCCATCAAGTGACATACTGGCTCAGACTTGAGCTTTTCTAAGGGCTCTTGTCTGAGCTGACAAACTGTTTTGAGTTTAATCGAAATAAAGACAATTTGGATAGCATGCAGACATATCCTTTTGTAGATGTCACATGAGACTTGCCAGAAATTTATATATATGGAGGTCTGGAACCCCAGACAATTTATATTCAACAGTCTTTGGAGTTTTTTTGGTCCTCTAAACCCAGTTACACCCTGATCTCAAACTGGAAATATTCTGAAAACCTTTCATGTCTTTGAAAAAAAATCCATAGCAGATAGTTAACTCTTATGAACTCGATGTTTTCTCTAACCTTTTACTTATGTGTGTGTTACCATTTTTAGATTTTGAGGATATGCACTAATTGTACATATGAGGGAAAAATTTTATACATCCATTAATCCCTTAAAGACATGTGATGTACAGTTATATCATATGCCGGCTCCCTGACTTTAATGTTGGATCAGGAACTGAGCATCTTTCCTGACAGATAATATTCCTCTAACATCATCTGCCTCCAACAGCCACGGTTGGAGGAAAGCTGTTAACCTGTTATATGCTGCTGTCAATATCTGACAGTGGCATTAACAGCACAACAACAGGGAGGAACATCGTTCAATTCCACTTTGGCACCCCTTTGATGCAATTGTGGGGTGCCATGATGGTCAGGAGGCTGCTGCAGACCCCTTTGCCTGTGGTATTGCTGTATGTAAAAGTTTAAATCACACCTCTTTTCCCCCAGTAAATATAAAGAACTACAAAAAATATACATATGTGGTATTGTTACTTCAGTAAAAGTCCAATATATCAAAGCATAAAATTCAATAGCCCAACTATAGCTAGGCATTGGCTGGCAAATATTGGCCAAATCGCCCTTTTATTATACAAGCATTACAACATTTAATAACTTGTCAGTCAAAACATGGCAGAAACCCCAGCCATGACCACAGACTCTGGGGCACCTTTGTTGCTGGAAAACCTTTTCCATAACACCGACTTCCAGGAATCCCACCCTGAAGAGTCCCAAAATCCGCCAGACAATTAACCAAAATACAAACATAAAGGGGAGGTTACCATCCACCCGATGTAGAACCCACCCACCACAATCTTGCCACTAACTCCAAGAATCCCCTCACCACTGCCACAGTGAGCATTACCTGACTCCTCATAATTGCCTATACAGAATATTTGTGCAATAAATAGTTACAAGAAAATGGACTAGGGAGGATAGAGGTGACTTTCCCTAATAGAGTCCCTTCCTTGCAGCGGAGGTTGGCACCCTGGGATACGACATGGCGCCCCCACTCAATGTAGGCTGACCCTAAGAGACCCTGACAAGGTATCCCTACCAAAAAAGTCACCACCAAACACACCAAAAATTGAAAATAAAAGTGCTGTTAGTAAACAATTTAATATACAATCGCAAAAAATTCTATGGAGTAAATTAAGTTAGGTATCTCCTAAGTATCCTGACTATTGATGGTGTCTAGATATAAGAAAGTAAATGATGCAGATCAGCAAATATTGCCACAATTGTCTATTAGTTATTATTAATCATTGCTTCTACTCACAGAGGTATGGCAGTTGTTAGATGATATAGTAATTAGTGTAGATACTGACCACAGATTATCTATAATGTTTTAAACCCGACTGAAGTTCAATAGATAATACAGTCTTATTGTGCATAGAATAATCTGTGCATTAATCTGAGTATCACACAGTATTTTGTGATAGTAGAGTTCATAAATACAAAAGCATCATCGCCAGAGAACAAAACAAAGTATAATATTGAGTAGACCAATATAGGAGCATAATGGCCTCATCACCAGAAATATGGGCATCAACACCAGAAATAGCAAAAAATTATTCAGCTGAAGTTTGCATAGTATCACAAAGCAAATGCACTCATGAATTAATGTAAACCTATATATAAGAACATGGGGGCATCTTTGCCAGAAAAAACATGGGCATCATCGCCAGAAATAACACAAATTGAATCACTTTTGCATATTGTCATATATGAAAGATGAGACTATGTGCAGACATAAAGGCATCATCGCCAGAGATATAAAGGCATCATTGCCGAAGAGATATCATAGAGATAGAGTCATCCCAATCAACGAATGGTGATGTCTATGGGCATCAACGCCAGAAATAGCCAAACTTTTTTCAGCTGAAGTTTGCATAGTATTACAAAGCAAATGCACTCATGTATTAACGTAAACCTATATATAAGAGCATGGGGGCATCATCGCCAGAAAAAATATGGGCATCATCGTCAGAAATAACACAAATTGAGTCACTTTTGCATATTGTCATATATAAAAGTTGAGACCATGTGCAGACATACAGGCATCATCGCCAGAGATATAAAGGCGTCATTGCCAGGGATATCATCAGGATAGTCATCCCACTCAGCGAATGGTGATGTCAACAGAGCAAACAAATATCAGCACATCAAACAGCACCAGTGTTTGTCATAATACACTTAAGGGATTAGTGTCCCATCTCGACGCGTTTCCCCCCATAGGTGATCCCATGGGGTTCATCAGGGGAGTGTCAATGATATGCGACGGGCAGCTAGAAAATGAGAGGACGCTGCATGCGGTCCGATGGTAATGGATCCTCTAACATGCTGTTCACAGCAGTAAATACCTGGTGACCCCGGAAATATATCACTTTATCACTTCCGCTAGCAGTGGAATGCTAAATGCGCTCCACAATCAGCACAGGGTGTGACGCACTATTGAAGCGCACAGTGTCACATCACTTCCAAGGTAGGTGAAACGCAAGATGCGCTCCACAAGCATAGCGCTGTGCTAGAATGCGTCACCTCCCATAGCAACACAAAACCAAATACTTGGGCTTATAGATAGTATCAAAAATAATGGCAATAATAGAGACTTTAAGTATAGAAGGTATTTGTTTAGCATAAATAGGTGATATCTTTAATATATAACTAAGCAAATCACTATGCCATAATAGGAATCTGCAGGTGTAAAACCGCAGGTGGAATCCACACAAAATCTGCAAAAAACAATGCGGTAAATCCACAGTAATTCCGCAGTGCGGTTTACCTGCGGATTTACCAAAATCAGTCCGGAAAAATCCGCACCACTTTCCGCAACATGTGCATGTGGCCTAAACCTCTCTGTGATCCTGTCCCATCATAGGTCAAGGAAGGACTACCTCTGGTGATGCTGTCCTAAAGGACTTCTGGACACAGAATTGCTGGTAGCTCTAATTCCCTTTTTTGAGGCACAGTGGAAAGCTCAGAAGGGAAGAAGTGGCATATTGGAGTTCAGATTTTGCTCTACTGCTTTGGGGGTGCAGTGTCACATTGGCAGAGCCACTGAGGTAGCAGAACCCCCCTTAAGTGACCCCATTTTAAAAACCTCACCTCTCAATAAATTCATCTACGGGTGTAGTGATCATATTGACACCACAGGTGTGTCACAGAATTTTATACCATTGGGCAGTGAAGAAAGAAAGAAAATTACATTTTTACCACCAAAATTTTGTTTTAGCCACAGATTTTACATTTTCACACTGGGAAAAGGGTAAAAATTGCACCACAATTTGTCCCACAATTTCTGTTGAATGTAGAAATACCCCATATGTGGCTGTACAGTACTACTTAGCCATAAGGCGTGACTTGGGAGGAACTAAGTACCATTAGCCTTCTGGAGCACAGATTTTCCTAGAATAGTTTGCAGACTCCATATACAGAGCCCCCAAGTGCTAGAAGAGCAGGACCTCCCCTCAAGTGACCCCCATTTTGAAAACTATACCCATTTGGGAATTTATCTACAGGTGTAGGGTTGATTTTGACTCCATGGTTGTTTTCCAGAAATATTCAAATTAGCCAGGAGAGACAAAGTAAACTAAAACATATCTTTTAACCCCTCTGTGACCTTTGACGTACTATCCCGTCGAGGTGACCTGGGCCTATCTGACCCTTGACGGGATAGTACGTCATAGCCGATCGGCCGCGCTCACGGGGGGAGCGCGGCCGATCGCGGCCGGGTGTCAGCTGACTATCGCAGCTGACATCCGGCACTATGTGCCAGGAGCGGTCACGGACCGCCCCCGGCACATTAACCCCCGGCACACCGCGATCAAACATGATCGCGATGTGCCGGCGATGCAGGGAAGCATCGCGCAGGGAGAGGGCTCCCTGCGGGCTTCCCTGAGCCCCCCGCAGCAACGCGATGTGATCGCGTTGCTGCGAGGGTCTTACCTCCCTCCCTGCCTGCTCCAGACCCGGATCCAAGATGGCCGCGGATCCGGGTCCTGCAGGGAGGGAGGTGGCTTCACAGAAGCCTGCTCAGAGCAGGCACTGTGAAGCAGCCTGCACTTCAATCAGATCGGTGATCTGTCAGAGTGCTATGCAAACTGGCAGATCACCGATCTGTATTGTCCCCCCCTGGGGCAAAGTAAAAAAGTAAAAAAAAATTTTTCCAAATGTGTAAAAAAAAATAAAAAAAAATATTCCAAAATAATGAAAAAAAAAAAAAAATATTATTCCCATAAATACATTTCTTTACCTAAATAAAAAAAACAAAACAATAAAAGTACACATATTTAGTATCGCCGCGTCCGTAACGACCCAACCTATAAAACTGGCCCACTAGTTAACCCCTTCAGTAAACACCGTAAGAAAAAAAAAAAAAAAACGAGGCAAAAAACAACGCTTTATTATCATACCGCCGAACAAAAAGTGGAATAACACGCGATCAAAAAGACAGATATAAATAACCATGGTACCGCTGAAAGCGTCATCTTGTCCCGCAAATAACGAGCCACCATACAGCATCATCAGCAGAAAAATAAAAAAGTTATAGTCCTGAGAATAAAGCGATGCAAAAATAATTATTTTTTCCATAAAATAGTTTTTATCGTATAAAAGCGCCAAAACATAAAAAAAATAATATAAATGAGATATCGCTGTAAACGTACTGACCTGAAGAATAAAACTGCTTTATCAATTTTACCAAACGCGGAACGGTATAAACGCCTCCCCCAAAAGAAATTCATGAATAGCTGGTTTTTGGTCATTCTGCCTCACAAAAATCGGAATAAAAAGCGATCAAAAAATGTGACGTGCCCAAAAATGTTACCAATAAAAACGTCAACTCGTCCCGCAAAAAACAAGACCTCACATGACTCTGTGGACCAAACTATGGAAAATTTATAGCTCTCAAAATGTGGTAATGCAAAAAATATTTTTTGCAATAAAAAGCGTCTTTCAGTGTGTGACGGCTGGCAATCATAAAAATCCGCTAAAAAACCCGCTATAAAAGTAAATCAAACCCCCCTTCATCACCCCCTTAGTTAGGGAAAAATAAAAAAAAAGTATTTATTTCCATTTTCCCATTAGGGCTAGGGTTAGGGCTAGGGTTGGGGCTAGGGTTAAGGCTACAGTTAGTGTTGGGGCTAAAGTTAGGGTTAGGGTTGGGGCTAAAGTTACGGTTAGGGTTTAGATTACATTTACGGTTGGGAATAGGGTTGGGATTAGGGTTAGGGGTGTGTCAGGGTTAGAGGTGTGGTTAGGGTTACTGTTGGGATTAGGGTTAGGGGTGTGTTTGGATTAGGGTTTCAGTTATAATTGGGGGGTTTCCACTGTTTCGGCACATCAGGGGCTCTCCAAACGCGACATGGCGTCCGATCTCAATTCCAGCCAATTCTGCGTTGAAAAAGTAAAACAGTGCTCCTTCCCTTCCGAGCTCTCCCGTGTGCCCAAACAGGGGTTTACCCCAACATATGGGGTATCAGCGTACTCAGGACAAATAGGACAACAACCTTTGGGGTCCAATTTCTCCTGTTACCCCTAGGAAAATACAAAACTGGGGGCTAAAAAATAATTTTTGTGGGAAAAAAAAAGATTTTTTATTTTCACGGCTCTGCGTTATAAACTTCTGTGAAGCCCTTGGTGGGTCAAAGCGCTCACCACACATCTAGATAAGTTCCTTAGGGGGTCTACTTTCCAACATGGTGTCACTTGTGGGAGGTTTCTACTGTTTAGGTACATTAGGGGCTCTGCAAACGCAATGTGACGCCTGCAGACCATTCCATCTAAGTCTGCATTCCAAATGGCGCTCCTTCACTTCCGAGCCCTTCCATGCGTCCAAACGGTGGTTTCCCCCCACATATGGGGTATCAGCGCACTCAGGACAAATTGGACAACAACTTTTGGGGTCCAATTTCTCCTGTTACCCTCGGGAAAATACAAAACTGGGGGCTGAAAAATAATTTTTGTGGGAAAAAATTTTTGTTTTATTTTTACGGCTCTGCATTATAAACTTCTGTGAAGCCCTTGGTGGGTCAAAGCGCTCACCACACATCTAGATAAGTTCCTTAGGGGGTCTACTTTCCAACATGGTGTCACTTGTGGGGGGTTTCTACTGTTTAGGTACATTAGGGGCTCTGCAAACGCAATGTGACGCCTGCAGACCATTCCATCTAAGTCTGCATTCCAAATGGCGCTCCTTCCTTTCCGAGCCCTCCCATGCGCCCAAACAGTGGTTCTCCCCACATATGGTATATCATCGCACTCAGGACAACTTGGACAACAGATTTTGGGGTCCAATTTCTCCTGCTACCCTCGGGAAAATACAAAACTGGGGGCTAAAAAAATAATTTTTGTGGGAAAAAATTTTTGTTTTATTTTTACGGCTCTGCATTATAAACTTCTGTGAAGCCCTTGGTGGGTCAAAGCGCTCACCACACATCTAGATAAGTTCCTTAGGGGGTCTACTTTCCAACATGGTGTCACTTGTGGGGGGTTTCTACTGTTTAGGTACATTAGGGGCTCTGCAAACGCAATGTGACGCCTGCAGACCATTCCATCTAAGTCTGCATTCCAAATGGCGCTCCTTCCTTTCCGAGCCCTCCCATGCGCCCAAACAGTGGTTCTCCCCACATATGGTATATCATCGCACTCAGGACAACTTGGACAACAGATTTTGGGGTCCAATTTCTCCTGCTACCCTCGGGAAAATACAAAACTGGGGGCTAAAAAAATAATTTTTGTGGGAAAAAATTTTTGTTTTATTTTTACGGCTCTGCATTATTAACTTCTGTGAAGCCCTTGGTGGGTCAAAGCGCTCAAAACACATCTAGATAAGTTCCTTAGGGGGTCTACTTTCCAAAATGGTGTCACTTGTGGGGGGTTTCAATGTTTAGGCACATCAGTGGCTCTCCAAACGCAACATGGCGTCCCATCTCAATTCCTGTCAATTTTGCATTGAAAAGTCAAACGGTGCTACTTCCCTTCCGAGCTCTCCCATGCGCCCAAACAGTGGTTTATCGCCACATATGGGGTATCAGCGTACTCAGGACAAATTGTACAACAACTGTTGGGGTCCAATTTCTTCTCTTACCCTTGGGAAAATAAAAAATTGGGGGCGAAAAATAATTTTTGTGAAAAAATATGATTTTTTATATTTACGGTTCTGCATTATAAACTTCTGTGAAGTACTTGGTGGGTCAAAGTGCTCACCACACCTCTAGATAAGTTCCTTAGGGGGTCTACTTTCCAAAATGGTATCACTTGGGGGTTTCAATGTTTAGGCACATCAGGGGCTCCCCAAACGCAACATGGCGTCCCATCTCAATTCCAGTCAATTTTGCATTGAAAAGTCAAATGGCGCTCCTTCGCTTCCGAGCTCTGTCATGCGCCCAAACAGTGGTTTACCCCCACATATGGGGTATCGGCGTACTCAGGACAAATTGTACAACAACTTTTGGGGTCCATTTTCTCCTGTTATCCTTGGTAAAATAAAACAAATTGGAGCTGAAGTAAATTTGTTGTGAAAAAAAGTTAAATGTTCATTTTTATTTAAACATTCCAAAAATTCCTGTGAAGCACCAGAAGGGTTAATAAACTTCTTGAATATGGTTTTGAGCACCTTGAGGGGTGCAGTTTTTAGAATGGTGTCACACATGGGTATTTTCTATCATATAGACCCCTCAAAATGACTTCAAATGAGATGTGGTCCCTAAAAAAAAATGGTGTTGTAAAAATGAGAAATTGCTGGTCAACTTTTAACCCTTATAACTCCCTAACAAAAAAAAATTTTGGTTCCAAAATTGTGCTGATGTAAAGTAGACATGTGGGAAATGTTACTTATTAAGTATTTTGCATGACATATCTCTGTGATTTAAGGGCATAAAAATTCAAAGTTGGAAAATTGCAAAATTTTCAAAATTTTCGCCAAATTTCCATTTTTTCTGCTAATAAACGCAGGTAATATCAAAGAAATTTTACCACTATCATGAAGTACAATATGTCACGAGAAAACAATGTCAGAATCGCCAAGATCCGTTGAAGCGTTCCAGAGTTATAACCTCATAAAGGGACAGTGGTCAGAATTGTAAAAATTGGCCCGGTCATTAACGTGCAAACCACCCTTGGGGGTGAAGGGGTTAATGTGTTTTTTTTTTTTTTTTTTTTAAACGATGGATAAATCAAAACAAACAATAGTGATAAAATGCAAAGTGCTAAACCAGAATTGTAGTCCCTTTTCTGCACTTTGCAGGTATGCAGGAGCCCATGAGATGGCTATATAACCTGGAGGGGAGAATGGGAGTTTCTAATATCTTCTCTCGTACCCCTGTAGTGCTACTGCCCTTACAAGGACTGTCCCCAAGTAAGGCTACTAAATTGTACCCACCAAGTCATGTATATTCTCCCTATGCGCTTTCTCCCCAATTCAGGAGATTCATTAGGGGAGAGAACAAAATTGTAAATGTGGGAGTTTAAGAATTCCTGCATTGGCAGGCAATTCACATATCAGGTCCCACCAGTTTAGGTTAGGACTCCTTTTCCTATAAACCCTAGTAAAACACACATTAAACGTTATGTTTTAGTTTACTTTGTCTCTCCTGGCTTGTTTGAATATTTGTCTAGAGAGGACATTTAAGTGTGTCAGGCTGGTTTCAAACTTGCGTTTGGTTTGTCTGCGTATGGCTGCGTACATCCTCCGTTAAGCTCTGCCTACTTCTGCATGCATCCTGCGTACCTATCTTTAACATTGGGTACGCAGGGACATTGTATGCGGATGCGTCTGCATGTGGCGTTTTGACGCGCCCGCCGACCGAACGGGAATGCAAAAAGTTGGTATAAACAGATCCTCGGAGAGATATTTGTATTGTCCCCTTATATATGGTTATTAGATCGCCCCTCAGTCGTCTTTTTTCTAGACTAAATAATGCTAATTTTGCTAATCTCTCTGGGTTTTGTTGCCCTCCTTTGTACTCGCTCTAGTTCCATTACATCTTTCCATGTGCGGTCTAAGAGATTTGGCGGTGTCAATGTCACATCCAGAAGCAGTATTGCTATTCATATTTCAGATATTTTACATTGCCATGCTTTAGAACTACAGAGTGCAACTTTTTTTGTTTATTGCATATGGAGGTAGCTTCTCCCAGTTGGCATTCACATTAGCTTGGAAGTGCCAGTCAGTCTTTTTGTCGTTGTATATTAGCTTTCTGACCGAGCACGCAGCCCTTCAGCATGTGGTGGATTTTAATTGCAGCAGGGTCCTAACTACCCATAAAATCAGACTTGGAAGAGAGGTATTCACATTTACCCAGGAATTCAGACTTCAGTCTTAGAGAGGTATTCACATTAGACACGATAGGACCCATCAGTTTTGAAACGATCTTGGTTGATGGGCATGCATGAGTTGGCCAAATTATGTGCTAATCGTCTCATTTTATCCTAGTATCCAGAAGCAATATTGGTATTCATATTTCATATATTTCACATTGACATACTTTAGGACTACAGAGTTCATCTTTTTTTTTTTGTTTATTATTTTATTTACCACAGTATCACAGGTCAGAAGGCATCCACAGTGCCTGCATCTGCCTCATAACAAATCTTCCTCCTGGAGTTCTTTCTGAATTACAGATTTGAGAGATTTACATAGAAACCTTGGTGTAAGCGCTCAGCGCACAGTGCAGGATAAATTTGAGTTGAACTTTACTGTGATATTTGGAAGGCAGAATGAAAAAAAAAAAACAAGAGCAGGTGAAGCATTGGTTTTATTTTTTTACTCTGTTCCCCATGCGATATAAGTGATTATGTGACTTTATTCTTCAGGTCGGTGCGATTCCAGCAATGTCAGATTTATATGTTTTTTTCTGTTTGGCTGCTGTCACACACTAAAAAATATATATTTGGATAGCTATAATTTTTCCATATTTCGGCAGTCATATGAGGGCTTTTTTTTGTGAGACGAGTTGACGTTTTTATTGGTACCGTTTTGGGGTACAACAGTTTGTGATCGCTGTTTATTCCAATTTTTCTGAGGCAGAATGAACAAAAAGCACCAATTCAAGAACTGTTTTTTAATGCCTTTCCACATGAGGTACAATTAATAAGGCAGCTTTAATCTACGGGTCAGTAAGATTACAGCGATACAACAATTATATAGTTTATGTTTTGGAGCTTTTACACAATAAAAACCATCTCATAGAAAAAAAATATTTTTGCATCTCTTTATTCTTCGAGCTATAACTTATTTTTCTGCTGATAGAACTGTATGATGCCTTTTTGGTGGGACAAGGTGACGCTTTCATTTATACCATTTTTATTTACATTAGTCTTTTTGATTGCCATTTATTCCACTTTTTGTTTGACAGCATGATGAAAAAGCATATTTTTCTGCCTTTTTTTACGGTGTTCACTGAAGGGGTTAACTGGTGGGACAGTTTCATAGGCCAGGTATCTAGTGACGGAGATACCAAATGTGTACTTTGTTCATATATATATATTTTTTTTTTTATAAAAAAAATAGAATTAGTCTTAATAATAATCTTTATTTTTTTTATATAGCGCTAACATATTCCGCAGTGCTTTACAGTTTTTGCACATATTGTCTTACTGGTAATTCGGTTTCTAGCAGCCTTCCACAACAGCCGCATCAGAGGATGTGTCCCCGCAAAAAGAGGTTAAATACTCCTCCCCTTCCTGCAACCACCAGTGTTTTTCCGGAGACACTAGCATGAATAGTTACCACCAAAGTGCAGGAATCATCCACGAAGAACATCAGATAGGTAGGGAAATTAGTACTGTCGTGGAAGGTTCCTAGAAACCGAATTACCAGCAAGGATAATTCTATTTTCTCCAGTCACCTTCCACGACAGCAGCATCGGAGTAATACCAACAATTAATTTCTTACGGAGGGACAACAGCCTTCAGAACTCATCTGCTGAATGTTAAATCCCTATTAAAATCTAGTCTGTAGTGTCTGGTAAACGTATGGACAGAAGACCAGGTGGCGGCTCTGCAAATCTGCTCAGTAGATGCGTCCCCCCTCTCTCTGCCCATGATGCTGATATTGCACGTGTGGATTGAGCCTTTACTGATGTAGGAGAAATTCTGTGACGAGTATGCGAAACAGATAGCTTGTTTGATCCAATTGGCAGTTGTATTCTTAGCCACCTTCTTGCCCTTATTCCGTCCCGAGGGCTGAATGAATACGGTTTGGTTGATCCTCCAACCTTCAGTCTGTTGGAGATAGTAGAGACCCACCCTACGAACAGCGAGGGTGTGAAAGGCCTCTTGTTTTGTATTGGAAGGATTTGGGGCGAATGAGGGTTGCACTATATCCTGACCTCTAAGAAAATCCGAGACTACCTTAGGCATAAAGGAGGGATCTAAGCAGAGGATAATGCTATCTGCTGTCACTGTTAAGTAGGGCTCTTGTACTGACAGGGCCTGTAGCTCCCCTACACACCTAGCAGAAGTAATTGCTACCAAAAAGACAGGATTAAGAGTAAGGTTTTTTAGACTGGTAGATGACCAAGGTTCACATGGGTCTCCGTTTAAGCTATTAAGCACAAGATTTAAATCCCAAGGGGGAATATGGTTAAGAAGTCTGGGCCGGATTCTAGCTCCTGAGGTCATAAACCGCTTTATCCAGTGATGACTAGCTAAGTTCTGGTCAAAGAAAGAACTAAGACCCGACAGCTGCTCTTCAAAGTACTAGGTGTAAGACCTAGTTCAAGCGCCTTTTGAACAAAGTCCAAAATCTGAGCAATGTGAGGATGGAAGGGATCAGGCATGTTTGGAGAACACCAGGATGAGAATTTCTTCCAAACCTTGCCATAAATGGCGTTGGTCACTGGCTTTCTACTGTTCTGGAGAGTTTGTATCACTTCATCCAAAAGCCCCTTTGCTCTTAGGATTCTGGCTTCAGTAGCCAGGCCGCAAGGTTCAATCTGTGAAGGCCCAGAAGTAACAGGGGACCCTGGTGGAGAAGGTCGTCGTCTTTCTTGGAAAGCGGCAATGGACCCTCCTGGGCCATGTCCATCAGAGCGCTGTACCAACTCCTTCCCGGCCACATGGGAGCCATTAGAATCGTGGTGACCTGATCTGACCGTATCATCTGTAAAGTCCTTGCCAGAATCGGGATTGGTGAGTAGGCATAGGCCAGGTTGAACCTCCAAAGGGTGAGAAAAGGCGTCTATGGCTAATGCCCTGTCTGCGGAATTCAGGGAGAAGAACGTCTTCACTTTCGCTTCTGGCCATTGGCAAATAGATCCACATCTGGAATTCCCCATCTTGTCACTAGGGATAAAAAGACTGCTTGGTCGAGCCACCATTCCCCTGGATGGATGTCCCTTCTGCTGAGAAAGTCTGCCTGAGTATTGGCGGACCTCTTCAGATGGACTCCCTGTCCAGGAAAATTTTTTGCAGCGACCAATTTCAACCTGACATACTTTGTGTGGTGACGGAGATATGCCAATGTGGTCATATTGTCAAAGTAGACACGTACATGATGACCTTGGACAAAGGCAGATGCAGCTTTCAATGCTTGTTCTACCACCTTCAGTTCTCTGAGGTTTCAGGAACTGGTTCTCATTTCTGGGGACCATAAACCTTGGAAGTGAGCTTTCTCTACCATCGCGCCCCAGCCCCTCTGACTGGCATCCGAAGTATCTTCAGGGGAAGCTGATACCAGCTGACCCCTTGCTGGAGATTCCGGTAGTTTAGTCACCACGCAAGGGAAGACTTCACATGACCGGGAAGAGGAACTCTCTTGGTCAGAGTATCTTGATGCCTGTCCCAAGATGACAGAACGTGAGTCTAGAGGACTTGTGTATGGGCTTGGGCCGAGGTCACTGCCTGGATGCATGTTAATGATCCCAGGATTGACATCGAGTTCCTTAGGGTGGGAGCCCTCTGGTCTCTGAATTTTAAGATCTTCTGAAAAAGATCGAGTTGTCGATCTCTGGGCAAGAAGGACGTTCTTTTTTTCGAATGCAGGAGTATTCCTAGGGATTTCTTCCTTGGTGAAGGACGAAGATCAGACTTTTCCGGATTTGAGATCCAGCCCAGAGATTCCAGAATTTCCAAAGTCTTCGCCACATCTAGTTTTAGACGGGGAATAGATGGTGCAACGATGAGGAAATCATCCAAATATGGAACAATGCAAATCCCCAATGGCGAATGAAGATTACTGCCTGTCATAATTTTGGTGAATATCCGTGGTGCTGAGGAAATGCCAAATGGAAGGAAAGTGAACTGGTAATAGCTGACCCGGTGACCATGGGCAACTGCAAATCTGAGGAACCTCCAATGGTCTGGGTGGATTGGTAATAGGCGTCCTTCAGGTCTATCGTAGCCATTACCAAACTCTGTACAATAAGGGGGATTCCATCTTGAACCGTTTTATGTGTTCACTTGATTCAGGGGTTTCAGATAGATAACTCTGTGCTTCCCCGAGGGTTTCTCGACCAGGAAGAAGCGAGAATAGTTGCCACTGCCTATCTCTTGCAGGGGTAATCGAGAGATCACACTTGCTCAAAGCAAACCTTGAAGCAAGGAGTTTCGAAAGCGTAGACTTTGTAATGAGGTAATTCTCAAGCATTGAGAGGGAAGACTCATGAACTCTAGCTTTAATCCTTCCCGAATGGTACGGAGAACTCACTGATTTGTAGAGATGGATTGCCACTGATTGAAGAAGTCAGTGAGTAGACCCCCCCCCCCCCCGACAGGGGAGCAGTCACTGCTTGTCTGAGGCTTGATGGTGGAGAGGGACAAGGATATTTTTGCCCTAACCACCCTTTGGATAGCTCCAAGCGCCCAGATTTGCCTTTCCCTCTGGGAACAGATCTCGGGGCAGATGCATAACACGTTTCCTAGGGCTCTTTTGTTCTGGGAGCGCTTTTTGTCTGTAGCTTTTTCGAAGATCTCATCGAGAGCCGGACCAAAAATGTAGTGTCCCTGAAAGGGAATGGTGCAAAGTTTGGCCTTAGAGGGGACGTCGCCACTCCATGATTTCAGCCACAGAGCCCTCCTGAGTTAGAGAGGACTGTGGACTTAGCTGCAACATGTACTGATTCTGCAGAACCATCGGCAAGGAACTCTAGCTTTCTGAAGTAGGGGAAGAGAGTCAAGAATTTCCTCCCTAAAAGTTCCCCGAGTGAGGTGATCTTCTAAAGTACGGAGCCAGCGAATTAGGGATATAGCAACACAGGTGGAAGCCACACTTGCTTGTAGCAGATTAGTGGAGGTATCCCATTACGTCGTCAGCAAGCTCTCGATCTTACGATCTTCAAATGGAAGGCCTGTCTTTTTTGCCACCTAGGGTACCTGCACATCTATCTTGGGAGTCTCCCAAAGAGAACAATCTCCGTCCAAGGGAAAATGTTTTGTTTTTTTCTAAGCCCTTTCTCAGGAAGGTCCCATTCAAAGGATAAGCTCTGAATGTTTTTATGTATGGGAAAACCCTTGTTTTCTAGGTTTCAGCCCCCCAAACATTTTGTGCGTGTGCGTTCCGCAGCTGAATGCACAGGAAGTGAACCGAAAGTTCCGATGCGTGCTGTATCCGGATACTGCCGCATGAGGATTCAGGGGAGCTATAAGAGGACACCGGCTGCACATCAACACTCCGACTTACCTCTCGAGAATCGGGAAAAGGGGGTCCTGAGTCACATGGCACGCATCAAGACGGGAGCAGCAAGTGGAGGAGAGCAGAGCCCCTGACCTCAGCTGGCCAGCGGTAAGTGAATAGCTCTGGGTGCTCCAAATCACCAGCCACGGTAGCACCATCAGGGAACCTCTTCATGCCCCATAGGGGCCAGGAAAAAAAACACTGGTGCTGCAGAAAGGGGAGGAGTATTTAACCTCTTTGCATTTCCTGTCCCCCATTAGGGCAGGGAGACATTCTCCGATGCTGCTGTCGTGGAAGGTGACTGGAGAAATATTAATTTATGGGTGGTATTAAATTATTTTTTTAAACAAACATACACTCCTCAAAAAAATAAAGGGAACACTAAAATACCACATCCTAGATATCACTGAATGAAATATTCCAGTTGTAACTCTTTATTCATTACATAGTGGAATGTGTTGAGAATAAAACCTAAAAATTATCAACATAAATCACAACTAATATCCCACGGAGGTCTGGAGTTATATAGTTATTAACATGCCCTAACATGTTGATCCAGAGGAAGGCAAAAAAAAAAACCATGTGGCAAAGAGTAAGCTCCACATTGGGGGGAAAAAAATTCCTTCCCGACTCCACATACGGCAGACTAGTTCCCTGGATCAATGCCCTATCAAGGAATCTAGTGTATATACCCTGTAACATTATACTTTTCCAGAAAGGCATCCAGTCCCCTCTTAAATTTAAGTAATGAATCACTCATTACAACATCATACTGCAGAGAGTTCCATAGTCTCACTGCTCTTACAGTAAAGAATCCGCGTCTGTTATTATGCTTAAACCTTCTTTCCTCCAGACGTAGAGGATGCCCCCTTGTCCCTGTCTCAGGTCTATGATTAAAAAGATCAACAGAAAGTTCTTTGTACTGTCCCCTCATATATTTATGCATTAAAATAAGATCACCCCTTAGTCTTCGTTTTTCCAAACTAAACAGCCCCAAGTGTAATAACCTGTCTTGGTATTGCAGACCCCCTAGTCCTCTAATAACCTTGGTCGCTCTTCTCTGCACCCGCTCTAGTTCAGCTATGTCTTTCTTATACACCGGAGACCAGAACTGGAGGTGGAATGATGCTCAAAATCAAAGTGGAAAATGAAGTTACAGGCTGATCCAACTTCAGTGGAAATGCCAAAAGACAAGGAAAGGACGCTCAGTAGAGTGTGGCCTCCACGTGCCTGTATGACCTCCTTACAATGCCTGGGCATGCTCCTGATGAGGTGGCGGATGGTCTCCTGAGGGATCTCCTCCCAGACCTGGACTATAGCATCCGCCAACTCCTGGACAGTCTGTGGTGCAACGCGACGTTGGTGGATGGTGCGAGACATGATATCCCAGATGTGTTCAATCGGATTCAGGTCTGGGGAACGAGCGGGCCAGTCCATAGCTTTAATGCCTTCAACTTACAGGAACTGCTGACGCACTCCAGCCACATGAGGTCTGGCATTGTCCTGTATTAGGAGGAACCCAGGGCCAACCGCACCAACATATGGTCTCACAAGGGGTCTGAGGAGCTCATCTCGGTACCTAATGGCTGTGCAGCCCTCAAAAGAAATGCCACCCCACAGTATTACTCACTCACTGCCAAACTGGTCATGCTGAAGGATGTTGCAGGCAGCAGATCGCTCTCCACGGCATCTCCAGACTCTGTCTCATGTGCTCAGTGTGAACCTGATTTCATCTGTGAAGAGCACAGGGCGCCAGTGGCAAATTTGCCAATCCTGGTGTTCAGTGGCAGATGCCAAGCGTCCGGCACGGTGTTGAGCTGTGAAAGCAACCCCCATCTGTAGACGTCGTGCACTTAGACAATCCTCATGGAGTCGGTTTCTAACCATTTGTGCAGACACATGCACTTTTGTGGCCTGCTGGAGGTCATTTTGCAGGGCTCTGGCAGTGCTCCTGCTGTTCCTCCTTGCACAAAGGCTAAGGTAACGGTCCTGCTGCTGGGTTGACGACCTCCTACGGCCCCCTCCACGTCTCCTGGTGTACTGGCCTGGCTCCTGGTAGCGCCTCCAGCCTCTGGACACTATGCTGACGGACACAGAAAACCTTCTTGCCACAGCTCGCAATAATGTGCCATCCTGGATGAGCTGCACTACCTGAGCCACTTGTGTGGGTTGTAGAGTCGGTTTCATGCTACCATGAGTGTGAAAGCACAACAAACATTCAAAAGTTACCAAAACATCAGCCAGAAAGCATTGGTACTGAGATGTGGTCTGTGGTCCCCACCTGCAGAACCACTCCTTTATTGAGTGTGTCTTGATAATTGCCAATCATTTCCATCTGTTGTCTATTCCATTTGCACAACAACATGTGAAATTGATTGTCCAACAGTGTTGCTTCCTAAGTGGACAGCTTGATTTCACAGGAGTTTCATTTACTTGGGAGTTATAGTCTGTTTAAGTGTTCTCTTTATTTTTCTGAGAATATATATTTATTCTTTTTTTTTTTATTTTTTTACTTACTCCCACTATGGGACTTTCATTTCTGCAGTCTGATCACAGTTCTAATGCATTGCACTGCCTTAGAACTGCGCCTACTCACACATTCTCATTTCTGTCCTCAATGTAGTTATGCCACCAAAAAGTGAGAACATTTTGGTGACGTTTGAATTACGAAACTAGGCTTATTGTATTGTGGTCCTTTCATAAGCATGTAGTTGGAAGTCCAGGTTGTGTACAATTTAGTTGTGCAGTAGTTTTTTCTAATTCACATGTCTGACCATATTCCAATAGGATGCATCACCATGAATCTTTAAATAAATATTGGCACAATCCACTTAAAAGTTTATTGGACAATAAAAACAATTCATGTTCTACAGTACATTTTTTGTATTTCATATTGAACCCGACTTTTCCCATGCACTACCCTAAGGAAAAAGATCATAGATTGGGAGTTTAAAAAAGAAAGAAAAAGTCTTAAGGAAGTATGCCATACATTTTTGGTCACATTAGGCTACATAGTCTTTGGGCATGTACTTTTGACTTTGTTTTAGTGGTATCAAATGGTACATTTACACTTATTTTAGCACATATATTTCTTGACAAAATGGTGACGAATCGCAGAGGAAATCAATATTTTTTTAGAATACCTCTGAGATTTCTGTTTAAGTATGAATCTGTAACTAAAAATATAAAGCGGTGTGAGCATGTCCACTTTTTTTTAACCCATATTAAATATAAAAATGATTGATCTAGTGAATCTCAATAATTAGAATTTTATTAATATTAATGCCCTTCACAAAATGCATGGTTTTAAACTATGCCTGTGACTAGCCTGCCATCTTCACAACTGCAGTAGAAATTTTGTAACTGTCTTTCATAGGAACAGAAAAACGTAAGTCAGGGATGGATCCGTCACATTATGGACATAAACCACATTTGAAGAATTTCATTGACGATAAAGAGTCTTCAGGCTTTCGTAATTTTCCTTTGTTGGAATCTGTTATAAGACAACTCTGAACAGAACCTCCTTTCTTTTAGCAAGTAAATGATCCAGCAACAGAGCCCCTTATTTGCAATTTATTCCATGTGTAATATGACAAAGGCTTTCATCCCTTTTGACATGGTTACAGTTGGCCATTTTCTTTTTCAAATTTGAGCAATGAGGCGTGACTGAACTAAATACAACAATATAAAAACCCACTAACACATTAGCCCTTTAATTCAGTGCCAATCTGCATAAGTAGGAAAAATTTAAAAGTGGTACCACTGAGAAATATTCTGTGAATATCATATTCCATAAAGAAAGTTCATAAGTCAACAAAATCCTTCAATTAACAAAGGCAAAAACAAAACAACCAAAATACATAAGAACATATGAGTTGACATCGTTAGATTAGGACTTGTGCTATCACAACTAATAACTAATGAACTACAATACTCATAGAAGGAGAGAGGGAGGAGGGGAGGGATATTAAAAAAACTAAATTCATGCAAATATCCTTGTTGGGAAGAAGCAAGAAAGTACATGATTATAATGACAAGCTTTAGTACAACCCATGAACAGATCAAGTTTTTGTAATGATGTTAGCGGAAAAGTCAAACAGATCTTTATTTATCTTGCGCACCATATTTAGCTCATCTTCAAGTTCTGATGTGCGAGATCGAAGCTGTTCTACAATGCCAGATAGGCTCTGGAGGGAAAAAAAATAAAATAAATAGTAGCATGACAATGGAATACAATGACAAAATATACATTTTAAAGGGAATGTGTCAACAGAAAATAACCTATTCTTTAAAATCTCGTTTTATTTTAAATGTACATTATTTTTTTTCTCAATTCTCCATATACCATATTTTGCAGACTAGCAGACTTCCCAAGTTAAGGGGAGGACATTTTTTTTAATTTTTAAATAAATTGGTGGTGTGACCTATAGTTCGATTTTACAGTAGCTTGATGGGGGGGGTAGCAGGAGGCAGGTTCGCTGCCGCAGGAGGCAGGTTCGCTGCCGCAGGAGGCAGGCGTGGGGGCAATGCTGAGGGCCCCTTACTGGGAGGAGGGGTGTCCAGGCAGTGCGAGGCTGCTGGTCCTGGCCTTTCAAAATGGGAGTCCCTTTCCCATAAAGGGTTTCCCACATGGAAATCAATGAGAAGGAGACTCCTGCTCACCGGCCAACATTTTATGAAAGCCCAGGGCTTGCAGCCTCTCACCGCCAGGAGACCCACTCCTCAGTGGATATAAAAAAAACAACAACAACAAAAAACAAACAAAAAAATAAAAAACTACACTGCATATGCAAATTGCCTCTTCTGAGAAAAAGAGGACTTGAACTCTATAGCGCCACCTGTTGGAAGTAGCGATCCTACAAGTCACAATCAACCCTTTAATGAGTCGTGCAATATGACTTAGGATAAAAGCCAAATCAGTATCTCAATTCGCAGACATGGTGTTTCGGGCTGTTGGCCCTCGTCAGTGCGAAGCATGAGAACTGATTTGGCTAGGTGAGAGGCTCTGGACTGGGGTCTAAGGGGTATCATTTATCCTTATGGAGAGTGACATACCATCTCTGTTAAACTGCCAAATTTGTAATTAAAAAAAAAATTACGGTAATTAAATCATACCAGGAAGACACATTTCAGTACTTTTTTCCACCTTTAACCCCTTAATGACCTTTGATGTACCCATGCATCATAGTCGGGAAGGTGTTATTGACCCATAACGAACAGATAAGTCATTGTGATTGTACGCAGCACAGGACTTGTGCCCGCGCGATCACAACCAGGAGCTCAGCTTAAGTGATAGTCAAGCTGTTTCAACCCCTAAATGCCGCAATCAATAACGATTGCAGTATTTAAAAAAAGAAGGGGACTCCTCCAATGCGATCGGCACCCCCAAATGTAATCACGAAAGCCTGATGGTAGTCGTGGCTACCGGAGGCCACAAGGCTACCGTGGCTTGTTAATGCCAGATGCATAGTCTAAAAGGTGCAGTGTAACAGGAAAAAAAACGTGTTAGTCAGTTGAAAAAAAGATTTTTCTCGGTGGGAGAAATAAAATAATGTTGTAGACATACCTTTCAGTGGCTAACAAAAAATAAAATAAGTGATATTGGGTGGGGGTCCACTTTTTGGTGTCTTAAAAAGTGAGAAATCTGGGGTTAAAGCAAGATTTTTATGAAAAAAAAAATTCAATATGATTTAATTTTATAAAATTCTGTGTAGCACCTGTGGGTTCAAAATGCTCACTATACCCATGGAGAAAATCCTTGAGGGGTGTAATTTCCAAAATGGGGTCAATTGTGGAGGGGTTTCCACTGTTTAGGCACATCAACGGCTCTTCAAACGCGACATGGCGTCTCCTCTCTCTCTATACCGGCCATTTTTGCATTCAAAAAGTCAAATGGAGTTTAAAGGGAATCTATCACCCCATTTTAGGCCTATAAGCTAAGGCCATCGCCATCAGGGGCTTATCTACAGCATTCTATAATGCTGTAGATAAGCCCACGATGTAACCTGAAAGATAAGAAAAACAAGTTACATAGATTATACTCACCGAGGGGCAGTTCCGGTGCGGTCTGGTCCGATGGGCGTCGCGGTCCAGGTCTGGCGCCTCCCATCTTCATACGATGACGTCCTCTTCTTTGCTTCCTGACGTGGCTCCTGCGCAGGCATAATTTGTCTGCCCTTTTGAGGCCAGAGCAAAGTACTGCAGTGCGCAGGCACCGGGAAAGATCATAGAGGGCCTGCGCACTGCAGTACTTCGCTCTGCCCTCAACAGGGTAAATCAGTACGCCTGCGCCAGAGCCGCGAAAGGAAGCAAAGAAGAGGACGACATCGTATGAAGATGGGAGGCGCCGGACCCGAACCGCGACGCCCATCGGACCGCGCCGGGACCACCCCCTGGGTGAGAATAACAACTTGTTTTTCTTCTCTTTCAGATTACATCGAGGGCTTATCCACAGCATTATAGAATGCTGCAGATAAGCACCAGATGGCAGTAGCCTTAGCTTATATGCCTAAAATGGGGTGACAGATTACCTTTCAGGGTGTGTTTCCACGGTCAGGAAATGCTGCGTGTTTGATGCTGCATAGAGCCACAGCGTCAAACACGTAGCGTCCAGATGTAACAGCATAGTGAAGGGGATTTCATGAAATCCCGTCTCCACCATGCGTTAAAAGACGCCTGCGGCAGAGCTGTGTAAACGGACATGCGGCGCGCCTTTCCGGAATCCAGCATGTCTGTTTACAATGCGGCGACGCTCGGTTGCTGCACCGTAAATTTCCCATAGTCCATTATTAGTTTGAGTAAAACCGCATGTAATAATTAGTCACAGCTTACTACGCATGTCTCCTAATTTAAATAAGGTCTTTAACTGTCACACCCCCGGAAGTCCGCATCCACTGCAGAACTCGGCTTCAGGAAAATGGCCGCCGCGATCCCCATCTGCGCACGCGCGGCATCCCGCGGCCATTTTCCTGAAGCCCCGGGCAGCAGAGCCCTCCATCTGCGCACGCGCGGCCTCAGGAAGCTGGCCGCCGCCAGCGAAAAAGCGGAGAATAGCGCAAATCGCGCTTTTTTTCTTCAGCTGCGCAGTGCATTCCCCTGTTGGGCATGCGCAAACCACTACGCCACCAACGGATAGATGAGCAAGATCTGGGGGAGAAGAAGCGATTTCACCACGCCCATTTGACCTGACCACCTTGATTGACAGGCGAAAACGGCAACTTTGGTAAGGTATTTCGGCAGCATAGGTGGGGAATCAGGGTACACAAAATACACTTGTCCAGCACAGCTCAGGCCCTATTTAATGGTATTTTTATCTCATACTGAAAAAACGGGGTACACAGGTTCCCTTTAATGGTAGGTATCTTATTGACGCCTCTCCATTACTAAGCCGGCTTAATGTCACCTTAAAAAGGTGACATTAACCCCTTATTACCCCATATGCCACTGCTACAGGGTAGTGGGAAGAGAGGCTAAGTGCCAGAATTGGCGCATCTTACAGATGAGCCATTTCTGGGGCGGCTGGGAGCTGGTATTTGTAGCCGGAGGAGACAATATCCATGGTCCTTCTCTAGGCTATGAATATCAGCCTACAGCTGTCTGCGTAGCCTTTCTGGCTATAAATTACGTCATTTTTTGGGGGGTCCCCCTTTAATAGCTAGTAAAAGCTAAATATACAAATGCGGGCTGATATTCATAGCCTGGGAAGCTCCATGGGTATAAATGCGGGCTGATAATCATAGCCTGGGAAGCTCCATGGGTATTAACCCCTTCCCAGGCTACAAACATCGGTCCCCCAGTCACTGGCTTTCTTTCTCTGGAGCAGAAAATTGCGCGGGAGCCCACTCCATTTTTTGTTTTAATTAAACAGATATTGCGTTTAAGGCCAGGGTCACACTTGCAAGAAACTCGCACAAGTCTCGCACCTCAATACCCGACACTGCCGCCGGCACTCGGGACCGTTCAGCTGCATAGAAATACATGCAGCTGCAAACTCCGGTTCCAAGTACCGGCGGCAGTGCTGGTTATTGAGGTGCGAGACTCATGCGAGTTTCTTGCAAGGGTGACCCTGGCCTAACGCAGATTTTGCGTGTGTGTGTCTATATTTAAGGCCAGGATCACACATGCGAGAAACTCAGACGAGTTTCGCATCTTAATACCCGGCACTGCTGTCAGCACTCAGGAGCAGAGCTTGCGACTGCATAGAATGTAGCCACACACTCCGCTCCCGAATGCCGGCGGCAGTGCCGGGTATTAAGATGCGAGTTTCGTCCGAGTTTCTCGCATGTGTGATCCCGGCCTAACTCTTTATTATCATTTTATTATGTTTATTACTAAACATCGGGCTTGGTATTAACTATCTATCGTATCTATCTACCTACCGTATTTATCTATTATCTATCTATAGATCCATCTACCCATCGATATATCCATCTAGCCATCTATAGATATATCTATACTAGCTATTGAACCCGTTCTACGCCCGGGTGGCATTTATATTGGTATATGGTATCCATCCTGATATGTGCTGCTACCATCTTGCGCCCCCCTCCTGTCTGTCATGGGCAGCCCCTATCCTGCGCCCTAATCCTGTTTTGTGCGCCTCCATCTTGTCATGTGCTACTCTCTTCCCGAGCACCCATCCTGTCACGTGCAGCTCCCCCATCCTGCCACGTGCAGCTCCCCCATCCTGCCACGTGCAGCTCCCCCATCCTGCCACGTGCAGCTCCCCCATCCTGCCACGTGCAGCTCCCCCATCCTGCCACGTGCAGCTCCCCCATCCTGCCACGTGCAGCTCCCCCATCCTGCCACGTGCAGCTCCCCCATCCTGCCACGTGCAGCTCCCCCATCCTGCCACGTGCAGCTCCCCCATCCTGCCACGTGCAGCTCCCCCATCCTGCCACGTGCAGCTCCCCCATCCTGCCACGTGCAGCTCCCCCATCCTGCCACGTGCAGCTCCCCCATCCTGCCACGTGCAGCTCCCCCATCCTGCCACGTGCAGCTCCCCCATCCTGCCACGTGCAGCTCCCCCATCCTGCCACGTGCAGCTCCCCCATCCTGCCACGTGCAGCTCCCCCATCCTGTCACGTGCAGCTCCCCCATCCTGTCACGTGCAGCTCCCCCATCCTGTCACGTGCAGCTCCCCCATCCTGTCACGTGCAGCTCCCCCATCCTGCGCCCCCATTCTGTCATTTGCTGCTCCCATCCATATGCCCCATACGCTGCTCCATAAAGGTTGATGATCCCCATCAGATGCTTCATAGCATATGCCCCGTATGCTGCTCCATAAAGGGTGATGGCCCCCATAAGATTGCTCCATAGTATGATATGCCCCGCATGCTGCTCCATGAAGGTTGATGGCCCCCATAAGATGTATAATATGCCCCGAATGAAGCTGCGATTAAAAAACCTATTGTCGCTGGGTGCCGGAGTCGCGGCTGGCTCAGGCCCCCGGCACTTGCTATATTCACCTGTCCCCGTTCCACCGCCGCTGTGTATTCCAGGGTCTCTGCAGTGACAGTGCGCGCCCTCTGCCTGAATAATCTACGTCATCGCGCCTTGTGACCTGAACGTCACAGGCAGAGGACGCGAAAGACAGAGCGGCACGCAACGGTGGAATGGGGACAGGTGAATACAGAATATACTCACCCTCCTGGCACGTCCCTACTTCTCCATCGGAGATTGCAGTAGGAGTTCAGTGCTTACGCATACTGCGATCTCCTGGGCTGCGTCACTCTGTGGGGTCCAGACTGCGCAGGAGTTTGCGCAGTCTATAAAGTGGAGGGACAGAGTGACGCTCCCAGCGTTATATTATAGATAGATAGATGCGATAGATCTATCGTATCTATCTATAACTATCTATCGTATCTATAGCTATATCTATCGATCTATCTATAGCCATATCCATCTATGTATCTATTATCTATCTGTGTGTGTAAACCTTATTCTTCAATGGAGTATGTAAAAGAAGAGGTTGGACAAGAAATTACATCACAATTTTTTTTTTGTATATCTTTATTTAGCTTACAAAAACCAACACAAATCCGCATATGAAAAATGCATGTAAAAATGCAGGTGACCTGCCAGTGACCTCAGGTGCAGATTTTACCTGCGTCAAACCCTGATGCAATCCTGACCGTGGAAACATACCCTTAGTCCACTGGGACTTTAGACTCATACTTCCTGTCCTTTTTGAAAGCTTCATATTATCAGAGGCAGGATTACAATGACAGGAAACCCCTATACACAACAGCTAACACACGGGATTACAGTGACAGGCAGCCCCTATACACAGCCGATAACACACAGGATTACAATGACAGGTAACCCTATACATAGCCGATAACACACAGGATTACAATGACAGGTAACCCCTATACACAGCCGATAACACACAGGATTACAATGACAGGTAACCCTATACATAGCCGATAACACACAGGATTACAATGACAGGTAACCCCTATACATAGCCGATAACACACAGGATTACAATGACAGGTAACCCCTATACATAGCCGATTACACACAGGATTACAATGACAGGTAACCCCTATACATAGCCGATAACACACAGGATTACAATGACAGGTAACCCCTATACATAGCCGATAACACACAGGATTTACAATGACAGGTAACCCCTATCCACAGCCAATAACACACGGGATTACAATGACAGGTAACCCCTATACACAGCCGATAACACATAGGATTACAATGACAGGTAACCCCTATACACAGCCGATAACACACAGGATTACAATGACAGGTAACCCTATACATAGCCGATAACACACAGGATTACAATGACAGGTAACCCCTATACACAGCCGATAACACACAGGATTACAATGACAGGTAACCCTATACATAGCCGATAACACACAGGATTACAATGACAGGTAACCCCTATACATAGCCGATAACACACAGGATTACAATGACAGGTAACCCTATACACAGCCGATAACACACAGGATTACAATGACAGGTAACCCCTATACATAGCCGATAACACACAGGATTACAATGACAGGTAACCCCTATACATAGCCGATTACACACAGGATTACAATGACAGGTAACCCCTATACATAGCCGATAACACACAGGATTACAATGACAGGTAACCCCTATACATAGCCGATAACACACAGGATTTACAATGACAGGTAACCCCTATCCACAGCCAATAACACACGGGATTACAATGACAGGTAACCCCTATACACAGCCGATAACACATAGGATTACAATGACAGGTAACCCCTATACACAGCCGATAACACACAGGATTACAATGACAGGTAACCCTATACATAGCCGATAACACACGGGATTACAATGACAGGTAACCCTATACATAGCCGATAACACACGGGATTACAATGACAGGTAACCCCTATACATAGCCGATAACACACAGGATTACAATGACAGGTAACCCCTATACATAGCCGATAACACACAGGATTACAATGACAGGTAACCCCTATACATAGCCGATAACACACAGGATTTACAATGACAGGTAACCCCTATCCACAGCCAATAACACACGGGATTACAATGACAGGTAACCCCTATACACAGCCGATAACACATAGGATTACAATGACAGGTAACCCCTATACACAGCCGATAACACACAGGATTACAATGACAGGTAACCCTATACATAGCCGATAACACACAGGATTACAATGACAGGTAACCCTATACATAGCCGATAACACACGGGATTACAATGACAGGTAACCCCTATACACAGCCAATAACACACGGGATTACAATGACAGGTAACCCCTATACACAGCCGATAACACATAGGATTACAATGACAGGTAACCCCTATACACAGCCGATAACACACAGGATTACAATGACAGGTAACCCTATACACAGCCGATAACACATAGGATTACAATGACAGGTAACCCTTATAAACAGCTTATGATAACACATGATCCACCAATCACAATAAGTGATATCACAGCTGACCCTTCTCCCATCAATTCACAATGATCTTTGTACTTGCTCACTGAATGCTTTAATACATATGATAGACATAATGAACAAACTGACTAACTTAGGGTATGTTTCCAGTCAGTATTTGCTGCGGATTGGACCCTGCGTACAGCTGCCAGATGTTACAGAATAGTGGTGAGGATTTTATGAAATCCCATCTCCAATATGCGTGCAGGGACACCTCCGGCTTCCCTGCATAACCGGACATGCGGCGCGTCTTATCTTGCGGAGAAGCTCAGTCACCACAAGATAAATATCACCGCTCTATGTATAGGATGCGGTGATTCCCCATGGTTCAATGAACACATGCGGAATCACCGCACGTACAAAAGCCGGCAGCCCTTTGGAAGGAGCTGCGTCCAAACAGCTGCCAATCCTGACCGGGGAAACATACCAATAGATGTTTTGGTTCCAGAAACAGGAAGTTAAAAGTAAAAAAAAAAAAAGCCTCAGTGGTCAAGTGAAAATGGCAAGACTTACATTTTGGGCAGTTTTATTTCCCTACACCTCATATAGGAAAAAATGGAAGGAAAAGAAAAATAAAAAATCTATATCTTACCTTGCCCTCGGTTTCACCTATCAAAAGGTGCAACTGTTCTGCACGTTGCAAGTAAGTATCTTCTGAGCCCTACAAAAAACAAAAACAGCACTAAAGTAAAAAGTATAATGAGTTGTGTAAAAATCAACTGCATGTGTTCAGTTACAAAGACTAAATACGGTAATTCTCAGTGATATAGGCAATTAAAATATGCTTTTACTGAACTTTTATTCAAGTATGAAACAAACCCACTTTTTACCATATGTCATGCAAATAATAATACTCACCTGCTGCTGTTTCCCAAGCCGCAATACAATGCCATCATTTTCGGGGCCCTCGCAGCCTTCAGCACCCTGAAAATGTTTATTAAAGCGAGGCAGCGGAAAGCTAGGTTTGCTGTCTGCTCTTAGCATGTTTCCTGGTGCAGGTATGATGACTGCATTGGTCACTGGACCTAGAAAGATAGTTGAAAATGCAGGTAACATGTTATTTTTTTATACATGTTAAAATATACTGTAAAAGAAAAAAAATAAAAAAAGTTAGTACCTCTATGGTTTACAGTTCGTAGGCATTGCTTGCTTTGGATGTCCCAAACGCATACAGTTTCATCATGGGAACCTGAAACCAGCATACTTCCATCTAATGATACGGAAAGACATGTCACCTGGTCTCTATAAAAAGGCAAAGAATAGTTCATATAATTAAATTACCTAATATTTGAGGATTAAAGCAAATCCATTGTCAGATTTCACAAAACAAACTGCAAACATTTTATTAAATAGACCTTAGGGCTGATAAGGCTAGTATACTATGAAAAGTCGACCAAACAAGGCAAGTCTTCATTGTTCAACCACCACAACCCCTTTGTATACCAGACCAATGCCCAAAACCCCATAACCTCCCTGTCCAACATCACTGAAGGAGAGCTTTAATTGTCTCCTCTCCATATCGCACCTCACCACCTGTGCGCTTAACCCATCCCATCCCACCTCCTCCCTAACCTCACGGCCACTCCCATCCCTAACCCATCTCTTCAACCTATCACTAACTTCTGGCACCTTCCCTTCTGCTTTCAAACATGCCTATCCTTAAAAAGCCAACCCTACACCCAACCGCTAAGTTCAGCTATCGCCCAATATCGCTGCTCCCTCTCGCTTCCAAACTCCTGGAGCAGCACATCCACGCTGAACTTTCCTCCCACCTCTCCTCTAACTTGCTCTTTGACAATCTACAATCTGGTTTCCGTCCCCATCATTCCACTGAGACTTTCCTGATCAAAATAACTAACGACCTACTTACAGCCAAAGCTAACGGACAACACTCTATACTCCTCCTTCTAGACCTGTCCTCTGCGTTCCACACAGTTCACCACTGCCTCTTACTACAGATCCTCTCCTCCTTTGGCATCAAAGACCTCGCCCTATCCTGGATCTCCTCATACCTTTCCAACCGCACATTCAGCGTCTCCCACTCCCACACTACCTCATCATCCCACCCACTCTCTGTTGGAGTCCCCCAAGGCTCTGTTCAAGGACCCTTACTCTTCACTATCTATACACTTGGCCTGGGACAACTCAAAGTCCCATAAATTCCAGTACCACCTGTATGCTGATGACACGCAGATCTACCTCTCTGGCCCAGACGTCATCTCTCTGCTGTCCAGAATCAGGGAGTGTCACCCATATCCTCCTCTCGCTTCCTCAAACTCAATGTGGACAAACCTGAACTCCTCTTTCCACCATCTCGCAAATCTTCTTTACCTGATTTATCACCATTAATGACATCACACTTTCCCCCGTACCGGAAGTCCGCTGCCTCGAAGTAACCGTTGACTCTGCCCTGTCCTTCAAACTGCAAATCCAAGCTCTTTCCACCTTCTGTCTCCTCCAGCTCAAAAATATCTCCAGAATCCATCCTTTCCTGAACCCTCAATCTAATAAAATGCTTGTTCATGCCCTCATCATCTCCCACCTCGACTTCTGCAACATCCTCTTCTGTGGCCTCCCTGCTAATACTCTCGCGCCTTTCCAGTCCATCCTTAACTCTGCTGCCCGACTAATTCATCTCTCTCCTCGCTACTCCACTGCTTCTCCCCTCTGCAAATCTCTTCACTGGCTCCCATTCCCTTAGCGTATCAAGTTCAAATGCCTAATAATGACCTACAAAGCTATCCATAACCTGTCTCCTCCATATATTTCTGAACTAGTCTCCCGAAATCTTCTCTCACGTAATCTCCGGTCCTCCCAAGACCTCCTTCTCTACTCCACACTTATTCGCTCCTCACCTAATCGCCTCCAAGACTTTTCCCGAATATCCCCCATCCTATGGAATTCTGTGCCCCAACACATCCGACTATCAATCACATTCGGATCCTTCAGATGGAACCTGAAAACCCACCTCTTCAAGAAAGCCTATAGCCTGCAATGACCCCACTGACACCTCCCCATCACCGGAGCTACCCCTTCACCAATACCGAAGGTGCCACAACCCCTAACCTATTGTCGCCTTCCCCACCATCCTGTAGAATGTAAGCCCGCAAGGGCAGGGTCCTCACCCCTCTGTATCAGTCTGTCATTGTTAGTCTGCTTACTGCAAGTGATGTCTGAAATTTGTATGTGACCCCTCCTCATGTACAGCACCATGGAATCAATGGTTCTATATAAATAAATAAATAAATAAATAAATAAATAAATAATAATAAAAAAAGTATCATGTCATAAAATGTTAGAAAATGTTTTAAATAACATGCCGGAAAACCTATGTTAGAAAACTAACAAAAAATTATACAGCCATTTCAGCAATTATTTTCACAGTCCGGAATTGTAGCGTTATATGTGAACCACTAAAATAAACAAATCACTGATTCCAGATGGCATACATCAATCCATCATGGAGTATCTCAATAAAAATATCTCCATGACTACCAACAGCAACAGGGTTCATGAGGGATCGGTCCTCTCAGACTAATCTGATCTGCTTCTATGAGGTAGTAAGTTCCAGACCAGACCAGAGAAATGCAATGGATGTGATATATATGTACTTATTAAAGGCGTTCAATATAGTCTGACATCGATGGCTGGTACATGAAATGAGAACAAAGGCGGTTATTAATGAACTACACTCTGATCACTGGGTCACAGTTAACAAGAAGGTTACTACAAAAAGGTCAGCATTGGGCACTTTATTAACCATACTAGATGGTGGCCCGATTCTAACGCATCGGGTATTCTAGAATATGTATCATAGTATACAACACAGCCCGCGCAGTATACAACACAGCCCGCGCAGTATACAACACAGCCCGCGCAGTATACAACACAGCCCGCGCAGTATACAACACAGCCCGCGCAGTATACAACACAGCCCGCGCAGTATACAACACAGCCCGCGCAGTATACAACACAGCCCGCGCAGTATACAACACAGCCCGCGCAGTATACAACACAGCCCGCGCAGTATACAACACAGCCCGCGCAGTATACAACACAGCCCGCGCAGTATACAACACAGCCCGCGCAGTATACAACACAGCCCGCGCAGTATACAACACAGCCCACGCAGTATACAACACAGCCCACGCAGTATACAACACAGCCCACGTAGTATATAGTAAACCACAGAGAAAGAGCATAGGTCTTAAGAACGGGGATCACCACACATTTGGATATGGCAAACAATAAAACACAGCTTTATTTATGCAGAAATATACAAACAGAAGGCAAAACACAGACATTTAAAACCATTTAAAAAAGGGAATACATTTTAAACCCTAAACAGATGGCCCCTGATAAGGCCGAAGCCTGCACAAGACTCAGAGGTACAATGTAAACAAGGTTATCAATACAGTGCCTATAGACACAGCATGGCCATAGTAGCCCAAGTAGTATATAGCACAGCCCACGTAGTATATATCGCAGAGACATAGTATATAACACAGGCCACGCAGTATATAACACAGCTCATGCAGTATATAACAGCCCATGTAGTATATAACAGCCCACGTAGTATATAGCAATATGGGCACCATCTCCCTGTTAAAGAATTAACCCCTTCCCGACCTGTGACACAGCATATGCGTCATGAAAGTCGGTGCCAATCCGACCTGTGACGCATATGCTGTGTCACAGAATGATCGAGTCCCTGCAGGTCGGGTGAAATGGTTAACTCCAATTTCACCCGACCTACAGGGGGAGTGGTACTTCAGCCCAGGGGTGTGGCTTCGACCCCCCAGTGGCTACGATCGCTCTGATTGGCTGTTGAAAATGAAACAGCCAATCAGAGCAATTTGTAATATTTCACCTATGAAAACTGGTGAAATATTACAATCCAGCCACGGCCGATGCTGTAATATCATCGGCCATGGCTGGAAACCCTGATGTGCCCCCCGAGACCGATATCGTCCCCAGTCCTCCGTTCTGTCCTGTACTCCCCTCCGTCCTCCTGTCCACCCCCCCCCCCCGTATGCTTACCGAGCCTCCCGGTGTCCGTCCATCTTCTCCATGGGTGCCGGCATATTCCAAAATGGCGGGCGCATGCGCAGTGCGCCCGCCGAATCTGCCAGCCAATTCGTTCCAGGTACATTTTGATAACTGTGATAAAACCTATCACAGTGATCAAAAAAAAAAAAAAAAAAAATAGTCAATGAACCCCCCCTTTATCACCCCCCCATAGGTAGGGACAATAATAAAATAAAATAAAAATATATATATATTTTTTTCTCCACTAGGGTTAGGGCTAGGGGTTAGAATTAGGGTAAGAACTAGAGTTATGGCTAGGGTTAGAATTAGGCTATATGCACACGGTGCGGATTTGGCTGCGGATCCGCAGCGGATTGGCCTCTGCGGATTCGTAGCAGTTTTCCATCAGGTTTACAGTACCGTGTAAACCTATGGAAAACCAAATCCGCTGTGCCCAAGGTGCGGAAAATACAGCGCGGAAACGCTGTGTTGTATTTTCCGCAGCATGTCAATTCTTTGTGCGGATTCCACAGCGTTTTACACCTGTTCTTCAATAGGAATCTGCAGCTGAAATCCGCACAAAAACCACTGGAAATCCACGGTAAATCCGCAGGTAAAACGCAGTGCCTTTTACCTGCGGATTTTTCAAAAATGGTGCGGAAAAATCTCACACGAATCCGCAACGTGGGCACATAGCCTTAGGGTTAGGGTTGGAATTAGGGCTAGGGTTGGAAATAGGGTTAAGATTAGGCTTGTGGTTAGGGGTGTGTTGGGGTTAGGGTTGTGGTTAGGGTTGGGATTAGGGTTAGGATTAGAGTTGGTATTAGGGTTAGGATTAGGGGTGTGTTGGGATTAGGGTTGGGGGTGTGTTGGGATTAGGGTTGGGATTAGGGTTGGAGGTAGGGTTGTGGTTAGGGGTGTGTTGGGGTTCGTGTTGGAGTTAGAATTGAGGGGTTTCCACTTTTTAGGCACATCAGGGATCTCCAAACGCAACATGGCGCCACCATTGATTCCAGCCAATCTTGCGTTCAAAGTGTCAAATGTTGCTCCCACCCTTCCGAGCCCCGACGTGCGCCCAAACAGTGGTTTACCCCCACATATGGGGTACCAGCATACTCAGGACAAACTGGGCAACAATTATTGGGGTCCAATTTCTCCTGTTACCCTTGCGAAAATAAAAAATTGCTTGCTAAAACATAATTTTTGAGGAATGAAAAATTATTTTTTATTTTCACGGCTCTGCGTTATAAACTTCTGTGAAGCACTTGGGGGTTCAAAGTGCTCACCACACATCTAGATAAGTTCCTTGGGGGGGTCTAGTTTCCAAAATGGGGTCTCTTGTGGGGGGTTTCTACTGTTTAGGCACACCAGGGGCTCTGCAAATGCAACGTAACGCCCGCAGACCATTCCATCAAAGTCTGCATTTCAAAAGTCACTACTTCCCTTCCGAGCCCCAACGTGTGCCCAAACAGTAGTTTACCCCCACATATGGGGTATCAGTGTATTCAGGACAAACTGGACAACTTTTTGGAGTCCAATTTCTCCTGTTCCTCTTGTGAAAATAAAAAATTGCGAGCTAAAAAATAGTTTTTGAGGAAAGAAAAATTATTTTTTATTTTCACAGCTCTGCGTTATAAACTTCTGTGAAGCACTTGGGGGTTTAAAGTGGTCAGCGCACATCTAGATTAGTTCCATGGGAGGTCTACTTTCCAAAATGGGGTCACATGTGGGGGAGCTCCAATGTTTAGGCACACAGGGGCTCTCCAAACGCGACATGGCGTCCACTAACGATTGGAGCTAATTTTTTATTCAAAAGTCAAATGGCGCTCCTTCCCTTCTGAGCCTTGCCGTGTGCACAAACAGAGGTTTGTTACCACATATGAGGTATCGGTGTACTCAGGAGAAATTGCACAACACATTTTAGGATCCATTTTATCCTGTTGCCCATGTGAAAATAAAAAAAATTGAGGATAAAAAATTTTTTGTGAAAAAAAGTACTTTTTAATTTTTACAGATCAATTTGTGAAGCACCTGGGGCTTCAAAGTGCTCACTATGCATCTAGATAAGCTCCTTGGGGGGGTCTAGTTTCCAAAATGGGGTCACTTGTGGGGGACCTCCAATGTTTAGGCACACGGGGGCTCTCCAAACGCAACATGGTGTCCGCTAAAGACTGCAGCCAATTTTTCATTGAAAAAGTCAAATGGCGATCCTTCCCTTCCGAGCCCTGTCGTGCGCCCAAACAGTGATAAAAAGTTAAATGTTCATTTTTTTCCTTCCATGTTGCTTCTGCTGCTGTGAAGTACCTGAAGGGTTAATAAACTTATTGAATGTGGTTTTGAGTACTTTGAGGGGTGCAGTTTTTAGAATGGTGTCACTTTTGGGTATTTTCAGCCATATAGACCCCTCAAACTGACTTCAAATGTGAAATTTTTTTGGAAAGAAAAGTAAATGTTTATTTTTCCTTCCACATACCAAAAATTCCTGTGAAGCACCTGAAGGGTTAATAAACTTCTTGAATGTGGTTTTGAGTGCCTTGAGGGGTGCAGTTTTTAGAATGGTATCACTTTGGGGTATTTTCTATAATATAGGCCTCTCAAGGTCACTTCAAATGCAATGCGATGGTCCCTAAAAAAAATGGTTTTGTAAATTTCCTTGTAAAATGAGAAATCGCTGGTCAAATTTTAACCCTTATAACTTCCTAGCAAAAAAAAAATTTTGTTTCCAAAATTGTGCTGATGTAAAGTAGACATGTGGGTAATTTTCTTTATTAACTATTTTGTGTCACATAACTCTCTTAACATATTCTCTTAACAGAATAAAAATAAGAAATTTAAAAGTTGCAAAATTTTCAAAATTTTAGCCAGATTTCCATTTTTTTCACAAATAAACGCAAAAATTATCGACCTACTGTAAATATACCACTAACATGAAGCCCAATATGTCACGAAAAAACAATCTCAGAACCGCTAGGATCCGTTAAAGCGTTCCTGAGTTATTACCTCATAAAGGGACACTGGTCAGAATTGCAAAAAACGGCCAGGTCATTAAGGTCAAAATAGGCTGGGTCATGAAGGGGTTAAAATAAAACAGTTATATACTCACCTTCCGTCGGCTCCCGGATCCAGCCCAGGAGTTAGTGATGCTCCTTGCGACGCTCCGGTCCCAAGAATGCATTGGGGCAATACCACGTGATGATGTAGCGGTCTCGCAAGAAGGCTACGTCAACATCTCGCAAGACCGCTACGTCATCTCCGGTCATTGCCGCAATGGATTCTTGGGACCAGAGCGTCGCGAGGAGCGGGAAAGGCGTCGGAAGGTGACACTATAATGATTTTTTTATGGTTTTTAACATTATATCTTTTTACTATTGATGCAGCATAGGCAGCATCAATAGTAAATAGTTGGTCACACAGGGTTAATAGCAGCGTTAACAGACTGCGTTACACCACGTTATGCCGCGGGGTAACGCAGTCTGTTTATCGGACTGCTAAACCGCTATGGGGGCACTGACTGGGGAGTAGGAAGGGGGCACCGACTGGAGGGAAGTAGGGAAGGGTGAATTCGCGGCCGGACTGTGCCAGTCACTGATTGGTTGCGGCCGGCCGCGACCAATCATCGACATGGGATTTCCGTTACAGACAGACAAAAACGGAAGTGACCCTTACACAATTATATATATAGATTTACTAGCTGTTTCCAGCCAGCTAACGCTCGGCACGCTCATTTCTATCTAATTAACGCTGCTGGTGATTAAACTAAAGTAAATAATGACAACATTCAATAGCGCTTACGCAGGTGGTAAATTTACTTAAAATGAAGTTAATAATAATTGCGGTAATGTGGTGGGGGGGCGGGATTGTGTGTGGTAATGTGGTGGGGGGCAGGATTATGTGTGGTGATGTGGTGGGGTGGGATTGTGTGTGGTAATGTGGCGGGGGGGCGGGATTGTGTGTGGTAATGTGGTGGGGGGGCGGGTTTGTGTGTGGTAATGTGGTGGGGGGGCGGGTTTGTGTGTGGTATTGTGGTGGGGGGGTGGTATTGTGTGTGGTAATGTGGTGGGGGGAGGGATTGTGTGTGGTAATGTGGTGGGGGGCGGGATTATGTGTGGTGATGTGGTGGGGGCGGGATTATGTGTGGCGATGTGGTGGGGGCGGGATTGTGTGTGGCGATGTGGTGGGGGGCGGGATTGTGTGTGGCGATGTGGTGGGGGGCGGGATTGTGTGGCGATGTGGTGGGATTGTGTGTGGTAATGTGGTGGGGGGCATGATTGTGTGTGGTGATGTGGTGGGGAGCGGGATTGTGTGTGGTAATGTGGTGGGGGGCGGGATTGTGTGTGGTAATGTGGGGGGGCGGGATTGTGTGTGGTAATGTGGGGGGGCGGGATTATGTGTGGTAATGTGGTGGGGGACGGGATTGTGTGTGGTGATGTGGTGGGGGGCGGGATTGTGTGTGGTGATGTGGTGGGGGGCGGGATTGTGTGTGGTAATGTGGTAGGGGGCGGGATTATGTGTGGTGATGTGGTGGGGGGGCGGGATTATGTGTGGTAATGTGGGGGGCGGAGCTACTGTGCAGAGGGCGGGATTAGCGAGTAATCACGATGCCTCATATATATAGATGAAAGACCCTGATGTAAATACGCAGGGACAGTTCAGTGTCGATCGCTGTCTGTGACAGCCGAGAGTCATGGGAAGACACTGCTGTCGATCCACGCACTCAGATCGCTGTTATCACAGCATGATAGCGCAGGAGATGCTGAAATATCAGCACCTCCTCTCCGATCAGTGCAGCAGCTCAGCTCTGCCAGTGGCCAAGCGTCTGCAGTAACAGCCAGGAGCGGTGTCAGTGCCACCCCTGGCTGCTCACCCCCAAATGCTGCGATCGACCACGATCACAATATTCAGGAGGGAGGCAGAGGGATGGGAGCTCCTTTTCTGCCTTCACATCGGCACCCCTGCGACGTCATCGAAGTGCCCAAAAGTTGCCATGGTGCCTCGGGGTTGTCATGACAACCCCCGGGTCAACAAGCTACAGAAAGCTTCTGAGACTAAGCACACAGCATAGTGTCAGAAGCCTTCAGTATAGGTATAATGCACAGCAATGCTAGTGCATTGCAATGTATTATACCTGCAATCTAAGTAAAAGAAAAAAAAAATCCATAAAGGGACTCGGTAAAAAAAGATAAAAATTACTAAATAATAATTTCCACTAGTAAATACACATTTTTATGTAAAAAAATATTAAACAAAAAAAGTACGTTTGGTATTGTTGCGTACGGAACAATTCGATCTATGAAAGTGTCACTAATTAACCTCTTCAGTGAACGCCATGGGGGGAAAAAAGAAAAAAAAAGTAGCAAACCATGCTTTATCATACCGCTTGAAAAAAGTGGAATAAAACAATGAAAAAGAGAAAGGAAATAAAAATGGTATCACTGAAAACACCATCTTATCCTGCAAAAAAATAAGCCGCCATACAGCTCCATCAGCGGGGAAAAAAAAAAAAAAAAAAAAAGTTATAGCTCAGAATAGAACAATGTAAAAATATTTTTTCTTTAAAAGTTTTTATTGTGTAATAGTGCCAAAACATAAAAAAACTATATACAGTAAATGTGGGAGTGCTGTAATCGTACTGACCCGAAGAATAAAACTGCCTTATCAAGTTTTCAATTTTTTCCATATGTAGAACAGAGGAGGGGATGAAACAATTGCTGGTTTTTGTTCATTCCGCCTCCACAAAAATCATTCCGCCTCCACAAAAATTGGAATAGAAAGCGATCAAAAAAGGTCATGTGACTGAAAATGGTACCAATAAAAACGTCAACTAAAAACAAGCCCTCACTTGACTATGTCAGCTGAAATATGGAAACATTATAGCTCTCAAAATATGACAATGCAAATAATACTTCTTGCAAAAAAAAGTGTTTTTTTAGTGTTTGACAGCAGCCAAACATAAAAGGATATAAATCTGTTATATCGCTATAACCGCACGGACCCGAAGAATAGTTGCCTAATCACTTATACCGAAAGAAGAAAAACGTAAAAAATAAAAACCCATTTCTGAACATGCTGCTGATTTTTTCCATTCTGTCTCCCAAAGATCGCAATAAGGCTTGGCGCACATTTATCCTGCGTTCTACATGGAGTGCTTACACCGGGGTTTTTGTGTAAATCTATGAAATACGTGATTCAGACAGAACCTACGGCGGAAGATTCCCTATAATGAGGCAGATGGAGGCACTGTGGATGCCATAGGTCTTGTGATACGGCGGTGTCCGTCTTTTTAGGCATGCATAAAAATGCGGTCCACCCATAGTTTTGTGTACCTCAAAGGAAGGACAACGCTGAACAGAGGCCAGACGGAGTCCAGAGTAATTCTGCTGCCTCATAGTGATTGGATCCACTTTGGGGTTTCATCCATTACGTCACCTGGAGATTTCGATGGAAAGCTCAAAGTGCTCAGCGTAGAGCGCCGGCTAAATGTGATCCCAAATGTTATGTAAAATGTTCCCAATAAAAGCTTCAAATCAACCCACCAAAAAAAGCAAGTCCCCACACAGGTCAGTCATCTGTTAAAGGAAATATAGGGGACTTCCACATTACTGGTAGCACACAAGTTCTGCAAAAGCTCCGATAAAAAGAAATTCAGTGAATTCTGCACTCCCAAATTCAAATGCCCGCTCCCTTCTGAGCCCCAGTGTGCATAAACCAGCTTTAGCGTTCACGTTTGGCAGGGGTATAATTTTCAAAAAGGGGTCACTTGAGGGGGAGGAAATTCTGCTTCCTAGCGCTTAGGAGCTTTGTATATGCAGTCCACAAACTATTATAAGAAAATCTGCGCTCCGTGAGGAAAATAGCACTTCGTCCCTCCCAAGACTCTCTGTATGGCCATGTAGTATTGTACAGCCACATTCAGCAGACATTGCGGGACAAATTCTGGTGCCAATTTTACCCACTTGTGTGAAAATGTAAAATCTGGGTCTAAAACAAAATTTTGTTAAAAATGTAGTCTTTTTCTTCACTGCCCAATGGTATAAAATTCTTTAACACCCATGGTGTCAATATGATGACTGAACCCCTAGATTAATTCATCAAGGTGTATTTTGTAAAATGGGGTAACTGAGTTCTGCTGTTCTGGCACCTCAGGGGCTCTCCCAGTGGGTCATGGCACTCTCAAACCATAATAGGAAAATCTGCACAATGATATGGTGCTCCTTCCCTTTTGACCTTTGCACTGTGCCTCAAAAGTAGTTCCCGAATACATGCAGGGTATTGGCACACTCAGGAGAAATTGCACAACAAACTGAATTATCCATTTTTTCTTATTAGCCCCTATAAAAATTTAAAACAACATTTTAGTGGAAGAATTGCAATTATTCTTTACTAGACGGTGGCCCGATACTAACGCATCGGGTATTCTAGAATATGTATGTTTGTATGTATGTATATAGCAGCCACATATTATATAGCACAGGCTACGACATATTCTAGAATACCCGATGCGTTAATACAGGCCACGCAGTATATAACACAGCCCACGCAGTATATAACACAGCCCACGCAGTCTATAGCAGCCATGTAGTATATAACGCAGCCCACACAGTATATAACACAGCCCACGCAGTATCTAACACTGGCCACGTAGTATATAGCAGCCATGTAGTATATAACGCAGCCCACGCAGTATATAGCAGTGTGGGCACCATATCGCTGTTAAAAATAATAATTAAAATAAAAAATAGTTATATACTCACCAGCCGGCGTCCAGCGAAGCTGTGTCGATGCACGCGCGGCTGCCCCCAGCTTCCATTCCCAGGATGCATTGCGAAATTACCCAGATGACGTAGCGGTCATCTGGGTAATTTCACAATGCATCTCTGGGAACGGAAGCTGGCGGCAGCCGCACGCCTCGGCGGACGACGGAAGGCGAGAATAGCCGGTTTTGTTTTTTTTTTATTATTTTTAACATTAGATCTTTTTACTATTGATGCTGAATAGGCCAGGCTTTGTCCGTCGCTGATTGGTCACGGTAGCCAGGACAGGCAGCTGGCGAGACCAATCAGCGACGCGGGATTTCCGTGACGGAAGTTCCAGACAAACAGAAGTACCCCTTAGACAATTATATAGTAGATTCACCGCCCAATAGTATAAATTTCTGTGACCCACCTGTGTTGTCAATATGATCACTAAACCCTTAGATGAATTTATTGAGAGGTGTAGTTTGTAAAATGACATCACTTATCATTGATCTGGCACCTCAGGGGCTCTTCTAATGTGACCAAGCTCCCTCAAACCATTGCAGCAAAATCAAAACTCCAATATGGCACTTCTTCAATTCTCAGCTTTGCACTGTGCCTCAAATGTAGTATTCACCCACATATGGGGTATCGGCACACTCAGGAGAAATTGCACAACACATTTTAGGGCCCATTTCTCCTGTTACCCTTGAGAAAGTAAAACATTTTGGTCTTAAAGAAAAATTTTGCGGGAAAAATGTGATATTTTTATTGTCTTAGCGCTGTTATAAACTTCTGTAAAGCACCTGATGGTTCAAGATGCTCACCACACATCTAGATAAGTACCTTGGGGGGTCTAGTTTCCAAAATGGGGTCACTTGTGGGCGGTTTCCACTCTTTAGGCACATCAGGGACTCTCCAAATGCAACATGACATCTGCTCTCAATTCCAAACAATTTTACGTTCAAAACATCAAATGGTGCTCCTTCCCCTTCTGAGCCCTGCACCTAAAGAGTGGTCTTCCTCCACACATGGGGAATCGGCATACTCAGCACAAATTGCACAAGAAATATTATGGTTCATTTTCTCCTGATATCCTTGAGGGAAAATAATAAAAAAAAAGGGTCCAAAGTAACATTTTAGTGAAAAAAGTTTAATGTTCATTTTTTCCTTCCACATTGCTTCAGTTCCAGTGAAACACCTTAAGGGTTAATAAACTTCTTGAATGTGGTGTTGAACAGCTTGATGGATGCAGTTTTTAGAATGGTGTGACTTATAGGTATTTTATGTCATATAGGCCCTTAAAGTCACTTCAAATGTGATGTGGGTTCTAAAAACAAAATGTAAAGTTTTGTTGAAAAATGAGAAATCGCAGGTCAACTTTTAACCCTTATAATTTTTTGCTAGGAAGTTATATTTCAAAAATTGTTCTGATGTAAAGTAGACAAGTGGGAAAGGTTATTTATTATCTATTTTGTGTGACAATGCTCTGATTTAGGGGCATAAAAACTAAAAGTTTGAAAATTGTGAAATTTTCAAAAATGTTGCCAAATTTACTTTTCACTAATAATTTCAAAAACATTTTACCACTATCAAAGTACAATGTGTCACAAAAAAATCTCAGTATCAGTGGGATCCGTTGAAGCATTTCAGAGTTCTAACCACATAAAGTGACAGTGGTCAGATTTCAAAATTAAAGCCTCGTCATTAACCTACTAAATGAGATCTCGGGAGACGAGTTCTGAATCTGAGCATGCCCCAACCCCACCGACTAGGGTTAAGCGACTTACTTTTTTTAGGATCGAGTCGGATTTAGTGAAACCCGACTTTCTCAAAAGTCGGATCGTGTGAAATCGGCCGATTATTGTGAAAAGTTGGGGGGGGCTCTCTCTCTCTCCTCGGACTATGTAAATCGCTACATCCAAAACGGTAAGATGGCGTTTATACCCCCTGTGATGCCGCAGAAAGCAAGACGAGGTCATCACGCTGCCCACACTCCTTCATTGGCTGAAAAAATGGCGGTTAAAGAGTCATACGAAACGCAACTTTGGCACGAAGATCGCCGACCGAATGGCCGATCCCACACTGGGATCGGCTCAGGTTTCACGAAACCCGACTTTGCTGAAAGTCGGCGACTTATGAAATTGACCGATCCGTTTCGCTCATGCCTACCAGCGACCATTTTCCTGAAGGCCAAGCAGCAATGGAGCCGCCAGGGCCTCCGGGCTTTGAGGAAATGCCGGCGGAGCCCCAACGCTGTGCAAAGATACGCCGCCGCCCCCCAGCACAGAGTCTCACGCTGCACAAAGAGGAGCAGCCGCCGCCCCCAGCACAGAGACACCATGCTGCACAAAGAGGAGCTGCCGCCGCCCACCAGCACAGAGCGCATCGCTGCCACAATGAGGTAATAGGGGGATACTCCACTTACTCCTTCCCTGTGAGACGCCCCCTCTCTTCGTCATTGGGACCACTCCACCCCACCATATGCACATTGGTCACCCGCCCTATAAGCAGATACACAGAGTATAAGAAGACCCCTGACTTTTAAGGAGATTTTATATTTTAACTAGAAAAGTTGGGGGGTCATCTTATACACCCAGTCGTCTTATACGCCGGAAAATACGATAAATGTAGTATCGGTATAATCATACTAACCCATCAATAAAGTGGTTTTATTAATTTTACTACATAGTGAATGACATAAAAAAATAAGTTCATAAATTGCTTGTTTTTGTTCATTCTGCCTCCCAAAAATTGGAATAGAAAGCTATAATAATAATTAAAAAAAAAAAAAAAAAGTAATGTCCCCGAAAATGGCACCAATAAAAATGTCAACTTGTCCCATAAAAAAAACAAGCCCTGACATGACTGTCGGCAGAAATAGAAAAATTACAGCTATCAAAATATACGATACAAAATTCTCTCAAAACTACGTCAGCCGCACTTGCGCAGTAGCATCAATCGGTGATCTGATCAATGCTACTGCAGCGGTTTCATTTTGCTAGAGAGAAAAAAAAAAAAATCGTCTCCACCAAGATGTCGCCGGATTGCCGATAGATGCTTCTGCACTTGTGCAGCCGGCGCCATTTTTAATTTTTTTTCTGAATACATGTATATCACCAAATAAAATACACTGCTCAAAAAAAAAATAACGGGAACACTTAAACAACAGAATATAACCCCAAGTAAATCAAACTTCTGTGAAATCAAACTGTCCACTTAGGAAGAAACACGGTTTAACAATCAATGTCACATGCTGTTGTGCAAATGGAATAAACAGATGGTGGCAATTATCAAGACACGCTCAATAAAGGAGTGTGTGGTTCTGCAGGTGGGGACCACAGACCACATCTCAGTACCAATGCTTTCTGGCTGATGCTTTGGTCATTTTTCAATGTTGGTTGTGCTTTCACACTCGTGGTAGCATGCAACGGACTCTACAACCCACACAAGTGGCTCAGGTAGTGCAGCTCATCCAGGATGGCACATCAATGTGAGCTGTTGCAAGAAGGTTTGCCGTGTGTCAGTGTAGTGTCCAGAGGCACTACCAGGAAACAGGCCAGTACACCAGGAGACGTGGAAGGGGCTGTAGGAGGGCAACAACCCAGCAGCAGGACCGCTACCTCAGCCTATGTGCAAGGAGGAACAGGAGGAGCAGTGCCAGAGCTCTGCAAAATTACCTCCAGCAGTCCACAAATGTGCATGTGTCTGCACAAATGGTTAGAAACAGACTCAATGAGGATGGTCTGAGTGCCCGACGTCCACAGATGGGGGTTGTGCTCACAGCCCAACGCCGTGCAGGACGATTGGCATTTGCCACAGAACACCAGGATTGGCAAATTCGCCACTGGCGCCCTGTCCTCTTCACAGATGAAAGCAGGATCACACTGAGCACATGTGACAGACGTGACAGAGTCTGGAGACGCCGTGGAGAGCGATCTGCTGCCTGCAACATCCTTCAGCATGACCGGTTTGGCAGTGGGTCAGTAATGGTGTGGGGTGGCATTTCTTTGGAGGGCCGCCCAGCCCTCCATGTGCTTGCCAGAGTTAGCCTGACTGACATTAGGTACCGAGAGGAGATCCTTAGACCCCTCGTGAGACCATATGCTGCTGCGGTTGGCCCTGGGTCCCTCCTAATGCAGGACAATGCCAGACCTCATGTGGCTGGAGTGTGTCAGCAGTTCCTGCAAGGTGAAGGCATTGAAGCTATGGACTGGCCCGTCCGTTCCCCAAACCTGAATCCGATTGAACACATCTGGGACATCATGTCTCACACCATCCACCAACTTCACGTTGCACCACAGATTGTCCAGGAGTTGGTGGATGCTTTAGACCAGGTCTGGGAGGAGATCCCTCAGGAGACCATCCACCGCCTCATCTGAAGCATGCCCAGGCGTTGTAGGGAGGTCATACAACCACATGGAGGAAACACACACAACTGAACATCCTTTCTTTGTCTTGAGGCATTTCCACTGAAGTTGGATCAGCCTGTAATTTGATTGAGTATCATTCCAAATCCAGACCTCCATGGGATATTCATTTTGATCTACATTGATCATTTTTATGTTTTATTGTTCTCAGCACATTCCACTATGTAATGAATAAAGATTTGCAACTGAAATATTTCAGTGATATCTAGGATGTGGTATTTTAGTGTTCCCTTTATTTTTTTGAGCAGTGTAATTACATGGCCTGCCGAGTGTAATTTTCTTCAATACATATGATATTCAGTATGTAAAATAAGGGACAGGTCACAGAGGGATCAGTGACCTGTCACAAGCCATACAGACGAATATGTAAGCAGAGAACCACATAAAGACCCCCCCCCCCAGGCCGCCCCGGAGCACGAGCATATCATTAACTGAAAACTGCAAATTAAGATTAAACAGCCACAAGATGGATTTCATCACCCAAGGTATCATTTTAAGTCAGTACAACGGCGCCAAACTAACACTGTCTGTAGGTTACTGAGCACAATCCTGCTGACAGGTTCCCTTTAAAGACATAAGAATTAAAAGTTTGAAAAAAGTTTTCCAATTTTTCAACAAATTTCCATTTTTTTTCCCCCACAAAAAGTCATATCAAAGAAGATTTACCACTACCATGAAGTACAATATGTCACGAAAAAAAAAAAATCTCAATCATCGGGATCCATTAAAGCGTTCCAGAATCCTTACCTTAAAGTGACATTGATCAGAATTGTAAAAATTGGCCCCTGTCATTAACATGCAAACCTCCTTGGAGAATAAAGGGGTTTAGAAAAAAAAATTTGTATTGCCATATTTTAAGAGTTATGCATTTTTTTTTTTAATCTACAGGGGTGTGTATGAGGGCTTGTAACTTGCAAGCTGAGATGAAGGAGGGAAAATGATTTTTTTTAAATAAAAGGACTTTAAATAGGAAAGGGAAGTTTACAATTTTGCACATTTGTTTTCACTTTATTTCACAGTGCACTGTTCACGTGGGACTTGAGCATTTAAGTTTCTGATTGCTGGTATATTACCATACTTAGGTATCACATTGTATTAATTATACATGTCAGTTTTCCTCTGACAAAGCACATTAGACCCTACTGCTGGCAAGGCCCAACTGACTTGCGTATCTGGTAGGTAATGAAAACATTTTGCCATGTAGCTGTATTAAGCATCTACAGCCAGCGACTGAATCCCATGGAGTGAAGGGGCTTGTGATGGGGTACAAAGGCCTGTCAACCCACTAGATGGCATGGAATTTGTGGAAGCAGAGTCCAGCAATTGAGGAAGGGTGATATCTCTATGAAACATGGTGCAGTTAGGTCCAACTGTGGCATAATAGCAGATCATGAACTGTAAAAACGTTAATATAAGCAGAGATTAAATTACAAGGAAGGAAGGTTAGCAGCAAATTACCATATATACTCGTGCATAAGCAGAGTTTTTAAGCACTTTTTTGTGCTGAAAATGCCCCCCTCGGCTTACACACGAGTCATTGTCCCAGTTTATGGAGGGGGATAGGGAGCAGCAGGTCACAGGAGGAAGGAGTAGGCGGCTGCAGCCTGTGCCCGCTGCTAAAGAGAAATGAATATTCACTGCACTGGTAATGAATATTCATTTCTCTTATAGCATGCACAGTTACAGCCACAGGCTTCCAGCAGCTGCCGGTCTCACGGGTGCCCGCTCATTGAGGTAATGAATATTCACCTCTCTCCACACCCATAGGCATGGAGAGCGGTGAATATTCATTACCATATTGAGCTGGGATATGTGATCTCCCGGCCGCAGGAGCTGCTGGAAACCAGAAGGAGATGCTGCAAGAGCGCACAGAATGTAAGTAGGATGTTTTTGTATTTATGCTTTTCTCATGATGGCCCTGCAGACAAGGATGGGAATAAGGAGCCCATGCACACAAGGATGGGAATGAGGAGCCCATGCACACAAGGATGGGAATGAGGAGCACATGCATACCAGAATAGGTATTAGGGGACCATGCATACTAGACATACTCAAGTCAACAAGTTTTCCCAGTTTTTCGAGGCAAAATTAGGTGCCGCGGCTTATACTGAGGTCGACTTATACACGGTATGTCAAATAGTCAGTTGCAAGGAAGAGCAAGACATAAAATCAGAATGCCGTAAAGTAATTTTTACCTGTGCCCTTTAAACACCTTCTCATGTTCGGTATTAAAAGTCCTATCTCGCTGCACAGGCTAAAAAGATAAGAGAAAATGGCTTTTAGGAAATCTTAAATGGAATTCGTCATTTTAATTATAATTTTCTCAATATTTTTCTAAATTTGCAATGTTACAATTTTTATATTTGACATAATTAGACTCATTTCCTGTTCTGTACAGAACATTAATCTCTATAGGTCATGTTACACCTCCCCTTTCATCTCCTTTTACAATCACCTTTGTCCATAACAGAATGGGACACCAGACCCAACAATGCAGACGAGCTGACGGCTGCTATCAAAGCAACCTGGGTTTCCTTAACACCTCAGCAGTGCCACAGGCTGATTGCCTCCATGCCACATTGATGCAGTAATTGATGCAAAAAGAGCCTTGACCAAGTATTGTGTGTATTTTCTGAACATACATTTCAGTAGGCCAACATTTTGGATTTTAAAATTATTTTTCAAGCTGGTGTTATAAAGTATTCTAATTTCCCGAGATAATGACTTTTGGGTTTTCATTGGCTATAAGCCATAATCATCAACATTAACAGGAATAAACACTTGAAATAGATCACTTCGTTTGTAATTACTCTATATAATATACGAGTTCCACTTTTTGTTTTCAAGAACTGAAATATATTAACTTTGAGGATATTCTAATTTTGTGAGAAGAACCTGTACATACACTGTCATGGTCAAAAATGTTGGCACCCTTGAAATTGTTCCAGAAAATGAAATAGATCATCCAGAAATTTTTTGCTATTATACAAGTTTTTTTATATACCGCATTTTTCAGACTATAAGACACACTTTTTCCCCAAAAATTTTTTGGGGAAAATGGGGGTGCGTCTTATTGTTGGACTATACTCACAAGTAGTGTGGTAGCAGCAGGAGTCAGGCAATTCTGCGGCGGTCCGACGCTGCAGGGCGATGATCACACTCCCTTCCCAGGCTGGTGTGGCAGATTCGACGGTGCTCTGTGGTGCGGAGGGATCCACCGGTATTTTGTGAAAGCCCGGAGCCCTCCTCACATCCATTACTGCGATGTGGTGGCCTCCAGGAAAATGGCCGCTGGGGGCGGCTCATGCTCAGATTAAGACCTAGACCCGTTGAAGCCTTCAGTTGCGAAACGGCCGTTGTCCGCTTTTCCTCCCCATGCCTCTTTGAACCTGCACGTCCACATGTCGCGTGAACGGTGTAATAAAGGACTGAATATTTGCTTTCAAACTGGTGAGTGCCGCTGTTTTTCTTCGATATGGAAACAAAGCACTGGAGAGTTCTGAAGTGGCCAGCAATGAGTCTGGATCTAAAAATTCAATTGAACATCTGTGGAGAGATCTTAAAATTCTGTTGGGAGAAGGCACCCTTCACATATGAGAGACCCGGAGCAGTTTGCAAAAGAAGAGTGGTCTAAGATTCCAGATAAGATGCAAGAAGCTTGTTGATGGTTATAGGAACTGATTGATTGCAGTTATTTATTTCAAAGGGTGTGCAACCAAATATAAAGTTGTGTGTGTAAATTATGTCCAACTTGCCTTTTATTCTTTTGTGTTGCTTGAATACACAAAAAAGGAAATAAACATGTGTAATTGCAATAAATTTCTGGGAAAAACACTTAATTTCCTGAAACAACGTCAAGGGTGCCAACACTTTCGGCCATGACATACGTCAGGGTTGTGGAGTCAGTAAGCCAAACCTCCGACTCCCTCATACATGGCTCATGTTTAAGTGATATATTTACTTTAGTAAAAGAGTAACATCAGGATTTTAAATCACCATTATGATACAATATATTTATTGGTATACAACTTTAGAACACAAAAGGTTAATAAATTGTAAATATTAAATACACTATGCAGAAAGTGGGAAAACAGTTTTCAACAAAAACATACAGAATAAAATTTGTGCAGTCTATGAACTTGTTCTAAGAAATAGCATCGCCTCCATCAGATCCTCCTTTATAGATGACCTCAAATCTGACCTAATTATTTTAAGGCTTGAGAACAACCTTGCTACACTAACTTGGATTGGTGGCAAAGCGATAACCACATGGGAACATCTCTAACAATTTCAGGATATAAAGGAATTGCCTCATGCACAGTCAGTTTTGATGAACGGTTGAACTCTACTTCTTTGAGCGGAAGTGAAATTTTGCTGAAATATGGTCACTATTTGCTATGGTAGTGGAATCTTGTTCCCTGCGGCAACGCTTTGCCTGCTCCATGTCGTCCAAATACTTATCAAAATTAAATTCATCTGATGAGGCTTAATATATTATGGCAGTAGCACTGGCAAGACCTAAGTCCTATTGCTCTTGGCTGTCCTGTACCCTACTCATCTTCATCCACTTTCGTGGATCTTCATCCAGCATCGATTCAGCCCTGCACTTCAAGATGCTGGATAAGATAAGCTATTTTAAATAGAGACGCCATGCCAGAAGTGACATTTCCTATCCGGATGTGCACTAAACGATATGACACACCGGAAATCATGGGGGAAGCAATGTGAGACATCGGACGGAGGGAAGGTACTTCCTGCATGTGCGCTCCACCGGTGGAACGCACGCATATACCGGAAGTGACGCATGCGTGTCGGCTGTGCGCTCCACTGCTAGCGCACCGGAAGTGACAACCTGACTATGAAAATGGCGGTCTATTTAACCGCTTCCACCGCCAATGGCTACTGACCAAAAGACAAAAAACTGACTGGCACATCCAGACTAGTGTGAATAGGTGCATACCAGGAGGAGCTACCTCCATATACAAAAAAAAGGTTGCACTCTATCATGCTTTAGCATGATGAGTGCAACATTTTGTATAATGGCTACAGACCAGACCATATTTTACACATAAGATGGACATGTACCCATCATTTTGTACTATATTTTAAAGACCCCCTTTGGTTCTCACCTCCTCGGATGATTTGAAAGATGAAACGTGTTGGGGGCATTTCTAACATGGGTCCTATGGAATGCTCTGTGGTGGGGTAATGTGTGGCAGTAAATTGGTCCCCCTTTCCTTGTCACAACCGGGATCCTCTGATGCATTTGGAACATGGCCTGGTCCTACCCATGAATGCGACCGGGTGAGATAGTGCCTTTATTATCCTTGTAAATCAAGATACAGGTGTACTTCTTGAGATTAAGCATATTATTATTACTATTCATCTACTTATTGTATACCACATTATGGTTTCTACTACACAGCTACATTTCTTGTGATAAGGCATACGGTTAAAAGAATATTACTTGACCTATGGTATACCACACTGTAGTCTCCATTACACTGGATCATAGGATGATACAAACATGCACTTTTAAGGGGATTCTTTACTAAATGGTCATACGATTTCCTCTTTGTGTGCAGGAGGACTTCTTCCTCCTAGACATACTTTATACTCATGTGAAACTATAGGTAATTATACGTCTGATTGTCTCTTATTGTCATTTATCTCGTTAGACAGAGGATCTTCTATTTAAAAAAATCATATTAAAAGTTAATTTTTAATGTTTTTAGACTTCTACCTGTGATAAGCTTTAGTATCTTTTACTGCCAGGGTCTTGGTAACAATTTTCTTGCTGTCACAAACAAATCGAACTTGGATAGAAAAATAGTTCACTTTGACATGTGCAGGCATCCATTTTAAGAAATATAAATCTTTGTAAATATTTTTCCCAGCAATATGCGCTCCAGAAGGATGATGATGGAACTCGATATTCTGATTCAAGGATGATTTTTATTTCAATCTAGAACGCTTCAGGGCAAGTGGGAAGAGCTGGGCAAAGCGCCAGAACTGATGAATCTAATAGCTGCGGGCTGCTATGTTTTAGGCTGGGGGAAGGGGGGCAATATCCATGGCCCCTTACTAGCCTGAGGATATCAGCCCCCACCTGTCAGCTTTAGCAAGGCTGGTTGTTAAAAGTGGGAGGACCCCAGGCCGTTTTTTTAAATTATTAATTTAAATAATCTAAAAAGACAGCGTGGGGACCTGTCTATTTTTGATAACCAACCTTGTTGAAGCTGACAGCTGAGGGTTGCAGCCCGCAGCTGTGAGTTTTACGTGGCTGGTTATAAAAATACAGGGAACCCACATTTTTTTTCAATTTATTTACAGCGCAGGAGCCGGCTAATGCACACTCCCATCAGCCTCTCCTGCTCTCGCAGTCATTAGCGGCAGCAGGCATTGGATGATGGGAGCAGTAGTCCCATCAGCTGACACCAGTGACCGGAGCTAAACTTTATACCACCGATCACAGCTGAGAACCACGGCTCTCTGACCAGCAGGGATGATTTCACCGACAATCAGAAGGAGTATTTGCCAACCTGACAGCTTGGCACACACTGGATGTTCGCGCAAGTGAATGGGGTCCGGATACTGTTCTGGCACTCAAACTTTTTTTTTATTTTTTTTTTTTAAGTATTTGGCCGGACCCGCTGGACCCAAACATCCAGGTGTCCGCCCACCTCTAGTCATGATGCTTCACAGTCTATGAAGAGGGGAGGAGGGAGAGAGCAAGTTTGTGCTGAATCATACCCCAGAAAGAAAAACTGCTAGCAGAGCTAATAACATGAAGAGCATCAGATCAACTAACCTCACCAAACATGAGCTCAGAGGAAAAAATCAAACTAAAACATGAAGCATACAGGGAAAACATACACTGGACTATTGATTCAAGCACATTTTATTGAAAAATTTTAGATATGCTTTAATATGTACTTGCCTTATTCCTGTTTTCCTCTTCACGCCAGCAGTTCTTGAGAGGAGTGCAGGGCTGCAGGCATCCCTATCTGTGCCTTTTTGCTCTGATCTGTAGAGGAGGAGCTTTACTACTGACCATGTACATAAACTGCAGTACAGACTCATCTCAAGTAAAAGCCCAGATCCTTAGATCAGGAATAGAACATTTCATAACTTTCCCAAATTCTTAAGAAAAAATATTCAGCACATACTGAATTTAAGTACTGTACCCAATTTATTACACATTTTATGAGTTGGTACATTTTATACCGACTCCACAAAAATGGACACAGACTCCGACTCCACAGCCCTGATGTAGAGAAAAAAAACGCATTCCCATTAAGTTCACAAGCGGACATATCCTATTTTGAGTCAAAGAGTCTTACCCATTCACAAAGATCCACCTGAAATATGGAGCCATCACTTCCCCCACAGAATAAATGATATTCCGCAGGGTCGAATGTCACTGACAGGATTCGAACATCAAAGAGGATGGACACAAGAAGATCCCCAGATGCAATATCCCAGAGCTATAGGAGAAAAAAAAAAAAAATGGCAATTAACTATTTACCAGAATATTGAAACGGTTGTCCACAACTTTTACACTGATGACCTATCCTTAACCCCTTAGTGACGGAGCCAATTTGCAGCTTAATGACCAGACCAATTTTTACAATTCTGACCACTGTCACTTTATGAGGTTATAACTCTGGAACGCTTTAACGGATCACGCAGATTCGGAGACTGTTTTTTCGTGACATATTGTACTTCATGATAGTGGTAAAATTTCTTCGATATTATTTGCGTTTATACATGGAAAAAACAGGAATATGGCAAAAAAAATTTACCATTTTCTAACTCTGAATTTTTATGTCCTTAAAATTAGAGAGATGTCACACAAAATAGTTAATAAATAACATTTCCCATGTCTACTTTACATCAGCACAATTTTGGAAACATTTTTTTTGTTAGGAAGTTATAAGTAATTTCTCATTTTTACAACAAAATTTACAAAAACATTTTTTTAGGGACCATCTCACATTTAAAGTCACTTTGAGGGGTGTACATGACAGAAAATAGTGACACCATTCTAAAAACTGCACCCCTCAAGGTGCTCAAAACCACATTCAAGAAGTTTATTAACCCTTAAGGTGCTTCACAGGAACTGAAGCAATGTGGAAGGAAAAAATTAACACTTTTTTTTAACAAACATTTTACTTCAGAACCAATTTTTTTTTTATTTTCACAAGTGTAAAAAGAGAAAATGAACCACAAAATTTGTTGTACAATTTCTCCCGAATAGGCTGGTGCCCCATATGCGGGGGTAAACCACTGTTTGGGCGCACGGCAGAGTTTAGAAAAGAAGGAGCACCGTTTGACTTTTTCAATGCAGAATTGGCTGGAATTGAGATCGGACGCCATGTCGCGTTCGGAGAGCCCCTGATGTGTCTAAACAGTGGAAACCCCTAACAAGTGACACCATTTTGGAAACTAGATACACCCCCCCCCCCCCAAGGAGCTTATCTAGATGTGTGGTGAGCACTTTGAACGTGAAAAGAAAATATTTTTTTTCCACAAAAATGATTTTTTAGCCCCCAATTTTTAATTTTCCGAAGGGTAACAGGAGAAATTGGACACCAAAAGTTGTTGTCCAATTGGTCCTGAGTAGTACGCTGATGCCCCATATGTGGGGGTAAACCACTGTTTGGGCGCACGGCAGAGCTCAGTAGGGAGGGAGTACCATTTGACTTTTTGAATGCAAAATTGGCTGGAATTAATGGTGGCGCCATGTTGCGTTTGGAGACCCCCTGATGTACCTAAACAGTGGAAACTCCCTCAATTCTAACCGCAACACACCCCTAACCCCAACCCAACTCCTAATCCCAACCCCAACCAAAATCCCAACTCTAACCCTAACCCTAATTTTAGCCCCAACCCTTAGGGCTCATACTCACTTGCGAGAAACTCGGATGAGTCTCGCATGTTAATACCCGGCGCTGCTGTCGGCACTCAGATCGGAGCGTGCGGCCGCATAGCAATACATGCAGCTGCACGTTCCGCTCCTGAGTGCGGGGTGCAGTGCCGGGTATTGCCGTGCGAGACTCATCTGAGTTTCTCGCAAGTCAGAATGAGCCCTAACCCTACTTAACCCTAATGGGAAAATGGAAATAATAGGCATTAGACCTACCGGTAATTATGTTTCCAGGAGTCCATCCTGACAGCACCCTGGAGGACGTCAGGAAACACACGAGTTTAAAGGTCCGGTCCCACCCCCAATTCCTCAGTGTTGCAACAAGAACCATCTCATGGAAAATGCAAATAAAACTTTAATGACAGGATCATATTACATATGACAAGACCGGGGGGGGCGGAACTACCAGTGCTGTCAGGATGGACTCCTGGAAACAATTACCGGTAGGTCTAATGCCTATTTTCCAGGACGGCCCTCCTGACAGCACCCTGGAGAGTACCAAAGCACCTCCTTAGGGTGGGATTACCGCTTGGAGGACCTTCCTCCCAAAAGCGGTCTGCTGACTGGACATAACATCAAGTTTGTAATGTTTACAGAAGGTGTCAGCACTGGCCCATGTTGCAGCCCTACAAATCTGTTGTAATGATGCTCCTGCCCGCTCAGCCCAGGAAGCAGAAACTCCGCGTGTAGAGTGGGCACGTAAACCTACTGGAGGGGAAATCCCCTCAGACTGGTAAGCATCTGAGATTACCATCGTGATCAAACGTGCAATTGAGGCCTTAGAGACCTTTTTACCCTTGTTATTTCCCCCAAAAAGAATAAAGAGGTTTGGGTCTATAGGCCAAGTACTTGTGGCCTCCAGATAATCTATAACCGCCTGTCTGACATCCAGCGAGTGGAGGGCTTTCTCCTTCGCGTTGGAAGGGTTGTTACAGAAGGAAGGAAGCACTATCTCCTGATTTCTATTGCAGAGCCTACCTTTGGTATGAATGCGGGGTCTAGTTTCAGGATTAAGCGATCATCCTTGATCTGGAGATACAGGTCTCTGGTACATAGGGCTTGGATTTCCCCAAACCTCTTGGCCGTGGTGATCGCCACTAGAAACGCAGTTTTTCGTGTGCGAATTGATATAGGCATATCATCACCCAGAGCGTAAGTACCCCTACACAAGGACCTGAGGACTAAGTTAAAGTCTCAAGATGGAGACAACTGCTTAATGAACCTTACTATCCATGGGTGAGATGCTAAAGGATAGTCTAAAAAAGAGCTTAATGCTGAAACCTGTACCTTTAAAGGTGCTGGGTCTAAGACCCTTGTTAAACCGTTGAAGGAAGTTTAAGATACTAGGCATGTCCGGAGAGCCTGTCACAACGTCGGACCTGCCATCCTCCAGACAGAATTGTTTCCAAATTTTTAGGTAAATTGCTGATGTTACAGGTTTTCTACTAGCCTGGATAGTGGCTATGACCTGATCTGATAAGCCTTTAGCCTTTAAGATGTCCCTTTCAGGATCCAAGCTGAAAGACGGAGCTTTCCTGGGTTCGGATGGTAAACCGGACCCTGGGGAATGACATCCACCCGCAGAGGCAGCTCGATTGGGTTGTCGATCGCTAAGGCCCCTAGTAGAGGGAACCAGCTTCTTCGTGGCCAGTACGGAACGATCAGAATGACCTTTGCTTGGTCCTCCTTGATCTTCCGCAGAACAGCTGGAATCAATGCCAGGGGTGGAAATGCATATGAGAGAGGTTCCACCCACCTTTGGCTCAAGGCATCTATCCCGTCTGGAAGATCCAAAGGGTTCAGAGAGAAGAATTTTGAGACAGAGTTTCTTCTGTTTCCAAATAAGTCTATATTGGGGGTTCCCCACTGATGACATAACTTCTGAAAGATATTCTGGTTCAGCTCCCACTCTGTTGGATAATCTGCTATCGCGTTCTGAGAATCTTCAAAGTGGATTGCCGTTATGGATAGAACTGTCTTCTGCCCAGCTGAAAATCGTTTCTGCTAGGTCCTGCAGTGGTCGATGTCTCGGGCCTCCCTGATGTTTCAAGAACGAGACTGTTGTCACGTTATCAGAAAATATTCTGACATAATTTGAGAGCGTGAGCCGATTTCGTTTTAAGGCCTCCCACACGGCATATAGTTCTTTGAAGTGGGATGATCTGTCTCTGAGGTTTGCTGGCCACCTGCCCTGGTGGATTCTGCCTTGTAGATGAGCTCCCCAGCCCCATGTGCTGGCGTCCGTAGTTACCACGTAGGGGGAGGTGGACCATAATACGCCCACCTTTAGGTTCTCTGTCCTCCGTACTGGTCCTGATAGCCTCAAGGGAGCGTCTAGTGAAGACTGGCGGTGATCCCAAATAGACAGAATCTGTCTCTTCAGGGGTCTTGAGTGTGACTGTGCCCATCTGACACATGGTATACATGCCGTCATTAGGCTTAGTACTTTCATAGCGATCCTTATGGAAATTCGATGTTCCAGTAAGTACCTGACTCGTGCTCGAATTGTCTCCTGCTTGTCCTCTGGTAAGTGGGATATTCTGCGTCTGGAGTCTAGACACACTCCCAGGAAGATTTTTTCTGTGTTCTGGTAACAGGTCAGACTTCTGCCAGTTTATGACCCAGCCTAGATGTTCCATTACTGATATTGTCCGGATCCTGTGATCCGTCAGGACTTCTACTGATTTTGCCACAAAAAGAAAGTCGTCCAGGTATGGAATTATTATGATACCCTGGCTTCTTAGGAAGGCCACCACCTCTGACACCAGCTTTGTGAATATACGGGGCGCCGAAGCCAGTCCGAAGGGGAGGCCCTGAAACTGGTAGTGGCAGGTCCGGGTTGGCAGCGCTACCGCAAACCTTAGCAGATTCTGTGATGAAGGATGCACCGGGACCTGATAGTAGGCACTCTTCAGGTCGAGAGTGCACATTACAGTGTTCTGATCTAAGAGATGAACTGCTGACCGGATAGATTCCATTCGGAACCTTTTGTATCTCACCCAGGCATTCAAAGGTTTTAGATTTATAATAGTGCGGGTTTCGCCGGACGGCTTTGTAATGGCGAATAGGGATGAATAGTGCCCCCTTCCTATTTCTGACGGAGGAACTGGAATTATTACTGCCGCACTGAGCATGTCCTGTAAATCTATCAGTATGGCAGAATCTGCCGCGACTATGGCAGGAGCGATGTACCTTTCTAGAGGAGGAGCGTAAAGCTCTATGCTGTATCCCTCTGACACGGTTCTGCGAACCCACTGATTCTGAGTGATTTGGGCCCAATTTCCTGCAAAGTGATGTAGCCTTCCCGCAATGCAAGTGGCGTCATTGTGTCTTTGATCTGGAGGTTGGGCTAAAGAAGAAACATCTGCTCTTACTACCCTGGCTACTGGAGCCCCTGTAGGACCCTCTGCGGGACCTACTCTGCCCTCTGAAATCATACTGCTTTCTTGAGAAGAATCCTCTCCGAAAGGGCTGGGACCATTTAGGTTTGTCCTCAGGGAACCCCTTTTTGTCAGAGGCCAGAGCTTTGTCTTGGAGGCATTATCTCCTGACCAGGACCTTAACCATACAGCCCTCCTAGCATCATTAGACAGGGAACTGTCGATTTCATAATAGGAAGGGAACTCAGAATATCAGATCTAGGGGTCTTATTGGACAAATGCTCTTCCAACTGACCCATCCATAGGTACATAGATCTGGCCACCGAAGTGGCTGCTATGTTTGTCCTAAATAGGGCTGCAGAAGCTTCCCAGGCCCTCTTTAGGAGAATGTTGGCTTTTCTGTCCATAGGGTCACACAAGTTAGAAAAGTCCTCAAAAGGTATGGCAGTCTTTTTGGTGACCTTTGCTAAGGGAACGTCAATTTTAGGGATTTCCTCCCATAACTTGACTTCCTAAGGGTCAAATGGTAAGCGGCCTTTAAAGTCACGAGATAGCACCAGCCGGCGTTCAGCATCCTTCCACTCCTCTAGAACCATAGCCTTAATATGTTCACTTAAAGGGAAAACTGTCTGATTTTGCGACACAAGTCCCCCGAACATCAAGTCCTGTCTGGAGTGTGTCTTGGAGGTCTCCTCGATCTGCATGGTACTCCTCACCGCCTGGACAAGCTCGTCTGTCCCTTCTGACTGGAAAAGGTACTTTCTGACTCGATCCTGGTTTTCTGCTGGGAGCTCCCCCCCTTCTTCTGAAAGAAAGTCCCTTAGATCGGAACCTTCCTCAGAAGTATACTCCGACTCCCTTTGGTCTCTCTCCCGCCTGGCTCGCTTCCAGCCTGAGATGGCGCAAGACGGACGTGGCTGTGAGAGGCTGGACATAGAGGCCTAAACCTCCTCCCGAATTAGGGATCTCATCTCTGAAAGCAGCGATGACTGCTCATCTTTCATGACCCTTGAAGTACAAGGTGCACAGAGAGTCTTGCCATGGGAGTCTGGAAGTTTTACGTGGCATACAGGACATCTGTTGGACTTCACCGAGACCTTGCCAGGTTTTTTAGCTGTGGCCGGGGGAGCAGCGGGGGTTCCCTTATCCTAAACGACATAAGATAGGGAGTAATAGGCTAGAAGGCATGCTGGGATTTTTATCTGAGGTGAGGGTGGACTGCGCGAGGCGGACGTACCCCTCCTTCCTCGATCATGTCTCCTTCCATAGGTGCGATCTGAAGCTGGAGCCAGAAGCACCCCAGCACGACGCTGGACGCTATCGCAAGTAGCGACCACGCTGCTATGCGTTCCACCGCTGGAGTGCTCGCTCTACCCCGCTTTCAACACGTCACCGGCACCGACGATACCGGAAGTGACGCGGCTCCACCGAGACTACGGAAGCCGCCCGCTCGGAGGCTCAGCGTGCCACGCTGGATGTAGCGTCGCCAGGACAGCGCCCCCCCCCCCCGGCTGACTGAAAGAAACCCTCTTCAAGCCAGGATCCCCATCCTTGTGGCACCGCGTCCTGAGCCGAGAGCCTCCCACTGGGAGGAACGGCTCTATCCCAGAGCCTCGTCCTGCTCCAGGCCTTTGGGGTAGAGGGACTCCCCCTTGGGAAGTTTCGACCCTGAGCCTCTTGACAGGGGGAAGGATATTGGCGGGCGACACAATCCCCCTGAGCTTGGTAAGCTTGCGCAGCTCTTCTAGGTGTCCCTCTCCATGCAGGGACAGGAAAAACAGAGGAATTGGGCTTGGGTCCAGACCTTTAAACTCTCGTGTGTTTCCTGTCCCGGCAAGGAGGAGGAAGACGTCCTCCAGGGTGCTGTCAGGAGGGACGTCCTGGAAAAATACATTACTATTTTTTTTATGTTGATCACTGTGATAGGGTCTATCACAGTGACCAAAATAAACCAATAGGAAAAATCTTCCTATTGTTGCCGGGTGCCGGCTGGCAGATCTCGGCGGGCGCACTGCGCCCGCCATTTTCTTACCGGAAGATGCCAGCGGCCGTGCGGGGAAGCAGGAGGACCCAGGGACACACTGGTAAGTATCGGGGGGCGATCGAAGACCCTATTTCTCTGTCCTCTGATGTGCGATCACATCAGAGGACACAAATTAAACGGCAAATCGCGCTTTTCCTTTTGCGGTCGCCGTTATATGGTTAATACTGGCGATCGCAACCCAGGGGTTGGTAAAAACCAACCCGCATCATGTTCTCTGGGGTCTCAGCTACACCCGGCAGCAGAGACCCCAGATAAAATCCGACTCTGGGGGGCACTATACACTTTTTTCACAGCGCTGTTAATTAACGGCACTGTGGTTTAAGTAATCTTAACTACCACTGTTAAAAGATGTATCAGCGGTCATTAAGGGGTTAAGAAATCTGACAGTGAATACATGCTGCCCGAATACCAGGTAGCATGTATCTGGCTGTATGATTTCAGCCAGCATTTCTGAAAAAAAAAAACAAACAAAAAAAAAAGAAAAACACTTTCAAGGGACGCCGAGAGACCATGTTACGTGAGTGTACAGGGAGAGAAATGTCAGTCATTGGGAGTGGGTAGATAGAAAAACTGAGGACTAGCCTTTTTCAACTAGTTACCCATGCAGCTCGGTCCCCTGTGGCTCTTAAATTGTCTTTCCTCTGAAACGCTGCAATGTTTTAAAGAAGGGAATCCAAGAAAAAAAATGAAGTAAAGCAGCTATAAATATAAATAAATGATATAACTTTAATATATCCAATCATTTAAAATAAAACACAAAGGGGAAGTGACAAAGAGACCCCACACATCCGGGTTTGGCAGAAGATGAAGTCCAGTATATATGCAAAGGAATTTTTTATGCACGAATGGTTCGGGATATGACTTATAAGTTGTTAAAAACTGATAAGTAGTTATATTTCCATGGGGCATGTTCAAAACGTCACACGACATTAATAGCAGATTCGAAACATACATCAATTAGGTACAAAACGAACAAAAGAGAAATCTAAATTAGCTCAATATTTGGTGTGATCATCCTTTGCCTTCAAAACCACATCAATCCTTCTAGATACACCTGCACAAAGGTTTTTGAAGTTACTTGGCAGGGAGGTTACTCCCAACATCTTAAGAGAATTACCCACAAATCTTCTATAGATGTAAGCTTTTGCCAGTCCTTATGTGTCTTCATATAATCCCAGAGACTATGACATTAAGATGAGGGCTCTGTGGCGGCCATAGCCTCACTTCCAGGACTCCTTGTTCATCAAAGGTAAGATAGATATTAATGGCATTGGCTAGATAGTCGGGGTTGTCCTTCTGTAGAATACATTTGGAGCTGATCAAAGCCTCCCTGATGGTGTTGAATGATTAATAAGCCTCTCCCCATATTTCTCATTATGGAGAACACCAGGAAATGGGCAATTTTGGGGACTTTAGACACAGTGGTTGGCAAAGAAAACAATCAAGTTTAATTCCTTCTAAATTTGAAGATAGCCAGCAGTGTCATCAGCTTAACCCCTTCACCCCCAAGGGTGGTTTGCACGTTAATGACCGGGCCAATTTTTACAATTCTGACCACTGTCCCTTTATGAGGTTATAACTCTGGAACGCTTCAACGGATCTTGGCGATTCTGACATTGTTTTCTCGTGACATATCGTACTTCATGATAGTGGTAAAATTTCTTCGATATAAGTTGCGTTTATTTGTGAAAAAAACGAATATTTGGCGAAAATTTTGAAAATTTTGCAATTTTCCAACTTTTAATTTTTATGCCCTTAAATCACAGACATATGTCACGCAAAATACTTAATAAGTAACATTTCCCACATGTCTACTTTACATCAGCACAATTTTGGAACCAAAATTTTTTTTTGTGACGGAGTTATAAGGGTTAAAAGTTGACCAGCAATTTCTCATTTTTACAACACCATTTTTTTTTAGGGACCACATCTCATTTGAAGTCATTTTGAGGGGTCTATATGATAGAAAATACCCAAGTGTGACACCATTCTAAAAACTGCACCCCTCAAGGTACTCAAAACCACTTTCAAGAAGTTTATTAACCCTTCAGGTGTTTCACAGGAATTTTTGGAATGTTTAAATAAAAATGAACATTTAACTTTTTTTCACACAAAATGTATTTCAGATCCAATTTGTTTTATTTTACCAAGGGTAACAGGAGAAAATAGACCCCAAAATTTGTTGTACAATTTGTCCTGAGTATGCTGATACCCCATATGTGGGGGTAATCCACTGTTTGGGCGCATGGCAGAGCTCGGAAGGAAAGGAGCGCCATTTGACTTTTCAATGCAAAATTGACAGGAATTGAGATGGGACGCCATGTTGCATTTGGAGAGCCCCTGATGTGCCTAAACATTGAAACCCCCCACAAGTGACACCATTTTGGAAAGTAGACCCCCTAAGGAACTTATCTAGATGTGTGGTGAGCACTTTGACCCAACAAGTGCTTCACAGAAGTTTATAATGCAGAGCGGTAAAAATAAAAAATCATATTTTTTCACAAAAATGATATTTTCGCCCCCAATTTTTTATTTTCCCAAGGGTAACAGAAGAAATTGGACCCCAAAAATTGTTGTGCAATTTGTCCTGAGTACGCTGATACCCCATATGTGGGTGTAAACCATTGTTTGGGCGCAGAGCAGAGCTCGGAAGGGAAGGAGCGCCATTTGACTTTTCAATGCAAAATTGACTGGAATTGAGATGGGATGTCATGTTGCGTTTGGAGAGCTCCTGATGTGCCTAAACATTGAAACCCCCCACAAGTGACACCATTTTGGAAAGTAGACCCCCTAAGGAACTTATCGAGATGTGTGGTGAGCACTTTGACCCAACAAGTGCTTCACAGAAGTTTATAATGCAGAGCCGTAAAAATAAAAAATCATATTTTTTCACAAAAATGATCTTTTCGCCCCCATTTTTTTTATTTCCCCAAGGGTAAGAGAAGAAATTAGAGCACAAAAATTAGAGCACAAAAGTTGTTGTGCAATTTGTCCTGAGTACGACGATACCCCATATGTGGGGGTAAACCACTGTTTGGGCGCATAGCAGAGCTCGGAAGGGAAGGAGCGCTATTTTACTTTTCAATGCAAAATTGACTGGAATTAAGATGGGATGCCATGTTGCGTTTGCAGAGCCCCTGATGTGCCTAAACATTAAAAACCCCCACAAGTGACACCATTTTGGAAAGTAGACCCCCTAAGGAACTTATCTAGATGTGTTTTGAGAGCTTTGAACCCCCAAGTGTTTCACTACAGTTTATAACGCAGAGCCGTGAAAATAAATTCTTTTTTTTTTTTTTTTCACAAAAATGATTTTTTAGCCCCCAGTTTTGTATTTTCACAAGGGTAACAGGATAAATTGGACCCCAAAATTTGTTGTCCAATTTGTCCTGAGTATGCTGATACCCGATATGTGGGGGGGAACCACTGTTTGGGCGCATGACAGAGCTCGGAAGGGAAGGAGCGCCATTTGGAATGCAGACTTAAATGGATTGGTCTGCAGGCGTCACGTTGCATTTGCAGAGCCCCTGATGTACCCAAACAGTACAAACCCCCCACAAGTGACCCCATATTGGAAACTAGACCCCCCAAGGAACTTATCTAGATGTGTTGTGAGAACTTTGAACCCCCAAGTGTTTCACTACAGTTTATAACGCAGAGCCGTGAAAATAAAAAATCCTTTTTTTCCCACAAAACTTATTTTTTGGCCCCCAGTTTTGTATTTTCCCAAGGGTAGCAGGAGAAATTGGACCCCAAAAGATGATGTCCAATTTGTCCTGAGTACGCTGATACCCCATATGTTGGGGTAAACCCCTGTTTGGGCACACGGGAGAGCTCGGAAGGGAAGGAGCACTGTTTTCCTTTTTCAACGCAGAATTGGCTGGAATTCAGATCGGATGCCATATCCCGTTTGGAAAGCCCCTGATGTGCCTAAACAGTGGAAACCCCCCAATTATAACTGAAACCCTAATCCAAACACACCCCTTACCCTAATCCCAACATTAACCCTAACCACTCCTCTAACCCAGACACACCCAACCCTATTCCCAACCGTAAATGTAATCCAAACCCTAACCCTATCTTTAGCCCCAACCCTAACTGTAGCCCCAACCCTAGCCCCAACCCTAGCCCTAACTCTAGTCCTAACTCTAGTCCTAACTCTAGCCCTAACCCTAACGGGAAAATGGAAATAAATACATTTTTTAATTTTTTTATTTTTCCCTAACTAAGGGGGTGATGAAGGGGGGTTTGATTTACTTTTATAGCGGGTTTTTTAGCGGATGTTTATGATTGGCAGCCGTCACACACTGAAAGACGCTTTTCATTGCAAAAAATATTTTTTGCGTTACCACATTTTGAGAGCTGTAATTTTTCCATATTTGAGTCCACAGAGTCATGTGAGATCTTGTTTTTTGTGGGACGAGTTGACGTTTTTATTGGTAACATTTTCGGACACGTGACATTTTTTGATCGCTTTTTATTCCGATTTTTGTGAGGCAGAGTGATCAAAAACCAGCTATTCATGAATTTCTTTTTGGGGAGGCGTTTATACCGTTCCGCGTTTGGTAAAATTGATAAAGCAGTTTTATTCGTCGGGTCAGTACGATTACAGCGATATCTCATTTATATCATTTTTTTAATGTTTTGGCGCTTTTATACGATAAAAACTATTTTATAGAAAAAATAATTATTTTGGTATCGCTTTATTCTCAGGACTATAACTTTTTTATTTTTTTGCTGATGATGCTGTATGGCGGCTCGTTTTTTGCGGGACAAGATGACGTTTTCAGCGGTACCATGGTTATTTATATCAGTCTTTTTGATCGCGTGTTATTCCACTTTTTGTTCGGCGGTATGATAATAAAGCGTTGTTTTTTGCCTCGTTTTTTTATTTTTTTTCTTACGGTGTTTACTGAAGGGGTTAACTAGTGGGCCAGTTTTATAGGTCGGGTCGTTACGGACGCGGCGATACTAAATATGTGTACTTTTATTGTTTTTTTTATTTTATTTAGATAAAGAAATGTATTTATGGGAATAATATATATTTTTTTTTTTTTCATTATTTTGGAATATTTTTTTTTTTTTTTTTTACACATTTGGAAATTTTTTTTTTTACTTTCTCACTTTGCCCCAGGGGGGGACAATACAGATCGGTGATCTGTCAGTTTGCATAGCACTCTGACAGATCACCGATCTGAGAGAAGTGCAGGCTGCTTCACAGTGCCTGCTCTGAGCAGGCTTCTGTGAAGCCACCTCCCTCCCTGCAGGACCCGGATCCGCGGCCATCTTGGATCCGGGTCTGGAGCAGGGAGGGAGGTAAGACCCTCGCAGCAACGCGATCACATCGCGTTGCTGCGGGGGGCTCAGGGAAGCCCGCAGGGAGCCCCCTCCCTGCGCGATGCTTCCCTGCACCGCCGGCACATCGCGATCATGTTTGATCGCGGTGTGCCGGGGGTTAATGTGCCGGGGGCGGTCCGTGACCGCTCCTGGCACATAGTGCCGGATGTCAGCTGCGATATGCAGATGACACCCGGCCGCGATCGGCCGCGCTCCCCCCGTGAGCGCGGCCGATCGCGTATGACGTACTATTCCGTCCTTGGGAAGTAGGGCCCACCCCACATGGACGGAATAGTACGTCTAATGACAGAAAGGGGTTAAAACTGGAAACAAGCTGTGAGACACAGCTGCATCCATCTACTGTTCAGAAAAGTCAGTCCAGACTGCATAGAAACATTTCAGCCAAAAAAAAACCCCTACCTTCCACACGTGAACAAGGCAAAGGTGAATCAACTATGAAAAAAAATGGCAGCAGGAGCTCTGGACAGATTAGTCAAGATGTGAAATATCTGGGAGAAACAGAAGGCAGTTTGTTCACCAAAGGGCTGTAGAACAGTACAATAACCAGTCTGCAGGCAACTGTGAAGCATGTTGAAGGTTCCTTTTAAGAGTAGGGCTACATGTCAGCAAATTAAGTTGGGAATTTAGTCATGATTAATGATTTAGCCATCATGCAAAACCATCAGGGAGGGGTCTGTTTGTCTCCAAACGAATACTGCAGCAGGACAATGACATTCAATATCATTAATTATTTTAAGAATTGCGCAGGCCCACAGCAACAGCTGATCTGTGGTTAGTTTTCCAAGTTGACTGAAATCATCTCCCTGGCGAGTTCCTTCAAATACCTGTGTGCTTAGAAGAATTGATGTTTTGATATCAAAGGGTCTTCACACCAAATATTGATTTGATTTTTCACTTTTGCTGATTTACTTTGAATTTTTTTAAATTTATAAAAATTAACTATAAACATTTTTTATTTTTGAAAGCATTCTTACTTGGCAGCATTTTTCTCTACCTGCCTAAAACTTATGCATAGAACTGTTAAATACAGACACCTTTACCTTAAAATCCACATACAAACAGCAGTAACTTATCGATCTGCATGTAGACTTTTTGGTCAACATTGCCATAGTTCTCCAATAACTAATTATTACTATAGTTCTTTAAGAAGACTGCGAGCTACAGAAACAATTAAACTTGATTTAATTACCTTAACTGTCTGGTCCAAAGATGAAGTAACTGCTCGGGATTGGGGCCCTCCAGTGCCACACTGTACATCAGTGATCGGAAGTGAATGTTGGGTCCACATGTGACGCGGTTCAGAACCTCGAGAGCCTTCAGTCTGCAAAACACTGATACAAGAGACTGTTAGACATTTGTTACACCTTACAGTACTAACCTTTTAAAGAAGCAACAAAAATTTAGTTTATTGAAAAAATAATGCTACTTAAATGAACAACAGCAAATTGTCATTAGGTTTTGCACGCAGTTTGCTTTCTCACATTTTCCCTCTGAAGAGATTGCCACATAAAGATTGGATGTACATGGTACTCACCCAGCACCAAATGGTTGGAAAGGGTCAAACATAAAAGAGACACGACTGATATGTCAATTTCTGTGGAAAGATACCGTAATACCTCGAACTACTACTTTCTCAGTTTCTAGACCTTAAAACCAACAATACTCAAGTGTTACGCTATTCAGTAGATGTCATTTTTATATGATGATGTAGAGCTATGTTTGGTTGTATCAAATAGTGTAAAATGCGAACGCATAGGACAATTGCCACCTTGTCTTTTCACCGATTCACAGAAAAATATATCCACTTTGCTGACATATAGAGGTCATAATTGCGACCATACTAGTAGTAATCAGTCAGGTATTGACAGTGTCTCAGTTCTTTGAAACTTACAAAATAAAACAGTATAAAATCTGCATTAACAATCAGGACCCAAGTTAAAAATAATATTTTTAACTGAACAAAAAAATTTTTTTTTTTAAAAAGGCACAAACATGAAAAAAAAAACCACTAAAAGGGGACCTGTAGAGATGACAGAAGGGGCAAGCCATACTCATACACAATAATTCCACTTGAAAATCTTGACAATTTCACTTGCCTTGAAAAACATGGCATGTGAACATGTCCCGAGAAACCCAAATGTCAAATGTTCTATATCACACAATACATTTCTGAGTTAGCCAAGGAAAGTGGTGTTAATATGATTTGAGCCACCCCCCCTCCCAAAAAAAAAAAAAGCATATGCACAAGACAAAAAAAACGACAGTCATGACTTTAGACTCGACCACAGAAACGTCTCACAGAATAACTAACATTGTTTAATTCCATCGTGAAAATCAAACATTCTGTATAGATGCAAGGTGTATAGTGGAGCACGTTCTGTCCATCTTCAAGTTATCAAAGAATAAATGAATGCATACCAGAATAATCCTTCTTGTAGCTCCTGGAGTAAACATTTATTGTAAAAATCCTACAGCAACAGAAACCTGAGCTTCGTTTTAAGAACAGATCTCACCTGAAAAGGTTCCACACAAGAGCAAGACTATCCTTGGCTCCGGTCAGGAAATGACTACTGTCATCTGTGAAGGTGAGGCAGGTGACATCCTGGTAGTGACTATTGAGAATGGTAAGTAGATGTCCTGTGCAAACCTGAAAAGAGAAATAGGAAAGCAGAGACAGATTAGATTACTATATAATTTCCAGCATAGATCATATAAAGGCGATGATGGGAGCATTGCTATAACAAGACACCTTACAACAGCTGTCAATCTTCTGTTCAGTAAGCTAAACAGATAAAATCAGTTTAGACACATGTAATCTGTAAGACCGTGTTATTTCCTATCATGTCTACCAATAGATAATAAATAGTGATGGTTTCTAACAGACTATGGGCCCGATTCATCATTTGCAATTTATTAAAGTCAATGTTATTTTTTTTGTCCTGTAGTATTCGCTGCCATTTTTTGCACCAAAATCTTTCAAATGATATATGCAATTCATGTATTTGACGCAAAATCAAGAATACTATACTGCAATTATTTTAAAAAGTTGCAAAACTGCACCAGTTTCAAAATCCTGACTCCTGGGGAGGACTGGTGTGGGAAGCGTCAAAAAAATGAGACATTTGGTAAAAAATTACAGTTCATGAATCTGTCTAAAATATCTGAATAAGCAAAGTTGTAGTTTCACGCACGTTTGACAAAAAATAATTGTTTGTAGTGCACTTAAAATTTCAATTAAGACATCAATAGTAGAAAACAAAACAAACAAAAAAAAAAAAGTACAGTGCCTACAAGTAGTATTCAACCCCCTGCAGATTTAGCAGGTTTACACATTTGGAATTAACTTGGCATTGTGACATTTGGACTGTAGATCAGCCTGGAAGTGTGAAATGCACTGCAGCAAAAAAGAATGTTATTTCTTTGTTTATTTTTTTTTTAAATTGTGAAAAGTTTTTTCAGAGGGTCATTTATTATTCAACCCCTCAACCCCCCAGAATTCTGTTTGGTTCCCCTAAAGTATTAAGAAGTAGTTCAGGCACAAAGAACAATGAGCTTCACATGTTTGGATTAATTATCTCTTTTTCCAGCCTTTTCTGACTATTTAAGACCCTCCCCAAACTTGTGAACAGCACTCATACATGGTCAACATGGGAAAGACAAAGGAGCATTCCAAGGCCATCAGAGACAAGATCGTGGAGGGTAACAAGGCTGGCAAGGGGTACAAAACCCTTTCCAAGGAGTTGGGCCTACCTGTCTCCACTGTTGGGAGCATCATCCAGAAGTGGAAGGTTTATGGAACTACTGTTAGCCTTCCATGGCCTGGACAGCCTTTGAAAGTTTCCTCCCGTGCCGAGGCCAGGCTTGTCCGAAGGTTCAAGGCTAACCCAAGGACAACAAGGAAGGAGCTCCGGGAAGATCTCATGGCAGTGGGGACATTGGTTTCAGTCAATACCATAAGTAACGTACTCCACCGCAATGGTCTCCGTTCCAGACGAGCCCGTAAGGTACCTTTACTTTCAAAGCGTCATGTCAAGGCTCGTCTACAGTTTGCTCATGATCACTTGGAGGACTCTGAGACTGACTGGTTCAAGATTCTCTGGTCTGATGAGACCAGGATCGAGATCTTTGGTGCCAACCACACACGTGACGTTTGGAGACTGGATGGCACTGCATACGACCCCAAGAATACCATGCCTACAGTCAAGCATGGTGGTGGCAGCATCATGCTGTGGGGCTGTTTCTCAGCCAAGGGGCCTGGCCATCTGGTCCGCATCCATGGGAAGATGGATAGCACGGCCTACCTGGAGATTTTGGCCAAGAACCTCCGCTCCTCCATCAAGGATCTTAAGATGGGTCGTCATTTCATCTTCCAACAAGACAACGACCCAAAGCACACAGCCAAGAAAACCAAGGCCTGGTTCAAGAGGCAAAAAATCAAGGTGTTGCAGTGGCCTAGTCAGTCTCCTGACCTTAACCCAATTGAAAACTTGTGGAAGGAGCTCAAGATTAAAGTCCACATGAGACACCCAAAGAACCTAGATAACTTGGAGAAGATCTGCATGGAGGAGTGGGCCAAGATAACTCCAGAGACCTGTGCCGGCCTGATCAGGTCTTAGAAAAGATGATTATTAGCTGTAATTGCAAACAAAGGTTATTCCACAAAATATTAAACCTAGGGGTTGAAGAATAATTGACCCACACTTTTATGTTTAAAATTTATAAAAATTTAACTGAGCAACAAAACTTTTTGGTTTGTAAGATTTATGCATCTGTTAATAAATCCTGCTCTTGTTTGAAGTTTGAAGGCTCTAACTTATTTGCATCTTATTAAACCTGCTAAATCTGCAGGGGGTTGAATACTACTTTGAGGCACTGTATATTGAAAGAAATATAAATATATGGAAAAAGTAGCAGTTTTCTTAAAAATGTGGTGTAATGTTAACCTCTTTCTGACCTCGGACGGGATAGTACGTCCGAGGTCAGATACCGCGCATTGATGCAGGGCTCCGGCGGTGAGCCCGAATCAAAGCCAGGACATGTCAGCTGTTTTGAACAGCTGACATGTGCCCGCAATAGCGGCGGGTGAAATCGCGATTCACCCGCCGCTATTAACTAGTTAAATGCCGCTGTCAAACGCAGACAGCGGCATTTAACCGGCGCTTCCGGCCAGAAATGAGCGCATCGCTGACCCCCGTCACATGATCGGGGGTCAGCGATGCTTCTGCATTGTAACCATAGAGGTCCTTGAGACCTCTATGGTTACTGATCGCCGGCAGCTGTGAGCGCCACCCTGTGGCCGGCGCTCACAGCACACCTGCATTTCTGCTGCATAGCAGCGATCTTATGATCGCTGCTATGTAGCAGAGCCGATCGCGTTGTGCCAGCTTCTAGCCTCCCATGGAGGCTATTGAAGCATGGCAAAAGTAAAAAAAAAAAAAAAGTAAAAAAAAAATGTGAAAAAAATAAAAGTTTAAATCACCCCCCTTTCGCCCCAATCAAAATAAATCAATAAAAAAAAAAAAATCAAACCTACACATATTTGGTATCGCCACGTTCAGAATCGCCAGATCTATCAATAAAAAAAAAAGCATTAACCTGATTGCTAAACGGCGTAGCGAGAAAAAAAATTTGAAACTCCAGAATTACTTTTTTTTGGTCGCCGCGACATTGCATTAAAATGCAATAACAGGCGATCAAAAGAACGTATCTGCACCAAAATGGTATCATTAAAAACGCCAGCTCGGCACGCAAAAAATAAGCCCTAAACTGACCCCAGATCATGAAAAATTAAGACGCTACGAGCATCGGAAAATGGCGCAATTTTCTTGTTTTTTAGCAAAGTTTTGAATTTTTTTTCACCACTTAGATAAAAAAATAACCTATTCATGTTATGTGTCTATGAACTCGTACTGACCTGGAGAATTATAATGGCAGGTCAGTTTCAGCATTTAGTGAACCTAGCAAAAAAGCCAAACAAAAAACAAGTGTGAGATTGCACTTTTTTTTGCAATTTCACCGCACTTGGAATTTTTTTCCCGTTTTCTAGTACACGACATGGTAAAACCAATGATGTCGTTCAAAAGTACAACTCGTCACGCAAAAAATAAGCCCTCACATGGCCAAATTGACAGAAAAATAAAAAAGTTATGGCTCTGGGAAGGAGGGGAGCGAAAAACAAACACGGAAAAATAGAAAATCCCAAGGTCATGAAGGGGTTAAAGTTGTCCACTACTAGGACAACCCCTCCATCAAAATGTTTGGCCTCCATAAAATAATAAAGCTTATACTCACCTCCCGTGCAGGCACCATTACCACGCTGTCGGCAATCGCTCTGCCAGTGGCTTTCGTGTGTTGTGACAGGAGACGCCGGTGTCACTGTCCCCGCCTCCGGGCTGTAGCTGATCCCAGGCTTCCTCTACCTGCTCAATGCGACAGAAGGCGGGGACAGTGACACCAGCGCTGATTGACACCGGTGTCATGTGTCACAACACTGCATGAGGGCCCCGGGGACAGCGAGTGCCGACACTGCGGGAACGGCGAGGCGAGTATAGGCTTCATAATTTTTGCAGGGAAAAGCAAGGGCTATGAGAAGACGTTGTCCAAGTAGTGGACAACTTCTTTAAGCCAATGTTTAAATCTCCACAACAATATCTTGGCTATAGAAGTAAAGTTACACAGACCATACTAAAATTAACCTCTTAGCAACATACAGTGTGCATATACTGCAGAAGAGTGCACTGCATGGGTGCAGTGGGTTCAGTAGCTCAGTCCATGCAGTGTGGGTGCCAGTTGTATTAGGCTAGTTTCACACTAGCGTTTAGCCGGGCTGCGGACTTCCTCAGTGAAGCCCCGCCCACTGCCGCACCTCTTCATTCAGCTCCGCCTACGGCTGCATGCGCACCCTACCTTTAACATTGGGTACGCAGGCCATGCCGCTGTATGCGGATGCAGCCACATGTGTCGTTTTGACGGTGCGGCATCTGTACGAAATTGCAACTTGTTGCGTTCGGCGCAGGTCATCGCACCATCAAAACAACACATGCGGCCGCATCCGCATATAGCGGCATGGCCTGCGTACCCAATGTTAACAAAAAAGCACAAGGTGTGCAATACTCAGGGACATGGCCAAGGTAAGGAAGGCTGAAAAACGACTACCTTTGAACAAGAAACATAAGATAAAACATCAAGACTGGGCCAAGAAATATCTAGATTTTCAAAGATTTTATGGACTGATGAAAGGAGAGTGACTCTTGATGGGCCAGATGGATGGGCCAGAGGCTGGATCAGTAAAGGGTAGAGCTCCACTCTGACTCAGACGCCAGCAAGGTGGAGGTGGGGCACTGGTATGGGCTGGTATCATCAAAGATGAACTTGTGGGACCTTTTCAGGTTGAGGATGGAGTGAAGCTCAACTCCCAGACCTACTGCCAGTTTCTGGAAGACAACTTCTTCAAGCAGTGGTACAGGAATAAGTCGGTATTGTTCAAGAAAAACATGATGATTTTCATGCAGGACAATGCTCCATCACATGCCTCCATCTACTCCACAGCGTGGCTGGCCAGTAAAGGTCTCAAAGAAAAAATAATGACATGGCCCCCTTGTTCACCTGATCTGAACCCCATAGAGAACCTGTGGTCCCTCATAAAATGTGAGATCTACAGGGAGTGAAAACAGTACATATCTCGGAACAGTGTCTGGGAGGCTGTGGTGGCTGCTGCACGCAATGTTGGTCATAAACAGATCAAGCAACTGACAGAATCTATGGATGGAAGGCTGCTGAGTGTCATCATAAAGAAAGGGGGCTATATCGGTCACTATTTTTTTGGGGGGGGGTTGTTTTTGCATGTCCGAAATGTTTATTTCTAAATTTTGTGCAGTTATATTGGTTTACCTGGTGAAAATAAACCAGTGAGATGGGAATATATTTGGTTTTTATTAAGTTGCCTAATAATTCTGCACAGTAATAGTTACCTGCACAAACACATATCCTCCTAAGATAGCCAAATCTAAAAAAAAACCCACTCCAACTTCCAAAAATATTAAGCTTTGATATTTATGAGTCTTTTGGATTGATTGATTACATAGTTGTTGATTAATAATAAAAATAATCCTTTAAAATACAACTTGCCTAATAATTCTGCACACAGTGTATTTATACACAACAGGACACAAGAATAATTCAACAGAACTATCGCTATGGGAGAGAGATAGTATGATAGATATAATTTGTAACGCTGGCACACTGGCACAGCCCTCACGGCGGCCCAGGCACACTGGCACAGCCCTCACGGCGGCCCAGGCACACTGGCACAGCCCTCACGGCGGCCCAGGCACACTGGCACAGCCCTCACGGCGGCCCAGGCACACTGGCACAGCCCTCACGGCGGCCCAGGCACACTGGCACAGCCCTCACGGCGGCCCAGGCACACTGGCACAGCCCTCACGGCGGCCCAGGCACACTGGCACAGCCCTCACGGCGGCCCAGGCACACTGGCACAGCCCTCACGGCGGCCCAGGCACACTGGCACAGCCCTCACGGCAGCCCAGGCACACTGGCACAGCCCTCACGGCGTAACACCAGTGACCCACATCCCCGATGCCCCCACACATGGAGCCCCAGCACCTTACCTCCCACAGGTAAACACTTTCTGCAATGCCGGCTGCTAGGTACAGGCCATTAGGGGATGCAGACAAGCACGTCACCGGCGCCGAGCATACGATCTTCTGCTGCAGCTGATCCTGGAGGACAACGACAACCAAGGGTTAATCTCAGAAAGCAGGGAGCCGGGACGCCGCCATTGCTCTCAGCTCACCCACCTTTCTTTGTAGCTCCCATACATTGATGTAGTTCTTCCCCAGCTGTCCTCCGAGGAGATACTGCCCGCCGAGCATCACCAGGCCTCGGGTGGACGTGTTTCCTCCACGATAGGTGAGCAGAACCGCTCCCGTCTGTGGATCCCAAGCCGAGCAATTAGCAACTTGTCCCGCAGCATCGGTGCTCAACACGAGCTCTAAGGGCGCCGCCATGTTTGCCGCCCGGGGAAAGAGTCACGTGTTCGCCACACAAGCGGCGCTTTGGGTATCATGTGACGGCGCTGCTGCCGCTCATTTGTCTGCTCGCCGCATACTGAGGCAGCTCGTGAACTGGGGGGCGTCAAGAGTGTACTGGCCACTGGGGGGCGCTGCTAAATACTCACTCAGGCAATGGCTCGGCCTCGGCTCCCTTTTCTCTCTGCACGACCTGGTTACCTCACAGACCTCTGTGAAAGCAAAGAAGTGAATACTTTGGCTGATGCCGTAATTACAAGCCTGTGTGCCGCTCATGTGTGAACAGGGCTTTGAAGTTACATATTTATTGCTCACTAGATGGTGGCCCGATTCTAACGTATCAGGTATTCTAGAATATGTATGTCCACGTAGTATATTGCCCAGTGACGTAGTATATTGCCCAGTGACGTAGTATATTGCCCAGCCACGTAGTATATTGCCCAGCCACGTAGTATACAGCACAGAGCCACGTAGTATATTGCCCATCTACGAACTATATTCATACCTCCCAACTTTCGAGGAAGGGAAAGAGGGACAAAGTTAGCGGCGCGCGCAGCGGCAAATTTTAGGCCACACCTCTGACCACACCCATTTGACAACTAGTCACGCCCCAACCACACCCATTTAGCACTTCTGATCACAATGTTTCATAAACAATAATTATAAACAAAAAAAGATATGGCCACACATGACGCTCCATACTGTATAATGGCCACACATGATGCTCCATACTGTATAATGGCCACACATGACGCTCCATACTGTATAATGGCCACACGTGACGCTCCATACTGTATAATGGCCCCAAATGATGCTGCGTACAGTGTACTGGCCCCACATGATGCTCCATACTGTATAATGGCCACACATGATGCTGCATACTGTATAATGGCCACACATGATGCTCCATACTGTATAATGGCCCCACATGATGCTCTATACTGTATAATGGCTCCACATGATGCTCCATACTGTATATTGGCCACACAGTGCTCCATACTGTATAATGGCCACACATGATGCTCCATACTGTATAATGGCCACATTATGCTCCATACTATATAATGGCCCCACATGATGCTGCGTACAGTATACTTGCCCCACGTGATGGTCCATACAGTATAACGGCCCCACACAATGCTGGGTACAGTATAATGGCCACACATAATGCTGGGTACAGTATAATGGCCCCTCACGATGCTCCATGCAGTATAATGGCCCCACACAATGCTGGGTGCAGTATAATGGCCACACATGGTTACCCCACCCCATCATTGCCTTCTCCATCACTACACACACACACCTTTCACCGCGCTCCCTCGCAGCAGCCGGCAGCTTCCCCTCCCACGGCGCTGAATGGTGTCATCCAGCTGCGCCGCTGACTGCTCACGTCGCTAAAGCTGTGATACACCACTGATAAAGACCTCCGTGTCTCCTGTGCCAGTCAGTGTCAGAGCGAGGAGCAATATCTGCTCCGATCCGGCACAGCCAGCGTCTGCTCCGTACACCTCGTACACACGCGACTCCGCTCCATACACCTCGTACACACACAACTCCGCTCCATACACCTTGCACATGCGGCTCCGCTCTGTACACCTCGTACACACACGGCTCCGCTCCGTACACCTCATACACACACGGCTCCTCCCCATACACCTCGTACACACACGGCTCCGCTCCGTACACCTCGTACACACACGGCTCCGCTCCGTACACCTCATACACACACGGCTCCTCCCCATACACCTCGTACACACACGGCTCCACTCCATACACTTCGTACACACACAGCTCCGCTCCATACACCTTATACACACACGGCTCCGCTCCGTACACCTCATTAAACACACGGCTCCTCACCATACATCTCGTACACACACGGCTCCACTCCGTACACCTCGTACACACATGGCTCCGCTCCATACACCTCGTACACACACGACTGCACTCCATACACCTTGCACATGCGGCTCCGCTCCGTAGACCTCGTACACAGCTCTGCTCCGTACACCTCATACACACACGGCTCCACTCCATACACCTCATACACACACGGCTCCACTCCGTACACCTCGCACACACACGGCTCCACTCCGTACACCTCGTACACACATGGCTCCGCTCCGTACACATTGCACACGCTGCTCCACTCCGTATACCTTGCACACACGGCTCCGCTCCGTACACCTCATACACACATGGCTCCGCTCCATACATCTCGTACACACACGGCAGCACTCCATACACCTCGTATACTCACGGCTCCACTCCATACACATTGCACACGCTCCGCTCCGTATACCTTGCACACACACGGCTCTGCTCCGTACACCTCATACACATACGGCTCCTCTCCATACATCTCGCACACACGCTGCTCCACACCGTACACCTCGTACACACACAGCTCCGCTCCGTTCACATTGCACACGCTGCTCCGCTCCGTATACCTTGCACACACGGCTCCGCTCCGTACACCTCATACACACATGGCTCCGCTCCATACATCTCGTACACACACGGCTCTGCTCCATACACCTCGTACACCCGGCTCCGCTCCATACACATTGCACACGCTGCTCCACTCTGTATACCTTGTACACACATGGCTCTGCTCCGCACACCTCGTGCACACGTGGCTCTGCTCTGTACACCTCGTACACACGTGGCTCCGCTCTGTACACGTCTTACACACATGACTCTGCTCCATACACCTTTCACACGCTGCTCCGCTCCGTACACCTCTTACACACACGACTCCGCTCCATACACGTTTCACACGCTGCTCCGCTCCATACACCTCGTACACACACGGCTATGCTACATCCACACTGTAAAAACCTCCTGACCTCACACATACGCTTACCTTCCTCCAGCGCTATGACAACCAGCAGAGTCCTGTACACGGAGGTCCTCCCGATCATGTGACCCCCCTGACTCCTCCCATCCTGTGACTTCATCACAGGTCCTGTGCGCACAGAGCAGCCAATATGCTTCTCTGCGGGTGCAGGGGCTCAGGGAGCTGACCGGGTGATATACACACCTCCCAACCAGTGCGGGACAACTAATGTCCCACCTGGGATCGCGGGGCTGACTATCAAAATCGGGACAGTCCCGCTGGATCCGGGATGGTTGGGAGGTATGAGTATATTGCCCAGCCACGTATGTCACAGGTTAAAAAATAAACATATACTCACCTTTCGAAAGGCCCCTTGTAGTTCTGTCGCCTGTGTGCGGTGCAGGCAGCAGCTTCCGGTCCCAGGGTGTGATGACGTCGCGGTCACATGACCGTGACGTCATGGCAGGTCCTTGTCGCATACCATCCTTAGCACCGTAACTTGCCGCTTGCATGGAGCGGTCACCGGAGCGTCGCGAGGAGCAGGAAAGGCGGCGGAAGGTGAGTATATAATGATTTTTTATTTTTTTTAACATTAGATGTTTTTACTATTGAGGCTGCATAGGCAGCGTCAATAGTAAAAACTTGGTCACACAGGGTTAATAGCGGCGGTAACGGAGTGAGTTAACTTCGGCATAACGCGGTCCGTTACCGCTGGTATTAACCCTGTGTGAGCCGTGACTGCGGGGAGTATGGAGCTGGCGGCGGGCAGTGACTGCAGGCGAGTAGGGAGGGACTAATCGGACTGTGCCCGTCCCTGATTGGTCACGGCAGCCATGACAGGCAGCTGGCGAGACCAATCAGCGACTTGGATTCCATGACAGACAGAGGCCGCGACCAATGAATATCCGTGACAGAAAGACAGAAGGACAGACAGAAAGACGGAAGTGACCCTAAGGGTACCGTTACACAAAACGATTTACCAACGATCACGACCAGCGATACGACCTGGCCGTGATCGTTGGTAAGTCGTTGTGTGGTCGCTGGGGAGCTGTCACACAGACAGCTCTCCAGCGACCAACGATGCCGAAGTCCCCGGGTAACCAGGGTAAACATCGGGTTACTAAGCGCAGGGCCGCGCTTAGTAACCCGATGTTTACCCTGGTTACCATCATAAATGTAAAAAAAAACAAAAAGTACATACTCACATTCCGGTGTCCGTCAGGTCCCTCGCCGGCCGTAAAGTGAAAGCAGAGCACAGCGGTGACGTCACCGCTGTGCTCTGCTTTTACTTTCCGGCCGGCAGTCAGTCAGTGCGGGAAGCAGACGGCTAGGGACCTGACAGACACCGGAATGTGAGTATGTACGTTTTTTTTTTTTTTACATTTACGATGGTGACCAGGGTAAACATCGGGTTACTAAGCGCGGCCCTGCGCTTAGTAACCCGATGTTTACCCTGGTTACAAGCGAACGTATCGCTGGATCGGTGTCACACACACCGATCCAGCGATGACAGCGGGAGATCCAGCGACGAAATAAAGTTCCAAACGATCTGCTACGACGTACGATTCTCAGCGGGGTCCCTGATCGCTGCTGCGTGTCAGACACAGCGATATCGTGTGGATAGCGCTGGAACGTCACGGATCGTGCCGTCGTAGCGACAAAAGTGCCACTGTGAGACGGTACCCTTAGACAATTATATAGTAGATAGGTTTAGAAAAATGGCGAAATACGGCGTAGAGCTGATGTGGCGCGGCTCAGGGCCGTACATTTTCTTTTAATTTCATGTGTTGGGATAAGAATGAAAACCTATATATGTATTGTGCAGACACACTAAAGATTAGCGGATACTAATGGGGTTTTATGACTTTTAGCCAATTAAAAGTGCGTTTATTTGGGGAATATTTTATACTTCTATCTCATGGGTTTTGTCTTGTAAAGGAACTACTTTTGTTTTTTATTCTAATGTATTGAAATACCATTGTAGTCTGGTATATTACTTCACTTAAAGGGGTTTTCCCACAAATCAAAGTTGATTTTAATTAACAGATCTTGGAATAATAATAAGTTCCATAATTAGATGTGTTTAAATTAAATGTTCCTGTGCTGAGATAATCTTATAAATGAGCTCCTGCTGTGTACTGTGTAATGGCTGTGTTTGACTGTACAGGGACATGGTCTGATCACACCACAGCTCCTGGTCAGGGGGAGGACACGAGAGAGTATACAGACATTACAGCAGGAGGGGGGAAGCACAAATGTTTCTGCAAGAAAAAAATATTTAAAAAAAACAGGCAGGGAAATGTTTTAATCACAACAGTAGCGTAGCAACCGGGGGGGCAGAGGGTGCGGGCGCCCCGGGCCCGGTGCTCTGAGGGGGCACCGGAGCTACGCTACTGTAACTGTATCGGCGCGCAGCGCGCGCCGATGCAGTCACTGTACATTCTGCGGCAGAGCAGGGAGAATCGATCTCCCTGCTCTGCCGCCGGCCGCTATGGGGCCCCTGAGCAGGCGCCCGCTGTCAGGAGATCAGCGGTAGCAGTGCAGGAACCATGAAGAAGAGAGGGTTTTTTTTCTTTAAATGGGTGCTGCTGCCTTATTACAGGGTCTGACTATGGGGTGCTGCCTTATTACAGGGTCTGACTATGGGGGGCTGCCTTTTTACAGGGTCTGACTATGAGGGTGCTGCCTTATTACAGGGTCTGACTATAGAGTGCTGCCTCATTACAGGGTCTGACTATGGGGGTGCTGCCTCATTACAGGGTCTGCCTATAGGGGTGCGGCCTTATTACAGGGTCTGACTATGGGGGGGCTGCCTTATTACAGGGTCTGACTATGGGGGTGCTGCCTTATTGCAGGGTCTGCCACCTTATTACAGGGTCTGCCTATGGGGGTGCTGCCTTATACTACAGAGTCTGCCTATGGGGGTACTGCCTTATTACAGGGTCTGCCTATAGGGGTGCTGCCTTATTACAGGGTCTGACTATGGGGGGCTGCCTTTTTACAGGGTCTGACTATGAGGGTGCTGCCTTATTACAGGGTCTGACTATAGAGTGCTGCCTCATTACAGGGTCTGACTATGGTGGTGCTGCCTCATTACAGGGTCTGCCTATAGGGGTGCTGCCTTATTACAGGGTCTGACTATGGGGGGCTGCCTTATTACAGGGTCTGACTATGGGGGTGCTGCCTTATTGCAGGGTCTGCCACCTTATTACGGGGTCTGCCTATGGGGGTGCTGCCTTATACTACAGAGTCTGCCTATGGGGGTACTGCCTTATTACAGGGTCTGCCTATATGGGGGTGCTGCCTTATTACAGTGTCTGCCTATGGGGGCTGCCGTATGCTATGGGGGCTGCCGTATGCCATAGAGTCTGCCTATGGGGAGTGCATTATACTATTTTGTGGACTATTTGGTGCATTATGCTACTGTATATGGAGGCTATCTAGGGGGCCATCATACAGTATGGAGATTACAGTGTGGGGGTCATTATACATTGTTGGAGCCATCAAACAGTTTGGAGGCTACTAAGGAGTCAGTATACTGTGTGGGTGCATTATACTGTGTATAAGAGAGTTTCATGCTGTGTAAAGGGGAGCTGTACAGAGGGAGACTCGGGACTTTATTAAATGTAAAGTGGGCACTTATTGTTATAGGGGAACTCAGGTTACTGTGGCTATCAAAGGGGCACAAAGGGCATTATTACTTTCTAGGGGCAAAATATGGGCATTGTTTTCTAGGGCACTAGCACCTGGCATTACTATATTGTAGAGAGTTGCTTTAGAATTTAGAGGGCACAGAGAATCACACAGCAGGTGCAGTAATAGGGACACATACGGCAGCAGCAGCTCAGTATTGGGGTATCAGGAGCAGTAATAGGGACACATACGGCAGCAGCGGCTCAGTATTGGGGTATCAGGTGCAGTAATAGGGACACAGGCGGCAGCAGCGGCTCAGTATTGGGGTATCAGGAGCAGTAATAGGGACATACGGCAGCAGCAGCTCAGTATTGCGGTATCAGGAGCAGTAATAGGGACACATACGGCAGCAGCAGCAGCTCAGTATTGGGGTATCAGGTGCAGTAATAGGGACACATACGGCAGCAGCAGCAGCTCAGTATTGGGGTATCAGGTGCAGTAATAGGGACACATACGGCAGCAGCAGCAGCTCAGTATTGGGGTATCAGGTGCAGTAATAGGGACACATACGACAGCAGCAGCAGCTCAGTATTGCGGTATCAGGAGCAGTAATAGGGACACATACGGCAGCAGCGGCTCAGTATTGGGTTATCAGGTGCAGTAATAGGGACATATACGGCAGCAGTGGCTCAGTATTGGGGTATCAGGTGCAGTAATAGGGACACAGACGGCAGCAGCGGCTCAGTATTGGGGCATCAGGTGCAGTAATAGGGACACATACGGCAGCAGCAGCAGCTCAGTATTGGGGTATCAGGAGCAGTAATGGGACATACGGCAGCAGCAGCTCAGTATTGGGGTATCAGGTGCAGTAATAGGAACACATACGGCAGCAGCGGCTCAGTATTGGGGTATCAGGTGCAGTAATAGGGACACATACGGCAGCAGCGGCTCAGTATTGGGGTATCAGGAGCAGTAATAGGGACACATACGGCAGCAGCGGCTCAGTATTGGGGTATCAGGGGCAGTAATAGGGACACATACGGCAGCAGCGGCTCAGTATTGGGTATCAGGGGCAGTAATAGGGACACATACGGCAGCAGCGGCTCAGTATTGGGGTATCAGGGGCAGTAATAGGGACACATACGGCAGCAGCGGCTCAGTATTGGGGTATCAGGTGCAGTAATAGGGACACATACGGCAGCAGCGGCTCAGTATTGGGGTATCAGGAGCAGTAATAGGGACATACGGCAGCAGCGGCTCAGTATTGGGGTATCAGCAGGATGAGGAGGTTGTGCAGGTTGGGAATAGATGGTGATGGGGCGGGAATATGAGAAGTGAAATGTGACTTTGTTGTATTCTCTGCAGACGAGTCTTGGCTGGAAGAAGTTGGCATGCCGGTCTGGGCCAGATGGAAAAGACGGGAAAAATGAACAATTCCATCAGAAAGGACGTCAGCGGTAAGAGATTATCTGTAACTGTGCTGTGATCTCTTATATGTTCTGTAGGGCTGGTATCTACCACTGACCATATGGCGGTAATATCAATATTGATATTTATATAGAGATTATATTCAGTAACAGCGCGGTGATCTGCTGAGGTTCTCCTCCACTATTAGGCCGGGGTCACACTGGCGACTTAAACGGACGAGTGCAATGCAATTAAAAATCGCATTGCACTCGGACCAATGTTAAGCTAGGGGGCAGATTCCAGCAGCTGATTTTTTGTCGGCCGTTTTCCTCGGTCCGAGACAATCGCAGCATGCAATGTATGCAATAAATCACGTGACTGGTCTCACAATTTATAAATGTTTTAATGGGATATGACATTCCCTCAGAAGAACTGAAAGTGCGTTTCTTATTATCCGCATACTGACACACATTGCATCTGCTTAAAGCACATTTATAAAAGCCCGTGACTAAAAGCCAAGATGAAGGAGATTCTGTGTTACGTATCAAACTAGGCGATAGCATATCACCAAGTGATCTACTGTACCTCTATTAGCTACGACCTGGCAACCACCATCTAAAATCGTACGAAGGCGATCATCTTGATTTACCACTGGTAGATATTTCTGAATAATGCCCTTGATGATATGAAACTGATTGCTAAAGGCAGTGGAAAAAATAATATTAGAGGGAGAAACTGACTTTGATGTTTTCCCTATGCCATACAAAAAATTATCACGTGGAGTATTGTGCACTTTCTCAAATGCTCTGTTGACCCTGGATCTATTATATCCTCTCTGTCTTTCCTCTGTCTTTTTTTGATAACATTACTTTCCCTGACAAAAAAAATCCTCATTAGAACAAATCCTTCTGGCTCTGATAAATTGGGGATAGCATTCGTCACGTGTCTAGGGTGTGAACTAGAGGCTAGAAGGATAGTATTACCAGCAGTATCTTTCCTATATAGGGATGACTCCACCCTATTGGTAATAGGGTTACCATGTAACACAATATTCAAAATAGGAATATCAATAGTTAAATTGCTGCATGTGTGCCTGACCCCCTTGTGTGCATGTGCATACTGTGTTGGTTGTTTGCTCTCCGTGCTCTATCTGATCTGTTTGATTCTCTCGGCTTCTCTGCTTTGTGTTTCTAGTCATTCGCTTACTCAGCTTTCTGACTTCCGGCTTCCACCTGACTATCTCACCCTCCTGTATCTCGCTTATCTCCCAGTTATTGACCTCGGCACGTTTGAATACTCTCCGGCGTCGGCCGCCTCCTTTGCACCCTGGCTCCGCACCTGGTCACTTCCCGTCTGTCACATGGTTCAGGTCCTGCTTGCCGGTGAGTTTGAGTCGCCCGCCAGGGCCGTGGGGTACCAGGTACCGGGTCCAGTGTTCACAGGTGGATGTCACAATGGCGGCAACCCGGCCCGTGGCCCTGGGCGCCCATGTAAAAGGGGAAAGTCTTTAAAGAGATTTGGTGAATAGAGTTTGTTCGTGACGCCACCTGTGGTATTCGGTCAGTGGGGACCAACGCTGCTTAGAGGTGTCCACGGGGGTGATGTTATGGCAGCTAGATGGTATAACTTCCCATAGGTGAAGTATGTCCCCAGGGCTCCCGGTGTATAGATGAGGATGGTGAACGGTACAGGAAAGAATGAGGATGCAGGTGTGCAGTCTCTTTACCTGGTTTACTGTAGGCTTCAGGCAACCGCAGTCCAGGGCACCAGATCACAGGTACAGGCAGGGTCCGGCCGGCTTGGAAGCGAATCGAGAGTTCCTGTTTACCAGTTGGAGATGAAAGCCTTCCTCTAGCGCGGTGGTGTTGTAGTCCCTTACTGCCTATGGCTTCTGATAAGGTCCTCACAGTTCTTCTCTGTCCCCAGATAGGATAGGACACAAACCCATATGACAGGTGACTCGGGCCTTTTTATAGGGTCTCTATCATCATCCGGGGTCTATATGTCACTGAGCCTGATGGGTATTAGGGCAGACAGGTAACTTGCAGATCAGCTGTCCTCTGCCGGTCTCTGCTGTAAGTCTTAGAGTCCCTTACAACCTCGGTGTTCCGGCTACCGGTGATCTGCGCTTCAGAGGGAGATAGTTTATTCGCAGCTGTCCTCCCCTGATGTCACTCTCCTGCATGCTCACTGAACGATGTTCTTTCCTTCTGTATGTCTCTTTCTCCAGGGGTTGTGGTACTTCAGACTACAGGGCCCCCTCAGACCTCCTGACACTCTATGTCGGTCTGCACTCTTCTCTGTAACTCACTTTCTGACCCTTTTCCCTCCAAATCAGAATTTATATAAGGAAGCCACCCATAAACAGGGCGTGGGCTCCCCCTTCTGGTCTGGAGTGTGAACATGTTGTGTGCATTGTGAGTACCTGATAAAGAGATATCCTTCATCGCTTCCAAGCGTAACATCACTCTCCCCGTGAGGAAAGCAATGTCACTCTGACGACCAGGACCCTGGGGCGCCACAAGTTCTCCGCCGTTCTGCTCTGGGCTCTCTTACTGCGGCGAGTAGCCTCCCGGCAGTAGTTACATCGGGGATCCCTGACACCCAGTTCCACATTTTAAAATGTCTGAATAAAGAAGAGTTTTTTTAATGTGAGACGCAGTGCCACCTACATTTTTCTATGCTAATACTCAGGACTGTCTGCAATCAGGTAGAGCACCTGTCAGCCACGATACCGACCAGCTGCAAGTTGTGTCATCTGACTGCAAAAAAAGGTATGTTCGTCTTGAATAGTGACGGTCTTTTTGCTGTTTCCTTTGCTGTGTGCTAATTTCTCTCTTTCACCCATTTATTTAAAAAAAAAACACACCAGTCCGATGTAGTCCACATGGAGGTTCCACAACGATCACCTCATCTGTCTTTCAGTGTATGGAGCCCTGTTCAGTGAACAGGGCTCCATATACTGGAGTAGCAGCCAGTGTCTGATCTTATGCTGTACTTCAATGTGTTTCGTGGGAGTGCAGCGTGAGAGTGTAAGGTGTACAGGGCGGTAGTTATGGTCGAGGGGCTGCTTTGCCATGCCTTGGCACCATACAAATAAATCATGTCCCAGTCAAGGTGTGCTGTCTTGTATAAGGTGCATCACACTCACTTGCAGGCCGGAAGTCTTCACTGTCTCCACATCCACAATTCCAGGAACAGTCGTATACACATCAGGGAACACCCAGTTGGTTTAAACAAGATCAACTTTACTGGACAATTCAAGTAGCCTATAAACTTCTGATAACATGCCTCCGAATTTCCAAGCAATACATTTTGAATTTTTTTTTTCTGAAAAGGAGAATAGTCAAAATTTTTTTAAAAAAACAATGCTTACAGACCTCAAATAATGCAAAGAAAACAAGTTCATAATCATTTAGAAACAACAATACTAATGTTTTAACTCAGGAAGAGTTCAGAAATCAATATTTTGTGGATTAACCAGGATTTATAATCACAGCTTTCATGCGTCTTGGCATGCTTTCCACCAGTCTTTCACACTGCTTCTGGCGTAAAAATGTAAGCAGTTCTTTGTTTGATGGCTTGTGACTATCCATCATCCTCTTAATTACATTCCAGAGGTTTTCAATGGGGTTCAGGTCTGGAGATTGGGCTACCCATGACAGGGTTTTGATGTGGTGGTCTCTAAATTTTTGCCAGAGCTGTATATATGTATTACATAGAAGAAAAGCTGGCAATTCAACAGCCGCGTGCTGTAAAATCACAACAGGAATCGACAGGATAGATGGATTACATACAGTAAATACACATAGAATAGAAAGATATACAGATGTCAGTGACACATACAATTAGTACAGTGTGTGTGCAGGTTACTGTACATGTATTTAATTAATAAAAGATTATTTTTCTGAAAACAATGGCGTGGGGTCCCGTGTAATTTTCTTAACCAGCAATGGGAAAGCCGAAGAATGAGTGCTGATGTTTATAGCCTGGGAAGGGGGTAATATCCATTGAGCTTCCCAGGCTATAAATATCAGCTCACAACTGTATACTTAGCCTTTACTTGCTATTAAAATGGGGGACCTTAAAAAAAATGACGTAGGTCCCCCCTACAATTAATACCCATAAAAGGCTATGCAGACAGCTGCGGGCTGATATTAATAGATTAGGAAGGGACCATGGATACTTTCCCCCCCAGGCTAAAAACATTAGCTCTCAGCCATCCCCAAAAAGGCTCATCTACAACAATATTCTTCACCTTTCTGCAGAGAAGATGATAATCCATTTGTCCCACGATGAGTCTAGCAATGCTACATCTAGATGGCAGCCGGCATGGTTGCATGATGCGACCATACAACGTGTCATCCATCAGAGACAATGAGAAGCTTGTGCTCAGTATCTCCCTGTAAACTCCTATTACCTGTCTGACGGTACCGCGAGCGTGAGAAAGTTCTGCTCGCAGTGCCGTCAGACAGATACTGGGAGTTCACAGCCAATGAACTCACTTCACCTTTCTGACGTCAGTGCGAGCAGTGGTAAAGTTTCCCATGGCGCTCGCGCTGAAATAACATAGGTGAAGTGAGTTCATTGGTTGTGAACTCCCAGGTTCTGTCTGACGGCACTGCGAGCAGGAGAACTTTCTCACAGTGCCATCAGACAGCTAATAGGAGTTCACAGGGAGGCACTGAGCACACGCTGCTCAGTGTCTGCTGGATGACAGGTTGTATGGTCGCATTATGCAGCCTGCCATCCTGATGTAGCAGAGCTAGACCCGTCATGGAACAAATGGATTATCTCCTCTGTGGACAGATGAGGAATATTGTTGTTTGGTTTTTTAAATCTTTTACAGAAGACAATGGCGTTGGTGCAATGGGCGAGGTCATAAGTATGGTTTAGCCCCTTTACCCCAAGGGTGGTTTGCACGTTAATATCCCGGACAATTTTTACAATTCTGACCACTGTCCTTTTATGAGGTTATAACTGTGGAACGCTTCAACGGATCCTGGTGATTCTGACATTGTTTTTTCGAGACATATTGTACTTCATGATAGTGGTAAAATTTCTTTGATATTACTTGTTTATTTGTGAAAAAACGGAAATTTGGCAAAAATTTGGAAAATTTCACAATTTTCCAACTTTGAATTTTCATGCCCTTAAATCACAGAGATATGTTACACAACATACTTAATAAGTAACATTTCCCAAATGTCTACTTTACATTAGCACAATTTTGGAACCCAAATTTTTTTTGTTAGGGAGTTATAAGGGTTAAAAGTTGACCAGCGATTTCTCATTTTTACAACACCATTTTTTTTAGGGACCACATCTCATTTGAAGTCACATTGAGAGGTCTACATGATAGAAAATACCAAAAAGTTACACCATTCTAAAAACTGCACCCCTCTTGGTGCTCAAAACAACATTTAAGAAGTTTATTAACCCTTCAGGTGCTTCACAGGAATTTTTGGAATTTTTTAAAAAAATGAACACTTCGCTTTTTTTCACCAAAAAATTACTTCAGATCCAATTTGTTTTATTTTACCAAGGGTAATAGGAGAAATTGGACCCCAAAAGTTGTTGTACAATTTGTCCTGAGTACGCCGATACCCTATATGTGGGGGTAAAACACTGTTTGGGGCATGGCAGAGCTTGGAAGGGAAGGAGCGCCATTTGACTTTTCAATGCAAAATTGGCTGGAATTGAGATAGGACGCCATGTCACGTTTGGAGAGCCCCTGATGTGCCTAAACAGTGGAAACTCCCCACAAGTGACACCATTTTGGAAACTAGACCACCTAAGGAACTTATCTAGATGTGTGGTGAGCACTTTGAACCACCAAGTGCTTCACAGAAGTTTATATTAGAGCCGTAAAAATAAAAAATCATATTTTTTTTTCACAAAAATGATCTTTTTGCCCCCAATTTTTTATTTTCCCAAAAATGGGAAAGTGGAGGTAAACCACTGTTTGGTTGCATAGCAGAGCTCGGAAGGGAAGGAGCGCCATTTTTTTAATGCAGACTTTGATGGAATGGTCTGCGGGCGTCACGTTGTGTTTGCAGAGCCCTTGATGTACCTAAACAGTAGAAACCCCCCCCACAAGTGACCCCTTATTGGAAACTAGACCCCCAAAGGAACTTATCTAGATGTGTTGTCAGAACTTTGAACCCCCAAGTGTTTCACTAAAGTTTATAACGCAGAGCCGTGACAATAAAAAATCTTTTTTTTTCCACAAATGATTTTTTAGCCCCCAAGTTTTTATTTTCCCAAGGGTAACAGGAGAAATTGGAACACAAAAGTTGTTGTCCAATTTGTCCTGAGTACGCTGATACCCCATATGTGGGGGTAAACCACTGTTTAGGTGCACATCGGTGCTCGGAAGAGAAGAAGTGGCGTTTTGGAATGCAGACATGGATGGAATGGTCTGCGGGCGTCACGTTGTGTTTGCAGAGCCCCTGATGTGCCTAAACAGTGGAAACCCCCCAATTCTAACTCCAACCCTAACCCCAACACACCCCTAACCCTAATTTCAACCCTAACCACACCCCTAACCCCAACATACCCCTAACCCTAATCCCAACCATAACCCTAACCACATCCCTAACCCGAACACACCCCTAATCCCAACCCCAACACACCACTAACCCCAACACACCCCTAACCCTAATCACAGCCCTAACTACACCCCTAACCCTGACACACCCCTAACCCAACCGTAAACATAATCCAAACCCTAACCCTAGCTTTAGCCCCAATCCTAACTTTAGCCCCAACCCTAACCCTAATGGGAAAATGTAAATAAATACATTTTTTTTATTTTATTATTCTTACCTAACTAAGGCGGTGATAAAAGGGGGTTTGATTTACTATTTATAGCGGGTTTTTATGGCGGGTTTTTATGTTTGGAAGCTGTCACACACTAAAAGACACTTTTTATTGCAAATATAGTTTTGCATCACCACATTTTGAGAGCTATAATTTTTCCAGATTTTGGTCCACAGAGTCATGTCAGGTCTTGTTTTTTGCGGGACGAGTTGACGTTTTTATTGGTACCATTTTTGGGCGCATGACTTTTTTTGATCGCTTTTTATTCCGATTTTTGTGAGGCAGAATGAACAAAAACCAGCAATTCATTAATTTCTTTTGGGGTGGCGTTTATACTGTTCTGCGTATGGTAAAATTGATAAAGCAGTTTTATTCTTTGGCTTAGTACAATTACAGTGATACCTCATTTATATCTTTTTTTACGTTTTGGCGCTTTTATACAATAAAAAGTTTTATATAAAAAATAATTATTTTTGCATCGCTATATTCTGAGGGCTATAACTTTTTTTTTCGCTGATGACGCTGTATGGCGGCTCGTTTTTTGCGGAATAAGATATAGTTTTCAGCGGTACCATGTTTATTTATATCCGTCTTTTTGATCGCGTGTTATTCCACTTTTTGTTCGGAGGTATGATGATAAAGCATTGTTTTTGGCCTCGTTTTTTATTTGTTTTTTATGGTGTTTACTGAAGAGGTTAACTAGTGGGACAGTTTTATAGGTCGGATCACTACGGACGCTGCGATACTAAATATGTGTACTTTTATTGTTTTTTTTTCTATTTACATAAAGAAATGTATTTATTAGTGATGAGCGAATATACTCATTACTCGAGATTTCCTGAGCACGCTCGGGTGTCCTCCGAGTATTTTTTAGTACTCGGAGATTTGGGTTTTTTTGCCGCAGCTGGATGATTTACAGCTACTAGCCTGCTTGATTACATGTGGGGATTCCCTAGCAACCAGGCAACCCCCACATGTACTTAGCCTGGTTAATAGCTGTAAATCATTCAGCTGAGGCATGAAAACTAAATCTCCGAGCACTAAAAAATACTCGTCGGACACCTGAGCGTGCTCGGGAAATCTCGAGTAATGAGTATATTCGCTCATCACTAGTATTTATTGGAACAATATTTTTTTTTCTTTATTTAGGAGTTTTTTTTAAATATTTTTACAGTGTAATTTTATTTTTACTTTGTTACCTTGTCCCAGGGTGGGACATCACTATGTAGTGTCAGATCGCTAATCTGACACTTTGCACAGCACTATAGTTACATAGTTACATAGTTATTAAGGTTGAAGGAAGACTTTAAGTCCATCTAGTTCAACCCATAGCCTAACCTAACATGCCCTAACATGTTGATCCAGGGGAAGGCAAAAAAAACCCATGTGGTAAGAGTAAGCTCCATCATGGGGAAAAAAATTCCTTCCCGACCCCACATACGGCAATCAGACTAGTTCCCTGGATCAACGCCTTATCAAGGAATCTACTGTATATACCCTGTAACATTATACTTTTCCAGGAAGGTATCCAGTCCCCTCTTAAATTTAAGTAATGAATCACTCATTACAACATCATACGGCAGAGAGTTCCATAGTCTCACTGCTCTTACAGTAAAGAATCCGTGTCTGTTATTATGCTTAAACCTTTTTTCCTCCAGACGTAGAGGATGCCCCCTTGTCCCTGTCACCGGTCTATGATTAAAAAGATCAGCAGAAAGGTCTTTGTACTGTCCCCTCATATATTTATACATTAACATAAGATCACCCCTTAGTCTTTGTTTTTCCAAACTAAATAGCCCCAAGTGTAATAACCTATCTTGGTATGGCAGACCCCCCAGTCCTCTAATAACCTTGGTTGCTCTTCTCTGCACCCGCTCCAGTTCAGCTATGTCTTTCTTATACACCGGAGACCAGAACTGTACACAGTATTCTAAGTGTGGTTGAACTAGTGATTTGTATAGAGGTAAAATCCCCTCATGAGCATCTATGCCTCTTTTAATGCATCCCATTATTTTATTTGCCTTTGTAGCAGCAGCCTGACACTGGCCACTGAATATGAGTTTGTCATCCACCCATACACCCAGGTCTTTTTCATTGACGGTTTTGCCCAGAGTTTTAGAATTAAGCACATAGTTATACATCTTATTACTTCTACCCAAGTGCATGACCTTACATTTATCCCCATTAAAGCTCATTTGCCATTTATCAGCCCAAGCTTCTAGTTTACATAAATCAGCCTGTAATATAAAATTGTCCTCCCCTGTTTTGATTACCCTGCAGAGTTTAGTGTCATCTGCAAATATTGAAATTCTACTCTGAATGCCCCCTACAAGGTCATTAATAAATATGTTAAAAAGAATAGGGCTCAATACTGACCCCTGTGGTACCCCACTACTAACCGTGACCCAGTCCGAGTGTGCTCCATTAATAACCACCCTTTGTTTCCTATCCCTGAGCCAACTCTCAACCCACTTGCACATATTTTCCCCTATCCCCATTATTCTCATTTTATGTAACAACCTTTTGTGTGGCACCATATCAAAAGCTTTTGAAAAGTCCATATACACTACATCTACTTGGTTCCCTTGGTCCAGACCGGAACTTACCTCTTCATAGAAGCTGATCAAATTAGTCTGACATGATCGGTCCCTAGTAAACCCGTGCTGATACTGGGTCATGAGGTTATTCCTCTTCAGATACTCCAGTATAGCATCCCTTAGAATGCCCTCCAGGATTTTACCCACAGTAGAGGTTAAACTTACTGGCCTATAATTTCCGAGTTCAGTTTTTGTCCCCTTTTTGAATATTGGCACCACATTTGCTATACGCCAGTCCTGTGGTACAGACCCTGTTATTATGGACTCTTTAAAGATTAAAAATAATGGTCTATCAATGACTGTACTTAGTTCCTGCAGTACTCGGGGGTGTATCCCATCCGGGCCCGGAGATTTGTCAATTTTAGTGATTTTTAGACGCCGCAGTACTTCCTGTTGGGTTAAGCAGGTGACACTTAATGGGGAATTTTTGTTATCACTGATCATATTGGCTGCCATGGGATTTTCTTTTGTAAATACTGATGAAAAAAAAGTCATTTAGCATATTGGCTTTTTCCTCATCCTCATCCACCATTTCACCCAGACTATTTTTAAGGGGGCCAACACTATCATTTTTTAGTTTCTTACTATTTATGTAGTTAAAGAATATTTTGGGGTTATTTTTACTCTCTCTGGCAATGAGTCTCTCTGTCTCAATCTTTGCTGCCTTGATTTGCTTTTTACATAATTTATTTAATTTTTTGTATTTATTTAATGCCTCCTCACTACCTACTTCCTTTAATTCTCTAAATGCTTTCTTTTTGTCCCTTATTGCGCCCCTTACAGCTCTATTTAGCCATATTGGTTTCCTCCTATTTCTAGTATGTTTATTCCCATACGGTATATACTGTGCACAGGTCCTATCCAGGATGCTAATTAATGTCTCCCATTTTCTTTGTGTACTTTTATGTCTCAGGATATTGTCCCAGTTAATTGCACCAAGATCCTCTCTCATCCGTTGGAAATTTGCCCTCCTGAAGTTTAGTGTCCTTGTCACCCCTCTACTACACATCTTATTAAAGGAGACATGAAAACTTATTATTTTGTGATCACTATTCCCCAAGTGACCCCCAACCCTTATATTTGATATGCGGTCTGGCCTGTTGGTTAATATTAGGTCTAGCAGTGCCCCCCTTCTTGTTGGGTCCTGAACCAGTTGTGAAAGGTAATTGTCTCTCATAGTTGTCAAAATCCGATTACCTTTACTGGAACTGCAGGTTTCTGTTCCCCAATCTATTTCAGGGTAGTTGAAGTCCCCCATAATAATGACTTCTCCTTGAGTCGCAGCTTCATCTATTTGCTTTACAAGGATATTCTCCATTGCTTCCATTATTTTTGGAGATTTATAACAAACCCCTATCAGTAATTTATTATTTTTCCCCCCTCCCCTTATCTCCACCCACAGGGACTCTACATTTTTATTAGATTCAGCTATATTATCACGCAGGATGGGTTTTAAGGTCGATTTTACAAACAGACACACCCCACCTCCTCGCTTATCTGTACGGTCATTTCTGAAAAGGCTATAGCCCTGCAAGTTAACAGCCCAGTCATGGCTCTCATCCAGCCATGTTTCAGATATCCCCACCATGTCATAATTATGTTCCAACAACATTAGTTCTAATTCGTCCATTTTGTTGGCGAAGCTTCTGGCTTTAGTATACATGCACTTGATGTTCCTCTCTGTACCTCTATTCTTTCTTAAATTACTAACTGTTCTAACCCCACCCCCCATGCCTCCGCCACCCCCAACTTCCTTATTTGTGCCCAGGTCTCTATCTGCACTATCTTCCCCACCTATAAAATGAATACCCTCCCCCCCATTCCCTAGTTTAAACACTCCTCCAACCTTCTAACCATTTTCTCCCCCAGCACAGCTGCACCTTCCCCATTGAGGTGCAGCCCATCCCTAGCGTAGAGCCTGTAGCCAACTGAGAAGTCGGCCACTATGTCAGATCAGTGTTCTGACAGGCAGTGCAGGTGGCTTGCCGGCGCCTGCTGTCAGCAGGCGCTGGCAAGCCACCTCCCTGCAGGACCCGGAAGAACCCCCGCAGCCATCTTGGATCCAGGGCCTACAGGGAGGAGAACGGAGGAGACCCTCGGAACAACGCGATCACATCCCTCCCTGCGCAATGCTTCCCTATGCCACTGGAACGCTGCGATCATGTTTGATCGCAGTGTTCCGGGGGTTAATGTGCTGGGAGCAGTCCGTGACTGCTCCTGGCACATAGTTCCGGATGTCAGCTGTGATAATCAGCTGACACCCGGCCGCGATCGGCGTATAACGTACTATCCCGTCGATGGTCATACGGGCCCGGGTCACCTCCACGGGATAGTACGTCAGATGTCAGAAAGGGGTTAATTAAGATTAATTAAAGGAGTCTGTGTCATTCTTTCAATTAAAGGACTTTTTTCTGGGTGTATGTTTTTATACAAAATGACTATGGGGTTAGTAATGTGGGTGTCTTATTGACGCCTCTCCATTTCTAACCTTGGGGCTTGATGTCAACTGACAACATAAAAGTGACATCAACCCCGCAACTATCACCCTACTTGCCACCGAAACAGGGAAAGTGAGAAGAGCGAGGCTCCGTACCAGAATTGGCACATCTTATAGATGCGCCTTTTCTGGGGCGGCTGAGAGCTGATGCTTTTAGCCTGGGGGGCAGCATCTGTTGCCCCTTCCTAGGCTATTAATATCAGCCCACAGCTGTCTGCATGAAAATATGACCCTACGTCATATATTTTAGTCTCCAATTTTAATAGCTAGTAAAGGCTAAGTATACAGCTGTGAGCTGGTATTCTGGTATTAATAGCCTGGAAGCTCCATGGGTATTATCCCCTTCCCAGGCTACAAACATCTGCCCCCAGTCATCAGCTTTCCATCTGCTGGTTATGAAAATTTTTGTGGAAGCCCACGCCTTTTTTTCAGAAAATGTATCTTAATCTTTTATTAATTAAATACATGTACAGTAAATTGCATATGTACTAATTGTATATGTCACTGACACCTGTATAACTGTCTTTTCTATGTGTATATACTGTATGTAATCCATCTATTCAATGAGCTTCTGCTGTGATTTTACTGTACACGACAGATGAATTGCCGGCTTTTATTCTATCTATTATACAGTGGGTATGGAAAGTATTCATACCCCTTTAAATTTTTCACACTTTGTTTCATTGCAGCCATTTGATAAATTCAAAAAAGTTCATTTTTTTCTCATTAATGTACACTCTGCACCCCATCTTGACTGAAAAAAAACCCAGAAATGTAGAAATTTTTGCAAATTTATTAAAAAAGAATAACTGAAATATCACATGGTCATAAGTATTCAGACCCTTTGATCAGTATTGAGTAGAAGGACCCTTTTGAGCTAGTACAGTCTTCTTGGGAATGATGCAACAAGTTTTTCACACCTGGATTTGGGGATCCTCTGCCATTTTTCCTTGCAGATCCTCTCCAGTTCCTTCAGGTTGGATGGTGAACGTTGGTGGACAGCCATTTTCAGGTCTCTCCAGAGATGCTCAATTGGGTTTAGGTCCAGGCTCTGACTGGGCCAGTCAAGAATGGTCACAGAGTTATTCTGAAGCCACTACTTTGTTATTTTAGCTGTGTGCTTAGGGTCATTGTCTTGTTGGAAGGTGAACCTTCGGCCAAGTCTGAGGTCCAGAACACTCTGGAAGAGGTTTTCATCCAGGATGTATCTGTACTTGGCCGCGTTCATGTTTTCTTCAACGACAACCAGTCGTCCTGTCACTGCAGCTGAAAAACACCCCCATAGCATGATGCTGCCACCACCATGTTTCATTGTTGGGATACCGCTTAGAATTATCACCAAAAACATCTATCTTCGTCTCATCAGACCAGAGAATCTTATTTGTCATAGTCAGGGAGTCCTTCATGTGTTTTTTTAGCAAATTCTATGCGGGCTTTCATATGTCTTGCACTGAGGAGAGACTTCCGTCGGGCCACTCTGCCATAAAGGCCTGACTGGTGGAGGGTTGCAGTGATAGTTGACTTTGTGGAACTTTCTCCCATCTCCCTACTGCATCTCTGGAGCTCAGCCACTGTGATCTTGGGGTTCTTCTTTACCTCTCTCACCAAGGCTCTTCTCCCACGATTGCTCAGTTTGGCTTGAAGACCAGGTCTATGAAGACTTCTGGTGGTCTCAAACTAAATCCATTTAAGGATTATGGAGGCCACTGTGCTCTTAGGAACCTTGAGTACTGCAGAAATTCTGTTGTAAGCTTGGCCAGATCTGTGCCTTGCTACAGTTCTGTCTCTGAGCTACTTGGCCAGTTCCTTTGACCTCACGATTCTCATTTGGTCTGACATGCACTATGAGCTGTGAGGACTTACCGTATATACTCGAGTATAAGCCGACCCAAGTATAAGCCAAGACCCCTAATTTTGCCACAAAAACTGGGAAAACTTATTGACTCGAGTATAAGCCTAGGGTGGGAAATGCAGCAGCTACTGGTAAATTTCAAAAATAAAAATAGATATCAATAAAAGTAAAATTGATTGAGACATCAGTAGGTTAAATGTTTTTGAATATCCATATTGAATCAGGAGCCCCATATAATGCTCCATACAGTTCATGATGGGCCCCATAAGATGGTCCATACAAAAAATACGCCTCATGTAATGCTGCACAAAGGTTAATAATGGCCCCATAAGATGTTCCATATTAAAATATGCCCATATAATTCTGCACAAAGGTTAATAATGGCCCCATAAGATGCTCCATATTAAAATATGCCCCATATAATGCTGCATAAAAGGTTAATGATGGCCCCATAAGATGTTCCATAGAATAATATGCCCCATATAATGCTGCACAAAGGTTAATAATGGCCCCATAAGATGCTACATAGAATAATATGCCCCATATGCTGCTCCATAAAGGTTGGTGGCCCCATAAGATGCTCCGTACAATAATATGCCCCGTATGCTGCTCCATAAAGGTTGATGGCCCCATAAGATGCTCCATAGAATAATATGCCCCGTATGCTGCTGCTGCAATTAAAAAAAAAAAAACATACTAACCTGGCCAGGTGCCGGTGTCCTGAGCAGGCGGGGACACTGGCGCGCTATGAGGGGGTCAGGTGCCGGAATCGCCGCTGGCTCAGGCCCCCGGCACTTGCGATATACATCTGTCCCTGTTCCACTGCCGCACGCCGCTGTGTCTTCCAAGTCTCTGCAGTGACTGTTCAGGCAGAGGGTGCGAACTAAACACATCATCACGCCCTCTGAAGTGAACGTCACAGCCAGAGGACGCGGAAGACAAAGCCTGGCAGTGGAACGGGAACAGGTCAATATCGCATGGCTCACCCTGCCCCGTCATACTCACCTCATCCCTGGGCGGTCTCTGCACTTCCCTGCTTCGTCCCGTGGCTTGCAGCTCCTTCCAGTACTGAGCGGTCACGTGGTACCGCTCATTAAGTAATGAATATGTGCTCCATGCCTATGGGAGTGGAGTTGCATCCATATTCATTACTTTAGGCTATGTGCACACGTTGCAGATTTGGGTGCAGAATTTTCTGCACAAAATCTGCATCTCCTGGCAGAAAAGGCAGGTGCAGATTTGATGCATTTTTCTTGCGGATTTTGTGCATTTTTGTTGCGGATTTTGTGCGGATTTCATGTGTAATGCCCCAGGGTCCTGGCCATCACAGTGGCATTGCTTTCCTCACTGGGAGAGTGATGTCATGCTTGGAAGCGATGAAGGATAACTCTCACCAGGTGACACAAACATGCAACATGTTCACACTCCAGGCCACAAGGGGGAGCTTTTGATCCTATTTCTAGGTGACTCCCCTGCACATAGAGATATATTTGTGGTTTGGAGTGAAAGTTAGTCAGAGAATGCCGGAGAGCAGACTGGAGCAGTCTGAGGCAGGAAGAACGTATGAGGAGCCGTACAGGCACGAGAAAGTGCTGCAGCTCCTGGACAGAGATAATATCGAAAGCCGAACAGATTGTAGTGAGCGTGTGAAAGAGGGGAGCACAGGAGAAGGGACACCAGTGGAGCAGAGCAGTGAATTAGTTACCTCCCTGGCTGGCGCAGATTACCGGTAGCCAGAACACCAAGGTTGTGAGGGACTCTAAGACTGACAGCAGAAATCAGCAGGACAGCTGGATTACATATCACCTGTCCACCCTAATACCCAGGAGGCACAGTGACACATAGAGCCCGGGTCGTAATAGAGACCCTGTAAAAAGGCTCGAGTCACCTGCCATACGGGTTTATGTCCCACCTTTATGGAGGACAGAGAGAACTGTGAGGACCTTATCAGAAGCCATAGGCAGTAAGGGACTACAACACCACTGTGGAATGGCTTGAGGAAGGCTTTTAACTCCACTTGGTAAAGGGGACTCTGAATTTGCTTCCAAGCCGGCCGGACCCTGCCTGCCCTGTGATCCGGTACCCTGGACAGTGGCTGCCTGAAGTCTTCAGTAAATCAGGTAAAGAGACTGCAAACCTGTGTCCTCGTTCTTCATTGCACCATTCACCATCTTCCATCTACACACCAGGAGTCCTGGGGATATACTTCACTTGTGGGAAGGTAGACCATCTAGCTGACATAACATCACCCCAGAGGACCCCTTAAAGCAGCGTCGGTCCCCACTGACCGAATACCACAGGTGGCGTCACGAACACGAACTTTAATCAATTTCCCCTTTTACTTGGGCACCCAGGGCCACGGACCAGGTCGCCACCGTAACATCCCCCTGTGAATACCAGACCCGGTACCGGGTACCCCACGGCCCTGGCGGGCGACTCACATGCGTTTTTTACCCCTGTGGATTTCTATAATGGAAGGGTGCAGGTAACACTGCAGATCCCCACAAAAGAAGTGACATGCTCCTTTCAATCCGCTGCATTTTCCATGCGTAATTTTCTGCACCATTAGCACAGCATTTTTTTTCCTATTGATTTACATTGTACTGAAAATCACTTTGTGGATCTGCAGCGGTTCTGCATGGAAAAAACACTGCGGATCCGCAGTAAATCCGCATCATGTGCACATAGCCTTAATGAGCGGTACCACGTGACCGCTGGACACAGGAACAAGCTGCCGCCGCCAGAGACCATCGGAGAAGCAGAGACAGCCCCAGGACGGGGGTGAGTATGATGTGACAGCCGCCGGCTCCTGCCGCTCCTCCTCTCCCGCCAACCCTTTGGGACAATGACTCGAGTATAAGCTGAGAGGGGCACTTTCTGCCTAAAAATTAGGCTGAAAATCTCGGCTTATATTCAAGTATGTACGGTATATAGACAGGTGTGTGCCTTTCCAAATCAAGTCCTATCAGTTTAATTAAACACAGCTGGACTCCAATGAAGGCGTAGAAACATCTCAAGGAGGATCACAAGGAAATGGACAGCATGTGACTTAAATATGAGTGTCTGAGGAAAGGGTCTGAATACTTATGACCATGTGATATTTCAGTTTTCCTGTTTTATTAAATTTGTAAAAATTACTACATTTCTGTTTTTTTTTCAGTCAAGATGGGGTGCAGAGTGTACATTAATGAGAAAAAAATGAACTTTTTTGAATTTACCAAATGGCTGCAATGAAACACATAGTGAAAAATTTAAAGGGGTCTGAATACTTTCCGTTTGGGCTCCCCCTTCCCTCTTCCCGTTGTTGTGCACTTGCTTATCCTTCAGCCAATGTGACACAACAATGGGGGACTACAAGATAGAGAACATTATTACAAGATGGGGAACAGGATAGGGAACATTACTACAGTATAGGAGCAAGGATGGGGGACTACAAGACAGGGGACATTATTACAAGATGCGGACCAGGATGGGCATTTTGCTACAAGATCAGGATCAAAATGGGAGATATTATTACAAGGAGGGGAACAGGGCATTATTACAATTTGGAGGCTAGAATTACTATATAGGCTAATTGTTAGATATTACTACTATATGGGGCCAATTAAGGAACAAAAAAGGAAAAAATGTAGAAATGTAAAAAAGAATTAAAATAGAGTATGGAAAAATATTTGCCACTAAAAATACCGTTATGTAGAAACTAAAGGAGGCAAAAAAAGTACACTTTATTGCCTCACCTGTAACGACCCAAGCTATAAAACTGTACCATAACCCATATGATGAATGCCTTTAAAATAATAAAAAGGCCAAAAATATATTTTTTTTTAACCCCTTCATGACCTTGCCGTTTTTTGCAATTCTGACCAGTGTCCCTTTATGAGGTAATAACTCAGGAACGCTTCAACGGATCCTAGCGATTCTGAGATAGTTTTTTCGTGACATATTGGGCTTCATGATAGTGGTAAATTTAGGTCGATAATTTCTGAGTTTATTTGTGAAAAAAACGGAAATTTGGCAAAAATTTTGAAAATTTCGCAATTTTCACATTTTGAATTTTTATTCTGTTAAACCAGAGAGTTATGTGACACAAAATAGTTAATAAATAACATTTCCCACATGTCTACTTTACATCAGCACAATTTTGGAAACAAATTTTTTTTTTGCTAGGAAGTTATAAGGGTTAAAATTTGACCAGTGATTTCTCATTTTTACAACAAAATTTACAAAACCATTTTTTTTAGGGATCACCTCACATTTGAAGTCAGTTTGAGGGTTCTATATGGCTGAAAATACCCCAAAGTGACACCATTCTAAAAACTGCACCCCTCAAGGTGCTCAAAACCACATTCAAGAAGTTTATTAACCCTTCAGGTGTTTCACAGCAGCAGAAGCAACATGGAAGTAAAAAATGAACATTTAACTTTTTAGTCACAAAAATGATATTTTAGCAAAAAAATTTTTATTTTCCCAAGGGTAAAAGGAGAAACTGGACCACGGACGTTGTTGTCCAATTTGTCCTGAGTACGCTGATACCTCATATGTGGGGGTAAACCACTGTTTGGGCGCACGGCAGGGCTCGGAAGGGAAGGAGCGCCATTTGACTTTTTCAATGAAAATTTGGCTCCAATCTTTAGCGGACACCATGTCGCGTTTGGAGAGCCCCCGTGTGCCTAAACATTGGAGCTCCCCCACAAGTGACCCCATTTTGGAAACTAGACCCCCCAAGGAACTTATCTAGAAGCATAGTGAGCACTTTAAACCCCCAGGTGCTTCACAAATTGATCCGTAAAAATGAAAAAGTACTTTTTTTTCACGAAAAAAATATTTTAGCCTCAATTTTTTCATTTTCACATGGGCAACAGGATAAAATGGATCCTAAATTTTGTTGGGCAATTTCTCCTGAGTACACCAATACCTCACATGTGGGGGTAAACCACTGTTTGGGCACATGGTAAGGCTCGGAAGGGAAGGAGCGCCATTTGACTTTTTGAATGAAAAATTATCTCCATCGTTAGCGGACACCATGTCGCGTTTGGAAAGCCCCTGTGTGCCTAAACATTGGAGCTCCTCCACAAGTGACACCATTTTGGAAAGTAGACCCCCCAAGGAACTCATCTAGAGGCATAGTGAGCACTTTAAACCCCCAGGTGCTTCACAAATTGATCCGCAAAAATGAAAAAGTACTTTTTTTTCACACAAAATTTCTTTTAGCCTCAATTCTTTCATTTTCACATGGGCAACAGGATAAAATGGATCCTAAAATTTGTTGGGCAATTTCTTCTAAGTATGCCGATACCTCATATGTGGGGGTAAACCACTGTTTGGGTGCACGGCAAGGCTCGGAAGGGGAGGCGTGCCATTTGACTTTTTGAATGGAAAATTAGCTCCAATCGTTAGCGGACACCATGTCGCGTTTGGAGAGCCCCTGTGTGCCTAAACATTGGAGCTCCCCTACAAGTGACCCCATTTTGGAAACTAGACCCCCCAAGGAACTTATCTAGATGCATAGTAAACACTTATAACCCCCAGGTGCTTCACAGAAGTTTATAACGCAGAGCCGTGAAAATAAAAAAATAATTTTTCTTTCCTCAAAAATGATTTTTAGCCCAGAATTTTTTATTTTCCCAAGGGTAATAGGAGAAATTGGACCCCAAATGTTGTTGTCCAGTTTGTCCTGAGTACGATGATACCCCATATGTGGGGGTAAACCACTGTTTGGGCGCACGGCAGGGCTCGGAAGGGAAGGCACTCCATTTGGCTTTTTGAATGGAAAATTAGCTCCAATCATTAGCGGACACCATGTCGCGTTTGGAGAGCCCCTGTGTGCCTAAACATTGGAGCTCCCGCACAAGTGGCCCCATTTTGGAAACTAGACCTCCCAAGGAACTAATCTAGATGTGTGGTGAGCACTTTGAACCCCCAAGTGCTTCACAGAAGTTTATAACGCAGAGCCATGAAAATAAAAAATAATTTTTCTTTTCTCAAAAATGATTTTTTAGCCCACAATTTTTTATTTTCCCAAGGGTAATAGGAGAAATTGGACCCCAAAAGTTGTTTTCCAGTTTCTCCTGAGTACGATGATACCCCATATGTGGGGGTAAACCACTGTTTTGGCACACGTCGGGGTTCGGAAGGGAAGTAGTGACGTTTTGAAATGCAGACTTTGATGGAATGCTCTGCGGGCGTCAGGTTGCGTTTGCAGAGCCCCTGATGTGCCTAAACAGTAGGAACTCCCCACAATTGACTCCATTTTGGAAACTAGACCCCCAAGGGAACTTATCTAGATGTGTGGTGAGCACTTTGAACCCCCAAGTGCTTCACAGAAGTTTATAACGCAGAGCCGTGAAAATAATAAATGTGTTTCCTTTCCTCAAAAATATTTTTTTAGCCCAGAATTTTTTATTTTTGCAAGGGTAACAGGAGAATTTGGACCCCAATATTTGTTGCCCAGTTTGTTGTGAGTACGCTGATACCCCATATGTGGGGGTAAACCACTGTTTGGGCACACGTCAGGGCTCGGAAGGGAAGTAGTGACATTTGAAATGCAGACTTTGATGGAATGGTCTGCGGGCGTCACATTGCATTTGCAGAGCCCCTGATGTGCCTAAACAGTAGAAACACCCCACAAGTGACCCCATTTTGGAAACTAGACCCCCGAAGGAACTTATCTAGATGTGTGGTGAGCACTTTCAACCCCCAAGTGCTTCACAGAAGTTTATAACGCAGAGCCGTGAAAATAAAAAATAATTGTTCTTTCCTCAAAAATTATGTTTTAGCAAGTAATTTTTTATTTTTGCAAGGGTAACAGGAGAAATTGGACCCCAACAGTTGTTGCCCAGTTTGTCCTGAGTACGCTGGTACCCCAAATGTGGGGGTAAACCACTGTTTGGGCGCACGTCGGGGCTTGGAAGGGCGGGAGCACCATTTGACTTTTTGAACGCAAGATTGGCTGGAATCAATGGTGGCGCCATGTTGCGTTTGGAGACCCCTGATGTGCCTAAAACAGTGGAAACCCCTCAATTCTAACTTCAACACTTACCCCAACACACCCCTAATCCTAATCCCAACTGTAGCCATAACCCTAATCACAACCCTAACCCCAACACACCCCTAACCACAACCCTAACCGCAACACAACCGTAACCCTAATTCCAACCCTAATCCTAACCCTAATCCCAACCGTAACCCTAATCCCAACCCTAACCACAACTGTAACCCCAACACACCCCTAACCCTATCCGTAACCCTAACCACAAGCCTATTCTTAACCCTATTTCCAACCCTAGCCCTAATTCCAACCCTAACCCTAAGGGTATGTGCCCACGTTGCGGATTCGTGTGAGATTTTTCCGCACGATTTTTGAAAAATCTGCAGGTAAAAGGCACTGCGTTTTGCCTGCGGATTTACAGCAGATTTCCAGTGTTTTTTTGTGCGGATTTCACCTGCGGATTCCTATTGAGGAACAGGTGTAAACCGCTGCGGAATCCGCACAAAGAATTGACATGCTGCGGAAAATACAATGCAGCGTTTCTGCACGGAATTTTCCGCACCATGGGCACAGCAGATTTCGTTTTCCTTAGGTGTACATGGTACTGTAAACCTGATGGAAAACTGCTTCGAATTCGCAGCGGCCAATCCGCTGCGGATCCGCGGCCAATCCGCTGCCAATCCGCTGCGGATCCGCGGCCAATCCGCTGCGGATCCGCTGCCGATCCGCTGCGGATCCGCGGCCGATCCGCTGCGGATCCGCTGCCGATCTGCTGCGGATCCGCTGCCGATCCGCTGCGGATCCGCGGCCGATCCGCTGCCGATCCGCTGCAGATCCGCTGCCAATCCGCTGCGGATCCGCGGCCGATCCGCTGCCGATCCGCTGCGGATCCGCGGCCGATCCGCTGCGGATCCGCGGCGATCCGCGGCCGATCCGCTGCGATCCGCGGCCGATCCGCTGCGGATCCGCTGCGATCCGCGGCCGATCCGCGGCCGATCCGCTGCGGATCCGCGGCCGATCCGCTCTGTGTGCACATGCCATAACCCTACCCCTAACCCTAACCCTACCCGTAACCCTAACCCTACCCCTAACCCTACCCCTAGTTCTAACCCTAACCCTAGTGGTAAAAGAAAAAAAAATATTTTCTTTATTTTATTATTGTCCCTACCTATGGGGGTGATAAAGGGGGGGTTTATTTATTATTTTTTTATTTTGATCGCTGTGGTAGAACCTACCACAGCGATCAAAATGTACCTGTAACGAATCTGCCAGCCTGCAGATTCGGCGGGCGTACTGAGCATGCGCCCGCCTATTTCCAAGATGGCGGCGCCCAGCGAGGAGACGGCCGGACACCGGGAGGATCGGTAAGTATGAGGGGGTGGTGGGGGGGTGGATCGGAGCACAGGGGGGGGGATCGGAGGACGGGGGGAGCGGACAGGAGCACGGGGGAGCGGACAGGAGCACGGGGGAGCGAACAGGGGGACGGAGAGGACCGGGCCACATAACGGACGACTGGGGAGGAGATCGGGGGCGGTGGGGGGGGCCAGTACATGATTTCCAGCCATGGCAGATGCTATTGCAGCATCGGCCATGGCTGGATTGCAATATTTCACCATTTTCATAGGTGAAATATTGCAAATTGCTCTGATTGGCTGTTGCACTTTCAACAGCCAATCAGAGCGATCGTAGCCACGTGGGGGCAAAGCCACCCCCCCTAGGCTGAAGTACAACTCCCCCTCTCCCTGCAGATCGGGTAAAATAGGAATTAACCCTTTCACCCGATCTGCAGGGATGCGATCATTCCATGACGCCGCATAGGCGTCATGGGTCGGGAAGGGGTTAATTATCAAAAAGTGATATAGAAAAAAAATGGTATCACTTGTAGTGCAGCAGGGTTGGTGCAGTGTGACAAACAGGCAGTGACCACAGGAAAGTTCACAACAAAGTCTCTTTTAATGCTCTGCGTAGTCACAAACAGAAAGCAAATGGTATCATCTGGATCGCAGCCGGGAAACAAGACAGTCCATATCTGAGACCGGTTGCCGTGGGCGACTGCACCATGTACGCTGAGGGGTGAAAGACCTTTTGGCTCCACTTGGCTTTCTGTTACTTCACACAGGCTGAAGCTTTGCAGAGCCACCTGCTATGCCATTTGTAAACCAAGACTGACACCCACAACCCTTTTCTGCAGGGTTTTTACAAGGAATCTGTGGTCATGGGTCACTTGTAAGACCTGGCTGGGAGGAAGCGGACCACACCACTACCATCCTGTAGTCCACTCCAAAAATAAAAGCCCATGGCGGGTTTTCTTAAATCTGACTTGGGCAAATAGCTTGCCCAAGACCAAAACTTGCTTTTTATTTAGCACTGCAATCACAGCTATACCTGTGACTGCAATGCGCTCCCGTGGCCTCAATACGCTTCTATGCGCATCCTGGGTTACACATAGCGACCCTCACATATAACACTTGTCACTGCCTCACACACTGAAAACATGATCTAATACTGCAAAGAATGCAGCCCGTCAAATTTTTTTTTTCTATATGCGTTCCATATACCCTGCCGAGATTGAGACCCCTGATTTAAACACTATTTACCTGCATTTTTCCACTATATCTGCAGGTTCATATTTTTTTCTGGATCACTTGTAAAAGGAACCTCTCAGAAATCTTTACTACCCCAAACCATTAATATGATCTTGTATCCCTTTGAAATGTAAGCCAATTGATCTTTTTATGATCCCAAAGCACTGCTCCAACAGCAGGAAATAGTGTTTGGATACTGAGTCTGGAAGTGAGTTACAGTGTGATGATGCATTTTTATTTTCTGGTCTCCTGACCGGAACTTGACAGCCGCATACTCATATGTGCCTATGAGATCATATTACATCAACAGCTGAATGAAGCTTAACACTGTATTCCCTATTTAAGAGCTCCCTCTTGTGGCTCATTGACAAGTAAAGCCTACAGCATGGTGAGGCTGAGAAGCTAAAAGTGCATCTTCACGCCTCAATGTACTTCCAGACACAATTTCAATGGGGCTCACAATCTAAATTCCCTATCAGTATGCCTTTTAAAGGGCTGCACAATCATATAAATGATTTGGAGGATTGGGGAAATTAAGTTTTCTGTCAAGTTCCCTTTATGGACAGCCTTAATGTAGCATTATTGACCAAACATTTTTGGTTTGTTTCTTTTGCCCCATTGATGGAGTCATGATATTTTAATTTTCCATCAACATAGGATAGGTGATAAATATCATATGTCTGTAGAACTCCTTTAACAACTAAGAATTAAAGATAGAATTAATGTCAGTTTAGCAGGAAGGTTGAAATCTGAAAGCTAAAAATAATCAAGTGTTGGTCCCTTATACATCATCATTCCATTTTATAAAATGTATATCTGTAAAATCATAGTGCTCTTTCGTATCAGGTTTCTCCCAATTAGTGGCTACAATCTATTATCCCCATAGGACCTTTTACAGGAAATATGCTTAGATAAGTGGGCTAATATAGGAAATTGAATGTTAATGGATAATATTAATGAGAGGGAAAAGTGGTTTAAAAATAAGCTATTATCGTAAAGCTAAGCATACCAATAGAAATTAGCACTTCTTACAAAAGACATGCCAAGTTCTGGTGGCATAAATCTCATGTTCTTGAAGGTAAAAATTAGGCATGAATAAACGTAAGGGTGATACTTGGATATTACACGAGTATAAGAGTGCTCGGATGTACTCATCACTCGACGAGCATTGGCTCGTGCTTGGATTTGAAGTTTGAATTCCCAGCCTGCTTATTTGGTACTTGTTAAACAGCCAATAATCATGTGGGGATTGCCTGTCAGTCACTTTAAGGCCGTAGCTATCTTCGTAGTGGCATTACTGTTATTGGCTGGCCGCATTACTTCATCAAAGGTTATAAAAGGACAGGCGCCGCCATGCTCGGCACAGTGACACCATTGCAGTTGTGATTGGAGGGAGCGAGTATCCAGATCTGTGTGTGCACAGTTTAACTAATCATTCCTCTACTGGTGATAATGGTGCTGATGCTGAACTATCATACTAAGGCCGGGTCACACTTGTGAGTTCAATGCAAGAAACTCACACGAGTCTCTTGCATCAAGTCCCGGCACTGCCGCCAGCACTTGGGACTGGAGTTTGCGGCTGCATGTATTTCTATGCCTAACAGTCCTTCTAAGGGCTAATCCTGTGCTTTGTTGTTTGTATCAGATACATTCTTCATTTAGCATAGGGACAGTTGCAGGAGCAGGAAGAGTGGCAGAATACAGCCTCTAGACAGGGCTTAGGGTTTTGCAGTCCATTGCTAAATATATAGCTGCTGCATGTCGTGACCACATGCTTTTTTTCTTGGGCGATAAAATTTACTATATTGTCATCTATACAGTTTGACGTGCTTAGTGTTACATTATGGTGGCTTATAAAACTCAAAAAAAGTTCAACTTTTTTTCTTGATTTTAATTAGTTATCTATAGAGGTAAACGTGGTTAGTGTTACATTATGGTGATATATAAAACTCAAAAAAAGTTCAGCATTTTTTTTCTGGATTCAGTTAGTCATCCATATAGTTTAACCTGCTTTATGTAAAATTACGGTGGTTTAACATTTTTTAAAAACACTGGTCCTGCTGCAGTTGACCACATTTTTTGGTCCATTAAAAAAAATTGTTTCAATTGATAATGGAAACTTGGTTTCCAGAGACCTAGCAAATAGAAAATACGTAAGGCATGCGGTAAGGGACAGGGAAGTGGAAGTGCTGCTGCTGATGCATGCAGACACCGAGTACGTGGGGCAGGTGCGACTACACGTGTTGCTGGAGCACAAGAAACACGCCCATCCACGACACATAGCTTCCTCTTCAATTTTGTAGGGAGGTACGTGACACCACATCTGAAGCCACATCAGTGCGAACAGGTGGTTGGTTGAATAGCAGATATTGCTTCCAACATGATTGTCAGCACCTCCTTACCTTCCACATAGTCCAGTCTCACCAGCCAACAGCCAAGGTAATTTAATCCTCACCCTGATCCTACTTTCTCTCACCATGTTGAGTCCCAGGAGACCAGTGATCCCGCACTAGTACACTCTGAGGAGCTCTTTACAATATAATTTCGTGATTGTAGCCTCTTACCCTGCATGTTCCAAGAAGGACAGGAAGAGATGCTGTTTAATGTTGCACAAAACTTAGAGCAGCTACGGTCACAAGAGGATGATGGTTGGGAATGGCAAACTTTGTCTAAGAAGGTAGATGATGCTGAGACACAGTTGAAGCTAAGTCTTTGTCACGGGTGTGTGAGAGGCTGCAGACAGTCGCATAGCATCTAGCTTCAGAAGGTCTCTGCATTTGGCCTTGCAGACACCTTCTTAACCCTTTTAACTCTTTGACCCAGTGGCAACCTTTCTCCAGCTCTAATTGACACACCTGGACCTGGGTGTTTATAAACTCCCAGCCTGCTGCTTGGAGTTATAGGTGATATTTCCATTTCCCCCTGTTGAGGCTTGGAGCTATAGCAGTCGGCTATCTTCCTCTTTGGTGTTGCTGGAAGACATCTGTGTTACATCTGAGTTTACTCAAGATAAGTGCTCCCCTTGTTCGTCTATTCCAGCTGTCTTTAGTAGTAGTGGGGATTGACTAATGCAAATCAGTAAGAAGAAATATGAATGGCACTGAGAAAAACCGCTCTTAGTACTCACTGTTAACCCCTTCATGACCGTGGGATTTTTCGTTTTTCCATTTTCGTTTTTCACTCCCCTCCTTCCCAGAGCCATAACTTTTTTATTTTTCCGTCAATTTGGCCATGTGAGGGCTTATTTTTTGCGGGACGAGTTGTACTTTTGAATGACACCATTGGTTTTACCATGGCGTGTACTAGAAAACGGGAAAAAAATTCCAAGTGCGGTGAAATTGCAAAAAAAGTGCAATCCCACACTTGTTTTTTGTTTGTTTTTTTTGCTAGGTTCACTAAATGATAAAACTGACCTTCCATTATGATTCTCCAGGTCAGTACGAGTTCATAGACACCTCACATGTCTAGGTTATGTTTTACCTAAGTGGTGAAAAAAAATTCCAAACTTTGCAAAAAAATAAATAAATAAAATTGCGCCATTTTCCGATACCCGTAGCGTCTCCATTTTTCGTGATCTGGGGTCGGTTGAGGGCTTATTTTTTGCGTGCCGAGCTAGCGTTTTTAATAATAGCATTTCGGTGCAGATACGTTCTTTTGATCGCCCGTTATTGCATTTTAATGCAATGTCGCGGCGACCAAAAAAACGTAATTCTGGCGTTTCGATTTTTTTTCTCGTTACGCCGTTTTGCTATCAGGTTAATGCTTTTTTTTATTGATAGATCGGGCGATTCTGAACGCGGCGATACCAAATATGTGTAGATTTGATATTTTTTTTATTGATTTATTTTGATTGGGGCGAAAGGGGGGTGATTTAAACTTTTATATTTTTTTTATTTTTTTCACATTTTTTTTTACTTTTTTTTTTTACTTTTGCCATGCTTCTATAGCCTCCATGGGAGGCTAGAAGCAGGCACAGCCCGATCGGCTCTGCTACATAACAGCGATCATCAGATCGCTGCTATATAGCAGAATTGCCGGTGTGCTGTGAGCGCCGACCACAGGGTGGCGCTCACAGCCACCGGCGATCAGTAACCATAGAGGTCTCAAGGACCTCTATGGTTACCTTCCTGACTCATCGCCGACCCCCGATCATGTGACGGGGTCAGCGATGCGCTCATTTCCGGCCGCCCGGCCGGATGCGGTAGTTAAATGCCGCTGTCTGCGTTTGACAGCGGCATTTAACTAGTTAATAGCGGCGGGTGATCGCGATTTCACCCGCCGCTATTGCGCGCACATGTCAGCTGTAAAAAACAGCTGACATGTCGCGACTTTGATGTGCGCTCACCGCCGGAGCGCACATCAAAGCAGGGGACCCGACATCGGACGGTATAGTACGTCCGATGTCGGGAAGGGGTTAAAGGATGAATGAGCTCTTGTGGAGATCAGACTGAAAGAATCCATTGTGTCTTTCTCCTGAGACATCTGGCTTATTTCAAGAAACTTAAGCAAAGTTGACATTTCCTTTTATGGACGCATTCCTTCTTGACTATTGTAACCTTTTACCTACATACCAGAAGTTGAACCTTATCTCTAGTATAGACTGTTTTTGTAAAAGGATGTGAAATATGAGCGCTTGTGCGCATGTCTGTAAATGTATGACTCTTTTCTATAAAAAGGAGGGGGTAGAGCCCAGTGAGTCAGACGTGCTCCAGGGCTATACCTGTCTATGAACACACAACCTTTTGTGCTGCGTGTCATTTCACTCGGATCCCTACCTCTAGTAAGCCAGGGACTGAGAAGGACTTAACATTACTTTGGCGCCTGAACAGGGACCTGAGGTGAGAGTATTTGCTCGAGATTTACCTGCGGATACGGACAACGGAGATCTGGGATAATGGACGGCAAATGAACTGAAAAACCTGGCCAGGTAAGAGACATTATTAGTTCTCTTTTATCTGCCCTGTATTATCCGAAAGATCTCTATGAGCCGTGTCACGCTGGGTTAGTCTAGTAGTGAGTAGATACCTATAAAACTCGGGTTACCATATTGTATAGATTTATGAGTCCTGTCCCTGGCAGTGTGTGAACAGTGTGAAGGTTGTGGTATGTTGTGAAAGAAGAGCAAAAGTGCATAGAAAAATAAGCCGAAATAGTTGGGGTATAAGCCTTATACACGGAAGTCAGCCTAACTGGGTCATGTGGTTGCGTCCTTCTGGGAGACCTCCGCCCATGCTTGACTCTCAATTAAGTGCTTAACCATCTTCATTTCTGGATAAGGTTTGATAGAATGAGCCCAGGACGCGGTTTCATGAGCCTGGGACAAGTATGCTAACTGACACAGAAAGTTTTGTGATCTGTATGGTGTTGCTGGGTCTGTTTGCGTGCATAATAGCACTTAAGTACGTCCTGCATATTAGAAGAAATGGAGCAGACAAGCCTTTCAATATTTTAGCTCCCTAGGAGAGAAGGCAACGAGACATCACCATAGAGTAAGTGATTGTCCAAACGTCACCTGGGGTAGTCATAGCTAATATTGAAAAGAAAAATGGGAAATAAACAGACAAAAACCGTCTTAGGACAAGTGGAAGCAGCAGATATCATACAGGAAAGATGTGGAAAGATAGTCAGAAGGCAGATTAGGAGGGTAAGAGAAAAATTGGGAATTTCAGAAGCACTTATGTTCAGTACAGAATGGGAAAAACTGAGTAAAGAACGAGGTGGAATTATCAAAGACAATGGGTGGGAAGAAATCATACACTGTATGATAGAGGTCTCAAAAACAGCTAAAGAGGAGAATTGGAAGTACGATCCAGACACTTCCAAATGAATCATGGGGAAGGGAAAAAGTTGTGACATAATCCCGCCACCTTACCTAGATCCAAAAGCCCAATCATTTGTACCATCTGGAAGAGCAGAAGGAGGAAAACAATTTCCAGCCTTGTATCCCAATCTTGGTGGGGTAGGAGGATGGGAATGTTCACACTGTGGACAACAAAATCCAGATTGGAGAAATGATTGCCTAGCCTGTGGTACACCTAGATATGGTGCTGTACTTGCCCCTGTTAGGGTAGTACCAAGACCCTTTAGGGAACCTGGTGCTGACGGGGTAATGAACACCAGATATCATCAGACCAGACGATACTTTCCTTGGTCCCCTGCTGAGGGTATGTCCCTCCTGCATAATGCGCCTGATCCCACTCAATATCCTATCCGATTTGCGCAGTATATACAACAAATCATGCAGACTCATGCTGGGGTCTGGGCGGACGGGGAAGAATTATGTAGAATGAAAATGTCCCCCGGACTTTTTCAGGAATTATTGACACACCTACAGCCCAATAGACCAGTGGCAGAAGGGGGTGCCTTACAGACAGAAGCATCAGGTACCCAGTTCACAGAGGCATTAATAATTTTCATGAGAGGAAAACAGAGGGAAAGGGGATCTACGGGTGTGATTATGCAGAAATTTGGGCAAAGTATTGAAGAATATAGTCAAGAACTAGAAAATAGCTTTAGGGATGAAGGATTGGATTTGACTGATGCTTCAGTAAGGAGACTTTTTACAAAACAATTAATAGAGGGGCTAGATCCGAAAATCAGAGAAAAATTTAAATCCTCTACTCCAGATTGGAGAACAATTGAACAACCAAATATTGTGAAACAACGATGTTTAGGAATAGCCATGGATATGAGAGAGAATCGTAAGCCTGTTAGAATAGCACAAGCTAATACAGGAGGAAGAGTGAGACACAATTTTCCTTGCCACTACTGTAAAAAGCCAGGACATTTTCAGAGAGAATGCAGGAAAAAGTTGGCAGATATAAAGTCAGGCAAATTTGTTCCCAGAAATAACCCTCCCCAAACGGACAACCAGCAGAAATCTACCATCATAGATGGTCCCATACCAGATTCAGATTGACTCGATGTGTTACAAACTTCCCTACCAGCTAGAAGACCTATGATACAGGTGAATGTGGGGGGGAGAGAGATTCCATTTTTGATAGATACAGGTGCAACTTCCTCAATTTTGAATCAAGATTTTCTTCCGAATCCGGAAGATATTTCAGAACAAACAACTTTTGCTGAGGGTTATGATGGGGTAATTCGAACACTGCCATATACTGTGCCCCTAGAGGTCTCATTAGGACCTAAATGTTTTGCATCCAGATTTTTGTATGCCAGAGGTGCCCCAACATGTCTGTTAGGAACTGATGTACTAAAGAAATTAGAAGCTAACATCAATTTTAGGGAAGATGGCACAGTTATGCTGACTATCCCTGATGATGCAGAATCATTAGAACAATATGTCAGAATTCAGGCTTTTGAGGATTATACTGAAGAAAAAGAGTACACCACAGATCTAGATCTCTCAATGATCCCAGAAACACTGTGGGCACAGGGTGACACTGATGTGGGATTATTGCATATTTCTCCTGTAAAATTATCTGTGCAACCAGGAACTGTTCTCCCACAGCTCAGACAATACCCTGTGAGTGCCCAGCAGGAATTAGCAATTACAAAACAGATAGAGGGATATAGAGAGAAAGGAGTTTTGGTAGAGATACAATCACCTGCTAACACTCCTCTGTATCCAGTCAAGAAGAGAACTCTTGATAAGGGTTCTATGCCCAAATATCGTATGGTACATGATCTAAGAGAAATAAACAAAGTTCTAGATCCAATCACCCCAGTTGTACCCAATCCTCATACGTTACTATCACAGATACCAGCCAGTTCTCAAGTGTTTACTGTAATAGATCTTTCAAATGCATTTTTCTCGGTTCCTTTACACCAAGACAGTTGGCATTTGTTTGCATTTACATTTAAGGGCAAACAGTTGGCGTGGACACGCCTTCCACAGGGAATGATACACTCCCCTACTCTTTATTCAAATGCCCTACAAACAGTCCTCCAGAGGTTTGAACCCGAACCACAGGTAGTAATTTTACAGTATGTGGATGACATACTACTTTGCTGCCCAGATCTAGAAACTGCAGAAAGGTCCACTGTAAGTTTACTATGTTTTCTAGAAAAAGAAGGGTGTAAAGTGAATAGACAAAAGCTACAAGTTTGTCAGATCAAAGTGGTCTTTCTAGGTCATTGCATTTCTCAAGGTAAAAAGCATCTTACACCTCAAAGAACTGAAGCAATAAGACAGATGAATGAGCCTAGAAATCATAAACAGCTACGAGCATTTTTAGGAATAGTGTCTCATTGTAGACAATGGATTATACATGCCAGTCAACTAATGCAACCACTGTATGACTGTGTAAAAAGTGAACCTTATTTGTTGACAAAAGAAGGTCAGATTTCGTTCCAACAATTAAAAGATGCCCTTGTTTCAGCTCCAGCGTTAGGGCTACCAGACTACACCAAACCATTTCAGCTTATGGCTGCAGAAGTTGATTCTCATGCTACAGGAGTTCTTACCCAGAAGCATGCAGGGAAACAAAGACCAATTGCATATCTTTCAGCAAGGTTAGATCCCGTAGCTAGAGCAGCGCCAACCTGTGTACGTGTAGTTGTTGCTGTCTCACTATTGTTGGACAAAGCATCAGAAATTGTCCTAGAGTATCCACTCACAGTTCAAACTACACATGATGTTTATGGGATATTAAACCAGGTCCAACCAAAACACATTTCCATGGCCAGACATTTGCGGCTACAGTGTTCTTTGCTGCTCCCCTCTACTATCACATTTGCAAGGCTTCAGACTCTTAATTTAGCTACACTGCTACCTCTCGAGTCTGAAGGGGGGAATAAGGACACTGATGCACACGCAAATTTTTTCCCTACAGACACACATGATTGTACAGAGCTCATTTTACAAGAAACAGCAGGCTTACCCAATGTATCCGAAACACCACTTCAAAATCCAGATTTAGAGCTGTTTATAGACGGTAGTAGGTTTGCAGATGACACAGGTAACTTCCATACAGGGTATGCAGTTGTGTCAGAATCTGAAACTCTCAAAGCAGAACCACTTCCACCAAAACAGTCTGCACAAGAAGCAGAACTAACAGCATTGATCGAAGCGCTAAAAATAGCTGAGAATCAGACAGCTAATATATACACTGATTCTAGGTATGCACATGGTATTGTGTTTGACTTTGGAGTAATCTGGAGAGCTAGAGGTTACATGACAGCATCAGGACAACCTGTAAAACATGCTTCTTTGATCAAACAGATCTTAGAGGCTGCACAAGAAACAAAAGAAGTAGCAGTAATTAAGGTAGCTGCACATGTGAGACTCGACACTAGGGAATCTAGGGGAAATGATAGGGCTGATAAAGCAGCCAAAGCAGCGGCAGTCAAACCCTTACGACAGGTTCATACTGTAAACCTCACAGAAAATACTGAAGATAGACTGAGACAAGCACAGGAAGATGCAGGAGAAGAGGAGAGGGATAGATGGAAAAAGAAAGGGGCAGAAGAACAAGCAGGAATTTGGAAGAAAGATGGACTAATATGTCTGCCTAGAGCCTGGTACCCGATTGTAGTTGGTGGACTGCACCACCCTACTCATGTGTCTGCAAATGCAATGACACTACTGGCAAAGCAAGTCTGATTGGCTCCAGGTTTTGGCAACTATGCAAGAGACTATTGTGCTGCATGCGTTATATGCCTGGCACATAATCCCGGACAGACAACAAAGACCCCTATGAAGCACCACGTCCGACCTCTCTATCCGTTTCAGCGATTACAAATAGACTTTATCCAGCTGCCAAAAAGTAATGGGTATGAGTATGTGTTGGTATGTGTGGACATGTTCTCGGGGTGGCCAGAGGCCTATCCAGTTCGGAAGGCTTCAGCTAAAAACACTGCTGTAAAGCTAGTTGCCGAACTGATACCCCGTTACGGTCTCCCTGAAGTGATCGAGTCAGATAGGGGTACTCATTTCACTGGAGAAATATTTCAAAATGTACTGAAAATGTTGGGTGTTGAAAGTCAGTTACACACTCCGTACCATCCTCAAAGTTCTGGTAAGGTGGAACGCATGAATGGAACTTTAAAATTAAAAATACAGAAAGCCATGGCTGAAACAGGAAAGCCTTGGACAGAATGCCTTCCACTGGCCCTTTACTCAATACGCAATACCCCAAGGGGTAAGACTAAACTGTCTCCATATGAAATTTTGTTTGGTAGGACTGCCAATTTAGGATGTTATTTTCCACAGCAACTTGTGTTAAATATTGAGTCATTGACTTCTTATGTGCAAAATCTTCAGAAACAATTAACTAAGGTGCATGCACAAGTTTTTGCTTCCCTTCCAGATCCTGACAACATTGAAGGAAGTCACAAGTTGGAACCAGGTGATCAAGTCTATGTAAAAAGACACACCAGAAAGGCTCTAGAACCAAGATTTGACGGACCCTTCCAAGTCCTGTTGACAACACCTACATCAGTCAAGCTTGAAGGAAAGGCATCATGGATACATGCAAGCCATTGCAAAAAAAGCAGTATAAACTCATGATATTGATGTTAATAGTATTAACCACGACGAAGGCATGGGAAAGACTAAATTCTCTAACCCCTTTGAACAATAGATTCGTACAACATCATAGAAAATTAGTGCATGACTTGTTAAACAATACACAAACCCTGACAGATTGTTGGATCTGTACCCATTCACCGGTATCAGCCACAAGTATACCTTTTCTAGCAGTTCCCGTATCAGCAGAAGAAATATTCGCTTGGCCTAATTGTTCAGACAACCTGGCCAACAACCAAACTGGTAATGCTAGGCTGTGGAATACTACAATCGCCATACCAATTGTGGGATGGGTAGAATTTCCTTGGTGGCAGGGTAATCTCTCAGGGAGTAATACACATCTACAATATTTAGCATTCAAGGGAGGAAAATGGGTACCTAGAAATAAGACTGGATTAACCGATCTAGGACAGGTCCCCACTGAAAATCTACAGCTCAGTTTCAGTACAACCGCCGATCCCTCTGATGCTTTCAAACCTGTAGTATTGGAAAGATACATACACAATAGAAATTGGGAACATTCTGAGTTGTTCCCTCAAGGTAATGCAAGCGATTGTACAAGCAAACCGGGGAACCTGGTTTGTAATGAATCTGATGAGTATGACATTTAAATTAAAGGACGTACAACGACTCAGAGATCAGTATGACAAAGATAATGACCAGAATAAGGATAGCTGGTGGTCAGATACCTTTTCTTTTCTTAACCCAGCCAACTGGTTCAGAGGAATCGGTGGGTGGGTTGCTGGGATTATGCAGAGCATAATACATATAGTTATGATTATTGTAGTCATATACGTACTATTCCAGATTGTGCTCAAGGGTATCTCAGTATGCACAGATAAACTTTGTGTAATAGATGCAAGAGTATAAATTTTTTTTTTCTTTTCTTATGTTATCTTCTAGTGATTCTAATTATTATTACCGTATTAACTTTTTGTTGTTTCATAAATGTTTTAGTATACTGCCGTATAAAGAAAAAAAGAATGAACAAACTTATTGCAAAACAAAGAAAAGGTTGCGAGAGTTAAACGGAAGAATTAATACTAGATTTGATTCTCTTATTGAATACAAGCATGTACATGTGTAATACCAAAAATAAAGGCTTTGTCTTTAGCCCTGTGGTAATAAAAATAAAAGAATATGTCAAAGGGGGGAATTGTGGAGATCAGACTGAAAGAATCCATTGTGTCTTTCTCCTGAGACATCTGGCTTATTTCAAGAAACTTAAGCAAAGTTGACATTTCCTTTTATGGACGCATTCCTTCTTGACTATTGTAACCTTTTACCTACATACCAGAAGTTGAACCTTATCTCTAGTATAGACTGTTTTTGTAAAAGGATGTGAAATATGAGCGCTTGTGCGCATGTCTGTAAATGTATGACTCTTTTCTATAAAAAGGAGGGGGTAGAGCCCAGTGAGTCAGACGTGCTCCAGGGCTATCCCTGTCTATGAACACACAACCTTTTGTGCTGCGTGTCATTTCACTCGGATCCCTACCTCTAGTAAGCCAGGGACTGAGAAGGACTTAACACTCTGAATCACGGACACATTCCAGAAACCTTCACCTTGCTGGAGGTGCTTGCTATGAAGAAGGTGCATACAGAGTCCAAGAAAACAAGAAAAAAGCAGCAGCACTCCAATTGTTGGTGAAAAAAACAACCTTAGACCTTTATTACATAATAAAGATCATGGACAAGGTATTGCGGGTAAAACAAGTGCAGATTATGCAGGCAATAGGACGACGGCCGTTTCACGCAATAAGCGCTTCCACGGGTCCAGATACAGAGAATGGTAAGTCAGTTCTTATAAATACACACATGTGATCACATTTGCATACAATTAAAAATCATGAAAAACACATGTGGCGATGTCAGCATAACATACAACAAGAATGTGCATTTAAAAAACTTCCTCAGAACAGTATAATCCAGAATGACAAATCATTCAAGCATTAAATGCAAATACAAAGGCTGTTTAGAGGTGATAAAACCCGTGTGAGACAAGTAATCTGAAAAACAGAAAAAGAAACATCAAGGAACATAAAAAAAAAAAAAAATTTCAAAAAATCTTTTTAAAGAAATTCTACAAAAAACATGAATAATCCAATCTCTCATTCAGTCCCAATGGACCTTGGGCATTTGCTTTAATAATCCATTTAGCTTCACGCCTCAAATGGATTTTATTATGATAACCCCCGCTTGGTGGTAATTTAACCACTTCCAAGCCTGCAAAACGCAGGCAGCGAGGGTTACCATCATGTTTTTCTTGAATGTGCTTAATGAATCTAGGGGAGCCTTTGCCTGTTGTAACTGAATGAAAATGTTCACGGAATCTAACGAAGACAGATCTTATAGTCTTACCTATATAATAGAAGGAACATGGACAAAAAATTATATACACCACATATTTGGTTTTACATGTGATCAAGTCTCTTACATGATGATATATAGAGCCAATTTGTACCGATTTACCTGTTTGATGATAAGAACAGAAATTGCAATCCCCACAACGAAAATTGCCTTTTGGGGTATTATTAGAAAGCCAGTTAGTATTACGTTGAGAAATACGGTGTTTCACTAACACATCAGTTAGATTAGTCGTCCGTCTATAAGAAAAACGTGGAGCGATTTCACCGCGTTTGTGCAAGATCCCATCTGAAGCTAAAACGTGCCAATGTTTGCGTATGGACGAATAAATCGCCTGATCAAGAGAGGTATGTTCAAAGCAAAAGTTAAAAATCCTTTGTGAACTACCAGAACGCATTGAGGAGCGACCTGATTTCTTCCTCAACAAAGCAGATTGCGTTACTTTTTTAACACGTTGTTCAGATGCATTCAACAAATTTTTTGGATAGCCTCTTGCCTCAAACCGCGTTTTTAAATCGTCTAATTGCTGGTGGGCAGAATCATAATGTAACAATGAGTTGGTCGATATATTTGTTATCTGGGATGGTGATGTATGTTATGCTGACATCGCCGCATGTGTTTTTCATGATTTTTAATTGTATGCAAATGTGATCACATGTGTGTATTTAAAAGAACTGACTTACCATTCTCTGTATCTGGACCCGTGGAAGCACTTATTGCGTGAAACGGCCGTCGGCCTATTGCCTGCATAATCTGCACTTGTTTTACCCGCAATACCTTGTCCATGATCTCTTATTATGTAATAAAGGACTAAGGTTGTTTTTTTCACCAACAATTGGAGTGCTGCTGCTTTTTTCTTGTTTTATTGGGATTGACTAATGCTTACTAAGTAGGGCTTATCGCCAGGGTCAGGCAAGGATTTGGTTCCTGCTCGGCGGTAGGTGCAGAACCTATGGGGTCTCCACTCCCCTCTTGCCGAGTGTTGGGCTCCCTTCCTCGCATCTCTTCGTGTTTCACTTTGTCATGCACAATGTAGGAAAGACTGTCTTGTTGTTAAGTTACCAAGTCAGAAGTACCAGGGTGCGGCGGTGCAAGATGTAGTGGCGGATAACGAAGTCACCGACCCAACCTGGGAAGCTGGCATGCAGAGCAAAGCACGGAGTGTTGAGTGGGAGGGATTATCACACCAAAACAGGCAGGAAAAGGCAGTGGGGTGACTAGAGGGAAAAGGCGGGAAACTGTTTCACTGAGCACCGACACTCATGAATTTCTCCATCAAAGAGTTATGTGTTCCCCAATCTGAGACTTTTTTAAAGAGAGTTCTTAGACAAAAAATTATCATTTTCAACCTGTGCCATGTCAAGATCAGCAGGGGCTTTACCACTGAGAGCCTAACCACAACCAGCATGATCAGGCACATTTCATCTAAGTTTCTGCCTCAGTGGGCCGAATGCCTGGGTCCACGATTGGTGCCAGCAGGTAACACACTGCCTCTTTTCCAGTGCTAGGTGCTTCCCAATTCCCTGTCCATTACACTGGTGCAGATGCCTCCTGCCCTGCACCTGTGTAGTGTAAATATAAAAATGGATATTTTGAGTCCATATTGAAATATACAGAATGCATTCAGACCAAGACAGAGCTGCATTGCTGGTAATATGCAGCGCACCAGAGTCCTGGTCGTTGCAGTACTGTCGCTCCGCCACTAAGGGGAGTGATGGTATGTCTGATGGCACTAAAGGAGTTCACCTGACCAGGTATCACAGACACACATTACACTTCACACTCCGGCCACCAGGGGGAGCAAAAGGTCTTATCTACTAGGCCACTCCTCACACATGGGTAAAACTGGGGGTTGGATAGGAAGTCAGTTAGAAAGTAGCGGAGGAGAGCTCGAGAGAGGACCTGTCAGGGGTGGGATCCTGACAGAGGCCTAGAAAAGGACAGATCGTTACGGAGCCGTGCCTGTGCCTTATAGCGGCAGACTCCTAAGATAGGACACGAAGCGAAGCATATTGTGGAGAAGTGAGAAACGGGATCACAACACAAAGGGGATGGAACCAGGAGTCGTGCTTCAAGATCAGCAACATCCTTCTGAGGCACGTAGCCGGCGGCCAGAACGCCGAGGAAGTAAGAGACTCTACGTATTACTTTGAACTACGGCCGGGCAGTTAACTTTAGGTTGGCTGTCTCACCTTTACACCTAACGAAGACAACGGAGGCAATTGTGGGAGAGGGGCATCTCTAGGGTCCCTATAAAATAACTCCAGGCCCACCCCGTCATACGGGTGCGTACTATCCATATCATCTGGGGGACGTAGAGAGAAAAAACAGAAACATACACGACAGTTGTGAGGACTATCCCGTGGTGCTCAGCAGGGAGGTACTACAACACACAGGCGCTGGTAGGAAGGACACTGATTTCCACCTGTAAAGGGAACTCTGGATGTGCCTTCGGACCGGCCAGTCTCAGCCAGCCCTGTTAGCAGTGCTCTGGATTGTGGATGCCGAAGCCTTCAGTAAAGAGGTAAAGAGACTGCAACCCTGTGTCCTCGTTATTTACTGTGACCTACACCACCACCTACACCTTTTATTGGGCGCCCCTTAGCAGGACCACGGACCGGGTGGGGCCACCGTGACATCCTCAGAACCGATAGACCCGGTACCGAGTACCCCACCGTCCTGCATTTGGGGGCCGCTCCAACTTGGCGTCACGAACAGGATCTACTTAAGCCTGAAGAATCAGGTCATGTGTGCCTTGGAACTGTGATTGAATTGTGCTTGGACCGTGATTTATTGCCAAGACTGTGTATTGCCATTTGCCGCCAAAATCCGCCATCGCCACGCACGAGGGGAGGAGCCACAGCTTCATGGGCGGAGCCAGACAAAAAGAGCGCGGAACAAGAAGACGCGGTGAAGTGCCGATTCCGGAAGAGGAACCCCGACTCTCAGCAGGTTAGCAGGGGGAAGGAACGGCCATGTCTGATTCGGGAGGAGCAGAGGCGGCGGTCGTAGCCACAGACCCAGGGGCGCCTCCGGTCCCCGCAGTAGACGCAGCCGCGGGCCTTGTACCACCGCTGGTCGCCGCAGAGCTTGCCGCCCCCATCAGCCAGCCGGATACTGCCACGGCTACAACAGCCATCATGCCCTTCTCCATGCCGTATCTACCTGGAGCAGCCTGGCTCCCGCGATATTCTGGAGAATCACATACATTAACTGACTTTAAAGAAGGGATCTGCAGCCTGCTCGAGTTCTATCCCTTGACAGAACCTCAAAAAGTTCATATGATAACCGGCCAACTCTTTGGGGCGGCTCTGAGAGAAGTGAAGTCCTGGCCCGCCGTGGATAAGGGAACTGCGCAGCAGGTCTTTGCAAAGCTTAAAGCCACCTTTGACACCCGCACCGCTACAGAAATTAAGTTGACGTTCTATGGGTGCAAACAGAGGCCCCAGGATAGCTTACGGGACTATGCCCTTAATCTCCAGGAGGCACTGCGGGCCATCAAGCAGAGTGACCCAAACAGCATGCAAGATGAAGATAAACTCCTGAAAGAGCGGTTCATCGAGGGGCTCCTGTGCAGTCACCAAAGGGCTCAATTACACTTCCTGGCCATGCAGAATCCAGACCTGACTTTTGCGCAATTCAAAGATAAAGCCATCCAGGCGCTACCGGAGCGACAGCCCAGCCGTGCCGTACTTCCCAGGCGTCAAGCCCTCACGTACCACCAGGAGGTGGCGCCGGATACTCCAATTTCCACCGAGGCCGATGCCCAGATCCTGGAAGACGACTCCCCTGCAGGACTACGCCTCCAGATACTGGAGCTGACCAAGAGTGTTGCTGCCCTAGCCCGGACCGTACAGTCTCTACAGGAGGCCCCCAAGGAGGAGATCCAACTGGCTTCCAGCCCAGAAGATGTCGCCTGGCAGCGGCGGAGGAGGACTCCGCCGACCAGAGGCAGGGACGACGATCGCTTTCATCGGGACGGACAACCTATCTGCCGCCGCTGCCAACAGGTGGGCCATCTTGCAAGGTACTGTCATTTAAATGAGCAAACCCTGGGGCAGAGGGCCAACCCCCAGGAGTAGGATGATCAGGCCCGCAAAACTGGAGAGCCAAATACATCGGGGGGCGACCAGTTCTCCCCATCGTGATCGACGGTATCCCCATGAACGCTTTGCTGGACACCAGTTCCCAGGTGACAACTATGCCTTACATCCTTTATAAACGTTATTGGGAGGACACCGACATTACCCGTGGCCCCGATAATGATTTCACCATAATAGCCAGTAATGGTCAGCCATTGCCGCAAGTGGGGTATAAAGAGGTCACCATCAAAGTGGGGCGGGTAGAATTAGAGGCCCAAGGGATTGTAATTGTTGATATTGACCGCCGCGAATGTAATCCCATGATGACCATTGGTACTAATGTCATAGGAAACTGTCTTGCCGAGGTTATTGTCTTGTTACAGCAGGTAGCAGAAACAGCTGGCTACAGTGAACAATGCGCCCTGCAAAAAGAAATCAGGGCTCTGATGCAGAGACAGCAGGTGGAGCTGACTGGTGGTGAAATTGGTCGTGTCACAGTGAGTGATTCAAACCCCATTGCGATACCCCCCAGGAGTGAAATGCTAATATGGTGTCGGGCAGCCATAGGCCTCAGGGGGTAAAGACTACCAGGCCCTGGTAGAACCCGTATACTCAGATAATAGGCCTACCCTCCTGACAGCCAGAGGGGTGGTTGACGTTCGCAAGGGGAGGGTGCCAGTACGTGTTCTTAACTGTGGGGAGGAAGAAGTCCATCTAACCAAATATGCCACACTTGCCAAACTGTTTACTGTTAATAGTAATGTGATACAGGCACCTGGACCCTTGGTCCCGTCCAACCCGGCGGAGAACAACGGTTCTGCAGGGCAACCGAAAGATTGGTGTCGGGAATTGCACATGGGCACTGACTCTACCCCATCTCACCAGAAACAGGGGGCCTACAGGGTGGTTCATGAGTTCATGAGTACGAGCGGGTATTTAGCAAGCACCCCCTAGATTTTGGGCAGGTAAAAGGGATTCAACATCATATCCCCACAGGAGATCATCGACCCATAAAAGAGAGATACTGTCCTGTACCTCCAGCTCATTATCAGTGTGCCAAAAACATGTTGCGAGAGATGAAGGCGGCTGGGGTAGTGAGAGATAGTTGTAGCCCCTGGGCAGCTCCATTAGTCCTCGTTAAGAAGAAAGATGGCACAATGAGGATGTGTGTTGATTATAGGCAGTTAAATCGCATTACACATAAGGATGCATACCCACTGCCCAGGATAGAGGAGTCCCTGGCTGCTTTAAAATCTGCTAACTACTTCTCTACCTTGGATCTCACCAGTGGATACTGGCAGGTTCCCGTGGCGGAGGCGGACAAGGAGAAGACGGCCTTCACGATGCTGATGGGTCTCTGCGAATTCAACTACATGCCCTTCGGATTGTGCAATGCCCCGGGGACGTTCCAGAGGATAATGGAGTGCTGTCTAGGACACAAGAACTTTGAAACCGTGTTGCTGTATCTGGACGATGTCATTGTCTTCTCTAAGACCTATGAAGACCATTTGAAGCACCTGGCCGAGGTGTTTGAAGCCCTGTCCAACTTTGGCTTAGAGGTGAAACCGTCCAAATGCCATCTGCTAAAACCCAAAGTGCAGTACCTAGGCCATGTGGTGAGTGCTGAAGGAGTGGCCCCAGACCCCGACAAGGTTACGGTGATCAAGGACTGGCCGAAGCCCTGCAACCTCCATGAAGTCCGGCAGTTCCTCGGGTTGGTAGGCTATTACAGTAGATTTATCAAGGACTTCACCAAGAAGGCCGCGCCATTGCAAGACCTGTTGGTGGGCCAATCCAAGAAGACTAAGGGGAAGAATACCCCATTTGATTGGAACGAGGGACTGGAAGGATCATTCACTTGTTTGAAGTTGGCGCTGACGGGAGAAGAGGTACTGGCCTACCCTGAATATGACCAACCGTTTGTGCTGTATACGGATGCCAGCAACGTAGGACTGAGAGCCGTGTTGTCCCAGGTCCAGAAAGGCAAGGAGAGGGTAATCGCTTACGCCAGCAGGAAACTTCGTCCCACGGAAAGGAACCCTGACAACTACAGTTCCTTTAAGCTGGAATTCCTCGCCATTGTTTGGGCAGTGACGGAGAGGTTCAAGCACTACCTGGCTTCAGCAAAATTCACCGTCTTCACGGATAACAATCCACTAACGCACTTGGACACAGCAAAACTCGGGGCCTTGGAACAATGGTGGATGGCCCGGCTGTCCAATTACGACCACCATCAAGTACCGGGCAGGATGCAAGAATGCGAATGCCGATGCCTTGTCCAGGATGCCCAATTTGCCAGAAATGGGGGAGGACCCGGAGGCACTTGAAGAGGTAGAGCTGCCCGCTTTCCATCGCCCCAAAGCCACTCAGTGCTCCCATCATGTGAAGAACAGGCACAAGAACAAACAGGATGCCACGCTGAATCCCCTGCCCCACCACAAATGGGCAGAGACCCAGAATGGTGACCTCGCGGTCCGTCGGGTGAAAGAGCTCCAGACGCAGGCAGGTTTGCATCCCGGCCCGGATGATCCACAAGAAACACAACAGCTGTGGAAGGGGAGAGGCAAACTGTTTATTCACGATGGTAAGCTGTGCCGGAGAAGTATCGACCCACGCACTCATGAATTGGTATGGCAGATAGTGGTTCCAAGGCAAGATGCGCCAATGGTTCTGGGGGCGTACCACGATGGGGCCGGACACTTCGGGTGTAGGAAGTTGGAGAGGCTGCTCCGAGGGAAGTTCTATTGGACTGGCATGAAGAGAGCCATCGAGAAGTGGTGTCAGGAGTGTGGCCCATGTAGCCTACGCAGGAAGGACCATGACAGCCAACTGGCTCCCTTGCAGCCCATCATCACCAAGCGGCCGCTCGAACTGGTCGTGCTGGATCATGTGAAGCTAACACCTAGCCGGTCAGGCTATATCTACGCTCTTACCATTGTGGATCACTACTCCAGATTCCTGGTGGTTGTACCTGTCAAAGATCTAATGGCCAGGATAGCCGCCAAAACCTTCCAGCAGTACTTCTGTAGGCCACATGGGTACCCGGAGAAGGTACTGACCGATCAGGGACCAGCATTTGAAGCGGAGGTGTTCCAGGAGTTCTGCAATCTGTACGGGTGTAAGAAGATCAGAACCACACCGTACCATCCACAAACCAACGGGATGTGTGAAAAGATGAACCAAGTGGTGATCGACTTACTGAAGACCTTGCCTGTAGAGGAACGGAACTTGTGGCCAACAAAGTTGCCTGACCTGGTAGACATGTACAACCACATCCAAGTGAATTCCACCAACTGCACTCCAGCGTACCTGATGCGAGGAAGATCTAGCAAGTTACCCGTTGATCTGGACATGGGGGTCCTAACCCCCAAAGATACCTCGCCGGATGCAGATTGGGATACAGAAAGGCAGCAAAGGTACCGCAAAGTACAGGAATGCGTGGAAAGAAGACTCGCCCAGGCCAGACAAAAACAAGAAAGGGACTACAACCAGCATGCTCCTGTGATTCCCTTGTCACCCGCTGAGCAAGTACTCAAACGGAAGAGGAGGCTACACAAGCTTGACGACCAATGGGAAGCGGAACCGTATACCATCCTGCCATCCGATTTTGACAACACGAAGGTCTGCCTCATCAGCAAAGATGGAGGGGAAACCTCAACGGCAATATCCAGAGACCACCTTAAAATATGCCCTGATAAGTTGAGAGAGAGGGAAACAGATCCAGGAACCTCTCCACCTGTAGAAGAGGAGAAGATGATACACACTGTTCTTGGCGATTTTCCCCAGTCTTGGACTCAAATAAATCAGGCCATCGTGGTATCTGTCTTATCGTTTCGTCAACCGAACCCGCCAGAACTAAATGTGGTGCCAGATCATCCGGACCCGCAATCACAGCAGACCCCACCAGAGGATGCCATGCCAACCGTCGGACCGGCAAGTCCTCCCTCTGCTATCGGCGAATCTGCCGTACCCACTGTAGGGAGCAGCAGCCCTGAGAGCTCCAGCATGCCAGTGCTACCCAGACTCACTAGAAGCGTAGCTAGAAGACAGTGCACTACACCAGCGGTAGCAAGCATAGCGGGCCCTGTTAGGCCAATAGCAACCCCTGCACTGCGGAGGTCTACACGTAGCACCAAGAATCAGACTCCACTTCGCTACAAAACTTGGAGATATTAACGAAAGTTGCTATTTGGTTGAAAATGTTTGTGTAAATATCTTTGTTACAGGTTTAAAAATGGACAATGGAGTAATGGACAGTGAATTGCTCCAAAACTTTCAAAAGGGACCCCTTTGTTTACCCGGGGTCCCTGCTGTTTCAAAGTTACAACCACTGAACTGGGAGTCATAGATTGTGCATGACCAAAACTTTTGCAACGTTCAAGTGTCCTCACCTCCCATAAAGGGAAGCACTGTTATATTTACTTGTTCATAGCATTTACTTGTTTATTGCATTTCAAAACTCTGTATGTCTTTTGCTAACATGTATTGTTATTCTTCTTTCCCAGTCCGGGAGTACTGGATTTAACCGGGGGGGAGTGCAGCGCCCCAGAGTCCTGGTCGTTGCGGGACTGTCGCTCCGCCACTAAGGGGAGTGATGGTATGTCTGATGGCACTAAAGGAGTTCACCTGACCAGGTATCACAGACACATATTACACTTCACACTCCGGCCGCCAGGGGGAGCAAAAGATCCTATCTAATAGGCCACTCATCACACTTGGGTAAAACTGGGGGTATGATAGGAAGTCAGTTAGAAAGTAGCGGAGGAGAGCTCGAGAGAAGACCTGTCAGGGGTGGGATCCTGACAGAGGCCTAGAAAAGGACAGATCATTACGGTGCCGTGCCTGTGCCTTATAGCGGCAGACTCCTAAGAAAGAACACGAAGCGAAGCATATTGTGGAGAAGTGAGAAACGGGATCACAGCACAAAGGGGATGGAACCAGAAGGAGTCGTGCTTCAAGATCAGCAACATCCTTCTGAGGCGCGTAGCCGGCGGCCGGAACGCCGAGGAAGTTAGAGACTCTACGTATTACTTTGAACTACGGCCGGGCAGTTAACTTTAGGTTGGCTGTCTCACCTTTACACCTAACGAAGACAACGGAGGCAATTGTGGGAGAGGGGTGTCTCTAGGGTCCCTATAAAATAACTCCAGGCCTACCCCGTCATACGGGTGCGTCCTATCCATATCATCTGGGGGACGTAGAGAGAAAGAACAGAAACATACACGACAGTTGTGAGGACTATCCCGTGGTGCTCAGCAGGGAGGTACTACAACACACAGGCGCTGGTAGGAAGGACACTGATTTCCACCTGTAAAGGGAACTCTGGATGTGCCTTCGGACCAGCCGGTCTCAGCCAGCCCTGTTAGCAGTGCTCTGGATTGTGGATGCCGAAGCCTTCAGTAAAGCGGTAAAGAGACTGCAACCCTGTGTCCTCGTTATTTACTGTGACCTACACCACCACCTACACCTTTTATTGGGCGCCCCTTAGCAGGACCACAGACCGGGTCGGGCCACCGTGACATCCTCAGAACCGATAGACCCGGTACCGAGTACCCCGCCGTCCTGCATTTGGGGGCCGCTCCACATACATTTACAGACAGACAATGCTCATAGTAACACAATCATGAGAACTGTTTACTTATTGTCTGAAAGCTTGTACCTCACACACAGTTCTATGTTTCTCTATGTTTGTTGTTTGTTTTTGTAAAGCAAGAAGGTTTATTTAACCTCTGTCTGTGGTGGTTTTATGTAATGCATGTGTGGGCTTTTATAGTCTAAGGGTTTATTGCCCATCGTCTGATGTTTGACTGGTATCTCTGTTTCATCTTATCTTGAAAGCTGGCCACTGGAGGGGTAAGGTGAAGTCAGAGTTCCACAGTGTAAATCACTATATAAGGCCAGAGAATCATGACTAAGAGATAGAAGCAGAAACTTGGGTACCTATACGTGTAAGTAAGTATACAGTTTTGTGATATCTGCATAAGTGGGGACGCCCATGCAGTGTTGTGAATTTTCCAGGGGTTCTCTCTCTTGGTGTTGCTTCTCTGAAATTCCAGACAAATGATGTTTAAAAGCCTCTTGGTGATTATGTGAGTAAATGTAGTTAATCTTTATATGTACTTAATCATTATATGTATTTAGTTTTTATATGTACTTAACCTTTGTATGTCAAGATATACAAAAGTGTACGCAATCATACTATTCCTTTAATTTTGCACTTTAAAATAAAATTGCATTATATCACAAGTAGTAGCCTTCTTTAAAGCAATATCTGAACCTTAGTGCTAAAAATGTGGCAATACAGAGGCAACATTATCAGGCACTTCCAAAAACTTGTCCCAGCACAGCGTTCAGCTGTACCGGGCCTTGGAACGAAAAAGGAAGTTCCCAACTGCCCACCCACAGAAAAGAGCATGTTTATAGGCAGCTTGCTGTGGAAATTATACTGTTTAGGCTTGTACACATGGAGGATTTTGGCTGACTCACGGCCACAACCATCCCCCGATATTCGGTCCAGTGTGGCGTCTGTGCCTTGTACTTGCATGTGTCCAGGAACATCACCTATGCCCTTACCAACACAGTTACTTTGATTGTACAATTAATGACAGGCACGTAGACAAGCGCTTGTGGCCAGGGATGCTACATTTCCCTAACGGCACACTAAGTGAAGATTGTGGAGGCTAGGGTCAGGTCCCACCTTGGCACGACACATGTTCTACCTACGCCGAAGATTGCTTGCCCTACTTCTATCAGAGTTTCCTCCATCTCCTACACCAGTTCCTGGACTCCCTTCTGCTCCTCCTCATCCTCCATCTCTAATTTGGTATCTCAGTGCACGTCGTCCACATCAGCCCGAAGCTGGAACCTCTGCTGTATTACCTCAGTGAAGCGGCTACAGGCTCTGCCAAAGCTAATTTGTCAAGACAAACCACACACTGCGGCAGAGTTATTGAAAGGAATAACAGACCAGACAGATCTGTGGCTCTCGCTGCTGAACCTCTATACAGGCATGGTTATGTGTGATAATGGCAGTAACCTGATGGTGACTGTAAAGCTTGGCAAACTCACACATGTACCATGCTCTGCACTTGTGCTCAACTCGGTAGTTCAGCAGTTTCTTAAAACTATCCAGGTTTGTCAGAGCTTCTGCTCCAGGTATGCCACTTCGGCACCCATTTCCGGAAGTCGGCTCCAGCTGCCACCACTCTGGCAGTGTTGCAGCAGCACATGTAAGTGCCAGGTCACCGACTGGTGTTCGACGTCACCACGCACTGTAACTTCACACTGCAAATGCTGGCAAGGCTTTGTGAGCAGCAGAGGCCAGATATCGAATACCAGCTCCAACATATCCATCAGTATTCTGGGTAGTCTCTGCACATAACAGTTGAAGAGTGCACATGGATGTTTGACATTTGTCTGATTCTCCAAGACTTTGAGGACTCCCCAAAAAGGTGATGAGGCCATAGTCAGCGCAACCATCCCGCTTCTGTGCTCACTTAAACAGTCACTGCTTACAATTAAAGCTGAAGCTTTGCATGCGTACCAGGTAGAGATGGAGGAAGACATGAGACAGGGAGATACTACCTAGCCCAGCATCATCTCACCTGCTCAGCACGGATCGGGTAACAATGTAGAGGTGAGGGCTTAGGAGGATCATGAGCTGGTGGCTAGCGCAACAAAGGCTGGTACCCTCACATGCTTGATTGCATCGCTCATACGTGGATGGGCTAAGGAGGGGAAAGAGGAGAAAGATGGAGAGGAGATGGACGGTAGTCATCATGGTGGAGACAGGGAAGTGTTGGCTATAGGGAGCTTAGCACATATGGTCGACTTTATGTACTTCTGCCTTTCCCGTGACCATTGTGCTACATTCATTTTGGCCAAAAAGTAGTACTGGTTGCTCACCCTGCTAGACCTATGTGGATCGCTCCGTCTAGGGCTAGGGGTACTCGGTACCGGGTCCTTCAGTTCGCAGGGGGGATGTCACGGTGGCTGACCCGGTCCGTGGCCCTAGGGACGTCCGTGTAAAAGGGAAAGGTCTTTAAAGGGGAAGTGTTCATGACGCCACCTGTGGTATTCGGTCAGGGTGACCGACGCTGCTTTAAGGGGTCCGCTGGGGTGATGTTATTGCAGCTGGATGGTATACCTTCCCACAGGTGAAGTGTATCCCCAGGGCTTCCCAGTGTGTAGATGGTGGATGGTGAGAGGCGCAGTGAAGAACGAGGACACAAGATTGCAGTCTCTTTACCTTTTACTGTAGACTTCAGCATCCACAGTCCAGAGCACCAGATCACAGGGTAGGCAGATTCCGGCCGGTTTGGAGGCAAATCCAGAGTTCCCTTATCCAGGTGGAAATCAATAGCCTTCTCTAGCGCCTTGTGATGTAGTACCTTATTGCTAAGCCTCTCATAAGATCCTCACAGATGTTGTAGATATTGTGTCTCTCTCTCTCTCTCTCTGTCCCCCAGATGGATAGGACAAACCTGTATGACCGGTGGCTTTTTACAGGGACTCTATTATGCCCCGGCCTCTCGTGGGTACCACCTTGCCTCCAGGGTAAGGGGCGGATCAGTAACGTGAAATTAGCTGGTCTCTGGAGCAAGGCAAAAGGAATGTTGCTCCCTCGGTGTTCCGGCTACCGGGATCCTGCGCCTCAGAAGGAGGCCACCTGTGCAGGGCAGAACTCCTTCTGGTATTCACTCCTTTGCTATGACTTCTCACCCTCTCTACAATACAGTTCGCTTTCGTGTCCATTCTTAGGAACTGCCGCACTTAGGGCAGATGCGCAGCTCCGTGTCCCTCTGTCTAGGCCTCTGACAGGCTCCCACCCCTGTCAGAGACCAACTAACTGAGCGAAGCTCAGACAGCAACTCCCTAACTCCCTCTCCAGGCCACCAGTTTTACCTAAGTGTGAAGAGTGTCCTAATAAATAGGAGCATAGCTCCCCCTGGTGGACTGGAGTATGAAATGTGTTGTATGTTTGTGATACCTGGTAAAGAGATCTCCTTCATTGCCTCCAAACGTAACATCACTCCCCCCTAGAGAAGAATGATATTACTGCAATGACCAGGACCCTGGGGCGCTGCATATGCTTTGAGGAGAACCTTGCATTTCTTCTTCCTGAGGTGCAGAGGGCTATTAAAATGGTGCTATACCAGAAGGCAATTGTAGAAAATATGTTGAAATAAGTCCCATCAGGCAACTCTAGCAGCTGGTGGCAAGCTTCCTTACCCAACCAAGGAGGAGAGGCAAGGGAGACACACACCAGTACATCAGAGGCAGGTGTACATGTCAAAGGCCTGGGCCAATTTTATGATACCCTCCCAGCGTCCAAGGCCTGATGATCCTGCATTTTTATCAAGGAGTAAAAAGTTTTAAAAGATGTTCAAGCAATACCTGGCTGACCAAAGCAACATGTTAATTCCTCTGCGACCTTCAACTAATGGGTCTCAAAGCTGGACACCTGCCATGAGCTGTCCCTCTATGCCTTTGAGGTGTTGTGCTACCCTGCCACTAGTGTCTTCTCTGAGCTGGTTTTTAGTGCTACTGGGATCATAATAGACTAATAGACAGGCGCTTTTGACTGTCAACAGAAAATGCTGACAATCTCACTCTGATAAAAATTAACAAACATATTAAATAATTTTAACAAATATTTTATTAAGTAACATCAAATATAACCATAAAAAAGGTACATGGGTCTCATAAATCATGTGAATCACCTTAAAGTGTAAACTATGACCAGAAAAGAGCGTGCCGGGTTAAGGTAGTTAAATTACTGATTTTACCGAAGGTTGCTGCTGAGTGATAAAATGTCCGCTCCATAAAGGCGTATTGCTGGGTTTGGAATAATAACCCCTCTCACTCGCAGCTAACAACTTAGATGTCATATAACCATTACCCGTGTTCAGCACATAATAATAACGTATTAGAGGCAATAATTACCCATCATCAGATGCCGAACCACGCTCCAGCCTGCGTCAAATAACCCCAACGCGCGTTTCACTTAATAATAATGTCGCTTCCTCAGGGGGCGTGGCTTAAGTGACGAAACAGTCCGGTTTAAATGGTGAGCCGTTCCGGTCATCTGACCGCGCGGCCACCAATCAGTACCCGGTTGGTGTGCGCATGCGCACCGCGTCCCGTCGTCATACCAACCACAACATCCGGAGAAGGCGTCCACCTGCGATCACGTGGGCGGGCCGGCACTTAGCCACACCACTTGCTCACACAGGATGGACGTCCACACACGGATCCGATGGGAGGATTCAGAAGGGACTCAGCGCGCATAACGACCACCGGTTTGTGCAAAAAAGTGAATAAAATATGTTACATGTCACCATGTTTTTAATAAAGTGCATTACGCACAATAAAGTGAATATATAATAAAAATTATTAACCTAATAAAGTGCATTATGCTATTAAGTGCCATTTCACTACCATACAATATCACTATCAGTGAATGGTAAGGTGCACTGTGCTTTTAGTGCAAAAATACTATCCTTGAATAAAAAATGATAATTAACAAAACAAAACTATAAAGGGACCCAAAATTACCTATACATAGATGTATCAAAATGGACATGAAATGAACACTAATCCAATAAAGAGACATGGAAAGAAAAGGAAGGGGAAAAAATCACACATAACAGGGGTTTTGAATAATTGTGCATGGGAAATATGAGCATTTTGGTGATATGTATTATTGCTAATCCAATCAAAATCTCACAAATCTCACAAAACACGGAAAACGTACTATATATTACGATTTATAAATGGATATTGTTTTCAGTCTCTCTCCATTTATTTATTTGTTATTTTTCTTTTTTCTTCTGTTTTTCATTGCGTGACGTCCGATCTTCCATATAAATCACCCGTGTCATGGAATGCAGATCCATCCCCTCCTCTCACCATGCCACAAACATGAATGAACTGAACTATAAAATAAAATAATATTAAAACCACATAGACTGAACAACACTTAAAATATCTGGAAGGCTTTAGACAGAGACATTGGAAAGGGAAAATAGATATATATATAAAGATTCAGGAGTCATGTCTTTTATATCAGCCAAAATGAGAGACTCAAAGAAAGGATGAAAATCCCTGACTCTCATTCAACCCTTCTGGAGCCATCGTACCAAGGAGGGTGATCCACCTACATTCCTTCTGGGCGAGGAGGCGTTGAATATTGCCTCCCCTAATCCCACATTGTATATGTTCGATGCCCCTGACCAAAAAGGATTTCGGATTACATTTATGGTACTGTTTGTAGTGGCGCGGAACCGTTTTTAATTGGGAATGGTCCTCCTCTGTTTCTGCCGCCATAATGTCTCGGACGTGTTCCCGTGTACGCACACCTAGGCGTCTTGATGTCATGCCTATGTATATTTTGGGACAGCTGCATCTCGCATAATATACAACCTGTGTCGTGTTACAAGTAATATGTTGCTTTATGAAAAAGTTTTTCTTTCCATCAGCCGATTGAAAATCAGTTGCACGACACACATTCCTACACGAGATGCAGCTGCCACACGGGAAACATCCTTCAGAACGACCACCTGATCCGAACACATTTTTACTAATTGAAGGTACATAGTGACTGGACACTAAAATATCTTTCAAATTTTTACTCCTTCTTGATGTCATCATAGGGGATTCAGGCAAGATCTTAGACAACACCGGGTCGGTTTTTAGGACACTCCAGTGTTTACAAAGACAATCCCTCATTGACGTCCACTCACCATTGAACGTGGAAATAAATCGAATGATCTCATCCTTATTGTCCTTGTTCCTCTGTCTGGGATATAGTAGGGCATCTTGAGGTTGAGATTTTGCCTCATATATCCTTTCCTAATACACCTGATGCTGTAACCTCGTTCCTTGAATCTCTCACGGAGATCCAAGGCTTGATTTGCAAACTTAGATTCGGAGGAACAGATCCGCCTCATCCTGAGGTGCTGCCCAACCGGGATGGCCCTAATAGTGCTGTATGGATGACTAGAACTAGCATGCAGCAATGAGTTGATGGAGGTGGACTTCCTGTATACATCTGTCTGCAAATAACGATGCTCATCAACCTCCACTTTGATGTCCAGGAAGTCCACCTCCGCCCTGCTCGCGCAATATGTCAACTTAATATTGAATCTGTTGTCATTTAACCGCTGCATGAATTCATGCAAGTCTTTTTCGGAACCCTGCCAAATTATAAATAAATCATCAATGTAGCGCAGCCATCACTGCACATGGTCTGTGGCCGGAACGCCCCCCTCGCCAAAAACCTCCCTCTCCCAAAATCCAAGGAAGAGATTGGCAAAAGAGGGCGCACAGGCCGCGCCCATGGCAGTGCCGCGCTGCTGCAGATAAAAAACATCTTTGAAAACAAAAAAATTCCTAGTAAGAATAAATGACAACAGTTCCAGAATGAAATTGCACATAGGGCCATCCAGGTTACCAGACCCCAGGAAGAAGTGGACCGCATCCAATCCGTCATCATGACGAATACAGGTGTATAAAGATTCTATGTCAGCTGTGACAAGAATCATATCCTCATCTAGCTGAATCCCACTGATCCTACTCAGAACGTCCGATGTGTCACGAGCATATGATGGAAGTGACTCAACCAGTGGTTTTAAATAAAAATCCACAAATTTGCAGATGGGATCACTGAGCCCCCCCATGCCGGACACAATCGGACGTCCGGGGGGATCAGTGGGATTCTTATGCACTTTAGGAATGAAGTACAACGTTGGTATTTTGGGAAATTTTGTAAGTAAGCCATCATATATTTTTTTGGGGATGATACCTTGATACAAGGCATCCTCCAAAATAATCTCTAATTCATGAATAAATTTATTCAAGGGATTGCAGTCCAGTTTTTGATATGTGACGCTATCTCTAAGGTGTCTCATCGCCTCCTTCTCATAGAGAATTTTAGGCCATAACACGATGTTTCCCCCCTTGTCTGCTGGCTTGATCACTACATCATCATAGTTTTTTAATTCCTCTAACGCCTGTCTCTGTCTTGACGTTAGGTTATCACACTGACGCCTAGTTGGTATTTTTTCACAGTCCTGTATCACCAATCTGGTGAAAATCTCCACCGCTGGGCACAGAGACAAGGGGGGAAACCTCGTTGACCTAGGGTAACAATTACTAGGGAACATACCTGTTTGATTAGATGTTTGTTCCTCAAGAAGATCCTCCAGTGCCTGCTGCGCCTCCCTTTCCATTTTATCACTTGTGGACTCATGTCCATTCTTTTCATACAGCTTTTTTAATATCAGTTTTCTTGCAAAGAGATAGACATCTTTGGTAGCTGTGAAAATATCAAAATTATTAGTTGGAGAAAATGTAAGTCCTTTTTGCAGGACTTTTACTTGATCCCCAGTGAGAATGTGATTAGATAGATTAATTACCTCCAGACCTTTTTTGTCCTTTTTGGTCTGTTGGTAATTCATAGGATTCTTTGATTTTTTCATTCCTCCTTTCTCTATTAAGACCTGAATTTCGCAAATCATAATACCTTGGTTTTATTTTTGTTGATTCCTCACTGGAGGCCAATGACACAGTGGAGGCAGACCTGGCACGGGAGGATCCCCGAGAACGGTATATTTTTCTGTTCCATTTATAAATAGTATTGGACTGCAAATCTCCAATGTCACGCTGAAATTTTTTGGCTTTATTTTCACATATATTTTTTTCCCATTTAATGAATTCCTGTTCTAATTCAGCATTAAACACAGATAACATCTCACTCGGTGCATCCTGTTTTAATTTCATCTGGATTTCATCAATTTCTTTGTCCATCTTCTCAATGGCTGTTTGGTTCAATTGTGCCAATAACTCCATGAATCCTTTGGAACATGTATTGGCCAGCTCCTCCCATCTCCTTCGAAAGACACCATTGTCTATTTCGAAGGAGGGGAACACCTGGACCCTTAATCCACGGGGTATAAGTCCTCTTTCCAAATATTTGTTTAATAAAGCCCGATTCCACCAAGTTCTCATCCTTTTATTAAGAATCTCTTTCAAATTTTTAAAAAGCTCTTGTTTGTCTCTGTCACTTCCTACCAGAGACACCTTAGGATCATCACGAAAAACATCGTTCAATTGTGTTAGCCACGTATGCTCACGGGCTCTGAAGTCCATATTGATACTGGTTTTAGATGCTGTGAGAAAACACAGAACAAGCAAATTATTCTATACGGCACCAGAATAATAATTATACACCCACGTAAGTATATAGACTCATGGACATATCTTTCACCAGGAGGACACTGAGTCAATAAGATATACCAACCATATTAAATAATTTTAACAAATATTTTATTAAGTAACATCAAATATAACCATAAAAAAGGTACATGGGTCTCATAAATCATGTGAATCACCTTAAAGTGTAAACTATGACCAGAAAAGAGCGTGCCGGGTTAAGGTAGTTAAATTACTGATTTTACCGAAGGTTGCTGCTGAGTGATAAAATGTCCGCTCCATAAAGGCGTATTGCTGGGTTTGGAATAATAACCCCTCTCACTCGCAGCTAACAACTTAGATGTCATATAACCATTACCCGTGTTCAGCACATAATAATAACGTATTAGAGGCAATAATTACCCATCATCAGATGCCGAACCACGCTCCAGCCTGCGTCAAATAACCCCAACGCGCGTTTCGCTTAATAATAATGTCGCTTCCTCAGGGGGCGTGGCTTAAGTGACGAAACAGTCCGGTTTAAATGGTGAGCCGTTCCGGTCATCTGACCGCGCGGCCACCAATCAGTACCCGGTTGGTGTGCGCATGCGCACCGCGTCCCGTCGTCATACCAACCACAACATCCGGAGAAGGCGTCCACCTGCGATCACGTGGGCGGGCCGGCGCCTAGCCACACCACTCGCTCACACAGGATGGACGTCCACACACGGATTGCAAAAAAAGTGCAATCCCACAGGGTTTTTTTAGGCCTTTCTACAGGGCTCACTAAATGCAAAAACTGACCTGCCATTATGATTCTCCAGGTCATTATGAATTCATAGACACTAAACATGTCTAGGTTCTTTTTTTATCTAAGTGGTAAAAAAAATTACAAACTTTGTAAAAAAAATTGCACCATATTCTGATACCCGTAGCGTCTCCATTTTTCTCGATCTCGGGTTGGGTGAGGGCTTATTTTTTGTGTGCCAAGCTGACGTTTTTAATGATACCATTTTGGTGCAGGTACAATCTTTTGATCACCGTTATTGAATTTTAATGCAATGTCGCAGCGACCAAAAAAACGTAAAATTTTGACTTTTTTATCGCTATGCCGTTTAGCGATCAGGTTAATCCTTTTTTTAATTGATAGATCGGGCGATTCTGAATGCGGCAATACCGAATATATGTATATCTGATTTTATTTTTATTGTTTTATTTTGAATGGGGCAAAAGGGGGTGATTTGAACTTTTATATGATTTCAATTTTTTTTCTATTTTTAAAAACTTTTTTTTTACTTTTGGCATGCTTCAATAGTCTCCATTGGAGATTAGAAGCTGCCAGAATCTGATTGGCTCTGCTACATAGAGGCAATGTTCAGATCACCTCTATATAGCAGATTTACTGACTTGCTATGAGTGCCAACCACTGGGTGGCGCTAACAGCAAGCCAGCACTGACAACCATAGAGGTCTCCAGGAGACCTCAGGTTGTCATGCCTACACACCGCTGACCCGCGATCACGTGACGGGGGTTACCGGTGTGTGTATTTCCGTCCCAATGGCCGGAAGCGTGACTTAAATGCTGCTGTCAGAGTTTGACAGCGGCATTTAACTGGTTAATAGCCACGGCTGGATTTCGGCTATTGCGGGCACATGTCAGCTGTTCAAAACAGCTGACATATCCCTGGAAAGATGTTGGCTCACCACCGGAGCCCGCATCAAAGGGAAGGAGACCTACATCGGCATACTATTACGCCCGAGTCCAGAAATCAGAACCCGTTGCTGTGGACAATGGCACCGCCATGTCTTTTGGGTGAGTCAGCCACCTGGAAATCCCTGGCTCTGTGTTAGCTTCACACAGACCTGGGTTGCACAGAGCCTCCTGCTCTGCAACTTGCAAACTTCAACACTGACACACCAAAGACAAAACGCCCCACTACTAAACCTGCAAATCCCTCTAAAAATATAAGCCCTTAACGGGTTTTCTAACAAACTGACTGAGTCACTACTACTACTCTTTCTTTTATTTTGCCTTGTGACTCACAGGCATCCTGCTGTGAACACAAGGCACTCCAGCGGGTTTAATAAGACTCCATCCGCATCATGGGGAACACATATCGACCCTCTCATATTATCGTCCTCACTGCCTCACAAGGAGCTAAAAATATTTTTATGCAATTGGGTTTCCAAAAGAATTTTGCCCAGTTTGAGCTTTTACTGGTTCTTTATTTCCCTGCACATTCAATGTTGATGTGTTCTTTAGTTATTAGTGGTATGTATACACATGGCATTTTTGCAGGGTTTCTTACGCGTTCTTGGTTTGCAAAATCCGCAGCATTTTAGAGTACCAGCATAATCAATGAAATTTCAAAAATTCCATTTATATACTTGTTTGTTGTGAAATTGGATTTTGGGCTCCCCTGGTGGCCACTGGTGGAATTGAACTGGTGTGCATCATCCCTTCTGTTCACCTGTTTCCATCAGGATGTGGGAGTCGCTATTTAACCTTGCTCCTCTGTCACTTCCATGCCGGTCAACATTGTAATCAGAAGCCTTTCTGTGCATGTTCCTGCTGCTAGACAACTCCCAGCTAAGTTGGACTTTAGTCCTCGTTTGTTTTTGCATTTTGTTCCAGTTCACAGCTGTAGTTTCGTTTCAGTGTCTGGAAAGCTCTTGTGATCTGAAATTGCCACTCTGATGTTATGAGTTAATACTAGAGTCTTAAAGTAATTTCAGGATGGCGTTTTGATAGGGTTTTCAGCTGACCATGAAAGTGCCCTTTCTGTCTTCCTGCTATCTAGTAAGCGGACCTCAATTTTGCTAAACCTATTTTCATACTACGTTTGTCATTTCATCTAAAATCACCGCCAATATATGTGGGGGCCTCTGTCTACCTATCGGGGAAATTTCTCTTGAGGTGAGCCAGGACTATATTTTCCTCTGCCAGGATTAGTTAGTCCTCCGGCCGGCGCTGGGCGTCTAGGGATAAAAAACGTAGGCAACGCTACCCGGCTACTGTTAGTTGTGCGGCAGGTTTAGTTCATGGTCAGTTTAGTTTCCATCCTTCCAAGAGCTAGTACTTATGTTTGCTGGGCTATGTTCTCTTGCCATTGAGAACCATAACAGTTTGACCGGCCCCAAAGGGTTAAATTAATTGACAGAGAAAGGAGAGAAAAGAGAAGTCTGCTGAAGATTTTTTTTTTTTTTCCCTTCCCTTCAGTTCTGAGTGTGCTTGTAATTGAATCTCTTGCAAGTCTGCCTATATTGCAGCCTTTCTCTCTCTCTCTCTCCTTCTAATCCTGGAATGGCTCTGTGTTCACCTGTTTAAAATGGATATTCAGAGTTTAGCTGCAGGTTTGAATAATCTCACCACGAAAGTTCAAAATTTACAAGATTTTGTTGTTCATGTTCCTATATCTGAACCTAGAATTCCTTTGCCTGAATTTTTCTCGGGGAATAGATCTTGCTTTCAAAATTTCAAAAATAATTGCAAGTTGTTTTTGTCCCTGAAATCTCGCTCTGCTGGAGATCCTGCTCAGCAGGTCAGGATTGTGATTTCCTTGCTCCGGGGCGACCCTCAGGATTGGGCTTTTGCATTGGCTCCAGGGGATCCTGCGTTGCTCAATGTGGATGCGTTTTTTCTGGCCTTGGGGTTGCTTTATGAGGAACCTCAGTTAGAGCTTCAGGCGGAAAAGGCCTTAATGTCCCTATCTCAGGGGCAAGACGAAGCTGAAATATACTGCCAGAAATTCCGTAAATGGGCTGTGCTTACTCAGTGGAATGAGTGCGCCCTGGCGGCGAATTTCAGAGAGGGTCTCTCTGATGCCATTAAGGATGTTATGGTGGGGTTCCCTGTGCCTGCGGGTCTGAATGAGTCCATGACAATGGCTATCCAGATCGATAGGCGTCTGCGGGAGCGCAAACCTGTGCACCATTTGGCGGTGTCTACTGAGAAGACGCCAGAGAATATGCAATGTGATAGAATTCTGTCCAGAAGTGAACGGCAGAATTTAAGACGAAAAAATGGGTTGTGCTTCTATTGCGGTGATTCAACTCATGTTATATCAGCATGCTCTAAGCGTACTAAGAAGCTTGATAAGTCTGTTTCAATTGGCACTTTACAGTCTAAGTTTATTCTATCTGTGACCCTGATTTGTTCTTTATCATCTATTACCGCGGATGCCTATGTCGACTCTGGCGCCGCTTTGAGTCTTATGGATTGGTCCTTTGCCAAACACTGTGGGTATGATTTGGAGCCTCTTGAAACTCCTATACCCCTGAAGGGGATTGACTCCACCCCATTGGCTAGTAATAAACCACAATACTGGACACAAGTAACTATGCGGATTAATCCGGATCATCAGGAGATTATTCGCTTTCTTGTGCTGTATAACCTACATGATGTGTTGGTGCTTGGATTGCCATGGCTGCAATCTCATAACCCAGTCCTTGACTGGAAAGCTATGTCTGTGTTAAGCTGGGGATGTAAGGGGACGCATGGGGACGTACCTGTGGTTTCCATTTCATCATCTATTCCCTCTGAGATTCCTGAATTCTTGACTGAATATCGTGACGTTTTTGAAGAACCTAAGCTTGGTTCATTACCTCCGCACCGGGAGTGCGATTGTGCCATAGATTTGATTCCGGGTAGTAAATACCCTAAGGGTCGTTTATTTAATCTGTCTGTGCCTGAACATGCTGCTATGCGAGAATATATAAAGGAGTCCTTGGAAAAGGGACATATTCGTCCTTCGTCATCTCCCTTAGGAGCCGGTTTTTTCTTTGTGGCTAAGAAAGATGGCTCTTTGAGGCCGTGTATTGATTATCGGCTTTTGAATAAAATCACGGTTAAATATCAATATCCGTTGCCACTGCTGACTGATTTGTTTGCTCGCATAAAGGGGGCCAAGTGGTTCTCTAAGATAGATCTCCGTGGGGCGTATAATTTGGTGCGAATTAAGCAGGGGGATGAGTGGAAGACCGCATTTAATACGCCCGAGGGCCACTTTGAGTATTTGGTGATGCCTTTTGGTCTTTCAAATGCCCCTTCAGTCTTTCAGTCCTTTATGCATGACATTTTCCGTGATTATTTGGATAAATTTATGATTGTGTATCTGGATGATATTTTGATTTTTTCGGATGACTGGGACTCTCATGTCCAGCAGGTCAGGAGGGTTTTTCAGGTTTTGCGGTCTAATTCCTTGTGTGTGAAGGGTTCTAAGTGCGTTTTTGGGGTTCAAAAGATTTCCTTTTTGGGATATATTTTTTCCCCCTCTTCCATCGAGAAGGATCCTGTCAAGGTTCAGGCTATTTGTGATTGGACGCAACCTTCTTCTCTTAAGAGTCTTCAGAAATTTTTGGGCTTTGCTAACTTTTATCGTCGATTTATTGCTGGTTTTTCTGATGTTGTTAAACCTTTGACTGATTTGACTAAGAAGGGTGCTGATGTTGCTGATTGGTCCCCTGCTGCTGTGGAGGCCTTTCGGGAGCTTAAGCGCCGCTTTTCTTCCGCCCCTGTGTTGCGTCAGCCTGATGTTGCTCTTCCTTTTCAGGTTGAGGTCGACGCTTCTGAAATCGGAGCTGGGGCGGTTTTGTCGCAGAGAAGTTCCGATTGTTCCGTGATGAGACCTTGTGCCTTTTTCTAGCGTAAATTTTCGCCCGCCGAGCGGAATTATGATGTTGGGAATCGGGAGCTTTTGGCCATGAAGTGGGCTTTTGAGGAGTGGCGTCATTGGCTTGAGGGGGCTAGACATCAGGTGGTGGTATTGACTGACCACAAAAATCTAATTTATCTTGAGTCCGCCAGACGCCTGAATCCTAGACAGGCGCGCTGGTCGTTGTTTTTCTCTCGGTTTAATTTTGTGGTGTCCTACCTGCCGGGTTCTAAGAATGTTAAGGCGGATGCCCTTTCTAGGAGTTTTGAGCCTGACTCCCCTGGTAACTCTGAACCTACAGGTATCCTTAAGGATGGAGTGATATTGTCTGCCGTTTCTCCAGACCTGCGGCGGGCCTTGCAGGAGTTTCAGGCGGATAGACCTGATCGTTGCCCACCTGGTAGACTGTTTGTTCCTGATGATTGGACCAGTAAAGTCATTTCTGAGGTTCATTCTTCTGCGTTGACAGGTCATCCTGGAATCTTTGGTACCAGGGATTTGGTGGCAAGGTCCTTCTGGTGGCCTTCCCTGTCTCGAGATGTGCGAGGCTTTGTGCAGTCTTGTGACGTTTGTGCTCGGGCCAAGCCTTGTTGTTCTCGGGCTAGTGGATTGTTGTTGCCCTTGCCTATCCCGAAGAGGCCCTGGACGCACATCTCGATGGATTTTATTTCGGATCTTCCTGTTTCTCAGAAGATGTCTGTCATCTGGGTGGTGTGTGACCGTTTCTCTAAGATGGTCCATTTGGTTCCCCTGCCTAAGTTGCCTTCTTCTTCCGAGTTGGTTCCTCTGTTTTTTCAAAATGTGGTCCGTTTGCATGGTATTCCGGAGAATATCGTTTCTGACAGAGGAACCCAATTCGTGTCTAGATTTTGGCGAGCATTCTGTGCTAGGATGGGCATAGATTTGTCTTTCTCGTCTGCTTTCCATCCTCAGACTAATGGCCAGACCGAGCGGACGAATCAGACCTTGGAGACATATTTGAGGTGTTTTGTGTCTGCAGATCAGGATGATTGGGTTGCTTTTTTGCCTTTAGCGGAGTTTGCCCTCAATAATCGGGCCAGCTCTGCCACCTTGGTGTCTCCTTTTTTCTGTAATTCGGGGTTTCATCCTCGATTTTCTTCTGGTCAGGTGGAATCTTCGGATTGTCCTGGAGTGGATGCTGTGGTGGAGAGGTTCCATCAGATTTGGGGGCAGGTAGTGGACAATTTGAAGTTGTCCCAGGAGAAGACTCAGCTTTTTGCCAACCGCCGGCGTCGGGTTGGTCCTCGGCTTTGTGTTGGGGACTTGGTGTGGTTGTCTTCTCGTTTTGTCCCTATGAGGGTTTCTTCTCCTAAGTTTAAGCCTCGGTTCATCGGCCCGTACAAGATATTGGAGATTCTTAACCCTGTGTCCTTCCGTTTGGACCTCCCTGCATCTTTTTCTATTCATAATGTTTTTCATCGGTCATTGTTGCGCAGGTATGAGGTACCGGTTGTGCCTTCCGTTGAGCCTCCTGCTCCGGTGTTGGTTGAGGGCGAGTTGGAGTACGTTGTGGAAAAAATCTTGGACTCCCGGGTTTCCAGACGGAAACTCCAGTATCTGGTCAAATGGAAGGGATACGGTCAGGAGGATAATTCTTGGGTGACTGCCTCTGATGTTCATGCCTCCGATCTGGTCCGTGCCTTTCATAGGGCTCATCCTGATCGCCCTGGTGGTTCTGGTGAGGGTTCGGTGCCCCCTCCTTGAGGGGGGGGTACTGTTGTGAAATTGGATTTTGGGCTCCCCCGGTGGCCACTGGTGGAATTGAACTGGTGTGCATCATCCCCTCTGTTCACCTGTTTCCATCAGGATGTGGGAGTCGCTATTTAACCTTGCTCCTCTGTCACTTCCATGCCGGTCAACATTGTAATCAGAAGCCTTTCTGTGCATGTTCCTGCTGCTAGACAACTCCCAGCTAAGTTGGACTTTAGTCCTCGTTTGTTTTTGCATTTTGTTCCAGTTCACAGCTGTAGTTTCGTTTCAGTGTCTGGAAAGCTCTTGTGATCTGAAATTGCCACTCTGATGTTATGAGTTAATACTAGAGTCTTAAAGTAATTTCAGGATGGCGTTTTGATAGGGTTTTCAGCTGACCATGAAAGTGCCCTTTCTGTCTTCCTGCTATCTAGTAAGCGGACCTCAATTTTGCTAAACCTATTTTCATACTACGTTTGTCATTTCATCTAAAATCACCGCCAATATATGTGGGGGCCTCTGTCTGCCTATCGGGGAAATTTCTCTTGAGGTGAGCCAGGACTATATTTTCCTCTGCCAGGATTAGTTAGTCCTCCGGCCGGCGCTGGGCGTCTAGGGATAAAAAACGTAGGCAACGCTACCCGGCTACTGTTAGTTGTGTGGCAGGTTTAGTTCATGGTCAGTTTAGTTTCCATCCTTCCAAGAGCTAGTACTTATGTTTGCTGGGCTATGTTCTCTTGCCATTGAGAACCATAACACTTGTTTTACTTTGTGAGATGTCATCCAAAGATTTAGGTCCATACTGTACAGTACTAACTTGTGCCTCTATTTTTATTCAGATGTCTCGCTTCACATCTGCATTAGAAGCAACCTCCTTTCTAAGTCTGTAGGTTGATATTTTCGTTATAAAATTATATTTTATATTTTTGTTGAAGAATAGTTGTGAATACGCAGCAAAATACAAAGGGTGAAATACACTCAAAATATCTGCAGCATAAATTGACCTTCTCTGAATTTGAGGTTCCGCAGTGCCCGTTAGTTTATGTGTGATAGAAATATATATATCATGTAGATCTCACTTGCATGTATACTCCTCTATAATCATATATACTCATATACTCACAGCTAATATATACATTATAATCAATGGCTTAAAATAGCTGACATAAACTGATATAAGCCAGACAGACTGTATGGGGTTTTTCCAGGGAAAAGCGGAACAACGCCAGATGTATTAAGTGCTGATCAGATGTCTCAACTTTGTCCTAGATGCAGAGCTACATTTTAGTTGCTTAATCAGCATCCATATGTGCATTAATCACAATATTCCATATATAATAAGATAACCAATAACAGAGGAGCTAGACAATATGGTAATTAACTAACCACCCCTAACTACTCCTTTCTATATGCAAACTATGTATGTACAATAAATCCTCAGTATTGGTGGAATGTTATTGACACAATGGTGTGCAGTCTAATTCCTTGAGCGCTCAAAATACTCAGTCTTATTGGGAACGGCCGCAGCACACACAGGGATAGATTTATCCAAACCAAATTTCCATAACAACTGGCGCCTACCGCGAGACGTGGACAAAACACACAGGGGACCCTGCTGACCGGAGAAACAGAGGTATTGGCCACGGCCTTTGTTCACGGGACGGAGACTGCGCAGCTCCATAAGTAAGGTAAGAAAATGTTATCATCTTACCTGAAAGTCCCCTGTGCCCAGTCGGGGTCTATGCCTCTTGCCGGTCAGGTGTGGTCACCACCGCATTCCCAGGTAGTGTAAAAAGTCCAAGCCCGTATCCAAACCCTGGGATATAAGTCAAGGTGTCTGCTGTGTGCCGTGTATGTGTTCTGTGTTTGTGTAGATCCGGGAGACAGATGGATTGTTTGTGGTGGCTGGGTAGCAGACGGCAGGAGGTCAAATCGCTCGATAAGCTGCCACAGATTCCCATAGCCGGCGAGCCAGTCAGGACGACCGGACCGGAGGGTGGTAGAATTCCCGCTCCTCACTCAGGCGGCCCGGGCATATGTGTGCCCAGTGCGATTGGCAGTAGTCTGTTTCCCATAGCAGTTAGCACCTGCCACAGAATAATAAAAAGGGCATCGGTTTCTCCCGGACGTCTGTGTCTGTATCTGTTTCTGTGTGTGTCACGTATTGCTGCTTTAAGTGCATGCAATTGTAAAGGAAAGTTTTTTTTCTCTTTTTCTGAACTTCCCTTTCTGCCCCTGGCAAAGATATATCCATTGTAAATCACACTGTCACATCTGTTTTTTTTTTCTTTTTTGATAAGTTTCCTGTTTCTGCAGTGCTGGCTATGGTGTAGCTATTTGTGAAGAAGTGAAACTAAATGGTATTTATCATTTTTGATATGACATACGTGTTTTCAGATATGTGATTTTAGTGACATTGGATACAGCGGCATAAGAAAAGGGGAAGTGTGTGTGTCTGACTGCGTTTGAGCGCAGAGAGGGGAAAAAAAAACGTTTTAACTTTTACTCTTTTGAAGGTTTTCCTTCTGTCTTTTTTCATTTTAAAGTTTTTTTTTAAAAGGTTTTTTATTAAGCTTTCCAAATTTTTCCTTAAGTCTCTTTACTTTTTTTGTGTAAATCAAGTTTATTAAGCTGCAAATAAAGATACATGGAAGTCAAAGTAGCAATTTGCATTCACAAACACAGTCAAACATGTGGGATAATCACAATGATTAAATAGCTTTATGTATAAGCAACATTTGTCTCTCTAACGATATGAAAATACAATTGTAACTGTCTCTTTATAAGAGAGTCAAGTTAATGTAGACTTATTGTTATGATTTCAATCTTGTGGGAAAACTACTTTTGGCTACATTATAAATTTATTAGTTTTCACAGTAAATGTTTACAGATATTACATGTCTTGAACTCCCGTTGTTCTGCTTTCATCGAACTCTGAAATATTATTTATCCATTGGGAGTGATGGTGTCTAGGCTCTCTATAGCACTTTTCAACCAAAAGAAATCTAGAAGTAACCTAGATTATAAAGAGAGAAGAAAAAGCATGAGAAAAGAGAGAAAAGAGAAGGAGAAGAGAGAAAAAAAAAAGGGAGGGAGGGAGGGGATGGGAGAGGATGAGGGAAGAGGGGTTAATGGGTGGGGAGTAAGGATACGGTTTCTGGTCCAAATGGACTTAAGTCTGCATTCCTTTTCTGGTAAGTGTATTTTATATCCCGTTTCGAAGGAATCTGATTTGCATGGATTTTAAGTGCTCGAGTTATGCCTTTTTTTGCATAACCACTTATTCAACTCCTCGGTCTCTCTGAAGGCGATCCAAGGAGACCAAACATTAAATACTTTATCTGATGTTCTGGTATCCTGACCAATCAGTTGCTCCATTCTAAAAATGTGGTTAAGTTCTGCTATGAAATCAGCGCGCGAAGGAGAATTTGATTACTTCCAATAGCGTGGGATTAAATTGCGTGCGGCTGTTAAGAAGTGTCTTAGTAGACCTCTCTTGAATTTGGCTATAGATAGATCACATATAGATAGTAAAGCCAATTCCATTGTAGGTTGCATTTTGTGGAGGGATAGTTTATTGTGAAGTTCAAAGATGCTCATCCAAAAATTATGTATAGGTGGACAGGACCACCAGATGTGTGAATATGTCCCTTTATCCCTCCAGCACCTCCAGCAAGTATCTGGGGTAGTGGGAAACATAATATGGATACTAAATGGACATCTGTACCACCTAGACAAAAGTTTATAACCTCTTTCTTGATAATCTGAACTGTTGTGAAATTGGATTTTGGGCTCCCCCGGTGGCCACTGGTGGAATTGAACTGGTGTGCATCATCCTCTCTGTTCACCTGTTTCCATCAGGATGTGGGAGTCGCTATTTAGCCTTGCTCCTCTGTCACTTCCATGCCGGTCAACATTGTAATCAGAAGTCTTTCTGTGCATGTTCCTGCTGCTAGACAACTCCCAGCTAAGTTGGACTTAGTCCTTGTTTGTTTTTGCATTTTGTTCCAGTTCACAGCTGTAGTTTCGTTTCTGTGTCTGGAAAGCTCTTGTGATCTGAAATTGCCACTCTGATGTTATGAGTTAATACTAGAGTCTTAAAGTAATTTCAGGATGGTATTTTGATAGGGTTTTCAGCTGACCATGAAAGTGCCCTTTCTGTCTTCCTGCTATCTAGTAAGCGGACCTCAATTTTGCTAAACCTATTTTCATACTACGTTTGTCATTTCATCTAAAATCACCGCCAATATTTGTGGGGGCCTCTGTCTGCCTTTCGGGGAAATTTCTCTAGAGGTGAGCCAGGACTATATTTTCCTCTGCCAGGATTAGTTAGTCCTCCGGCCGGCGCTGGGCGTCTAGGGATAAAACGCAGGCTACGCTACCCGGCTACTGTTAGTTGTGCGGCAGGTTTAGTTCATGGTCAGTTTAGTTTCCATCCTTCCAAGAGCTAGTTCTTATGTTTGCTGGGCTATGTTCTCTTGCCATTGAGAACCATAACACTGAACATAATGAAGATCTGTGTGTGAAGAGAAGCCTTTTACAACGATCCTCTGATGTCAGTGGTTTGCCCACTTCATTTTCCCACCTCGAAAAAAACATGGGGGAATCAAGTGAAGTTATTTGGTGCTCTTGAAACATTTTGTATAGTAGTGATACCGTACGAGTCAGAGGACCCCCACCCAGGCACACAGACTCGAAGGGGGTAAGCCGTCTAAAGATGTCAGTCCGGTCAGACAACTTAGTAAGATAACTTTTAATTTGTTCATGGAAAAACCATGAACCTGGTGGGGGTTCAGTTTTGGTGAAGAGCACCCGCAGGGGCTTTATTGAGGTCTGATCTATGTAATCATAGACTATTGGGTAGTTATCTTTGTGTTTATGTAGAAAATAGGCTTTGTCTAGACCCGCTGGAAAGTCTGGATTATCGGAGATTGGGGTTAAGGGGCCTGGTATGGAAGAAATATTAAGCTTTTGATTACCATATTTAATAAAAAGAATTAGGTTTCTTGTAATAAAGGGTAGATCATTTCGCTGAGCATTCAAATTTCTCTCCCTCCAAATTTGTGCTATAGGATTATGCTTTGAGAGCTTTATCTCTAAATCCACCTATTTTTTACTGAGTTTGTGATGGAATAGGTCTAGAATACATGTTCCAAGAGATGCGTAATTGTAAAGTGAGAAATCTGGAAGACTCAGCCCCCCCCCCGGTTTGTTTAGTTCTGCTCAGGATATGGTATGCCAGATGTGGACATCTCCCCAACCAAATAAATCTCGTTATTGCTGTCTTGAGTCTAGAGAAAAAAGACACTGGGTGGAACAAAGGGATGGTCTGGAAGAAGTAAAGAAGGCGCGGAAGTAGATACATTTTGATAGTATTAATTCTTCCCAGCCATGATAGGTGTAATTTGTTCCATCTCTCCAAGTCAAGCTCCGCCCTGTTCAGGGCTATCTTGTAGTTGGCGTCATATAATTGTAGTGACTTGGCAGATAGTTTTATACCCAAGTAGATAAGGGAGTCAGATCGCCATCTGAATGGGAAAGAGGAGCTCAGCTGGGAGACTAAGGAGGGTGATAATGAAATATTTAGTATTTCGGACTTATGTGAATTGATTTTAAAATTACTTAATGAGACAAATCTGTGCAATTCTGCCAGGATATTGGGTAGGCTAGTAATGGGAGAGGTAACATACATAAGCATGTCGTCAGCAAATAATGCCAATTTATGTTCCTCCGATTGGATCCTCATCCCTGCTATAGATGGGTTGTTGCGAATTGCAACTGCCAAGTGTTCCATGGTCAATACATATAGTAGGGGGGACAAAGGACACCCCTGTCTCGTACCATTTCGTATATGAAAAGGATCTGACAGCGAGCCGTTCACCTTAACCCGAGCAGAAGGAAACTTATAGAGGGCCTTGATACTCCACAACGCCTTCCCCTGCAAGCCAATTCCTTCAAGCGTTTGACACATAAATTCCCATCCCACCCTATTGAATGCTTTTTCTGCATCGATCGAGAGAATACATAAAGGATCACCTTCCTTATTAGCTTTGTCAATCAAAGAAATGGATCTAATGGTGTTATCCCTTGCTTCTCTTCCAGGAATAAAACCTACCTGATCCTGATTGATCAAGTGAGGCAAGAGGCTACTAAGTCTCTTTGAGATCATTTTGGCATAGATTTTTACGTCTATATTTATTAGGGAGATAGGGCAGTAATTGCTAGAAAGCGACAGACTTTTTAAAAGTTTTTTCTTTTGTTTTAAAGTTTTGAGTTTTTGATCGTGTACCAGGTTTTTGATGGTTTTCTTTTCCTTTGGTTTCAGCTTCTTGTACCAACTTTTTGAAGTTTTCCTGTTCTTTTGTTTTTTTTTTTTTTGTTTTTTATATACTCATTTTTAGAAGTTTTTTGGTGTTGTTTTCTTTTTCCTTTTTGTTTGTTTTTCATTTTTGTTTTTGCCATGGGGAATAGGGTGGCCAAGCATCAGGAGGGTCTTTTACTTCCTGGAGAGCAAACAGCCCCCCCGGATAGTGGCAGAACACAAAGGTGTTAAGTATGTGAAGAATTTTAGAAGGTATAAAGTATGTGAAATCCATTAGAATGGCAGACTTCAAGCTGCGGAATGGCATGACGTAGAAAGGAAAATAAGAGAAGTTAGCTGATATTAAATTGCTGAATGCGAATACACGGTATACAGTAGCAGCAGAGCTTACATCGTTTAGGTGGTACAGTAAGATATGTGAGCAAACCAGGAAGTGAATTTTGTGTGTATAAGATGCGGAAAGGTATTAAGCCATCAGCGCCTCCCCATACATTGGGCATGTGCAGTCTGCTCTCAGCAGAATTCATGGTATAGGGAGTTTTTTTTTTGCACAGTATGTGGCGCGCCCCGTCCCTGTCTACAGGGAGAAGGCATCGTAGTTCCCACCATGCCCTCTGCATGGACTGCAGAGGGGGGGAGGAATTCTCTTCTCTATCCTCCTTTTTCTCTGCCACTCTTCTTTCCTCTCCTCTTTCTCCACACTTTTCTCTCTCTCCTCCACACCTCTCTACTCCTCCTTCTCTCTCTCCTCCACACCTCTTTCCTCCTTTTTCACTCACCCTCTCTCCTCCTTCTCCACTCCCCCACCACACCTATCTTCTCCCCGTTTCTTTTCCACTCCCTTCAACCAATCCTCCTTCTTCTTCCTCTCTCTCTCCACCTCCTTCTGCACACCCTGATTTTCCTCCTTTCTCTTCACCACACCTTTCTATCTCTCTCTATCTCCTCGTTCTCCTTCTCCACACCCCTTTCCTCCTTCACTCACCCTTTTTGTCTCCTTCTCTCCTCCTTCTGTTCCTTTTTCTCACTCCTCACCTCCTCCTCCTATACACCTTTCATCAGCTTCTTCTTCTTCTTCTTCAAACAATGTGGTGCTTACAGCACAAGGCACCCCTTCTATGTCACTGGCACAGTTCAACCATTGCCATTTGTGATATCGGGGAAAGAAGGTGAAAATCCCCCTACACACAATGCAGTAGGCAACCTCCAGACACATCAGGCAGCAGACAGCTCAGCCCTGGGTGCAGAGGGGGGAGGACTGGACTGACATCATCATCTGCATCTGCTGATAATGTACAACTTCAGCACTGGTCAGAGCTGCCTACATTCACAACAACATAGAACTATAAGCCTAATCCATCACAGCTTCAGCAAGGGGGGACATCCTCACATAAAAAGGCAACTTCTATGTCCAATATCAGCCAGTGTATGACCCCAGTACACGCTATCACAACTATTCCTCTGATGAAGATGAAGAGGGAACATCATACATGCTGTCCAGTACTAGGAAAAGAAACCCACAGGCACCTAGAATGCAGGGGCAGATAGAGGCACCACCATTACACTATGTGCACTTCACCCCAAGTCAGGTGACCAGCATTCTCAACAATCTTCCAGACCCAGGGGTGCATCCCATGCCATTTTACCAAAGAATGTAGCAGAACCAGCGAACTTATGCAGCCACCTGGAATGATCTCTGGGCCAAAAATGGAAATAAAAGCAGGTGATGCACTCTGGCCAATCATGAAGGAACAATTCAAACTTCCAGCAGAATTAGATGTACACGCTTGGGAGTCAGGGCCACAGCTAATTGAACAGCTCAGAGAGTGGGCCAAAGGCAGATTGGCAGGACAAGCCCTCAGCTTACATGACATGAGCCAAGACAAGACAGAGTCTGTAAAGAAGTTTCATGGCAGAGTAATGCAAGTATTCAATGACTTGGGCTTCACCATTCATGACCAGATACACAGGCAAATGTTGGCACAGGCCTTTGTGCATGGACTGAGACAGCCAATCAGGAAACCACTTAGTGGTCAATAGCAGTGGACTGATCCAGCAAAACGGGTTATGTGCGCCTAGGAGACTGTTTATTGCCGATTGTCGCCAAAACTGCCACCATTATAGCGCCACAAAGAGCGCAAAGAAGGAAATGGGTGCCGTGCTGCTGAGAACGCCAGAAGGGGAGCCAGAGGTTAAGACGCTGCAAAGTGCTGAGCAACACACCGGAAGAACTGCTGCAGACTCCAGAGAGGAGACACAGACCTCAATAAGGTTAGCAAAGGGGGAAGAAGTGATGGCAGATGCAGCCGCAGCCACTCTAATGCCCCAAGACCTTGGGTTGGATGCAGCCGCCGGTCTCATGGCAACCCCGGGCCTTGCCATGGATGCACCTGCAGGCCCCAACTTACCACCGCAGCTTCAATCAGCAGGCCGGACCCCGCTGCCGCTACAGTACCCATCATGCCGTTGTCCACAGTAGCCAAAGGGATTAAGTCCCAACCAGGGGTGCAGAAGACAGCCCCTCTCATGGTGACCACTGACCTGGAAGCGCAACCACCCTACAAAGACAGAAGAAGTGTCAAGTGTTACAACTGTGGCAAGTTTGGCCATTTCCGGAACCAGTGCAAAGCACCCATGCAACCCAAGAGTTGGTCCAGAGAAACAAGTCAAGGAAGAAGTGCAGAAAGCAGTGAAGTACCCCATCTAAAGGACAGGGGCAAGCAAGCCAGGTCCACAAGACACTACTCTCCTGACATGTAAAACCCCATCTGCAGGACCAATACCTCAAATTACCCTGAAAGTGGATAGTGTTGTCAGATCTTTTCTTCTGCACAATGGTGCAGCCAGAAGTGTGATGAGACCTGTGAAACTCACTGATCCCACCTGCTTATCAGAATCCTCTGTGTCTCGCATGGGTATTGATGGTCAAGTCAGATATTCTCAGCTGACAAAGCCTCTGAGCGTGTGCACTCCGCCAGGACACTCTATCCTGTCCCAGTTTGTGGTTTCAAGGACCTGCCACTCAAGCTGCTGGGAGCGGACCTACTGCAGAAGCTGAAGGCAACCACAGTGTTCCAGGAAGATGGGACCGTGACACTTTTTTCATCCCAGACACAAGAAGAATCATACTGGCGGCCCTACAAGAACCTCAAACAACTGATGAGGCCTACCCAAGGAGGTACTGGACGTAGTACTGGAAAGTCTATGGTCTAAGGGACCCCAGGACGTGGGAAAAACCTCAAGTTGCCCCGTTACGGGTGTCACTCAAGCCAGGTACCCCGTACCCTCGTAAGGCCCAGGCCAGGCCTAGAGTCAAGCTGCCTCTGACTAACTGAAGGTCTACCTGGAAATAGGAATCATTGTTCCTTGCACATCGCCTTGCAATACCCCGCTTTTCCCGGTCAAGAAAAAGACTGTAAAAGGAGAGCCAGCCAAGTTCAGAATGGTACATGACCTGAGAGCTGTGAATGACGCCACGGTGTTTGAAACTCCAATTGTGCCGAATCCGCACACTCTGCTATCAAATGTGCCTGCCACAGCAAAAGTGTTCACAGTGACCGACCTGGCTAATGTTTTCTTCAGTGTTCCCCTTCACCCGGATGACCAGTACCTGTTTGCCTTAATGCACCAGGGGGACACCACACATGAACAGTGGTGCCACAGTGGGCCCAGAACAGCCCTTCACAGTGCACTAAAGCAATGTCCACAGTCCTCGCCAACAGGGTCACAGAACATGCAGAAGTAACCCTGCTGTTGTGATTCGGTTCGTGGGCTCCCCCGGAGGTCTCTTGTGGTACTGGTGTCCTGCTAGCTTTGCCTTTTCAGTTCACCTGTTCCTATCAGGATGTGGGAGTATCCTATTTAACCTTGCTCCTCAGTCATTCTAATGCTGGCCATCAATGTATCCAGAGTGATTCTGTTGCATGTTCCTGCTCCCAGTTTTCTGCTCAGCTAAGTTGGACACTTTAGTCCTTAAGTCTATTTTTGTATGTTTTGTCCAGTTTGCACTTATGTGAATCTCTGCAGCTGGAAGCTCTTGTTGGGCTGAAATTACCACTCCAGTGGCATGAGTTGTCACATGAGTAGTGTTGAGCATTCCGATACTGCAAGTATCGGGTATCGGCCGATACTTGCTGTATCGGAATTTCCGATACCGAGATCCGATACTTTTGTGATATCGGGTATCGGGTATCGCAACAACATTAATGTAATAATGTGTAAAAAAGAGAATTAAAATAAAAAATATCGCTATACTCACCTGTCCGACGCAGCCGGGACCTCAGCGAGGGAACCGGCAGCGTTGTTTGTTTAAATTTTGCGCTTTTACTTGGTTACGTGAAGTCCCGGCTTGTGATTGGTCAGGGCGGCCATGTTGCCGGGACGCGGACCAATCACAGCAAGCCGTGACGAAATTACGTCACGGCTTGCTGTGATTGGTCCGCGTCCCGGCAACATGGCCACCATTAACCAATCACAAGCCGTGACGTCACGGGAGGCTGGACATGCGCGTATTTTGAAAAGCGCGCGTGTCCAGCCTCCAGTGACGTCCCGGCAACATGGCCGCCATTAACCAATCACAAGCCGGGACGTCACGGGAGGCTGGACATGCGCGTATTTTGAAAAGCGCGCGTGTCCAGCCTCCCGTGACGTCACGGCTTGTGATTGGTTAATGGCAGCCATGTTGCCGGGACGCGGACCAATCACAGCAAGCCGTGACGTAATTTCGTCACGGCTTGCTGTGATTGGTCCGCGTCCCGGCAACATGGCGCCGTGACCAATCATAAGCCGGGACGTCACTGGAGGCTGGACACGCGCGCTTTTCAAAATACGCGCATGTCCAGCCTCCCGTGACGTCACGGCTTGTGATTGGTTAATGGCGGCCATGTTGCCGGGACGCGGACCAATCACAGCAAGCCGTGACGTAATTTCGTCACGGCTTGCTGTGATTGGTCCGCGTCCCGGCAACATGGCCGCCCTGACCAATCACAAGCCGGGACCTCACGTAACCAAGTAAAAGCGCGAATTTTAAACAAACAACGCTGCCGGTTCCCTCGCTGAGGTCCCGGCTGCGTCGGACAGGTGAGTATAGCAATATTTTTTATTTTAATTCTTTCTTTTACACATTAATATGGTTCCCAGGGCCTGAAGGAGAGTTTCCTCTCCTTCAGACCCTGGGAACCATCAGGAATACCGTCCGATACCTGAGTCCCATTGACTTGTATTGGTATCGGGTATCGGTATCGGATTGGATCCGATACTTTGCCGGTATCGGCCGATACTTTCCGATACCGATACTTTCAAGTATCGGACGGTATCGCTCAACACTACACATGAGTTAAGGTAATTTCAGGATGGTGTTTTGAAGGGTTTTGCAGCTGACCGCGAAGTCCTCTGTTGTATCTTTCTGCTATTTAGTTAGCGGGCCTCTCTGTGCTAAATCTGCTTTCATACTACGTGTGTCTTTTCATCTGCTCTCACCGTTATTATATGTGGGGGGCTGCTATCTCCTGTGGGGACATTCTCTGGAGGCAAGCCAGGACTGTGTTTTCTTCTACCAGGGGTAGTTAGTTCTCCGGCTGGCGCGCGGCATCTAGAGACAACGCAGGAATGCCCCCTGGCTACTTCTAGTGTGGTGTGTAGGTTTAGCATCGCGGTCAGCTCTAGTTTCCATCACCCGAGAGCTTGTCCGTTTATTCTATGCTTCTGATGTTTCCTTGCCATTGGAAACCATAACACCCTGCTACAATACGTGGACGATCTACTCCTTTGTGCAGTTGACTTTGACACGTGTAAAGCCCATTCCTTGTCTCTGCTACTCTACCTGGCGGAGCAGCACTGCAAGGTCTCAAAGAATAAAGTCCAGTGGTGTCTTAAGCGAGTTACGTTCCAGGGACACTGTATGGCTCACCAGGCAAAACACCTGACAGATGACAGGAAGACAACAGTGGAGAAGATGGTTCCTCCAACAACTCCAAAGGCGCTACAGGCCTTCCTTGGTCTAGTTTCATATTGCAGAGCCTGGATCCCTGATGCCTCAGTCCTAATGCAGCCTCTGTGTGATTACGTCAGCGTAACCCCATTCCTCCTGACAGATGCAGCCTTCAGCTCGTTCAAGAAGTTAAAAGGCTCTGTAGTCTCAGCGCCAGCACTAGGTTTACCTGACTACAAGAAGCCATTCAGTCTCTACTTGATGGAAAAAAAAGCCCTTGCTACTGGAGTCCTGATGCAGCTTCAGGGGGGAAAGTAGAGGCCTTTGGGCTACTTTTCAGCTTGCTTGGATCCAGTTGCAAGGGGGGCCCTCTCCTGCATGAGAGCAGCATTTGCAGCACATGCCCTCCTGGACAAGACTGCTGACATCATTCTTGGATATCCATTGGAAACCCTGGCTCCGCATGACATCTCAGAAATCCTCAACCAAACCCAGCCAAAACATCTCTCCACCGCCAGGCATCTTTGCCTCCAGTGCTCTCTACTCCTGCCCGACAATGTCACCATCTCCAGATGCACAGTCCTCAACCTGTCGACTCTACTCCCACTCTCAAGGGGGGATACAGATATGGACCCTCAGATCAAAAGTCTGATCAAAGTCTGCATGATACCTTCAGTAGGGATCTGGATTTGCTCCGGACAGGTGACCATGATTGCCTCAGCATCATGCAACAGGAAACAGCAGGACGACCCAAGGTGGCAGAAGAGCCACTGACCAACCCAGAGTTGATCCTCTATGTGGATGGCTCCAGATTTGCAGATGATGAAGAAAGATTCCACACGGGATGTGCAGTGACCAGCAATCAAGAGATCCAGGGTCCAGAAGTCTGCTGCCTAGTCTGTCAGCCCAGGAAGCAGAACTGATAGCGCTGACGAAGGCCTACCAGATGGCAGAAGACAAGACTGCGAACATGTATACCGATTTGAGGTACTCGCATGGCATAGCACACGACTTTGGACCCATCTGGGCTGCAAGGGACTTCATCACAGCAAGCGCAACAACCGTGAAGCATCATGGAGCCATTAAGGACCTGCTGAACGCACTTCAACTTCCAAAAGTGGTGGCAGTACTAAAAGTCAAAGCGCATGGAAAACTAAACATAGTAGAGGCACAAGGCAACGACGTGGCAGATATGGCAGCCAAAGAAGCAGTCAAAGGAAGACAATATGGAGAAGTGGGAGAGGTCGTAGAGCCGGACGGCTGCTACACGACGGCTGAAGATAGGAAACCTGACAATATGACGTCCTGGGATCTGCTCAAAAAGCTGCAAGAGCAAGCCCCAAAGGACAAGAAGGAATGCTGGATGCGGAAGGGAGCAACACATGAAGAAGGAAGGGTATACTCAATGGACTACAAACCCTGTTTACCCCGAAGCATGTACCCTATGGTGGTCCAGTGGGCACATGGGCCCACACACAGATGAAAGACACAGATGAATGATCTGATTGGTGCTTACTGGTTCGCTCCAGGGATCTCCACCCTAACAGCCAAGTTCACTAGCAGCTGGTTGACCTGCGGCAAATGCAACCCCGGAAGAATGGAGAAAGTTCCCACACATCATCTTGCCAGACCACTGTACCCCTTCCAGAGGATCCAGATAGACCACATCCAAATGCCGCCAAGTGGAGGATTCGAATATGCCCTTGTGGTCGTGGACGTGTTCTCAGGATGGCCAGAAGCTTTCCCAGTGAGGAACCAGCCAGCAAAGACAACTGCAAAGAAACTACTCTCAGAGATGAGATATGCAGCTATGGGGTCCCAGAAGTGATAGAGAGTGACCAGGGACCCACATTCACAGCAAATCTCACACGAGAGATCTGGTCAGCAGTAGGGTCAGACTTAGGCCTACACACTCCTTACAATCCCTAGAGTAGCGAGAAAGTAGAAAGTCTGAATGGGACACTTAAGAACAGGATGTCGAAAGTTGCCCAAGAGACACGCAAACCCTGGCAGGAGACACTCCCAATCACACTGCTCAGTGTTAGGCACAATCCCAGAGACCCAGAAAAGCTGTCACCTTATGAAATTTTGTTTGGGTCTAGTCCCAGGTTAGGGGTATCCTTTCCCTCAGCAGCTGACTATGCAATATGATACTTTGTCTGCTTATGTAATTGAACTCACCAAGAAACTTGCTAACATCCATTCTCGAGTTTTTTTCTTCATTGCCAGATCCAAATTCAGTGTCCGGTACGCACTCCTTGAAGCCAGGAGACTGGGTGTTGGTGAAAAAAGTTTGTAAGAAAAACACCACTCATTCCCAGATTTTATGGTCCTTTCCAAGTGCTGCTGATGACACCAACCTCTGTGAAACTGGAGGGAAGACACACTTGGATCCACTCATCGCATTGCAAGAAAGCTCCCCTACCAGAGGATGACACCCAAGCCAGAATGATGTTGTGGATGCCCTGCCTGACCGAATAGATGACCTACCTGATAAAGAATACACACCGCTCACTACACATGCTGTTGACTAAGAGACTGATTGCAACAAACCCCCGTTAGGGACAGATCTCCTGACCGCCCATTTGCAAAAAGTCTGTACGGAGTGGGGCGTAGGCGCTAGGCTTGCGTCAGTTCACCGGCAGCACAAAAGAGTTGCAGCGCTTTGGGACAGGAGGCTAGGATTAGGGCAAGTGATATCTAAGGGGGGCTTGTGATAGAAATATATATATATCATGTAGATCTCACTTGCATGTATACTCCTCTATAATCATATATACTCATATACTCACAGCTAATATATACATTATAATCAATGGCTTAAAATGGCTGACATAAACTGATATAAGCCAGACAGACTGTATGGGGTTTTTCCAGGCAAAAGTGGAACAACGCCAGATGTATTAAGTGCTGATCAGATGTCTCAACTTTGTCCTAGATGCAGAGCTACATTTTAGTTGCTTAATCATCATCCATATGTGCATTATTCACAATATTCCATATATATTTAGATAACCAATAACAGAGGAGCTATACAATATGGTAATTAACTAACCACCCCTAACCACTCCTTTCTATATGCAATTATAAAACTATGTATGTACAATAAATCATCAGTATTGGTGGAATGTTATTGACACAATGGTGTGCAGTCTCATTCCTTGAGCGCTTAAAATAGTCAGTCTTATTGGGAACGGCCGCAGCACACACAGGGATAGATTTATCCAGACCAAATTTCCATAACAATGTTGCGGATTATCTGTGCAGCTTGTGAATGAAATGTCGTAAAAATCTTATATCCAAGGTTGCTACCATGATACATAGTGGATTTTTCTGTTTGCTCTGTGGGAGTACCCTTATGGCCCCCAGAAAGATTAGATTAAAATTGACTCAGTTTGCTAATTTTGGCAGGACCGGTCAATCATCTCATGTGTATATATGGGGGCTTCTCAAGTCTACCCTGACAGATGGTGTCGGGATGGGGGGGGGACAAGGATTGAGCATCTGGAAATTCAGCACCCGATTCTTTTGTTCTAAGGGGAGGTAAGTGGTAGTGACTGTCTCCTTTTTTCTCATTGAAAACACAATGCTGAGTGGAGAACGTATGTGTATTGGGGAATGGGGAGAGATAGCAGCTTGTGGATAACAATTTCATGCCTATGGCCAGGTTTAGTGAAAAATCTGGTGTTAATACAGCCACATTAAGGGTATGTGCACACGTTGCGGATTCCATTGCGGATTTTTCCAAGCGGATTCTGAAAAATCCGCAGGTAAAACGCCCTGCATTTTACCTGTGGATTTACGGCGGATTTTGTGTGGATTTCACCTGCATTTTTACACCTGTGGATTCCAATTATGGAACAGGTGTAAAACGCTGCAGAATCCGGACAAAGAATTGACATGCTTCGTAAAATAAACAGCGGAATTTTCCTCAGCATGGGCTCTGCGGATTTGGTTTTCCATAGGTTTACATGGTACTGTACACCGCATGGAAAACTGCTGCGGATCTGCAGCATCAAATCCCCTGCGGATCCGCAGCCAAATCCGCAACGTGTGCACATACCCTTACCCTCTGCTCTAGGTCACATTGGAAAAAGCTGACATAGGGACTGTGTAGCACGGTCCTTACTTACATTGTAAAGCTGGTGGTTACTGTGAATTTGCAGCATGAATCAATAATAGATTTTGACCTTGCAAACATTGTTTTGTCAGTGACTAATGATGACCACCAGCTCTACTACGATTCCTTGTTAGAGTAATATGAGAGTCCAGGGCATATGATAGAGGGATATCTAGCACTTCAATATACAGTACATTTTAAAGGAAATTTGTCAATAGGTTTTTGCATCATACTGTTCTCAAATGGGAAGCAAAGGCAGAGACCGTGATTCCAGCAATGTATCACTTACTGGGTTCCTTGCTGCAGTTTTGATAAAATCACTCTTATCAGCTGAAAATCTACCAGTTCTCTGATGCGGAGTTCTGTATAACCTTGAACACATCACTGACCAACAGTTTTCTGTGTACACTGTGCATTGGCAGAAAGCTGGCAATCAGTAGTGAGGAGGGGGTTTTATAAAGCTCATGAATATGGAGAACTGCATGGCAGCAGGTTTATTGTTCTTCTAGTGATGATCTCATGGTGATAAAAATTTGATTTCATGAATCCCACAGCAAGCAGCCCAGTATTTCATACATCACTGGAATCAGTGTCTCTGCCTATACATTATGCTGCTCACAGATTACAGTGGATATAGAAAGTATTCATACCACTTTAAATTTTTCACTCTTTGTTTCATTGCAGCCTTTTGGCAAATTCAAAAAAGTTCATTTTTTTCTCAATGTACACTCAGCACCCCATCTTGACTAAAAAAAAAAAACAGAGATGTAGTAATTTTTGCAAATGTATTAAAAAAGAAAAACTGAAATATCACATTGTCATAAGTATTCAGACCCTTTGCTCAGTATTGAGTAGAAGCACCCTTTTGAGCTAGTACAGCCATGAGTCTTCTTGGGAATGATGCAACAAGTTTTTCACACCTGGATTTGGGGATCCTCTGCCATTCTTCCTTGCAGATCCTCTCCAGTTCCGTCAGGTTGGATGGTGAACGTTGGTGGACAGCCATTTTCAGGTCTCTCCAGAGATGCTCAATAGGGTTTAGGTCAGGGCTCTGGCTGGACCAGTCAAAAATGGTCACAGAGTTGTTCTGAAGCCACTCCTTTGTTATTTTAGCTGTGTGCTTAGGGTCATTGTCTTGTTGGAAAGTGAACATTCGGCCATTGTATTGGGCAGGTGATGAACAGTGCCTGGTTTTCTCCACACATACCGCTTAGAATTATCAGACAAGAGAATCTTATTTCTCATAGTCTGGGATTCCTTCATGTGTTTTGTTAGCAAACTCTATGCTGGCTTTCATATGTCTTGCACTGAGTAGAGGCCACCGTCGTGCCACTCTGCCATAAAGGCCCGACTGGTGGAGGGCTGCAGTGGTAGTTGACTTTGTGGAACTTTCTCCCATCTCTCTACTGCATCTCTGGAGCTCAGCCACCGTGATCTTGGGGTACTTCTTTACCTCTCTCACCAAGGCTCTTCTCCCATAATTGCTCAGTTTAGCTGGATGGCCAGGCATAGGAAGACATCTGGTGGTCCCAAACTTCTTCCATTTATGGATTATGGAGGCCACTGTACACTGTGCTCTTAGGAACCTTGAGTACTACAGAAATTCTGTTGTAACCTTGGCCATATCTGTGCCTTGCCACAATTGTGTCTCTGAGCTCCTTGGCCAGTTCCTTTGACCTCATGATTCTCATTTGGTCTGACATGCACTGTGAGCTGTGAGGTTTTATATAGACAGGTGTGTGCCTTTCCAAATCAAGTCCTATCAGTTTAATTAAACACAGCTGGACTCCAATGAAGGAGTAGAACCATCTCAACGAGGATCACAAGGAAATGGACAGCATGTGACTTAAATATGAGTGTCTGAGCAAAGGGTCTGAATACTTATTATGACCATGTAATATTTCAGTTTTTCTTTTTTATTAAATTTGCAAAAATTTCTACATTTCTGTTTTTTTCAGTCAAGATGGGGCGCAGAGTGTACATTAATGAGAAAAAAAACTTTTTTGAATTGAAAAAATGGCTGCAATGAAACAAAGAGTGAAAAATTTAAAGGGGTCTGAATAGTTTCCGTACCCACTGTAGGTGTCAAAAACCTGGTGACATATTCCTTTTAAGGCTTGCAATGGAGTTGAAGCTGAACATCTCTTTTTTTATTTGCATAATTTACATATATTTCACAATTCATTTCTTAACCCCCTCCCCAACCCCACCCCAACAAAATCAATATAGGCACATAAAAGCATTATTTTTTATCCTAGGTGCTATGCATTGAGCGTGTAAATAAAAGATAATATTTAAGTGTAGTCTTAGTTTATGTACTGTTGGAAAATGACATAAGACTCACATACCCCTTCTGGGTGGTAAATGGATTCTCAAAAACTGCAACCTATAAGGCTATGTGCACACGTCCAGAATTGCCGCGGAAATTTCTGCGGCAATTCCGGAACTCCCTGCGATCTGTAGCATCGCTTGGAAAACTGATTGACAGATTCGTCATACTTGTCAAAGTGTTTGACAAGTCTGACCAACTTTTTACTATTGATGCTGCCTATGCAGGAAGGGAGAAGCGAGAAGACTGCCGGGGTTCCCAGGGCCTGGAGGAGAGTCTCCTCTCCTCCACCCTGGGTACCAACCGCACATGATCCACTTACTTCCTGCATGGTGGGCATAGCCCCATACAGAAAGTAAGCGGATCAATGCATTCCTATGTGTGCGGAATCTCGCGCGATTCCGCACAATGAATGAACATGCTTCGTTTTTTTCCGGAATGCGATTCTGCCGCGGAAAAAAATGCAGTATGTGCACAAAAAATGCGGAATGCATTCTAATAATAGGATGCTTAATGTATGCATTTTTTTCATGGTTTTAGCACATTTCGCGAAAAAAACTCGAAAATTCCTGAACGTGTGCACTGTTGTGAATTAGACTTTTTTGGCTCCCTCTTGTGGTCACTAGTGATATGACTCTGGGATTGTCTTTCCTCAGTTTGGCACCCACCTGGGTCGTTAGTCCAGGGGTGTTGCTATATAAACTTCCTGGTTTCTCAGTCCAGTGCCTGGCATCGTTGTAATCAGTTCCTTTCTGTTTGCTCCTGTCTGCTGGTCTTGGATCTTGCAAAATTAAGCTAAGTCCTGCTTCCTTGTTTTTTGGTTATTTGCTTTGCTCTTATTTTTTGTCCAGCTTGTACTAAATGTGATTCCTGATTTTGCTGGAAGCTCTAGGGGGCTGGTGTTCTCCCCCCGGGCCGTTAGACGGTTCAGGGGTTCTTGAATATCCAGCGTGGAAATTTTGAAAGGGTTTTTGCTGACCATATAAGTCATCTTACTATATTCTGCTATTAGTCAGTGGGCCTCTCTTTGCTAAATATCTAGTTCATTCTTACGTTTGTCTTTTCTCCTTACCTCACCGTTATTATTTGTTGGGGGCTTGTATCCAACTTTTGGGGTCTTTTCTCTGGAGGCAAGAAAGGTCTATCTTTTCCCTTCTAGGGTTAGTTAGTTCTCCGGCTGGCGCGAGACGTCTAGAACCAACGTAGACACGTTCCCCGGCTGCTGCTATTTGTGGTGCTAGGATTAGATATATGGTCAGCCCAGTTACCACTGCCCTATGAGCTGGTTTTTTGTGTTTGCAGACTTGGTATGTACTTTTGAGACCCTCTGCCATTGGGGTCATAACAGTATGCCAGGCCAAGGTTGAATGTTTAATGCATTGCAGAAGTGGGATTACAAGAAAGGAAAGTCTGAGTTTTTTTTTTTTTCTTTCCTCTCTTTTTTCCTCCCCTTTACCTCTGAGTGGCTTGTGCTTGCTGCAGACATGAATGTCCAGACTTTGATTACAAGTGTGGATCAGCTTGCTGCTCGTGTGCAGGGCATACAAGATTTTGTTACCAGTAGTCCAATGTCTGAACCTAAAATACCTATTCCTGAACTGTTCTCTGGAGACTGATTTAAGTTTAGGAATTTCAGGAATAATTGTAAATTGTTTCTATCTCTGAGACCCCGTTCATCTGGAGACTCAGCTCAGCAAGTAAAAATTGTTATCTCTTTCTTACGGGGCGACCCTCAGGATTGGGCCTTCTCGCTAGCGCCAGGAGATCCGGCATTGGCAAATATTGATGCGTTTTTTCTGGCGCTCGGATTGCTTTACGAGGAACCCAATCTTGAAATTCAGGCAGAAAAAGCCTTGCTGGCTATTTCTCAGGGTCAGGATGAAGCTGAAGTGTATTGCCAAAAATTTCGGAAATGGTCCGTGCTTACTCAGTGGAATGAGTGTGCTCTGGCCGCAAATTTCAGAAATGGCCTTTCTGAAGCCATTAAGAATGTGATGGTGGGTTTCTCCATTCCTACAGGTCTGAATGATTCCATGGCGCTGGCTATTCAAATTGACCGGCGTTTGCGGGAGCGCAAAGCCGCAATTCCTCTGGTGGTGTTGTCTGAACAAACACCTGATTTAATGCAATGTGGTAGAATTCAGACTAGAAATGAACGGAAAAATCATAGACGTCAGAATGGGTTGTGTTTTTACTGTGGTGATTCTACACATGTTATATCAGCATGCTCTAAACGCCTAACTAGGGTTGTTAGTCCTGTCGCCATTGGTAATTTGCAACCTAAATTTATTTTGTCTGTGACTTTAATTTGCTCATTGTCCTCCTACCCTGTTATGGCGTTTGTGGATTCAGGTGCTGCCCTGAGTCTTATGGATCTGTCGTTTGCCAAGCGCTGTGGTTTTGTTCTTGAGCCGTTGGTAAATCCTATCCCTCTTAGAGGTATTGATGCTACGCCATTGGCGGAAAATAAACCGCAGTTTTGGACACAGGTAACCATGTGCATGACTCCTGAACATCGGGAGGTGATTCGTTTTCTTGTTCTGCATAAAATGCATGATTTGGTCGTTTTGGGTCTGCCATGGTTACAGACCCATAATCCAGTCTTGGATTGGAAGGCAATGTCTGTGTCAAGTTGGGGCTGTCAGGGAATTCATGGTGATTCCCCGCCGGTGTCTATTGCTTCCTCTACTCCTTCGGAAGTTCCTGAGTATTTGTCTGATTACCAGGATGTATTCAGCGAGTCCAGGTCCAGTGCTCTTCCTCCTCATAGGGACTGTGACTGCGCTATAGATTTGATTCCAGGTAGTAAATTTCCTAAGGGAAGATTATTTAATCTGTCTGTACCTGAGCATACCGCAATGCGTTCGTATATCAAGGAATCTCTGGAGAAGGGGCATATCCGTCCATCCTCTTCCCCTCTTGGTGCGGGATTCTTTTTTGTGGCCAAGAAGGACGGATCTTTGAGACCTTGTATTGACTATCGGCTTCTGAATAAAATCACTGTTAAATTTCAGTATCCTTTGCCTCTGTTGTCGGACTTGTTTGCCCGGATTAAAGGTGCCAAGTGGTTCACCAAGATAGATCTTCGTGGTGCGTACAACCTTGTGCGCATTAAGCAAGGAGATGAATGGAAAACTGCATTTAATACGCCCGAAGGTCATTTTGAGTACTTGGTGATGCCTTTCGGGCTCTCTAATGCTCCTTCAGTGTTTCAGTCCTTTATGCATGATATTTTCCGGAAGTATCTGGATAAATTTATGATTGTTTATCTGGATGATATTCTGTTTTTTTCTAATGATTGGGACTCGCATGTAGAGCAGGTCAGGATGGTGTTTCAGGTTTTGCGAGAGAATGCTTTGTTTGTTAAGGGCTCAAAGTGTCTCTTTGGAGTTCAGAAGGTTCCCTTTTTGGGTTTTATTTTTTCCCCTTCTGCGGTGGAGATGGACCCAGTCAAGGTCCGAGCTATTCATGATTGGACTCAACCCACGTCAGTTAAGAGTCTTCAGAAGTTCTTGGGTTTTGCTAACTTCTACCGTCGTTTTATCGCTAATTTTTCTAGCATTGTTAAACCTTTGACGGATATGACCAAGAAAGGTTCTGATGTTGCTAACTGGGCTCCTGCAGCCGTGGAAGCCTTTCAAGAGTTGAAGCGCAGGTTTACTTCGGCGCCTGTTTTGTGCCAGCCTGATGTCTCACTTCCCTTTCAGGTTGAAGTGGATGCTTCTGAGATTGGGGCAGGGGCCGTTTTGTCGCAGAGAGGCCCTGGTTGCTCTGTAATGAGACCATGTGCTTTTTTCTCTAGGAAGTTTTCGCCTGCTGAGCGGAATTATGATGTTGGCAATCGGGAGTTGTTAGCCATGAAGTGGGCATTTGAGGAGTGGCGTCATTGGCTCGAGGGTGCTAAGCATCGTGTGGTGGTCTTGACTGATCACAAAAATCTGATGTATCTCGAGTCTGCTAAACGCCTGAATCCTAGACAGGCCCGCTGGTCATTGTTTTTCTCCCGTTTTGACTTTGTGGTCTCGTATTTACCAGGTTCAAAGAATGTGAAGGCTGATGCTCTTTCAAGGAGCTTTGTGCCTGACTCTCCTGGAGTCGCAGAACCAGTTGGTATTCTCAAAGAGGGCATGTCTGTCATCTGGGTGGTATGTGATCGCTTTTCCAAGATGGTCCATTTGGTATCTTTGCCTAAGCTGCCTTCCTCTTCCGATCTGGTTCCTTTGTTCTTTCAGAATGTGGTTCGTTTACACGGCATTCCTGAGAATATTGTGTCTGACAGAGGATCCCAGTTTGTTTCCAGGTTCTGGCGATCCTTTTGTGCTAAGATGGGCATTGATTTGTCGTTTTCGTCTGCCTTTCATCCTCAGACTAATGGACAAACGGAGCGAACTAATCAGACTCTGGAGGCTTATTTGAGGTGTTTTGTTTCGGCAGATCAGGATGATTGGGTGACCTTCTTGCCGTTGGCTGAGTTTGCCCTTAATAATCGGGCTAGTTCCGCTACTTTGGTTTCGCCATTTTTTTGCAACTCTGGTTTCCATCCTCGTTTTTCCTCGGGACATGTGGAGCCTTCTGACTGTCCTGGGGTAGATTCCGTGGTGGATAGGTTGCAGCGGATCTGGAATCATGTGGTGGACAACTTGAAGTTGTCACAGGAGAAGGCTCAGCGTTTTGCCAACCGCCGCCGCGGTGTGGGTCCCCGACTTCGTGTTGGGGATTTGGTATGGCTGTCTTCTCGATTTGTTCCTATGAAGGTCTCCTCTCCTAAATTTAAGCCTCGCTTCATCGGTCCTTACAAGATATTGGAAATCCTTAATCCTGTGTCCTTTCGCTTGGATCTTCCGGTGTCATTTGCCATTCACAACGTGTTCCATAGGTCTTTGTTGCGGCGGTACGTTGTACCTGTGGTTCCTTCTGTTGAGCCTCCTGCTCCGGTGTTGGTTGAGGGCGAGTTGGAGTACGTGGTGGAGAAGATCTTGGATTCTCGTCTCTCCAGGCGGAGGCTTCAGTATCTGGTCAAGTGGAAGGGCTATGGTCAGGAGGATAATTCCTGGGTGGTTGCCTCTGATGTGCATGCGGCCGATTTAGTTCGTGCCTTTCACGCTGCTCATCCTGATCGCCCTGGTGGTCTTGGTGAGGGTTCGGTGACCCCTCCTTAAAGGGGGGGTACTGTTGTGAATTAGACTTTTTTGGCTCCCTCTTGTGGTCACTAGTGATATGACTCTGGGACTGTCTTTCCTCAGTTTGGCACCCACCTGGGTCGTTAGTCCAGGGGTGTTGCTATATAAACTTCCTGGTTTCTCAGTCCAGTGCCTGGCATCGTTGTAATCAGTTCCTTTCTGTTTGCTCCAGTCTGCTGGTCTTGGATCTTGCAAAATTAAGCTAAGTCCTGCTTCCTTGTTTTTTGGTTATTTGCTTTGCTCTTATTTTTTGTCCAGCTTGTACTAAATGTGATTCCTGATTTTGCTGGAAGCTCTAGGGGGCTGGTGTTCTCCCCCCGGGCCGTTAGACGGTTCGGGGGTTCTTGAATATCCAGCGTGGAAATTTTGATAGGGTTTTTGCTGACCATATAAGTCATCTTACTATATTCTGCTATTAGTCAGTGGGCCTCTCTTTGCTAAATATCTAGTTCATTCTTACGTTTGTCTTTTCTCCTTACCTCACCGTTATTATTTGTTGGGGGCTTGTATCCAACTTTTGGGGTCTTTACTCTGGAGGCAAGAAAGGTCTATCTTTTCCCTTCTAGGGTTAGTTAGTTCTCCGGCTGGCGCGAGACGTCTAGAACCAACGTAGGCACGTTCCCCGGCTGCTGCTATTTGTGGTGCTAGGATTAGATATATGGTCAGCCCAGTTACCACTGCCCTATGAGCTGGTTTTTTGTGTTTGCAGACTTGGTATGTACTTTTGAGACCCTCTGCCATTGGGGTCATAACAGTGCACATAGCCTAATAGTCTATGAAAAAAGCCCCTGTAAGAAAACCATTTCCCCCACTTTTTCTTTCATATAAGAATATTAACAATATGTATTTTTCATGAATGTAAAAAGAGATAAATTATCTAAATAAAAAAGCTGACAAACACCCAGGGCCATATAGGGCTGCAGAGATTTTCACTCAGCGACAGTAGCGTAGCAACTGGGGGGACAGAGAGGACCATCGTCCCAGGCCCGGTGCTCAGAGGGGGCCCACTCGGAGCTACGCTACTGTGATTGTACCAGCGCACGCAGCGTGCCGATAGTTACATTCTGCAGCAGAGCAGGGAGGATCGATCTCCCTACAGGCGGAGGGGCCCGGTGCCACCAGTGGGCCCCCCGCTCGTCTTCACAAGGTCAGCTGTTTCAGCATTTACCTGATACAGCTTACGCTCCTTCTCCCATCATCCCCCTGTCAGCGTCTGACATCACCAAGGCCGACACTGACACTGACAACAGGCGCGATGATGTCGCTACCTGGCGCCTGCTGTCAGGAGATGAGCGGAAGCTCGGAGAACTGCAGTAACAAGAAGGAAGAGAGGTGAGTATTTATTGTTTTTTTAATGGGGGCTGCCTTATACTATAGGGTCTGCCTATGGGGTGCTGCCTATGGGCATCTGCCTATGGGGGTGATGCCTTATACTACAGAGTCTGCCTATGGGGGTGCTACCTTATACTACAGAGTCTGCCTATGGGGTGCTGCACTATACTACAGGGTCTGCCTATGGGGTGCTGCCTTATACTACAGGGTATGCCTATGAGGGTGATGGCTTATACTACAGGGTCTGCCTATGAGGGTGCTGGCTTATACTAAAGCATCTGCCTATGGGGGTGCTGGCTTATACTACAGGGTCTGCCTATGAGGGTGCTTGCTAATACTACAGGGTCTGCCTATGAGGGTGCTGGCTTATACTACAGCATCTGCCTATGGGGGTGCTGCCTTATACTACAGAGTCTGCCTATGGGGTGCTGCCTAATACTACAGGGTCTGCCTATGTGGATGTTGCCTTATACTACAGGGTCTGCCTATGGGGTGCTTTCTTATACTACAGGGTCTGCCTAAGGGGTGCTGTCTTGCACTACAGGGTCTGCCTATGGGGTGCTGTCTTGTACTACAGGGTCTGCCTATGGGGTGCTGCCTTTTATTACAGGGTCTGCCTATGGAGTGCTGTCTTATACTGCAAAGTCTGCTGATGTAGGTGCTGCCTAATACTACGGGGTCTGCCTATGGGGTGCTGCCTTATACTACAGGGTATGCCTATGGGTGCTGCCTTGTGCTATAGAAATGAAAATTGAAAACAAGGCAAACAAAACAGGCAGTAGTAAAGAAATAAAATCATAATATACTACGAGAAATATCCATAAACAAAAGCCTGTGCATGGAAAAGAGTGGGACACACTAACTAACTGAAAATGAAACCACTAAATAAAACTAGTGCCATTGTCCAAAGTAAATGCAAATCATGAAAAGGTTTATTGAAATGACAAAACAACAAAGATTCTGTTAATATATATGGGGAATACGTAACAACATAACACATGGAAGCAAGAAGTCAGGCGGTAACCACTACATATAACTAAGGTATGTGCTGCCAGATGGTAAATAATGGGCTAAATAAATACCAAGGTCTATAAAGCCAATGGTGCAGAAAGAGTTAATCCAAGTGGAAGACAAAACATGTAGTGCAGCAATGTAGACATACCAGTATATGCAGGGAAACACACCGACTGGGTCTGCCTATGGGGTGCTGCCTTATACTACAGGGTATGCCTATGGGGGTGCTGCCTTGTGCTATAGAGTCTGCCTATGAGGGTGCTGCCTTATACTACAGGGTCTGCCTATGGGGTGCTGCCTTATACTACAGGCTCTGCCTATGGGGTGATGCCTTTTTCTATAGAGTCTGCCTATGAGGGTGCTGCCTTATACTACAGGGTCTGCGTATGGGTGCTGCCTTGTGCTATAAAGTCTGCATATGGGGGTGCTGCCTTATACTACAGGGTCTGCCTGTGGGGGTGCTGCCTTATACTACAGGGTCTGCCTATAGGGTGCTGCCTTTTACTACAGGGTCTGCCTATGGGGTGCTGCCTTGTGAAATAGAGTCTGCCTATGGGGAGTGCATTATACTATATTTAGGACGATCTGGTGCATTATACTATATGGAGGCTATCTAGGGGGCCATCATACAGTGTGGAGATTACAGTGGGGGGCCATCATACAGTGTTGGAATTACAGTGAAGGGGCCATCATACAGTGTTGGAGCCATGAAACAGTTTGGGGCTACTAAGGGGTCAGTATACTGTGTGGGTGGTACTATACAGTGAGGGGCATTATACTGTGTATTAAATGTAAAGTGGGTACTAATTGTTAAAGGGGAACTCTGGTTACTGTGACAGTCAAAGAGGCACACAGAAGGCAAAATTACTCTCTAGGGGCAAAATATGGGCCGTGTTTTCTAGGGCGCTTGCACCCGGCATTACTATATTATAGAGGGTTGCTTTAGAATTTAGAAGGCACAGAGAATCACACAGCAGGTGCAGTAATAGGGACACATACAGCAGCAGCGGCTCAGTATTGGGGTATCAGGTGCAGTAATAGGGACACATATGGCAGCAGGGGCTCAGTATTGGGGTATCAGGTGCAGTAATAGGGACACATACGGCAGCAGCGGCTCAGTATTTGGGGAATCAGCAGGATGAGGAGTTTGTGCAGGTTGGGAATAGATGGTGATGGCTGGAATGTGAGAAGTGAAACGTGTCTTTGTTGTATTTTCTGTAGCCGAGTACTGACTGGAAGAAGTTGTCATGTCGGTCTGGGCCAGATGGAAAAGATGGGAAAAGTGAACGATTCCATCAGAAAGAACATCAGCGGTAAGTCATTATCTGTAACTGTGCTGTGATCTCTTATATGTTTTGCAGGGCTGGTAGCTACCACTGACCATATGGTGGTAATATCCATCGTTATATACAGACTAGATGGTAGCCCGATTCTAACGCATCGGGTATTCTAGAATATGTATGTAGTTCATTTATGAAGATTTTAGAACAATACATTGAATACACAGGTTTTCGGCTGATTGTTCGCGGCCGGCCATGTAGTATATAACAGCCCACGTAGTAAATAGCACAGCCACGTAGTATATTGCACAGCCACGTAGTATATAGCACAGCCACGTAGTATATAGCAGAGCCCACGGAATATATAGCACAGCCCACGGAGTATATAGCACAGTCATGTAGTATATAGCACAGCCCACGGAGTGTATAACAGCCCACATTGCATATAACACAGCCACGTAGTATATAACAGCCCACGCACGCAGTATATAACAGAGCCCACGTAGTGTATAACACAGGCCACGTAGTGTATAACACAGCCCACGTAGTGTATAACACAGGCCACGTAGTGTATAACACAGCCCATGTAGTGTATAACACAGGCCATGTAGTGTATTACACAGGCCACGTAGTATATAGGACAGCCCACGTAGTACACTGCACAGCCCACGTAGTACATTGCACAGTCCATGTAGTATATTGCACAGCCCACGTAGTATATTGCACAGCCCACGCAGTATATAGCACAGCCCATGCAGTATATAGCACAGCCCACGCAGTATATTGCACAGCCCACGTAGTATATTGCACAGCCCACGTAGTATATTGCACAGCCGACGCAGTACATTGCACAGCCCACGTAGTACATTGCACAGCCCATGTAGTATATTGCCCAGCCCATGTAGTATATAGCAATGTGGGCATCATATCCCTGTTAAAAAAAAGAATTAAAATAAAAAATAGTTATATACTCACCTTCCCTTGGCCCCGGATCCAGGCGAAGCGTTTACCGATGCTCCTCGCGTGCTCCGGTCCCAAGACCGGTCCCAAGACCGCTACATCATCATCTCGCGAGACCGCAATGCATTGAGCGGTCACCGAGGCATCGCGAGGAGCGGGAAAGGCCGGTTCTGGATCCGAGGGGCCGATGGACGGTGAGTATATAACTATTTTTTTTATTATTTTTAACATTAGATCTTTTTACTATTGATGCCGCATAGGCAGCATCAATAGTAAAAAGTTGGTCACACAGGGTTAATAGCAGCGGTAACGGAGTGCGTTACCCGTGGCATAACGCGGTCCGTTACCGCTGCCATTAACCCTGTGTGAGCACTGAGTGGAGGGGAGTATGGAGCGACCATTTTGCCGCCGGACTGTGCCCGTCGCTGATTGTTCGTGGCCGTTTTGCCGCGACCAATCAGCGACTTGGATTTCCATGACAGACAGAGGCCGCGACCAATGAATATCCGTGACATACAGACAGAAGGACAGACGGAAGTGACCCTTAGACAATTATATAGTAGATTATCTTCAGTAACAGCGCGGTCATCTGCTGAGGTTCTCCTCCACTATTGGGGTGCGTCACCCAGTTGTAATGAAGGTTACCTGGTTAGGGGCCCACTCAGAAATTTGGCCCCCCCTGAACCAAAACCCTAGCTACGCCTCTGCTCAGCGACGATCCCTTTTCGAAACGTCGTGTGTTGTACCAGTTCTCAGAAGAGGACAGTACAGTAGTGGATCGGTCACATCTCTCAGCCTCTGTCTCTCTTCTGTGTTTATATTCCCCTGACTTTTTTATACTTCAGCTTAGGCTAGACAGACGGGGGAGGGTAAAGAGTGGGGGTGTTGCCACTTTTCAGGTGTGTTTCCTGTCTTTGCCTTTGATGTGGTGTCTCTAAGGTCAATGAGTTCACACAGTAGCTACAATAAACTGAATATTTTACATTTTTAGGCACCAGTTTACTGCAAACACATTTCCTGCTGAATGTCCATGTCTTCAAATCACCACATCCCAACCACATACCTTCCCCTCCCCATAAGTATTCACTGTCTTTTGTATCAGTGGGGAACATCCATTGCACATGTTTTTAATAAATCATGCACAACATTAGTAAACTGCAAGCTGCTATTGATTTCAATGAATTAAAAAAATGAGAGGAAATACATAGACCTAAGGATTTGCCTTGTTGGGTCATTAATGATGTCTGTAAAGTAAAATAATGCAACACTTTATAATCGCTATATAAGTAAAACAAACTCCATTTAGCTAGGGCATGTATCCAAGGTGTATTGTATCAAATCTTTTATCAGATGCCAACTGCACACACAGCGACCTACTATCAGGCAGGAAATAAGCATTATTATCTGATGGTCAAATTCAGGAATCAAAAGTGTCAGATTGTCCAAATCTTTGGTAAGATCAAGACGTGATTCCAAGCAAATACTGCAACAAAGGTGTCATCCAGAAGATTCTGATTTATATACTATGTTATTCTAAAACAATTCAATGGGAGAATTATTAATATACTTACTTAGAATGACCCACTGATTTAGAAAAGTCAAAAATGCATGGTGAAAACACCTATTGATCTCACTTTTAATCTTTTTGGTGCAATACCTCATGTTTTAGAAAAATAAATAAAGGACTGGCGATGACTCTATGCACATTCAGCTTTGGTAGTCTGAAATTCCTCCCCATTTCAGATGGTCCAATTAAAGGGAACCTGTCACCTGAATTTGGCGGGACTGGTTTTGGGTCATATGGGTGGGGTTTTCAGGTGTTTGATTCACCCTTTCCTTACCCGCTGGCTGCAATATTGCCTTGCGCTGGCGTGTACTCTGGAGAACAGAGAATGAACTTCAATCCAATATTGCGGCCAGCATGCAGCCAGCAGGTAAGGAAAGGGTGAATCAAACACCCGAAAACCCCGCCCATATGACCCAAAACCGGTCCCGCCAAATTCAGGTGACAGGTTCCCTTTAAGACTAAGGATGGCTGTCACCGACTACCAAATCGCAGTAGTCATAGTCTAGCCCGATAAATAAATCCTGCTCTTAGATGGACCAGTTGAGCTCAGGTGGAAGTGTTCCAGGCTACCAAACACAGTATTCATAGTCTAGCCCAGACCTGTGCAAAGTGCGGCCTGTGGGCCACATCTGGCTCCCTGGCTGTTCAAGTCTGGCCCACGGACTGAGGCAGATGAAGGGCTGAAACAGTAGCCCACGGGCTGCACAGTGCCCTCCATCTGCTGCCATTGCCGTTACCGCTATCCACCTCCTCGGGAGGCAGAGATCGGCGAATACATTGGTAGATTCTTCCACCAATCAGCATGTGACGGAATGATGTCATTTCATCACATCAGCTGTGCACTGCAGAGAGTCAGTACACCGGACACAGGAGCAAAGGCAGAGCGCCGGAGGAACGGGAGCGAAGTGAGTATGTGGTGTGTTTTTTTCATGTGCATAGCATATTTGTATATTCGTAGGAGGCTATGTGGGGCTCCTAATGTATATAAGGAGGCTATGTGTGGCTCAGGCTGTATATAAGGAGGCTATGTTGGGGCTCCAACTGTATATAGGAGGCTATGTGGGATTCACACGGTATATGGAAGGCTGTGTGGGCTCACACTGTTTATGGGAGGCTCATATTGTATATAGGGAGGCTATGTGGGGCTCATACTGTATTTGGTAGGTTATGTGAGACTCATACTGTATATAAGGAGGCTATGTGTTGCTCATACTGTATATAAGGAGGCTATGTGTGTCTCAGGCTGTATATAAGGAGGCTATGTTGGGGCTCCAACTGTATATAGCAGGCTATGTGGGATTCACACGGTATATGGAAGGCTGTGTGGGCTCACACTGTTTATGGGAGGCTATGTGTGGCTCATATTGTATATAGGGAGGCTATGTGGGGCTCATACTGTATATGGAAGGCTATTTTGGGCTCACGTTGTATATAGTGATGCAATGTGGAGCTCACGCTGTATATAGGGAGGCTATGTGGGGCCTCACTCTGTATATAGGCAGGCTATGTGGGGCGCATGCTGTATATAAGGAGGCTGAATGAGGCTCGCGCTGTATGTAGGGAGGCTAGGTGGAACTCACTCTATATAGGGAAGCTATGTAGGGCACACGCTGTATATAGGGAAGCTAGGTGAGGCTCACGCTGTATATAGGGAGGCTATGTGGGGCTCATGCTGTATAGCGAGGCTATGTAGGGCTCATGCTGTATTTAGGGAGGCTATATGGAGCTCATGCTGTATATATGAGCCTATGTGGGGGCTCATACTATAATGCTAACATCCCTGCATGATCCCTTTCCTTCCAGTGGGGATGTCGACATGCTCATCGCCACAGCTGCTCAGTCGCTCCAGTCCCTGCCATTGCTTCCTCTTCCCAGGGCTTGTGCACGTCATGCAGGTCTCTCGGCAATGCGCTTAGGGTGCGTGCTCCCTGCTTCTTAAAGTGGCAGCGCTCGCACTCCTGATGTGTCCCGATCCAATGGCTGGGAAACACTGAGGTATTTAAGGCACCTTTCCCTGTAGGGAAGTGCTTGTGCAACATGTGTGTTTAGTTAGTCCGCATCTGCTAAGTCCATTGTCAGGTCCCTGTCCCTGAATAAGAATCCTGAACCTGAACTTTCCTGTCAGTACCTGAACTTGAATCCTGTACCTGATCCGAATAGTTAGTACCTGAACCTGAATCCTGAACCCGCTCTGTCAGTACCTGAACTTGAATCCTGAACATGAACCAACCTGTCTATACCTGAACGTAAAACAGCTATGTTGGTCCCTGAACCTGAAACTGCCTTAAAGGTCCTTGAACGGGAAACTGGTCTGTCGGTTCCTGAACCTGATTCCTGAACCTGGAACTGTCCTGTCTGAACCTGTTACCTGTCTGTACCTGCACCTGGAACTGTCCTGTTTGAATGTGAACCTGTTACCTATATGTACCTAAACCTAGAACCGTCCTGTCTGAACCTTAACCTGTATCTGAACCTGGAACCATCCTGTCTGAACTTGAACCTGTTACCTGTACCTGAACCGTCCTTTCTGAACCTTAACTTATTACCTGTATGCACCTGAACCTGGAACCATCCTGTCTGAACCTGAGCCCGTTACCTGTCCATGTCACGCACAGTGTGATAAGACTAAGTGCAGCACGAGAGGAAGAGTGGAAGGAAGCCCAAATGCTAGGGAAAGGGGGAGTGGAGACCCCTAGGAAGATCTAATAGCACTGTCTCACCTACCATCCCTATATTGGTTCCACACCAGTTGTCGAGCAGGAACCTAAGCCCTGTATATCCCTAGAGCTAGGCCCTGATTAAGGAAGGGTGGGTAGTGAGCACTGGTGAGTCCCCACTGTACACTAAAGGAAAGAAGGGAGACAAACAATGGGGAAGCAACTTATCTTGAGCAGACTAAGAGAGGTAACACCAAACATCCTTCAACAGCACCAGAAAGGAAGTAAGCCGACTGCTATTGCTCCAAGCCTTCACAAGGGTAAAAGTGAATATCACTGGCGACTCCCTGAAGCAGACTGGGAGTCAATAAACACTCAGGTCCAGGTGTGTCAATTGTAGCCAGAGGGAGGTTGCCACTGGATCCAAAAGTCAGTAAGATTAAGAAGGCATCTGCAATGCCAAACGCAGAGACCTTCTGCAGCCAGTTGCCGAGCGACTGTAGCATCTGATACACCCGTGACAGTACCCCCTATTCTACGAGTGGCTTCCAGACACTCAGGACCAGGTTTATCAAGATAAGAGGTGTGGAATGAGCGAAACAGCCTAAGGGCATTCACCTCTGATGCTGAAACCCACATCCTTTCCTCTGGGCCATAACCCTTCCAGTGCACCAAGTATTGTAGGGAACGACGATGTAGGCGAGAATCTACAATCCTCGAAATCTGAAACTCAAGATTTCCATCAACTATTATTTGGGGCGGCAGTAGAGGTGATGACTAGTGATGAGCGAGCACTAAAATGCTCGGGTGCTCATTGCTTGGGTCGAGCAGATTGGAATACTCGGGTACTTGGCCAGAACAACGAGCCCAATGTAAGTCTATGGGAGACCCGAGTATTTTTACTGTGATCCCCCCCGGGGGTCATTTTAAGGTCTAAAAATGTCTGAAAATGATGGAAACACTGCTCAAAAGACACAGGGACATCATGGGGATCGCCCAAGGAAGCATTCCTGACTCCTACGTCACAGCTGTAAACATTTTTTTCTGAGACTCATGCCATTTTTCCCGGTGCCATCAAAAAACGCACTAAAACGAAACCAATACGGATTTTGCTGGGAAATGTGTCAAGGTACATCCTTTGCAGGTCAATGACTTCCCTGTAAGGCCAAATATTTAACCCCAGACCGAAAATTACCTCCCCCACTTAGGCTTATTTCAGACGCAGCGTTTTTGTAGTGTTTTTCAACTTTAACATTGCTTTCAACCACTACAAATGCATTCACTGGGAAATTTCATTGTAACATTTAACAACCCTAGCTGGCCATGTGGTGTGTGACACATAAGCAGACCCATCTTGTTTCATTTATGAAGGAGGGACTCTTAAAGTCACAGAGCCTATTTTTACTGGTGCATCAGGCGGCTTTAATCTTCTTAAAGGGCCATTATTAAACAGTGCATGCTGTGTGAATAGAGGCCCTTTTTTGCACCTGTGTTTTTGCCATCATTAATCGGGTCCGATGCCCTGCTGGTGCATTTGTTTGGAGGCTTCAGCAGGTAACCATCTCTGCTTTTTTCTCTGTGATTTTTTTTGTCAATTTTCTGGAGGATTTTTAAGTCCTCTTTGTGCGTCTGTGAGCTTTTACTCAATGTTTAGCGTTCGGACCGGCAAAAATGTAAGGACCCTTGACGTGGGTTGCCGGCTTACGTATTGAGGCCCCAATATAAACTAATACCTTGCATACATTGATATGTGGTATTTTTGCACTTTATCTTGCAGGGCGCAGTCGGACCAAGATGGCTCTGTAAACTGTAGGCCTCTATTCACACAGCATGCATTTTGTAGCACTGGGCAGCCCGCCTGTATGTGCGTTAGTAATAGGCTGTAGACCAGATGCTCTGCATTGCTTGTGTGAACAATGCCACATACAGACTATTATCGCTTATCTCTTTGTGCACTAATGCCAAACAACCAATACTGGATTGAAAGTGGTTGTTTCATCGGTATTTTTTGCACTTGTGTTTTTGCCATCATTAATTGGGTCCGATGCGCCCTGCTGGTGCATTTGTTTGGAGGCTTCAGCAGGTAACCATCTCTGCTTTTTTCTCTGTGATTTTTTTTGTCAATTTTCTGGAGGATTTTTAACTCCTCTTTGTGCGTCTGTGAGCTTTTACCCAATGAAAATCCACTTCACAATATGCATTTTGTACTCCGTACTCCTTTGTTTTACACATTGGCAGCAAAGCCAGCCCTGCTTCATAGTCAGTCATATGCACCCTATTATGCATTGGAACCCACATACTGGATGGGCCCATGAAAATACACTGCACAATATGCATTTTGTACTCTGTACTCCTTTGTTTTACACATTGGCAGCAAGGCCAGCCCTGCTACATAGTCATATGCACCCCATTACGCCTTGGAACCCCCATACTGGATGGGCCCATGATAATCCACTCGTATTTTTTAATGGCATGATGGTTCCCTCTTTGCACAATTATTTACAGGAGAATTTAGCAATTTATTTGCCATGTTTTTAACACGAAGGTTCAGATACGGCTTTAAATAAGGCTAATACTTGCAATACAATGCAATTTTATTTCAAACTACAAAATTCAAGGAATAGTATGATTGAATAGTGCGAGTGCGTACACTTTTGTATATGTTAACATACAAAGGATAATAAGTACATATAAGGATTAAATACATATAGTGATTACGCATATATGAATATTAACTACCTACAGTATACATACATCATCCACAAGAGGCTTTTAAACATCATCCGAATGGAATATCAGAGAAGCAAGACCAAGACAGAGAACCCCTGGGAGATTACCTACACTGCATGGGTGTCCCCAATTATGCAGGTATCAGCACATTGTACATGTACCCCAGTTTTGGCATCTGTCTTAGTCATGTTTCTCTGGTCTTATATAGTGATTTACAGTATGTAGTAACTCTAGCTACACCCAGACCTTCAAGTGGCCAGCTGCAAGATTGTATGAAACTGAGATATCATGGAGTCAGACGAGGGGCCATAAACCCCTAGAAAATAAAAGCCACAAGGATTTAGATCAAACCACCACATGGAGAGTTTCAGTAAACCTTAATGTTTTACAAAGACAAACATCAAACATATGGAGGCTTAGAACTGTTTGTGAAGTGAATAAACAAACATTTCTGAAGATTGTGTCACTATGAACATTGTCTGTCACATCTGTAAATGTTTTACAAGAAATGCAGCTAAGTGATTGTCTGAATGCATTTGGTATACAGAATTTTAATCTGGATGCCAAATCGCCATTTGTATATTCGCCATTTTTACATTTTAGGCAGCCAAAGTTATCGCTTCCAAGGAGAGAAACTAATATAGTCGACAACGAAATATTTGTAATGAACTACTGAGCCAAACATACAGCATTGCTTTATCAAATTTATATGAAGTCTATTGTGTCCAATGTGAGCAACCAGGCAACACAAAAAGGAGCTTTTCAAGTGAGCTCTTTAACCCCTTCCCGACCCATGACGCCTATGCGGCGTCATGGAATGATCGCGTCCCTGCAGATCGGGTGAAGGGGTTAACTCCTATTTTACCCGATCTGCAGGGAGAGGGGGAGTGGTACTTCAGCCCAGGGGGGGTGGCTTCACCCCCCCCCGTGGCTACGATCGCTCTGATTGGCTGTTGAAAGTGAAACTGCCAATCAGAGCGATTTGTAATATTTCACCTAAAAAACTGGTGAAATATTACAATCCAGCCATGGCCGATGCTGCAATACCATCGGCCATGGCTGGAAAACCTGAAGTGACCCCCCCCCCACCCCACCGATCGCCCCCCCAGTGCTCCGTTATGGGGTCCGGTCCCCTCCGTCCTGTGCTCCGCTCCCCCGTCCTCCTGCCCGCTCCCCCCTGCTCCTATGTCACCCCCCGGTGCTCCGACGCCCCCCCCGTGCCCCGATCTCCCCCCCCTTATACTTACCGAGGCTCCCGGTCCCCGTCCGCCTCCATCATGGGCGCCGCCATCTTCCAAAATGGCGGGCGCATGCTCAGTGCGCCCGCCGAATCTGCCGGCCGGCAGATTCATTACAAGTACATTTTGATCACAGTGGTAGGTTCTATCACAGCGATCAAAATAAAAAAAATAATAAATAAAACCCCCCCCTTTATCACCCCCATAGGTAGGGACAATAATAAAATAAAGAAAATATTTTTTTTTCTTTTTCCACTAGGGTTAGGGTTAGAACTAGGGGTAGGGTTAGGGGTAGGGTTAGGGTTACGGGTAGGGTTAGGGGTAGGGTTATGGCATGTGCACACAGAGCGGATCGGCCGCGGATCAGCAGCGGATCGGCCGCGGATCCGCAGCGGATCGGCAGCGGATCGGCAGCGGATCCGCAGCGGATCGGCCGCGGATCAGCCGCGGATCCGCAGCGGATCGGCAGCGGATCCCCAGCGGATCGGCAGCGGATCCGCAGCGGATCCGCAGCGGATCGGCAGCGGATCGGCAGCGGATCCGCAGCGGATCGGCAGCGGATCGGCAGCGGATCGGCCGCGGATCCGCAGCGGATCGGCCGCGGATCCGCAGCGGATCGGCCGCGGATCCGCAGCGGATCGGCCGTGGATCCGCAGCGGATCGGCAGCGGATCGCCCGCGGATCCGCAGCGGATCGGCAGCGGATCGCCCGCGGATCCGCAGCGGATCGGCCGCGGATCCGCAGCGGATCGGCAGCGGATCGGCCGCGGATCCGCAGCGGATCGGCCGCGGATCCGCAGCGGATCGGCCGTGGATCCGCAGCGGATCGGCAGCGGATCGCCCGCGGATCCGCAGCGGATCGGCAGTGGATTGGCCACGGATCCGCAGCGGATTGGCCGCGGATCCGCAGCGGATTGGCCGCGGATCCGCAGCGGATTGGCCGCGGATCCGCAGCGGATTGGCCGCTGCGAATTCGAAGCAGTTTTCCATCAGGTTTACAGTACCATGTACACCTAAGGAAAACCAAATCCGCTGTGCCCATGGTGCGGAAAATTCCGTGCAGAAACCCTGCATTGTATTTTCCGCAGCATGTCAATTCTTTGTGCGGATTCCGCAGCGTTTTACACCTGTTCCTCAATAGGAATCCGCAGGTGAAATCCGCACAAAAAAACACTGGAAATCTGCTGTAAATCCGCAGGTAAAACGCAGTGCCTTTTACCTGCAGATTTTTCAAAAATCGTGCGGAAAAATCTCACACGAATCCGCAACGTGGGCACATAGCCTTAGGGTTAGGGTTGGAATTAGAGTTAGGGTTGGAATTAGGGCTAGGGTTTGAAATAGGGTTAAGATTAGGCTTGTGGTTAGGGTTTCGGATAGGGTTAGGGGTGTGTTGGGGTTACAGTTGTGGTTAGGGTTGGGATTAGGGTTATGGTTGGGATTAGGGTTAGGATTAGGGTTGGAATTAGGGTTACGGGTGTGTTGCGGTTAGGGTTGTGGTTAGGGGTGTGTTGGGGTTAGGGTTGTGATTAGGGTTATGGCTACAGTTGGGATTAGGATTAGGGGTGTGTTGGGGTTAGTGTTGAAGTTAGAATTGAGGGGTTTCCACTGTTTAGGCACATCAGGGGTCTCCAAACGCAACATGGCGCCACCATTGATTCCAGCCAATCTTGCGTTCAAAAAGTCAAATGGTGCTCCCGCCCTTCCAAGCCCCGACGTGCGCCCAAACAGTGGTTTACCCCCACATTTGGGGTACCAGCGTACTCAGGACAAACTGGGCAACAACTGTTGGGGTCCAATTTCTCCTGGTACCCTTGCAAAAATAAAAAATTACTTGCTAAAACATAATTTTTGAGGAAAGAACAATTATTTTTTATTTTCACGGCTCTGCGTTATAAACTTCTGTGAAGCACTTGGGGGTTGAAAGTGCTCACCACACATCTAGATAAGTTCCTTCGGGGGTCTAGTTTCCAAAATGGGGTCACTTGTGGGGTGTTTCTACTGTTTAGGCACATCAGGGGCTCTGCAAATGCAATGTGACGCCCGCAGACCATTCCATCAAAGTCTGCATTTCAAATGTCACTACTTCCCTTCCGAGCCCTGACGTGTGCCCAAACAGTGGTTTACCCCCACATATGGGGTATCAGCGTACTCACAACAAACTGGGCAACAAATATTGGGGTCCAAATTCTCCTGTTACCCTTGTGAAAATAAAAAATTGCTTGCTAAAACATCTTTTTTGAGGAAAGAAAAATGATTTTTTATTTTCACGGCTCTGCGTTGTAAACTTCTGTGAAGCACTTGGGGGTTGAACGTGCTCACCACACATCTAGATAAGTTCCTTGGGGGGTCTAGTTTCCAAAATGGGGTCACTTGTGGGGGGTTTCTACTGTTTAGGCATATCAGGGGCTCTGCAAACGTAACATGATGCCCGCAGACCATTCCATCAAAGTCTGCATTCCAAAATGTCACTACTTCCCTTCCGAGCCCCGGCATGTGCCCAAACAGTGGTTTACCCCCACATATGGGGTATCAGCGTACTCAGGAGAAACTGGACAACAACTTTTGGGGTCCAATTTCTCCTGTTACTCTTGCAAAAATAAAAAATTCTGGGCTAAAAAAATATTTTTGAGGAAAGGAAACACATTTATTATTTTCACGGCTCTGCGTTATAAACTTCTGTGAAGCACTTGGGGGTTCAAAGTGCTCACCACACATCTAGATAAGTTCCCTTGGGGGTCTAGTTTCCAAAATGGAGTCACTTGTGGGGAGTTCCTACTGTTTAGGCACATCAGGGACTCTGCAAACGCAACCTGATGCCCGCAGAGCATTCCATCAAAGTCTGCATTTCAAAACGGCACTACTTCCCTTCCGAACCCAGACGTGTGCCAAAACAGTGGTTTACCCCCACATATGGGGTATCAGCGTACTCAGGAGAAACTGGACAACAACTTTTGGGGTCCAATTTCTCCTGTTACCCTTGGGAATATAAAAAATTGTGGGCTAAAAAATCATTTTTGAGAAAAGAAAAATTATTTTTTATTTTCATGGCTCTGCGTTATAAACTTCTGTGAAGCACTTGGGGGTTCAAAGTGCTCACCACACATCTAGATTAGTTCCTTGGGAGGTCTAGTTTCCAAAATGGGGTCACTTGTGCGGGAGCTCCAATGTTTAGGCACACAGGAGCTCTCCAAACGCGACATGGTGTCCGCTAATGATTGGAGCTAATTTTCCATTCAAAAAGCCAAATGGCGTGCCTTCCCTTCCGAGCCCTGCCGTGCGCCTAAACAGTGGTTTACCGCCACATATGGGGTATCATCGTACTCAGGACAAACTGGACAACAACATTTGGGGTCCAATTTCTCCTATTACCCTTGGGAAAATAAAAAATTCTGGGCTAAAAATCATTTTTGAGGAAAGAAAAATTATTTTTTTATTTTAACGGCTCTGCGTTATAAACTTCTGTGAAGCACCTGGGGGTTATAAGTGCTCACTATGCATCTAGATAAGTTCCTTGGGGGTCTAGTTTCCAATATGGGGTCACTTGTAGGGGAGCTCCAATGTTTAGGCACACAGGGGCTCTCCAAACGCGACATGGTGTCCGCTAACGATTGGAGCTAATTTTCCATTCAAAAAGTCAAATGGCACGCCTCCCCTTTCCGAGCCTTGCCGTGCACCCAAACAGTGGTTTACCCCCACATATGAGGTATCGGCATACTCAGGAGAAATTGCCCAACAAATTTTAGGATCCATTTTATCCTGTTGCCCATGTGAAAATGAAAGAATTGAGGCTAAAAGAAATTTTGTGTGAAAAAAAAGTACTTTTTCATTTTTGCGGATCAATTTGTGAAGCACCTGGGGGTTTAAAGTGCTCACTATGCCTCTAGATGAGTTCCTTGGGGGGTCTAGTTTCCAAAATGGGGTCACTTGTGGAGGAGCTCCAATGTTTAGGCACACAGGGGCTTTCCAAACGCGACATGGTGTCCGCTAACGATGGAGATAATTTTTCATTCAAAAAGTCAAATGGCGCTCCTTCCCTTCCGAGCCTTACCATGTGCCCAAACAGTGGTTTACCCCCACATGTGAGGTATTGGTGTACTCAGGAGAAATTGCCCAACAAAATTTAGGATCCATTTTATCCTGTTGCCCATGTGAAAATGAAAAAATTGAGGCTAAAATAATTTTTTTGTGAAAAAAAAGTACTTTTTCATTTTTACGGATCAATTTGTGAAGCACCTGGGGGTTTAAAGTGCTCACTATGCTTCTAGATAAGTTCCTTGGGGGGTCTAGTTTCCAAAATGTGGTCACTTGTGGGGGAGCTCCAATGTTTAGGCACACGGGGGCTCTCCAAACGCGACATGGTGTCCGCTAAAGATTGGAGCCAATTTTTCATTCAAAAAGTCAAATGGCGCTCCTTCCCTTCCGAGCCCTGCCGTGCGCCCAAACAGTGGTTTACCTCCACATATGAGGTATCAGCGTACTCAGGACAAATTGAACAACAACGTCCGTGGTCCAGTTTCTCCTTTTACCCTTGGGAAAATAAAAAATTGTTGCTAAAAGATCATTTTTGTGACTAAAAAGTTAAATGTTCATTTTTTACTTCCATGTTGCTTCTGCTGCTGTGAAACACCTGAAGGGTTAATAAACTTCTTGAATGTGGTTTTGAGCACCTTGAGGGGTGCAGTTTTTAGAATGGTGTCACTTTTGGGTATTTTCAGCCATATAGAACCCTCAAACTGACTTCAAATGTGAGGTGGTCCCTAAAAAAAATGGTTTTGTAAATTTTGTTGTAAAAATGAGAAATCACTGGTCAAATTTTAACCCTTATAACTTCCTAGCAAAAAAAAAAATTTGTTTCCAAAATTGTGCTGATGTAAAGTAGACATGTGGGAAATGTTATTTATTAACTATTTTGTGTCACATAGCTCTCTGGTTTAACAGAATAAAAATTCAAAATGTGAAAATTGCGAAATTTTCAACATTTTTGCCAAATTTCCGTTTTTTTTACAAATAAACTCAGAAATTATCGACCTAAATTTACCACTAACATGAAGCCCAATATGTCACGAAAAAATAATCTCAGAATCGCTAGGATCCGTTGAAGCGTTCCTGAGTTATTACCTCATAAAGGGACACTGGTCAGAATTGCAAAAAACGGCAAGGTCATGAAGGGGTTAAGGTACACAAATGTTATGAAGTCTTTGCCAACAAGGATGTGGTTTCACCAATGAGGGTACCTTTTTTAAAAAATATACTATTGCCATCCCAGCCCCCCTTGCACAAAATTCTGTGGCCTATAAAAGTACAGAACACGTTCACCCAGGTCATGTTGTCGGAGATAAGGAAGAGACATTGCAGGAGACAGAGTTAAGAAGTAGGCCCAATGTAATGTAATGCCCAATTCCCCAATGTGGGGTCCTTTTTATACTAAATAAAATAGTGCCATCACAGCCCCCTTGCCCAAAATTCACCGTACAGAGCACATTCACCCTGGTGATCTAGTGGCAGGTAAAGGACACATTGCAGGAGACAGAGTTAAGAAGTAAGCCCAATGTAATGTAATGCCCCATTCCCCAATGTGGGGTCCTTTTTTACTAAATAAAATAGTGCCAGCACAGCCTCCTTCCCCAAAATGCACCGGCCTATAACAGTACATAGAACGTTCACCCTGGTCATCTATTGGTTCTGGATGATGAGGATGAGGATGAGGATAAGGAGGAGGATAACAGCAAACAGACCAAATCTGGAAGCGTATACCCATGTGTGGTGGTGAAGAGGTGCATGAGAATACACTTCCTCAAAAGAGAGAATGTATTTGAGGTTATGTTTCGCTGTTTTCACTTGGTGGTGTACAGAAGTCTTACCCAATCCAGCCCTTGTTCATTTTTATAAGAGTCAGCCTGTCAGCATTTTCAGTTGACAGGCGGATGCGCTTATCTGTTATAATTCCACCAGTGGCACAAAAACCCGCACTGATGGAATGCTAGCAGCAGGGCAGGCCAGGACCTCCAAGGCGTAGAGAGCCAGTTCATGCCACGTATCCAGCTTGGATACCCAATAATTAAAAGGCACAGAGGAATCACAGAGGACGTTGGTACGATCTGCAAGGTACTCTGTCACCATCTTCCCAAACATTGCACTTCTTGTGACACTACCCCGTGCCTCTGTTCCGTTACAATGTGAGGGTCTGAGAAAACTATCTCAGAAACTTGCCATTGTTCCCCTGCCTGAGCTGGACTATACTTCTGTCTCTCTCGCTTGGACTCCTTGGTTGTACAACAAACTGTGACGTCTGCTGCCAACGTTCTCACATGGGAATTTTCTAAGTAATTCCTCTACAAGGGCCCTCTGGTACTGCAACATTTTAGTACACCTCTCTGCCTCTGGTAGAAGAGATTGAAAGTTCTCCTTGTAGCGTGGGTCTAGAAGTATCACCAACCAGTCATGAGTGTCACCCAAAATTTTTATAATGTGAGGCTCACTTGAAACACAGCGCAACATAAAGTCAGCCATGCGTGCCAGACTGCTAACAGGCCAGACTTCCGTGCCCTCACCAACAGGACGACTGACCATGCTGTCCTCCTCATCCTCCTCCTCCCTGTCCTCAGGCCATCCCCGCTGAACAGACGGTATGACAGCTGTGTTTGCAGTACCGTCTATAAGGCATGAAAGTAGCTCCTGTTCTTCCTCCTCCTCCTCATTGTGTAATAATTATATGGGTACTACGGAATCTAATAGCATGGGATAAAGCCAGTCTGAGAACAAAGTTGCACCAAAGAATGTTTTTACTCAAAACAGAAGTGTAAACAGAATTGACATAGATATTTCTGCAATTGCAACAAGGTCTTCAGCTCTATATTGTAAATGGCAAACAGAGCATAATACAAATATTCCTGCAGCAGTAACAAGGTCCTCAGCACAATAAAGTAAATCACAGCATACTGAGAGGCGAACAGATATTTAAACAAGGAAGTCCAATAAGGTTATTAGTGTGTATGCTGTTGTGAAATTGGATTTTGGGCTCCCCCGGTGGCCACTGGTGGAATTGAACTGGTGTGCATCATCCTCTCTGTTCACCTGTTTCCATCAGGATGTGGGAGTCGCTATTTAGCCTTGCTCCTCTGTCACTTCCATGCCGGTCAACATTGTAATCAGAAGCCTTTCTGTGCATGTTCCTGCTGCTAGACAACTCCCAGCTAAGTTGGACTTAGTCCTTGTTTGTTTTTGCATTTTGTTCCAGTTCACAGCTGTAGTTTCGTTTCTGTGTCTGGAAAGCTCTTGTGATCTGAAATTGCCACTCTGATGTTATGAGTTAATACTAGAGTCTTAAAGTAATTTCAGGATGGTATTTTGATAGGGTTTTCAGCTGACCATGAAAGTGCCCTTTCTGTCTTCCTGCTATCTAGTAAGCGGACCTCAATTTTGCTAAACCTATTTTCATACTACGTTTGTCATTTCATCTAAAATCACCGCCAATATTTGTGGGGGCCTCTGTCTGCCTTTCGGGGAAATTTCTCTAGAGGTGAGCCAGGACTATATTTTCCTCTGCCAGGATTAGTTAGTCCTCCGGCCGGCGCTGGGCGTCTAGGGATAAAATGCAGGCTACGCTACCCGGCTACTGTTAGTTGTGCGGCAGGTTTAGTTCATGGTCAGTTTAGTTTCCATCCTTCCAAGAGCTAGTTCGTATGTTTGCTGGGCTATGTTCTCTTGCCATTGAGAACCATAACAGTATGCACACAGTACTTAAATGAGGAAGTCCAGCAAAACTTGATCACACATGTGCACAGTACTTGTTGGTAGGAGTCCAATAATTCACAGATGTTGCGTTGTGTGAATGCAGTCCTAGGAAAGAGAGGACGAGGGAAAAAAGAGGGAGAGCGCTATCTAAGCGTAGCAGATGAGTAAAACTTCCTTGATGAGACAAGCACAACTTGAATCTTGCTCACCTGATGTGGTTGTGCAAAGAGGCACAACACTGGGAAAAGTTTTGCAAACAAAGAAGATACTTCCACTGGTGCGCAGCCCGTTGCAGAAGTTCCAGAGGCGAGAGGTAGCTGAATGGAGAAAGGCAGACCACCGAGTAGTGAGCAGAAGAAGCAGGGAGTTCTCCAGCAAACCGGCAGGAGCAAGGAGCACAAAATACTCAGGCACAGGAGAACACATGACCCGGACTTAAATAATCAGGACAGACAGGAAGTTCCATGACAGGGCGAGATCCAAGACTCCATCTTGGATCAGGGCAAACAGGCACCAGGAAAGTCCAGAATCCTTACACATTGACTACCAATTCACATTGAGAAGACATGAGGCTGGGCTGAGTGTAATCCTCCTGAATGGTTCCTTCCTCCATGTCCTCATGCTCTGCAATAGGCATACAAAAATCACTGCACTCATCCAGTTCAGGGAAACAAAATTCTTTGCTGAAGTGAATATTTATTTGGAATACGGTGATGCAGATGAAACGGGAGGTGATTTTGGCAGTTTTAATGTTTCGGCCACGCAGTGGCCTTGATCACAATACAGTGCTGTAGTAAATAAAAAATATAGTGTATAAACACAAAGTTATATACAGTGTTGTAATAATATTTACAAGCTATACAATACTAGATCAAAAATTCAATGTACAATATTAGAGACTAAGGAAAACATGTCAGGAATCCATAAATAGCAAAAACAACCGGTATTGATCCTGGTAATCCTGTAACCTGTATTCGAAAAGAACATTTAAACAGAGTCTGGTTTATCAAGAAGTTCAACTATGTATGCACATACCCTTATTGATTATTCGTTTCTATCATAATTTGTTGCATCATGCGTATACAATCGAAGGTGGAGATAGACAAATACTCCTATATTCCTATAGAACCGTTGAAGGTCTTTCTCTAATTGAAAAGGATCCCATCTTGGTGTAGGGCAAAAAGATAGGCCCATGTTGAGGACTTTCAACTCAAGAGGAGACAGAGAATAATCAGAAATATTGACTACCGAGTTTGGACTCCTACCTGTGATCTGAGGGTCATGTGGCGATCTGGAACTCTTCCTCCTTGACCTCCTGGTTGGCGTCCATTTTGTCCTAAAAAACGGGGTCCTGGTGATGGAACTCCTCCAGTCTCGCTGCCAGATCCTGCTGAAGAACCCTCGGCCGGTGAGGAGCCCCCTGAGCGGTAGTTCCCTCTTGGTGTGCGGCGATATCTTTGTCGTGATTGCCGGGGAAATGGGTCCTCCCATCTGTATACTTTATTGGTGAGGTAATCCTCCATATCTCTTTGGAACTTAGTCCGTTTTCTCTCTTCAAGAGTTTTCTGGTGGGTAGATAATATAGAGTTCACTTTGGCCTTTAACGTGGAGAATTCAGTGTTACTCAAAGTTGTAGTCAGCTGGGTTTCAATAGATACAATCTTTTCCTCCGTGTTCTTTATAGCTTCCTGGAGATGTTCTATGGTTAGCAAAATGATGTCAAAGGAACATTTATTCAAGATCTTTTGGAATGTGGCACAATACTTTTCATTATCGGCAAAAAGGGTGGGTCGCAGGTTGCAGCGCAGGCCGCGAGGTATTTTTCCTTGACGATGGTATTCGCCCAATGTAGCACAATGTAGATCAAAAGAAATTAGTCTCTTCCTCTCTTTTTCCCAGTCTCTTGTTTTAATGTCTTTACTAGGGATATGTAAAAAATCTGTTTTGGTCCTTATCTTAGACAAGATAGTGGAGCCTGTGGCGTCGTCGTAAACATAGGTCTCGGCTGACATGAGTTCAGTCGGTGCTCAAAACTCAAAAAACAATGTAGTAGAGAAAACGAAGAGTTAGCACTCGACTAATCACAGAGTTCGGAGGTGCATGTGAAAGGAACCAGCGGTCCCATAGACAATAGGCATACAAAAATCACTGCACTCATCCAGTTCAGGGAAACAAAATTCTTTGCTGAAGTGAATATTTATTTAAGTATATGTATATTTATATACACCCTGGCATTTCACTAATTACCTAGTAATATTCCATACCCAATACGTGCATCTGTCTATTTTTTACAGCTAATCGTGTATGCAATAGATGGTATAGTGACATATATTCACCTTTTCAGGCTCTCTTTGATTGGTATGCAGGCCTTGCATCCCTAATTTGGGTAAATACCTTTTTTATGTATATATCTTACCCCTTCATATTCCGGACTAATGTAAACTTACAGAGTCCACAATTCTATACACAAGACCTCAAACCTAGGGGGTGTAAATTGTATATGTACACATGGTGGGATCAGCATAATTACGGGTTGCTTGCTCATTATCTCTCATTACCTCTAACAGGCTAGAAACTTGTCTATCTCCACCTTCGATTGTATACGCATGATGCAACAAATTATGATAGAAACGAATAATCAATAAGGGTATGTGCATTTGGCTTTACCTCCTGTTTAGTCTCATACATAGTTGAACTTCTTGATAAACCAGACTCTGTTTAAATGTTCTTTTCGAATATAGGTTACTGGATTACCAGGATCAATACCGGTTGTTTTTGCTATTTATGGATTCCTGACATGTTTTCCTTAGTCTCTAATATTGTACATAGAATTTTTGATCTAGTATTGTATAGCTTGTAAATATTATTACAACACTGTATATAACTGTGTTTATACACTATATTTTTTATTTATTACAGCACTGTATTGTGATCAAGGCCACTGCGTGGCCAAAACGTTAAGACTGCCAAAATCACCTCCCGTTTCATCTGCATCACCGTATTCCAAATAAATATTCACTTCAGCAAAGAAATTTGTTTCCCTGAACTGGATGAGTGCAGTGATTTTTGTATGCCTATTGTCTATGGGACCGCTGGCTTCTTTCACATGCACCTCCGAACTCTGTGATTAGTCGAGTGCTAACTCTTCGTTTTCTCTACTCATGCTCTGCAATGCAATGCATCCTCTTTAATTGTGATTTAAGAATAACACAAAAATGGAGTTCCATACATTATGGTAAAATCAATAGAAAAATACTTTATTATACATACAGAAAATACAAAAAAGTTCCAAATTGTATAAATCTAGAAAACAAGGAAAAAGGACCCTAGTAAAAACACAGAGGTCCAAGGCATGAAAAGTTATGTTCATAATAAATGTCATCGTGGTATTAAAGCAAAGCACTGGTCATTTGTGCAGTTAATTATGGTGTCAGCCCAATATATTAGTAACAGGCTTAATTTCATCTAATACTATAGTGTAAGGCACCACATAATCTGCACTGTTCACAATTAGTGTTGAGCGATACCTTCCGATATCGGAAAGTATCGGTATCGGAAAGTATCGGCCGATACCGGCAAAATATCGGATCTCGCCGATACCGATACCCGATACCAATGCAAGTCAATGGGACGAAAATATCGGAATTAAAATAAACCCTTTCTTTTCTTGTAGGTTTATTCTACATGAAGGAAAACAACTAAGAATAATGTAGGATGTATTGGGGGAGGTGGCGGAGACATTAAAGGCATAGAGGTTTAGCCCAATCAAATAGAATAGCAGGAATTTTAATTTTTTTTTAAGACGTTCGGAGTTACAAAGATATTGACTATGTTAAGATTTTTTTATTTTGTCAGATATTGATGTTTCACTACTTCCACGCCCTTCACCCTCTTTTTTACTTCTCCCACACTTTCTTCTTCATCATCATCAGCATCTTTGACATCAAGTTCTTATTCACCTTATTCATCTTCTTCTTCATCTTCTACCTATAATTTTTTTTTGTTACATTGTTCATATTCTTTTTATTTAACTATTATTCTTCTTCATATTCAACTTCTTCATCATATTCTTATTTGTGACAGGCATTCCCGTAGTTGTTATCTATAAAAGTTTGAAGATTACACCTTCCGTTCTGCCTGTCACAAAAGAGTTAGATTTGTCCGTGTTCAGTTTGGCCTGCAGCATCAGGCTTTATCCAGGGGCACCACGAGGAGGAACGGACTCACCCCCATACACTGCTTAGTCTTTTTCTGCTTATAATTTAGATAATATCTTTTGCTCTGATATTTAGTGTTATGCTTAATGTTCTTCAGCTCTTTGTTCTGCAGCCTCTTGTTCTTCTGCTTCTTGGTCTCCCATGTCGTCGTCATCTCCAGGGTCGTCGTCATCTCAGTGGTTGTCGTCTCTGGTGTCGTCGTCATCTTAGGGGTGGTCTTCCGGGTCATCGTCTTTAGGGTCTTGAACTTGGAAATGTAGCAGAAGGTACAAGAAGGCTGAGAAAATGCCGAGAAACAGCTGATGGAAATGGAACTCCGATGGCTACCCGAAGGTCCAAGAGCCAATGGAACTACCGAGGACCAGCTGATGTTACTGGAACCCGGTTACTAAGCAGGAGGTACCCGTGCCTGAAAGCACTACCAAGGACCACCTGACGTTGGTGGAACTCGGATACCCAGAGGGAGGCACCTAAGCCAAAGGCTCTGCCCGGAACCAGCTGACGGTACTGGAACCAGGATGGGGAGCAGAAGGTACAAGAGCAAAAGACACTGCCGAGAACCAGCTGACGGTACTGGAACCCGGATGGGTAGCCAAAGGTCCAAGAGCCAATGGAACTACCGAGGACCAGCTGACGCTACTGGAACCCGGTTACTAAGCAGGAGGTACCCGTGCCTGAAAGCACTACCAAGGACCACCTGACGTTGGTGGAACTCGGATACCCAGAGGGAGGCACCTAAGCCAAAGGCTCTGCCCGAAACCAGCTGACGGTACTGGAACCAGGATGGGGAGCAGAAGGTACAAGAGCAAAAGACACTGCCGAGAACCAGCTGATGGTACTGGAACCCGGATGGGTAGCCAAAGGTCCAAGAGCCAATGGAACTACCGAGGACCAGCTGACGTTACTGGAACCCGGTTACTAAGCAGGAGGTACCCGTGCCTGAAAGCACTACCAAGGACCACCTGACGTTGGTGGAACTCGGATACCCAGAAGGAGGCACCTAGGCCAAAGGCTCTACCCGAAACCAGCTGACGGTACTGGAACCAGGATGGGGACCTATTCAAGCTTGTCTTCTTAGAGCCCCAACTAGTGGGGTTGGAGCAAAGGGTCAGCAGGGGGAGCAGAGTGTAGGCCGAAGCCTGCACTGGAGGCATTTGGAGGTCTGTTGTGTCTGCGTGGCATTTGCAGGACAAGATGCCGGCTACACAGCAGGGGAACAGCTGGCGTTGCTGAACCCCACTGACACATTGGCGGGTGTTTTTCTCTGTGCAGCCAGCACTTCCGGGCGCCAACTGGCGGTGTTAGAGCCCAGGGTCAGCAGGAGGAGCAGAGGGAGCAGAGTGTAGGCCGAAGCCTGCACTGGAGGCAGTTTTGTGTCTGCGTGGCGTTTTCAGGACACGATGCCGGCTACACAGCAGGGGAACAGCTGGCGTTGCTGAACCCCACTGACACATTGGCGGGTGTTTTTCTCTGTGCAGCCAGCACTTCCGGGCACCAACTGGCGGTGTTAAAGCCCAGGCTCTGCAGGAGGAGCAGAGTGTAGGCTGAAGCCTAATTGAACCAATTTTAAAGGTAACCTTTAACCCCCCCTCAGGTGTAACAAATTAGAAGAGCCACACCTTGGGCAGCAGTAATGCTGCCCAAGTCAAATGTTGCTCTTTAATTTTGCTCCTTGCACATGCTGAAAGAAACACGTATAACATTTAGCCCCTTTTACGGTCAAACTGTCTTGGAGGCGGGAGTTTCCTTCTTAATGAGACGCAGCACAGCTGTCAAAAATCCCACCTTGGTGCTGGGCGCAGCCTCCTGAGCATCGTTATTTGCTGTACAGAAGTCTGCGCTGTCGTGTTATCCCTTGGCCTTGCGCTGTTAGCGCTGCCCGTCTTCTGACATCATTTAATGTCGGCCGGTGCGGTTCGCGATGCCCATGAATCCCAGCCCTGCAGTGTCTTCTCATTTATTCACACTGCGGGGCTGGGATTCATGGCCTTGCGCAGTACATATGTTCGCCTCTCGCTCGGGTCCTTACACCTGCTTCAGACTGTGCGGCGTCAGCTGATCCCTTATCGCATGCCACGGCCATGAAGCTGCACAGTCTGAAGAAGGCCAAAGGAGATGAGGGACAGGCGAAGATATGCACCGCTCATGCCCATAAATCACACCCTCACAGTCTAAATAAATAAGACACCGAGGGGCGTTGTGTCGGGCAGGGCGGCCGCAGAGGCGCAGCCAGCCAAACAATGATGTCAGAAGAAGGGCTGTGCCACCAAGGGGGTCGCTGCATGTCATTACAAAGGAAAGTCACACCTCAGGGACGTTTTAATGGTTTAATTTTTTCTCTGTACAGGAGTCTGCGCTGTCGTGTTATCCCTTGGCCATGCGCTGTTAGCGCTGCCCGGCTTCTGACATCATTTCATGTTGGCCGGTGCGGTTCGCGATGCCCACGAATCCCAGCCCCGCAGTGTCTTTTCAGTAATTCACACTGCGGGGCTGGGATTCATGGCCTTGCGCAGTCAATATGTTCGCCTCTCACACTTGGGTCCTTACACCTGCTTCAGACTGTGCGGCGTCAGCTGATCCCTTATCGCATGCCACGGCCATGAAGCCGTACAGTCTGAAGAAGGCGGAAGGAGATGAGGGACAGGCGAAGATATGCACTGCTCATGCCCATCAATCACACCCTCGCAGTCAAAATAAATAAGACACCCAGGGGCGTTGTGTCGGGCAGGGCGGCCGCAGAGGCGCAGCCATCCATCCAATGATGTCAGAAGACGGGCAGCACTACCAAGGGAGTTGCAGCGTGTCATTACAAAGGAAAGTCACACCTCAGGGACGTTTTAATGGTCTCGGGGGACACATTTTATACGTGTTGAGTTCGACGTGTACAAGGAGAATAACTTAGTGAGCCACCTTGTACAAATGCAGCATTACTGCTGTACAAGGTGGCTGTTATACATACAACGCCTGGGGGGGGACAGGCTCCCTTCAATTTCAGTTCTTGTGTCTGCGTGGCGTTTGCAGGACACGTTGCTGGCTACACAGCAGGGGAACAGCTGGCGTTGCTGAACCCCACTGACACATTGGCTGGTGTTTGGCTCTGTGCAGCCAGCACTTCCGGGCGCCAACTGGCGGTGTTAGAGCCCAGGGTCAGCAGCAGGAGCAGAGGGAGCAGAGTGTAGGCCGAAGCCTGCACTGGCGGCAGCTTTGTGTCTGCGTGGCGTTTGCAGGACACGTTGCCGGCTACACAGCAGGGGAACAGCTGGCATTGCTGAACCCCACTGACATATTGGCAAGGTGTTTGGCTCTGTGCAGCCAGCACTTCCGCGCGCCAACTGGCGGTGTTAGAGCCCAGGGTCAGCAGGAGGAGCAGAGGGAGCAGAGTGTAGGCCGAAGCCTGCACTGGCAGCAGCTTTGTGTCTGCGTGGCGTTTGCAGGACACGTTGCCGGCTACACAGCAGGGGAACAGCTGGCGTTGCTGAACCCCACTGACACACTGGCGAGGTGTTTGGCTCTGTGCAGCCAGAACTTCCGGGCGCCAACTGGCGGTGTTAGAGCCCAGGGTCAGCAGGAGGAGCAGAGGGAGCAGAGTGTAGGCCGAAGCCTGCACTGGCAGCAGCTTTGTGTCTGCGTGGCGTTTGCAGGACACGTTGCCGGCTACACAGCAGGGGAACAGCTGACGTTGCTGAACCCCACTCACATTGGCGAGGTGTTTGGCTCTGTGCAGCCAGCACTTCCGGGCGCCAACTGGCGGTGTTAGAGCCCGGGGTCAGCAGGAGGAGCAGAGTGTAGGCCGAAGCCTGCACTGGAGCAAGTTGAAAGGGAACCTTTAACCCCCACCCCAGGCGTTTGTTGCTGAAAGAGCCATCTTGTACAGCACTAATGATGCAAAAGGAAAAGGTGGCTCTTTTAATTATGCTCCTTTCAAAGGCTGAACTAGCCACGTATGAAATGTGTCCCCTCACACCGTTAAACCATCCCGGAGGTGGGACTTTCCATTGTAATGTGACGCAGCACAGCCGTCATTCCTACCCCCTTGGCGCCGTGCGCCGCCTCCTCAGCGTTGTTTGATTCTGTCCTGGAGCCTGCGCTGTTACGTTATCCCTTGGCCAGGCACACTTAGCGCTGCCCATCTTCTGACTTCATTTGGTGTCAGGCTGGCTGCGCCTGTGCGGCCGCGCTGGCCGAGATCCCGCCTCGCAGTGTCGTCTAATGTAATCCCACCGCGGGCCTGGGATCTGTGGCCATGCGCAGTGCATATCCTCGCCTCTCACTCCCCTCCCTCCGGCTTCTTCAGACTGTGCGGTGTCACGACCGTGGCATGCTATTAGGGATCAGCTGACGGCTGAAGAAGGCGGAGGGAGATGAGTGACAGCCTGAGGTGAAGATATGCACTGCGCATGCCCATGGATCCCAGGCCCGCAGTGTGATTAAATCAGAAGACACTGCGAGGCGGGATCTCGGCCAGCGCGGCTGCACAGGCGCAGCCAGCCTGACACCAAATGATGTCAGAAGATGGGCAGCGCTAAGTGTGCCTGGCCAAGGGATAACATAACAGCGCAGGCTCTGGGACAGAATCAAACAATGCTGAGGAGGCGGCGCACGGCGCCAAGGGGGTGGGAATGACGGCTGTGCTGCGTCACATTACAAAGGAAAGTCCCACCTCCGAAACGGTGTGAGGAGACACATTTCATAAGTGTTTAGTTCAGCCTTTGAAAGGAGCATAATTAAAAGAGCCACCTTTTCCTTCTGCAGCATTACTGCTGCACAAGGTGGCTCTTTCAGTAACAAACGCCTGGGGGGGTGGGGGTGGGCAGGTTCCCTTAAATTTTAGTTGTGCCAGCGTGGCGGTCGCATGACACGTTGCCGGATACACAGCAGGGGAGCAGCAGGCGTTTCTGAACCCCACTAACACATTGGCGAGGTGTTTGGCTCTGTGCAAACAGCACTACAGGGCAGCAACCAGCAGTGTTGGAGCCCAGGGACAGCAGGAGGAGCAGAGTGTAGGCCGAAGCCTGCACTGGAGGCATGTAAATGTCTGTTAGTGTGCCAGCGTGGCGGTCGCATGACACGTTGCCGGCTACACAGCAGGGGAGCAGCAGGCGTTACTGAACCCCACTAACACATTGGCGAGGTGTTTGGCTCTGTGCAAACAGCACTTCCGGGCAGCAACCAGCAGTGTTGGAGCCCAGGGACAGCAGGAGGAGCAGATAGGAGGTATTGCAGGGGAGCAGCTGACGTTACTGAACCCCAATAACAGAGAAGCGACTGTTGACTGTGCGGACAGCACTTACAGGCACCAACTGGCGGTGTTAGAGCCCAGGGACAGCAGGAGGAGCAGATAGGAGGTATTGCAGCACACACAGCAGGGGAGCAGCTGACGTTACTGAACCCCAATAACACGGCAGCAAGTGTTGACTGTGCATCCAGCACTTCCAGGCACCAACTGGCGGTGTTAGAGCCCAGGGACAGCAGGAGGAGCAGATAGGAGGTATTGCAGCACACACAGCAGGGGAGCAGCTGACATTACTGAACCCCAATAACAGAGGAGCGACTGTTGACTGTGCGGACAGCACTTCCAGGCACCAACTGGCGGTGTTAGAGCCCAGGGACAGCAGGAGGAGCAGATAGGAGGTATTGCAGCACACCGCAGGGGAACAGCTGACGTTACTGAACCCCAATAACACGGCAGCAAGTGTTGACTGTGCATCCAGCACTTCCAGGCACCAACTGGCGGTGTTAGAGCCCAGGGACAGCAGGAGGAGCAGATAGGAGGTATTGCAGCACACACAGCTGGGGAACAGCTGATGTTACTGAACCCCAATAACAAAGGAGCGACTGTTGACTGTGCGGACAGCACTTCCAGGCACCAACTGGCGGTGTTAGAGCCCAGGGACAGCAGGAGGAGCAGATTTGAGGTATTGCCGCACACACAGCTGGGGAACAGCTGATGTTACTGAACCCCAATAACAAAGGAGCGACTGTTGACTGTGCGGACAGCACTTCCAGGCACCAACTGGCGGTGTTAGAGCCCAGGGACAGCAGGAGGAGCAGATAGGAGGTATTGCAGCACACACAGCAGGGGAGCAGCTGACGTTACTGTACCCCAATAACACGGCAGCAAGTGTTGACTGTGCATCCAGCACTTCCAGACACCAACTGGCGGTGTTAGAGCCCAGGGACAGCAGGAGGAGCAGATAGGAGGTATTGCAGCACACACAGCAGGGGAGCAGCTGACATTACTGAACCCCAATAACAGAGGAGCGACTGTTGACTGTGCGGACAGCACTTCCAGGCACCAACTAGCGGTGTTAGAGCCCAGGGACAGCAGGAGGAGCAGATTTGAGGTATTGCCGCACACACAGCTGGGGAACAGCTGACGTTACTGAACCCCAATAACAGAGGAGCGACTGTTGACTGTGCGGACAGCACTTCCAGGCACCAGCTGGCGGTGTTAGAGCCCAGGGACAGCAGGAGGAGCAGAGGAACACCGTTTAGGCCGAAGCCTGATTGGAGCAAGTCGAAAGGGAACCTTTAACCCCCCCCAAAAGGCGTTTGTAGCTGAAAGAGCCAGCTTTTGCATCACAAAGGATGCCAAAGGAAAAGGTGGCTCTTTTCATTATGCTCCTTGCAAACACAGAACTAAACACTTATAAAATGTGTCCCCTGATACCGTGAGACCGTCCCGGAGGTGGGACTTTCCATTGTAATGTGACGCAGCACAGCCGTCATTCCTACCCCCTTGGTGCCATGCGCCGCCTCCTCAGCGTTGTTTGATTCCGTCCCGGAGCCTGTGCTGTTATGTTATCCCTTGGCCAGGCGCACTTAGCGCTGCCCGTCTTCTGACATCATTTGGTGTCAGGCTGGCTGCGCCTGTGCGGCTGCGCTGGCCGAGATCCCGCCTGCCTGCGTGTGCAAGGAGCTAAACAAAAATAGTTACCTTTTCCTTGTGCAGCATTACTGCTGCACAAGGTGGCTATTTCAGTAACAAACGCCTGGGGAGGGGGGACAGGTTCCCTTACATTTCAGTTGTTGTGTCAGCGTGGCAGTCGCAGGACATATTGCCGGCTACACAGCTGGGGATCAGCTGACGTTACTGACACCCAATAACACTAGGTCATATGTTTTGACTGTGCAGACGGCACTTCTGAGCCTCAACTGGTGATGTTGGAGCCCAGGAATTACAGTTCAGGTGGTAGAAAGATGAACACAACAGGAGACCTGGATACTGTAGACAGTCACCCAATTATTTAATCAGGAAGAGGAGTGGCAAATTCCTGCGAGATCCAGGCCTGGTTCATTTTCAGGAAAGTAAGCCGGTCAACGTTATCGGAGGATAGTCGCATGCGACGGTCTGTTAGTACACCACCTGCAGCACTAAAGACGCGTTCAGATAATACACTAGCCGCAGGGCAAATCAGCACCTCCAATGCATACTGGCTTAGCTCTGGCCATGTATCCAGCTTAGAGACCCAAAACTTGAAAGGGGAAGAGCCGTCTGGGAGTACAGCAAGAGGGCAAGACATGTAGTCTGTCAACATCTGACGGAACCGTTGCTTCCTGCTGACTGGAGCCGTCTGTGATGGTGTAGGCATTTGTGGCGGGCACACAAAACTGTGCCACAGTGGGGCCATACTGGTCTTGCCTTGGGCAGAGGCACTGCTTCTGCTCCCTCTTTGTGCAGAGCCTCCTCCACTGCCTGGACGCACTGAGCTGCTTTGTAAAGCACTAGCAGCACTTCTCTCAGTTGGACTGGAGAAGATGATGGAATTCACCAGTGTGTCTTGGTACTCCCGCATTTTACGCTCCCGGTTCAACGGTGTGATGAGGCTTTGTACGTTGTCCCGGTAGCGAGGATCGAGGAGGGTGAACACCCAATAATCAGACATGTTGAGAATGTGGGCGATGCGGCGGTCGTTTCTCAGGCACTGCAGCATGTAATCAACCATGTGCTGCAGACTGCCAACTGGCCAAGAAACGCTGTCCCCTGCTTGAGGCGTGATCTCTGCCCGCTCGTCATCACCCCACCCTCGCTGTACACACTGACTACTGGACAATTGTGTAACTCCCTCCTCTGGACCGATGTCTTCCTCCTCCATTGACTCCTCCTCATCCTCCTCACAAAGTGTCCCCTGCCTACGCGTTTGTGAGGAACCACGTGGCGCTGACTGTCCAGAAGATGATGGAAATGGTGAATCCTCATCCTCCACCTCTTCCACAACATCATCCCTTAGCGCTTGCAGTGATTTTTCAAGCAGGCAGATAAGGGGGACAGTCATGCTGACTAGTGCATCATCTGCACTCGCCATCCGCATGGAATAATAGAAGGGACGCAAAACCTGGCAGACGTCCTTCATGGTGGCCCACTCTGTGGTTGTGAAGTCTGAACGGTGCGGAGTGCGACTTCTTTGCGCCCGATGCAGCTGGTACTCCATTACTGCTTGCTGCTGCTCACACAACCGCTCCAACATATGTAACGTGGAATTCCACCTGGTAGGTAGGTCACATATGATGCAATGTTCCGGAAGGCGGAATCGGCGCTGCAGAGCCGCAATGCGCGATTTTGCCGTGCTGGAACACCGCAAGTGAGCACACTCTAGGCGGACCTTGTGCAGCAGTGCATCAAGATCCGGATAGTCCCTCAAAAAACTCTGCATGACCAAGTTGAGCACATATGCCAGACATGGGATGTGAGTGAGGTTGCCGAGGCCCAGAGCTGCCACCAGATTTCGGCCATTATCACACACTACCATGCCTGGCTGGAGATTCGCTGCCACAAACCACACATCGCTCTCCTGCTTGATGGCATTCCAGAGCTCCTGCGCTGTGTGGCTTCGATTCCCCAAAGAAATTAATTTCAAGACGGCCTGTTGACGTTTGGCCACGGCTGTGCTCATGTCGGTCGTAACAGGTAAACGTTCACGGGTCCATGTGGAGGTGGACTGTGACGGCTCCTGCAGCGATGATTCTGAGGAACTTGTGTAAGAGGAGGAGTCAATGCGTACAGACTGGATTCCTGCAATCCTTGGAGTGGGCAGGACACGTCCTGCGCCACTCGCACGATCTGTACCCGGCTCAACAACATTAACCCAATGGGCAGTGAGGGAAAGGTATCGCCCCTGTCCATGGTGACTGGTCCACGCATCGGTGGTGAGGTGGACCTTGCTACTGACGGCGTTCAGTAGTGCGTGTTTTATGTGTCCCTCCACATGCTTGTGCAGGGCAGGGACGGCTTGCCTGCTGAAATAAAAGCGGATGGACACATTGTACTGTGGGACTGCCAATGACATCAAGTCACGGAAGCTGTCAGTCTCCACCAGCCTGAATGACAGCATTTCCAGTGACAGAAGTTTGGCAATGCCTGCAGTCAGAGCCTGTGCTCGTGGGTGGTTTGACGAGAAAAGACGCCTTTTCTCCCATGCCTGTACTACCGATGGCTGTAGACTGGGCTGGGAGTGTTAGGATGACTGGGAACGTGGTGCTGCGGGTGGAATTACAGTGGGTCTCTGGACAACAGTGCCAGAGGTTCTTCCATGGCGATCCTGGGAGGAAGCCGAACCAGCTGTGTGTGAGCTGGAGGAAGAGGCAACACGAGCTGAAGAGGTGATAGCTGCCGCTGTTGGTTGGCCTAGGTCTTCAGTGTGTTTTTGTAACTCCGCCGCGTGCCTGGTCCGCACATGTTTCCACATATTGGAGGTATTGAGGTTGCTGACATTTTTCCCTCTTTTGATTTTATGATGACACACCTTGCATTTGACAAAGCAAATGTCATCTGCAACTGTGTCAAAAAAGGACCAGGCACTGTAAGTCTTGGGAGCGCCCTTTTTGGCTTTTGGAAGAGACATGCTCCTAACGGGTGCCAAAGTGGAGGCTACAGGATCCGCAGTCTTCCCCCTCCCTCTCCCTCTTTGGCCCGTTCGGGGAATCTCTTCCTCAGAGCTGCTCCCACCACCTTCCTGTCCCTCACGCCACGATGGGTCAAGGACCTCATCATCTACACTACCCTCTGCCACCAACTGCTCCTCCTGGGTAGTCTCAGCAGGACAGCACACACCAGAAAGTGGCACCTGAGTGTCATTAGCGGATGCGTTCTGCGGTGTGGTGACCGGAGGCACTGGCCCACCCGCCTCTTCAGACTCAGAGAGAAAAAGCTGTTGGGCATCACTGCACACTGCCTCTTCTTCCATTTCTCCAATGCTGCTTGGCTGGCCCCCTGTTTCCAAGCCAAGAGATTCAGAGAACAGAAGTAGAGACGGCTCCTGTCCTGGGCTCTCTGTCTGCCTGGGAAATTTGGCAGGTGGTGAAGAGACAGATGGGTGCTCTCCAGTGCTCTGTGTCTGAGAGGATGTGGCACTAATTGAAGTCGATGCGTTAGCTGCCATCCATCCGACAACGGCTTCAATTTGGTCTTCACGCAGCAGCGGTGTACGGCGCTCTCCAACAAAGCTGCGCATGAAGGACTGTTCCCTGCTGAAACTGGGTGATGATGAGTCACTGGTGCCCACAGCAGGCACAGAATCCCCACGTCCTCTCCCTGCTCCGCGCCCACGCCCACGTGCCTTACTCCCTGCCTTCTTCATCTTGGTTGACTGATAAAGATAAGCAGAAAAGTACTAACAGCTTAGTGTGCTTATTCCTGAACAGCTCCTAACAGGTATAAGAAACACTAATTTTCTAAAGTGTGGACTATACTTTAATATGAGCTAATGTGGCCTACACAACTGTAAAGTGGTGTGTTTGGTGAACTTTATTATTTATTTATTTTTTGGGGGCTGAACTGACAACAGGGCGAGCTGCACTCACACGGAGACCGTGCAGACAGCCGTAAACGGCGCTGCAAGGCCCCAAAAACCTCCTCTACGTTATCCTATGTAGTGTTTTTCCACAATTTAGCTGGATACGGGTGGAAAGCCACTAATAGGAATTATTTGAAAAAATGTGCAGCGGGCTGCACTATTTGCAAAAAAGGACAATGGAATGGATAGAACTGTATGAGTCAGTAAACCACCCTGAGCTGGATACAACCGGCTGTGGCTGCACACAGACTACAGGGCGAGCTGCACTCACACGGAGACCGTGCAGACAGCCGTAAATGGTGCTGCAAGGCCCCAAAAACCTCCTCTACGTTATCCTATGTAGTGTTTTTCCACAATTTAGCTGGATACGGGTGGAAAGCCACTAATAGGAATTATTTGAAAAAATGTGCGGCGGGCTGCACTATTTGCAAAAAAGGACAATGGAATGGATAGAACTGTATGAGTCAGTGAACCACCCTGAGCTGGATACAACCGGCTGTGGCTGCACACAGACTACAGGGCGAGCTGCACTCACACGGAGACCATGCAGACAGCCGTAAACGGCACTGCAAGGCCCCAAAAACCTCCTCTACGTTATCCTATGTAGTGTTTTTCCACAATTTAGCTGGATACGGGTGGAAAGCCACTAATAGGAATTATTTGAAAAAATGTGCAGCGGGCTGCACTATTTGCAAAAAAGGACAAAGGAATGGATAGAACTGTATGAGTCAGTGAACCACCCTGAGCTGGATACAACCGGCTGTGGCTGCACACAGACTACAGGGCGAGCTGCACTCACACGGAGACCGTGCAGACAGTCGTAAATGGCACTGCAAGGCCCCAAAAACCTCCTCTACGTTATCCTATGTAGTGTTTTTCCACAATTTAGCTGGATACGGGTGGAAAGCCACTAATAGGAATTATTTGAAAAAATGTGCAGCGGGCTGCACTATTTGCAAAAAAGGACAATGGAATGGATAGAACTGTATGAGTCAGTGAACCACCCTGAGCTGGATACAACCGGCTGTGGCTGCACACAGACTACAGGGCGAGCTGCACTCACACGGAGACCGTGCAGACAGTCGTAAATGGCGCTGCAAGGCCCCAAAAACCTCCTCTACGTTATCCTATGTAGTGTTTTTCCACAATTTAGCTGGATACGGGTGGAAAGCCACTAATAGGAATTATTTGAAAAAATGTGCAGCGGGCTGCGCTATTTGCAAAAAAGGACAATGGAATGGATAGAACTGTATGAGTCAGTGAACCACCCTGAGCTGGATACAACCGGCTGTGGCTGCACACAGACTACAGGGCGAGCTGCTCTCACACGGAGACCGTGCAGACAGCCGTAAACGGCGCTGCAAGGCCCCAAAAACCTCCTCTACGTTATCCTATGTAGTGTTTTTCCACAATTTAGCTGGATACGGGTGGAAAGCCACTAATAGGAATTATTTGAAAAAATGTGCAGCAGCCTGCACTATTTGCAAAAAAAGGACAATGGAATGGATAGAACAGTATGAGACAGTGAACCACCCTGAGCTGAATACAACTGGCTATGGCTGCACACAGACTAGAGAGTGGGCTGCACTCACACACACACACACACACACAGAGACCTTGCAGATCGCTGTGAAAACAGCGCTGCAATGCAAAAGCAAGGTGAACACACAGCGGTTGCTAAATTAGCCTGGGAAAAGCACAAAGAAGCAAATCGCTATCTCAACTGGCCCTCAGTCAGAACACAGCGTCCTATGCCTAACTGAATTCACAGCAGAGTGAGCCCAAAATGGCGCCAGCGACTTTTAAACTGCAGCATGACATCATTTCAGCAGCCAATCACAGCCTTGCCAGTAGTTTCATGCCCACCATGCTGAACAGGATGTGCCCACACTTGTAATCATTCCTCATTGGCTGAATTCGTGCTGTTTGAATTGAGAACTTCCGATTCCGGTATCCGATATGCGGCAAGTACCGGATCTCGGTATCGGAATTCCGAACCGCAAATATCGGCCGATACCCGATACTTGCGGTATCGGAATGCTCAACACTATTCACAATACATTTCCATAATAGCAAAGTGCCATCCCCACAAGGAATAAACATATGAAAAAAACAAAGTGCCGCTAATTGCAAAGTTGCTTACCCATGATGAAAGTGACTTGATGCCTGGGACCCCAGTCTAACCCCTAACGCACGTTTCGCGTAGGCTTTCTCAAAGAGGGAATGAATAAAGCTCACCAGACCCGGCCCTGGATTCTATGTCCCCGGTGGGATTAAATGAGAAATTAAGCTTTGCTCGTTTGTGTGAGAGCCTCTGTTCTCCCACGACTCCCTCTGTGCAAGCAGTGATAACAATTCTTGTAAACTCAATTTTAATTCATTTTTATATTTTCAATACATTTTAGTTTGTGTTTTTTCTGTTATTTATATTATTATTTCCATATCCCTAGACTGAGTTTTTCCATATCCGGCACTTTGTGGCGGCGATGACCATGATTACATTTATTATGAACATATATTTTTTCATGCCTTGGACCTATGTGTTTTTTACTAGGGTCTTTTTTCCTTGTTTTCTAGATTTATACAATTTGGAACATTTTTGTATTTTCTGTATGTATAATAAAGTATTTTTCTATTAATTTTACCATAATGTATGGAACTCCATTTTTGTGTTATTCTTAAATCGTATTGGGAGTATACATTTACTATCCTGTAATATACATGGGTAAATTTAGATATCTAACAGGATTTAGAATTTTGATATATGGGACCCATGTCATTTCTGTGAGTTTGATCATATTGTTAATTGTGAGCAGAGAGGTTTTCAGAATGCTGAGAAGCGGGATGGTGATGCTAATTATGGCGTCATCGCCGCTCACCATCTTGGTGCAGTCCTCAAAGTTTTGGAGGATGTTACATATGTCGGACATCCATGTTCACTCCTGAGGTCTTATGTGTGAAGTCTGAACTGAATATCGATGGCCTTGTTGATGTTGGTAGTCAACAACTGCCCTCTTCTGCTCACAAATCCATTCCAACATATGCAGCGTAGAGTTCCAGCGCGTGGGGACATCACACACCAGCCGGTGAGCTGGAAGCTGCAAACACTGCTGAAGCATGGTAAGGGCAGCTGAAGCTGTAGCTGACTTTCTAAAATGGGCAGACAGACGTACTTTCACTAGCAGATCCGGCAGCTCCGGGTAGCTTTTCAGAAAATGTTGAACCACGAGGTTAAGCACTTGGGCCAAGCAAGGTACGTGTGTGAGCTCACCTTGCCTCAGAGCCGCCACCAAGTTACAGCCATTGTCACCCACGACCATGCCTGGCTGTAGGTTCAGTGGTGTCATCCAAACATCTGACTGCTCTTTCAGCACTGTTTACAACTCTTCTGCATTGTGCGGTTTGTTACCTATGCAGATTAGCTTCAGGACAGTCTGTTGCTGCTTGGCTGCTTGGCTGAGGCAGTGCTGCAGTGCTTCCAGCTTCTGACTGATGTGTTGATTTCAGAGATAGAGGAGGAGGTGCAGGAGCTGTAGACTGTGGGGGCAACCCTGATTGACGTAGGACTAGCAATCCTCGGCGTGGGGAGGATGTGTTCCATCCCAAGGTCTGACTGGGTCCCGGCTTCCACTATATTAGCCCAGTGTGCCGTCAGTGAGATGTACCGTCCCTACCCACAAGCACTTGTCCATGTGTCTGTGGTTAGGTGGACTTTCCCTGTAACAGCATTGTTGAGGACATGGGTAATATTGTGGTACACATGCTGGTGTAATGCTGGTATGGCACACTGGGAAAAATAGTGGTGACTGGGAACCGAGTACCTTGGGATGGCTGCCTCCATCAGGTTGTGGAAAGCTTCCATCTCAACGAGCCTAAAAGGCAGCATTTCTAGCGCAAGCAGAAGAGAAATATTAGAATTTAGGACTGTGGTCTGAGGGACATTGGCTGGGTATTTTCCGCTTGCGTTCCAAGGACTGGGTTATAGACAACTGAAGGCTGTGCTGGGACAAGGTCGTGGATGGGCTTGATGATGGTGCTGCTTGACTATGGGCCACAACAGATGCAGGGCTAGAGGCATCTTCACATGCACGGTGTACTGGGGATTGGCTTCTATGCAAAACAGTGGAAGAAGCAGTGGTGTGACCTGCAGGCAGTGTTTCTGGAGCCTGGGGTTCGGCCCACAAAGTCGGGTGCTTTGCTGCCATGTGCCTGATCATGCTGGTGGTGGTCAGGCTGGTAGTTTTGCTACCCCTGCTGATGCACGCATGGCAGGTGCTGCAAATGGTCTGTTTGGGGTTATCGGCAGAGTCTTTAAAAAATGACCAGACTCGGAAAGATCTGACAGCTGAAATGGCAACTTCCCTCATGTTGGTGTTATGGGGAATGGATGCACACCTTCTGTCTGTGGCCACGACACTGCTTCTTCCTGCCTGTTGGGGTGATACGCCTACTTCCCCATGAGTGCTGCTGCCCTCGCTCTGCATGTCCACCTGCCAGGTTGGGTCAGTCACATAGTCATCCACCACCTCGTCTTCCACATCCGCACCTTGCTCCTCCTCCTGACTTTCTGGCAATTGTATCTCATCATCGTCCACCTCTTCTGACACTTTCCCACCACCACCTTCACTTGACCGGGGCTGGTCAAAGCTTTGGGCATCTCTACATGCGATCTCATCTGTCCCAACTTCAAGTTGACCGGCCGAGAGTTCTGAATCTTGAAATGGAAAACTGAACAGCTCTTCAGAGTGTCCCAGTTGTCTCAGGGCACCCAGCATGGTGGGAGCAAGGAGGATCAGGGTGAGGAATATCCAGGCCACACTCACGGCTTCTCAGACTTGACCGTGTAGAAGACATGGTGGTGGTGGCTAAGTGACTGGAAGCATTATCCGCTATCCAGCCAACAACCATTTCACACTGCTCTGGCTTCAATAGTGGTGTGCTGCAGTCCTCTAGAAACTGGGACAGGAAGGTTGAGCGAGAAGATGTGGGTCTTTGTTGTTGCCCACTTTCACCTTGGCCACGGCCTCATCCTCTGCATGCACCATCATCATCACGTCCACTTCCCAGTCCCTTGCCCCTTGCCTTGCCCATTTTAAAAGGATTACTGCACTATTTCAAATGCTCAACACAAATATATTTATTAGTAGCGAAATAATATCTGATCAGTATGCCTGCAAATCTACGATGTTTGAAACACAAACATCAGGCAGGCCTCAGCCTTAAATAACAGACTGTATTCAATTTTGGGGGCTTTTTTGTGAAGTTAATTTATGCAAAATAGTGCTTTATAAAAGTAGAGTAACAGAGAGCAAAAAAAGTGGTCCATCGGCCTACAATGCCCAAACTTGGAGCATGCAGATATATGAGGGATGGCACAGAAATACCACACTGGCAAATATGTGGCCTTTTTATTTTTTTATGCTAAATAGTATTGTATATAATTAGAGTATCAGACAGCTAAAAAAGTGGTACACCGGCCTACAATGCCCAAACTTGGAGCACGCAGATATATGAGGGCTGTCACGGAAATACCACACTGGCAAATATGTGGCCTTATATTTTTTATGCTAAATAGTGCTGTGTATAATTAGAGTAACAGAAAGCAAAAAAAAAGGGGTACACTGGCCTACAATGACCAAACTTGGAGCACGCAGATATATGAAGGCTAATTTTATCAAGAGTCCCACAAAGGTATCCAGCACACCTCAAAATCATGACATAAGACCAAAAATTTCCCCAGAACATATGAAGGGAAAAAGAGGCATAGGCTATAAATTTAAAAACCAATTTTAATGAACATAAATTAAAAAATACAAAATATGTAGAAAAAAGCAGGGTAAAGTTCATTAAAATGGCTGGGAACAATAACCACACCAGAAAATACAAAAATAAACAATTTGCTACAAGAGCAAGCCACTACTAGAAGAAGTATATAACATACAATCAAATGGACAGGAACCAACAGTTCCTATAGTACCAAGTGTAATTAGCCTCAGTAGTAACCCATGACTTGCCCAATCTAAAGTGCTCTAATGCTACATCTGATAGATTTCTCTATATACTACAATGCAGTGTGTAAGCATATGGCACGCCATTGTAGACAAACAATAATGAACTTACAAATAACTGTCCTGGTGGGAGATGTTCCACCATCTGTCGCTGTGGAACATCTCCCACCAGGACAGTTATTTGTAAGTTCATTATTGTTTGTCTACAATGGCGTGCCATATGCTTACACACTGCATTGTAGTATATAGAGAAATCTATCAGATGTAGCATTAGAGCACTTTAGATTGGGCAAGTCATGGGTTACTACTGAGGCTAATTACACTTGGTACTATAGGAACTGTTGGTTCCTGTCCATTTGATTGTATGTTATATACTTCTTCTAGTACTGGCTTGCTCTTGTAGCAAATTGTTTATTTTTGTATTTTCTGGTGTGGTTATTGTTCCCAGCCATTTTAATGAACTTTACCCTGCTTTTTTCTACATATTTTGTATTTTTTAATTTATTTTCATTAAAATTGGTTTTTAAATTTATAGCCTATGCCTCTTTTTCCCTTCATATGTTCTGGGGAAATTTTTGGAGATATATGAAGGCTGTCACGGATATACCACACTGGCAAATATGTGGCCTGTTTGTTTTTTTTAAATGCCAAAGAGTGCTGTATATAATTAGAGTAACAGACGCAGAAACAGTGCCAAAATGGCCTAAAATGCCAAAACTTGGAGCACGCAGATATGAGGCCTTCTTTGGTGACTTTAAAACACCAAAAAAAAGTGGCACAAGGCTAGCACACACAACTATGCTACGTATGTGTAGCGCCCCCACTGCCGCAGGGCCGAGGGGTACCCGGTACCGGGCCTCTGAGTCTCTGTTCTGGGGTTGTCACGGTGGCTAGACCCGGTCCGTGACCCTGCTGAGGGGCGTACAATGATAGGTGTGCGAGATGGTGGTGATGTTGTAGTGGTGCGGTGCAGGTTGCAGTAAATAACGAGAACACCAGGTTGCAGTCTCTTTACCTCTTTACTGAAGGCTTCAAGATCCTCAATCCGGAATATGGTTAACCGGGCTGCGCAAGCCTGGCCGGTCCGATGGCACATCCAGAGCTCCCTTTGCAGGTGGAAATCTGTGCCTACCTTCTAGCGCTTGTGTGTTGTAGTCCTTCCCTGCTAAGCACCACGGAGAAAGTCCTCACAACTGTTGTGTCTGTTTCTCGTGTTCCCTCACAACTCGATTCTGATGTTCTTCCACGTCTCCCAGATCTTATGGTTAGGACGCACCCGTATGACGGGGAGGCTCGGAGCTCTTCCGGGACTCTAGCGTCGCCCCACTCCTGTTGTTACCCCCCTGTGTCTTCCTAGGTCAATTGGGTGAGACAGCCCGCCTATAACTGACTGTCCTGCCGTAGGTTTGAAGTTTGGCTTGGAGCTCTATACTTCCTCGGCGTTCCGGCCACCGGTTATGCGCCTCAATAGGATGTTGCCTCGTCTTACAGCACGACTCCTACTGGTATTCTCCTTGTTGCGTTGATCTCGTTTCTCACTCAGCACAATAAACCTCGCTTCTTGTCCTTTCTTGGGGTACCGCCGCTATATCGTGCAGGCGCGGTCCCGTAACGTTCTCTCTGTTTGCTAGGCCTCTGTCAGGATCCCACCCCTGACAGGGACCCCTCCGAATCTTCCCCTACAACACCCTCTGCCACAAGGTGTTGCCTGGTTCCAACCCAGTCAGCTTTCTCTCTAACTTCCTGCCTAACCCCCAGTTTTACCAGATTGTGAGGAGTGGCCTAATAAATAGAACCCTTAGCTCCCCCTGGAGGCCAGACTGTGAAATGTATTGGTGTCTGTGATACCTGGTCAGATGAACTCCTTCAGTGCCATCAGACGTACCATAGCCCCCCTTAGCGGCGGAGCCACAGTACTGCAACGACCAGGACTCTGGGGCGCTGCATATGCCTGACAAACTATGATTTTTAAACAGGCCTCAGTCTGATAGAGCACACTGTATATTGTTTTTGGAGTGAATTTTTTTGGGAAAAAAAAAGGAACTAGGTACTTTATATAGTAAAGATGATGAAGTAGCAGCAGCAGACAGTTATGGAGCTTTGGTAGGGATGCAGTTGGAGCAATGTACGCACATACAGTGCCTACAGGCCTTGCACTTATGTGGATATGCTGTGCCCTGCCTACCTAGCGCCGTAATATCGGGACCCACGAATTAGCCCTAAAAAGGACTGTTGGTTTCTCAGGAGTTGTGGCTTTAAGAGTTGCAGACCTACACTAACTATAAAAACCACGATTCTGACCCTATCTCGGCAGCAGCTCCCCTACTCTTGCTGAATCTGGAGCAGAATGCGGCGAGCAGAGCGGCGCCAGGTCTCTTAGACTCGGGATGATGCTGTGCGGCCAAGCTAATCACTGCACGACCACAACAAAGATGGCTGCGGCGTTCATGGCCTGGCAGACAATCCCTGCAGCGTGATTGGGTCTCTGAAGTCCGACCAAAATGCTGGGTGGAGACACCAGTTACCGACGAATAATCCCGGAAATGCTCGATGCTCGCCGAGTACACCGAGCATAGTGATACTCGGGCGAGTAACGAGCAGTGGCGAGCACATTCGCTCATCACTACTTAGCAGATGTTTTGTACATGTGCATGATTGGCACAGTTCAGTTACAGAGCATGCTGAACCGTTATGCTATTGTTCTCTACTATGGCTACAGGGTTTTGTACCTGGCGTACATCATATGAGTTCGTTCTCTTGGCTTAGCATCTGCTTCATTCATGTGTGCGGTTAGCACAGTTTAGTTGCAGAGCAAGCTCTCTCCACGTGCTAGCTTCCCTGTGACGTTTAACAGGGTACAATACTTAGCAAACTTGGATCTCTACCTCTCAGTGAAGTTAACAGAGCTAGGTATTCTGCATCCTGTTCATACTGTAGGAGTTAACACAGTGTGTTTAAGGTAACGCTAGCTGTTTTGTTTCGTCTCGTCATTATTCACACTAGCAGCAGTTATACATCTCTACACAGTGGACCCGGGTTGCGATTGCACTTTAATTTATATTTTATTTAGTGCAATCCGCCAACCCTAACAACGGGTTCACTGACATGGACTAAGGCTACGTTCAGACTAGGCTGATTCGGAGACTGGTTTTAGCAGTCCAGATACTCGGATAGGCACATGTTCAGATACACCAGTCTAAGATACAGGTTCAGGACGGGCTGCACATGGATCGGGGAAAGGGTTCAGGTACCGCCGACAAGGTTTCTGGATTAGGATACCACAAAAGTGGCAACATGATCACGCACACACTAGACTAGACTAATGGGACAACACAGGAAAATGGAATAACTATAACAGACGGAGATCTGGCAACATACAGTTCAACCTCCCCAACTCCACTAACAAACTAAACATAGGGGTTTCTCAGGCTTCACCATATTGGGGATGTTGCCTTTTATACAACATTCCTCCCAGCTTTTAACTGAGAGACATTCTGCAGGTGTACTCTTTTACTAAATTCCTCCCAGCTGTTGGGTGGGGGAATTTTACTATGTGTGTGAGCTGCCCCTTTAAGAGCAGGGAAGTGCGCATACATTAGGTGTGCCATTGGAAGTCAGTGCAACATACACTGGGAAGGAAGGTTGCTGGTGCAGATGAAGCAGTGAGTATGTCGGTGTCCCCGCATGGAGGGAGGAGGGGAACTATGCGGGGGGGCGTTGGCCATGGACTTTACAGCGACATTGCAGTCACAATTTATTCCAGACAAATTTATGCTCCAAAAAAGAAATGGCGCTCTTTCCTTTACAATCCCTGCCATGTGCCCAAACAGCAGTTTTTGACTACCTATGGCGTATCATGTTCAGGAGAAATCGCATAACAAATTAAGGGGTCTGTTTTCTCGTATTATCCATTGTTAAAATAACAAATTTGGGGCTAAAACAACATTTCAGCTGAAAAAAAAACAATTTCTGTTTTCACATCCACATTTTATAAAGTTCTGTGTAGCATCAACAAGGTCAACACATTCCTAGATTAATTACTTGATGTGTCTAGTTTCTGAAATGAAGTCACTTGAGGGGGTTTCTGCTGTCTCGGTACCTCAGGGGCTTTGCAAATGAGACATGGTGCCTTCAATCTGTTATGCTCTAAGAATCAGGCTGCACTCAAGTAGTGTATCAGAGGTACCATTCGTCAAACTCAATTTGACAGGTGCCCCGCCCCTATCAAAATGTATCAAAAGGGTGTAACCCCTCCTCCCCTTCCCTGTCAGCCAGCTGTCCCTCCTTGTCTGGCTGTCAGCTTTTGATACAGTTTGATATTGTTAATTGGATACAGTGCTTATTATCCCAGTATTGTTTTTATATTAGATTTTGATATTGTTAATTTGATACAGCGATTGCATTCTGTAATCAGGGCACTGTGTTTTATTACCAATGGTATGTCGTGTTTCTTTTTATAACAACAGCCTCATTATATGGGCACATTATCTCATTTACACAGAGTCCTTGTTGCGAGATTAACACAAACAGTTGTTTGTGGCTTCTGTAATATGTATTGTATTAAGTTTACTCTTATTTGCAAGTGCTGCAAGTTTGTTGTGTTTATAACACACCATGCTGTTTATTTTATATCCTATGAGATTAGTTGTCAATTCCCAACCGTGACCGGCTTACATATAACTCGTCAAACTCAGTTGGGCACATTATGTATGTGGCCATATTACAACACCCGCAATTATGAAGCGGTGTGTTTTATACGATTATTAAAAAAAACAAAAAAAAAAACAAAGACACGATATTGTAAAAGTTTAAAAGATTTTATTGTAAAATAAATACATCTCAAAGACATTTCAATACTATAAAAATTCTTACAGTGTATAAAAGCAAAAACATTAAATAGTACAATGATCATACATCAACTCACGGCTTACAAAATAAATAATTAGTATCACAAGTACAATGAACATACATCATTACACTTCTTACAAAATAAATAATATACTGTTACAAGCCATGTACAGCATTTATCCAGTACATTCTTTACATCGTGAGCCACATGGTTTGTAGCATCTGTAGAGACATTTTTTTAGGCATTAGAGTTCTGCGTGCGGTGCCTAATGACGGGGAATGTAAAGATTGAATTGTACGTGGCATCGAGGTTAACTTCTGTGGAGTAGATACAGCGTGTGTCTCGCTGCTGGAAATTTTTTATTTATCTAAAAGCTTCCTAGTAGTGGGATTACCCACAACTGTAGACGGTATATTTAGCTCGGCCATAGCCTGCATAAATGAATCCCAACCCGGAGGTAAATTCCGGCCGGTCAGAGCATGACTCTGTGTTGTACTACGTACCAAATCCAGTAAGTTAGACCCTGGTATTACGGATCCTTTGAAAATAAATTTGGCTTTATTATTCCAGGCTGTAACATTTTTATTCTGCAGTAACCTGTTTAGTAAAAATTCAGCATTCTTTTTATATCTTTGGTTTATATGACTGACAATTTCAGCGACCTCTTGATTTTTATCAGAGTCGGTATTTGGCAATTTTTGCTGACCAGGATCAGGAGTGCTAACGAGATTTAAAGCCGTTACTTCTTTTGAGCTGTGCCGCATATGTACCAAATAGCGCTGTAGCACGGTGCTATACATTTTAATTTTCACATCATCGGGAATGTCACGACGTTGTAAAATGGCGCTAATTTCACCATCAAGGCGCCGAATAACACTGTCGCGTATGTTATCTGTAGTACTGGGCCTTAGTTTGTCTAGCTCCTGTTTGGGCACTAGATACATTTTCTCTGTATGCTCCATTATCTTACTGCGAGCAGGCTTGTTATTATTGGAATTGCAAAAGCAAAAAGAGGGCCGATAAACCCGCCAGCCTGCTTTAGTAGCCACTTCTTTTTCTTTATGGACTGAGATCTGTCGCTCAGGGTTCTTATAGCTTTACGCCACTTCTTTAATATACCTTTTTGACGCACTTTCAGAGAAATTCTGCCTTTTAAGATGTTTAAAGCAATCTCGCCTATGGCTGTAATTAAATCAAATTTCGGGATGTGATGAAAGACCTTAGGTGACATCACTGCTTTGTGATTGGTTGCGTAGCGGTCACGCGACCACTACGGACCAATCAGAGCGCCGTGACGTCATCTAAGGCCCTTCAAGAGCGCATTCTTAGGTACAACGGCTCCCGGTTACAGCGGTAAAGTCCAGGCTGCGTCGGAGAGGTGAGTATATCCCTATTTTTTATTTTAATTCTTTCTTTTACACATTGATATGGATCCCAGGGCCTGAAGGAGAGTTTCCTCTCCTTCAGACCCTGGGAACCATACAGGATACCGTCCGATACTTGGTGTCCCATTGACTTGTATTGGTATCGGGTATCGGTATCGGATTAGATCCAATACTTTGCCGGTATCGGTCGATACTTTCCGATACCGATACTTTCAAGTATCGGACGGTATCGCTCAACACTACCCGTGTGCTATAATGAAAATGACACGAATAAGGTCACAAACACGTCCTACGGCCAGTTATATTACACCTGTTTAGCTAAAAAGCGTTACTTACAGTGCTGCGGGTACACAGTAAGAGTGATGTGGGAGCATGCGTGGAATGAAATGGTTGAAAATGATTCTAACCTTCAAACATTTCTCCACCAGATGGAATTCCCCGTTCCTTTAGACCCCCGTGATGCGCTTTATGGCGGCCGAACTAACGCTATTAAGCTCTATCATCATCTGGAAGAAGGGGAGACTTTACATTACTACGATTTCACCAGTCTGTACCCCTTTGTAAACAAAACTAAAACATACCCTGTAGGCCATCCAGACATCATCTATGAGAATTTTGGATTCATTAAAAAATACTTTGGCATTGCTAAAGTCAAGGTCTACCCGCCGAGAGATTTATTTTTTCCAGTTCTACCGGTAAAACTCAACAAAAAATTAATGTTTCCCCTTTGCTACACTTGAGCTGTAAATTCCCAGGAAGGTGTTTGTGCTCATAGTGATGAAGAACGTGCCCTGACAGGCACCTGGTGCACTATAGAGCTCGAGATGGCAATAGAAAAAGGGTATCGGATCGCGCACATCTATGAAATATGGCATTTTCCTAAAACCACTGATGAACTGTTTGCTCCCTACATTAAATTACATCTTAGGGATAAGCAGGAAGCCTCTGGTTACCCTAGCTGGTGCACTGATGAGGACAAGAAAAGGCAGTACATTGACTCCTTTCTTGAAAAAGAAGGTGTCCAATTACGGCCTGAAAACATAGCGGTCAATCCTGCTAAGAGACGGATCTCCAAGCTTTTCTTAAATTCTTTATGGGGAAAGTTTGCTCAGAGATCTAATCTATCATGTACCAGCATTGTTAGGGACCCAGATGAGCTTTTTAAGTATTTGTTCCTGCCTTACTATGACATCTCGATGTTACATTTCCTTGATGATGACACCGCAACCATTAACTGGAAATACGCAAAAGGCCACCACACACTCAACAAAAACACAAACATTTTTATAGCGTGTTTTACAACAGCGTATGCCCGGCTAGAGCTCTATTCACTGCTGGACCGGCTGCAGGAGAGGTGCCTTTATCACGACACAGATTCTGTTATTTTTGTACAGAGAGATGATGAGTGGCAGCCGCCTTTAGGCGATTACCTGGGGGAACTGACCAGTGAAATACCCGATGGTATACACATCACAGAATTTGTATCCGCGGGCCCCAAAACTTACGGATGCAAACTCAACACCGGTAAAACTGTCTTAAAAGTTAAGGGGATAACACTAAATGTCGGTAACTCTCAATCTATTAATTTCAACAGTCTAAAAGATCTAGTTCTGGACTATCCACGCAATTCTGACACAGATACACAGAAACGTATTGTCGTACAGCAACCGTCCATTGTGAGAAATAAAAAGTGTTGGGAGATTGAAACGAGGCCATTACGCAAAACACAAAAGTGCGTTTACACAAAGCGGCGCCTAATTGACGATTTTACCACCCTGCCTTTTGGCTATTAGTCGCGTATTGTGGTGATGGATACACGCCCGCAACACCCATTCTCATGCATTCTAGCAGGGCCGTCTAATTCTGGAAAGAGCTATTTTGTAAAACAACTGCTATATAATATTGAAACTAATTTTTCTCAGAAACCTGATAATATTGTTTGGTTTTATCCGTGTTGGCAGAAACTATATGATGAAATCTCTCTCTCTTTTCCCAACGCCAGATTTGTGGAGGGTCTGCCGAATACATTCGTAGATGACGAATTATTCCCGCCGGAGAAGGTGAATTTGGCTATTGTTGATGATCTCATGGAGAGTGCTAGTGAAAATTGTGAGATAGAAAAAGCCTTTACCAAGAATGTGCACCACAGAAATCTCAGCATTTTCTACCTGGTACAAAACATATTTTGCCAGGGTAAGAAAAGCCGCATGATAAATTTAAACACAAAGTACATGGTGCTTTTTAATAACCCCCGAGATAAATTACAAATTTTAACTCTAGCTCGGCAGATGTATCCCGGAAAAACACGTTTTTTCCTAGAAGCTTTTGAGGATGCCACGCGGGAGCCTTATGGGTATTTGCTTGTAGATTTGAGGGCTAATACCCCTGAGGCTCTTCGCTTAAGGACCGGATTGTTTCCACCAGCGTTGCCTGCTGTTTATGTTCAAAAGAAAAAACCTTCTAAAAAGTGAATTTTACCCGGTATCAGACATTCTACGCTGTGTGCGTTGTGGTGTAAAGATGTCTTAGAGACACCAGCGTAACTGGGCTCTCTTAAAAACTCTGGTGAAAGCAACCCCCGCTGTCAGAAAGTCTATTTTGCACAATGCAAGCAATGATTTAATTACAGCCATAGGCGAGATTGCTTTAAACATCTTAAAAGGCAGAATTCCTCTGAAAGAGCGTCAAAAAGGTATATTAAAGAAGTGGCGTAAAGCTATAAGAACCCTGAGCGACAGATCTCAGTCCATAAAGAAAAAGAAGCGGCTACTAAAGCAGGCTGGCGGGTTTATCGGCCCTCTTTTAGCTTTTGCAATTCCAATAATAACAAGCCTGCTCGCAGGAAGATAATGGAGCATACAGAGAAAATGTATCTAGTGCCCAAACAGGAGCTAGACAAAAAAAGGCCCAGTACTACAGATAACATACGCGACAGTGTTATTCGGCGCCTTGATGGTGAAATTAGCGCCATTTTACAACGTCGTGACATTCCCGATGATGTGAAAATTAAAATGTATAGCGCTATTTGGTACATATGCGGCACAGCTCAAAAGAAGTAACGGCTTTAAATCTCGTTAGCACTCCTGATCCTGGTCAGCAAAAATTGCCAAATACCGACTCTGATAAAAATCAAGAGGTCGCTGAAATTGTCAGTCATATAAACCAAAGATATAAAAAGAATGCTGAATTTTTTCTAAACAGGTTACTGCAGAATAAAAATGTTACAGCCTGGAATAATAAAGCCAAATTTATTTTCAAAGGATCCGTAATACCAGGGTCTAACTTACTGGATTTGGTACGTAGTACAACACAGAGTCATGCTCTGACCGGCCGGAATTTACCTCCGGGTTGGGATTCATTTATGCAGGCTATGGCCGAGCTAAATATACCGTCTACAGTTGTGGGTAATCCCACTACTAGGAAGCTTTTAGATAAATTAAAAATTTCCAGCAGCGAGACACACGCTGTATCTACTCCACAGAAGTTAACCTCGATGCCACGTACAATTCAATCTTTACATTCCCCGTCATTAGGCACCACACGCGGAACTCTAATGCCTAAAAAAATGTCTCTACCGATGCTACAAACCATGTGGCTCACAATGTAAAGAATGTACTGGATAAATGCTGTACATGGCTTGTAACAGTATATTATTTATTTTGTAAGAAGTGTAATGATGTATGTTCATTGTACTTGTGATACTATTTATTTATTTTGTAAGCTGTGAGTTGATGTATGATCATTGTACTATTTAATGTTTTTGCTTTTATACACTGTAAGAATTTTTATAGTATTGAAATGTCTTTGAGATGTATTTATTTTACAATAAAATCTTTTAAACTTTTACAATATCGTGTCTTTGTTTGTTTTTTTTTTTTTTTTTTAATAATCGTATAAAACACACCGCTTCATAATTGCGGGTGTTGTAATATGGCCACATACATAATGTTCCCAACTGAGTTTGATGAGTTATATGTAAGCCGGTCACGGTTGGGAATTGACAACTAATCTCATAGGATATAAAATAAACAGCATGGTGTGTTATAAACACAACAAACTCACAGCACTTGCAAATAAGAGTAAACTTAATACAATACATATTACAGAAGCCACAAACAACTGTTTGTGTTAATCTCGCAACAAGGACTCTGTGTAAATGAGATAATGTGCCCATATAATGAGGCTGTTGTTATAAAAAGAAACACGACATACCATTGGTAATAAAACACAGTGCCCTGATTACAGAATGCAATCGCTGTATCAAATTAACAATATCAAAATCTAATATAAAAACAATACTGGGATAATAAGCACTGTATCCAATTAACAATATCAAACTGTATCAAAAGCTGACAGCCAGACAAGGAGGGACAGCTGGCTGACAGGGAAGGGGAGGAGGGGTTACACCCTTTTGATACATTTTGATAGGGGCGGGGCACCTGTCAAATTGAGTTTGACGAATGGTACCTCTGATACACTACTCACTCAGATGTCATCCGAGTGCAGTCCTATTGTGAGTGACGATTCAAAGAGGGAAAACGGGAAGTGGACCCTCTAGACCGCGATGACGAACCCCTCACAGACAAGCTGACCAGATAGACCGCCCCCTATACACGGAGAGTTAGGGGCAGGCCTGTGAGGGACTATCACCATGGAAGCTGGAGGACCAGGACGGGAGAAGACAAAGAAGAGGCGGAGATAGTAGGACCACAGGATAGGTGAGTACTGCAGAGACACAGGACAGATGGGTAAACTGCAGCAGTGCAGGGACTGGCGGAGGAACTGAGGGAACGCAGAGGCTAGCAGGATACAGGAAAGACAGGATAAACCCAAAGTCAAAGGGAAAACGAACTACACAGAGACTAAGAGCGGCCAGGAACACCTGAAGGAACAAATGATAACCAGGCACAGAGGAACGGCAGGAAGCAGTTTAAATACCTAAAGGCAGGGTAGCACTTCCGGGTAACAGACCTCCAGAACCATAGAGAGGACAATAAGGAGGACCGACTCCTGGGTACTAGTCCTCCAGAACCATAGAGGAGACGAAGAGGAGTGCCGACAGAAGATCAGAAGTGCACATGCGCAGCACTGAACCTGGTATGCACGCGCGAATGAGAAGCAGAGGCCGGGAGCGAGCGCGGAGGGAGAGATGCTGCAGAAGGAGAGGCGCGCCGGGACGCCGAAGACAGATAAGTAAGACAGGACTGGGGAGGTGGCAGCAGCGGTATGATAGCACCACCGTCTTTACATCCCTCCTTCCTCTTTAGGCCAGAAAGAAACTTAGCTAAAATTCGAGGAGCCTGAATATTCTCCTGAGGCTCCCAGGATCTCTCCTCAGGACCGAAACCCTTCCAGTCGACCAAAAACAAAGTTCTACCTCAAATTTTTTTCATGGTCAAAATGTCCTTAACCTCAAAAACATTGTCTGCGGAAACAGGTGAAGGTGAAGAAAGAGTCGAGGTATGAAACCGATTAAAAACTACAGGCTTAAGGAGAGATACATGAAAAGAATTAGGGATACAAAGAGAGGCAGGTAACTTAAGTTTGTAAGAAACGTTGTTAATACGTGCCAAAACCTCGAAAGGACCAATATAACGGGGACCCAGTTTATGTGAAGGGATTTTAAGGCGAATAAATCTAGAAGAAAGCCAGACCTTATCCCCAGGATGGAACACAGGAGAATCGAGACACCTTTTATCTGCATGCCTCTTCATCCTATGCTGAGCTAGTTCGAGAGCAGAGTTGGTCTCCTGCCAAACCCTGGAGAATTCTCTAGACAGAAGATCTGCCGCCGGCACAGTAGAGACAGGAGGAATCGGTAGAGGAAGACCAGGGTGTTGTCCGTAGATGACAAAAAATGGAGATTTGGTAGAAGCTTCGCTGGTGTGGTTATTATAAGAAAACTCGGCCCATGGTAGTAAGTCAGACCAATCATTTTGATGAGCGTTGGAGAAATGCCGGAGATAATTAACCAGGATCTGATTTGTATGCTCCACTTGGCCGTTGGACTGTGGAAGATAGGCAAGAAAAATCAAGCGAAATGTTCAATGACTTACAGAGAGATCTCCAGAAACGAGCAGTGAACTGAACTCCCCGGTCAGAAACAATGTGCTGTGGAAGACCATGAATGCGAAAAATATGTTGAACAAAAATCTTCGCCAGTTCAGGAGCCGAAGGCAGACCAGGAAGAGCAATGAAATGTGCCATTTTAGAAAAACGGTCCACAGCCACGAGGATGACGGTACAACCACAGGAATGAGGCAGATCAGTTAAGAAATCCATTGCAATATGTTGCCCCGGAGCAGTAGGCACTGGAAGAGGAAGAAGAAGCCCGGAAGGAAGCCGCCTGGGTACTTTGTTCTTGGCACAGGAAGGACAAGAGACCACAAAAGCTTGGACATCCTTCAAAAGAGTCGGCCACCAGTAGTAACGAGATATTAGATCAAGAGTTTTCTTGAAACCGACATGTCCCATTAGCTTGGAAGCATGTCCCCAGAGTAACACACGTCTCCTGTTCCTCTCAGAAACGAAAGTCTTACCCGGAGGTAAAGCGGTCATAGATACTGGAGCAAGTGTGATGATTCTAGCGGGGTCAATGATGTGCGAGGATTCCTCCTCAGTGTCCACCGACAAGAAGGACCTGGATAGAGCGTCAGCTTTGAAGTTCTTTTCTCCAGGCAGGAAGCGGAGTTCAAAGTCAAATCGGGCAAAGAACAAGGCCCACCTGGCCTGTCGTGGATTCAGTCGGTGCACTGAACGGATGTATGCCAAATTCTTATGATCCGTAAAGATGACAAAGGGATGTAAGGCTCCTTCCAACAGATATCTCCACTCCTCTAAGGCCAATTTATTGGCCAAAAGTTCTCTGTCGCCAATGGAATAATTCCTTTCAGAAGAAGAGAAACTCTTGGAGAAGAAAACACAGGGCACAAGACGACCAGTAGAAGACTTCTGAGAAAGCACAGCTCCGGCACCGACAGCAGAGGCGTCAACCTCTAGGAAGAAGGGTTTATTAGCTTCAGGGCGATGGAGTAAAGGAGCGGAGGCGAATGCTTCTTTGAGAGAGTGGAAAGCCTTTTCAGCCTCTGCTGGCCAAAGACGAGGATTGGCACCCTTCTTTATCAAAGAGGAGATGGAAGCCGACAAGGTGGAGAAATTAGGAATAAATTGCCGATAGTAATTCGCGAATCCTAGAAAACGCTGAATCGCCTTAACCCCAAGTGGACCTGGCCAGTTGAGAACGGCAGAAACTTTAGCCAGATCCATACACAGACCAGAATCAGAGATGATGAAGCCCAGGAACGGCAGGGACGACTGTTCGAAGGCACACTTCTCAAGTTTAGCATACAGACGATTCTCCCTCAAACTGTCATGTCGGACGCTGTTCAGACCAGGTTGTCCGACAGACAGCGGTAATTCCGCTTTTGACCACTATTTCCTCATTGGCGTCTGCTAGATTTTATCTAGCTGTTCCGGGGTTAATTTACCTAATCCTTGGATTGGAAGCTGGGCCATGCCCACTGCCTTTAAATAGTTCTCCTGATCTTTGGGCGTTGCCGATTATAGCTTCTGTCTTGTGCGTTGTTTGTCTCGGTCTGGTGAGGAGAGCTGGTGGTTGGAGATTCGTTGCTGGTGGTGTATTTTCCTTTGTCTTATTTACTCCTTCCTATACTTGTATTTATTTTGCCCTGCACATTTATAGTGTATTCCTGAGTGACTGCGGCGTGGTGTATATTTTCCTTTATCCTTGTCTGTGCTAACTGTGGGTATTGGGGAATAACATCTTCACTGGGTGGTGGGCGCAGGTTTCAGCCTAGGGCTGAGCTCAGGAGACAGGGTGAGGTTTGAGGCCTGGACATGCACACCTTCAGTGTAAACTCCAGGTAGAGGGTCAGTCAGGATTTCCCTAGTCTGAGGGAAACTGCAGGGGCCCGGGTTATTAGCTCTCGCTCACCTAGTCTCTCCCTGACACAAACAGAGAAGAACTTGCCGCACATGTCTCCTATGAGAAAGCAGATCCGGTGAAAACACAAGGATGTCGTCCAAGTACACCACCACACAGATGTAAAGTAGGTCCCGAAAAACATCATTCACCAACTCTTGAAAAACTGCAGGAGCATTACATAAGCCGAAAGGCATCACCAAATACTCATAATGACCGTCTCTGGTGTTAAACGCAGTCTTCCATTCGTCTCCCGAACGAATTCAGATCAAGTTGTAAGCTCCTCTGAGATCCAGTTTAGTGAAGATTCGTGCTCCACGCAGACGATCAAAAAGTTCTGTGATGAGACTAAGGGGTGATCTTATTTTAATGTATAAATATATGAGGGGACAGTACAAAGACCTTTCTGATGATCTTTTTAATCATAGACCTGAGACAGGGACAAGGGGGCATCCTCTACGTCTGGAGGAAAGAAGGTTTAAGCATAATAACAGACACGGATTCTTTACTGTAAGAGCAGTGAGACTATGGAACTCTCTGCCGTATGATGTTGTAATGAGTGATTCATTACTTAAATTTAAGAGGGGACTGGATGCCTTTCTTGAAAAGTATAATGTTACAGGTTATATATACTAGATTCCTTGATAGGGCGTTGATCCAGGGAACTAGTCTGACTGCCGTATATGGAGTCGGGAAGGAATTTTTTTCCCCAATGTGGAGCTTACTCTTTGCCACATGGGTTTTTTTTGCCTTCCTCTGGATCAACATGTTAGGGCATGTTAGGCTAGGCTATGGGTTGAACTAGATGGACTTAAAGTCTTCCTTCAACCTTAATAACTATGTAACTATGTAACTATGAGAGGAAGTGGATACTTGTTTTTAATGGTGATGTTATTGAGGCCACGGTAATGACGAAGAAAAAAACAGCGCCTGCAGGTGAGGAGGACTTCCGTATAAAGCCTCTGGCCAGATTCTCTTGAACGTATTCAGACATGGCTAGAGTCTCGGAGGGTGACAGAGGATAAATACGACCTCTAGGAGGAGTAGAGCCGGATACAAGATCTATCGGACAGTCGTATGGGCGATGCGGAGGCAAGACCTCTGCTTCCTTTTTGTTGAAAACGTCCGAAAAAGAGTGATAAGCTGCGGGTAGATTCGCTAGTTCCGGAACCGAGGGAGACAGACTAGCAGGCTTGACGGGAAGCAGGCATCTGTTTAGACAAAACTGTCCCCAGGATAGAACATCCCCAGTACGCCAATTCAGAGTAGGTTCATGGTTTCTTAGCCAGGGGAGTCCTAAAAGAAATGTATGGGATAAAGACGGTAAAACATAAAATGCCAACTTTTCTCGATGTAAATCTCCAATTTGAATCTCAATCTCCTCTGTGACAGAAGAAACGACCTCCCGCAAAGGCTAACCGTCGAGAGAAGATATTTGCCTAGGAACCTCCAAGGATCTGACAGGAATCCCAAGTCTCTCGACCAGCTCAAGTTGAACAAAATTCCCAGCCGCACCAGAATCTACATAAGCCTCAAGAGAGAAGCGACTGGAACCCATGTGTAAAATGACAGGCAAAATCAAAGGTGGAGAGGAACCAGGACTACCTAGGGAGGCCTCTCTTACCTGACCTAGGCAGAGGTGTTTCCCGGCTTCTGGGGACAAGAACGCAGAAGATGAGAAGCGCTGCCACAATAAAAGCATAAGCCCTGTGCGAGTCTCTCCTTTCGGCGTTGTTCGGCAGGCTTGAGGCGATCAACCTGCATAGGCTCAGGGGAAGAAGAGGAAGAAGCTGCAGTGGTTTGGGAAAGAGAAGTGCCACGTGTAACGGAGGATAAACGAGGAGGTCTCCCCTCTCTGACAACCTCATGAGAACGCTCCTGGAACCGCAAATCAATGCGAGTCGCCAAAGAGATAAGGTCATCTAAAGCAGATGGAGTATCCCGCCCTGCCAGCTCATCCTTAACACGAGAAGACAAACCTCGCCAAAATGCTCCCACCAAAGCTTCATTATTCCAACCTAAATCAGAGGAGAGCGTCCGGAAACGGATGGCATATTGAGCTACAGAAAGGGTCCCCTGACTAAGGTTGAAAAGGGACTCAGTAGTCGATACCAGACGACCAGGTTCATCAAACACCTTACGGAAGGTGTCTAAAAAAAAAAGCAAGTTGAGAAACCACTGGATCATCTCGCTCCCAAAGAGGGTTCACCCAAGCCAAAGCCTCGCCCTCCAAATGGGACATCACAAAAGCCACCTTAGCTCGGTCAGTTGGGTACAGTAGCGGGGATAATTCAAAGTGTAGTTGACACTGGTTGAGAAACCCGCAACATAATTTAGGATCCCCACCATACCGAGGTGGCCTGGCAAGACAGGGCGAGGGCTGTGGAGCGGACTCCTGTACAGGAGCAGAAGCAGCAGTCTGAAGAGAGAGAAGTCGATTATCGACAGAAGCCATAAAATTCAAAATATGGGACTGAGTGTCCCGTTGTTAACTTAACTCTTGCTGAAGAGCCGCCAACTGAGTAGCGTTACCAGGGTCGGTAGACTGTAACGTCGCGAGACAAGACTCCATGTTCTTGAGAAAGGACATGATTCTAGTCTGGTCCTCCCGCAAAAAAAGTAACTCTTTTTGAGTGGCAGAGACACCAGCGGGGTCCATGTCCTGGTTATACTGTTATGCTCTAATAATCAGGCTGCACTCAGATGTCATCCGAGTGCAGTCCTATTGTGAGTGACGATTCAAAGAGGGAAAACAGGAAGTGGACCCTCTAGACCGCGACGAAGAACCCCTCACGGACGAGCTGACCAGATAGACCGCCCCCTATACAGAGAAAGTTAGGGGCAGGCCCGTGAGGGACTATCGCCACGGAAGCTGGAGGACCAGGACGGGAGAAGACAAAGAAGAGGTGGAGATAGTAGGACCACAGGATAGGTGAGTACTGCAGAGACACAGGACAGATGGGTAAACTGCAGCAGTGCAGGGACTGGCGGAGGAACTGAGGGAACGCAGAGGCTAGCAGGATACAGGAAAGACAGGATAAACCCAAAGTCAAAGGGAAAACGAACTCCACAGAGACTAAGAGCGGCCAGGAACACCTGAAGGAACAAATGATAACCAGGCACAGAAGAACAGCAGGAAGCAGTTTAAATACCTAAAGGCAGGGTAGCACTTCCGTGTAACAGACCTCCAGAACCATAGAGAGGACAATAAGGAGGACCGACTCCCGGGTACTAGTCCTCCAGCCAGAACCATAGAGGAGACGCCGACAGAAGATCAGAAGTGCACACACGCGAGCGAGGAGGCGGCAGCAGCGGTATGATACTTCCTTAGCCACCTGGTCTATCATGGACGAGGGAATCACCGACTGCCATACAAGACTGAGTTCTGTTTGCAGGAATACCTTCTGGTACAGGATACCATCCCTCAACTGGAGCCTCTCCCACTGGCGTAGCATCCTCAGTACTTCAGGTGACATGGACCTCCTCTCATGCCGATTGGGCATTTGTTCAGACACGACCCACCTTCTCAACTGAGCTAGCTCCGGATCCTCCCGCTGCACTCGAACCCACTCATCGTGGGGCTGCTCCAGCAAATTCACACAGGCCTCTTCCTGTTCAATTTCCCACGCTGCTGCCACCGTCCGGGCAGTCTTTCCAAAACCTGGAACCTCCGCATCTTCCAGTTCTTCATCCTGGCTGGGTGCTGGTTTACGATAGTTTACTCAGGAGAGGGCATGTTGCTTCTTACCTACCAAGCCCTGTCCAAACAGAACTTCTTGACTACATGTGGGGTATTGAACACATATGTACAAGGATCAAAGAGACACCTGAAACATTCTCAAAATTGTATAAAATAAGTATACCTGTGTCTTTATCCTTACCGGTGTCAATATGGACACGAATGCAAACCACTCGGATTAAACTGTGAAAACCAACACAAACAAAAGACAGAGAAGTGGTTAAACTATATATTTAAATAGTAGGACAAAAGGTTGTATGTAAAACTGCCCTTATTGCATGTAAATTACATATCAAGTGAAATGATCCTAAATACAGCAATGGAAATTACTATAAGAATTCAATAATGGAAGAATTGTATCTACATATATCCATGCGAGCATAATAAAGTGTAAAAAGTGCTAGCAACCACCAGGGTGCCAGTAGTGTCCAGATAAAAAAAAAAAAATGCATATTAGTGATGAGCGAACACTAAAATGCTCAGGTGGTCATTGCTCGGGTCGAGCAAATTGTAATGCTCGGGTGCTCGACCTGAACAACGAGCCCAAAGTAAGTCTATGGAAAACCCAAAGATTTTTGCCGCACCCCCCTCGGGGATCCTTTTAGGGTCTAAAAACATCAGAAATCAATGGGAATATTGCTCAAATGACATGGGAAAGACCCCTGGAAGCATTTCTGACTCCCAGGCCACTGCTGTGAACAATGTTTTCACAGTCTTACGCCACTTTTCCAGGTGTACAATAAAACATGCAAAAACGAAACAAAAATTGATTTTCCTGTGAAATATGTTAAGGAACATCCTTTCCAGGGTAATGATTTGTATGTAAGGAAAAATAAATAACCCAAAACAAAAATGTTCCTCCAACAGTTGGGCTATATCCACACGTAGCGTTTTCGATGCGTTTTTCAACTTTAGCATTGCTTTCAACCAAGACAAATGCATTCACTGGAGAATGACATTTTAGCATTTTACAACCTTAGCTGGACATGTGGTGTGTGACACATCATCAGACACATCCTGTTTCATTTATAAAGGAGGGACTGTTAAAGGAGGAGGGCCATCAGGCGGAATTTAATGTTCTTAAAGGAACAGCAGTTGGTCCTCACTATTCTTAGAGAGCCATCAGCCGGCTATGCTTTGTTGTTCCCATTATTAAACAGTGTGTCTTCTATACTGTTATTGCCTATGCATTGAATGCAAGGCCTGCCCCAAAGTTGGACGCACCCCAATAACCCTTTGAACAGACGTTCTGGATGGCCACATAAAACCAAAGTTCCTATTATTAGGAAGTTGGTACTCCCATACTGTTTGCCTATGCAGTGAATTGCAGTGTTGAGCCTAAAGAACCTGCATTGGAGAATGTCAGTTTTGAGGCTGAATACCCGGAATTGGAGAATTTCAGTGTTGAGGCTGAAGAAACTTCAGTGAAGAATTGCAGTATTGAGGCTGAAGAACCTGCATTGGAGAATTGCAGTGTTGAGGCTGAATAAACAGCAGTGGAGAATTACAGTGTTGAGGCTGTTGAACCAGCAGTGGAGAATTGCAGTTTTGAGGCTAAAGAACCTGCAGTGGAGAATTGCAGTGTTGAGGCTGAAGAACCTGCAGTGTAGAATTGCAGTGTTGAGGATGAAGACCTGAAAGTGGAGCATTGCAGTGTTGAGGCTCAACACACAGCAATGGAGCAATTCAGTGTTAAGCCTGAAGAACCAGCAGTGGAGAATTGCAGTGTTGAGGCTAAAGAACAAGCAGTGGAGAATTGCAGTGTTGAGGCTGAAGAACGGAGCAGATGAGACTTGCAGTATTGAGGCTGAAGACCAAGCAGTGGAGAATTGCAGTGTTGAGGCTAAACACACAGCAGTGGAGCATTGCATTGTTGAGCCCAAAGAACCTGCATTGTAGCATTGCAGTGCTGAGGAAGAACACCCGGCAGTGGAGCATTTCAGTGCTGAGCCTGAAGAACCAGCAGTGGAGAATTGCAGTGTTGAGGCTGAAGAACCTGCATTGGTGAATTGCAGTGTTGAGCCTGAAGAATCTGCATTGGAGAATGTCAGTGTTGAGGCTGAAGACTCAGCAGTTGAGAATGTCAGTGTTGAGGCTGAAAAACCTGCAGTGGAGAATTTCAGTGTGGAGGCTGTAGAACCTGCAGTGGAGAATGTCAGTGTTGAGGCTGAAGAACTGACAGTGGAGAACTGAATTGTTGAAGCTGACCAACCAACAAAGTTCTCATTATTAGGAAGTGGGTCTCCCATACTGTTTGCCAATGCATTTAATGCAAGGCCTGGCCTTCCCCAAAGTTTAACGCACCCAAAAAACCCTTTCAACAGACATTCTGGATGGCCATATGAAACCAAAGGTCACATTATTATGATTTTGTTTTACTGCCGTAAAGTTTGCCCATGAAGTGAAAGCAAGGCCTTCTCCAAATTTGGAAGCACCCCAATAACCCAAACAACAGACATCTTGTGTGCCCACATGAAACCAAAGTTACCATTATTATAAATTTGGTAGTCCCATACTGTTTGCTAGTGCATTGAATGCAAGGCCTGGCCTGCCCCAAAGTTTAACTCTCCACAACAACTCTTTGAACAGACATTCTGGATGGCCACATGAAACCAAAGTTCCCATTATTATGATTTTTTTTACTCTCATCATGGGCAAACTTTAAGTGAATGCAAGGCCTGCTCCAAATTTGGACGCATCCCAGTAACCCTTTGAACCAACGTCCTGGATGGCCACATGCAACCAAAGTTCCCATTATTCATTTTGTACTCCCATAATATTTGCTTATGCATTGAATGCAAGGCCTGCCCTGCCCCAAAGTTACACGCACGCGAATAACCCTTTGAACCGACATACTGGATGGCAACATGAAACCAAAGTTTCCATTATTAGTCATTTGGTATTCCCATAATGTTTGCCCATGAAGTGAATGCAAGGCCTGCTCCAAATTTGGACGCACCCCAGTAACCCTTTGAACCAACGTCCTGGATGGCCACATGCAACAAAAGTTTCCATTATTCATTTTGAACTCCCATAATGTTTGCTTATGCATTGAATGCAAGGCCTGCCCTGCCCCTATATTACACGCACCCCAATAACAGTTTGAACCAACCTACTGGATGCCCATGAAGTGAATGCAAGACCTGCTCCAAATTTAGACGCACCCCAATAACCCTTTGAAACGACGAAGTGGATGGCCACATGAAACCAAGTTCTCATTATTAGGAAGTTGGTACTCCCATACTGTTTGACTATGCAGTGAATTGCGGTGTTAAGCCTGAAGAACCTGCATTGGAGAATTGCAGTATTGAGGATGAAGACCCAAAAGTGGAGAATTGCATTGTTGAAGCGGCTGAACAAACCCCTACAGTTCCCATTATTAGGAACTGGGTCTCCCATACTGTTTGGCTATGCAGTGAATGCAAGGCTTGATCCAAATTTTCACACACCCCGATCCCCTTTGGAAGAAACATGGAGGAGTGCCTCATAAAAAATTTGCCTCTGGGGAGTACACATCAACATAGTGTGCAAACATTTCTTTACGGGCATCAAAAACACCCTTTAACACAATAACGTGGCTGCTGCATCATGGAACACATTCACCCTGGTGATCTAGTGGTGGTGTCTGAAGAGACATGGAGGATGGCCTCCTAAAAATTATTTTCCCAATTTAAAGGAGCGGGTCTACTATACTTGTAATGCCCATACACTTAGCTGACAAACATTGCCCCCTGTGGGGTACACATCAACATAATGTGTAAACTTCAAAAACACCCTTTAATCCAATAACGTGGCTGTTCCATCACGGACCACGGTCACCATGTTGATATAGTGGTGGTGGAGGATGAAAAGGAGGAGGACAACAATAGCAAGTAGGCGAAATCAGGGAGCGTATACCCATGTGTTGGTGTGAAGAGGTGCATGGTAATAGAGTTACCAAAAAAAGACGCTGGAGTAGAGTTTATGTTTTGCTGCTATCATTCGGTGATGTACAGAAGTCTGGCCCAATACAGCTCTTGTTCATTTTTATAAAAGTCAGCCTGTCAGCATTTTCAGTTGACAGGTGGATGCGCTTATCAGTTATAATTCCACCAGCGGCATTAAATACCCGCTCTGACAAAACACTAGCGGCAGGGCAGGCCAGGACCTCCAAGGCATACAGAGCCAGTTCATGCCACGTGTCCAGCTTGGATACCCAATAATTATAAGGCACAGAGGAATCACGGAGGACGTTGGTACGGTCAGCAAGGTACTCCCTCAGCATCTTCTAAAACTTTGCACTCCTTGTGAGAGTACCCTGTGCCCTGGGCCTGTGCAATGGGAGCGTCTGAGAAAACTCTCCCAGAACTTTGCCAGTGTTCCCCTGCCTCTGCTTGATTGGAGTTGTGTCTCTCTCCCCTGTACTCCTTGGTTGTCCAACGAACTGTGACCTCTGCCGCCAGCGTTTTCAGATGGAAATTTTTAAAATAATCCTGCAACAAGGGCCCTCTGGTACTGCACCATTTTAGTACACCTGTCTGCCTCTGGAATAAGACATAGAAAGTTCTCTTGCAGCGTGGGTCTAGAAGTGTCACCAACCAGTAATGACTGTCATGCAAAATTTTGAGAACTCAAGAGTCACGGTAAAGACAGCGTAACATAAACTCAGCCATGTGTGCCAGACTGCTAACAGGAAAGACTTCCGTATCCTCCCCAACAGGACGACTGACCATGCTGTCCTCTCCTCCCTGTCCTCAGGCCATCCATGATGAACAGACGGTATGACAGTTGTGCTTGTACTACAAACCTATAGCGCATGAAAGTAACTCCTATTCTTCCTCTGACTCATTGTCACGCAATCCACATTGAGATGAGTTGAGGCTGGGCTGTGTGTAGTCACCCTGTATGGTTCCTTTTTCCATCTCATCAATCTCTGCCTGCAATGTATCCTCTTTGATAGTGAGCAGAGAGCGTTTCAGGACACAGAGAAGTGGGATGGTGACTAATTATGGCGTCATCGCCACTCACCATCTTGGTGGAGTCCTCAAAGTTTTGGAGGATGGTACATATGTTTGACATCCATGTCCACTCCTGAGGTCTTATGTGTGGAGTCTGAACTGAATACCGATAGCCTTGTTGATTCTGATAGTCAAAAACTGCCCTCTTCTGCTCACAAATCTTTTCCAACATCTGCAGTGTAGAGTTCCAACACATGGGGACATCACACAACAGTCGGGTAGGTGGAAGCTGCAAACGCTGCTGAAGCACGGCAAGGGCAGCGGAGGCTGTGGCTGACTTTCTGAAATGGGCAGACAGGAGGCGTACCTTGACAAGCAGATCCGGCAGCACTGGGTAGCTTTTGAGAAACCGTTGAACAATGAGGCTAAGCACATAGGTCAGGCATGGTACATGTGTGAGCTTACCTCGTCTCAGAGACGCCACCAGATTATGGCCATTGTCACCCTGGACCATGCCTGGCTGGCAGTTCAGTGGTGTCAGCCACATATCTGCCTGCTCTTTCAGAGTTGTCCACAACTCTTTGCGGTTTGCCACCTAAGCATATTAGCTTCATCACAGCCTGTTGCCACTTGGCTGAGACAGTGCTGCAGTGCTTCCAGCTTGTGACTGATGTGGTCAATTTGGAGATGGAGGCTGAAAAGAAGGAAGAGGAGGATGAGGTGCAGGAGCTGTACACTGTGGGGGGCAACCCTGATTGACAAAGGGCCTGCAATCCTTGGCGTTGGGAGGACGTTTTCCATCCCAAGGTCCGACTGGGTCCCAGCTTCCACTATGTTAACCCAGTGTGCCATCAGCGAGCCCACAAGCACTTGTCCACGTGTCCGTGGTTAGGTGGACTTTCCCAGTAACAGCATTGTTGAGGGCATGGTTAATGTTGTGGGACACGTGCTTGTGTAAAGCGGGGACGGCACACTGGGAGAAATAGTGGCAGTTAGGGACCGAGTACTTTGGGAAGGCCACCGCCATCAGGTTGCAGAAAGCTTCCATCTCCATGAGCCTAAAAGGCAACATTTCGAACACAAGCAGACGAGAAATATGTGAATTTAGTAGTGTGGCCTGTGGGGTGTTGGCAACGTATTTGTGCTTGCGTTGCAAGGACTGGGGTATGGACGTACTTAATGATGGTGCTAGTTGAGTGTGTGCAACGACAGGTGCAGGGCAGGAGGCATCTTCGCATGCACCATGGACATGAGATTGGCTTGCACGCACATCAGTGGAAGAAGCAGACACTGTTCCTGGACCCTAGGGATCGGCCCACAAAATCGGGTGCTTTGCTGCCATGTGCCTGATCATGCTGGTGGTGGTCAGGCTGGTAGTTTTGCTATCCCTGCTGATGCGGGCATGGTAGATGGTGAAAATGGCCTGTTTGGGGTTATCGGCAGAATCCTTAAAAAACAACCAGACTCGGGAAGACCTAACAGCTGTACTGCCAACTTCCATCAGGTTGGTGTTACGGGTTTACAGCAAAATAGTGTCAAGAACTAGGGTAATACACAGCGAAAGCAGTTCAATGGAGCACAAAAAATGATCCAATTTTTAGCCCACAGATAGGTGAGGTGTGTGACGCAGATACCCCACGTTACAATTTTTGTCCCGTTTTTTTTTTGGCAGCAAAATGTTGTCAACAACTAGACTAACACACAACAAAAAAATGCAATGGAGCCCTGAAATGGCGCAATTTTGAGAACAATGATTGACGATCCGTGAGGCGGACAAAACACAGTTTAAAATATCTGCCCTGTAGGTAATTTTTTTTACGCAAACTGGTGTCAAGGACTTGTTTAACCCATTTCTGACCTTGGACGGGATAGTACGTCCGAGGTCAGAACTAGAGATGAGAGGTGTTCGAGTCGAACTGTTCGCCAATTTCAAATTCGAGCTGTTTTGGGCGGTGTTCGAGTCGTTCGACGAACCCGAACAATTTGCTTAAAATTCGGCTGTTCGAGTTTCTATTCGATAACTGTTCGTTCACCAAAAGCCTAGCTTGATTTGCACATTAAAACTGTCTATCATTGTTAATGGACTGTTTCAGTGTATACTGGGCGGGGGGGCGGGGGATAGATCTGTGCTGAAATAACGCCGATCTCCATTTTTTTTTTCTTTCCCGCATTTACAGAGGGGCGGTGCAGTCTCTCAGCCTATCAGCAGTGCACACACACAGCAATGTGCATGTGATGCACACAAGCAAGGGCATGTGTCATTGGCTGTGTATGTCACATGTCCTTGCCCTATAAGAACCAGCCATTTGCCCCGTCACCACCATTTCCTCACTGCTGCAGTTTAGTGTTAGACGGCACCACTGCTGTTGTGGGCGCTATACAGACTAAGAGTGTTTTTTTGGAGTGAATTGTCAGAGAGATAGGTTTAGGGAGTGGGGAGGAGTCGGGACTAGTTGTAATATCAGCCCTTTTCAGGGTAGGTTACAGCAGTTCATAGCACTGTTTGCCAGGCAGGTCTGAGCCAGTGCTGTGCAAGTGTTAGTCACAGCATTTGGTGTAATCTAGCTCAGCCAATCCTTTTGGGCTAGTAGCATTGTCTGATAGTCATCTGAGTAGCCCGCCTGTGAAGCTAGCTACACCGCCTGTGTATCTGAATTTTTACTGCATCTAACCCAGTAAATCGTTTTGGGGTTTTGGGCTTAGTAGCAGTGTCTGCACGTCAGCAGAGTAGCCCGCCTGTGAAGCTAGCTACACCACCTGTGTATCTCAATTTTTACTGCATCTAACACAGTAAATCGTTTTGGGGTTTTGGGCTTAGTAGCAGTGTCTGCACGTCAGCAGAGTAGCCCGCCTGTGAAACTTACTATACCACCTGTGTATCTCAATTTTTACTGCATCTAATCCAGTTAATAGTTTTGGGCCTAGGAGCAGTGTCTGCACGTCAGCAGAGTAGCCCACCTGTGAAACTAACTACACCGCCTGTGTATCTCTATTTTCATTGCATCTAATCCAGTTAATAGTTTAGGGCCTAGGAGCAGTGTCTGCACATCAGCAGAGTAGCTCGCCTGTGAAACTAACTATACCGCCTATGTATCTCAATTTTTACTGCATCTAATCCAGTTAATAGTTTTGGGCCTAGGAGCAGTGTCTGCACGTCAGCAGAGTAGCCCGCCTGTGAAACAAACTATACCGCCTGTGTATCTCAATTTTACTGCATCTAATCCAGTCAATAGTTTTGGGCCTAGGAGCAGTGTCTGCACGTCAGCAGAGTAGCCCGCCTGTGAAACAAACTATACCACCTGTGTATCTCAATTTTTACTGCATCTAATCCAGTTAATAGTTTTGGGCCTAGGAGCAGTGTCTGCACTGTCCGAAGAGCCCTGGTGCAATACGTTATGACGTATAGCCTGGGCCAACAAGCTCAAGAGGTGGGGCAAATCACGCTGCAGGAGTGGTCTCAGATCAGGGACCTATGCACCCTTCTGCATAGTTTTGAAATAGCAACGAAGATGTTTAGTGCTGACGATACCATTATCAGCATGACCATTCCGGTGATTTACATGCTGGAGCACACCTTACACAGTGTTCGGAGTCAGGTGGTGGAACAAGAGGAGGAGGAGGAACAGGAGGAGTTGTATGCGGAAGGGATCATATCTCCAAGGTCAAGAAGGTTGGCAGCACCAAGGCGGCTGGCATTGGAGGCTGGGGGAGAGGGATTACCGAGGGCACATGGTAGCAGCCAAACTGTTGAGGAAGGTGCAGGAGGCGAGGAAGAAGTGGAGGACGAACTGGCGCTGGGCATGGAAGACTCATCAGATGAGGGAGACCTTGATCAAATTTCTGTTGTGCGAGGTTGGGGGGAGAGTGCAGACAATGGAAGCATGATTCTCACCTCGCCGCCACCAAGACAACATGGACTTGGTCCTCCTGGATGCGCAAGACACATGAGTGCCTTCTTGCTGCACTACCTGCAACATGTCCCTCGGATTGTCAGAATCCAAAGTAATGCCGACTACTGGGTTGCCACACTCTTAGATTCCCGGTACAAAAGCAAATTTGGTGAAATAATTCCTGCCATAGAAAGGGATTCACGCATGCAGGAGTATCAGCAGAGACAAAACACCAGTGGAGCACGTAGTCAATCTCTGAGTTCTAACTTGCCAACCGTGGGACTATCGAGTCATCACTCTAACCGTAATAGTAACATCGTATCTGGTGGTAACAGCAATTTTTTCCAATCATTTCAAGATTTTTTTAGACCATCCTTTGCAAGGCCACAGGAGACAAGAAGTCTGACGCACAGCCAACGCCTAGAGAGGATGGTACAAGAGTATCTCCAAGTTAACATCGATGCCATGACTGTGGAACCGGACCCTTGCTCATTTTGGGCTTCCGATCTTGAAAAATGGCCTGAGCTCGCCACTCACGCCTTGGAGATCTTGTCGTGCCCCGCAGCCAGCGTTCTCTCTGAACGTGTGTTCAGCGCTGCTGGTGGTGTGCTGACAGATAAGCGCACGCGGCTGTCCAGTGACAATGTAGACAGACTAACGTTCATCAAGATGAACAAATCCTGGATCCGCAAGGACTTTTCTACCCCTGTGTCATCTTGGGGAGACTAAAAGCTTGATGATTTTTGAAAATCACCTCACCAACCGTTTTAAAAAACTCTGGCGAAATTGATGCCACTTAAGTGGTGTCTGTGGCCGAATTTTTTTTAAAAATGGAGACTCTTATTTAGTCCCCTTGCTGAGTTTTACATGACGTTGCCATCGTCAATTCCAAGTGGGTGGGGTCATCTGCAGAGTTGTTTACTCATACTATGGCCTGGGATTCAGAGGTCTGCTCCAAAGCTTCAGTGTCTGCTAGTCAGCAGAGTAGCCCAACCACCCACCGCCTGTTTACCTAAGTACTATTTTTAGTGGCATCTGGCCCAGGAGATCCTTTTGGGCCTAGAAGAATTTGGTGCTACTCAGCAGCGTACCCCACCCATGAAGCAAGCTACACCGCCTTCTTTCTTTATCAATCTAACCCCTCGGCTCTGGGGTGTCCACTCTCCTTCCAGCTCTCTCCTTCTCACAGGTGGACTACTGCGTGTTTTCACACTGTGGCGAATCTTTTGGGCCCAGGCATAAGAAGTCGTCGAGGTAATGGATAATATGTGCCGCCTTACAAATGTCCATGAGGACACATTCGAGGAAGCAACTAAACGCCTCAAATAGTGAGCATGATATGGAACACCCCATGGGCAAACAGTGATCTATGTAGTATGCTCCTTCACAGAAGCAGCCCAATGGGAGGACACTATTCGGAGGCACAGGTAGTAACCGGAACGCCCCCTCAATGTCTGTTTTGGCCATTAGGGTGCCCCTTACCAACTTCTTGACCCGCCTGATTGCCTTGTCAAAGGAGGTACAGTACATAGTACTGTACTTGGTTCCGCGTCGATGATGTCGTTTACTGACCTGCCCCTTGGATATGACAAATGATGGATTAGTCTGAATGTATTGGGTTCATTTTTTGGCACAACTCCCAACGGGGGTACCACTACTTCTTCTAAGAAAAGTGTTATGAATGGACCCGCCGCCATTCTACCTAAAGATTTTTATTTTTTTATTTTTTTTGTCAAGATGTCTGGGTGTTGGTAGAGTGAGATAGATTTTTACTCCAGCCTTTCTTGATTTTAGAAGGGCATCGGTTGGGCTTCCTGTGCTTGAAGGAGGCTTTCCTTCACAATCGCTTCACCCTTGCCATCTGGTACTGTATTTGGACCACATGCTCGATAACACTATGGTGGGGTGTAACTTCTGCTTCCCAGGTCTCCTTTGCAACATCTAGAAGTTCCCGGGAGTGTCGTCCATACAACAGCTCAAATGGTGAGAATCCCATAGAGGACTGAAGAACTTCCCTGATAGAGAACAACAGGTTGGCAGTAGACAATGCCAGTATCGGCCATCCCTCTCCAAGACTTTCTTAAGCATGAATTCAACTTCTTGTTGAATCTCTCCACCAGGCCGTCCGTCTGCAGATGGTACTCCGACGTGCAGAGTTGTGTAACCTGGAGAGACTTACATAACTCCCTCTACCCTTTGGACATAAATGGTGTGCCTTAGTATATCAGGGTCTTTTTCGGCAGGCCCATCCGAGAAAAAATATGGACTAACTCTCGGGCTATTCTCCTGGTGCAGGAATTTCTAAGGGGTACCGCCTCCGAGTACCTTGTTTCATAGTCCATCACCACTGGAATGTATTGGTGCCCTCTGGCGGACTTAACCAGGTCCATGGCAATTCTGTCAAATGGAACCTCTATAATGGGCAATGGCATTAGGGGATTTCAGAAATGGGACACAGGAGCTGTAAGGTGACAAGTAGGGCAGGACTGGCAGTAGTTAACAATCTCCCTGTGACACCCAGGCCAGCAGAACCTCCTAAGGACCCGCTCTTGTGTTTTGTCTATCCCCAGATGTCCACCAAAGATATGGGAATGTGCTACATCTAATACCCTACGTCTATAGGTACCCGGTACTAACAACTGCTCTACTACTTCCTCTCTCAACTTAGTGACCCGATACAGCAGCTCTTCATCTAATGCAAAATGTGGAAAACTGGTGTCTGCCCCCAGCTCTTGGGCAACACCATTTATCAAGGTCACATTTTCCAATGCAACTTTTAGGGTAAAATCCCACATTTGAGCAGTCCCAAAATTTTCACCAGAAACCCCAAATCTCAGCCTCACTGGTCACTGTCTTTTCCTCGTCAACAGCCGAATGAATCTGTCTATGACAACCTGCTCAACCATCTGGGCTGGAGTGGAGAATTCCGGCTGTAACCACTTTTGAACAAGATGCAGCAGATCAAACATTTGGGATCGAGGTGGTTTGTCCTCATAATATGCCCAGTGGTGAACCCTTTGTGCTCTCACTTACATAATCACTCCTGAACATGCCAAAATTTCAGTTTTTAACTTGGCATACTCCTGCATATCCTGTAATGCCAAATCATAATAGGCCTTCTGGGGCTCATCAGTCAAATATGGGGCCAGCACCTCTACCATGGCGGGGGGATCGGACGGTGGGGGGAGCGGGAGGGAGGAGTACCGGAAGGCGGCCATCAGGCAGCGGCAGCGATCAGGAGTCAGCGGTGGCGGCGATCAAGCGGCGTTGACATCGGTCAGGCGGCGGCAGCAGCGGCAGCAGGCAGGAACCTCACTCTCCAGCTTCCACGGAAGGGGATGAAGCTGGAGAGTGATGTCAGACATGTTTCACTCCGCCCTCCACATCTGATCGGAGGGAAAGCGTCACATGGACGCTTTCTCCAATCAGAGCTGGGGGGTGAAACAGAGGTCACAGGAGCGATCGTGGCCACGGGGGGGCAAAGCCACCCCCCCTGGGGTCAACTAGAGGTCCTCACGTACCTGCGGGTCGGGTGACATTTCATTGACCCCGGTCACCCGACAAGCAGGAACGCGATCAAACCATGACGCATATGCTGCATCATAGGTCAGATTGGCACAGACTTTCATGACGCAGCGTATGCATCATAGGTCGGGAAGGGGTTAAGGCAGATGCCTTATCGCGTTGTTTTTCTGGGGGAATAAATAATTGTGAACCGGTACCTATTATACAAAAAGGGGTGGTTATAGCGTCTATATGCTCTGATCTTAAAAGAGAGGTTATTGACGCTCAGGAAGACACCCCTGCTGCCTGGTCATAGGGTAAACTGTTATTTCCTGCTAGTCTTTGTCTAAGTGTCCTTAGTGAACATCACAATTCGGTCTTGGCCAGACATACTGGTAATAAAGCCACCACTGATCTTCTTACTGTACTCTGCGTTTTTGGTGGCCAGGGGTTCAGGATGTCTGGGAGTATGTAGCCGCCTGCAGTGTCAGTGCGCATTCTAAGACCTCTCATAGTCATCTGTAGGGGGTTCTAAACTATTGGAGATTCCCAGTAGACATTGGACTCACTTGTCGGTCAATTTTATCATGGATCTACCCATGTCAGCGGAGATTACGGTAATTTTGGTAGTTGTGGATAGATTTAGCAAGATGTCTCATTTTATTGCATTACCAGCTTTACCGAACGCCAAGTCGTTGGCGCAAATTTTCATCAGAGAAATTGTACAATTACATGGGATCCTGACCAATATTGTTTCTGACCGGGGAGTACGGTTTGTTTCCAAGTTTTGGAGGGCAGTTTACACTCATCTGGAGATCTATCTGTCATTTTCTTCTGCATCTCACCCGCAGAAGAAAATAAAAAAAATTGGGTGTAAAGTAAAATTTTTGCTAAAAAAAGTTAAATGTACATTTTTTCCTTCCACATTGCTTCAGTTCATGTGAAGCACTCAAAGGGTTAATAAACCTCTTGAATGTGGGTTTGAGCACTTTCAGGGTTGCAGTTTTTGGAATGGTGTCACTTTTGAGTATTTTCTGTCATATATATCCCTCAATGTAACTTCAAATGTGACGTGGTCCCTAAAAAAATGGTTTTGTAAATTTTGATGGAAAAATTAGAAATTGCTGGTCAAATTTTAACCCTTATAACTTCTAACAGAAAAAATTATGTTTCAAAAATTGTGCTGCTGTAAAGTAGACATGTGGGAAATGTTATTTATTAGCTATTTTGTGTGATATAACTCTCTAATTTAAAGGCATAAAAATTAAAAGTGTGAAAATTGCAAAATGCAAGTCATATCAAAGAAATGTTTCCACTATCATGAAGTACAATATGTCATGAAAAAACAATCTCAGAATCACTGGAATCCGTTGAAGCATTCCAGAGTTATTACCACATAAAGTGACACTGGTCATAATTGTAAAATTTGGCCAAGTCATGAAGGTGAAAACAAGCTCGGGGGTGAAGGGGTTATTTTTTTTTTTTTACATCCATTTAAAATTTTGCCTTATATACAGTACAATTCATTATACAGGAAAAATGTTTAACTTTTTTTCCTGTAAAAAGCAATTTCTTATCGGTTTGGAATGTTTTATTGTAACTGCTTAAAGAGGAGTAAAAGTGTGCCACCATTGTTCAAAGCAGCCATCTGGGAGTTAGAAATGCTTCCAGGGGTGTTCCCCATGCTGTTTTCCTTCCATTAGACACTTTTCCCATCCATTTGAACATTTTCACTGTCCTCCAGACCACTTTGTAGGGTCTGCCGGAATAAAGCACTGCTTTGCCATTGACTACCATTATATTTGTTACTTGAAACGAGCATGCGAGTATTAGGAATTGCTTGGTTCGAGCAACGAGTACCCGAGCATTTTAGTGCTCGCTCATCCCTAGTATGCAACCAAATGTTAAGTTGAGGGTGCCAACAATCTTGTCTGGCCCATTTTATGGGTTTTCTGTAAAATTATGTTCAATTTGTCTTTTTTTTCTCTATTTTTTGTGTAGTTCTAATACACACAAATGAAATAGACATGTGTATAACAAAGCATGTGTAATAATTTTCTGGGAGAAATACATCATTTTATGCAACAATTTCAAGGGTGCCAACAATTTTGGCCATGACTGTACATATATAAACACATTACTAGCTTATATACAGACTAAATGAGCAATGTAAATTATATATAGCTGTTGTGGAAAAATAGAAAGCAGATATAGATATTAAAATAAGAGCACCAATACTCTTTAGCATTAATTAAAGCAATAGTTGAGCAAATTGAAATTAGAAACTTTAATTAAGTTTTTAGTTATTCTCCCTCCCTTCAATAAATTGTCATCCTGTGTATACATAGCCTCTTCCTGCCATCTGATCAACATGATACTAATTAAACAGTCAATGACTTAAATTGGGATACCAAAGGCTTCCTCCCCCTCTTCAAACAGAAGGATACAAAGAGATTGAGGATGGGAATTGGCCTTAAAAGACAGATGTGCTCATTGTCCTAGACCCATCATAAAAGAACAAGGTCTTTGTAAGTTTACATTAAAAAATGTGCATTGTAGAGAATTTAGCTTCAAGAAGTGAGAAATGTCACCAACTTTAATTTGCATTTAGGAGATGACAGGTTTTAAAAACTAGAATCATATAATGTATTCAGAACTGTAGCCCATTAGGCCTGTTGAAAGATTACATGAAACATTTAAAAATATGGCATGACTAAAGAGTAGGCATAATAAACATGTAAAACTTGAAGATATTTAGCAATTTCTACGGAGCTGGGTTCTGAAGCTGGCTGGACTTATTCTCTCTCACTCCAGATTACACATATCAAAATATAGACACTGCTACTGCTTACATAAGAGTGTGGGTGGCAACACTTCTTTGGTGGGTCTCAGGGAGATTCTAATGCTCAACTTAATAAACCATAACAATGACCACATTTTAAGAGATTTTAAACAGTGGCGCTCAGCAAGTTTTCGCCTTTATTATTTACATTCAGGCGTCTAGAAGTACGTTAAGCTACTAGTAGCTACTTCAACTGCCAGCACTCCTCCCCTGCTAAAGTCTGTTTATTCTGTAATGTAAATAAGAACAAGACCTGGCGAGTGCCACGATTTCAATTCTCCATATTACCAGCAAGTTGCAGTCCTCCATTCTAAGACAGATGCAAAAGGAAGCAATGACATACCATTGTCTCCATTTATACAACATTTAGCATACTGATTAATTGCCATGTCTGTTTGGATAGTTTAGCATGCCGTTTATTGTAGTTGAGGTTCCTGAACGTTCAGTTGTAAGTTCACTTTGTTTTTATCTTTACAAAGTACCTATTGGACAAACTGTCACAAGATAGGTGACAAAAGACTGACTGGCACTTCCAAGCTAGTGCATACAGGTGCATACTAGGAGCAGCCATCTCCATATACAATAAACAAAAAAAGTTGTACTCTGTAGTGATGTCGATATGAAATATATGAAATATGAATAGCAATACTGCTTCTTGATACTAGGAAAAAACTGAGACGCTTAGCACATAATTTGGCCAATTCATGCATGCCCAGCAACCAAAGACAAGGCTGCCTCAAATCTGCTGGGTCCTACTTGTCTAGTGTGAATACTTTTCTAAGACTGAAGTCTGAATTTCTGGGTAGATGTGAATACCTCTCTTCAAAGCCTGCATTTATGGGTAGGTAGGACCCTGCTGCAATTAAAATCTACCACCCTACCCATAAATTCAAGCTTTGAAGAGAGGTATTCACATCTACCCAGAAATTCAGACTTCAGCCTTAGAGAGGTGTTCACACTAACACATAGGACCCAGCATGTCCTCTATCTGAAACTTAATCTTCACAAAACAAATTCTTGGCATGTCTTCCTCTAGTAACCTAAAATTGATAATTCCATTTCAATGTGTGAAAATTACCATATGTACTAGATAATTATACTTAACCCTGCTGTTCTGTTAGGTCAAAAATGACCGTTTTTGAAATTCTATAATGTTATAAAAATTCAGCGTGTGATTCTGAGACTTGAGGCTCCCTGACTTTTCGTCATTAGGGGGGTACTCTCTGTGGGAATTTTTTTTTTTTTTAATTTTTGTTTACTTTATTTGGTACATTTTTTTTTACACTTGTACTGTTCGGTCAAAAATGACCGATAGGCCTTTATTCAGCTCTCCAGACAATTTTTGACAAAAATAAAGGTGCTATCACCTCATTTTGAACTATATATTGCATCTACTACTATTTATCAATGTATCTGACTACTTTTGGTCAGAACAGATTTACACATACCAACATTTTCAAGTTGCGATACAGCCGACGGATTCGCTTCCAGTATAGCTATGCACAATTTATTTCACTGGTTTTTATTTACCCTGCTGTTCATATAGATCTAGTTCCATTCAGTTGTCAACATTTCAAATTGTAAATCATGATTTTCTGATTTTCCATGTGTTTGCTGGTTGTACAGTATTACACTGTACATAAATGTTAATTTATTTGATTCAAAAAATAAAAGTTTTTGATTTAATTTTTCATCTGATTATTGAAAACCATGTTCACATACAGTAAAACAATGCAACAGGTAATCAAATAACACTTGAATTAGGTACAAATCACAACTTTGTTAGGTCCGGTCAAAAATGACCGGGAACAGTATAAGTGTATAAAAAACGTTTTTTGCCATTTTATAGAGAAAAAAGCTTTTTTTTTTTTTGCCTTTGAAAAAAGTATATCTACATAATGTTTGATATTATTACTTATAGTTAACATTTAGATCAAGATTTTTTTTTTATCTGCAAAAATAATCAATTTTTACAAAAATCGAAAAAATACCATGTTCCCTTTTGGATATAAAAAAAATATAAAACAAGCTTTGTATTTATTTTTTTTTTCTGGTATTTGAACAACCATCTTCACAAGCAATATAATAGTGCAAAAACTGTTTAAAAAAACCACTTAGATTAGCTAAAAATGATTATTTTATAAGGACGGTCAAAAATGACCGGGAACAGTACAAGTGTATGTGAAATCTAAACAGAACAGCAGGGTTAAAGGGATATTCCCATCACCAAGATCCTATCCCAGTATGTAGTAGGTTCTAATAATAATAATAGGAAATAACTCCAATTAGAAATGTAGTATAGTTTTTCAGATTTGCTATTTCTCTTTCCTAATGTACAGGCATTGCAGGACTCTAGGTATCCATGGGTAGGTCCACTGATGAAGCGAAAGATAGTTCGCCAGATGCTAGTGGTCATAACCATGGATACCTGCAATGCCTGTACATGAGGAAAGAGACAGCAAATTAGAAAAATACTGCATAAATACAGGAACAGAAAGAAGCATAATGCATAGATAAGCGAGCAGAATTGAGATTACTACATAGATATGGGAAGAAAATCAAACTTCATATAGATACAAGAACAGAACCGAGCTTAGTACATCAATATGGAAACAGAACCATGCTTACTACATAGATACAGCAACAGAACCAAGCTTGTCCCATAGATATTGGAACAGAACCAAGCTTACTGCATAAATATGGTACCAAAACTAAGCTTACTACATAAGTGCAGAAACAGCCAAACTTACTGCACAGAGACGGGAACAGAACCAAGCTCAGTTCATACATACAGTACTAGAATTGTGCTTACTACATAGATATAGGAGAAAAAACAAACTAACTACAGCGATATGGGAACAGAACACAATTTCAAAAACTTTGAATTAGAAATTGCTTGTTATTCTCATAGTTTTGCCTAATTAATCAAACAGAAAGTTTTATTGACAAAAGCTGAACACTACAAAAGTTATATTGTGAGGTCTTTTTGCACACCACCTTAAAAACAAACAAACAACAAAATCCCTAAAAAAATATATTCTGATTTAGCTTTAGGATACTGTTAGGATTCATCTATTTTCACACCCTTTGCGCTTGTCAATTTACAGCTCCATATACAGTTTGCCTGCTTAAAATCACACCAACCTCTTTCTCTTCTGCCTGTCTCAACTGAAATAATGAGAGAAGCAGAAGAGAAAGCTGGTGGCATGTTATTGTTTCTATGCAATTAGCATAAGGACCAGTAATGTAACGAGCTCAGAGAGTGTGAAAACATCAGAATCATAAGGCCACATGCACATGTTGAGTATTTACCTTAGAATTTGAAAGCCAAGGTTTTGCATAGAAACAAAGACATGCCACCAGCTAATAGTACTGTCAGGACTCTGAACATTTTTTATTACCTTTTTGTGCATTACTGCCCTTTTCCAAGATGGCATCTTTGGTCTCATGTGCACTGTGTCTTCCTGCTATAAAACTCCACCCCGGCATTCAGTCTGTGCTAGAGTATTCTGCCTTGCATCCAGCTCCTGACCTCTGGTGACTCCCTGGCTATATTCCTGCTCCTGTGAACCTGTGGGGTTATCCTGCTACTCTGCTCTGAGTTCCTGCTGCATACACCAGTTCTAGTAATCCTCCATCTGCTGCTCGTGTTTGCTTCCATCTGCATTTGCTGGACATGTAAGCTGTTTCTGCTCTGCAAGAACCTGAGACTATTACCCAGACCTCCCTGGTTGAGCTAAGATATTATTTGAACTGCCTTATAAGCATATCTATCTGTGTTGTGGACTAAGCAAGGACTAAATCGTGTCAAGTATCCTCAAGAATAATTGTGCTTCATAGACTTTCTGCGTGATTGCATTTTCCTCTGAAGTTTCCTATAGACTGCTGAGCTGCATTTGATATTTGCACCAAGTGTTGTGGACTTGAGTTTCTCTCTGCACCTGTTTGAATCACCGTGTGCTAATACAGACTTTACCACTTATAAAACTGTGTCCTGTAGTTGTCTTGTTCCACGCAAACAGTCTCCAGAGTTGTCCCCTTTAATTATTACAGGATACTCTAGCCTAAAAAAAAAAGGAGACTGCTGGAACAATGACTGCAGAAAGCAGATTAGAGCAGGTGTTTTCCATAATTAGATCACTGCAGAAAGATGTGGAAGGTCTGCAAAAGAAGTTTGGAAGCTTTGAACTCAATCAACAAGTGTTTGGACAGACTTTGCAGGACTTAAGCACCCGCATGGAAGCCCAGGAAAACAAACTTGCTGGCATAGAGTCCCAGTATGGACGGGCTTTTCAGGACATAAGCACGCAAATAGCTGCACAAGCGACTTTTCCCTCTGGGCAACCGCCACCAGCTAGCCCACCTAAGATGCCCCATTCAGATTTAATGGTGATCGCGACAAATTTCGTGGCTTTGTGAATCAATGTATGCTATATTTTGATGTGCATGCTGACCGTTTTCCTAATGATAGATCCAAAGTATTGTGTGTAATAATGCTGCTGACCGCACGAGCGCTCGCCTGGGCGAATCCGATGATTGAGTCTCGTGACCCACGGTTAAATAACTTGGATGATTTCTTGGCCGCTATGGCATTAATGTTTGATGATCCTAATCGCCGTGCAACCGCTGAATCTGCTTTATTGTCTTTACGCCAGGCAAAACATTCTGTTCTTGAGTATGCTACTGAATTCAGGAGATTAGCGGTAGATACCAATTGGGACAGTTATGCACAATTGTCTATTTTTAAAAGGGGTCTGTCTAGTATTGTAAAAGATGAACTAGCTCGCTCTGAGTCACCACAAGAGCTAGAGACATTTATACAGCATTGTGTGCGCATTGACATTCGCCTTACTGAGCGTAGGCAGGAGAAGTTTGCTGCATATAACCGTATTTCTAACTTTTCCCTTCCTTCCAAAGAGCCTGCAGGTAAAACATCTCGAGAGGTGGAGGAGGTGCCCATGCAAATTGATTCCATTCAGAGGTGCGAGATCAATGAGCGCCGGGAGCATCGCCTTCGTGAAAGTCTATGTTTCTACTGCGGCCAGTCTGACGACTTCTTGATCAATTGTCCTAAGTGTCCTAGACGGCCTAACAAGGTGCTAGCAGCAGTAGGGGAGTATGACAACTGTGATGATGAATCTGACATCTCTAAATGTAGCCTGCCTTTAAACGCTGTATTCCATTCACTTTCTATGACTTCACCCCCCAAGGAGCTTAAGGAAAAGAACGCTCACTGTTCTCTCCCTATTAAGATCCTGTGTTCAGGACAGTGGATTTCCAGTGCAGCTATGATTGACTCTGGTGCAGGTGGCAATTTCATGGATATCGCATTTGCCAAGGAACATGGTATTGAAATTCAGCAAAGAGCCTCTCCAATTACCATGGAAACAGTGAATGGGTCACCTTTAATCTCTGGGCCTGTGGATCAGGAGACCGTACCCCTTGAAATTTTGTTGGAGCCTAATCATCAGGAGCAACTTTCTTTCTTGCTAATTTCTTCTCCTCATTTTCCTGTGATTTTAGGCATTCCTTGGTTGCATTCTCAGAACCCAATTATCAACTGGGAGACCAAGGAGATTATCTTGCCAACAAGGAGCAACTCAGCGTTAACAGAAGCTGTCCCTGAGTCCACGGCTACGGAACCACATGTACAGGTATTTTCTTTACCTCCAGCATATAAAGAGTTCTCTGACATCTGTGACAAGAAGAATGCAGATCAGCTTCCTCCACACAGGCATTATGACTGTCCCATTGAGTTGCTTCCTGGGGCAGCTATTCCTTTTGGTAATGTATACCCTTTGGCGGCACCAGAGCTTCAAGCCTTAAAGGAGTATATTGATGAAAATCTGGCCAAAGGCTTCATACGTCCTTCTTCCTCACCAGCAGGGGCACCTATCTTTTTTGTAAAGAAGAAGGATGGGACCCTGAGACCCTGTGTTGACTATCGGGAACTCAATAAGGTAGCCGTACAAAACCGTTACCCTTTGCCTCTGATTCCCGAATTACTGGAAAGAGTCCGCCATGCTAAGGTGTTCTCTAAACTGGATCTTCGTGGGGCTTATAATTTGGTGCGTATTCGTCCAGGGGATGAGTGGAAGACAGCATTCAGATGCCGGTATGGACACTTTGAATCTCTTGTGATGCCCTTCGGGCTTTGTAACGCCCCTGCAACATTTAAACACCTTGCTAATGACATTTTCAGAGATTTGTTGGACCAGTTTGTAGTGATCTATTTGGACGATATACTAATCTTTTCTGACTCTCTACAGGAACATGAAGAACATGTCAAAACTGTTTTAAGATGTCTGAGAGAGAACCATCTGTATATTAAGCTGGAGAAATGCGAGTTCCATTGTTCTGAGATACAGTCGATACGGACGCTTCTGATAATGCTTTGGGGGCTATTCTCTCCCAAAGAACTGGAGAGAAGGGCCTGCTACATCCTTGTGCTTTCTTTTCCCGTAGACTAACCTCAGCAGAGAAGAATTACGACGTGGGAGACAAGGAATTTCTGGCTATTATTGCAGCTTTCAAAGAATGGAGGCATCATCTGCAAGGAGCTGAACAACAGATCATAGTGCTAACTGACCATCGCAATTTAGAGTTCCTTAGATCCGCTAGATGTCTTTCTCCTCGTCAGGCTCATTGGAACGTATTTTTAAATCAATTTAACTTTGTTATCTCGTACCATCCAGGTTCTCGTAATGGGAAGGCTGATGCTTTAACCCGAATCCATGCTGCGGATTCCGTACCTGGAGCCCCGTCCAAGACCATTCTATCTGATGCCAATTTCATCGGAGTTATCCATGATCAGGACTTGTAGAAGGAGTGCAGGGAGGCCTATGACGGTGATGTATTTCTGGCCAACCCACCTGTGGATATCTTGTCTTTAAGGGTGGCATGTGGTTCAGAGATCGAAGTATGTACGTCCCTGAGGTCGTCCGTCTGCAGATCCTCAAGTTGGTACATGACTCCAAGTTGGCTGGTCTCAGGGGGGTACAGAAGACACAAGAGTTCCTGAGCCGATTCTTCTGGTGGCCAACTTGCCTGAAGGATACCAAGGACTATGTTCTCTATTGCGAGGTATGTGCTCTTTACAAGACTCCTCATGTGGCACGTACGGGTCTTCTACAACCATTACCTGTTCCGCCCCGCCCTTGGGGGTCTATATCAATGGACTTTATTGTGGAGCTGCCTACATCAGGGGGAATGAATACAATCATGGTGGTAGTTGATCGCCTGACTAAAGCTGCTCATTTTGTTCCGTGCACCGGCCTCCCCTCAGCTAAAGATACAGTGAACTTGGTTATACAGAATGTCTTTCGGTTGCATGGGGTTCCGGATGAGATCATCTCTGACCATGGAGTGCAGTTCACTTCAAGATTCTGGAAAGGGTTTTGCTCTGCACTCAATATTAATGTCTGTCTCTCTTCCGCTTACCATCCCCAGACAAATGGTCAAACTGGTCAGACTGAGCGTACCAACCAGACGCTGGAACAATATCTAAGATGCTATGTCAGCCATCTCCAGGATGATTGGTTGGAGTTGCTGCCGTTAGCCGAATTTTCATATAACAATTCTCAGAGCGCCTCCACTAAATTTACACCTTTCTTTGCCAATCTGGGTTATCATCCATGTATCTTACCTAGGTCTCAAATTAATTCTCCGGTTCCGGCAGTGGAGGAAAGGCTGACTGCGATGAGGCAAAATCTGGAGGTTCTGAAGGAATCCCTGACCACAGCTCAAGAACGTTATAAGAGATCGGCTGATAGATTCCGTAAACCTGCACCAATGTTCAAGGTAGGAGATTCCGCGTGGTTAGCAACTAAGCATCTGAAGTTAAACGTTCCTTCACAAAAACTTGGACAGAAATTCATTGGCCCTTTCAAGATCAACGGTATTGTGAGCTCTGTGGCCTGCCGGCTGAAGCTGCTTAGGACTATGAAGGTACACCCAGTTTTTCATGCATCTTTACTAAAGCCTGTATTTCCTAATACCTTCCAGGGACGTGTTGTGCCACCTCCGCAGCCTGTGGTGATTGATGGGCAAGAACAATTTGTGGTGGAGGAAATTGTTGATTCCAGGATTCGCAGGAATCGGCTCCAATATCTGATAAGATGGCAAGGATATCCCCCTGAGAAAGACTCTTGGGAACCTGTGGAAAACATCAATGCCCAACAGAAGATTCCTCATTTTCATCAGAGATTCCCTGAGAAACCAGGTCCAGGATCGTCCTGAGGCCGCTTCTAAGGAGGGAGTAATGTCAGGACTCTGAACATTTTTTACCTTTTGTGCATTTCTGCCTTGCATCCAGCTCCTGACCTCTGATTACTCCCTGGCTATATACCTGCTTCTGTGAACCTGTGTGGTGATCCTGCTACTCTGCTCTGAGTTCCTGCTGCATACACCAGTTTCCAGTAATCCTCCTTCATCTGCTGCTCGTGTTTGCTTCCATCTGCATTTGCTGGACATGTAAGCTGTTTCTGCTCTACAAGAACCTGAGACTATTACCCAGGACTCTGAACATTTTTATTACCTTTCTGTGCATTACTGCCCTTTTTCAAGATGGCGTCTTTGGTCTCATGTGCACTGTGTCTTCCTGCTATAAAACTCCACCCTGGCCTTCAGTCTGTGCTAGAGTATTCTGCCTTGCATCCAGCTCCTGACCTCTGGTGACTCCCTGGCTATATACCTGCTCCTGTGAACCTGTGGGGTTATCCTGCTACTCTGCTCTGAGTTCCTGCTGCATACACCAGTTCCAGTAATCCTCCTTCATCTGCTGCTCGTGTTTGCTTCCATCTGCATTTGCTGGACATGTAAGCTGTTTCTGCTCTACAAGAACCTGAGACTATTACCCAGACCTCCCTGGTTGAGCTAAGATATTATTTGAACTGCCTTATAAGCATATCTATGTGTTGTGGACTAAGCAAGGTGTCAGTATTCCGGGTTTCCTAAGTCACCTTGTGAATGATTTTGCCCTTTGTTAAGATGGAGTTTGCTGTTTTTGTCTGCCCTACTTCCTGTTCGTTTGTTTAAAACCCGGGTCAGGTGTCAGCCTCTTTGCTGGAGTATTCTGATTCTGTTCTCCTTCAGCTCAGCTGCTGGTTCTGAGTGTGTCTCTACTTCTGGCTCTGGACATTTCCTGCATTTGTAAGCTACACTCTCTAGGATATCATTAGTCTGCTGACTTGGAACTTAACCCTCGGTTCACTCCTTCTGGTAAGAACTGTGTTTTTGGAACTTTGTTTCAGGACTTGTTTCGGGACTGAGTGTCGCTACCTAATCCTTCATTACTCCCCCAGTGGGAGCTGTTGGAAACAACACCGGTATAATACTTTAATGTGAACCTGTTTTTGAACTTACCCGTGTTTATGCCACATTTGGGATCAACTTGAGAACTAGTTTCTGGACTTACCCGTGTTCATGCCACACCTGGGATGAACTTGTGGACTTGTTCTGGACTTCCCTGTGTTTACTTCATACCTGGATTTGACTCTTTCTGTGCCGACAGTGTTTGGATCTGCACCACGTCACCCGTCACACTTACCTTGCTGAGGGCTCTGCCTTAAGAACTCCGCCGATTTGCTGTATATATTTCAAGGACTCGTTTCTTTCTAGGACACTGTGGGTTATCAGTATATTGTTTTGGGTGTTATTGCTGTTGTACAAATATACTATTTGCACTAAATAAACCCGTCTCTGTCTGTTCATTGCCCCATGCTATCAGAATCCTTGAGTTCCTACAATAGTATTACAGGATACTCCAGCCTAAAAAAAGGATTCTGCTGGGGCAATGACAGACCCCCGAAGAAGCACATCACGCGAAACGCGCGTCGGGGCCTCTTGTTGGATACTGACCACACAGGAACACACATGGGTAAGCCCAATAGATGCTATAACTTTTAATTACTATCGCACTTTATGGGCATCGTTGCAATATTAGGGATACTAAGTAGGGATTAGGATAGGCACAGTTTATGCCACTGGCTGTCATATTTCTAGACACCTTGTTTTCCCTCTGTCCCCCTCCCATTGATACCCATTAGTATATTTTGCTGCTTGGGAGACATAAATTGCCTGGGCTGTTGATATATTAAACCCTTACTATATTATGTGTATGTTCCCATGTGGTTGGTGGTCCTTCTGAGTCATTCACCTTGTCCTCATCTATTTTGTCATTACATGTATTAACTAGGGTTGAGCGAAACGGATCGTTCATTTTCATAAGTCGCCGACTTTTGGCAAAGTCGGCATCTCATGAAACCGAGCCGATCCCTGTGTGGGGTCTGCCATGCGGTACGCGACTTTCGCGCCAAAGTCGCGTTTCAATGACGCTAAAAGCGCCATTTCTCAGCCAATGAAGGTGGACGCAGAGTGTGGGCAGCGTGATGACATAGATCTCAGTCCCCACCATCTTAGAGAAGGGCATTGCAGTGATTGACTTGCTTTCTGCGGTGTCACAGGGGCTATAAAGGGGCGTTCCCGCCGACCGCCATCTTACTGCTGCTGATCTGAGCATAGGGAGAGGTTGCTGCAGCTTCTTCGGAAGCAGGGATAGTGATAGGCAGGGTACATAAAGCCACAAACCGCTTGTGCTGTAGCGATTTCCACTGCCAATACCACCTTTTGTTTGCAGGACAGTGGAAGCTACATTTTTTTTTCCTCAGCGCTGTAGCTCATTGGGCTGCCCTAGAAGGCTCCCTGATAGCTGCGTTGCTTTGTGTGTACGCCGCTGTGTAAACCAACTGCTTTTTTCAAAGCACAAATCCTGTTTTTCCTTCCTTTCTGCACAGCTATCTTGTGTGTTTGTCCACACTTTTGTGTGCAGCAGTCCTTTTCAGCTGCCTGCCATACTTTTCTGAGATAACTGCAGGGAGATAAATATTGGCAAGTCTGACTCCGTGCCATTGCTGTGTGTGGCATCTCTCTCTCATTGTGTGGCACCGAAAACACTGTGTAATACTTGGCCTTTTTTTTTTTTTTTTCTTTCTAAATTCTCCCTTTTCCAAAAAAAAAATTAGTGGGAGATAAATATTGTCAAGTCTGCCTCCGTGCCATTGCTGTGTGTGGCATCTCTCTCTCATTGTGTGGCACTGAAAACACTGTGTAATACTTGTCCTTTTTTTTTTTTTTTCCTAAATTCTCCCTTTTCCCAAAAAAAAATTAGTGGGAGATAAATATTGTCAAGTCTGACTCCGTGCCATTGCTGTGTGTGGCATCTCTCTCTCATTGTGTGGCACTGAAAACACTGTGTAATACTTGTCCTTTTTTTTTTTTTTTTCCTAAATTCTCCCTTTTCCAAAAAAAAAATTAGTGGGAGATAAATATTGTCAAGTCTGACTCCGTGCCATTGCTGTGTGTGGCATCTCTCTCTCATTGTGTGGCACTGAAAACACTGTGTAATACTTGGCCTTTTTTTTTTTTCCTAAATTCTCCCTTTTCCAAAAAAAAATTAGTGGGAGATAAATATTGTCAAGTCTGACTCCGTGCCATTGCTGTGTGTGGCATCTCTCTCTCATTGTGTGGCACTGAAAACACTGTGTAATACTTGTCCTTTTTTTTTTTTTTTCCTAAATTCTCCCTTTTCCAAAAAAAAAATTAGTGGGAGATAAATATTGTCAAGTCTGACTCCGTGCCATTGCTGTGTGTGGCATCTCTCTCTCATTGTGTGGCACTGAAAACACTGTGTAATACTTGTCCTTTTTTTTTCTTTTTCCTAAATTCTCCCTTTTCCAAAAAAAAAATTAGTGGGAGATTAAGATTGGCATTTCTGCTTGAGTGCTGGGCCTGTGTGTGCCATCTGTCTCAAATTATTGGGCCACAGAAAACCTAGTGTGTAACATTGGGCCTGATTTTCCTTTGAGTGTCAGGCACCTATAAAGGTATATATAAATCCGATAGAAGTTTGAGTTCACCTTATAAGTTGTTTTACAGTAACAAATAGTGTTACTTTGGTTACGTTTTGCAAGCAATGAGGAAGTCTAGTGGAAGAGGTCGTGGCCGTGGGCGGTCATTGTCAGCTGGTAATGATGGTAGTGGTGGTGGAGCATCAGGTGGTCGTGGTAAAAGCAGTACAGCACCTAAGTCTCGAGTTGTTGAGCCAGGTTCCTTGTCTGGCTACACAAGGCCTCGAACGCTCTCTTTTCTCGGAGTAGGAAAACCACTTTTGAAGCCGGAGCAGCAGGAACAAGTATTGGCTTTCATTGCTGACTCTGCCTCTAGCTCTTTCGCCTCCTCCTCGGAAAGTGCCAAATGTCAGAGCAGTGCATCGTCAGTGGATGCTCCCGGTCAGGGACAAGTCGCTTCCTTGTCTTCTTCACCCAGAACAAGAGAGAAGGATGCGTCAGGAGACACAACGGGTTACTCCATGGAGCTCTTTACACATACCGTTCCTGGGTTAGACAGTGAAACAGTTAACAGGCCATGTCCATTAGAAGTTGAATCGGACATGGAGTGCACAGATGCACAGCCACAGCCAAATTACTATGCTGTTCCTTTGACTCAGACCAGAACATTGCCCTCGCAGTGTACTGAGGCAGAATCAAACCCAGCGGAGACTATGGTGCCCCGTCACGGACGCTATACCACCGGCTTACACGGTGACACAGACGAAATCGCACACGACATAGAAGAGGAGGTCATAGATGACCCAGTTGTGGACCCCGATTGGCAGCCATTGGGGGAACAGGGTGCAGGCGGCAGTAGTTCTGAAGCGGAGGAGGAGGAGCCGCAGCAGGCATCAACATCACAACAGGTTCCATCTACCGGGCCCGTATCTGGCCAAAAACGCGTGGCAAAACCAAAACCAGTTGGAGGACAGCGTGGCCATCCGGTTAAAGAAGCTCAGTCTGCAATGCCTGAAAAGGTATCTGATAGTCGAAAGAGTGCAGTCTGGCATTTTTTTAAACAACATCCAAATGATCAGCGCAAAGTCATCTGTCAAAAATGTTCAACAACCTTAAGCAGAGGTCAGAATCTTAAAAGTCTAAATACAAGTTGCATGCATAGACATTTATCCACCATGCATTTGCAAGCCTGGACTAACTACCAAACGTCCCTAAAGGTTGCAGCACCCTCGCCCAATGAAGCTAGTCAGCAACGCTACATCCCTTCCCTCCCTGTAAGCCGACCATTTCCCACACCACCTGCAGTATCTGTGCAGCTTTCGTCGCCAGGCCAAAGCAGTCAGGGAATCACCAGGTTAGTAGTAGGAAACACTGCATGTAGGGCACCGGCAAGAATACCATCTCCAACCCTCTCTCAGTCACCCATGTCCACCGGCACCACCGCTAGTTCCACGATCTCCAGCTCTCCAGTCCAGCTCACCCTACATGAGACTCTTGTTAGGAAAAGGAAGTACTCATCCTCGCATCCGCGTACACAGGGTTTGAACGCCCACATTGCTAGACTAATCTCATTAGAGATGATGCCCTACCGGTTAGTTGAAAGCGAAGCTTTCAAAGCGCTGATGGACTACGCTGTACCATGCTACGAGCTACCCAGTCGGCACTTCTTTTCTAGAAAAGCCATCCCAGCCCTTCAACAGCATGTTAAAGACCGCATCGTCCATGCACTCAGGCAGTCTGTGACTACAAAGGTGCACCTGACAACAGATGCATGGACTAGTAGGCATGGCCAGGGACGTTACGTGTCCATCACGGCACACTGGGTGAATGTGGTGGATGCAGGGTCCACAGGGGACAGCAATATTGGGACAGTTTTGCCTAGTCCACAAGCAAGGAAAGAGTTGGCTGTAGGCGTTCGCCCCCCCTCCTCCTCTTCCTCATGCAGAAGCGAGAGCTCGTCCACACATCGCACATCCACTCCATCCGCAGCTGCCACTGTTGCACACCAGGGGTGCCATTATGGGACAGCTAGTGGCAAGCGTCAGCAGGCTGTATTGGCAATGAAGTGTTTGGGCGACAACAGACACACCGCGGAAGTTCTGTCCGAGTTCTTGCAGAATTAAACTCAGTCATGGCTGGGCACTGTACATCTTGAGGCAGGAAAGGTTGTGAGTGATAACGGAAGGAATTTCATGGCTGCCATAGCCCTTTCCCAACTGAAACACATTCCTTGCCTGGCTCACACCTTAAACCTGGTGGTGCAGTGCTTCCTGAAAAGTTATCCGGGGTTACCCGACCTGCTCCTCAAAGTGCGCAGACTTTGCTCGCATATCCGCCGTTCGCCCGTACACTCCAGCCGTATGCAGAACTATCAGCGGTCTTTGATCCTTCCCCAGCATCGCCTAATCATCGACATTTCAACAAGGTGGAACTCCACACTGCACATGCTTCAGAGACTGTGCGAACAGAGGCGTGCTGTTATGTTATTGTGGGAGGATACACATACACGGGCAGGCAGTTGGATGGCAGACATGGAGTTGTCAGGTGTGCAGTGGTCGAAGCTACAAGACCTGTGTCAAGTCCTTCAGTGTTTTGAGGAATGCACACGGCTGGTTAGTGCAGACAACGCCATAATAAGCATGAGCATCCCCCTAATGCGTCTGCTGATGCAAAGTTTGACGCACATAAAGAAGCAGGCGTCTGCAGCCTTGGAAGAGGAAAGCCTTGATGACAGTCAGCCATTGTCTGGTCAGGGCCGTGTAGAGGACGCGGTAGCGGGCGAAGAGGAGGAGGAGGACGAGGAGGATGATGGGGATGAGTACTTTTTTAATGAGGAAGCTTCTCCTGGGCCAACAGAAATTAGTGGCGTTGCAAGGCCGGGTTCTGTTTTTTTTAAGGGTGACAAGTGACGTAGATTTGCCTGTAACTGCCCCTCAAACCAGCACAACCGCAGATTTGCCAACAGGAACTTTGGCCCACATGGCGGATTATGCCTTACGTATCCTCAAAAAGGACCCACGCATTACTAAAATGATGAGCGATGACGATTACTGGTTGGCCTGCATCCTTGACCCTCGCTATAAAGGCAAATTGCAAAATATTATGCCACATGAGAACCTCGAACAAATCTTAGCAACCAAACAAGCTACTCTTGTAGACCGTTTGATTCAGGCATTCCCAGAACACAGCGCCGGTGATGGTTCTCACACAAGCTGCAGGGGGCTACATGGCAGAGGTGTTAGGGGTGCACAGATCAGAAGTGGCGTTGGACAGAGGGGTTTTCTGACCAGGTTGTGGAGTGATTTCGCAATGACCGCAGACAGGGCAGGTACTGCAGCATCTATTCAAAGTGACAGGAGACAACATTTGTCCAGTATGGTTACTAACTATTTTTCTTCCCTTATCGATGTTCTCCCTCAACCATCATTCCCATTTGATTACTGGGCATCAAAATTAGACACCTGGCCTGAATTGGCAGAATATGCGTTGCAGGAGCTTGCTTGCCCAGCAGCTAGTGTGCTATCAGAAAGAGTATTCAGTGCTGCTGGTTCAATATTAACCGAAAAAAGGACTCGTCTGGCTACCCAACATGTGGATGATCTCACCTTCATTAAAATGAACCACTCCTGGATTTCAAATTATTTTGCCCCACCTTTCCCGGCTGACACCTAATTTTCCTATAAAAAGGTCTTGCTTGTGGACTGGTCTTACTGAGTGTTCCAATCTGTTAATTTGCAGCAGCTGTTTGTCCAGCATACGACATGTTTACACCTCCCCCAATGGGAAAAATCCCCCCACGGGGCCGTTGTCTCGCCACTTGGCGCAAGCACCCGTTACAGTGCTGATTGTCTCAAGAGGCGGGTGTGCCCGCTTTTGGTCGACGTCATTGCCACTGGGTCCCTCATAGTACAATGTAGTGTCTCTGGCGGTGGTGGTGCGCACCCAACGTCAGACACGCCGTTGTAACATGAGGGGCCCTGGGGCGGTACCGCCGGCCACAAGAGAGTTCCCCCCCCAGCTCAAACTGTGCTGTACCACGTGCAAAATTATCTCGCACAGCTCCACCAATGTGTAGTCTATGCACTGACATCATTCAATGCCTGGCACTGACAAACAATACCAATTTGTTTGCATCTATGATGCTAGTTAAAGTAGTCTGGGTCAGTGTCCTATATTGACACCAGTAAATACTAATTTACTGCCAAATTACTTTGTCATAAACTCTGCAGATGAGCCCACCCCTGTACCTAAGCATGCCACCCTTTTTTTACTTATAGTTGTTTTGCGAGACATTAACATCTATTTGTTTTTTTGGAGTACTAACTGTGTCAGACACTCCTTGCAATACTCCTCCACTGACCACAATGCTGCCTGCCCGTGTATCCATGTAACCGATATAAAACTGCCATGAGCCTATTGTTTGTTATTTTAGGCCTTTGTGAGCCTGTCTGCGGCCCCTACTTGCAATACTCCTCCACTGACCACAATGCTGCCTGGAGTGCCTGCCTGTGTATCCATGTAACCGATGTAAAACTGCCATGACTGCCTACTGTTTGTTATTTTAGGCCTTTGTGAGCCTGTCTGCGGCCCCTACTTGCAATACTCCTCCACTGACCACAATGCTGCCTGCCCGTGTATCCATGTAACCGATATAAAACTGCCATGAGCCTATTGTTTGTTATTTTAGGCCTTTGTGAGCCTGTCTGCGGCCCCTACTTGCAATACTCCTCCACTGACCACAATGCTGCCTGGAGTGCCTGCCTGTGTATCCATGTAACCGATGTAAAACTGCCATGACTGCCTACTGTTTGTAATTTTAGGCCTTTGTGAGCCTGTCTGCGGCCCCTACTTGCAATACTCCTCCACTGACCACAATGCTGCCTGGAGTGCCTGCCTGTGTATCCGTGTAACCGATGTAAAACTGCCATGACTGCCTACTGTTTGTTATTTTAGGCCTCTGTGAGCCTGTCTGCGGCCCCTACTTGCAATACTCCTCCACTGACCACAATGCTGCCTGCCCGTGTATCCATGTAACCGATATAAAACTGCCATGAGCCTATTGTTTGTTATTTTAGGCCTTTGTGAGCCTGTCTGCGGCCCCTACTTGCAATACTCCTCCACTGACCACAATGCTGCCTGCCCGTGTATCCATGTAACCGATATAAAACTGCCATGAGCCTATTGTTTGTTATTTTAGGCCTTTGATAGCCTGTCTGCGGCCCCTACTTGCAATACTCCTCCACTGACCACACCAATGCTGCCCGTGTACCCCTGGAACCTATTTAAAAGTTCATAGAGCCTAGTTATATATTTTATTTACTATTAATAAGGCCATGATGGACTACGCTGTACCACGCTACAAGCTAACCAGTTGACACATGTTTTGCGAGAAAAGCCATCCCAACCCTCCACCAGCATGTAGAAGACCGCATTGTCCATGCACTCTGGCAATCTGTGAGTACAAAGGTGCACCTGACAACAGACGCATGGACCTGTAGGCATGGCCACGGAAGATTACGTGTCCATTACGGCGCAATGGGTTAATGTGTTGGATGCATGGTCCACAGGGGACAGCCTACTAAGTCTGTCTGCAGTCCCTAATTCAAATTGTCCTCCACTGTCTAAATCAGAGCTTCCACCTTCTGGCTTTCGGCCTATAGTATCAGATATGAAACTGCATTTGGCCTTCAACTTTGGTTACGGCCTACTAACGGTGTCTGCACCTGCTTGGTGTTTTTCCTCAACTGAATAAAGCTGAGCTTCAACCTTCTGGCTTTCGGCCTACAGTATCAGATATGAAACTGCATTTGGCCTTCAACTTTGGTTACGGCCTACTAACGGTGTCTGCCCCTCCCTGGTGTTTGCCCTCAACTGAATAAAGCTGAGCTTCAACCTTCTGGCTTTTGACCTATAGTATCAGATATTAAACTGCATTTGGCCTTCAACTTTGGTTACGGCCTACTAACGGTGTCTGCCCCTGCCTGGTGTTTGCCCTCAACTGAATAAAGCTGAGCTTCAACCTTCTGGCTCTCATTAAGTGCTGTTATTTTAAAAATTGGTGGTTAGGGCCTACTAACGGTGTCTGCCCCTCCCTGGTGTTTTTCCTCAACTGAATAAAGCTGAGCTTCAACCTTCTGGCTCTCATTAAGTGCTGTTAATTTAAAAATTGGTGGTTAGGGCCTACTAACGGTGTCTGCCCCTCCCTGGTGTTTTTCCTCAACTGAATAAAGCTGAGCTTCAACCTTCTGGCTCTCATTAAGTGCTGTTATTTTAAAAATTGGTGGTTAGGGCCTACTAACGGTGTCTGCCCCTCCCTGGTGTTTTTCCTCAACTGAATAAAGCTGAGCTTCAACCTTCTGGCTCTCATTAAGTGCTGTTATTTTAAAAATTGGTGGTTAGGGCCTACTAACGGTGTCTGCCCCTCCCTGGTGTTTTTCCTCAACTGAATAAAGCTGAGCTTCAACCTTCTGGCTCTCATTAAGTGCTGTTATTTTAAAAATTGGTGGTTAGGGCCTACTAACGGTGTCTGCCCCTCCCTGGTGTTTTTCCTCAACTGAATAAAGCTGAGCTTCAACCTTCTGGCTTTCGGCCTATAGTATCAGATATGAAACTGCATTTGGCCTTCAACTTTGGTTAGGGCCTACTAACGGTGTCTGCCCCTCCCTGGTGTTTTTCCTCAACTGAATAAAGCTGAGCTTCAACCTTCTGGCTTTCGGCCTATAGTATCAGATATGAAACTGCATTTGGCCTTCAACTTTGGTTACGGCCTACTAACGGTGTCTGCCCCTCCCTGGTGTTTGCCCTCAACTGAATAAAGCTGAGCTTCAACCTTCTGGCTTTCGACCTATAGTATCAGATATTAAACTGCATTTGGCCTTCAACTTTGGTTACGGCCTACTAACGGTGTCTGCCCCTGCCTGGTGTTTGCCCTCAACTGAATAAAGCTGAGCTTCAACCTTCTGGCTCTCATTAAGTGCTGTTATTTTAAAAATTGGTGGTTAGGGCCTACTAACGGTGTCTGCCCCTCCCTGGTGTTTTTCCTCAACTGAATAAAGCTGAGCTTCAACCTTCTGGCTCTCATTAAGTGCTGTTATTTTAAAAATTGGTGGTTAGGGCCTACTAACGGTGTCTGCCCCTCCCTGGTGTTTTTCCTCAACTGAATAAAGCTGAGCTTCAACCTTCTGGCTCTCATTAAGTGCTGTTATTTTAAAAATTGGTGGTTAGGGCCTACTAACGGTGTCTGCCCTGTTATGGTTTCCAATGGCAAGGAAACATCAGAAGCATAGAATAAACGGACAAGCTCTCGGGTGATGGAAACTAGAGCTGACCGCGATGCTAAACCTACACACCACACTAGAAGTAGCCAGGGGGCATTCCTGCGTTGTCTCTAGATGCCGCGCGCCAGCCGGAGAACTAACTACCCCTGGTAGAAGAAAACACAGTCCTGGCTTGCCTCCAGAGAATGTCCCCACAGGAGATAGCAGCCCCCCACATATAATAACGGTGAGAGCAGATGAAAAGACACACGTAGTATGAAAGCAGATTTAGCACAGAAGGCCCGCTAACTAAATAGCAGAAAGATACAACAGAGGACTTCGCGGTCAGCTGCAAAAACCCTTCAAAACACCATCCTGAAATTACCTTAACTCATGTGACAACTCATGCCACTGGAGTGGTAATTTCAGCCCGACAAGAGCTTCCAGCTGCAGAGATTCACATAAGTGCAAACTGGACAAAACACACAAAAATAGACTTAAGGACTAAAGTGTCCAACTTAGCTGAGCAGAAAACTGGGAGCAGGAACATGCAACAGAATCACTCTGGATACATTGATGGCCAGCATTAGAATGACTGAGGAGCAAGGTTAAATAGGATACTCCCACATCCTGATAGGAACAGGTGAACTGAGAAGGCAAAGCTTGCAGGACACCAGTACCACAAGAGACCACCGGGGGAGCCCACGAACCGAATCACAACAGTACCCCCCCCTTAAGGAGGGGGCACCGAACCCTCACAAGAACCACCAGGGCGATCTGGATGAGCCCTATGAAAGGCACGGACCAAATCAGAAGCATGAACATCAGAAGCTGTAACCCAAGAATTATCCTCTTGACCGTAGCCCTTCCATTTCACCAGATATTGAAGTCTCCGTCTGGAAACACGGGAGTCCAAGATTTTCTTCACCACGTACTCCAATTCACCCTCAACCAGCACAGGAGCAGGAGGCTCAACAGAAGGCACAAGTGGTACCTCATACCTCCGCAATAATGACCGATGGAAGACATTATGGATAGCAAAGGATGCTGGGAGGTCCAAACGAAAAGACACAGGGTTAAGAATTTCCAAAATCTTATAAGGACCGATGAACCGAGGCTTAAACTTAGGAGAAGAGACCCTCATAGGGACAAAACGGGAGGACAACCACACCAAGTCCCCAACACGAAGACGAGGACCAACACGACGATGGCGATTAGCAAAACGTTGAGTCCTCTCCTGGGACAACTCCAAATTGTCCACCACCTGCCCCCAAATACGATGCAACCTATCCACCATGGTATCCACTCCAGGACAATCCGAAGACTCCACCTGACCAGATGAAAAACGAGGATGGAACCCTGAATTGCAAAAGAAAGGGGAGACCAAAGTGGCAGAACTGGCCCGATTATTAAGGGCAAACTCAGCCAACGGCAAAAAGGAGACCCAGTCATCCTGATCAGCAGACACGAAACACCTCAAATAAGTCTCCAAGGTCTGATTAGTACGTTCCATCTGGCCATTTGTCTGGGGATGAAATGCAGACGAAAAAGACAAATCAATGCCCATCCTGGCACAAAACGCCCGCCAAAATCTGGACACAAACTGGGATCCCCTGTCGGAAACGATATTCTCCGGAATACCATGCAGCCGAACCACATTCTGAAAAAACAGGGGCACCAACTCAGATGAGGAAGGCAGCTTGGGCAAGGGCACCAAATGAACCATCTTAGAAAAGCGGTCACACACCACCCAAATGACGGACATCTTCTGAGAAACAGGGAGATCAGAAATAAAATCCATAGAGATGTGTGTCCAAGGCCTCTTAGGAACAGGCAAGGGCAACAACAACCCACTAGCCCGAGAACAACAAGGCTTGGCCCGAGCACAAACATCGCAAGACTGCACAAAAGTACGCACGTCCCGAGACAGGGAAGGCCACCAGAAGGACCTAGCCACCAAATCTCTGGTACCAAAAATTCCCGGATGACCTGCCAACGCAGAAGAATGAACCTCCGAGATGACTCTATTGGTCCACTCATCCGGCACAAACAATCTACCAGGCGGACAACGATCAGGCCGATCCGCCTGAAACTCTTGTAAAGCACGTCGCAGGTCTGGGAAGACAGCAGACAATATCACCCCATCCTTAAGTATACCCGTAGGTTTAGAATCACCAGGGGAATCAGGTTCAAAACTCCTAGAAAGGGCATCCGCCTTCACATTCTTAGTACCTGGCAGATACGAAACCACAAAATTAAACCGGGAGAAAAACAACGACCAGCGCGCCTGTCTAGGATTCAGACGTCTGGCCGACTCAAGATAAATCAAATTTTTGTGATCAGTCGAGACCACCACCTGATGTTTAGCACCCTCAAGCCAATGACGCCACTCCTCGAATGCCCACTTCATCGCCAAAAGCTCCCCGACGTCATAATTTCGCTCGGCGGGCGAAAATTTTCGAGAAAAGAACGTACAAGGTCTCATCACTGAACAATCTGAACTTTTCTGCGACAAAACCGCCCCCGCTCCGATCTCGGAAGCATCAACTTCCACCTGAAAAGGAAGAGAAACATCAGGCTGGCACAACACCAGAGCAGAAGAAAAACGGCGCTTAAGCTCCCGAAAGGCCTCCACAGCAGCAGGAGACCAATCTGCAACATCAGCACCCTTTTTAGTCAAATCAGTCAAAGGCCTGACAACGCTAGAAAAACCAGTTATGAATCGACGATAAAAGTTAGCAAAGCCCAAAAATTTCTGAAGGCCCTTAAGAGAAGTCGGTTGCGTCCAGTCACAAATAGCCCGAACCTTCACAGGATCCATCTCAATAGAAGAGGGGGAAAAAATGTACCCCAAAAAAGAAATCTTCTGAACCCCAAAAACACACTTTGAACCTTTAACAAACAGAGAATTGGTCCGCAAAACCTGAAAAACCTTTCTAACTTGTTGAACATGAGATTCCCAGTCATCCGAAAAAATCAAGATATCGTCCAAATACACAATCATAAATTTATCCAGATATTCACGGAAAATATTGTGCATAAAAGACTGAAAGACCGAAGGGGCATTTGACAGACCAAAAGGCATCACCAAATACTCAAAATGGCCCTCGGGCGTATTAAATGTGGTTTTCTACTCATCCCCCTGCTTAATTCGCACCAAATTATACGCACCGCGAAGATCAATCTTAGAGAACCACTTCGCCCCCTCAATGCGAGCAAATAAATCTGTCAGCAATGGCAAAGGATACTGATACTTGACTGTGATCTTATTCAAGAGTCTATAATCAATACAAGGTCTCAAAGAACCATCGCTTTTAGCTACGAAAAAGAACCCCGCTCCAAGAGGAGACGAAGAAGGACGAATATGTCCCTTTTCCAAGGACTCCCTAATATACTCTCGCATGGCAGCATGTTCAGGTACAGACAGATTGAATAGACAACCCTTAGGAAATTTACTGCCAGGGATCAAATCTATGGCGCAATCGCAATCTCTGTGAGGAGGAAGAGAATTAAGAGTAGATTCCTCAAAAACCTCACGATAATCAGACAAAAAGTCAGGAATTTCAGAGGGAATAGATGAAGCAATGGAGACCAAAGATGTGTCCCCATGATTTCCCTGACATCCCCAGCTTAGTACAGACATTGTTTTCCAGTCAAGGACTGGGTTATGAGTTTGCAACCATGGCAATCCCAGCACCAACACATCATGTAGATTATACAGTACAAGGAAGCGAATCACCTCTTGATGGTCTGGAGTCATACGCATAGTCACTTGTGTCCAGTATTGTGGTTTATTACTAGCCAATGGTGTAGAATCAATACCCTTTAAAGGTATAGGAACTTCCAGAGGCTCTAGATCAAACCCACAGCGCCTGGCAAAGGACCAATCCATAAGACTCAAAGCGGCGCCAGAATCCACATACGCATCCGCAACAATAGAAGATAACGAACAAATTAGAGTTACAGACAAAATAAACTTGGACTGCAAAGTGCCAATAGCAGAGGATTTATCAACTTTCTTTGTTCGTTTAGAGCATGCTGATATAACATGAGTAGAATTTCCACAATAGAAGCACAAATGATTTTTGCGCCTATAAATCTGTCGTTCGCTTCTGGACAGAAAGCTATCACATTGCATACTCTGTGGTGCCTCTTCAGAAGACACCGCCAACTGGTGCACAGGTTTGCGTTCCCGTAAACGCCGATCAATCTGAATTGCCATTGTCATGGACTCATTCAGACCAGTAGGCGCAGGAAACCCCACCATGACGTCTTTTACAGCATCAGAGAGACCTTCTCTGAAAATTGCCGCCAGAGCGCACTCATTCCACTGAGTAAGCACAGACCATTTTCGAAATTTTTGGCAATATATTTCGGCTTCATCTTGCCCCTGAGAGAGGGCTATTAGGGCTTTCTCAGCCTGAATCTCCAAATTTGGTTCCTCATAAAGCAACCCCAAAGCCAGAAAAAACGCATCCACATTGAGCAACGCAGGATCCCCTGGTGCCAATGAAAATGCCCAATTTTGGGGGTCACCCCGCAGTAAAGAAATAACAATTTTTACTTGCTGGGCAGGATCTCCAGCAGAATGAGATCTCAGCGAAAGAAACAATTTACAATTGTATTTAAAATTTAGAAAACAAGATCGATCTCCAGAAAAAAACTCCGGTATAGGAATTTTAGGTTCAGACCGAGGAGCATGTAACAAAAAATCTTGTATATTCTGAACTTTAGAGGCAATATTATTCAAATTGGTAGCCAGACTCTGGGGATCCATCTTTCAACAGATAAAGTCTGAGCCATTCAGGGGTTAAGAGGAGAGGAAAACAGGAGACTGCAATTAGAGCTGGAGTGCAACTTCAGAGGAAGGAAAAAAAAAAAAAAGGTTTCACACAGTTCCTTTTCTCTCCTGCTTCAGCCTATAGATTAAACATTTTGGCTGGCCATACTGTTATGGTTTCCAATGGCAAGGAAACATCAGAAGCATAGAATAAACGGACAAGCTCTCGGGTGATGGAAACTAGAGCTGACCGCGATGCTAAACCTACACACCACACTAGAAGTAGCCAGGGGGCATTCCTGCGTTGTCTCTAGATGCCGCACGCCAGCCGGAGAACTAACTACCCCTGGTAGAAGAAAACACAGTCCTGGCTTGCCTCCAGAGAATGTCCCCACAGGAGATAGCAGCCCCCCACATATAATAACGGTGAGAGCAGATGAAAAGACACACGTAGTATGAAAGCAGATTTAGCACAGAGAGGCCCGCTAACTAAATAGCAGAAAGATACAACAGAGGACTTCGCGGTCAGCTGCAAAAACCCTTCAAAACACCATCCTGAAATTACCTTAACTCATGTGACAACTCATGCCACTGGAGTGGTAATTTCAGCCCGACAAGAGCTTCCAGCTGCAGAGATTCACATAAGTGCAAACTGGACAAAACACACAAAAATAGACTTAAGGACTAAAGTGTCCAACTTAGCTGAGCAGAAAACTGGGAGCAGGAACATGCAACAGAATCACTCTGGATACATTGATGGCCAGCATTAGAATGACTGAGGAGCAAGGTTAAATAGGATACTCCCACATCCTGATAGGAACAGGTGAACTGAGAAGGCAAAGCTTGCAGGACACCAGTACCACAAGAGACCACCGGGGGGAGCCCACGAACCGAATCACAACACTGCCCCTCCCTGGTGTTTTTCCTCAACTGAATAAAGCTGAGCTTCAACCTTCTGGCTCTCATTAAGTGCTGTTATTTTAAAAATTGGTGGTTAGGGCCTACTAACGGTGTCTGCCCCTCCCTGGTGTTTTTCCTCAACTGAATAAAGCTGAGCTTCAACCTTCTGGCTTTCGGCCTATAGTATCAGATATGAAACTGCATTTGGCCTTCAACTTTGGTTAGGGCCTACTAACGGTGTCTGCCCCTCCCTGGTGTTTTTCCTCAACTGAATAAAGCTGAGCTTCAAATTTCTGGCTTTCGGCCTATAGTATCAGATATGAAACTGCATTTGGCCTTCAACTTTGGTTACGGCCTACTAACGGTGTCTGCCCCTCCCTGGTGTTTGCCCTCAACAGAATAAAGCTGAGCTTCAACCTTCTGGCTTTCGACCTATAGTATCAGATATTAAACTGCATTTGGCCTTCAACTTTGGTTACGGCCTACTAACGGTGTCTGCCCCTCCCTGGTGTTTTTCCTCAACTGAATAAAGCTGAGCTTCAACCTTCTGGCTCTCATTAAGTGCTGTTATTTAAAAAATTGGTGGTTAGGGCCTACTAACGGTGTCTGCCCCTACCTGGTGTTTGCCCTCAACTGAATAAAGCTGAGCTTCAACCTTCTGGCTCTCATTAAGTGCTGTGTTTTTAAAAATTGGTGGTTAGGGCCTACTAACGGTGTCTGCCCCTCCCTGGTGTTTGCCCTCAACTGAATAAAGCTGAGCTTCAACCTTCTGGCTTTGGGCCTATAGTATCAGATATTAAACTGCATTTGGCCTACTAGTGTGGTTGGGCCCTTAAAACAGTGTCTGCTGCTCCTGGGTTTGCTACTCCACTGAACAAAGCAATGCCGCCTGTTTAGTCCTGTCCTGTTACCAATTTTGAACTGCATTTAGCCTACTTTATTCTTTGGCCCTATATCTGTTTCCTCCTCATCCTGCCCATTGCCCAGCCACTGCTAGATGAGTCTGCTGGTACATTGACCTAGACCACTACATTCCCCTTGCACTCTACACAGCCAGAATCTGACCCTGCTGAAAGTAAGGTTCCCCTTCCCGCATGTTATACCACCTTACACAGGGACAAAGAGGAAGGTGCAGATGAAAGTGCAGGTTCCTTCATCAGGTGGGGGGGCCATACTTGTTGGCGACGTCACTGGCACAGGGCCCCTCAGAGTACGCAAAAGTGTCGCCCCCGCCGTGCAAACACACTGCTGTACTTTGAGGGGCCCTGTGCCAGTGCCAATGCGAACAAGTGTGCCCCCCTGCTTGCTCAGGATCACAGCACTTGCAACGTTGAAATACTTTCCTCTCCCTGCTCCACCGCCGTGACGTAGTCCACGATTCCTGGGCCCACTAAAACCTTGAACCAGCCCTACCCCCCACAAATTTGCCAAATGACCCCCAAGTTCCATTGAACAACTATTATTATAAAGTTAATTAAGATTGACAAGCTTCAGAAACAAGAATGGATGTTTTTGGCATTAAAATGGGCACTGTAGGTGTTTTCCTGGCCTCCACTCACTGCCGACTATGCTTCCCCATTGACTTGCATTGGGTTTCGTGTTTCGGTCGATCCCCGACTTTTAGCGATAATCGGCCGACTGCACTCGACTCGACTCTGGACAAAGTCGGGTTTCACAAAACCCGACTCGATCTTAAAAAAATGAAAGTCGCTCAACCTAGTATTAACTATTTATGTATGTGATTTATTTAATAAACTCTCACTTGTCTAGCAATTAGTGTCATGCGCATATATGGGGCATCAGGCTCTTGGTAGTTGATAGGTTTTCTACCACCCACCAGTATGCCTAAATTGCCTCCTTTCCGGTTTAATGGTGACCGAAGTCAATTCCGCGGGTTTGTTAATCAATGCATATTATTTTTTGATGTACATGCCTCCTACTATCAGTCTGATAGATCTAAGGTACTATGTATTATTATGTTGTTGACATCACGGGCACTGGCTTGGGCAAATCCTATGGTTGAAAGTCGCGATGTCCGTCTAAATGATTTGGATGATTTTCTGGCAGCTATGGTTCAAATGTTTGATGATCCCAACCGCCGTGCCTCCGCTGAAAAATCCTTGCTTTCCTTACGCCAGGGGAAACGTTCAGTCATAGAGTATATTACTGAATTTAAGAGGTTAGTAGTGGATACCAACTGGGATAACAATGCTTTATTGCCAATTTTTAGGAAAGGGTTGTCCAGTACAATCAAGGATGAGCTAGCTTGCTCAGAGTCTCCACAGGAGTATGAGTTATTTTTACAACACTGTGTGCGTATTGATATCCGCCAAACTGAACGCAGACAAGAGAAATGGGCGGCTTCAAATCGCATCACTACTTTTACTCTTCCGTCTAGGGAAACTACCAACAAGAACCCACGGGAAGCTGAGGAGGTGCCTATGCAAGTGGACTCACTACAAAAACGTGAGAGTAACGAACGCCGTGAATATCGGTTTCTTGAGAGCGTTGATGTTTTTACAGCGGTCAATCGGATCATTTCCTCATTAATTGTCCTAAATGTCCCAGGCGACCTAACAAAGTGTTGGCGGCAGTAGGGGATTAGGACAATACGGACACTGAGTCAGAAGTTTCGGAGACCAGTTTACATCTAGATGCTGTGGTTCCCCTAACAGTGATGTCGACTTCCTCTAAAGATCAAGGGGAGAAATACTCACATTGTTCTCTTCCTATTCAGATTCTGTGGGAGGGACAGTGGATACCAAGTTCTGCTATGATAGACTCTAGAGCAGGTGGAAATTTCATGGATTCCTCTTTTGCCAGGGAACATGGTATTAAGATACAGCTAAGAGCCTCACCAGTCACCATGGATATGGTGGATGGTTCTCCATTAGTTTCCGGGCCAGTAGACCGAGAGACGGTGCTTCTGAAGTGTAAGGTGGAACCAGACCATCTGGAAACCCTATCATTTATGTTAATATCTTCTCATTTTCCTGTAATTTTAGGAATTCCCTGGTTGCGGTCACAGAATCCAAACATCAATTGGGAAACCAAGGAGATATCCTTCCTTCCGAAGTGCAGCCCTACCATTAGTCCACCGGTAATGGCTCCAGTTACCCAGAACTTGGAGGAAACGAAACAGGTATCTACTCTCCCTCTGGTTTACCAGGAATTCTCGGACATTTGTGACAAGAGGAAGGCAGACCAACTCCCTCCACATAGACCTTATGATTGGCCCATAGAGCTGCTTCCTGGGGCAGCGATTCCTTTCGGCCATGTTTACCCGTTGTCAGCTCCAGAATTAAAGACACTACGTGAATATATAGATGAGAATTTAGCCAAGGGGTTTATCCGACCATCCTCTTCACCAGCGGGAGCCCCCATATTCTTTGTAAAGAAAAAAGATGGCACTCTAAGACCTTGTATTGACTACCGGGAGCTAAACAAGGTAACCATTCGTAACAGGTACCCGTTGCCTTTAATTCCTGAATTGTTGGAGAGAGTTCGCCAAGCTAAGATATTTACCAAATTAGATCTTCGCGGGGCATATAATTTACTCCGTATACGTCCCGGAGACGAATGGAAGACAGCTTTCAGATGTCGGTATGGACATTTTGAATATTTAGTGATGCCATTCGGACTCTGTATCGCTCCTGCTGCTTTCCAACACTTAGCCAACGATATCTTCATGGATTTACTGGATCATTATGTAGTAATTTACCTGGATGACATCTTGATTTTCTCTGGTTCACTACAGGAACATCAGGAACATGTCAAGACCGTGCTCAGACATTTGAGAGATAATCATTTGTACATCAAACTCGAAAAGTGTGAATTTCATTGCTCCAAGATTCAATTTTTAGGCTATGTTATTTTTCCCCAGGGATTGAATATGGAGTCCAGCAAGATCCAGGCGATCATAGATTGGCCGGTACCAGGAAACATCAAAGAGGTACAACGATTCATTGGTTTTCCAACTTTTATAGACGTTTTATCCGGAATTTTTCAGAAATTGTCCGTCTCATCACTCTCCTCACTAAGAAGGGGAAGAAGTTTGTATGGTCTTCGCAAGCCCAGGAAGCCTTTGATCACCTCAAGGTTTGTTTTACCACGGCTCCGATATTGACACACCCGGATCCTGCACTGCCTTTTGTCGTGGAGGTGGATGCTTCTGACTGTGCACTGGGAGCAATCCTCTCACAACAAACCGGAGACAAAGGTTTGTTGCACCCGTGTGCCTTCTTTTCTCGCAGGTTATCATCTGCTGAACTGAACTATGATATTGCAGATAAGGAACTTTTGGCAATCATTTCCACCTTTAAGGAATGGAGACACCATTTGCAGGGAGCAACTCAACAGGTAGTGGTGCTCACTAGTGTTGAGCGATACCGTCCGATACTTGAAAGTATCGGTATCGGAAAGTATCGGCCGATACCGGCAAAGTATCGGATCTAATCCGATACCGATACCCGATACCAATACAAGTCAATGGGACTCAAGTATCGGACGGTATCCCTGATGGTTCCCAGGGTCTGAAGGAGAGGAAACTCTCCTTCAGGCCCTGGGATCCATATTACTGTGTAAAATAAAGAATTAAAATAAAAAATATTGCTATACTCACCTCTCCGACGCAGCCTGGACCTTACCGAGGGAACCGGGAGCCTTCTTTGCTTAAAATGCGCGCGTTTACTGCCTTCCGTGACGTCACGGCTTCTGATTGGTCGCATGCCGCCCATGTGACGGCGACGCGACCAATCACAACAAGCCGTGACGTAATTTCAGGTCCCGAATGCCTAATTCTAGGCATTCATGATTTGAAAATTACGTCACGGCTTGTGATTGGTCGCGTGCCGCCCATGTGACGGCGACGCGACCAATCACAACAAGCCGTGACGTAATTTCAGGTCCCGAATGCCTAATTCTAGGCATTCATGATTTGAAAATTACGTCACGGCTTGTGATTGGTCGCGTCGCGGTCACATGGGCGGCACGCGACCAATCACAAGCCGTGACGTAATTTTCAAATCCTGAATGCCTAGAATTAGGCATTCAGGACCTGAAATTACGTCACGGCTTGTTGTGATTGGTCGCGTCGCCGTCACATGGGTGGCACGCGACCAATCAGAAGCCATGACGTCACGGAAGGCAGTAAACGCGCGCATTTTAAGCAAAGAAGGCTCCCGGTTCCCTCGGTAAGGTCCAGGCTGTGTCGGAGAGGTGAGTATAGCAATATTTTTTATTTTAATTCTTTATTTTACACATTGATATTAATCCCGATACCGATTCCCGATATCACAAAAGTATCGGATCTTGGTATCGGAATTCCGATACCCGCAAGTATCGGCCGATACCCGATACTTGCGGTATCGGAATGCTCAACACTAGTGCTCACAGATCACCGTAATCTGGAATTCCTTAAGTCCGCCAGATGCCTTTCTCCTCGACAAGCTAGGTGGAGTTTGTTCTTGAACCAGTTTGATTTTATCATCTCGTACCGCCCAGGTTCACGTAATGGGAAAGCCGATGCAGTATCCCGAATCCACACGATGGACTCCGTGCCTGGGACCCCGTCTAAGACCATCTTGTCTGATGCCAATTTCATAGGAGTGCTCCAGGACCGGGACTTGTGGGAGGAGATCAAGCTGGCCTATGATGGTGACGTATTTCTTGCTGCCCCACCTGGCAATGTGAATCTTGTCTTTCAGAATGGTGTATGGCTTAGAGAGCACTGTATTTATGTCCCTGAGGCTGTGAGACTTCGAATTCTCAAATTGGTCCATGACTCCATATTGGCTGGTCATCGGGGGGTACAGAAGACGCTGGAATTTTTAAGTCGATTTTTCTGGTGGCCTACCTGCTTGAAGGATGTGAATGACTATGTCCGCTCTTGTGAGGTTTGTGCCCTGTACAAAGTTCCTCGTGTTTCACCTACTGGCCTTCTTAAGCCACTACCCGTACCATCTTGCCCTTGGGGGTCTATTTCGATGGACTTTATTGTGGAGTTACCCACCTCTGGTGGTAAAAATACTATTTTGGTGGTAGTGGACCGTTTAACGAAGGCTGCTCATTTCATTCCTTGCACCGGTCTTCCCTCAGCTACAGAGACAGTGGATCTGGTTATCCAGAACGTTTTCCGGCTGCATGGGGTACCAGATGAGATCATCTCTGACCGGGGAATACACTTTACCTCCAGGTTTTGGAAAGGATTTTGTTCTGCGCTCCACATTAATGTTTGCTTGTCTTCTGCATACCACCCTCAGACCAACAGGCAGACTGAACAGACCAATCAAACCTTGGAGCAATATCTATGCTGTTACGTCAGTCATTTGCAGGATGATTGGCTGAAGCTACTTCCACTAGCAGAATTTTCGTATAACAACTCACAGAGCAGTTCCACGAAGGTAACACCTTTTTTCGCCAATCTGGGATATCTTCCAAATATTTTGCCTAGGTCTCCGGTTGCTACTTCGGTACCGGCAGTTCAAGACAGAGTGGCGGTGTTGCAACGTAATCTTGAAGTTTTGAAAGACTCCCTGACCGCAGCACAGGAGCGTTACAAGAAGTCGGCCGATAGATTCCGGAAACCGGCACCCATATATAAGGTAGAAGACTCGGTTTGGTTGTCCACCAAGAATCTAAAATTGGGTGTTCCTTCGCAGAAACTGGGACAGAAGTTCATCGGTCCATTCAAGATCACCGGGATTGTGAGCTCTGTTGCTTGTCGGCTGAAGCTGCCACGAACTCTAAAGTTACACCCAGTATTTCATGTTTCTTTATTAAAACCTGTCTCTCTTAACACATTTCAGGGACGTATCGTACCTCCTCCTCCACCAGTGTTGGTTGATGGCGAAGAACAATTTGTGGTACAGGACATTATCGATTCAAGACTTCATAGGAACCGGCTTCAGTATCTAGTTAGATGGCAGGGTTACTCTCCTGAAAACGATTCTTGGGAACCAGTAAGTAACATCAATGCTCCCCTGAAGGTTGCTCAATTTCATCGTAGATACCCAGACAAGCCTGGTCCAGGTTCGTCCTGAGGCCGTTTCTAGGGGGTGAGTAATGTCAGTATTCCGGGTTTCCTAAGTCACCTTGTGAATGATTTTGCCCTTTGTTAAGATGGAGTTTGCTGTTTTTGTCTGCCCTACTTCCTGTTCGTTTGTTTAAAACCCAGGTCAGGTGTCAGCCTCTTTGCTGGAGTATTCTGATTCTGTTCTCCTTCAGCTCAGCTGCTGGTTCTGAGTGTGTCTCTACTTCTGGCTCTGGACATTTCCTGCATTTGTAAGCTACACTCTCTAGGATATCATTAGTCTGCTGACTTGGAACTTAACCCTCGGTTCACTCCTTCTGGTAAGAACTGTGTTTTTGGAACTTTGTTTCAGGACTTGTTTCGGGACTGAGTGTTGCTACCTAATCCTTCATTACTCCCCCAGTGGGAGCTGTTGGAAACAACACCAGTATAATACTTTAATGTGAACCTGTTTTTGAACTTACCTGTGTTTATGCCACATTTGGGATCAACTTGAGAACTAGTTTCTGGACTAACCCGTGTTCATGCCACACCTGGGATGAACTTGTGGACTTGTTCTGGACTTCCCTGTGTTTACTTCATACCTGGATTTGACTCTTTCTGTGCCGACAGTGTTTGGATCTGCACCACGTCACCAGTCACACTCACCTTGCTGAGGACTCTGCCTTAAGAACTCCGCCGATTTGCTGTATATATTTCAAGGACTTGTTTCTTTCTAGGACACTGTGGGTTATCAGTATATTGTTTTGGGTGTTATTGCTGTTGTACAAATACACTATTTGCACTAAAGAAACCCGTCTCTGTCTGTTCATTGCCCCATGCTATCAAAATCCTTGAGTTCCTACAATAGTATTACACAAGGACTTATTCGTGTCAAGTATCCTCAAGAATAATTGTGCTTCATAGACTTTCTGCGTGATTGCATTTTCCTCTGAAGTTTCCTATAGATTGCTGAGCTGCATTTGATATTTGCACCAAGTGTTGTGGACTTGAGTTTCTCTCTGCACCTGTATGAATCACTGTGTGATAATATAGACTTTACCACTTGTAAAACTGTGTCCTGTAGTTGTCTTGTTCCACGCAAAGAGTCTGAGTTATCTCCTATAATTATTACAAGTACATTACATAATGTTAGAAGTCGGAGTGAAATCCTACAACTGTACTGGACACCTTTTTTAGGTAACTTGTCAGCTTGAGAAACTATCACCCGATATGGGGTCAATATGCAGGTAAGTAGTGTTTAAAGCTGGGTTAGTTGGCTTTCTGGAAAAGCGTTGGCTACAGGGAAAATATTAAGTTTTATTCTCCCTGCCACTACTCGTTTCCTGTCATAGGATCTGTGCAAGGAGATGTCGCATTCATCACCGCTCATTACAAAGTGAGAATGCAGTAATAAGGTCCCATCACTTTGATTGTGATGTCTTCCAAGGAGCCCAACCTCAGGCTGGACTTCATAGAATGACCAACTTGGCAGCAACACATGGCCACCAATCAGCAACATGCCACTGCGTCACAGGGGGCTGATGGGAGCAGGTGAGTGGAGGCAATGGCCATTATGCTTTTTAAATGCCACTGTCAGTGATTGACAAGGGCATTTGAATACTTAAACCAGCAGCAATGAAGGTGAATGCTGATGACTGCTGTTACAGGCAGATGCCGGCTATGTAACACAGCTGACATCTGCCTGGTATTGAGCAGGCTCAGCTCCTGACCCTGCTCCACACAATCAGATTCCTGTGGTGAAATAGCTATGTCAAAATGCGCAAGAGGATTAATTTCAATTGTCTGTTCTGAAACTTGGAAAGACAAATGGAATTCCTTAACACATGTGAAACATATGAATGTTTTTACACACCACAATGCACTATTACGTACATGCATCTTACAAAAATGCCTATAATTCTGGATACACAGAAACATACACAGACATGCACATATACAGTACGCAGATATTTGCACTCACACAAACATCAGTACATGAATACATCACCTGAACCACCATCAGTACATTGTGCATCAATTGTAATGTCAGGTCAGACCAATATACATTTGCATCATATCAACCTACAACTCACAATATGTCCTTAACAATGGTAATGAGATACTGGGTTGTTGTTATCAATCATTATCAGACTGTGCACCATTCAAGAAGCACAGTACAGATGAGAATTTGTATCACAAATAAACATTTACATCCAGGTATCTTACAGGTGACATCTTCTCTGATTAGAGTTGTTCTCTATTTTCTTCTCCATCTTGTCCAGGTGCTATGATTACTTTTCATATCCACATTTCGTCTCTGCAGTCTCCCGTCTTCTGTCTTCTCTCGTCTTCTGCAGCATATCACCATACAGTGCCCTTAAAAATAACAAGGTTATTATAATATAATGGCCCTAGGGGCACATGTCCCTCTGCTCCCCGGCCCAGCCCGCCCCTGGATAGAATCTTGGAGATGAGAATACTCAACTTTGATCTTTCAAAATCATCATCTCTAGAATCCACCCTTTTCTTACAATTGAACAGCAGGAATGTTTACCAATTCATTACTAATTGGGTCTTCAAGTCACATACAGTGGTTTGCAAAAGTATTCACCCCTTTGTATTTTTCTTGCTTAGCTGCCTCAACACCTGGAATTTCTCTGTTTTTCTGATGGCATCAGTCCATGTAAAGAACAACTGTGAATATTTGGTTTTCTTTTTATTGTGAAGCAAACAACAAATAGGACAAAATAACTGAAAACTTCAGTGTGCATAACTAAGTCAGAGGTGTAGCTAGGGGTTTGGTTCAGGGGGGGGCGAAACTTCTCAGTGGGCCCCTAATCAGGTAACCTTGATTATAACTGGGTGACGCACCCTAATACTGGAGGAGAACCTCAGCAGATGACTGCGCTGTTGCTGAAAATAATCTCTATATAAGGACCAATATTGATATTACCGCCATATGGTCAGTTCTAAATACCAACCCTACAGAACATAAAAGGCTTCTTTCACACATCCGTGTCTCCGGTACCTGTGGTGACAGTTTTCACACGTACCGGAGATACTGACACATGTAGACCCATTCAAGTGCACTGGTCTGTGCACGTCAGTGTGCTTCCACGGACCGTGTGTTCGTGGGCAGAAAACGCTGACATGTCCATTTTTTATCGTCAGCACGGGCTGCAAAACATCCTGCACACGTAGAACACACATTGATGTAATCCGTGTGACACGCATCGGCACCGGTGAAGAATCTCTACAGTATGCGATGTTACCTGGCGGCAGATGCTGAAAACGGCTCTCATCATTCTCCCCTGCTCTGCCGGCGATCAGTGCCAGCAGAGGAGAATGATGACAGCAGGTGGGGGCTTTTGGAACTATTACTCCCATCATCCGATGCTGATGGTATGGGTGACTTTACTAAGCTTTATATTTACATATGTAGTAATGAATTAGAGAAGCCTAAGATTTTTATTGTGTTGTGATTGTATGCCATTTCATAAGTCCAAGTTTTCTCAAATGGATCGAACTTCAGCTTCTGACAGCCTGATGAACTAATCTAGTTCTGGTTAATGCCCAAATATATAATGCTTAAAAGGTATGTATGCTACTGAAAAAAATGTGCTTTAAAAAAAAAAAAGCTTTACAAATATCTGACTGGTTGGTGTCCATAGCTCCTATGCAGATGTAGAGTATGTGCCTGCATAGTTACAGACTTTAAACAAACTGTGTGTACTAACAAAAGAATACAGCAGCACACTGTAAGCACTAAGATGTATGCAAACTAAGTGCCCGATTTATCAAAGCTTTGACTTCAGAATTCTTGAGTAAAAGCTTTTGAAAAGTTGTAAAATGTAGGTGCAACTCAGAGATCTGCTTAAATTTTGCGACTCTTGGCGTCTCTACACTAGTTTCTCCCAGCTGAGGTGAGATGGGAAGCGCCAGGGCTGTGACATGACAGCATGTTTAATTCATGATGAGCTGTGGCGCACCCAGAAACGTCACTCTAATACCTGACTGGAGTAAGATTTCTCTTATCAAGACCAGTGTGACCAATGCCAGCATTAATGAATTGGGACAATACAATCAATATATGAAATTTAGACTGCATTACTGCTATACAGAATATACAAATTCTTCAGTTCATGGGACCTACTACACCATGTTCCAAATTATTATGCAAATTACATTTTTCTCGGATTTTCCTAAATGGTCGGTGCAAATGACAGTCAGTCAAATAAAAGTCATCAACCATTCGAGTATACATCAAATTTTATTGAAGAAACCTCCCAATGATAACAGTACAATCTCCAAAATGAATAAAAACTCAAAATGCACTGTTCCAAATTATTAGGCACAGTAGAATTTCTTAACATTTGATATGTTTTAAAGAACTGAAAATGCTCATTTGTGGAATTTGCAGCATTAGGAGGTCACATTCACTGAAGAAAAAAGCTATTTAACTCCAAAACATCCTAACAGGCCAAGTTACATGTTAACATAGGAACGCTTCTTTGATATCACCTTCACAATTCTTGCATCCATTGAACTTGTGAGTTTTTGGAGAGTTTCTGCTTGTATTTCTTTGCATGAAGTCAGAATAGCCTCTCAGAGCTGCTGTTTTGATGTGAACTGCCTCAGACCCTTATAGGTCTTTTGCTTGATGATACTCCAAAGGTTCTCTATAGGGTTGAGTTCAGGGAAGATGGTGGCCACGCCATGAGTTTATCTCCTTTTATGCCCATAGCAGCCAATGACTGAGAGGTATTCTTTGCAGCATAAGATGGTGCATTGTCATGCATGAAGATGATTTTACTCCTGAAGGCACATTTCTGCTTTTGATACCATGGAAGAAAGTTGTCAGAAACTCTATATACTTTGCAGAGGTCATTTTCACACCTTCAGGAACCTTAAAGGGCCCTACCAGCTGTTTCCCCATGATTCCGGACCAAAATATGACTCCTCCACCTCCTTGCTGATGTCGGAGCCTTGTTGGGACATGGTGGCCATCCACCAGCCAACCACTACTCCATCCATCTGGACCATCCAGGGTTGCTCGACACTCATTAGTAAACAAGACTGTTTGAAAATTAGTCTTCATGTATGTCTGGGCCCACTGCAACCGTTTCTGCTTGTGAAGACTGTTTAGGGGTGGCCGAATAATAGGTTTATGCACCACAGCAAGCCTTTGAAGGATCCTACACCTTGAGGTTCGAGGGACTCCAGAGGCACCAGCAGCTTCAAATAACTGTTTGCTGCTTTGTAATGGTATTTTGGCAGCTGCTCTCTTAATCCAATGAATTTATCTGGCAGAAACCTTCCTCATTATGCCTTTATCTGCACGAACTCTGTCTGTGCTCTGTTTCAGTTGCTAATCTTTTCACAGTATGATGATCACTCTTAATTTTTTGTGAAATATCTAATGTTTTCATACCTTGTCCAAGGCATTGCACTATTTAACGCTTTTCAGCAGCAGAGATATCCTTTTTATTTCCCATTTTGCTTGAAACCTGTGGTCTGCTTAATAATGTGGAACATCATTTTTAAGTAGTTTTCCTTTAATTAGAATCACCTGGAAAACTAATTATCACATATGTTCAAGATTGATTTCAGTGATCCATTGAGCCCTGAGTCACAATACCATCCACAAGTTTATTTGAAAAACAAAACAATAAAATCTTTATGACACTTAAATCCAATTTGCGTAATAATTTGGAACATGGTGTAGTTGCGAGAAGGCGTACCTTTCTTTGATGGGAACAGAACCTAATATATATTAAACATGCCTCTCCTGGGCTAAAGGGCAGTTTGGATCTAGCACTAATTAAAAACGGTTTGGTCCCCTTCACATGTCAGTGCCTCCAGTACGTGTGGTGACAGTTTTCACTCATACTGGAGACACTTATAACATGAAGACCCATTCTTTGCATATGTCAGTGTGTTTTCATGAACCGTGTGTTCGTGGGTAAAGCATGCTGACATATCTGTTTTTTATCAGTAGCACAGGCCGCAAAACGTCTCGCACACATGAACACGGATGCACATGGATGACATCCGTGTGTCATCCATGTGACATGTACAGGTGCCTGGGAATCAGCAGTACTGTTCATGCTAATCCACGGCATCAGCTGCTTAAGGCAGTTCTCATCATTGAGATTAACCTGAGCAGGGGACTATGTTGAGAGTTATGATGTCTACATCGAGTGTAAAATGAATAATAATATAAAAAAAACACATTATACTCACCTTAACCTATTCCCCTGAAGCCATTGTCCCCTGTAAAAAAAAAAAAATAGCCAACAATATCCCCCACACTTGTCCAAAGTTGAAAGAATCAATAGTGTCCCACGCCATAATCCATCTGTGCGAAATTTGCTCATCAGTATGAGTGGTGGCCTGAAGTGACCGCTCATGCTAAAGAGCAGAGGAGAATGACTCTCTGCAGTGAGAGCGGGCCCATGAACTGTGCTGACTGCAGTGAGATTATCGCAGTTCACCATGAAAAATCTCCCCTGCTCTTCTGCATAAGATGTCGCCTCAGGCCACTGCTCATGCTGATGAGCAAATGTCGCACAGATGGATTACGGCAACAACTTCAGACAGGTGAGGGATATTGTTTTTTGCTTTTTTTTTTACAGGGGACAATGGCTTCAGGTGATTAGGTGTCAAGGTGAGTATAATGTGTTTTTTTATTGTATTCATCATTATATGCTCGATGTAGACAGCGAGAGATGTTCAGCTCTCAACATTGTCACCTGCTTGCGCTGATCGCAGGGAGAGCAGGCGACAATGATGTGAGCTGTCATCAGCTCCTGGCGCCTGAGAACTGTGCAAACTGTGCCTACTTTTCTCAGTCACCGGTATGTGTGATACTGATGCCGCACATGGGCGGCACACAAAAGGATCCTATACGTAATATCCAAGTGGCATGCAATTGTTATGGATACATTTCTGTTATATATACAGGAAACTGTATTTGATCGTGTACATTTTTTAGTGTATATGTATGAAAACGGATCGCACTTGGACATCACACGGATTTCACAAAGAAGTAAAAAAAAGGATAAAGTATGTTAGGGGTGTGGACTGGACTGTCACATAATTACCCCTAAAGACACCAATGACATTATTGTTATGTAATTTGAATAATGTGTTGGCAGATATGCAACAGATACAGATTTATTTATGTTGAGGAGGCGTTTACACTTTTCTGACACTAGATGGCAATGTTGTTACTGTTATATTTAGTTGACTGTAATGCATATACTTGTACTTTGGTTTCACTTACTCTCTGGTAAAAGATCATTCAGACTCCCTGTTATGCTGTATTAAGAAGTTGATGCACGTACCTCATGTTCTGTGTAGATAAAAGTTGAATTACCCCATATAATCTACTCTCACAAGTTTCTTCTGCGACCAAACTATCCAACATAATGTTGTGCATCTTGTTGTATATAATGTGTCATGTGATATTTTCCTGTGTGATGTAGTAATGTTGGTAATGTAAAGGATAGGAAATATTGTACAGTATAAGAGGAGTGTAGGGTAAGACAGTTAGTACTTAGGACATAAGATAGGTTAGTATAAGATAGTGACTGTAGTTAGAGGCTGATGTTGGGGTAAGGATAGTGTTAATTTTCAGGACCAGCACATAGTGGGAGGGGCTTAGTGTTAAGAAAAATACATCTCCTGTAGATAGGAAGATAGGGACAAGTTCAAGCTAAATTCGGAAGTGTCTGTGAACTGCTAAGAAGGAGACTAAGGGACAAGGGAGTAGCCTTAAACGGGTCCTTGGATAGGATGACGTGTTACGATAATCCCTGAGTTTGATGAACGCTGAAGGTAACAGGACTGAATTAATGGGACTAGTGGAGGTCCCAAGTGGTAAATCCAGGGTACCAGTACTGGAACAAATAGGACGCGGAACCGCAGAGCAGGTAGAGAGACTTACCGGTACTGCTCAAGACTAGTGTTGAGCATTCCGATACCGCAAGTATCGGGTATCGGCCGATACTTGTGGGTATCGGAATTCCGATACCGAGATCCGATACTTTTGTGGTATCGGGTATCGGTATCGAAACAACATTAATGTGTAAAATTAAAAATTAAAATAAAAAATATTGCTATACTCACCTCTCCGACGCAGCCTGTACCTCAGCGAGGGAACCGGCAGCGTTGTTTGCTTAAAATGCGCGCGTTTACTTCCTTACTTGAAGTCCCGGCTTGTGATTGGTCGCGTCGCCCATGTGACCGCGACGCGACCAATCACAAAGCCGGAACGTAATTTTAAAATCCTGAAGGACCTGAAATTACGTCACGGCTTGCTGTGATTGGTCGCGTCGCGGCCACATGGGCGACGCGACCAATCACAAGCCGGGACTTCAAGTAAGGAAGTAAACGCGCGAATTTTAAGCAAACAACGCTGCCGGTTCCCTCGCTGAGGTACAGGCTGCGTCGGAGAGGTGAGTATAGCAATATTTTTTATTTTAATTCTTTATTTTACACATTAATATGGTTCCCAGGGCCTGAAGGAGAGTTTCCTCTCCTTCAGACCCTGGGAACCATCAGGAATACCGTCCGATACATGAGTCCCATTGACTTGTATTGGTATCGGGTATCGGTATCGGATTAGATCCGATACTTTGCCGGTATCGGCCGATACTTTCCGATACCGATGCTTTCAAGTATCGGACGGTATCGCTCAACACTACTCAAGACTGACAACATGCTAGGCTGTGATGAAGTATGTTGAAACAGTTTGCTTCACCAGCCCTGGAGTAGACCACAGTGGAGGAAGGAAATTATGCACTGAATGTTTAACAGTGTGAATGAAGCGTCCATATGACTTTGTACCTTGGTAGATAACCCTTACCAAGTTACCATTCAGACTGTGCTTTAGAACGGGAATCTTGAACCTTGAAACCCATGATCCTAACGAATACCATCAACTACAGGCAGACTGCACAGGTGCAAAGCCCTCATAACAACAACTCCAACAAACTGCCAGGATTCACTCCTTCATGTAGTGCGCCTGGGCGTCATAGGAGAAGACAAGATGGCAACCATAGTCTAAGATGTCACTGAACTAGGACAGCAAGATGGTGGTGAGTTGCGCAAAACATCGAGACAGACATGCCCATTGTAATCAAGCCAGAGGCAAAAAAGACGCGAAGCAGAGTCCAACCCTCATCAGGCAGGGAATACTGCATCCAAAGGCACCCTCCCACAACAGAGACTGTCCGTTGTTGCAGAGTGAAGGGGAATGAGAAGATTCGCCTCATAAAGTGTTGGCCGAAGAAGCAGGCAGGGACATTCGAGAAATGGGATATTGAGTCAAGGCGGCCTCCACTCAGTGAACGGTCATGAGGGGCCTCGGGAGGCAGGAGAGACAACGTTATTTGTGGGTTGTATGAGTGAGTAACCAGCAAGGTACAGAAATGGAGGAGTCAAGCGAGGCCTTCGATGGTTAGTCAGGAGGAACGGAGGAACCAGAGCAGGCTGGCTCATGAAAGGGAAGAGCAGAAGCTTGTGGCCCGGAACAGAGTAACTTCGCTGAGTAGCCAAGACCTGAAGCACAGATGCAGCCTTCACCTTAGAACTGAGGAAGGGAGAGCATTGATTTGACAGCTCACGAGCGACCTAAGGGGCCTGAGCTGGACAGGAGAGAGGAGAGTGGCCAGAACCAGGGCTGGCAACATGTAGGTGGGTCCGTTAGCTGAGAGGTACCGTGGACTGGCTTCCCTGGCAGAGGTCATCTCCTATGACCCAAAGCAGGGTGCCATCAGGAATTTCAGGGCCCCATACTGGCAAAATTTTCGGGCCACTTGAGACTGCACCCAGGCTCCACCTCCACCCCAGAACCTTCCATGGTCCCACCGTCCACTCATAGAAAAACTCCACTTCTGCACCACATCCTCACCAATCACCCATTAACAGTTCCCATTCATGACAAAACTATGTTTTTAAGCCTGTAAACACAACAAGGTAGACTCTTTTGGCCGGGCTCTACTCTAGCCTATTAAAATGTTTTAAATTATCTAAACAAAAATTTTAGGTACATTTTATTTATTTTTCTTTTAGGGAATGTGTCATATATATATTTTAAAATAGCCAATTGTTACGCCGCTATCTCATACTTACCTGTCTGGCTGGCGCACTCCCGATGCTCCTTCCTGCTCTTCTTCTTCTGGCTTCTCCAGTGCTCATCCCTTCGGCGGTCCGCGAATGCGCAGACGTGCTTCTTTCATCGCTGAGGCTTCTGGGTAGGTCGTGACCCGGTGGCTCCGCCTCCAATATGGCGGCGCCCATCGGGTACTTCTTCCCAGCGTCTGCCCTGCTTAGGCGCCTTTGTGTCTACTGCGTTTGCTGGCTTCTAGCCAGCGTCTCCTTAGGTTCCTTGGCTCCGGTCTGACTCAGATTTGTCTCTGTGTGCTGTACCTTCCAGTCCTGTGTTCCTGCCGTACCTTCCAGTCCTGTGTTCCTGCTGCACCTGCCAGTCCTGTGTTCCTGCCGTACCTACCAGTCCTGTGTTCCTGCCGTACCTACCAGTCCTGTGTTCCTGCCGCACCTACCAGTCCAGTGTTCCTGCCAGTCCTGTGTTCCTGCCATACCTACCAGTCCTGTGTTCCTGCTGTACCTACCAGTCCTGTGTTCCTGCCGTACCCACCAGTCCTGTGTTCCAGTCGTTCCTTGTTAAACGTGTCTTACCATCTAACCAGTCAGTACTTTGTCCTTGCCGCCTCTATCCATTCCGTGCCTAGACCGCTCTAGTCTCCTCTGTGGTTCTGTTCTCCCTTTGCTCTGCCCTCAGTCGTCCCTTTGGCTCCGGCAGTTGCGGCTTCACCCTCCTTGGGCCTGTCCCTAACACTCCCTGTACAGGAGGTGGCACCATCTGGTCCGCTCGCCCTCGGGGGCTCTGAAGCCGTGACCCAGAGGGTCCACTTCCCAAGTTCTCTCACCAATAATACAACATTCAAGAGACAAATATCGTTACACCATGGAGGGACCACGTATCACCACCACATAGTGACCGAATACTACAATATTGATTAATAAAAAACAATACTAATATTACCACTATACACAGGTACACAGGAGCTCTGCACATAGCATACAGTGTCAGTGCACAGGTAATACAGTGACATACACAGGAGCTCTGTATATAGCTTAGTGTGATCTGATTCTTCTGGATGAAAGAATAGGAGCACATTGAGAAGACAGAGAACTTAATTTCTCCATCTTCTCCATTGTCTGAGACCGTGGATGTCAGACTGTTCTCAGATGACAGCTGAGTGCAGGCTGATGTTTCACATGCATCCATAGACTTCAGTGGATGCATGCAATCCGAATTCCTGAGCAACTCACAGCATACTGGATTTTTTTTTTCCACAGACCAATTTCGGCCTGTAGAAAAACTAGCAGATCTGCACTGCCGCATAGTATAACATTGGTCCGAGTGCTGTGAGATAAAACCATCATATAACACTCGTCCGTGTTATACGCTTGTGAGAGTGGGGCTAAAAGCTTTTAATCACCCTGCAAATCTTCTCAATTTTTTTTGTTATATATGTATATATAAAAAATATGCACTATAATGTGTGTTTATGTGCCATGACAGCTCTGGAAGATGAATCTATTCCTCAGCTATAAATCCTGATGAGCAGTGTCCTGGTGACCCCTTGCCCCCCTCCAGTGAAGGATAAGGCTGGTGGTGACCCATCTGCCCCTGACAGGTCACAGCAGCTCAATTCTGAAGACTGAAGTGTTTTGGAAGTCTAAATAATGTAAAAAACAGCGTGGGGATCCCACGATCCCACTATTCTTGATAACCAACCTGGCAGAAGCTGACAGCTGATGGTTGCAGGCCACAGCTGTGAGTTTTGCCTGGTTGGTTAAAGAAAAAAAGGGTGAACCCACGCTGGGTTTTTCTTTCAATTATTTAGTTGTATCGCAGGCGGCGGCTGAGGAAAACCCCAATCATCCGCTCCTTCTGTTACTGTTATTAGCGGCAGCAGGTGTCGGATGATGGGAGTAATAGTCCCAAAAGCCCCCACCTGCTATCACTGCTCGGACGTTAATATAACTGCCTATTACTGCACCTGCTGTGCGGTTCTCTGTGCCCTATAAGTTCTAAAGAAACCCTCTATAATATAGTAATGCCGGGTGCAAGTGTCCTAGAAAATAGTGCCCACATTTTGTGCCCTAAAAAGTAATAATGCTCTCTGTGTGCCCCTTTGACAGTCACAGTAACCTGAGTTCCCCTAGAACAATAAGTACCCACTTTACATATTTAATAATGTCCCAAGTCTCCCCCCTTTACAGCTCCCCTATACATAGTATGATGCTCTCTTATACACAGAATAATGCCCCCTCAAGGTATATATACTGAACCCTTAATATCCCCCAAACTATTTAATGGCTCCAACACTGTATGATGGCCCTGTCACTGTAATCTCCACACTGTATGATGGCTCCCTAGATAGCCTCCATATAGCATAATGCACCAGATAGTCCTCAATACAGTATAATGCACTCCCCATAGGTCTCCATATAGTATAATGCACTCCCCATAGGCAGACTCTATATAGTATAATGCACTCCCCATAGGCCTCCATATAGTATAATGCACTCCCCATAGGCAGACTCTATAGTATAATGTACCCCCCATATGTAGACTCTATAGTATAATGCACTCCCCATAGGCAGACTCTACAGTATATTGCACTTCCCATAGGCAGACTCTATAGTATAATGTACCCCCATATGTAGACTCTATAATATAATGCACTCCCCATAGGCAGACTCTATAGTATAATGTACCCCCATATGTAGACTCTATAGTATAATGCACTCCCCATAGGCAGACTCTACAGTATATTGCACTTCCCATAGGCAGACTATATAGTATAGTGCACCCACCATAGGCAGACTCTATAGTGTAATGCAGCCCCTAATATAATGCAGACTCTATAGTATAATGCAGCCCCTTAGGCAGCCTCTATAGTATAATGCAGCCCCATAGGCAGCCTCTATAGTATAATGCAGCCCCATAAGCAGCCTCTATAGCATAATGCACCCCCAAAGGCAGCCTCTATAGCATAATGCACCCCCATAAGCAGCTTCTATAGCATAATCCACCCCCATAGGCAGCCTCTGTAGCATAAGGCACCCTCATAGGCAGCCTCTATAACATAATGCACCCCCATAGGAAGCCTCTGTAGCATAATACACCCCCATAGAAAGCCTCTGTAGCATAATGCACCCCCATAGGCAGCCTCTATAACATAATGCACCCCCATAGGCAGCCTCCGTAGCATAATGCACCCCCATAGGAAGCCTCTGTAGCATAATGCACCCCCATAGTCAGCCTCTATAGGATATTGCGCCCCCCATAGGCAGACTCTATAGCATAATCCACCCCCATAGGCAGCCTCTGTAGCATAATGCACCCTCATAGGAAGCCTCTATAACATAATGCACCCCCATAGGCAGCCTCTGTAGCATATTGCACCCCCATAGGCAGCCTCTATAGGATACTGTGCCCCCATAGGCAGACTCTATAGCATAATCCACCCCCATAGGCAGCCTCTATAGCATAATGCACCCCATAGGCAGCCTCTATAAACATAATACACCCCCATAGGCAGCCTCTGTAGCATAATGCACCCCCATAGGCAGCCTCTGTAGCATAATGCAGCCCAATAGGCGGCCTCTATAGCATAATGCACCCCCATAGGCAGACTCTATAGCACAATGCAGCCCCCCATAGGCAGCCTCCATAAAACAATGCACCCCCAAAGGCAGACTCTGTAGCATAATGTACCTCCATAGGCAGCCTCTGTAGCATAATGCACCCCAATAGGCAGCCTCTATAGCATAATGCACCCCCATAGGCAGACTCTATAGCATAATTCAGCCCCCCATAGGCAGCCTCTATAACATAGTGCAGCCCTCCATAGGCAGGTTCTATAGCATAATGCAGACCCCATAGGCAAATTCTATAACATAATGCACCCCCAATGGCATTCTATAGTATAATGCACCACCATAGCCAGCCTCTATAACATAATGCAGCCACCCATAGGAAGACTCTATAAACATAATGCAGCTCCCCATAAGCAGCTTCTATAGTGTATTGCAATCAATATCAACCAAACCAAAAGAACATTTAAGACAAAAATTGGTGTCATGGCATATATTATTGGACCAAAAAGAGGGACACTCTACTAAACCTTCAACCTACAAGAGCCATAGAGCACAAAGTCCAAATATAAAAGATAATTTTATTCCACAAAATATTTGTAACAGTAATACACATAATAAATATAATAACAAAAAGGCATTGGACAGGTGGCGCACAGTGTCAAAAAGAAACCATTGCGCAGTTCCACACATTAAAAGTATCAGGCACAGGGTAGATATTAGCACATTTGTTATAGTGATATAATACGTAAATGTCAAACTATAAACATTGGTCACCTGGCAAAAGCCAGGGAACCGGAGTAATCAGTACATACACTAATAGACTGTGCATATAACAAGGGAGTATTCACATAATCAAATAATTACATCATAAGTAGTGTTGAGCGATACCGTCCGATACTTGAAAGTATCGGTATCGGAAAGTATCGGCCGATACCGGCAAAGTATCGGATCCAATCCGATACCGATACCCGATACCAATACAAGTCAATGGGACTCAAGTATCGGACGGTATTCCTGATGGTTCTCAGGGTCTGAAGGAGAGGAAACTCTCCTTCAGGCCCTGGGATCCATATTAATGAGTAAAAGAAAGAATTAAAATAAAAAATATTGCTATACTCACCTCTCCGACGCAGCCTGCACCTTACCGAGGGAAGCGGCAGCGTTCTTTGTTTAAAATTCGCGCTTTTCTTTCCTTACGTGAAGTCCCGGCTTGTGATTGGTCGCATGCCGCCCATGTGGCGGCGACGCAACCAATCACAGCAAGCCGTGACGTAATTTCAGGTCATTCAGTATTTTAAAATTACGCTCCGGCTTTGTGATTGGTTGCGTCGCAGTCACATGGGCGACGCAACCAATCACAGCAAGCCGTGACGTAATTTCAGGTCCTTAAGGATTTTAAAATTACGTCCCGGCTTTGTGATTGGTTGCGTCGCAGTCACATGGGCGCCGCAACCAATCACAAGCCGTGACGTCACGGGAGGCTGGACACGCGCGCATTTTAAAATGGGCGCGTGTCCAGCCTCCCGTGACGTCCCGGCTTGTGATTGGTTGCGGCGCGGTCAACCAATCACAAGCCGGGAGGCTGGACACGCGCGCATTTTAAAATGGGCGCGTGTCCAGCCTCCTGTGACGTCCCGGCTTGTGATTGGTTGCGGCGCGGTCAACCAATCACAAGCCGGGAGGCTGGACACGCGCGCATTTTAAAATGGGCGCGTGTCCAGCCTCCTGTGACGTCCCGGCTTGTGATTGGTTGCGGCGCGGTCAACCAATCACAAGCCGGGAGGCTGGACACGCGCGCATTTTAAAAATTTTAAAATGCGCGCATGTCCAGCCTCCCGGCTTGTGATTGGTTGACCGCGCCGCAACCAATCACAAGCCGGGACGTCACGGGAGGCTGGACACGCGCCCATTTTAAAATGCGCGCGTGTCCAGCCTCCCGGCTTGTGATTGGTTGACCGCGCCGCAACCAATCACAAGCCGGGACGTCACGGGAGGCTGGAAACGCGCCCATTTTAAAATGCGCGCGTGTCCAGCCTCCCGGCTTGTGATTGGTTGACCGCGCCGCAACCAATCACAAGCCGGGACGTCACGGGAGGCTGGACACGCGCCCATTTTAAAATGCGCGCGTGTCCAGCCTCCCGTGACGTCACGGCTTGTGATTGGTTGCGGCGCCCATGTGACTGCGACGCAACCAATCACAAAGCCGGGACGTAAGTTTAAAATCCTTAAGGACCTGAAATTACGTCACGGCTTGCTGTGATTGGTTGCGTCGCCCATGTGACTGCGACGCAACCAATCACAAAGCCGGAGCGTAATTTTAAAATACTGAATGACCTGAAATTACGTCACGGCTTGCTGTGATTGGTTGCGTCGCCGCCACATGGGCGGCATGCGACCAATCACAAGCCGGGACTTCACGTAAGGAAAGAAAAGCGCGAATTTTAAACAAAGAACGCTGCCGCTTCCCTCGGTAAGGTGCAGGCTGCGTCGGAGAGGTGAGTATAGCAATATTTTTTATTTTAATTCTCTCTTTTACACATTTTTACATTAATGTTGTTTCGATACCGATACCCGATACCACAAAAGTATTGGATCTCGGTATCGGAATTCCGATACCCGCAAGTATCGGCCGATACCCGATACTTGCACAAAAGGTAATCTCACCCATAGTATCCTGTGTGTGGTCACGTCTTGCAATGGACAACAGCCCCAACACGTGTTTCGCGTGGGCTTCCTCGGGGGGCCGTGACTCCATGTGTGCTCAGTCGATAATATATAGGAGCAGATTCATTAACCAAATTACCTCCAGATGTATCGCTCTGGAGCAAGCAGTCTCTATAACATAATGTACCCCCATAGGCAGCCTCTATAACATAATGCAGCCCCCCATAGGAAGCCTCTATAGTATAATGCACCACTATAGGCAGCCTCTATAACATAATGCAGCCCCCCATTGGCAGCCTCTATAGTATAATGCACCACCATAGGCAGCCTCTATAACATAATGCAGCCCCCCATAGGAAGCCTCTATAGTATAATGCAATTCCCCATAGGCAGCCTCTATAGTATAATGCACCCCCATAGGCAGCCTCTATAACATAATGGAGCCCCCCATAGGCAGACTCTATAGTATAATGCAGCTCCATAATAAATAAATAAATACTCACCTCTCTTCCTTCTGGTTCCTGCATTGCTTAGAGCTCTTGCTCATCTCCGGACCACAGGTGAGACGCCGAGTAGTGACGTCATCGCGCCCGCTGTCAGTGTCGGCAACGGTGGCATCAGACGCTGAGAGCGGGATGATGGGAGAGGGAGCGTAATGCTCCTTCTCGCATCAATGCGGTCAGCTGTATCGGCATCTAGCCGATACAGTTGAACCTACGGTGATGGGTGGGGGGCCACTGTTGGCATCCGGCCCCCCACCCCTGCTCAGGGGCCCAATAGCAGTCAGGTGGGAAAACAGGGAGATCGAGTCTCCCTGCTCTGCCACAGAATGTAACTGTATTGGCATGCTGTGCACGCCGATACAGTTACAGTAGTTTAGTTTTGGGGCTGGCCCCCTCAGAGCACGGGGCCCCCTCTGCCCCCTGGTAACTATGCTACTGCTGCAAGTTGTTTTGGATACGTCTCTATGAGCTTCCCACATCTTGCCACTAGGATTTTTGCCCAATCCTCAAAACAAACATGCTACATCTTCTTCAAGTTAGATTGCTTCCTCTGGTGAACAGTAATCTTCAAGTCTGTTCACAGATTCTGAATTTTATTAAGGTCTGGGCTTTAAGTAGGCCACATTTCTTTTAATCCACTCAAGTGCTGCTTTAACAGTATGCTTTGGGTCATTATCTTGCTGGAAAGTGAACCTCAGTCCTAGTCTCAAATCACTGACAGACCAAAACAGGTTTTGCTCAATTATATCCCTGTATTTAGCAACATTCATCTTCCCCTTGACTCAGACCATTTTCCCTGTCTATGCTGCCGAAAAACATCTTCACAGCATGATGCTGCCACCACCATATTTCACTATGGGAATGGTGTTCTGGGGTGATGAGCTGACATAGCGTTTACCTTGGTGGCCAAAAAGTTCAATTTGGACCACAGTGTCATGGCGCCACCTGCTGCCGCTCCTGCCGCCACGCCTGACACTCACTCTGCGCGCCATCATACTTACCCATCCCGGCGTGCCCCAGCGGTGTGCGCGCGCCTTCCGGTCTCTTCTTCTCCTGACTCGCCGCCGGTCCCTGGCTCTCGTCGGGTGCACGTGCGCACCTCTCACTCCTTGTGCGCACACGCACTTCCTCTCTCTGGTCTACAGACGCTCCGTTCCTCCACTCTATGATTCTGGAGGATCTTGACCCAGAAGTTTTGCAGCACTCGGTCTATTTAAGGTTACTCCTTCCTCTGCTCCTTGCCTGATTGTCATTTGTCCTCATTTGACCCAGGTCCCTCTGTGCCTTGCTCTGTCCTGTACGTCCACCATATCCTGCCTGTCCTGAGTCTCCGTCATATCCAGTCTGTCATGGGCGTCCGCCATATACTGCCTGTCCTGTGTCTCCATCATATCCAGTCTGTCCTGGGCGTCCTGTTGTGAATTCTGCTCTTGGGCTCCCTCCGGTGGTTGTTGGTGGTAGTGCAGTTGTCTTGGGGTTGTAATTTGGGCAGGTGTTTCTTCTGATTGCAGCTCTATTAGGTATTTAGGTGTGCAGGCTCCATGAGTCAGTGAAAGTTGTCCATTGTACTTGGAGGGATTGCATATCTCGCTGGCTCCTCATGCCATGCTGCCAATTCAGATAAGATAAGTGTCTGTTTTTTTTCTCTGTGCACACATGCAGTGTGCTTTGCAATTCAGTGCAATTTATTGTGTTTTTGTCCAGCTTAGACTTTGTTTGGATTTTTCAGTCATGCTGGATTCTCAGGAGGTGCAGATATACTTTCTATGTCTTTAGTTAGATGTGGAATATTTGTATTATCTGCTGTGGATATTTTTAGGATTTTAATACTGACCGCTTAGAATTCTGTCCTATCCTTTCTATTTAGCTAGAAGTGCCTCTTTTGCTAAATCCTGTTTTTTCTGCCTGCGTGTCTTTCCTCTTATACTCACAGTCAATATTTGTGGGGGGCTGCCTATCCTTTGGGGTTCTGCTCTGAGGCATTCCCATTTCTATCTATAGGGGTATTTAGTTCTCCGGCTGTGTCGAGGTGTCTAGGACGTGTTAGGTTCATCCCACGGCTACTTCTAGTTGCGGTGATAGTTTAGGGCTTGCGGTCAGTACAGGTACCACCTACTCCTGAGAAAGTCTCTCATGCGGCTCCAAGGTTACCAGATCATAACAGTACAACTGGCCAACAATGAGTTAAATGCATCTCAGAAGAAGGGAAGAAAGAGCCATTTTTTTTTCTGTAGCCTGCTCTGTCTTTTCTTCCCTCTTTTCCTCTGGGTGACTGAGGAGTCTTGTGCTAGCATGGATGTTCAGGGATTAGTTTCTCGTGTAGACCAGCTTGCTGCTAGGGTACAAGGTATTTCTGATTATATTGCTCAGACTCCGCTTGTTTTTTGGGGACAGGTCCAAATTTTTGAGTTTTAAAAACAACTGTAAATTGTTTTTTGCTCTGAAGCCTCGTTCCTCTGGTGATCCCATTCAGCAGATTAAAATTGTCATCTCTCTGCTGCGTGGCGACCCTCAGGATTGGGCATTTTCCCTGGAATCTGGGAATCCGGCCTTGCTTAATGTAGATGCATTTTTTCAGGCTCTAGGATTATTATATGATGAACCAAATTCTGTGGATCAAGCGGAGAAGACCTTGTTGGCCCTGTCTCAGGGTCAAGAAGCGGCAGAATTGTATTGTCAGAAATTTAGAAAATGGTCTGTGCTTACTAAATGGAATGAGGATGCTTTGGCGGCAATTTTCAGAAAGGGTCTTTCTGAATCTGTTAAAGATGTTATGGTGGGGTTTCCCACGCCTGTTGGTCTGAGTGATTCTATGTCTCTGGCCATTCAGATCGATCGGCGCTTGCAGGAGCGCAGAACTGTGCGCACTGTGGCGTTGTCCTCAGAGCAGATGCCTGAGCCTATGCAGTGTGATAGGATTCTGTCTAGAACGGAACAAGGATTCAGACGTCAGAATAGGTTGTGTTTTTATTGTGGCGATGCTTCTCATGTCATTTCAGTCTGCCCAAAGCGTACAAAGAGAATCGCTAGTTCGGTTACCATCGGAACTGTACAACCTAAATTTCTGTTATCTGTGACCTTGATCTGCTCATTGTCATCATTTACTGTCATGGCGTTTGTGGATTCAGGCGCCGCTTTGAACTTAATGGACTTTGAATTTGCCAGGCGTTGTGGTTTCCCCTTGCAGTCTTTGCAGAACCCTATTCCTTTAAGGGGCATTGATGCTACACCTTTGGCTAAAAATAAACCCCAGTTTTGGACACAGGTGACCATGTGCATGGCGCCAGCCCATCAGGAAGATTGTCATTTTCTGGTGTTGCATAATTTGCATGATGCTATTGTGCTGGGTTTTCCATGGTTGCAGATACATAATCCTGTGCTGGATTGGAAGTCTATGTCTGTGACTAGTTGGGGTTGTCAGGGGGTTCATAATGACGTTCCTGTGATGTCAGTCTCCTCTTCCTCCTCTTCTGAAGTTCCAGAGTTTTTGTCTGATTTTCAGGATGTATTCGATGAGCCTAAGTCCAGTTCCCTTCCACCGCATAGGGACTGTGATTGTGCTATTGACTTGATTCCAGGCTGTAAGTTTCCTAAGGGCCGACTTTTCAACCTGTCGGTGCCGGAACATACCGCCATGCGGAGTTATGTTAAGGAGTCTTTGGAGAAAGGCCATATTCGGCCATCTTCTTCACCGTTGGGAGCGGGATTTTTTTTGTTGCTAAGAAGGATGGCTCCTTGAGACCCTGTATTGATTATCGCCTCTTGAATAAGATCACGGTCAAGTTTCAATACCCTTTACCTTTGCTTTCCGATTTGTTTGCCAGGATTAAGGGGGCTAGTTGGTTTACTAAAATTGACCTTCGGGGGGCATATAATCTTGTTCGTATTAAGCAGGGTGATGAATGGAAAACTGCGTTTAATACGCCCGAAGGCCATTTTGAATACCTTGTGATGCCATTCGGGCTCTCTAATGCTCCATCTGTTTTTCAGTCCTTCATGCATGATATCTTCCGGAATTATCTTGATAAATTCATGATTGTATATTTTGATGACATCTTAATTTTTTCCGATGATTGGGAGTCTCATGTGAAACAGGTCAGGATGGTATTTCAGATCCTTCATGATAATGCTTTGTTTGTCAAGGGGTCTAAGTGTCTCTTTGGAGTGCAGAAGGTTTCTTTTTTGGTCAGTGGGTCATGGCACCTGCAAACCATGACAGTAAAATCTGGAACTCCTTCCCTTCTGAGCTCTGCCATGCGCCCAAACAGTGGTTTACTCCCACATATAGGGTATCGGCGTACTCATGACAAATTGCACAATATCTTTTGGGGTACAATTTCTCCTGTTACCCTTGGTAAAATAAAACAAATTGGATCTGAAGTAGTTTTTTTTGTGTAAAAATAGTTAAATGTTCATTTTTTTTAAACATTGCAAAAATTCCTGTGAAGCACCTGAAGGGTTAATAAATGTCTTGAATGTGATTTTGAGCACCTTGAGGTGTGCAGTTTTTAGAATGGTGTCAATTTTGGGTACTTTCTATCATATAGACCCTTGAAAGTAACTTCAAATGTGATGTGGTCCTTAAAAACAAAAATTATGTTGTAAAAATGATAAACCGCTGTTTTAACCCTTATAACTTCCTAACAAAAAAAATTTTGGTTCCAAAATTGTGCTGATGTAAAGTAGACATGTGGGAAATGTTAATTATTAAGTATTTTGTGTGACATATATCTGTGATTTAAGGGCATGAAAATTCAAAATTGGAAAATTGCGAAATTTTAATTTTTTTTACCAAATTTCCATTTTTTTCACACATAAATGCAAGTCATATCAAAGAAATTTTACCACTAACATGAAGAACAATATGTCATGAAAAAAACTGTCTATCACCGGAATCCATATCCAGATTTATTACCTTATAAAGGGTGCAAACCACCCTCGGGGGTTAAGAGGATAAGCAAGAGGCACCACTAACCAAACAACACCATGAAAACCAAGGAGATCTCCATACAAGTCAGGGACAAAGAAGTACAAGTCAGGGTTGGGTTATACAAAGAAATATCCCAATCTCTGATGATCTCCTGGAGCACCATCAAACCCATTATCATCAAATGGAAAGAACTAAAACTCTCAAACCGGGCAAGGAGGGCATTAATCAGAGAGGCAGCATACATACCAATGGTAACCCTGAAGGAGTTGTAGAGTTCCCAAGCAGAGACTGGAGTATCTGTCCATACAACCACAATACACCGTACACTCCATAGAGGTGGCCTTTAAAGAAGAGTAGGCAGAAAAAACGGGGATTAGACCTACTGGTAATATTGCTTCCAGGAGTCCATCCTGACAGCATCATGGAGGTTGTCCTTCCTTCCACCCTTATAGGGACAGGAAATACAGAAGAGGTTAAAAGGACCCCTCCCACCCCCAAACACCAGTGATTTTTCAAGTACCACACCAGGATGAATGCAATCTTATATATTTAGATTCTGTACAAGCATATTATTACAAATACAAATCTTAGGGAGGAAATTACCAGTGCTGTCAGGAAGGACTCCTGGAAACAATATTACCGGTAGGTCTAATCCCCATTTTCCAGGACGTACCTCCTGACAGCACCATGGAGAAGACCAAAGTAGAAACTCACTAGGGTGGGACTGCTGCCTGCAGCACCTTACCACCGAAGGCCATCTGGCTACCTGTCAACATATCCAACTTGTAGTGTCTACAGAAAGTGTTTAGCGTAGACCAGGTGGCTGCTCTACAAATCTGCTCTACTGAGGCCCCTGCCCTTTCGGCCCTAGAGGTAGCTACCGCTCTGGTGAAATGGCCTCCAAGTCCCTCGGGTATTGTTAATTTCTTGGCCTCGTAAGCTAAGGAGATGGTCGAAGTTATCCATCTAGCTAAAGAATGCCTAGACGCTTTCTTCCCTTTATTCTTACCCCCATATTGGACAAATAAATTTGTGGCTTGCCTCCACTCTCGGGTGGCTTCTAAGTAGTGAATAACTGTGCGTCTAACATCTAACAAGTGAAAAAATTTCTCTTTTTTGTTTTTTGGGTGCTGACAAAATGAGAGAAGAATTATCTCCTGGTTTAAGTTTTGAGGAGATACCACTTTAGGAAGAAAACCCGGGTTAAGTTTTAGAATTATATGATCCTCGAATTTCTGAATATAGGGGTTCTGTACCAACAGAGCTTGAATTTCATCTAGTCTTTTAGCCGAAGTGATGGCAACCAAAAAGACTGTTTTGAGTGTGCGTTTTGCAATGTCTATCTCTGTTATTGGCCTTACATACAGTCCCTGACAGAAGTTATGTCGCTTTCCATGTTATGTAAATAAAAGCTTATAACCTGATGCTAAATTCATCCATTGGTTGTATAAATTATTCTTTTGAAAGCTGAAACCCTCCAAAATGTGGTTTAGGTTAAGAAAATAAATTGGCATCAATGCAGAAATGTTGATCAGTTAATGGACACAGAATGGTCAGATTTTGGCAAGACAAAAGTTTTAACTTAAAATAAAAATATATGTTGCATAACATTGGTGAATGAAGTTGTGGTGCTATTAGAGTCATATTTAATATTTTGTGTGACTTCCATGAGCTTGAAGGACTGCATCCATGCCGTTCAACAATGATTCATACAATTTATTAATGAAGTCATCAGGAATAGCAAAGAATGCAGTCTTACATGCCTCCTAGAGTTCATCTAGATTCTTTGGTTTTGTCTTCCAAGCTTCCTCTTTCATCCTACCCCAAACATGCTCAATGATGTTCATGTCTGATGACTGGGCTGGCCAGTCCTTGAGTACATTGATTTTTTTTGCCTGGAGGAACTTTGTTGTAGAGATGGATGTATGAGATGGAGCACCATCCTGCTGCAGAATTTGACCCCTTTTATGATTTGGAATATAAGAGGTAGCTAATACTTCTTTATATTTAGGCTACTGATATTGTTTTCCACCTTGCAAATGTTTTGCACACCCCCCATACTGAATGTAACCCCAGGCCATGATCTTTCCACCACCAAATGTAACTGTTTTCTGGGTGTATTTTGGATCCATACAGGCTCCAGTAGGTCTCCTGCAGTATTTGCGGCAGCTGTGGTGTGATTTGATACATCAGAGAAATCCACCTTCTGCCACTTTTCCAGCGTCCATCTGTTTAGCAGGCTGTGGGACTTTGCAAATGTCACACGTTTTTTTATTTTCCTTTTGTATATTGCTGGCTTCTGGGCACTGATTAGACCATGGAGGCCATTTCGAGACAAAATCCTACAAATTGTTCTAGTTGACACAGGGACTTGAGGTGATCAGGCCTGTTGGAGCTCTGCTGCAGTGGAACAGGGGCTTGCTTTGGATTTTCTAACCAACAAATGTTCCTCCTGAGCAGTTGTCTTGCGGGATCTGCCGGACCTGGGCTTGTCAAACACATCTCCAGTCTCTTCAAATCTTTTTTTAATTCTTTGTACTTGACACTGAAACACATTAAAGGTGCCAGCCACCTCTGCAGTGGATCTGGTCTTCAGCCTCTTGATAATCCAGGCTTTGGTCGCAGGGTGGATTTTTGGCATGTTGTCAGAGCTCAAATTCCAGTTCAAGTGAAGGTCTGGGGTGCTAGGTTTCTATTTATACACACACACTAATTAACCGATCATTTACTGAGCACAGGTGAGGATGTAAACTAGGATTGGGTGCATTATATGACCAGGCGACAAAACTTTTGTCTTGCCAAAATCTGACCAATTTGTGTCCATTAACTGATCAATATTTCTGCATTGATGCCAATTTATTTTCTTAAGCTAAACCACATTTTGGAGGGTTTCAGCTTTCAAAAGATTAATTTATACAACCAATGGATGAATTTAACCTCAGGTTATAAGCTTTTATTTATATAACATGGATAAGGAACATAACTTCTGTCAGGGAGTGTAGAGTATTGAGAACCAGATTTAAATCCCACGGGGGAACTGATGTTCTTATTGTGGGTCTTAACCTCTGGATAGCTCTAGAGAAACATGCTATCCACGGATGAGATGCCAAAGGGGAATCAAAGAAAATACTTAAGGCCGCTATTTGAACCTTTCATGTGCTTGGACTCAAACCCTTGTTAAATCCTGCCTGGAGAAAATCAAGGATCTTAGGGATGTTTGGTTGGGACGGGTCTAGAGGGGCTGCCACATTCCGAGCAGAACGTCTTCCAAACCTTATTGTAGATCCCGCATGTAACGGGTTTACGACTGGCCTGAATCGTGGAGATCACCTGGTCAGAGAGACCTCTGGATCTCAAGATCTCCCTCTCAGGATCCATGCTGACAACTGCAGATTCTTTTGATTTGGATGCAGAACTGGTCCCCGAGAAAGCAGATCCTCCGCCGCTGGTAATGGATTGGGTCCTCCTGAGCCATCTTCTTCAGCAAGGGAAACCACCCCGCCAAGGCATTCTCATAATGGGGCAGTCCTACTCTACATTTTTTATATTCGTTGTGCCATTACGGCCGTAATGGCACAGCGAATATAAAAAAAGTAGAGTAGGACTGCCCCATTATGAGAATGCCTTGGCGTGGCGGGGTGTCTCAAAGAATTGATCAATTGTTTGGTAAATGTCTCATTTTGAAATACAGTTAGAAATCAATATGTGCACTTTATGTATTGCGTCCTGACCATAAACAGCGCTGGCTTCTCCCCTTTTTTATTTTGGGATCTCTGAAAGAGATAAAGTTTTCTTGACTTTTCCTTAGGAAAACCTTTTCTATTTTCTGTAGCGTTCTCTAGAATATTATCTAGGACTGGTCCAAACACCCTCAAACCTGAGAAGGGTATGGCACACAATTTATTTTTTGACTGGTAATCACCTGACCAGGTCTTCATCCATATGGCTCTACGAGCTGCATTAGACAAATAATTATTTCTGGCCGCAAACCGCACCGACTCAGCCGGTGCATCTGCGGGTTGCGAGTTTCAAAAGGGGGAGACCTTCCAAGATTTCACTTTTGGGAGCTTTCCCCCAAAACTAGTCTTCCAGTTGATCGATCCATAAATGCATGGATCTAGCAACTGATGTGGCAGCTACATTAGTTTTCAGAACTGCAGCAGAAGCCTTCCAAGCCCTTTTAAGGAGTCCATCTGTTTCCTGTCCATGGGCTCTCTGAGGCTAGAAGAATCTTCAAAAGGAATTGAAGTCTTCCTCGATACTCTGACCACTGGAACATTAATTTTAGGACTTTCGTCCCATGTTCTAATATACTTTGGTTCAAATGGTAGACGAAGCCTGAAATCTTGAGAGATGACCTGCCATTTTTCTGCATCTTCCCATTCTTCCAAAATCATTGCATGGATGTAGTCATTCACTGGAAAAACCTGATGTGTCCGTGCTCTCAGGCCCCCAAACATCTCATCTTGAATCGACTGAGGTTTTGGGGTTTCCTCGATCAGCATTGTGCTCCTCACAGCACGCAGAAGCTCATCTGTGTTTCCTGATGAAAAAAAAGATACCTCTTCCCCACCTCAGGAGGTTCTGAGGTAATCTCACCCTCTTCCTCAAGGTCTGAGGTTAGTGACTGGACATCAATATCTGAAGATTGCTCTAACTCCCACCTCAGTCTCTTCAGGCGGGATCCTTGTTGGAGTCATTGGGCAGGTAGAAGACCTGAGACGGAGGCCTGAACCTCCTCTCTGACCATGTTGTGCATCTCAGCTAAAAGGGAAGCCTGCTTGCCCTTGATAACTTGAAGGGTGCATTCCTCACATGTGTTTAGTCCAGGACTCTGGTAGACTGACAGAACAGATGGCGCACTTTCTGGACTTCCCCGAAGATTTCCCAGCTTTCTTAGGGTATGTGCACAGGTAGAAAGGTCCACTGCGGATTTTTCCACAGCGGATTTGATAAATCCGCAGGGCAAAAGCACTGCTTTTTGCCTGCGGATTTACCGCGTTTTTTGTGCGGATTCCACCTGCGGATTTCTATTATGGAGCAGGTGTAAAACCGCTGCGGAATCCGCACAAAGAATTGACATGCTGCGGAATGTAAACCGCTGCATTTCCACACGTTTTTTTCCGCATGTGCACTGTGGATTGCGTTTCCCATAGGTATACATTGTACTGTAAATGCATGGGAAACTGCTGCGGATCCGCAGCAAAATCCGAAGCGTGTGCACATAGCCTTAGACGTTGGTGCCTGTTATGATCCTTAGTGGCTGAGGATCACAGATTGGACTAGCTAAGTTACTGAACATAGAACAAGCTCTAGGGAGGTGGTAACTGGACTGACCGCAAAACCTGATCCTAACCAAACAGACTAAAGGTAGCCGGTGAACGTGCCTGAATTCCTAGACGTCACGACGCAGCCTGAGAAACTAGCTACCCCTATAGAGAAAGTAAGACCTCACTTGCCTCAGAGAAATGACCCCAAAGATATAGGAAGCCCCCAACAAATAATAACGGTGAGGTAAGGGGAAAATACAAACGCAGAAATGAAACAGATTCAGCAAATGAGTCCCACTAATACTAGATAGCAGAAGACAGACAGGGAACTGTGCGGTCAGTAAAAAACCCTATACAAAATATCCACGCTGAGAATACAAGAACCCCCACACCAACTAACGGTGTGAGGGGAGAAACTCAGCCCCCTAGAGCTACCAGCAAGCAAGAAAATCACATATTAGCAAGCTGGACAAGGACAAATAAATAACCAAGAAACATATTGAACTCTGATGAGCAAAAAATAACCAAACAGAAACTTAGCTTCTCTTGGCGAGACTGATAGCGAGGGAATTCAGGAGAGATCAAAATAGCACTGAATACATCGACAGCAGGCAACAACTAATAGTCCAGGTGAGCTAAATAGGAAACCAGTTAACAGATAACGAGACAGCTGATCCAGCCTCAGACCTGCAGAATGACACAAAGAGCCACCAGAGGGAGCCCAAAGTCAGCACTCACACAGTACCACTTGTGACCACAAGAGGGAGCCTAAAAACAGAGTTCACAACAGTACCCCCCCTTGAGGAGGGGTCACCGAACCCTCATCAAAACCCCCAGGGCGATCAGGATGAGCCACATGGAAGGCATGAACCAAATCAGCCGCATGAACATCAGAGGCGACAACCCAGGAATTATCCTCCTGACCATAGCCCTTCCACTTAACCAAATACTGAAGCCTCCGTCTAGAAATACGAGAATCCAAGATCTTCTCCACCACGTACTCCAATTCGCCCTCAACCAGCACCGGGGCAGGGGGCTCCACAGAAGGAACCACAGGCACCACATACCTCCGCAACAAAGACCTATGGAACACGTTATGAATGGCAAACGACGCTGGGAGGTCCAAACGAAATGACACCGGATTAAGGATTTCCAAAATCTTATAAGGACCGATGAAGCGAGGCTTGAATTTAGGAGAGGAGACCTTCATAGGAACATACCGAGAAGACAGCCATACCAAATCCCCAACACGAAGTCGGGGACCCACACCGCGACGGCGGTTTGCAAAGCGCTGAGCCTTCTCCTGTGACAACTTCAAATTGTCCACCACATGGTTCCAAATCTGCTGCAACCTATCCACCACAGAATCAACCCCAGGACAGTCAGAAGGCTCAACCTGACCCGAGGAAAAACAAGGATGAAAACCAGAATTGCAGAAAAAAAGGCGAAACCAAAGTAGCAGAACTAGCCCGATTATTAAGGGCAAACTCGGCCAATGGCAAAAAAGTCACCCAATCATCCTGATCAGCAGAAACAAAACATCTTAAATAAGTTTCCAAGGTCTGATTAGTTCGCTCGGTTTGGCCATTCGTCTGAGGATGGAAGGCCGACGAAAAAGACAAATCAATGCCCATCTTAGCACAAATGATCCGCCAAAATCTGGACACAAACTGGGATCCTCTGTCAGACACAATATTTTCAGGGATGCCGTGCAAGCGAACCACATTCTGAAAAAATAGAGGAACCAAATCGGAGGAGGAAGGCAACTTAGGCAAGGGCACCAAATGGACCATTTTGGAAAAACGATCACACACCACCCAGATGACAGACATTCTCTGAGAGACTGGAAGATCTGAAATAAAATCCATGGAAATGTGCGTCCAAGGCCTCTTCGGGACAGGCAAAGGCAAAAGCAAACCGCTGGCACGAGAACAGCAAGGCTTAGCCCGAGCACAAATCCCACAGGACTGCACAAAGGAACGCACATCCCGCGACAAGGAAGGCCACCAGAAAGACCTAGCCACCAAATCTCTGGTACCAAAAATCCCAGGATGGCCTGCCAACACCGAAGAATGAACCTCGGAAATAACTCTGCTGGTCCATCTATCTGGGACAAACAGTCTCTCTGGTGGGCAACGGTCAGGTCTATCCACCTGAAATCTCTGCAGCACTCGTCGCAAATCTGGGGAAATGGCAGACAAAATCACTCCCTCTCTGAGGATACCAGCCGGCTCTGAAACTCCCAGAGAGTCAGGCACAAAACTCCTAGAAAGAGCATCGGCCTTCACGTTCTTCGAACCAGGCAGGTACAAGACCACGAAATCGAAACGGGAGAAAAACAACGACCAACGAGCCTGTCTAGGATTCAGCCGCTTGGCAGACTCGAGATAAATCAGACTTTTGTGATCAGTCAAGACCACCACACGATGCTTAGCTCCCTCGAGCCAATGTCGCCACTCCTCAAATGCCCACTTCATAGCCAACAACTCCCGATTACCAACATCATAATTCCGCTCGGCAGGCGAAAACTTTCTTGAAAAGAAAGCACAAGGCTTCATCACAGAGCAATCAGAGCTTCTCTGCGACAAAACAGCCCCTGCTCCAATCTCAGAAGCATCAACCACGACCTGAAAAGGAAGAGAGATATCAGGCTGACATAAAACTGGAGCCGAAGAAAACCGGTGCTTCAGCTCCCGAAAGGCTTCCACGGCCGCAGGAGACCAATTAGTCACATCAGAACCCTTCTTGGTCAAATCCGTCAAGGGTTTAACCACGCCAGAAAAATTAGCAATGAAGCGACGGTAAAAATTAGCAAAACCCAAGAACTTCTGAAGACTCTTAACAGATGTAGGCTGAGTCCAGTCATGAATAGCCTGGACCTTGACTGGGTCCATCTCAATAGTAGGAGAAAAAATAAAACCCAAAAAGGAAACCTTCTGTACTCCGAAGAGACATTTTGAGCCCTTCAGAAATAAGGCATTAGCACGCAGGACCTGAAATACCATCCTGACCTGCTTTACATGGGACTCCCAGTCCTCAGAAAAGACCAAAATGTCATCCAGATACACAATCATAAATTTATCCAGATATTCTCGGAAGATGTCATGCATGAAGGACTGGAACACAGAAGGAGCATTAGAGAGTCCAAAAGGCATCACCAAGTACTCAAAATGGCCTTCGGGCGTATTAAATGCTGTTTTCCATTCATCTCCCTGCTTAATACGCACAAGGTTATACGCACCACAAAGATCTATCTTGGTGAACCAACTGGACCCCTTAATCCGAGCAAACAGATCAGATAATAATGGCAAAGGATACTGAAATTTGACCGTGATTTTATTTAGAAGACGATAATCTATACAAGGTCTCAGAGAACCATCCTTTTTGGCCACAAAAAAGAATCCTGCACCAAGAGGGGAGGAGGACGGGCGAATATGTCCCTTCTCTAAAGACTCCTTTATATAACTCCGCATCGCAGCATTTTCTGGTACAGACAAATTAAAAAGTCGTCCCTTAGGGAACTTACTACCAGGAATCAAATTTATAGCACAATCACAATCCCTGTGAGGAGGCAGGGCACCGGATCTGGGCTCATCAAATACATCCTGGTAGTCCGACAAAAACTCAGGGACCTCAGAAGGAGTGGAAGAAGCAATTGACACCAAAGGAGTATCGCCATGAATCCCCTGGCAACCCCAACTTGAAACAGACATAGCTTTCCAATCCAGAACTGGATTATGGGCCTGCAGCCATGGCAGACCCAAAACGACAACATCATGCAAATTATGCAGCACAAGAAAGCGAATCACCTCCTGATGTACAGGAGTCATGCACATGGTCACTTGAGTCCAATACTGAGGCTTATTCTCAGCCAATGGTGTAGCATCAATTCCCCTCAGTGGAATAGGGAATTCCAAAGGCTCCAGGACCAAACCAAAGCGCCTGGCAAACAACAAATCCATCAGGTTCAGGGCAGCACCTGAATCCACAAAAGCCATAACCGAGTAGGATGACAAAGAACAAATTAAAGTAACAGACAAAATGAATTTAGGCTGTATAGTACCAACGGTGACAGATTTAGCGATTTTTTTAACGCGCTTAGAGCATGCTGAGATAACATGAGTTGAATCACCACAGTAAAAGCACAACCCATTTTGACGTCTATGATTTTGCCGCTCAATTCTGGTCAGAATTCGGTCACATTGCATAGACTCAGGTCTCTGTTCAGAAAACACCGCCAAATGGTGCGCAGATTTGCGCTCCCGCAAACGCCGGTCAATCTGAATGGCCAAAGCCATTGAGTCATTCAGACTTGCAGGCGTGGGGAACCCCACCATAACATTCTTAATGGCTTCAGAAAGACCTTCTCTGAAATTTGCAGCCAGGGCACACTCATTCCATTGAGTAAGCACCGACCATTTCCGAAATTTTTGACAATATACCTCAGCTTCATCCTGGCCCTGAGAGAGAGCTAGCAAGGCCTTTTCTGCCTGGTTCTCAAGATTAGGTTCCTCATAAAGCAATCCAAGCGCCAGAAAAAACGCATCCACATTCCGCAATGCAGGATCTCCTGGCGCCAGGGAGAAAGCCCAATCCTGAGGGTCGCCACGTAACAGGGAGATAATAATTCTAACTTGCTTAGCGGAATCACCAGAGGAACGAGGTCTCAAAGAAAGAAATAATTTACAATTATTCTTAAAATTCAGAAACCTAGATCTATCTCCAGAAAACAACTCAGGAATAGGTACTTTTGGCTCAGATATAGGACTGTGAACAACAAAATCCTGAATGCTTTGCACCCTTGCAGCAAGATGATCCACACTAGAAGTCAGACTCTGAATATCCATGTCTGCAGCTGAACTCAAAGCCACCCAGAGATTAAGGGGATGAGAGAAGCTGGACAGACTGCAGCAAAGGGAGAGAAAAAAAAATTGTACTCAGGACTTCTCTTATCCCACTTCTGCGATGCATTAAACACTTTTAGGCCTGCTGTACTGTTATGATCCTTAGTGGCTGAGGATCACAGATTGGACTAGCTAAGTTACTGAACATAGTACAAGCTCTAGGGAGGTGGTAACTGGACTGACCGCAAAACCTGATCCTAACCAAACACACTAAAGGTAGCCGGTGAACGTGCCTGAATTCCTAGACGTCACGACGCAGCCTGAGAAACTAGCTACCCCTATAGAGAAAGTAAGACCTCACTTGCCTCAGAGAAATGACCCCAAAGATATAGGAAGCCCCCAACAAATAATAACGGTGAGGTAAGGGGAAAATACAAACGCAGAAATGAAACAGATTCAGCAAATGAGGCCCACTAATACTAGATAGCAGAAGACAGACAGGGAACTGTGCGGTCAGTAAAAAACCCTATACAAAATATCCACGCTGAGAATACAAGAACCCCCACACCAACTAACGGTGTGAGGGGAGAAACTCAGCCCCCTAGAGCTACCAGCAAGCAAGAAAATCACATATTAGCAAGCTGGACAAGGACAAATAAATAACCAAGAAACATATTGAACTCTGATGAGCAAAAAATAACCAAACAGAAACTTAGCTTCTCTTGGCGAGACTGATAGCGAGGGAATTCAGGAGAGATCAAAATAGCACTGAATACATCGACAGCAGGCAACAACTAATAGTCCAGGTGAGCTAAATAGGAAACCAGCTAACAGATAACGAGACAGCTGATCCAGCCTCAGACCTGCAGAATGACACAAAGAGCCACCAGAGGGAGCCCAAAGCCAGCACTCACACAGTACCACTTGTGACCACAAGAGGGAGCCTAAAAACAGAGTTCACAACAGGTGCCGTAACTACTGGTGCCACGTCCCCCTAATGCAAAAGCACAGGAAAGCTTTAATAAACTCGTGTCTTTTTTGGCCCCGACAGGCCGTGCCCCCTTGAAACAGACTTACAATCATTGGTGGTTCAGGGTGAACATTGGACCTTACAGCATCTTCCATGCTTTGTCTAAGGTATATGCTACTTCATCCAAGAGAACAAGGTAGAATTATATATCCTACCTCTCCTTGACTGAGCCGTCTGATCCTACATCTTCTGCTGTGTGACGTTACCGGAAGCGTCGTCTCTGACTTCTGGTCCCAATGCGTTCCAGCCTGGAACGCAACCAGAAGTCGATGTCTGCGGCACCCGGAAGTGATGCGGTGGCCTGCGGTGGAAGCCGAGAGCCCCTGCTGGGAGGGAAGCGGCTCCGACTCCCGGAGCCCCGCTCAATGGGACACCTGGCTGAGAAACTCCCCTTGGGGGAGTGTCAGCCTGGAACCTCTTGACAGGGGGAAGGCAGAGATTGGGCCCTTGTTCCACCTGAGCCCACAAGGTAATCCATGGAAGCGCTGGAGCTCCTCTCTGTCCTTCCACTTCATCTCTCGTGCCCGTCCTTACAGGGACAGGAAAAACACTGGTGTTTGGGGGTGGGAGAGGTCCTTTTAACCTCTCATGTATTTCCTGTCCCTATAAGGATGGAAGGAAGGAAAACCTCCATGGTGCTGTCAGGAGGGACGTCCCGGAAAAAAGCCTTTATTTACACACAAAAAATATAAGGCTTGTTTTGAGTTTGCTAAAAGTCATGTGGGAGACCCCCCAAATGTATGGAGGAAGGTGATGTGGTCGGATGAGACCAAAATTGAACTTTTTGGCCACCGAAGTAAAAGATATGTCTGGTTCCAAACCAACACAGCTCATGACTGCAAGAACACCATCCCAACGGTGAAACATTGTGGTGGCATGATGCTGTGGTCATGTTTTTCAGCAGCATGGACAGGGAATTTGGTCTGAGTCGAGGGGAAGATGGATGTTGGGAAACAAAGGGATATCCTTGAGCAAAACCTGCTTCAGTCTGACAGAGATTTGACAATGACCCAAAGAATACTGCTAAAGCATCACCCGAGTGGTTTAAGGGGTAAAGAGTAAATGTGTTGGAGTGGCCTAATCAAAGCCCAGACCATAATCCAATTGAGAATCTGTGGTCAGACTTGAAGATTGCTGTTCACCAGAAGAAACCATTTAACTTGCATGAACTGGAGCAGTATTTCCTTGAGGAATGGGGAAAAATCCCAGTGGCAAGATGTGGAAAGCTCAAAGAGACTTATCAAAAGTGACTTGAAGCTGTAATAGCCACAAAAGGAGGCTCTACAAAGGGGAGGGTGAATAGTTAACCAAAGTGAAGTTTTCAGTTATTCTGACCTATTTGCTGTTTGCTTCACAATGAATAGAAAACCAAATGTTCACAGTTGTAGGCATTTCTTTTACATGAACTGATGCAAAACCTCAAAAGAAAACAATGTGAAATTCCAGGTTTTGAGGTAGCAAAAAAATGAAAAATTCCAAGGGGGATGAATACTTTTGCAAACCACTGTATATTGGCTAGTGTGACCAGTTTATGCAGCCATACATGAATACTCTTAGCAATTTTTACCTCATGTCACCCATATTCTCTCAAATTGTAGATTGCAAACAGTGCTCTCCCGCATCTTGTTTCAATTGTAGAATGTGTTACTTTGTAATGTCAGAAATTGTTTGCACAAGTACTCAAGAGTATAAAGTTCTACCAAATACTTTTAAGATAATATTTACAGTGGATATAAAAAGTTTACAAACCCCTGCTAAAATGCCAGGTTTTTGCAAAGTAAACAAATTCTGAATAATTTAAAAAAATGTTTTCACCTTTCACCCCGAAGCTTGTTTTCGCCTTCCTGACCAGGCCAATTTTTTCAATTCTGACCAGTGTCACTTTTAGGGACCACATCACATTTGAAGTGACTTTGAGGGGCCTATATGACAGAAAATACCCCAAAGTGACACCATTCTAAAAACTGCACCCCTCAAGGTACTCAAAACCACATTAAAGAATTTTTTTGAACATTGAGGTACTTCCCAGGAATTAATGAAAGGAAAAAATAAACATTTAACTTTTTTTTCACAAAAATTTTCCTTTGGACTCAATTTTTATTACTTTCACAATAGGACAGGAAACTGGATCATAACAGGAGAAAATGGACCACACCATTTGCTGGGCAATTTCTCCTGAGCATACCGATACCCCATATGTGGGGGAAAGCCACTGTTTGGGCGCATGGCAGATTTGTTGCGAGTAATGATGAGCGAATATGTTTGAAAAACGATTGCCAAACAAATTCGGGACGAATTTGGCACATTAGGATTTGTGATCAGAAACACAAGAAAATTTTCATAAAATCTTGAAAAATCTGTAACATTCGATAAAAGTGCAGGAAAATATTTGCATTGTCACAAAAGTATTTTAAGCACTTTGGCTAGGATAGTGGTGGTGTATGATGAGCGGAGGGCACGTGCTGGATGAGGGTAGGGAGAGCTCAGAAGAGCGGCGTGCTTGTAATTTTTTTTTCCCCTTTATGTGTGCACATTGTGGCTAGCCAATCAGGGCGTAGGGAACATCCACAAAATCTAGACACAACAGCTTGTGCCATTGGCTGCTGAAATCATGTCCCTCTCTATATAAAGAGAGGACATCTTATTTTAATGCCATTTTATCAGTATAACAGGGCAGAGATGCTGCTCCTGACGTTGTTCCTGGGTGCTTATAAATTTTAGCTAGTTAGCTAGGTGGTTGTTTCTAAATCCGATAGTTTAGATAGCTAGTGTTCTGTGTGGCTGTGAAATCAACCTTCCAGCAGAATTTTGTTTTCCTGTGCTTTTAGGGAGGTCCACAGAAAAAGACAGAAGTGCACATTTCATACAAGTGTATTGTGCACTGCTTCTATTGTGCTCCATGCACGAGTAGACGTTTCAAAATCTATTTTTTTCAGTTGCTCAACATAATTCAGCAAGGCATCTGTCACCGTGTCATTTAGGACAGCAGAACTTAATCTGTGTGCTGAGCTGTTGCACAGTTGAAAAAAAAAACAAAAAAAACTTTTTTTTTAATTGCTAAAGTGATTCTGCACTCCATATCTCACCTTGTCATTTAGTGGCAGTCAGGGCTGGACTGAGACTAAAATTCAGCCTTGGCATTTGAAGGTACACAGGCCCACTTGTTGCATGGTGAATACGTAGTATCTTTGTGCAGCTGTAGGTTACCAGAAGTGAGGTGCGTGTAACACGACTATATAACATAATCAGAGTTGTGCCCAGTAGGGTTGAGCGAAACGGGTCGTTCATTTTCAAAAGTCGCCGACTTTTGGCAAAGTCGGCGTCTCATGAAACCGAGCCGATCCCAGCGTTGCATCGGCCATGCGGTACGCGACTTTCGCGCCAAAGTCGCGTTTCAATGACGCGAAAAGCGCCATTTCTCAGCCAATGAAGGTGAACGCAGAGTGTGGGCAGCGTGATGACATAGGTCCTGGTCCCCACCATCTTAGAGAAGGGCATGACAGTGATTGGCTTGCTGTCTGCGGCGTCACAGGGGCTATAAAGGGGCATTCCCGCCGACCGCCATCTCACTGCTGCTGATCTGAGCTTAGGGAGAGGTTGCTGCTGCTTCATTAGAAGCAGGGAGAGCGTTAGGCAGGGTCCATTAACCACCAAACAGCTTGTGCTGTAGCGATTTCCACTGTCCAACACCACCTTCGGTGTGCAGGGACAGTGGAAGCTACATTTTTTTTTTCTCTCAGCGCTGTAGCTCATTGGGCTGCCCTAGAAGGCTCCCTGATAGCTGTATTGCTGTGTGTACGCCACTGTGCAAACCAACTGCTTTTTTCAAAGCACATATCCTCTTGTTCCTTCCTTTCTGCACAGCTATCTTTTTTGTTTGTCCACACTTTTTATTTAATTTGTGCATCAGTCCACTCCTTATTGCTGCCTGCCATACCTGGCTGAGATTACTGCAGGGAGATAGTAATTGTAGGACAGTCCCTGTTTTTTTTTTGGTTTTTTTTTGTGGGAGATTAAGATTGGCATTTCTGCTAGAGTGCCATCCCTGTGTGTGCCATCTCTCACTCAGTGGGCCATAGAAAGCCTATTTATTTTTTTGCTTGATTTGGGTTCTAAAATCTACCTGAAAAAAAATCACTACATCAATCAGTGGGAGATTAATATTGCCCTTTCTGCTTGTGTGCCACTCCTGACTCCTGTGTGTGCCATCTCTCACTCAGTGGGCCATAGAAAGCCTATTTATTTTTTATTATTTGGTTTCTAAAGTCTCCCTGAAAAATAAAAAAAAAATAAAACAGTGGGAGATTAATATTGCCCTTTCTGCTTGTGTGCCACTCCTGACTCCTGTGTGTGCCATCTCTCACTCAGTGGGCCATAGAAAGCCTATTTATTTTTTATTATTTGGTTTCTAAAGTCTCCCTGAAAAAGAAAAAAAAAAGAAAACAGTGGGAGATTAATATTGCCCTTTCTGCTTGTGTGCCACTCCTGACTCCTGTGTGTGCCATCTCTCACTCAGTGGGCCATAGAAAGCCTATTTATTTTTTATTATTTGGTTTCTAAAGTCTCCCTGAAAAAGAAAAAAAAATAAAACAGTGGGAGATTAATATTGCCCTTTCTGCTTGTGTGCCACTCCTGACTCCTGTGTGTGCCATCTCTCACTCAGTGGGCCATAGAAAGCCTATTTATTTTTTATTATTTGGTTTCTAAAGTCTCCCTGAAAAAGAAAAAAAAAAGAAAACAGTGGGAGATTAATATTGCCCTTTCTGCTTGTGTGACAGTCCTGCGTGTGTGGCATCTCTGTGATTTGGTGCCACAGAAAACAGAGTGTGTAACATTGTGCCTGATTTTCCTTGTGGTCTCACCAACCTGTTAAGGGATATTGAAATCATACTGAAGTTATAGCTCACCGTGTAAGTTGTTTGACAGCAACAAATAAAGTTACTTTGGTTAAGTTTTTAAAACAATGAGGAAGTCTGGTGCAAGAGGTCGTCGTGGCCGTGGGCGTTCATTGTCAGCTGGTAATGATGGTAGTGGTAGTGGAGCATCAGGTGGTCATGGGGATAAAAATATTCCACATAAGTCTGGAGCTGTGGAGCCAGTTTCGTCGTCTGGCTACACAAGGCCTCGAACGCTCTCTTTTCTGGGAGTAGGAAAACCGCTTTTAAAGGCGGAGCAGCAACAGCAAGTTTTGGCTTACATTGCAGACTCAGCCTCTAGCTCTTTTGCCTCCTCTTCTGAAACTGGTAAATGTAAAAGCAGCGCGTCGCTTGTGGATGTTCACGGTCAGGGACAAGTCGCTTCCTTGTCCTCTTCAGCAAAAACTACAACAAGAGAGAAGGATGCAGCAGGCGACACAACGGGTTACTCCATGGAGCTCTTTACACATACCGTCCCTGGCTTAGAAAGTGAAACACTTAACAGGCCATGCCCATTACAAGTAGATTATGACATGGAGTGCACTGATGCACAGCCACAGCCAGAGTACTATGCTGCTCCTTTGACTCAGACCACCACATTGCCCTCTCAGGGTACTGATCCACAATCAGACCCTGATGAGACTATGTTGCCCCGCCACGAACGCTATACCACCGACCGACACAGTGACACAGACGAAGTTGCACACGAGCTCGAAGAGGAGGTAATAGATGACCCAGTTGTTGACCCCAATTGGCAGCCATTGGGGGAACAGGGTGCAGGCGGCAGTAGTTCAGAAGCGGAGGTGGAGGAGGGGCCGCAGCAGGCATCAACATCGCAACAGGTTCCATCTGCCGGGCCCGTATCTGGCCCAAAACGCGTGTCAAAGCCAAAACCTGTTGGAGGACAGCGTGGCCATCCGGTTAAAGCTCAGTCTGCAATCCCTGAAAAGGGATCCGATGCTAGGAAGAGTGCAGTCTGGCATTTTTTTAAACAACATCCAATTGATCAGCGCAAAGTCATCTGTCAAAAATGTTCAACTAGCTTAAGCAGAGGTCAGAATCTGAAAAGTCTAAATACTAGTTGCATGCATAGACACTTAACCACCATGCATTTTCAAGCCTGGACTAACTACCAAACGTCCCTTAAGGTTGTAGCACCCTCGGCCAATGAAGCTAGTCAGCAACGCAACATCCCTTCCATCACTGTAAGGCCACCATTTTCCGCACCACCGGCAGTATCTGTGCAGGTTTCTTTGCCAGCCAAAAGCAGTCAGGGTCAGGGAATCACCAGTTTTGTAGGAGGAAATATTGCATCTAGGGCACCGGCGGAAACAATACCGTCTCCAACCGTCTCTCAGTCTGCCATGTACACCGGCACACCCGAAAGTTCCATGATCTCCAGCTCTCCAGTCCAGCTCACCCTACATGAGACTCTGGTTAGAAAAAGGAAGTACTTATCCTCGCATCCGCGTACACAGGGTTTTAACGCCCACATAGCTAGACTAATCTCGTTAGAGATGATGCCCTACCGGTTAGTTGAAAGCGAAGCTTTCAAAGCCCTGATGGAGTACGCTGAACCACGATACGAGCTACCCAGTCGACACTTTTTTTCCAGAAAAGCCATCCCAGCCCTGCACCAGCATGTTAAACAGCGCATCGTCCATGCACTCAGGCAATCTGTGAGTACAAAGGTGCACCTGACTACAGATGCATGGACCAGTAGGCATGGCCAGGGACGTTATGTGTCCATCACGGCACACTGGGTGAATGTGGTGGATGCAGGGTCCACAGGGGACATCAATTTCGGGACAGTTGTGCCTAGCCCACGGTCTAGGAAACAGTTGGCTGTAGGCGTTCGCACCCCCTCCTCCTCCTCCTCGTCCTCCTGCAGAAGCTACAGCTCTTCCACAGACCGCAGTCGGCCAACCACTCGATCGGCAGACGACACTGTTGCACACCAGTTGTCCCATTATGGGCCAGCTACTGGCAAGCGTCAGCAGGCTGTATTGGCTATGAAGTGTTTGGGCGACAACAGACACACCGCGGAAGTTCTGTCCGAGTTCTTGCAACAAGAAACGCAGTCGTGGCTGGGCACAGTAGATCTTGAGGCAGGCAAGGTAGTGAGAGATAACGGAAGGAATTTCATGGCTGCCATCTCCCTTTCCCAACTGAAACACATTCCTTGCCTGGCTCACACCTTAAACCTGGTGGTGCAGTGCTTATTGAAAACTTATCCTGGGTTCTCCGACCTGCTCCTCAAAGTGCGTGGACTTTGCTCACATATCCGACGTTCGCCTGTACACTCCAGCCGTATGCAGACCTATCAGCGGTCTTTGAACCTTCCCCAGCATCGCCTAATCATAGACGTTGCAACAAGGTGGAACTCAACACTGCACATGCTTCAGAGACTGTGCCAACAGAGGCGGACTGTTATGTTTTTGTGGGAGGATACATATACACGGGCAGGCAGTAGGATGGCAGACATGGAGTTGTCAGGTGTGCAGTGGTCGAAGATACAAGACATGTGTCAAGTCCTTCAGTGTTTTGAGGAATGCACACGGCTGGTTAGTGCAGACAATGCCATAATAAGCATGAGCATCCCCCTAATGCGTCTGCTGATGCAAAGTTTGACGCACATAAAGGATCAGGCGTCTGCACCAGAGGAAGAGGAAAGCCTTGATGACAGTCAGCCATTGTCTGGTCAGGGCAGTGTACAGGAGGAGGTAGCGGGCGAAGAGGAGGTGGAGGACGAGGAGGATGATGGGGATGAGTATATTTTTAATGCGGAAGCTTTCCCGGGGGCACTGGAAATTGGTTGCGTGGCAAGGCCGGGTTCTGGTTTTTTGAGGGACACAAGTGACGTAGATTTGCCTGAAACTGCCCCTCAACCAATCACAACCGGAGATTTGACAACTGGAACTTTGGCCCACATGGCGGATTATGCCTTACGTATCCTAAAAAGGGACACACGCATTACGAAAATGATGAACGATGACGATTACTGGTTGGCCTGCCTCCTTGATCCACGCTATAAAGGCAAATTGCAAAATATTATGCCACATGAGAACTTGGAACTAATATTAGCAACCAAACAATCAACTCTTGTTGACCGTTTGCTTCAGGCATTCCCAGCACACAGCGCACGTGATCGTTCTCACACGAGCTCCAGGGGGCAGCAGACTAGGAGTGTTAGGGGTGCACACATCAGAAGTGACGTTGGACAGAGGGGTTTTCTGACCAGGTTGTGGAGTGATTTTGCTATGACCGCAGACAGGACAGGTACTGCTGCATCAATTGAAAGTGACAGGCGACAACATTTGTCCAGTATGGTTACTAACTATTTTTCATCCCTTATCGATGTTATCCCTCAACCGTCATTCCCATTTGATTACTGGGCATCAAAATTAGACACCTGGCCAGAATTGGCAGAATATGCACTGCAGGAGCTTGCTTGCCCGGCAGCAAGTGTCCTATCAGAAAGAGTATTCAGTGCTGCAGGTTCAATATTAACCGAAAAAAGGACTCGTCTGGCTACCCAAAATGTTGACGATCTAACATTCATTAAAATGAACCACAACTGGATTTTGAAATCTTTTGCCCCACCTTGCCCGGTCGACACCTAGCTTTCCTATGAAAAGCTCTTGCCTGTGGACTACTGTGAATTACTTTTCTAATGTCTAATTTTCTGCAGCTGATTGTCCAGCATACGACATGTTTACACCTCCCTAAATGGCCAAACTCCCCACACGGGGCCGTGGTATCGCGACTTGGCGCAAGCACCCGTGAGACTGCTGTTTGTCTGAAGAGGTGGGTGTGCTCGCTTTTGGTCGACGGCATTGCTACTGGGTCCCTCATAGTACAATAAAGTGTCTCTGGCGGTGGTGGTGCGCACCCAACGTCAGACACACTGTTGTAACATGAGGGGCCCTGGGCCTGTACCGCCGGCCACAAGAGAGTTCACCCACCCCCAGGTCAAATATTGCTCTACCACTTCCACAGTTATCTCTCACACTTCCACCAATGTTTAGTCTATGCGCTGACATCCTTCCATACCTGCCACTGACAATACCATTGTGTTGACATGTATGATGGTACTTAACATAGTCAGGGGCAGTGTCCTCTATTTACCACAGTAAATACTTTGCTCTAAATTAGTAGGTCTGAAACAACGCAGAGGATCCCACCCCTGAACCTAATGATTGCACCCTTTAGTGTTTTTGTTTTGTTTTAATGCGAGACATTCACATTTAATTGTTGTTTTTGACTACTAACTGGCAGACACTCATTACAATCGGCCTCCGTTGACCAGACCACTGCTGCCCGTGTACCCCTGGAACCAATTATAAAGTGCCTACAGCCAGCCCATTTTATTGTGTTAGGCCTTCGAAGCCTGTCTGCGGTCCCTCCTTCCACTAGGCCTCCACTGACCAGACCACTGCTGCCCGTGTACCCCTGGAACCAATTATAAAGTGCCTACAGCCAGTCCATTTTATTGTGTTAGGCCTTCGAAGCCTGTCTGCGGTCCCTCCTTCCACTAGGCCTCCACTGACCAGACCACTGCTGCCCGTGTACCCCTGGAACCAATTATAAAGTGCCTACAGCCAGCCCATTTTATTGTGTTAGGCCTTCGAAGCCTGTCTGCGGTCCCTCCTTCCACTAGGCCTCCACTGACCAGACCACTGCTGCCCGTGTACCCCTGGAACCAATTATAAAGTGCCTACAGCCAGCCCATTTTATTGTGTTAGGCCTTCGAAGCCTGTCTGCGGTTCCTCCTTCCACTAGGCCTCCACTGACCAGACCACTGCTGCCCGTGTACCCCTGGAACCAATTATAAAGTGCCTACAGCCAGCCCATTTTATTGTGTAAAGGTACCGTCACATTAAGCGACGCTGCAGCGATAGCGACAGCGATGCCGATCGCTGCAGCGTCGCTGTTTGGTCGCTGGAGAGCTGTCACACAGACCGCTCTCCAGCGACCAACGATGCCGAGGTCCCCGGGTAACCAGGGTAAGCATCGGGTTGCTAAGCGCAGGGCCGCGCTTAGTAACCCGATGTTTACCCTGGTTACCAGCGTAAAAGTTAAAAAAACAAACAGTGCATACTCACCAGCGCGTCCCCCAGCCTCTGCTTCCTGACACTGACTGAGCTCCGGCCCTAACAGCACAGCGGTGACGTCACCGCTGTGCTTTCACTTTCAGTTTAGGGCCGGCGCTCAGTCAGTGTCAGGAAGCAGAGGCTGGGGGACGCGCTGGTGAGTATGTGCTGTTTGTTTTTTTAACTTTTACGCTGGTAACCAGGGTAAACATCGGGTTACTAAGCGCGGCCCTGCGCTTAGTAACCCGATGTTTACCCTGGTTACCAGTGTAAAATATCGCTGGTATCCTTGCTTTTGCTGTCAAACACGGCGATACACGGCGACCTAGCGACCAAATAAAGTGCAGACCTTCTAGCAGCGACCAGCAATTTCACAGCGGGATCCAGATCGCTGCTGCGTGTCAAATACAGCGATATCGCTAGCCAGGTCGCTGCAACGTCACGGATCGCTGGCGATATCGCCTAGTGTGACGGTACCTTTAGGCCTTCGAAGCCTGTCTGCGGTCCCTCCTTCCACTAGGCCTCCACTGACCAGACCACTGCTGCCCGTGTACCCCTGGAACCAATTATAAAGTGCCTACAGCCAGCCCATTTTATTGTGTTAGGCCTTCGAAGCCTGTCTGCGGTCCCTCCTTCCACTAGGCCTCCACTGACCAGACCACTGCTGCCCGTGTACCCCTGGAACCTATTTTACAGTGCATAGAGCCTATTTTTTTATTTTATTTAATATTAATAAAGCCAGGATGGACTACGATGTACCACGCTATGAGCTACCCAGTTGACAATTCTTTTGCGAGAAAAGCCATCCCACCCCTCCACCAGCACCAGCATGTTAAAGACCGCATTGTCCTTGCATTCTGTCAATCTGTGAGTCCAAAGGTACACCTGACAACAGACACATGGACCTGTAGGCATGGCCACGGAAGGTTACGTGTCCTTTGTGGCTCAATGGGTTAATGTATTGGATGCATGGTCCACACAGGGGACAGCCTGCTAAGTCTGTCTGCAGTCCCTAATTCAAGTTGTCCTCAACTGAATAAAGCTGAGCTTCTACCTTCTGGCTCTGATTAACTGCTGTTTTTAAACAAATTGGTGGTTCCGGCCTACTAACGGTGTCTGCCCCTGCCTGGTGTTGTCCTCAACTGAATAAAGCTGAGCTTCTACCTTCTGGCTCTGATTAACTGCTGTTTTTAAACAAATTGGTGGTTCCGGCCTACTAACGGTGTCTGCCTCTGCCTGGTGTTGTCCTCAACTGAATAAAGCTGAGCTTCAACCTTTTGGCTATCATTAAGTGCTGTGTTTTTAAAAATTGGTGGTTAGGGCCTACTAACGGTGTCTGCCCCTCCCTGGTGTTGTCCTCAACTGAATAAAGCTGAGCTTCTACCTTCTGGCTCTGATTAACTGCTGTTTTTAAACAAATTGGTGGTTCCGGCCTACTAACGGTGTCTGCCCCTGCCTGGTGTTGTCCTCAACTGAATAAAGCTGAGCTTCTACCTTCTGGCTCTGATTAACTGCTGTTTTTAAACAAATTGGTGGTTCCGGCCTACTAACGGTGTCTGCCCCGCCTGGTGTTGTCCTCAACTGAATAAAGCTGAGCTTCTACCTTCTGGCTCTGATTAACTGCTGTTTTTAAACAAATTGGTGGTTCCGGCCTACTAACGGTGTCTGCCCCTGCCTGGTGTTGTCCTCAACTGAATAAAGCTGAGCTTCTACCTTCTGGCTCTGATTAACTGCTGTTTTTAAACAAATTGGTGGTTCCGGCCTACTAACGGTGTCTGCCCCTGCCTGGTGTTGTCCTCAACTGAATAAAGCTGTGCTTCAACCTTTTGGCTATCATTAAGTGCTGTGTTTTTAAAAATTGGTGGTTAGGGCCTACTAACGGTGTCTGCCCCTCCCTGGTGTTGTCCTCAACTGAATACAGCTGAGCTTCAACCTTCTGGCTCTTATTAAGTGCTGTTTATTTTAAAAAAAATGGTGTTTAGGGCCTACTAACGGTGTCTGCCCCTGCCTGGTGTTTGTCCTCAACTGAATACAGCTGAGCTTCTACCTTCTGGCTTTTGGCCTATAGTATCAGATATTAAACTGCATTTGGCCTACTGGTGTGGTTGGGCCCTTGAAAAAGTGTTTGCTGCTCTTGGGTTTGCTACTCCACTGAACAAAGCAATGCCGCCTGTTTAGTCCTGTTACCAATTTTGAACTGCATTTAGCCTAATTTATTCTTTGGCCCTATATCTGTTTCCTCCTCATCCTGCCCATTGCCCAGCCACTGCTAGATGAGTCTGCTGGTACATTGACCTAGACCACTACATTCCCCTTGCACTCTACACAGCCAGAATCTGACCCTGCTGAAAGTAAGGTTCCCCTTCCCGCATGTTATACCACCTTACACAGGGACAAAGAGGAAGGTGCAGATGAAAGTGCAGGTTCCTTCATCAGGTGGGGGGGGGCATACTCGTTGGCGACGTCACTGGCACAGGGCCCCTCAGAGTACGCAAAAGTGTCGCTGCTGGTGGGATGCGCCCCCGCCATGCAAACACACCGCCATACTTTGAGGGGCCCTGTGCCAGTGCCAATGCGAACGAGTGGGCCCCCCCTGCTTGCTCAGGATCACAGCACTTGCAACGTTGAAATACTTACCTCTCCCTGCTCCACCGCCGTGACGTAGTCCAAGTTTCCTGGGCCCATTAAAACCTTGAACCAGCCCTGCCCCCAACAACTTTAGCCAAATGACCCCCAAGTTCCAATGCCCAACTATTATTATAAAGTTAATTAAGATTGACAAGCTTTAGAAACAAGAATGGATGTTTTTGGCATTAAAATGGGCACTGTAGGTGTTTTCCCGGCCTCCACTCACTGCCGACTATGCTTCCCCATTGACTTGCATTGGGTTTCGTGTTTCGGTCGATCCCCGACTTTTAGCGACAATCGGCCGACTGCACTCGACTCGACTCTGGACAAAATCGGGTTTCCCAAAACCCGACTCGATCTTAAAAAAATGAAAGTCGCTCAACCCTAGTGCCCAGTATTACCGCTCAGTTCTATTTATTGCTCTTAGGTGCAGGATCGGGAAAAGCTGCTATTTTACATACAGAGCTGAAGCTCATGGATAATGAAGATGATGCTGTGCTCTCCATAGTGCTGCGGCCTCTTCATATAGCTGATGAACAGTGATGCAAAGAGTCAGGTACCCACTGAGCTAATATTTATGTATTTATTTTACTCACTGACATAGTGCCATTAATTACACAGCTCTTTACAGCTGTTATCATCGCTGTCCCCATTCGGGCTCACAATCTACATTCCCTATGAGTCTTTGGAGTGTGGGAGGAAACCAGAGAACCTGGATGAAACCCACACAGACACTTGGAGAACATACAAACTCCTTGCAGATGTTGTCCTTAGCAGGATTTGAACCCAGGACCCCGACACTGCAAAGCAACAGTGCTAATCACTGAGCCACCCAAAATTTCTACAAAGGCCAAGATCTATATTACCGCCAAATCGTGACCATATAGTGGTAGATATCAACTCTGCAGAACATATAAGTGATCACAGTACAGTTATAGATGGTTACTTACCACTGACGTTCTTTCTGATGGAATCATTCACTTTTCCCATCTTTTCCATCTGGCCCAGACCGACATGACAACTTCTACTACCCAGGACTTCTCTGCAGAGATTACAACAAAGACATTTCACTTCCCAAATTTCCTGCACCATCCCCATCTATTGCCAACCTGCACAAACTCCTTATCTTATGGATACCCCATTACTGAGCCGCTGCTGCTGTATGTGACCCTATTATTTCACCTGATACCCCAATACTGAGCCGCTGCTGCCATGTGTCCCTATTACTGCATCTGATACCCCAATACTGAGCCGCTGCTGCCGTATGTGTCCCTATTAATGCACCTGATACCCCAATACTGAGCCGCTGCTGGCGTATGTGTCCCTATTACTGCACCTGATGCCCCAATACTGAGCCGCTGCTGGCGTATGTGTCCCTATTACTGCACCTGATACCCCAATACTGAGCCGCTGCTGCCGTATGTGTCCCTATTACTGCACCTGCTGTGTGGTACAATAACCATGCTCCTCTTACTGCCCAACATAATACTGCCTCCACTGTGCCCCGTACATAGTAATAATACCTCCTTTATGCACGCTACATAGTAAAATTGCCCCCCGTAGAAAATATTAATGCACTGTGCAAATGCACTAATCATCGAATTTCAAATAGTTGAGACACAGAACATTAAGGCTATGTGCACATGTTCAGGATTTAATGTTTTTTCTGCCGTTTTCCACGGGAAAAACGCTTAAAAAATGCATACATAAGTATCCCATAATTTTTAATGCATTCCGCATCGCGGTAAAAAAAAGCATGTTCATTAATTTTGCAGATTTTTTGCGTTTTTCCCGCTTTGGGAAGCTCTGAAAAACAAAAGCACGAAAAAAAGTGCAAAAATGCGGAAAAAAAACGTGAAAAAAAAACCGCATGTGGATGTCCTGCAGAAAAAGTCCAGTTTTGTTCAGGAAAATTCTGCAGAAAATCCTGACGTGTGTACATAGCCTTACAACTCTCACCGAATAGTGCTCAAATCATATAATAAAACATAACCTTTAATAGATTACAATAAAAAACCTCAATAAAGAATCCTATACAATTTTTTGGTCAACACGCCATAAAATGACATGGGTCTGCTATTCAATACGGAAAAAAAGAAGGAAGGATTCACCCTAATAGGTTACTATATTGACCCTTCCTACCAGCGGAGGTTGGCACCCTAACCCTGCGCACTGGCGCCCCCGCTCAACGTAGACTCTCCCTCCCTTTCCCTAAACAACCCTATATAGAAAGGGTGCACAGAAAATCATAGTAGTACCATATGAAGTAGAATAAGTACCCAACCTCTGATATACCATATTGTACGTGTAATATATCAAAGAGGGGGAGAGAATTGCAGAACACCAATATCAAAATTGAAATGAGAAAAATAGGCAGATATTCCTCATGATATACATTCGCTCTCTTTTATGCCAGGGACAATATCTTTAACAGATCATACAGGTACAGATACATTCCTTATTGCACCGTAATCATATTTCATAGTATAGATATCAAATAAGTAAGAATATCCCAGCATAGGCAATCACTATGTTGTGTCTTAATCAATATCACATATATTGCAGACTCATGTCATTTTATGGGGTGTTGACCAAAAAAATTGTATTTAGGTTATTTATTATAGGTTATGTTTCACTGTGCAAATGCACTAGAAAACAGTATCCACATTTTTCCCCTATAAAGTAATAATGCCCCATGTGCACATATGACTGCCATAGTACTCTGAGTGCCCTTATAACAATTATGCTTAAGTGCCCAGTTAACATCTACTAATGTCCCCGAGTCCCCAATGTACAACTCCTCTATATACATTATGATGGGCAAACAGCTCCCCTATATATAGTATAATACATCCACACTTCCTTTATACACAATATGATGTTCTCACAACTGCCTCTACACAGCATTATGGGCTCATAGCTCCACTATAAACAGTACGGTGGTCCCACAGCTCCACTATACAAAGTATGGTGATCCCACAGCTTCCCAATGCACAGCATGGTGGTTCCACAGCTTCCCAATACACAATATAGTGGTCCCCCACAGCTTCCCAATATACACTATGGAGGGCCCAGGGCCCATAGCTCCGCTATACAGAGTATAAAGAGTCCACAGCTTCCCTACACAAAGCATGATGTCCCCACTGCTCCCCCCAAAATACTGAATCTATGAATAAAAAAATATAAATATATATATATATATATATATATATATATATATATATATATATATATATATATATACATATATATATATATACACACACATATATATACACATATATATATCAAAATCTGTAGTAGCCCGCTCTATGCAAATCCACAGTTCTCGCCTGATTTGGGTGAAATTTGGCACGCCCCCCCCTCCACCCACGGGACCAGAATAATGCGCATGATACATCTTGCTAGCGTCCCCCCCCCGGTCATGAGATTGGGGCCCCCGAAGTTAGGCCATATGCATATAATGGAGAAATGTGAAGGAGAATGTAAAAGTGCTGAGGGGAAAACAACAGCTGTGACTGACAGGGACAGATTATAGCGACGGCGCCAAAGAGTCACTGCTAAAGGGGCCACACCACCACACACAACACACAAACACCATACAAACATCACACAGACACCACACATACACCAACCCACAAGCACACCACACAAATACCACAACACACCACAAACACCAGACGACTCTAGACACACACAACACAAACACCACAAATATTACACCACCCCATAAATATCACATGCACACCACACACACACGCACACGCACAACACCACAAATGCCATAACACACCACACAAACACCAGACCACTCTAGACACACACAACACAAACACCACCCCACAAATTCCACGCCACCCCATAAATACCACATGCACACACACGTGCGCATGCAAACACACTCAGATGGATGTGCCCTACGCACACGGACGAACATTACTGAGCAGCAATATTGGTCAGACGAAAAATGCCTCATAGTAAGATTGTCATTATTGCTTACTATATAGGGAGCTGTCATCACTGAAGCTGCTGAGGTAACGTGAAAGCTGAGCTCTGATTGGTTGCTATTGGCAACTAGACAAGTCTGCCTGTGAGGCGGTTTTCATTACTGAGATGTGAGCTCCTTCAGGTGACACTACAAATTTTACTTTGTCCCACGCTCGAGGTCATATGAGGACAACCAGCAGGGGGCACATCACCACGACTGAAGGTAACTATAGATCATTGACCTACATTTCCTTCATTCCCCGGGGCTTACAAGCACGAGCACAGCTGCATTATAGCAGGGCTCCTGCTTGTAAAATATTTTATCCCCTTCAGATGGATTACCTCGTGGGACGTGACAGGTCATCTGAAGGTATGTATATTGTTGGTTTATTATTTTTCCAAGCGAGGGTCTTCACATGGATTGAGAGAGCAATAAAATATTAAAACAACCTGTGTGTTTATTTCATTAAAATACTTTTTAATCATGTGTTTTTTTAACCCTTTCATACAATTGGATTAATAATGGATAGGTGTCATAATTGACGCCTCTCCATTATTAATCTGGCTTAATGTCACCTTACAATAGCAAGGTGGCATTAACCCTTCATTACCCCATATCCCACCTCTACACGGGAGTGGGAAGAGTGGCCAAGTGCCAGAATAGGCGCATCTTCCAGATGTGCCTTTTCTGGGGTGGCTGGGGGAGATGTTTTTAGCCACGGGGGGGCCAGTAACCATGGACCCTCTCCTGGCTATTAATATCTGCCCTCAGTCACTGGCTTTACCACTCTGGCGGAGAAAATTGCGCGGGAGCCCACGCCAATTTTTTCTGCGATTTAACCCTTAAATTTAATAGCTACAACGCCGAAATTTTGCACATACACACTACTAACATTAGTAGTATGGAATATGCAAAAAAAAGGGGGATATGAGATGGTTTACTGTATGTAAACCATGTCTCATATCCTGTCGGGTATGGGAAGGAGAAATGAAAAGCCGGCAATTGAATTAGCGGCTTTTATGCCATCTTGCGCAGCATTAAATATAAATATACATATATAGGTGTCTCACTGACATATATATATGTATATATACCTATTCTATGTGTATATATCTACTCTATTCTAACCTGTCAGTGTGATTTTACTGTACACAGCACTGATTTGCCGGCTTTTCAAAGGACACCGGTGCGTACAAATCGGACAGTAATACGGATGTCATACGGATGATGCGATTAAAAATCGCATTGCACTCGCATGACACTCGCATGACAATCGCATACGTTACATCTGTTTTTTCGGTCCAGATTATGGACCGATTTGTCTCTCGCCAGTGGAAATGAGCCCTCAGACTGTATAATGGCCCCCACATTAGTCCACCAGCTGTATAATGGCCCCTGCATTAGTCCACCAGCTGTATATTGGCCTCTGAATTAGTCCCCAGCTGTATAATGGCTCCTGCATTAGTCCTCAAGGGACATAATGGCAGCTGAATTAGTCCCTAAAATGTATGAGGGTCCCACACCGTTTCAGAGTGCCCCACACCACAAGTTTTAATTAAAAAAAAATTCATATACTCATTTAACCCTGGATCCTGACAAGTCCAGCGGCAATGCAATGTGCTGTAACAGTTGTTCTGTAGACCTGAGGCATAAAGCTATCTGTGGTCTACAGAACAGAGAGTGGTAGTGCAGGGAGATCTACCGCAGGGCTTAGGGTACCGTCTCACAGTGGCACTTTGGTCGCTACGACGGCACGATCCGTGACGCTCCAGCGTCGCTCCAATATCGCTCCAGCGTCGTAGACAGCGGTCACACTTCGCAATGCACGACGCTGGAGCGATAATTTCATGACGTATTTGCGATGTAGAAGCCGTTGGTTACTGTGCGCACATCGTATACAACCTTTGTTACACGATGCGATCATGCCGCCACAGCGGGACACTTGACGACGAAAGAAAGTTTCAGACGATCTGCTACGACGTACGATTCTCAGCGGGGTCCCTGATCGCAGTAGCGTGTCAGACACAGCGATATCGTATGGATATCGCTAGAACGTCACGGATCGTGCCGTCGTAGCGACCAAAGTGCCACTGTGAGACAGTACCCTTAACTGTATATGCACATTATACATGCAGATTAATTGAGGGCAGTGTAGCTCTGGATGGGCCCCCCTGAGCCGGGGCCCAGGGTAACGGGTCCACTCTGCACTCCCTGGTAACTATGCTACTGTATACTGTGGCTACAGACATCAGATATTACACCAGTCACATATTTTCCTGTATATAACATCCGATGTTTGCGCACGCAGCATATTATATCCCTAATATATCCTATGTGTACAGACATCGGATGTTATATACAGGATTATGCGTCATGCTATATATTACACTGTGTACAGACATCAGGTCTTATATCACATTATCCTGTAAATAAGAACAGATGTCTGTGCACATAGTGTGCAGGAGAATGTCACTTATATATCCTATACTATGTACTATGTACTAGGTGCACTGTATATGCACTGATTGCTCCTGGACCTGGCTACAGGACATACATGATATAATACATAGTGGCTCTATATATTATCTGAAGTGTGTGATGTCCTGCAGCCAGGTCCAGGAGTGATCAGCCTATGATCCTGTTTACACTGTGTGCAGAATTATTAGGCAAGTTGTATTTTAGAGGATTATTTTCATTATTGATCAACAACTATGTTCTCAATCAACCCAAAAGACTCAAATATCATAGCTTAATATTTTTGGAAGTTGGAGAGGGTTGGTTTTTTTTTTTTTAGATTTGGCTATCTTAGGAGGATATCTGTTTGTGCAGGTAACTATTACTGTGCAGAATTATTAGGCAACTTCCTTTCCTTTGGCAAAATGGGTCAGAAGAGAGATTTGACGGGCTCTGAAAAGTCCAAAATTGTGAGATGTCTTGCAGAGGGATGCAGCAGTCTTGAAATTGCCAAACTTTTGAAGCGTGATCACTGAACAATCAAGCGTTTCATGACAAATGGCCAACAGGGTCGCAAGAAGCGTATTGGGCAAAAAAAGGTGCAAAATAACTGCGCATGAATTGAGGAAAATCAAGCGTGAAGATGCCAAGATGCCGTTTGCCACCAGTTTTGCCACATTTCAGAGCTGCAACGTTACTGGAGTAACAAAAAGCACAAGGTGTGCGATACTCAGGGACATGGCCAATTTAAGGAAGGTTGAAAAATGACTACCTTTGTACAAGAAACATAAGATATTTCTTGGCCCAGTCTTGACGTTTTATCTTAAGACTGATTTTTCAAAGGTTTTATGGACTGATGAAATGAGCGACTCTGGATGGGCCAGAGGCTGGATCAGTAAAGGGCAGAGAGCTCCACTCCGACTCAGACGCCAGCAAGGTGGAGGTGGGGTACTGGTATGGGCTGGTATCAAAGATGAACTTGTGGGACCTTTTCATGTTGAGGATGGAGTGAAGCTCAACTCCCAGACCTACTGCCAGTTTCTGGAAGACAACTTCTTCAAGCAGTGGTACAGGAAGAAGTTGGTGTCGTTCAAGAAAAACATGATTTTTATGCAGGACAATGCTCCATCACATGCCTCCAACTACTCCACAGCGTGGCTGGCCAGTAAAGGTCTCAAAGAAGAAAAAATAATGACATGGCCCCCCTTATTCACCTGATCTGAGCACCATAGAGAACCTGTGGTCCCTCATAAAATGTGAGATCTACAGGGAGGGAAAACAGTACACCTCTCGGAACAGTGTCTGGGAGGCTGTCGTGGCTGCTGCATGCAATGTTGATTGTAAACAGATCAAGCAACTGACAGAATCTATGGATGGAAGGCTGTTGAGTGTCATTATAAAGAAAGGTGGCTATATTGGTCACTAATTTTTTGGAGTTTTGTTTTTGCATGTCAGAAATGTTTATTTCTAAATTTTTTGCAGTTCTATATGTTTACCTGGTGAAAATAAACAAGTGAGATGGGAATATATTTGGTTTTTATTAAGTTGCCTAATAATTCTGCACGGTAATAGTTACCTGCACAAATAGATATCCACCTAAGATAGCAAAATCTAAAAAATAAACTCACTCCAACAAATATTAAAGCTTTGATATTTATGAGTCTTTTGGGTTGATTGAGAACATTGTTGTTGATCAATAATAAAAATAATCCTCGAAAATACAACTTGCCTAATAATTCTGCACACAGTGTACAGCTGTCTGCAGTCGCCCTGGGACTGAGTTATTGCTGCAGCTTGAACTTACACACAGATCGAGCAAGGCTGGAGCCCCGATGACTCCCACTGACAGCGCAACCCAATCCGTGTCAAGGTTCAAGTTGAGCAATAAATCATCTCACCTTGCCTCAACGGGACTGCAGACACCATGACAAGGCTGGATCCCACCACATCAGAGACCTCCTGCCCAGGCCCTCTGCTCTGCTGACCTGATCGCAGAAGCTCCTCTCAGCCCAGCTGGCTCGCAGTTGACGTGCACCTCACATCATGCATTGTCTGCAAAACTGGGGTGGCAAGGCCGGTACTTATACAACTCTATGGTATAGTACAGTGCCGGGAGGCCTAAAACTTCAGCACGGGGACCTTGGTCAGCCCACCCACCCCTTCTTGTGTACACGATTGTGCTGCCTAACTGAAATCAGCATGGCCAAGGGGCTGAACAGAACAGCGTGCCGCCCCTGCTGGGCTCATCAGTGCAGCGTGATTATGCGTGGAAGGTAATATAATGCTACCCGATGTGCAAGCTGAAGAGGGAGTGGAGGTGATCCAGCAGCCCATTAGAGGGACCAGCCATTCTGGCATATGAAATGCCAGAAGGCCAGTCCGGCCCTGGTGGTGGTGAAATTCATCTTTGTGCGTAGCTGTTGCAGAGTATATTTAAAAAAAAAAAAAAAACACACACCACTATTTTTGTCCTGTACAAACATGATACAGTATGCCATATCCCACCTTGTCATTTAGTGACGGTGAAATTCATCTGTGTGCACAGTTGTTGCTGAGAAAAAAAAATTTTTTTTTTTTTTGCTAATGTGACTCCGCACGTGAAATATCACCTCATCATTTAGTGGCTGTGAAACCTGGCGACCCGCAGTCATGTGACACAGGTGACGATGGGCGGGATTAGTCACACGCTTCTGGCACGATCACATTAAATGCCTCAGGTTAACAGCAGCGGGTGGATCGCGATTCCACCCGAGGCCAATAGGGGCACATGTCAGCTGTTTAAAATAACCGACAGGGGAAAAGATGCAGGGAAAGATGCAGGCTAAGGCTTCTTTCACACTAGCGTCGTACTCGGCCCGTCGTAGAGCGTCGGGAAGACGTACCGACGCTAGCGGTTTGCGCCGCACAACGGGTGCAGCGGATGCTGTTTTTCCACGCATCCACTGCCCCATTGTGAGGTGCAGGGAGGTGGGGGCGGAGTTCCGGCCGCGCATGCGTGGTCGGAAATGGCGGTCTGTTGGCAGCAAAAACGTTACATGTACGTAACGTTTTGCAGCCGACGGTTGCGACGTGTGGCAATGCGGCGCAAATGCGTCGGTAATGTTAGTCAATGGGGAAAAAACGCATCCTGCAAGCACTTTTGCAGGATGCGTTTTTTTTCGCCAAAACGACGCATTGCGACGTATTGCAAAAAATGCTAGGGTGAAAGTAGCCTTAGCGCCAAGCCCACATCAAAGGGAGGGACACATGTACGGCGCATGTTGTGAAGGGGTTAATGTTAATTTTTTCCTTCCACATTCCAAAAATTCCTGTGAAGCACTTGAAGGGTTAATAAAACTTCATTGTGGTTTTGAGCACCTTGAAAGATGCAGTTTTTAGAATGGTGTCACTTTTAGGTATTTTCTGTCATATAGGCCCCTCAAAGTCACTTCAAATGTAATGTAGTCAAAAATGGTTTTGTAAATTTTTTTGAAAAACTGAGAAAATCAAACTTTTAACCCTTATAATTTCCTAAAAAAGAAAAGGTTGCAAAATTGTGCTGATGTAAAGTAGACACGTGGGTAATATTTATAAAAAGTTTGAAAATTGCAAAATGTCACATCTTCGTTTTTTTATTTCACAAATAAACAAGCCATATTGAATAAATTTTACCACTATCATGAAGTACAATATGTCGAAAAAAAAATTCTGAATCAGTGGGATCCATTAAAAAAAAACCAAAACCTAACATTTTAACAGGGTTGTGTATACCATTTATGCCCACTGTAGAGGTTAAGTTGCTAACTGAAGAGAATAAATGTGGAGTAGCATTGTGTATAGTAGCAGGCTGGTACGTAGAGATGACAAACCACTGTCCATCCATTAGCTGTATGGAATCTGAGCGGTTGTCAAAATCATGCCTTTTGTATTCCATGAGAACCGGTCATCTCCATTGTTAACAATAAGGTTTAGTAGAAGCTGATCAGAACTTACATCAAATATTGAAAAAAATATAACAAAGCAAATGAAAATTTTAAAAGATATTTTTAATATGTCATCAAGCTCAGAGTTACAACTGTTTGTTTTCTTTAAATATTCTGGAGTTAAATACAATCTGCATAATGTTATAAAATGTAAACTTTCAGTTTTTTTTTATTTTAATTTTTTATACATTAGACTATTTATAATCACAAGGCTTTAATACCTGAAGAATTTGAGGAAAATAAAAAATAAAAAAAAATAAAAAGTAAAACCTGTGAAATATATATTCCAGCAATGCGAGTATTTAAACCCACAGACTTTTGAGGTAGAGATGTGACATTCCTGAGTTTAACCCCATTTACACCAGAAAGGCATCAACAAGCTGTTGGGACCAGTTGCCATCTGCCCTGATATAGGGGGTTTACATGATGTATCTGCATTTTATTGTTTTATTTTTCACCACTAAATTCTATAGCCCTGCCTTGCACAAAAACAAAGGAATACTGCCAACCCACGCCATAAAAACACCAACTACTTCCATTTAACTGGGCATATAATTCACAGGACTACAGGATAAGGTGGTGAAATGATATTGACCAAAGACAGAAGAAGAAAAAAAAAAAGAAAAATTCTGCAAAAAAGCAAGAAACATAAAAGATATTTCACAAATATTGCTAAAATAATCTACTAACCCTTAAAAAAAAAAATGAGAGAGAAAGAGAGAGAGAAAGAGAAAGAAAGAGAAAGAAACAAAGAAAAAAAGAAAGAGAAAGCAAGAGAGAGAGAAAGAAATAAAGAAATAAAGAGAAAGAAAGAGAGAAAGAAAGAAAAAGAAAGAAAGAGAGAGATAGAGAGAGAGACCCAAATTACAGGGTAGGTATGGGGTGTCCCACCGACCCCAGACAATATTTAGCCATTGGGCATTACCTCGGTAGTTCAGCAAGCTGTAAAGAGAAGGCTTTTAGTGCATCAAAAATGAGAAGGAGAGCCATTATGGAGAAAGGCTTACAACACAAAAGGGCAATGATAAGGGTCCCTGAGGAGGAGAAGGTAACAAGTAGAAGTGTCAGTAAACCAAAGCTGTCAGACATTGAGTTTGAGTTTATTTTACCACCAGAAAATAAGCGACCATGCTACATGATCACTCCTACCATATCATTCAGGGCAGTTACAATTGTGGTGTACCTACGAAAAATGGTGTTGCCAGCCTGGCCTTGAGTTTTTGAGGTATCTAAATATTGTGGGGTTCCAACTGAAGTAGTTGAAAGGGTAGAAACTAAAATACGTCAACATTTTGGTAAGATGAAGTGAAGCCCCACACCGCGCAGACATAAGGCAAACAACTCGTAAATGTCTCTTCCCTGAGGGCAAGAGCCAGTGTTTCTGAAGAACAAACACTGCCTCTTAGAAATCACATGATGACAAAAGGAGAATTACACAAAAAAATTATATCACCAAAAAAAAACCCACGTGTCCCCAGGCATAGGAGGCAGAGCCAGAAAAAACAATATATCCCCTGAGTTATAATCCAGCTCTGCCAAAGTTTCACATGGTGCATTTCATGTATATACAAACAACATATATATTAGAGATTTGTTTCTAAATTCGATCTATCCCCACCCAGTCAGGGCATGATGGGAAAAGCAGCGAGAAGTGAAGGAACAATATATCCTGCCCAGCAAACTGTGCCCTCCAAAATTGCGCTTAAGAAATTCATGTTCTTTAGACTGGTCCATCTTATCCTATTGGCATTTGCCATGTAGGATGTGGCAGCAGGCTTGTCCCAAGTCAACAATTCTTTGGGCCACAGATATTTTGGCTTCGCAGAACAGACAAATTATTATTCTTATTGATACATGGTGGTAAGTGGCTGCCAGACATTCCTGAGACCACTTGGGAACCTCCAAAGCAAAAATCATCCAGATCTGCCCCACAAAAAATTTGAAGTATACAATCAGCTTAACTTTGGGCTATAAAGCTATTCGAGAGAGAGGAGGTATTTGATCACTACCAAGTCCAGGAGCATTATTGCTTTAGATGGTGATCTAACATTAAATATATGTCAAATGGGTTAATAAAAAGTGACAATTAACCTCCAAGGTTGCAATACTATTGCTCTACAGGCAATGGTCTCAGTACTTTTAAAAAGTCACACACATTTTTACCAGTCACTACTTTAAAAAGATTATTGGTAGGATACACTAAGACTTAAAATAGAGGCTACAAATTGTCCCACTTACAGGAAATATATCAGCAGGATTTTGTCATGTAATCTGAGGGCAGAATGATATAGGGGCTGAAACATTGAATTCAGGGAAGTGTCACTTATTAGGCGGTGTGCCGTTGTTTTATCACCAGGATATTATCACAGCCTGGACTATAACTCACGCGACTTAGTCCAACCACGTCCTCTCCTCTGATAAGTAGCTCACTACCAATAGACAATGTACAGGGTGGGCCATTTATATAGATACACCTGGGTGGGCCATTTATAAAGTTGCATTCAAAAAATGGCCGACTTCAAAATGGCCGCCATGGTCACCACCCATCTTGAAAAGTTTTTCCTCTCCCATATCCCATTCTATTTAGGTGTATCCATAAACATGGCCCACCCAGGTGTATCCATATAAATGGCCCACCCTGTACATAGAAAGCTGTGGTGTAGGCAGGGTTAGCTTTCTAAGCTCGGCTTCATGCTACATCCAAGAACTTGGTGTAACAACAGCTGCACATGACAACACCATTACTTACATATACAATCCCCCACTACTCCAACACTGCCAACTGCAGTAGTCTCTACCAGTCATGCAGCAATGATGTCCATTATTTACATGATTGTTGCTGCCAATCGCCTTCCTCACCCGTTGCATTTGCACGTACGAAGAGTGAACAATGTAGTCCGTGATTGACTGCAGCAATCTTATAAATTATGGCAGTGACTTAAACCACTTCACGACTTTTCTCGTACATGCAAATCAAACGTCATGTCCCTGACTTTGATGCAGGCTCGCACACCAAGCTTGCCTCTTCCCTCGCAGTGGCATTTAACACATGCCAGCAGGGGTGGCATGTTCCATGCTTCCATTTGTGTGCCAATTGGCTGTCATAAAAACCCGGGATCTGCTGATGACCTCCGTGCCTTTCATTACAATCCACAAGTGAAAGCCACTGGTATCACCGCGCTCGTAGAAGTCTGATCAAAATATAAAAGTAAAATTAAACTTGTAAAAAAAAAAAAATCATAACGCCTGAATTGTGCCTTTCTTGGCCACTGCAACAAAAAGGTGATCAAAACCTTGTATCTGCCCCTAAATGGTATCAATAAACACGTGGGTTTAGGGTGCATAAAAATAAGCTCTCACCGCTCCAGATCATTAAAAATGAAAAGGGGTCTCAAAAAAAATGTCGACAAAAACAAAAATGTTTTTTTCTACCACATGAAAAAAACAAAAACTATACATGTTTGCTAGCCAAGGAAAACCGAAAACAAAAACGGAAAAGTGCCCAGGGGACGGTGAAGGTGTTAATTGCTGCAGGATTAGTGATGACCACCATAGAGGCAGGTGTTGGAACTAATGCTGATAATTTTGTTTTATCTAACTAGACTGCTCTTAAGGTACCTTCACACTAAACGACTTTGCAACGATAACGATAGCGATCCGTGACGTTCCAGTGTCCTGGATAGCGATCTCGTTGTGTTTGACATGCAGCAGCGATCAGGATCCTGCTGTGATATCGCTGGTCGTTGCTGAAAGTCCAGAACTTTATTTGGTAGTCAGATCGGCGTGTATCGTCGTGTTTGACAGCAAAGGCAACGATGCCAGCAATGTTTTACAATGGTAACCAGGGTAAATATCGGGTTACTAAGCGCAGGGCCGCGCTTAGTAACCCGATGTTAACCCTGGTTACCATTGTAAAAGTAAAAAAAAAAACCACTACATACTCACCTTCTGCTGTCTGTCAGGTCCCTGGCCATCTGCTTCCCGCACTGACTGTGAGCGCCGGCCGGCCGTAAAGCACAGCACAGCTGTGACGTCACCGCTGTGCTCTGCTTTTACTTTACGGCCGGCGCTCACAGTCAGTGCGGGAAGCAGACGGCCAGGGACCTGACGGACATTAGAAGGTGAGTATGTACTGTTTTTTTTTTTTACTTTTACAATGGTAACCAGGGTAAACATCGGGTTACTAAGCGCGGCCCTGCACTTAGTAACCCGATGTTTACCCTGGTTACCCGGGGGACTTCAGCATCGTTGGTCGCTGGAGAGCTGTCTGTGTGACAGCTCTCCAGCGACCACACAGCGACGCTGCAGCGATCGGCATCGTTGTCGATATCGCTGCAGCGTCGCTTAATGTGAAGGTACCTTTAGCCAAAAAGACAAAACCATGAGGTCATTTTAGCTAATCAGAAACCCTGGGAGATAAGAGGCATCATTTCATACCTTTCCTTAGATAGGCCTGGAGGCACTAGAGTTCTAGTTCTCTTCCTCTCTGAAGAGACAATCTGCATAATTTGCATATTTCCCAGAGGAGCATTGCGGCTTCAAGTCTCCTCATCTGGGCATGCTTAGCATGTCAATCTCCGCAAGGAGAAGCGATACTTCTTGGGTCCCGATCAGACGCCTCTCACTCAGCCAAACCAGATCTCCACTTTGCACTGACGAGGGGCAGTACCCCGAAACACAGTGTCTGCAAATTGAGATTCTGGTTTGGCTATTATCCTAAGTCATGTGACAAGGATCGTTAAAGGGTCGACATTGACTGTTAGGGTACGTGTCCACGGTCAGGAAACGCTGCGTGTTTGACGCTGCGTGGGGCCGCAGCGTCAAACACGCAGCGTCCAGATGTTCCAGCATAGTGGAGGGGATTTTTCGAAATCCCGTGTCCACTATGCGTGGAAACACGCACGCGGCGGCCCTGCGACTCCGGACATGCTGCGCGTCTTTTCAAATCGCAGCATGTCCGTGTTCCTTGCGGCGACGCTGCGGCGCCGCAAGGAATAACACAGGGCCCTATGCGAGGGGTGCGATGATCCCGGATGTGTACAATGAACACATCCGGCATCATCGCGTCCCAGAAGGGGGCGGGGCTTAGCGTGGACACGTACCCACCCTTAGGATTGCTACTTCCAATAGGAGGCACTAGAGTTCTAGTTCTCTTCCTCTCTGAAGAGACAATTTGCATAATTAGCATATTTCCCAGAGGAGCATTGTGTCTTTAAGTCTCCTCATCTCGGCATCTTAGCATGTCAATATCCACAAGGATACTTCTTGGACTTAGATAGGCCTGTAATAGTGACAGGTTCTTTACAACCATTTCTTTGTTTTGCAGTGACGATAAAGGGGTATTGGCACCTCAGACATTGCTATTAGCATGTCTTCAGGATAAGAGTCCAATCTAAAAGAAGAACATTGTCCCAAACACAGTTTAGCAAGACAAGAGGTTTGTATCTGGAAGGAAACTAAATGGAGTAGTAGCCTTCTACTGAAGGGAAATCGTATAAAGGAAATTCTGTAGAGAATTGCGTGTTTTACATAGGATAGACGAGGCTATGGGTCAATTGATCTCCATGTATACAGCTCATCCACAAAAGCGGCCGTATAGGCAAACGTGTAAAAAGCACTAATTCAGAAATACATTGCAAAATGGCAATGCAGTGCAACCAGCACAGAGGGTTAGCCCACAAAGTGTACAGGACACCCATCTACAGACCTACTGTAGGAAAAGGGGACATAGGTATAATTCAATAAAGCCTCTTTTTTTTTTTTTGCCTTAGGCAAAATATAACCAGAGACTAATGCCCTAAATCAGCAATGGTATGTGGGGCCAATGTAAGGGCACTTTTTGATACAAATGGCGCTATAGGGACCATCATTTATGGTTTTGTCTGTTATATTTTAGAATCTATATTTCATTTAAAAAAAAAAGAAAAGAAGATTAAGCTAGTCTGAGCAAGCTACGAGAACAAGGTTTGCTTCCTGGCATGAAAAAGTCTTCATATACGGTATTCTGTAACCTTCACTACTACTGCTCCGTTTCTTGAATAAAACTAAATCGAGCCCATTTCAAGAGAAGGAAAATAAGGAGGGGGAATAAAAGGTAATTATCACAATATAAAATCAAAGTGGGTTAAAAAAAAAAAATATGGACACAGTATCATCATAGTACAAGAGATTAACACTGCCATCTCAGCGGCAATTAAGACATTGAGGGTGAACAGCAAATGCCATCTTATACGGACACCTAATCTAACAGACTTGGCAGTAGATGGTCCTGTGGCATAGCATACATTTATTATATCTGTGTAAAAAAAATTACTCTGTTTTATCTATATGTAAGCAAATATATATATGCTTCATTTTCAATCAAACTACCAGAAGCCACAAAAGAGCAACATACTGTCACAGCATGTACCCGGATAAGAGAGCAAAACACAGGAAAGCTTCTAGAATTAAATTCAGAAAAACATTCCAATCATATGCCTTTTGATTTTTTCTTTTTTTTGTCTGCTGATATGACCCGTATAAAAACGTTGAATTGGTTGAGTGTGGTAATGGAATGGTGGAGTTTACGTGAGGTACAGATGTAGCCTGAACTCTGATACATCAGGCGGCCAAGGGGACAAAGGGGAAATAAACACGAAAAACATTCAGCATTCCCTGCTCCTCTCCATTACATTCCAGAGTGTGAAGGGCGAGACTAAACGCAAGCCTATGAAGGAGCAGCGGGCACATCCCGTCCCATCGTGCCGAAATCCTGGGCCCCATAGAAGTCCAGCGCCAGGAATACAGCAATATTTATATATTTATATAGATTTCTGCAGAAGTTTTCGTCCTTCCTTGAATAAAAGGCATGTACACAAAACCATCTTTAAATTTCATAGATCCTCATTGTTTGTAGGCATAAAAAATAAAACTGTATGCGGGCTTCTGAAGAGCAAAGCCGAGAATGAGGGGTTATTTGTATTTGGAGGTATTTGAATGAAAAAAAAATATTTATATATATTTGCAGTGCAATAAATGAGGTATATGGATTGTTTCACAGAGGGTAAAGGGTAAGCTAATTCTAACCCTATACTGGCTCAACCAGAACCCCATCTGCAACCGGCAATGCATTCCAGAGGTGCCCACAGACAAGGAGTAATAAACCTGAGTGTGTGAAACTTTAAGTGACTTTTTTTTTTTTTCCTTTTTTCCTTTTTTCTCTTTTTGGCTTCAGCTGTACTGAATTTGGCGGAAACGTCAGGGTGAAGAACTGTTTGAAACGGGAGCCTGCGCTGCCGACGATGGGGCCAGTGATGTGCTACTACTGGTCCCTCCCACACTTGCAGTCCTGGTGACATTTCCTTTGACGATTCCAGATGTTGAGGTAGGAGGTTGAGCAAATAAGACACCTAGAAAAAAAAAAAAGTATAAAGAGAGGACATTTTAAAACAGAAACCCCCAAACAGTTCTATTCCACACCACCACATAGTGCTCCAATTTTTCCAGAAGGTCTCTTTAGCAAACTGATTTCAGGACGTTTCTGCAGGAACATTGTCAGGTTCCCCCACAGATTATGGTCAACAAAAAGCTCAATTCCCCTGCTGTGCTACTAATGGCTGTGTCTGACCGTACAGGAACATGGTGTGGTCATACCACATCTCCTAGGCGGGGGGGGGGGGAGAAAAGGGAGTATACATACATTACAGTATGAGATCGCAGCTAAGTCTCTGAAGTAAAATATTATTTAAAAACAGGCAGGGAAGTGCTTTACCTCACAGAAAGAATCATCTGTGACCCCATACTGTCCTGTCTGCATACTCTTTTTTGCTTTTTCTCCGACCCAGGAGCTGTGGTGTGATCAGACCATGTCCCTGTATGGTCAGACACAGCCATTACACAGTACACAGCAGGGGCACATTTATAAGATTATCTCAGCACAGGAACATTTTATTTAAACACATCCAATTGTTTAAATCATCATTATTCCAATATCTATTGATTACAATCAAGTTTTATTTGAAAAATCCCTTTAAGGAAGCAGCTCACATGAAAATACATGGTCTACCAAAATGGATTTTTCCTGCTAATGAAAGAAGAGATAATCAGAGAAACATTGCACTAACATTTAAATATACTTTGTGTTTCACTTCCTTTGAGTCTTTCCAAAACAGTTTGTGGTATTGATTAGATTCTCGTTTACATTGAGGATGAAGGGGTAAAAACGCAAAAATGATTAACTGACCAGTTCTTAAGGGGTTAAAGTGCAAGGACAGTCTGCAAGTAGTTAATCATACACTGTAAACTAACTGACAGATATTGGCCTTAGAGGGGTTATCCACTACTAGGACAACCCTTTCCTAAACTAAATGTTCGGCCCCGATAAAATAAAACCTATACTCCTCTCCCATGGTGTCAGCACTCGCTCTCCCCGGGGCTGTGATGTGGTGTTGTGACATGTGACGCCGGCGCACTGTTTCCACCTTCAGACAAGCTGAACGTGAAGTCTGGGCTGCAGCTGATTCCAGGCTTCCTCTTCATGTTCAGTTTGTCTAAAGGTGGAGACAGTGACAGCACTGATTGGGCGCCGGCGTCACATGTCACAACACCGCATCACAGCCCTGGGGCCGCCAGTGCCGACACCAATGGAACGGAGCTGGCATGGGAGGAGAGTACAGGCTTTATTATTTTATTGGGGCCAAACATTTAGTTTAAGAAGGGGCTGTCCTAATAGTGGATAACCCCTTTAAAAAGGTACCACATGATCAATTATGCTAATGCTTTCATTACATCAACGTCGCATTTGAGAATAAGTCAGTCACATGCATTTACCGACAGTAGAATATAAACACGTGTTAAAAAAAATTCACTGTTAAGTAACAGAATACTGAATATAATGGTAGGATAACATAACAGGCAGAAATGTGCAGTCGCCTAGGAAAGGACGGCTGCCTGGTAACAAAAGCATACTTCCTGCTTTCCCTAATCACATGACTTGGGGACGTCCACATCAACACTGTGCACCACTTCTATTCACCATGGCAACACTATAGCAACAGCCTAAAATGTATACAAATTGAGCATTTTACTGTAAAAGATTGATCAATATCCCAACATATTTATGGTCAGCAGAGCATACAAATAAACTAAGCCTTATTAAGAGCTTCCCAGGTTACAAAAGGATGACAAAGGCCTCTTTCACACTTCCGTTTTTTGCAATCCGTCATTTTGGGCAAAAAAACGGATCCTGCAAATGTGCTCGCAGGATGCGTTTTTTTGCCCATAAACTTGTATTAGCGACGGATTGCCACACGTCGCGTCCGTCGTGCGACGGATCCGTCGTGTTTTGGTGGACCGTCGTCACAAAAAAAGTTCAATGTAACGTTATTTTGTACGTCGCGTCTGCCATTTTCGACCGCGCATGCGGGGCCGAAACCCGGCCCCCTCCTCCCCGGACTGCAGAATGGGCAGCGGATGCGTCGAAAAACTGCATCCGCTGCCCACGTCGTGCAAAACTTTCACAACGTCTGTCGGTACGTCAGCCCGACGCATTACGACGGACCCGTACCGACGGAAGTGTGAAAGAGGCCAAATAGAGGCAACATATTAATGAAAACTTAGAAGTGGTCCACATTTACACAGTCAGTATTTGGTCAATTTTTTTTTTTTACCTCAGTATTTGTACGCCAAAACCAGGAGAGAAACAATAATAGAAACATGTCACCACTTCTGTATTTATCACCCTCACCTGGTGCTGGCTTACATATACTGAGGTAAAAAAAAAAAAAACCTAACAAAATATGAAACGTGTAATCGTGGCCTTAGGGTTCGGAAAGGCCACAAGTGGATACACACAAACATGCACACCCTCCCAAGTGGTTTATATTCATAAATAATGGACAGACAACTACATTATGCGACCAAGTCACCAAACAAACAAGATTGTTTTTGTCACAGGGCATACTGGGAGGTAGAACAGTGGGGTAAAAAATGTGCCTAAGTTCAAGACCATGTAAAGACTACAGAACACATGCTCATCTAAATCTGCACTGAGCCCTGTGTTATACCACCGATTCAAAAAACGCCCAAGTATATCACAGTCAAAGTAAAAAGCGAACCAAAAGGGCCCCAAAATGTCAGGTTTGTAAATGCATTTCAATTCTAGCCTCATGAGCTACACTATTTTGAGCCCTCCGGGACTGAGAAACCATTCCTCAATTGAGAAGATGTGGCCAATAGAAGCAAAATGTTCATGAATAGGGAACACCTACATGCATTTAAAACAAACAAACCAACAAAACCACACACAACTTACCAGTATATACAATTCCATTCAGCTCCACGGACATGCTAATACTGTTAGTGCCATTGGTAGTAAGGTTAACAGCAGACTCCTGTCTACCTTCAGCTGAAAAAAAGAAAATGGAAAAATGTACAAGAAGATAATTAACCTCACCTCCAGAAACAATTCATTTATTTATACCACATGCAGATTTCAGTGTGTGTGCGTGCGTGCGTGCGTGTGTGTCAGGGTCTGCACATTTTATTTTCACTTTTTGTTTTCCTCAAACACATGCTGTAGGTATGTCATTTTTTCCGGCTTCTTCAACTAGCCTTACCATACAAAACTTTGGATAAAACGCCAAAATAGACAGGTGTTTCAGAAGGTTTGCCACTTATCAGTGCATATGCAGTCTCCCAGATGAGAATACAATTTTCTACAAGTCTGCGTATGCCAGCTTGGCACTCAACAATGAGGGATATTCCCCCCCTTAAACGTAGGCACGAAAAAACATTTGTTTAAAACAAACAAAAAAAAGGACCTTTGATTTAAGTATATAAAGGTATGTACAAAAAACAAGCAACTTTGCAGTTTACCAGTTATTGAAAATCCACTGAGATCTCAAGAAAAGGGGAGATATTTTTTATTCTATAGTGTACATCTTGCTGTCTAGATTACTGGCACCCTGTAGGCATAGCCTGGCTGAATGCCATGGTAAGGCGCATGCAAACTCTGGTTTACAGCCTGTTGGCCAGATTCAAGAACATGCTGCTGGACTGAACTGGTAATCTGCGGGAGCCCAAAGTCTCCAGAAAAGAAGGAAGCAGAGGACTAGAAGCAGTGCGCGCCTGAAGAAGAGAAAAAAACCTTTAAGGAGGCATAAGGAAAAACAAAAAACAAAACCTGTGTTTTACAACTAAAAAGGTAGTAAAAAAAATCAAAATTCAAATGTTAAAAAGATGACCTACACAATTGGACTCCCTCCATATTTATGCTATTTTCCGAGCATGCAGCACTTTACACCAGCTATAATCACTCCCATTAATCATTTTTAAATGAGGCCCAATGCAATGATGCACTGGGGCCAATATTCTAAACAGATGAATAACCTCAAAAAGCACGTTGGAAATCATGGGACAAATCACGAGTACTTAGAACAGGACTAAAAAAAGACCAACACCAGACACCGTCAGATAGGTGTAATAAGGGACATATATACCAGGATGGGGATTGAGGGAGGGCATGTATACCTGGAGGTGGACATATATCAAGATGGGAAGGGGGTATAAACATACCAGGATGGAGGATATTCGTACAGAATTGGGGGACATTACCTCTATAGCAGCGTCAGGTCCACCCCCAACATTGCAACATGACCACATTTTTGCTTCAATTTTTTTCCTTCTAAATTTCCTCCACTAAACTCTAGGTGCGGCTTACAGTCCAAAAAAGGCGGTACTTTAGAACGGACTATCATTGTACACAGTCATAGTTGTCAAATCTTATGTCAAAACCAATTTAATTTCCGCCTCCTAATCTACACAGTAAACTACCTTGGCTGTTAATGCGGATATTCATGGGAAACTGTGAGGTCATTGCCAAAAGGTTTTGCTGGATAGCTCGCTGCACCAAGCGTTGTTGCTCTTCAGTTCCTAGCGCCAACTTCTTCTCAGGGGGCTCTCCTGACTCAAGTTTTTCTCGTAGCTGTTCCAGAGCAGCTGCCTGTGCAGCCACTTGAGCTGCCACCACAGAGTGCCCAGTCAATGTGACTGGAATCCGTGGTGGCACAGTCAACGACAGTGGAGAGTCCTCTTCTGGAAAGAAAAAAAAAATATATGAATTGTAAGTACAATCTTGTTTTAATTTAAAGTCATCATGCCAATTGTTAGACTTAACACTTGAAGGGGTAAAACATTCCCATGCTTACTCACCCTTCTTTATCTTCTGTATGGAGGTTAGGGGGCTGCCATTGGTAGCAGCTCCTGCTAACACCATGGCAGGCATCTGAATCTTTGGTGATGAAAGGATATTTGGAGCTCCACTTGGAGAATATGTGAAGAGGGAGCCCCCAAAGCTCTGTCTGCGCCCCTCTCGTCGGTTACTGTCAATAGCAGCCTGAAGTTCATTAGGATTGCTAAGGCCTCTCTTCTCACATTCATAGGGGTATAAATACTTCATGTATCTGCAAAGGAGAAGGCATAGTTGCAGCCTACTATTGTAGAGGCAGGAAGACATTTTTAAAATAAAAATGGCTTGAAGATAACCAATTAGCTACTTCAGAGAGGATGCTTAGGTCTTAAATATGGCCCATAAAGTTTATGATCAGTGGTGGTCCTATCAGAACTCTCGCAAATCAGCACATTGAAGGACTTGTGGCATTGGAGCAAGTTCCACAGCATACACCATTTGCCAGTGTAAAAATGGCCACTCATCATTGTTTTGAACACATACTACTTACTGAGTGCGCAGAGTAAAGGCTGCACTGGTGATCGATGTTGGCAGATTCAGGCCTTTGGTGATCTCGCGCCAGAGCTTCTTATTGATGACTTCCACCAGTCCTCCCTTCTCAGTCACCAAGACATACAACATGTACAAGTCTAAAACCTGCTTGGCCATTATTGGAATTCTGTTCACGGGTGTTCCTAATAAACAAACCACACTTAGTAGTTCTATAAAAAGTGGTGGAATTATAACTTTATGGGTGAAGTCAGATGTAGATTTTGTGCGTAACACTCAAGAACTATTCATCTTAAAACAACCCTGTTCAGATGAATGGAACTAAATTTTCAGAAGCATAATTTCCAACCACAAAGTCAGCGATGTCTGGCCTTATGCCAACGTTAGCGTTTCATAAAGGACAATATGCTAAATATTCAATGATCATTATCTTCACAAAGCAATTTCATCACTGTAGCAACAGTTTCACAGGGCATGACAATTACTTTGAACATGATCAAATCTTTTTGTAGTTTTCCCTCAAAAAATAAATATATATATATATATTATATATATTATATATATATATATATTTATATTTTTTTTTTATTTATTTATATAGTGAGTATATATATATATATATATATATATATATATATATATATATATATATATATATATATATATATATATATATATATATATATATAGCTCTGGCAAAAATTAAGAGACCTCAACATCAAAACCCTGTCATGTGCAGCCCAATCTCCAGACCTGAACCCCATTGAAAACCTCTGGAATGTAATCAAGAGGATGATGGATAGTCACTAGTGATGAGCGAGTATACTCGTTGCTCGGGTTTCCCAGAGCACCCTCGGGTGATCTCGAGTATTTTGTAGTGCTCAGACATGTAGTTTTCTTCGCCTCAGCTGAATGATTTACGGCTGCTAGCCAGGCTGAATACATGTGATGAATGCCTATTTGTTATGGAATCCCCTCATGTATTCAGCCTGTCCAGCAGCCGTAAATCATGCAGCTGGGGCGATGAAAACTAAATCTCTGAGCACTAACAAATACTCAGAGACCACCCGAGCAAAGAGTATAGTCGCTCATCACCAATAGTCACAAAGCGTCAAACGAAGAACTGCTTAATGTTTTGCGCCAGAAGCAGTGTGAAAGACTAGTGGAAAGCATGCCAAGACGCATGAAAGCTGTGATTAAAAATCATGGTTATTCCACAAAATATTGATTTCTGAAGTCTTCCAGAGTTAAAACATTAGTATTGTTCTTTCTAAATGATTATGAACTTGTTTTTTTTGCATTATTTGAGGTCTGAAAGCACTGTGGGTTTTTTTTTTCTTTAATTTTGACCATTTCTCCTTTTCAGAAAAAAAAATAATACACAAAATTTATTGCTTGGAAATTAGAAGACATGTCAGAAGCTTATAGACTAAAAGAACATTTACATTTTACTCAAAAATATGACTATAAAGAGAAAAATCAAACTGAACATTTTGCAGTGGTCTCTTAATTTTTGCCAGAGCTGTATATACATACACACGTACAATCAATTCCTTGTGCTTGGTCATTTTAGGTCAAATCAAGCCAAGATTAAGGAGCTTGTGTATAACATAAGAATCAGAAACTACATGAATGGAATAATGCATGATGTAGGCGTTTTTACATTTGTTCCCAAGTTTAAAAAAAACCCCCATAGAATTAGGACATCCACATGTAAAATTGCCCACATGCGTAAGATTTTAAATGGCTAAACAATATACAGTTTACTTGGAGAAACAGAATCGTACCAGAGAGGAAGAACAATGAACTGAAGATGGACCATACATATTAAGCTTTATTCTAGGCCTCTATCACAGAACCAGCAAGACGCTCCAGACAAAATGGCACAATATTCCATGCCAATGTGTCCAGTGAAAGGGCAGACTCCGTGACCTCTCCCCTTTCACTATAAAGGCTCATGCATGCAGCTGTATTAAATCACTCATTTTTGTAGTATTAGAGGAAGAAAAAAAAAAAAAACAGTGATAACAGCAGATTTTGGTGTATGATGATATTGTATAATTCAGAGGAAAAACGCACGTGCACTATTCGTATATAAAAACGGTTTCCTCAGATTTGTACAGAAACATATGAAATCAGAAGCTCAAGAATGGAAAATTCATGGAAAATGGATGGATAATCTATTCCCTACATACTAAGCCATCCATCTGTCTATGCAGAAACTGATTTTGTCTGGGACATACATTTACAGTAAATTACATACAATATTGAAAAAAAAACAAATATGAGTTAAAAAAAAAAAAAAAGCCATGGAGAGATTTAAAGGAAAAAAATACATTTCTCACTTGCCAGTAGCCCTGCATATTCCACTAATTGCTTTGTTGATAAAGCCAAATCCCCCTCAGGGCTGAAAGCGGGTGGGGGGTTGGAATGCCGCATTCCCAGGTGGGTGAGGCCATTTAGATCAAACAGACCCCAGCTGGAATTTCTGCACCCACCACCACCTCTGATTTGCACCCGTTTACCACACCTTTAACACGGGCACTGTACTTACCTCGCTTTTGCATGAAACTGAATAAATCATCCAGAAACTCTTTCCTTTTTGGGTCACCATCCAGCTCATAAAGCTATTAAAGAAATATGAAGAGTGAAAACCTGAGCCACATAAGGCTGAAGAGAAGCAAAGAGGTTTCATGACATGAAACAGACATATCTAGAGAGGACAAGGATAGGGCTTCAGAATTCTAGGTTTCTGTGAACATACCGATCTGAAGAAGCAGAACTAAACTGTCTACATTAACAGAAAACCTAGAATATCACTAAACACAAATAGGAAAGAACATACACATTAAAATCACTCGTGGTCATACGCACCCGATTACTGCCGCCAACACCCCAACTCTCTACGGTGCAGGGATAAAACCAGCTCACCTATCACACAGGCTTAGTTTGAGACATGTCAAGGACAACCTTTTCCTTATAAATGTTAATTGTCCAGCAGATACAGATAAAAAAGGTCACCGATTTTAAATTATGGTTCATGCATGTACCATGAATAAGAGGAAAAAAGCAGGCGTTCAAAACACGATCTTTAAAGGGAACCCAGTCATCTGATTCAGGTTGTCCAAACCACACGACTCAGGTCCTGACTGCACAATTGCAGCCTGGTACATTTTTCTGTGAAACACTCCAGTGTTTCAGAGAAAATATACTTTAAAGCAGTGGTCCCTAACCTTTCTTACCAGGAGAGCCACATTTCGGCTCTGATTGAGGGCCACATCCAGAATGCTCTTCGTAGTGACATGAAGGTTCTGCTTCCCCCACAGTAGTGAGACACATATCCTCCACTGACAGTATGACAACCAAAGCCTAGTGAAATCCCAGCAAGGCAATACAATTACATCTAGAGAGTTGTCACCTGCAGTATTCTCGCATCAAGCCATCACACCTCAATATCACATGTAGGTTCAAGTACCTTCTGACTGGTGGTATTTTCCTATACCAAGGCCAGATATGCTCTCCTGTGCAGGACTACTCGCAAAAGTCACCATCTGGAAGCTTGCCCATAACAGTTTGCCATCGAATGGACCATCTGCATTTGATTGTGCTCTAAAACTTTATTTTTCTATATATAGTTAACAAGCAAAGAAAGGAACACTAGTGATTGGTGAAATCTACGGGATGACTGCGTTTTAAGAAGTAACTCCAATTCTTGCAGTCGCATCCTCAGTAATGGATGGTTGGTTTTGCGGCAGTAATGTATTGGATTTCTGAGAAATAAGTTCCTGTCAATGTTCTCATAAAGCAAATATTCAGGGTGAAAGGTTTATTAAGACTGAAGGTGCCCAAACACTTTAGATAACCAATTTAGGGACATTTGCAATGAGCAGTAATGTTTCACATGATTACAGAACAGCTAAGGGTGCAATGACATTGCGCTCCGCTCAGGCACCTGGTCAGTGGTCCGGTCAGTGCTTATGTCTGAATCCCCCGCATAACGGGATTCAGATGTATGTGTCGATGGGACAATAGACTATAACAAGGCCAGCAGAGCTAACTTGTGCAGTTTATCATTTTGGGGCGTACAAGTCTACTGGAGGTGAACACTCAAGACACAGTCTACCAAGTCCCAGTGTCCGCCAATAGGCATACACACTTGAAATTATGCACGGAGTTGTGCACGTTCGCTTTGACGGAATTATAGTCTATGGCCCTGTCAGCGCAAACATCCGTAGCCCGTTATGTGGGGTATTCGGACAGAAGCCCTGAAGAGGCCACCGAATGGATTCCTGAATGCAATGTGAAAGCACCCCAAGGCTAACACAATGAGCTTTTGGAGTGTTTTTGACGCTACACTTTTTCTGTGTCAAAAACGTGGCGCAGCATCTTGCAGTTTTAGCACAGAGGATAGAATTTATAGAAATCTCCTGCCCACTGGGCTTATCATTAACCCTTGTGTACACTTGCCCACAATGTGTTTTTCAACTCCGCAGAATGTCCATTTCTCCTGTTGGTATGCCGAGTCTTCTGAGCAGATTTTCCCCATAAACTTACATTAGATGTGGAGAAAAAACACGAACATGCATTTTTAGTGCATTTCCGCAGTGGAAACGCATCAAAAATGCATGTAATCCATTCCAAAATAAAACAAAGTATTGTCAAAGGAAAAAAAAAAATTTGCTTCATTTAAAGCATGAAGAGAAAAACACTGCATCAAAAACGCATGAAAAAAAAAAACCCAAAAACATTGCTCTGAAAAGCGCAAGGAAAAAAAACAAAAACTAAAAAACCACAAGTTATAAGATTTAAATTATAGGTGCAGAAACTTATCAAAAATGCACCAAAAGCTCATTGTGGGAACATAGCCCATGACTGGTTTTATTGTTACAAATTGAAGTCCTGTATGGGAAAGAACTTGGATGATTTCATTTGCTCTGTGATGCTGGATGGAAACAGTTCTTTGTACAGATGCCACCATTAAACCTGCTTAACAAATTATACAAAAACCACCCTCACCGAATAATCTCCCAGGAAAAGAACAGGGATTCCGTAGCCTAACACCTGCTGCTACTGTAAAGGAGGAAATTAAGGCGTCAGGCTACAAGAGTGAGTCAGACAGACAACGTTTTTGGACCAGATCCAGCATTTGTCAGAAGGGATAATAAACCCGCAGGGCGTACAACTCCGGTGAGGTCCCAATTCTTAGAGAATAGACGCTCATCGTCACAAAGATTCTCTAGACATGCGGCATGACGGCATACAGATGTGGAAGCGCAGTGTTTACCTCTAGCAGGGACACGTGGTTGCGTGGAATTGGCATGCAGCCACTCAGTGTACAAATCTGCCAGAATCCGTGTACTCATTTACATGACAAGATTGCCAACAACGATTATGCGGTGTGTTTAACTCCAGCTCAACATCTGCTCCTAGAAGCCTGCGAGAAGGCTCCGGCAGCGCACAATGCACACAGGGTGCAGGACAAGACTGCCTAATTGCTGGCTAACAAAGGGACATCCCTCCAACACCACCAACCAGGGCAGCCACAGCCCATCACAGCAGGCCATTTATCCCAAAATTTCCAACACAATAAGCGACATTCACAGATACACCATCAGGCCCTTCTTCCCACGTGCGGAAAAGGCTGCGCTTTTCTCCATGTTACAAAGATATGCAACAGCAATCGGCACATACAATATTAGAGTCATTTTTTTCTTCTTTTAATGCAACTGCAATTTTACATAGGAGTCTTTTGGAAAAGAATGCACCCAAAAGAAAAACACCAATTTCCCAAGCATCTTTCAAGATTTCAGGAAGTCAAGTCCAGTTTGTTTGAGCTGTAAAAAACGCAGTGGATTTTCTGCACAAAATCATATCCAGCGGGAAAACCACTTTTTACAGTTCAAGCAAAAGCGGATGTGATTTCCTGCATTTTTGAACATGTCGGGTTCCTATATTTAGAGTAACTCTGTATTTTGTAAGTGAACGCTTACTTTATACAGTGGGGCACTTTCAGATGTGTTATTTATTTCCTTCCTCACATATTATGCTGTAGAGAATGAAAGCAATGTGTACATGCCCTAAAGTCCCTTTAAATATGGTGTATCATGGTGTTCTCCTTCCAAATACATTCAGCAAGCATGCTAAACATTCAGACAGTATTTCCACTAGTACGCAAGAACTGCAGTGTAAAAAAAAAAAAAACACCAATTATTGGCACTTCCAAAAACCTAAGAAGAAAGGAAGCTAAAGCCACTTCAAATCAAATCTTTTAGTAATATACAAAATACAATTCACAAAACTTGAGAAAAATGGGAATCACATGCAGAGAATACTATACTCACTATCTTTACCAAACAACCTTTCCCGAAGGGGACTACATAAGACAATGCTTAGACTATAAAGCTTGTATACATGCAAATCAGAGAGGACCTAATCCTTGACTGTATATATAAATATTCATTACTCACATGGCTGTAAAGCATTTAAAAAAGCCAATTGGCAAGAGGTGCCTCATACTACATATTTGAACAATTCTAGTACAGTTTATATGCCACATAGCTAAATTGCATGCAGTTGGGTTAAGCAGTAAGGCAGTGCTAAAAGTCACTACATATCTCCATTAATCAAGGTGCAACACATGAGTAATTACCAAATTAACTCAAATCCAAGAGTAAAAGCGCTGTGCAAAAATAGTGAATAAGTGTAATGGCAATACGGCGCTCAATACTGACTATGTTCAAATATACTGACACGGCGCAAATGCAACCTGAGTGACATTAGTGACACTAATCCCCCAGGAAAAATCTAGATGCAAAACGCGCGTTGGGGCCTTTTGCTATACTCATGTTTAAAGGTGCTCCTTCTCTTTATGTATACATTCATTGCTGCTTGATTCATTAGCATGTCAGTGTATTTGACCATTATGGCAATATTGCACATTGTTTTGTGTATTTTTTTTGTAAATTAATAAAAGATTTGTTTGATTTGAAGTGGCTTTCGCTTCCTTTCTGAACTGGAATAAGTTGTTGTGCATGCAGCATGTAAGTGCACGTTCACCCTGGCCACTGAAACAGACAAAATCCGACTCTTGGGGTTTATCTGTTTAGTGGCCAGAGTGAACATGCACACCAACTTACATTCCAGTTTCTACACCCTGTGCAGATAGGGGCATGGCCTCCCTTTACTTTGAGCTGGACATCACGTTTAAAAGGCTCCCCATTGCTGGGTGTCCATTAGTCGGGGTCTCTTCTCAGCCCTTATTCATACTAAGTCATTAGACACATGGTAAAGTTTTACTACCAGAGGTTAGGAGCGTCCCGATAGGGTCAACGTGACATGGTGGGATGGCTTTGCTTTTACGTTTAGTTTTTTTTTTTTTTTTTAATCAAAAATGTGTTAACCAAGTACCCGCCTATTATTTTCATGCACCATTACTGTTTATTTACTGCAGGGTATTTGATCATTTAGTTTTGCCCTTGGGTTTTGAAGGTTTCCACTAGTGTAAGAGCTGAGCTTCCCCCACCACCCCGGACATAATCAAATCACATTTACTTTACTTGAACAATTAAATGAAGATTTTTATATCTTTTATTTTAAACTCTTACAGACAGTGCATTCAACCTTAAAAAGAGAACCCATCAACAGGTTTTAGTAACAGATCTACCGTAATTTGTGTTAGATCACTGCAATGACCCATGCAGACGATTGGTTTCTGTGTAACACATTCGTACACATTCTACGGGGCAGAGCACAGGTCCGATTTTTTTCCCCTAGGCACATTTGCCTCAGAAAATTAGATCATGCGTGCCCATTGAGGTCTATGGATCCGTGAAAAAATATATATATGTGACTGCACTCAGATGACAGAATGAAGTTGGATTTTCACATACTCACATAACGGCGAAGATAGAAAAAAATAGATCCCGCTCTGATCAGGTAAGCATTATCAGACCCATCTTCTAGGATAGATAAAATGGTTGTCTGCACCTAGCTTAATGCAGATTAATTTGGTACCTTGGTTTTTTCGATCCTACTCCATTCCCGAGTAATCGCTTTCCCAATTTCTATGCATATAGGCCATAAGCACAGGGAGCTTGGCCTCTTTCCCCATCCACCACCTCCCTCAGGCCAATGATCTTGCGCAGAAACAGTCATTCCCTGAGGAAGGCGCATGCGTAGTTAAGTCTTGATGACGTTTTGAGAGCCAGACTATGGATCTACGTATGCATCATCCTAGGGATTGACTGCAAGGTCTCCAGGGGGAAAAGCAGGTCACAGACAAGAGGGACTGACTGGAAAAGGGTGTTGGAGGAGTTAAACGGAAGTTAGGACAAAGAGCTGGAAGTGAATTGCTAACTAGCACCAATAGACTATACAAGTTGATCAGCATTGATTTACTAAAGTTGCCTAAACAGGCCAATTACTGATGGAAATGGAACTCTTAATACGAGCGCTAATGGTCATTGGCCAGTTATCTGCTCACCTAAATGGATCCTAAGAATATTAAGATTCATTGATATACACAAAAAAGCTCATTGTAACAAAACGCAAATCATACTAACACCGAGTAGAAGAACAGTTTAATGTTCACCAGACATTTCTCGTTTACCTTTAATCCAGGGTGACCCTGCTGTAGGACTTTAACCCCTCTGCACAATGCTGCAGGATTATTTAGCCTAGAAAAAAAGATGACTGAGGGGTGATCTAATAACCATGTATAAGTGTATAAGGGGACAATACAAATATCTCTCCGAGGATCTGTTTATACCAAGGAAGGTGACGGGCACAAGGGGGCATTCTCTGCGTCTGGAGGAGAGAAGGTTTTTCCACCAACATAGAAGAGGATTCTTTACTGGTAGGGCAGTGAGAGTCTGGAATTCCTTGCCTGCCTGAGGAGGTGGTGATGGCGAACTCACTGGAGGGGTCCAAGAGAGGCCTGGATGTCTTCCTGGAGCGTAACAGTATTGTATCTTACAGTTATTAGGTTCTTTAGAAGGACGTAGATCTGGGGATTTATTCTGATGGAATATAAGCTGAACTGGATGGACAAATGTCTTTTCGGCCTTACTACGTTACTATGTTTCAATATTTTGGTTAGGTTGTACCCGAAGCAACAGGAAGTAAGGTGCAAGATTGTGAACAAATGTCCATAGGACTGCTCGGTTCATGATAGACGTGTAATCTTAGGCTGGGGTCACATGAGCGCACCTCCTATCATCGGAGAGAAATCGGGTTGATGTGTGATCAGTGCATCTCAGATGAGAAGATGGAGACGTTTTAATCGGATCGCACTTGACTAAAAAGAAGGTCAAGTGCACGAGCCCCGAGCAGGATGGTCAAAACACGCTAGACAACTTGCGAAATGAATACTCCGAAACAAAGGAAAAAACATTAGCAATTACTGTAGATATTCTTCTGCATGTATTTACGTATACACACACAAGGTGGACTAATGTTACACTCCTTATTCCCAAGTCTGTACACATATACGGAGACCCATAACATATACAAACACGCCTTCATGCAGACACTAAAAATCATTTTATTCCGATAACTACAGACCGCCATTTCTATGCAGCTAGATTTGCCATGAAACCACTTCATGGCCTGACAACACATTACAGAGGTGTTTAGTAACTACAGTGTGTGGAGCCCGTCCCTTCAGAAAAGCCAGGATAAATAAAAGATGAGACCGGCTATACACCACTTCCCAAGATTAATTATTTAATGAGTTGCTGCAGCATCAGCTAAACGAAAGGGTGGGGGTTAGAGATCAAAACAAAGATATGGCGGGGGAGGGGGACGTAAAAAACGAAGTTAAAGGCTCTGGAAAGAGACAGTTTAGAGGAAATTGAAATGAAACTCCAGGCACCTGAAAGCAGCCAGTTACCCAAGAAAGTGTGGTAGGCCTCTATATGATAAAAGTAGTTCTATTTTAGGGAGATTCAGAGAAAAAATAGATCCAGAAATGGGGATATCCTTCACAGTTTCTTGATGTATATAGCATGAGAGTAGTCATATTTTGGACCATATATTTGCACCAAAACAGGCATGGTTATACTGGGCTTCCATTTTTACCTATGAGCCCTGATTGATCAAGACTGTTCCACGCCAGTCTTGAGGGGCCATGATGGAGTCAGATGCTCGCAATTCATTTAGAGATATGTCAAAGTATGTGGATGTGAATTGTTCCGATCTTATCTGCCTACTACAGTATTCCGCCATTGATTGTATCTGCACAAACGCGCAGCTTCTGTCTTCCACTGACCTACGCCTACATATCCTTTTGAATATATATTGAATTGAATATTTGGTTAAAAAGCCAAACTGTATGAAACTTGCTGGTGTAATTCCAGCCCCAAATGATTTTTTTTTGCTGGGCGCCCATGACTCCAAGGACAGGAACTTGCCCCTTACCTACGGACGTTACTGGGACGTAGATGCACATGATAAAAGTCTGCCACTGTTACTACAGACTACAAGTAAAATACCATCAACAATATGCACTTCTAAACATTAGCAGTTGCGCTTTCAACACAAATTGGACAGACTGGATAGGCCTGTTTGTTACATTACCCTGTGTACATAAACCCAGGCCTGGAAATTTCCATTAAGACTCCACGGACTTGTTTCCCCACTTGGCTAGTAATGTTTGCTTCAGCACATCTAAAGCCTATACATTTGTAAAGAGGAACAATAGAATATGGAAACAGGGAGCCAAACAAAGACCAGCTAACAACTATCAGGATCCCAACATTGGTGTGGCAGCTATATACTATACATACAGTGGAAGGTCAACACGATTGTCAGACGGGAAACGTCATAACATGGCACAAGATGATTCAGAAAACTGAACATTGTGGAGGTGATGTTTACAACACAGTCCTACCAATAGTGTCTCCCGGATAATTCATGTGTCAAAGTGCGTTAGGTCCCCAACCGATACCATTGGACTAGACAAAAATTATATGCAAGACCGAACCTACAGGCCAAGACTACCTGACATTTATTTTCCCCAGATCTTGCTGCCTTTTAGATCAGCTTTATTGGGGCAAGGTAGTCATCTGGGACTACAGGAAGTCCAAGATAGTTTGAGAGACACCTCCTGTGTCATGATTGTTTCAGGCTCAGGGCTGTGGAGTCGGAGTCCATTTCGGTGGAAGCAGAGTGGGTCGCATGTAAATTGAGGAGTCGGAGGTTTGGCTTACCAACTCCACAGCCCTGGCAGGGCTGTGGAGTCAGAGTCGTGGTGTCGGAGCCCATTTTGGTGGAGTCGGAGTCATGGAAATTAGGGGGGCGGAGGTTTGGCTTACCGACTCCACAGTACTGTTCAGTCTGCAGCTCCCTCTCATCCCACCTGGTTACAACACTAGATTATGAAGTCGGTACATGGAGAGATTTCCAGTACAGAAAAGGGCAGAATGATGACAAAGTGCACACCACAAGGTTACCAGGTATTGCCATACATGTACTATCTACAGGTGAGGCATTGTTAAAGGGAACTCAATGGGGAATACAAAGCACCAGAAAGGGCATGTTTAGAAACTACTGGAGACTAGAAATGGAACCAATTCCTAATTACCCAATTAATCAGATGGCCTCATCAGCAAGGTGGCGCAGTTGTCAGCACCAATGCTGGTGACCTGGGTCTAACGCCAACCAACGCCTACATATGCATGGAATTGGTACATTCCCTCTGTGTTGTGTGGCTTTCTTCTCACAACATTGATATAATGATAGGAAGTTTAGATTGTGAGCCCCACTGAAAATAGTGATGAGAATGTCTGTAAAGCGCTGAGGAACACAATGTCACTATTTAGAGAGGTCCTGTCACCAGGTTCAAAGAGGCTTGTGTTTGCTCTAATTTTCTACCCACTGCTCCCCAGAGTAATCTGGTTTTTGTTTTAATAAAACCATCATAAAAGGTTTCAGAGATATGTTTTTTTTTTCCCCTGTCTTTGTCACTAACCATACAACAAGGTCATTGCTCAACAAGTAATGCAGAGCAGCCTAAAGCCCTGTCCCCTTAGTAAAGGCCACACCTAGCATCTCTGGAACCATATAGCAGAATGGAATGAAAACAAGAGCAAAACCTCGACTCTTGATCTGGAGACAGATGCTCTTGAACGTTAATATGAAAGCTTTAATATGATTGTTTGCGCTAGTTTTTAGATTCACAGAAAAAAATTAAAATCCATATATACAAAAGAGTGTTTTTTTTAAAGATTTTATGATGTATCTGACTCCCTTCTGCACTGGTGTATGAGCAGCCATAATCTGAATATCCAAGGACATGTGACAGTAATAATTTGAGTTCCACAGCTCAGTCATCAGAAGTCGGGAGGGGCGACAGACGACGATAATATAATCAGGAAGCAACTCCAAACTGCATTCTGGCAGATCTGGGAAATAAAAGCAGATGATCTGTGAACACTGATAAACCTGGGTTCAATGTATCAAAATCTAGAAGCACAAGTGTGTTGTAGCGGTTAAGGCTTCCTGTGGTGGAACATAACAGAGGGAACATTATTTTCTGTATTTGTGGCTTTAATATTCAGATGAAATGGTCTGCTTTCAGAAGCAGTGTGGTTATACTGTAGAAAACTAATGGGGGGGGGGGCGAATTAAAAATGGTAGATTAACTTCACAAAGTTGAAAATAGAGACCCTCTCTAACATACTAATGCCAAAAGTGGACACATCTAACTGCAACATTTCTACTAGTCGAAAGAAGACAAATAACTAAATAGGCTCCTCAAGCACCATCTTTATTCACTGATGCATTAAAAATGCCCAGAGAAGACCCTTTGTACATCAAGGTCACGCCCTTTCCACGTGTCCTTTGTTTGAAAGGGCTAGAACCAAGCATGGATTCCCACCTCCCATTCATCTGGAGGTTCCCAATTTGTTATGCCTCTAAATGGCCTGCTCCCTTCCATCACCTAGTTCTTGGGAAACACATCCTGCACATACTGGCCGGCGGCGCATTCTGTGCCTCAAACCGAAGAGGTTATTCTGGACAGTGGAATGTGTCACAAATCCATTCCACGCAGCCACATAGGCCGAGCTGCATCACCATACATCACCATGAGGCAGTCAGTAGACAACGCTAAGTACGTCTCTGACCGGTGATAGGGTTGTATTATGACAGCCAATTACAGGGAGGCCTCCGATCAATAAGAGTGTAAGTTACCGTTTAACCTCCGCAGCTCTACACCCACAGAACCATTCTTCCAATACAATAATCATTAGGTAGGAAAACTTAAGATGCAAGAGTTAAATGGTAAAATTATTTCATGCTTACAAAGAAAAAAAAAAAAGTTATATTGTAAAACAACACAACCCAAATCTGCAAGCAGGGTTTTATATTGCGGCTGGGTAGCCCACAGACTGATATGCAAACTTCCTCTATCTTAATACTTCTCACGCGATCTTGCATTATGGCATGAACATTAACCATAAACCAAAGATTCAGCAAAATCCAGATAATCTGAGGGTCCACAGCCACATTAGAGCTGAAGCACTGGTGGAAATGTGCACCTGTAATATATATGCATAAACACACAATTATGAGTCTAGTATAATAGCACTCCACATTTATGATAATTATAGGTTTGCAAGCCACACATTTGGAGTAAAACGTTGCTTGGATTTTTATTACTCTGCCATGCACAAAAACACATTGAGCATTCAGTTCTGCTTTTGATCGGATATTATTAATTATTATTATGCTTTTAGGCCATGTTCACACTTTGTGATTTTTACCGCGGCGATTTTGATGCTGCGGGTCCGCAGCAGTTTCCATAGCGTTTCCATTTAAATGTAAACCCTATGGAAACAGCAATCCGCTGTGCACATGCTGTGGGAAAAAACGCGCAGAAACGCAGCGGTTTAAAACCCGCAGCATGTCACTTTGTGCAGAATCGCTGAGATTCTGCACCCATAGGAATGCATTGAACCGCTTACTTCCCGCATGGGGCTGTGCCCACGTTGCGGGAAGTAAGCGGTTAATGTGCGGGTGGTACCCGGGGTGGAGGAGAGGAGACTCTCCTCCAGGCCCTGGGAACAATATTTGGTGTAAAAAAAAGAATAAAAATAAAAAATCATGTTATACTCACCTCTCAGCGCTGCACGCGGCCGGCCAGAGTTGCTGTGCGAACAGGACCTGCGGTGACGTCGCGGTCACATGATCGTGATGACGCCGCGGTCACATGACCGTGACGTCACGAAGGTCCTTCTCGGCACAGCATCTTTGGAACCGGAGCGCCGCGTGCAGCGCCGAGGAGATCCGGACATCGGAGGGTGAGTATAACCAATTTTTATTATTTTTAACATTACTATTGATGCTGCATATGCAGCATCAATAGTATAGGAGTAATCCCGCAGCGGAAATCGCAAAACAAACCGCGATAAATCTGCAGGGATAACCGCAGCGGTTTTGCCCTGCAGATTTATCAATTCCGCTGCGGGAGAACCCGCAGAGGGACGCCGCAAAGTGTGAACGTGGCCTTATAGCGCTATCTTATTCCGCAGCACTTTACACACATTATCATCATTGTCCCCATTGGGACTCACAATCTAGATTCCCTATCAGTATGTCTTTGGAATGTGGGAGGAAACTGGAGACCTTGGAGGAAACCCACGCAAACACGGGGAGAACATACAAACTCCTTGCAGATGTTGTCCTTGGTGGGATTTGAACCCAGGACCCCGGCGCTGCAGTGCTAACCACTGAGCCACCGTGCTACCCTAATCTCTGGACCCTTGTTTCAAAATCTAGCACAAAGCTTTCAATTGAAGTGGCTGTAATGTTCAAGCAGCCACATACTTCAGACCATGCAGCGTGCATATGTAAAAGGCAGCCCCAGTATAGAAAACAGACATTTATAATGAGTACATTCTAAAACCGATTTCTTTATATGCAATGGATTCAATATAAATTTATTTCCGAGAGACAACATACATACATACATACATCTGGTATCAGCACCAAAACGCACAATACCAATCTGATCTTTATGCAACCTGCCATGTTTTGTGTGTTTCTAGTGCCCATCTGAGGCAGCGCTTTAATACAGAACAGCTGGAATTTAGCCCTATACAAGTCTATATGAAAACACACAGTCCAGCAGCAACTTTAAACTTGCATTGGGCACCTTTACATTAACAGGATCTGACAGGTGATCCGAGCCATATGATGCGGAGGCATTGTAGCTACTAATGTCTTCCTAACTCTTGCAATGTCATGCTTTAAAACGCTGGCCAAAAACCTGACTCAACTACAGACTTTGCTAACCTGTGACTCTTGCAATCAGAGCTAGTGGTTGCGCCAGAGAAGGAGTTATTTCAAGTGATTAAGGTTTATAGAATATGGCTCATACCCAAACCAAAGACGGGAAACAATCAACAGACGGGCAGGCAAGCAGCCAAACCATGATTCCTGGAGAGAACCTGCGAGTTATCAGTCAACCGTGATGCTGAAATATTATATAACTGCAGTTATCATACAAACACATCATAGAGATCAGACATACACACATGGAGAGAGCAAGTCGCCCCCTCCCTATTACAACCTCACCATTCAGGTTCGGGTTTTGTACATAGTATATAAATAGGTTACAGTCCCCAGACATTACCGGCACAGAGACAAAAGAACAACCCCCACATGTACAGTGACACCTCTGTCCATCTCGGCTACACAAAAAGTCAGACAGGTGCAGCCGGCTGATCTCCTCCCTCCAGAGATGAAAGAGTGGGGTATAAAGAACCTCTCTGGGAAGGTGGGAACATACGTGCACCTGTAACGGCGGACACAAAGCCCACTATGAGACCTTAGTCAGGAGTCTTGCACCCATGTGTTGTCCTAGCACCTTCACTGCTCAATCAGTAAACTAAACAAATGAAATAAACTTCATAAATTCAACTATTTAATGTTTATTACATGTAAATAAAGGCTTTCACATATTAGAAAGTTATCCTGTTCCACAAACTATAATATATCCGGATTATGTGACAATCAGAAATTGTACTATGAGTTTGTAGGTATTAAGGGGTTTTCTTAAAAATGGAAATAATCGGTGGATGCTGGGGAAGAGCCCCAATAGCCGTTCACCTGTTGGCATCCCCAGCTCCTCTTTATTAGCCGTACTGGTGCGATAACTGTGGCACAGCGTCTGGTAGGTCACATCGGGCCAGGAAGTGGTAGCTCTCATTTACCTTCAGGCCAAATATGTAGAATCCCAAAAAAACGTTGTAGGGGGAAACTCCTTGAAGAACTTGCAACAATGCACTATAGTCATGTTTAGTATACATTTTATATATTACTTCTCAAAATCTCCAGTAAGTGCATACCTATTTTGGAGTACACCAAGTATTAAAAAACAGTTGACGGGTCTTTCTATGTGCCATGTAACATGGGCCTAAAAATTATCCAAGCTTTATAATACAGTCTTATACATCAAAGTAAAAAATCAAAAAATGGTCTCCAGAATTTATTATTATTATTATTATTATTATTATTAATCTGTGCAGAAAAATCTCCCTATAAAATCCTAGAGTCCTATGGTAGTACAGCATAGGTTCACAATTGTAATGGGTCCATACAACCTTGTTGTTCTTATGGAACTGATCCCCTTTAGCACAAGACATTTTGCAGAAGAATCCACATGGCTAAAAATCAGTACTAAAATTTTGCCATATAAATGCTATGAATTTGCATAAAACAAGGGTATATGAACACGGGGCGACAACAAAAGCCACAGCAGTATATCATTGTAAAAATGGAGCCAGACACTCCTTTGTAATGGCCGTGGTAACGTGGGAATATATTGAATTCTTGCATTATTAACACCTGTAGTGGCAGTCAGCTGATGCCGCTGTAAACGGCGGATTCTGTCTGGATAATATGCTACGTCTGGTCCCGATGATACCATCTATGGTGAAATTGTGGGGCACTGCAGACTTCCAGCCAGCAAATAGGCATATTAAGTACAAGTAGAAGGAATGAGAATTCACAAAGTCTCCACCACATGCTGTACAGAAAATTACAAGGTGCTGCACATTTATCATCTGACATCTGTATGTCAATTAATGCTGCAGTTTCACCTCGGACTTTGCCCTTCACAAAATGTGAAATCTGCAGCATTTCCAGAGAAATCTGGGCCAATGTCCTAACGGAGCGGATACAGTTATGTATCTAAACCGTCTAATATCAATTATTCGCCAGAAAAATCACAAGACTTCAAGATGCCACAAGGCAGGCAGAAGCACCCACACCTCCAGCTACCCCTCATGTGCCCACCCTGCAGCGTCACACCCTACTTGGCTCCCTCCCCCGCTGCAGGAAGTGAGAGAGAAAACCCACACACAGAAGCATTATCAGGGGAGGAGAGGGGAAGCACAGTGATATAAACAAGGATCTAGTCACGCAATACCTGCTGCTAGGCAGAACGGCAGCAGCTGCAATGCAAGACATAGCTAGAAAGGAAAAGGGCAAACTGGGCAGAGGGCGAATAGCGAGCATTCCCTGCAGCCTCCAGAAGGAAGACTCCAGAGCAATCACATGGGGCACACAAACCATGGCTTCACTGCAGCCTGCTGTCCGCAACATCCAATCCGCTTCTAGCTTTCTTTTCTTAATAGCTGCAGCCTGATTGGTTGCTCCATTCAGCCTTTGCACTAGTTTTAGCAAATCCTCCCAAAATATGTTTATGGCGCTGCACGGGAGCAATGTCCCCGGTTATATAATATCCTACTACTAGAGAACATGGGAAGCAAAAGAAGTGCTTGCAGGATTTGTCCACTCTCTGGGCTCTCCTAGGTCAGCCAGAGAGAAAAGCCACTAAGGAATATACTGATGGCCTCTGCCCGACTAGAACACACGGCAATGTCCACTTTCCGTTGGCAAGGTGGATACAGATCTGGGCTCATTTCTCTCTGCAAGCCAAGGAGCACGGCTAACTTGTACCTGCGATAACTGCATGACCTGCAGATGAGTTGGCATTGAAAGCAGAGTCTGGTGACCAGCTTTTATACCAAGCTGATAAGATTACCACAAAAAGAAGATGCGAACTCTACTTCAGGAAAATGGCTGCAGCGATCTCCATCTGCGCACGCGCGGCATCCCGCGGCCATTTTCCTGAAGCCGCGGCCAGCAGAGCGCCGCTTCTGCGCACGCGCGGCCAAAGGAAAATGGCCGCCCCCACCGATCACCAATGAAATAGTGCACATCGCGCTCTTTTAACTCCCCTGTGCAGTGGATTCGGGACCTTGGGCATGCGCAAACCACTACGCCACCAACGGAAAACTAAGCAAGATCTGGGGGAAGACACCACGCCCTTTTGACCAGACCAGCCTGATTGACAGGCGAAAACGGCTACTTTGGTAACATATTTTGGCAGCATAGGTGGGGAATCGGGGTCCACAAAATACACTATTGTAATGCACAGCTCAGGCCCTATTTAACAGTATTTTTATCTCATACTGAAAAAACGAGGTGACAGGTGCCCTTTAACATTTTGCCACTGCTGTTGGAACCCAGTCATCATGGACCCTTCTTCCATTTCTGACCTATATACTGTTAGGCCCATTATATTGTTATAGACAAATATAGTATAAGGCAGCAGGACATGCAGTATATTCCATAAACAGACTGCTGCTTGGTTCCAGTATTTTACATAGACTATATGAAGAAGTGTCTAGACCAGTGTCTCTCAACTCCAGTCCTCAAGACCCACCAACAGGTCATGTTTTCAGGATTTCCTTACTACTTGCATAGGCGATGGAATTAATGCTTGAGCAGGTGATGAAATTATCACCTGTGCAATACTAAGGAAATCCTGAAAACATGACCTGTTGGTGGCTCTTGAGGACTGGAGTTGAGAAACACTGGTCTAGACACATACACACAAGGATATAAACCACATTAACGGATACCATATCATAAACCACCAGGACATCAGTCCCATTTCGCATGCACATTTCCACCAAGCGACAACAACGTGTTGCCAAGAGAAGACAACTGCAGTGCAAATACATTGGATTTATTTTTTTTTTATAGGAAGAACTTCAATGTGTGTAGCTACTTGAGGTGTAAAGGTCTGACCCCAGGGTGACAGAACATGGATGGATGCCTTGTAGGAGTGTTTTGTACACATTCATGGCCACTACAGTGAGATATATAGGAGATACTGAAACCGTCATATGAGCAGCAACCTGACAGACTATTTGCCATTTCTTTAAAATTTGCAAGCCCCAGTTCTATTGCAGAGAGGTGCAATCCCAGTGAGCTAAACTCTATATGGAATACACAATTTCAGTTAAAAGTTCTAAAAAAAAGTAAAGAAACGAAGCCAACCCAGTAATCAGAGCATACGAGTCCAGCTTCTGCATATATTTACCCTCTAGTGTAACCTGTAGCATTACAGGTCTGTCCATTTAACACTCTCAATTACCAGAATGTGTGCCACTAAAACACAACACATCACAGAGGCGTTCCAACGGGCCGCACCTAGGATATCCCAATGCCCTAATAAGATGGTAATTTACAAGCTGACTGAATCATTGAAATTCCATGTTAACCATTCACATTCCATGCTCACTGATGTACACACCTGTTTGAATTGTTCTTCATATGTCCAATCCCCATGATCCTGAATTGGAGGATGTGCATTTTGTGGAAGTCCTGGACGCTCTGCACCACCCGCTGGACGTGAAGGTAAGGTCTGTTGAGCAGGGTGCTTAGGTTGCAATCCTGCCCCTTTACCCGGCCTGACAGATTCACCCACATCAAGTCCTTCCTCCATATCATCATAGTCATCTTCCTCTTCAAAATCATCTTCATCCCATTTTCCCTTCCTGAGTTGACCAAAAAAAAAAATGGAATTTGAGGCATTTCAACAATTGCCTAATTATATCATTCCCAGATGATTAGTGGACCGATCGACTAGAGATGAAAATGTACGTACATATTATCAGCAGCCAAATCAAGCGATAGGTAACATTAGCCAGTCAGTCAGAGCTGCTCCAATAAGAGAACAAACCATGTACAACTTGGCACAGATCGTGCAAACAAAGGATCCTGCCACTTCAAAACCGTTGTCTGAGGTTTCTAACCGCCTCTGACTGACTGCCAACACAGGCGGGCCTGCTGCCAGCTTCTGGCACACACTATCACTAGGTCATCCAAGGGGCACCACACATTACTGCTTCTCTTTACGAAGCAGGACGCCACAGACAAATAAAGTCGTTAATTAGATCAGTATGTTAATGATTTCCTCCACTGTTCGCGTTAATCTTGTAGGATACATTAACAAGTACAATCTACTTTCTCTTTAGGATATTCGTGAAGACTGTAAAATTACGGCACACACACTTTCAGGGGGTCCTCCATCCATCTAATATGTATGTGGCTGTTCTGACTCTTCCCCAATTGCCGATTACAGGGAAAAGAAGGATCCGGCATGTTAGAGGTATTATCATGGGATATTAGCAGCTGCCAGCAGTCTGGGAGAGGTTAATTCACCATTGAGAGCCCATGCATGCTCAGTTTACGGGGAAGTTAGGAGAACTGCTTAACAGATCCTAGATATTGAAAATAAAGTGATACATAATATACATAATATATCTATACTTTAATCAATACAAAATAGTCAGTCAGCTACCACTACTTCTAACTCATCTGAAAAATGGCAGCAAATAGGCCTCAAATCATTTTCTACCTGGGATTACTTATTGCATTTACATTTGTGCCTGTTTGACATGGATAACCCTGACCCTTAGACAGGACATAAAGTGTGCAAACAAAGTTAGGAACTGCAGGAAAACACACGGAGTACAAGTAAGAGGTGCATGGCCTCCCACGCACAGTAACCTTACAATGGTTACGAATGGTGGAGAGAAACACTTACAGTTCGTCCTCCTCCGAACCCATATCCTGGAAGCGTTCACTTTCCACATCCCTTTCTCTTTCATCCTCCGATGGCATACTCTCCTCATCATCATCATCGTCGTCGTCGTCATCTTCTGAAGCAGCTGGACTTGGTTGTTGACTTAAGCCAGCAGCTGCAGCCCTCATGGCGGCAAGAGCTGCTACCTGCGCGCGCTGCATTTTTAAGGACTCTGGCTCAGCATCTTCAGTACCATTGGTAGGATAGCCCCCTTCAGGGTGGGCGCCTGCCGATTCCTGCTGAAGCTGCCTTGCTTCAAATTCCTGCTGCAGCCGCGCCTGCTGCTGGCGCTGAAGCGTCTCCATCACCGCCTGCAGCTTCATTGCGCGGTGAGGCGGGCGAGGGGGACCACGTGCTGCCTCCTCCACCTTCTGAATGTATTAAAACTAAACAACGAAGACCTTGGGGGGCCAGCAGCGCTGAAGTCCCAGCAGTCAGCTGCGTTAAAGACTCAGCTTGGGTAAACTGGCATTCTTTGCATGGCAAGGTTTCAATTACTTCTTTAGAAAGTGCCAGATCGAAGATTTCCTTGCTCCAAACTAGACTGGTGGCAAACCATGTGATTGCAGCATGAAATCTAGCAGGAGAAAAAGAGAGGGGGAGGGACAAAATGACACGAAAAAGTTAGGACTAGTGTCTGATATGTGCCGTGAGCCAAGCATTGCATTACTATAACATGATCATTAACCATGGTTACCATATATTAACGACCAAACAGCTGCACAATGGACACAGAGGACTTTATGTAGACGGCACAAACAACCAAGATCACTTACAATTAATGGCAGGCATTGGACTTCACAGTTTTTACATTTTATGACTGAAGCCATAGTACCATGGCTCAATAAAATGTTCAAGTTGTAATACTGTCCCTATAGAAGTCTGAGGCCCTGGAGTACTTCATATATATGTATGCAAAGTGGTGGCCTACAGGGTTACAAAACGGTAATACGGTGCCTACGGCTCCACAACAGAACTTCATGGACGCCATATGCCTTCATACATGGCTCTGCTGTCTGCACGAGGATATATAGATAGATATATAGATATATATACATACACACACAGTACTGGAAAAACGTTTTAGGCAGGTGTGCAAAAAAGCTGCCAAGTAAGAATGCTTTCAAGAACAGAAGTGTTAGTAGTTTAGGTTTAGTGAGCAGACAAAACAAACCTAAATCAGAGCAGTATTTGGTGTGACCACTCTACGGGCCTTCACAACAGCATCAATTCTAGGTACACTTGTGCACGGGTTATGAAGAAACTCGGCAGGGAGGCCATTCCAGACACCTTATGATTG